>NC_139970.1:7465928-8953428 GCF_963993115.1 Abramis brama
TAACCGATCACTTGTTTATGTAAACACTACATTCAGATTCACCAATCGGAATTAATTCAGTCCTATTGAATCAAAAGGTGCGCATGTAAACAAAATGAATGGCGACGAGAAAGTAAAAGCCGAATCCCGGATATTTTGGGCGATCTCGAAATCCCGGCCGGACATGTCCTGGAAAAAGACAGGGGGGAAATCGAGCGCTCGATTTCCGTACCACCCCCGGGAGCCGCCATTGGCTAACAAGCCTTCACCTGCTGTTAGCATCCCATTGACTCCCATTCATTTTGGTGTCACTTTGACAGCGAATAACTTTACATCTGAGGCGTTTAAAGACTCCATTTGTCCATTGTTTATTTCTAAAGAAACACAACAATGTATAAAAGGCTCCATTACCTTGTATCTTTCGTTATGGCCCCGTAGAAGCAGTTTTTGTAAAAGTAGGCTAACGATTGCGTCATAACCACGCGACTCTCTGAAAATTACCGTAGAGACAGGAAGAGAAGCTCGCAGTCAATCGGGGGGACGTGGAGGCATAAAGTCAACGGAGAAGCCCATAGAGAGTCATAGTCATGATGTTGCTCCTGCTCCTAGCTCATGGACAGCTCCTACTCACACTCTCCGTCTCTGCGAGATTCAGAAGGGAATGATTCAGATTTCACTTGGCACAGCTACTAGAAAACTTACAACTGTCAGGCAGGCTGCTCACATCACATCCACGTCGTCAAGCTCAGTTTGAGTCTGCGCAATACACTCAGCCATCAGGAAGTGAGGGCTTCTAACTGACTTCACTTCTCTCCGTTGAAACCTATGGGGTCGCTGTGTCCAGTTTAGAGGACGTATGGTCACCCTAAGCTATGGGCAATTTTTCTACCTTACCTATGTAAATATTAACAGCAGGTGTAGTAATTTATACTGTAAAACTGTGTGTAAATCCTGAGTTGAGGCTTCTCCTGAACTGCAGAAGGCAACCAGTTACTTATAGTGCGGCGTTTTGCATGGCGTCCCCACTGCGTATACTAGCAATGCAATACGAAGTGACCGTTCGAAAAGGAACTACTAGGTTATTATCGTAAGCTTAGTTCCCTGAGACTAGGGAACGAGTATTACGTAGCCGGCTGCACTATAGTAACCTGGCAAGTTTTTAGTTTCGTTTTAGTTGTTAAACCTGCTAAAATGGCATTTTTCGGGGACTAATATCATAGACGGTCAAAGTATAATATAGGCTAAGGCTGTGCCCCCTTGGCGGCTCTGATGTGTAATGGTGTGATGCTAGCTCATTGGTGCACACGTCAGAGGCGCCCGCGCCATTGGATGTGCAGTTGCCGCAGCACAGCCAATGAGTGAGCCAGACACTCACTGTGCAGCTGCAAAATGCCTTTACATTATAGGCTTCAGTAAATCGAGGAAAAGGAGTTTCCCCTTTTCCTGCAACATCTGTATCCACGTAAAAATGCATTGAAACTTTAATTAAACTAGAGATATTTTAATTGGGTGATTATAATTTAATGTTTTGTGAGGTCTTATTCATTTTTGTGATTATTTTGTGGTTAAATTAGGAATTATGCAGGATCGCAAAAAAATGCGACATTTTGTTGATTTTGCGTTGTATTCAGCGATCGCGGAATCGAGAAAAACTGGAGGGACTGTAAAGGGGTGGTATAATGCCCCTTTTTACAGTATGTAAAATAAGTCTCTGTTGTCCCAGTGTGTGTAGGCCTATGTGAAGTTTTAGCTCAAAATACCCCACAGATATTTTTGTACAGCATGGGCGTACACCTGAGACCCGCAGTGACGGATTAATTGACAGCTGCTGTCAGACTCGCTAAAATGGAGAGTGACTCAAGTAGCTTTGCAACAGGACTTTTCTCCCCCAACTTCTCCTGAAGTGGAGGAGGGTGACACAGGGCCAGAGCCATATCAATTTGACTGAAACTGCGGTCTTAACTCCCGCATCGCGATCAGCATCCGACGATGCTGGCGAAGCAGCCGTGCGAGTGAGAATGGGGCCAGTGTCTGAGTGGTAAAACATTAGCATTATGGCTAAATTAGGCTAATGCTCATAGCAAATGCTAACGAACTATCAAAAATTTAAAACCCATGCATTTAGGTTAATTTTGGTATGATTTAGTGTTAATAATTCAGCGAAAAACAGAGATTTCAAGTCTCCCTCTACAATTACAAATTATTCTGTCTCAACAGGCGCACATGTGGGCACTGCAGCTCACTGTCCCTGGTAGAGAATGTTTGTTGTCGGGAGATACCCAAGGTATAGCTATGAAATATGACAAGATCAGAGTGTTAAAGGATAATTCCAGCGCAAAATTAACCTAGGGGTTAATAACACATGGGTACCGAGTCGACCGTTCTCTGGGATGTGTTTTCATGCTAATCGCCACACTAACACAATAGCATAATGAGGGACCCTACATGCAAACCGAAGCATTGAGAACTTTGTAAGTGTACAGACAGTGTAATAAGAAGATACTTTATAAAGACAGTACACTTCGCGTATACAGGCAGGCACAATCTTTGGAAAACAGTCTCGACCAGTCAAACCACGAACGCCATGCTAAGTGGAGCAGTGTTTGGCACTGCGTTGTTTTTCGGCGTGAGCTGTGTGGAGAAGCCCATTTCCACCTCTTTTGCATTGGAGAAGCAATCCCGCGTAAAATGCAGGTTGCACACTTGAGCTCTAGACGGGAACTCACGGTCTTCCAGGCCAAGTGCATGCAACCACTGCAGGGCTCTACACTTACTTTTTGAACAAGGAGCACTGGTGCGCCTAAATAAAAAAATTTAGGAGCACAGACAAATATTTGGGGGCACAGTCATTTTTGTTGTATAAGTTTATCATTATAGTTTTATTATTAGAATTATTCAACAATTACATTTACAATGCTCATTGTAAGGTTAAGAACATCAGACCAAAACTTTCAAACAAAAGATTTTCATTTAATTCTACTTTATCGTCATGTAGATTTCATTTATCATTGTATGTAGGCCCTATGTATGTTTCACATTTTATCTGAAATGAAGATCATGTCTGAGTCACTTGGCCAAGCTTTGTAGCCTGGTCGTCTTGACCTCTTTCCAGCAGACAGCCAATTTTCAGCACATTTTGTAGGATCAAACAGTTCCAGGGAGGGCCCCTCTGTGCTGATCCGAATTAGTAGGGCCCTATAAAATCCGTTTTATTTTTTCCAAAATTCCGTTTTATTTTTTCCCAAATTCCGTTTTTTCCGTTTTAATTTTTGCAAATTCCGTTTTTTCCGTTTTAATTTTTGGGAATTCTGTTTTTTTTTTACCCTTTACTGTAATTTTAGTCGTAAAAAGAGTGTTTTTAATGTTAATGATTAAAATGTACACAAATAAAATAGGAATGACCCTAAATTTATTGAGGTAACAAACAAAATTCTCATTTTAAGAGATGTTAAATGTGGTTTGGTTTGTTTACATTAGTGAATGAATGTATTAGGCTAACTAACATGAACCACGAGCAATACATTTGTTACTGTATTTATTAATCTTTGTTAATCTTAGTCAACCCTAACCCTGTATTTTTAATGTTACTTCACACAGTGCATTAAGCTAACTAATGTTAACAAATACAACTTTTCATTTAAATAATGTAGGCTACTAAATGGTGAAATTAACATTAATAAAGATTAATAAATGCTGTAGAAGTGCAGTTTATTAATAGTTAATGTTAACTGATCTAGTTAACTAGAGTTTAATAAATGGAACCTTATTGTAAAGTGTTACCGATTTTGTTATACACCGAACCGATTCAGTGTTGGACAGATCAGTTGTTTTAACCATTCATTATAGTGAATCAGTTTAAAGGAGTCATTAGTTCGCGAATCGGACGTATCATTAGCAGACGTTGTGTGATTATCCCGGCAGTTTTAGGACATCGCACAAGATTTGTCAACACAGAAAACATTTCATCATTGGATAGGATTTGTTTAGTTTATTGAAAGTGTTTTTTATGTCAGCTGAATGGGCGGAAAATGTTGTTTTTCGGCGTGAGCTGTGTGGAGAAGCCCATTTCCACCTCTATTGCATTGGAGAATGCAATAGAGGTGGCTTCTGAGGAAGACTGCAGGTTGCAGTCGAAACATGTCAAGGTAAAGAAAAAGCTTTTTTCTCCGCCTGAACTTTTTTGTCTTTCTAGAAGAAAACTATCCAATTTTAATCATTAAGAAGACAATATGAAAATTTTTGAACTATTACGAGGAAGTTTTGGAAAAGACTGTGTCAAAGCCCTCCGCCGCTTAGAGAGACTAGAAAAAACAAGGGCACGCCATAAGAACCACCTGAGATTCAACCTCCGATGTCGAGATGAGGATATTACACCAGCAAGCCTCAATATCAAGAACCCTATTCCCACTAAAAATGCGGAAAAAATAATCAAAAGAGCCCGAAAAGACCTCGTGAAAGAGAGGATAAGAACGACTGTAAATAAAATTGAAAGAATCACGGAACAAACAAAAGTAGAGAAGGACAATTTCAAAATAATTTTTCCTATAGATCATGACACACAAACCAAAATAGACGAACACCTGGAGATCACATACGAACAAGAGTTCAGAAAAATTAAAACCCGACAGTTAAATAAACTTCAAAAGCTGATAGAGAGAAAGAACGCAAACAATAAAACATGCATGGAAACAAATGAAACGTGGGTACGGAATCTGTCACAACGCACACTCACGGAAACCGAGAAAATAATTTTAACACGAGGGCTAAACTTTGCCATTACGCCAAAAAATATACCACACGAGGAGTACATACTAGCAACAGAATTGGCATGTCAAAAAATCCAAGACCAGGGACATAAATCGGAGCTACGTAACACCGTAGCAGGCATTTTAAGAACAGCAAAATTACCAACAAGTAACATCACAAAAGAAGAAAGAAAAGCAATAACCTCACTTAAAAAGGATAAAACCATCACCATCATACCGGCGGACAAAGGACGTACAACAGTTGTCATGGACACGGACAAATATGAAAAACAGATGGAAGCAATGCTAAAAGACAACAATACATATGAAATCCTAAAGAAGAACCCTACTGAAGAAAAGAAAAGAACATTAAAAGCACTTCTCAAACCATTACTAGAAAACAAAAAAATAACAAAGGAGGCATATGACAATCTAATTCCCACCGCAAACATTATGCCACGAATCTATGGAACACCAAAAATACACAAAAAGGACATCCCACTACGCCCAATAGTAGACAGTATCGGCTCGGTCACTTACAACCTATCAAAAGCATTAGTGGAAATTATAAAACCCCTCCTCGGCCTAACAGAACATCACTGCCAAAACTCAAAACAACTAGTGAAAGAACTCAACAACATAAAAATAGAATCAGATGAAATTTTAATTTCACACGATGTCATATCACTTTTCACAAAGACCCCCGTGGATGTAACACTTCACATCGTACAAGAACGACTCCGAAAAGACAGGACACTTAAAAGACGCACAAACCTCACAGTTGATGATATAACTGAACTACTGAGCTTCGTCACAAAATCCACATATTTCCAATACAGAGGAACAATATTCAGACAAAAAGAGGGATTCGCCATGGGGGACCCACTATCAGCCATAATGAGCAGTTTTTTCATGGAGGACTTGGAAACCACAGCCATAGTCACAGCACCATCGCATTGCAGACCTACCCTCTGGAAACGTTATGTAGACGACATACTGGAAAAAATAAAAACGGACATACACAGGAACTCACGGACCACCTAAACAGTATTGACCCCACCGGAAACATAAAATTCACATATGAGGAAGAATGCAACAGAACCATAGCTTTTTTAGATTTAAAGATCCACCACAGAGATGATGACAGCATCAAAATAACAGTCTACAGGAAACCAACACACACCGACCAATATCTACTCTGGACATCTGAACATCCCACGGCGCATAAATTATCAGTAGTGAGAACACTTTATGAACGGACCAGTTTCATCACGGAGGAAAAAGACAGACAGAAAGAGGAAAAACATATCAGACACGCACTTGCACGCTGCAAATATCCGACATGGGCCATAAACAAAGGAAAAGAACAAGTCGCAAACAAGCAGACCAGACCAAAAACAAAACCCAAACCGAAATCTGAAACCAGAAACAAGGACATAGTAACCCTACCATATATCAGAGGTATAACAGAACCATTACAGCGGGCAATAAGAAAATACAACATAAACACAGTAGTAAAACCATACACAAAGTTAAGGCAGTTACTGGTACACCCCAAGGACAAAATAGAGCAAGACAAAAAATGTAACGTCATATACGAGATACCATGCAAATCATGCAATAAAACATACGTAGGAGAAACAGGCAGGTCATTCAACACAAGAAAGAAAGAACATCAGAAAGAATGTGAAAAAGAAACAACAGGACGACTCACTAGAACTCAAAAGGAAAAAGCGCAACAGGAACAACTAAAATCAGCCATATCAGATCATTGCAAACGAAATAACCACATTATGGACTGGGACAACGGACACATCATCAGATCAGAACCAAACAGATACAGAAGATGGATAAAGGAGGCGATTGAAATCAGGAAGCGGGCCAAGGACACCATCAACCGGGACGAGGGAGCCTGGGCAATTCCACGCAAAACGGTCACATCCATAACGCCAACTAAATACAATGGCATTGTGTTGGTGTTATGGATGTGACAGTTTTGCGCGGAATTGCCCGCCTACATACTCTCACACACATGGAACACCATCCTCCAGAGACCATCGAGCGACGGGGGGGCAGGGCGTGACCAGCCCGGCGGAACTGTCAGGTCCGCCGGGTTGGCCACGCCCAGGAAATAACAGCTGATAAACGACACGTCACAGCTGTCAGATGACGCTTCTGAGGAAGACTGCAGGTTGCAGTCGAAACATGTCAAGGTAAAGAAAAAGCTTTTTTCTCCACCTGAACTTTTTTGTCTTTCTAGAAGAAAACTATCCAATTTTAATCATTAAGAAGACAATATGAAAATTTTTGAACTGTTAGCAGCTCCGATTACCTAATGCAGACAAGCACTAAAATGTCAGAAACGGTTCTGCCTTTTATGTTTAAACTGGAGTCGGACAATGATGGATAGACTCAAGAAGAAGTGACAACAGGTAGAAGCAACAGGATGTTTCTGAATGGTTAGTTGATGAAAAAGGAGTTAACTATCTTCAGGTCATTGATTAGCATATTCCATCATGATAATCTACAAAATCGCTCGTGTGGCAACGGTTGTAAGATGCATACAGAGTGACATGATATTGCATTTGTGTTACGTACTGTATTGCATGTGAAAAGACAGATGCGACAGCTTGAGCAGACTCACAATTGTTCTCGACTAGAACAACTCTTCCTCTTCACAACATGGACTGCGTGATCCCGTGGGCGGGGTTTATGTAAATTTTTGGGTTGGTGATGTCACTAACCCAGGAGGAATGTTGTGTATCCCCTACCAGCCGTTTGTTGTACCGGTAGTCCTTAAAAAATTATTTCTTTAAAAGCAAATATATTACTTTGCTTTGAATTTTGAGCGTTGTAACTTTGCAGAACATTACACACTAATCACCCCTTTAAAATACTATTGAAGTATTTCCCTTTTTAGGTACTAAATCGTCATCGGAGGCTGACATGCGGCAACAACACATACAGGTGTTGTTGTTGTGCGCGCTAGGGAACGTAATTGCGCCATACGTCATCACATGGTCTGTGTGGGTCCTAACACCCCAGTGTAGTGACGGGGACACTATACTGTCAAAGAGCCGCGTCCTTCGGATGAGACGTTAAACCGAGGTCCTGACTCTCTGTGGTCATTAAAAATCCCAGGATGTCCTTCGAAGAAAGTTTCATATAAACTTCATAAAAAAGAGTAGGGGTGCAACCCCGGCATCCTGGCCAAATTTGCCCCATGGCCTCTGTCCATCATGGCCTCCTAATCATCCCCATATACTGATTGGCTTCATCACTGTCTCCTCTCCACCAGTAAGCTGGTGTGTGGAGGGAGTTCTGGCGCAATATGGCTGCTGTCGCATCATGCAGGTGGATGCTGCACATTGGTGGTGGTTGAGGAGATTCCCCCTTCCATGTAAAGTGCTTTGAGTACCTAGAAAAGCGCTATATAAATGTAATTAATTATTATTATTTTTTATTATAGATATATAGATAGATATAGCCGCCACATACACCTTTAAGATGGAAGGAGATAATCCAGCAGAGAAACGTTCTTGCAAATAATCAAATACTGAACCAACGGGGCAGTTGACCGGATCCAATTGACGTTCTCTACACCAAGAAGAGAACAGTCTCCACTTAAGTGCAAACAGTCTTCTCGTGGAGTGAGCTCTGGACTGGAGTATGGTCTCCATGACCTCAGTCTAGAGACCAGATTCTATGAGTTGTGCCCCCTCAGGGGCCAGACCCACAGTTTCCACAACTCTGGACGAGGATGATAAATTGTGCCCCCTGCTTGGGACAATAGGTCCCTCCTGCTCGGAATCTCCATCAGAGAGCCGTCTAGAAGGGACACCAGGTCTGAGAACCAAACTCAGGCCGGCCAGTACAGGGCTACTAATAGTAGACGGCAGTTTAAGAAGTGTGCTCTCCAGAACTCCCGGGAGCAGAGATATCGGACGAAAAGCATACAGGTGTAGCCTGGGCCACACCTGAACCATCGCCCCAGGGGAGCTGGATGTGTGAGGGAGAACCACATGGGACAGTGAGTTGTCTCTGAAGATGCAAATAGGTCTACTTGTGCTTGACCAAATTTCTCCCATAGGGGCTACACCGCCTCGGGGTGAAGTCTCCATTCCCCGGGCCTCAGCCTCAACTTTATATATACTGCCCTGAGAGACATTAATTTCCTTTGGGCCCACAGGCCCTCGTCAGTCCAGGAGTCCGGCCGTACTCGGGCCGGCGTGGATGCGGAACTACTGCGCCTCCTCACCAAGGCCGTCGACCAACTTGGCCTCGAGTTGCATCAACAGGCCTCAACAGGCCGCCTCCCCCGCGGGGACCACGGCCCAAGATCGCGCTGAAACCCGAGCCCGCGAAGTCCTCCTAGCAGATCAAAGGAGGAAAAGATGGTTAAGTCCCGCCGCGGCCGGACCACCGTCAAAGCTTTCTGCTCTGTCAGTCCCCGTAGTCATGGCTACTGCAGATGTGTATTACGCAGCCAACGAGCCGGTGATACTACCCGCTCACCTGCATACAACCGACGTTGTCACGGCGACCCAGAGAAATCTCAAAAAGAGCATAATGTCTGGTTGTCCGGCTCACGCCGCATGTGTTTTAAATGCAGAAAATGTGCCCACATTTCAGTGTTCACCCCTGCACACAAGCACTATACCCCCTGTGTCTCTCACAGAGCCCACTTTCATAAAGCTGGCGAAAGCCGCTCGAGTGTTAGATGTAGGATATGTGCCCACGAGCCCATGCCCACACCTACTCACCGCTCGCTCTGTCACATGGCCACTCTCTGCCGGTCACATCACGGATGTAAGTCCTGTGCCCGCTCGTGAGCACTCACACTTACTGACAAGCATTTTCCCCCCGGTGCCACTCTCGCACCCCGTTCCTCGCACAATATGCTCCCCATCAAAAGCCACCGGGACATCGTGTGTAAAACGGCCAGCCATCGTTGTCTGCGAGCGGCCGTATTCGAGCACCAAGAGCGTGCGCACTGCGCCCACGCCTCCGATTCAGGTTCTCGAGCCCGCGGAATGCGGCGATCAGAACCTGGAGGCCATTCTGTCCCTAGCCACACATGCAAAAGCATGGGAAGCTATTCCAGGCGTGTCAGAATGGGTGCTGAGCACAGTAAAGCAGGGCTATTCGTTGCAGTTCGCTCGCCGTCCCCCGCGCTTTCGGGCACGAACCGAGACGAGAGTGAATGGGGAAGTAGCACACCTACTTCGTGCAGAAATAGCGAAACTTCTGTGCAAAGCAAGTCAGGCTTTTACAGCCGTTATTTCCTCATGCCCAAGAAGGACAGAGCTCTCTGAGATATTTGAACAAAGCTCTTATGAGAAGACCGTTCAAAATGCTCACAACCAGACAGATCCTCGCGCAAATTCGCCCGGGGGACTGGTTTATTTCCCTCGATCTGAAAGACGCTTACTTTCAGATTCAGATAATACCCCGTCACAGGCCATTCTTGAGATTCGCCTTCGACGGTCAGGTATATCAATACAATACAATATCAAGCCTGTCTTTAGCACCCCGTACATTCACAAAGTGCATGGACACGGCTTTCGCTCCCCTGAGGACTCAGGGCATGTGGATTTTGAACTATTTGGACGATTGGCTGATTCTAGCAAAGTCAGAGGAAGAACTTATTTCTCACAGAACAGTGCTTCTCGGCCATCTGAAAAGCCTGGGTCTCACGTTCAACTGGACCAAGAGCTCATTACTGCCCAGTCAGTCAGCCTCTTTTCTAGGTATAGAACTGGACTCTGTGGCAATGACGGCCCGGCTGTCGACACAGCGTGCGCGCCGTGTTCAACGCCTGGCCGCGTCTTTCCAGAAAGGCAGCGTTGCACCTCTAAAAACATTTCAGAGGATGCTGGGTTGTATGGCATCAGCTGCAGCAGTGCTTCAGCTGGGTCTACTGTGTATGCGCCCGCTGCAACGCTGGTTGAACGCTCGAGTGCCTCACCGAGCCTGGGCGTCTGGCTGCATCCGGATCAGAGTGACTCAGAGCTGCGTTTCAGCACTGAGACCCTGGTTAGCGGCTGACTGGTACCAGCGGGGAGTGACAATGGGAGCCGTCTCGCACCGGAAAGTTATCTCGACAGACGCCTCCAACTTGGGTTGGGGCGCTCTTTTCGAAGGCAAACCGTTTTTTGGCCTGTGGTCAGACCAGGAGAAATGCCTTCATATAAACTGTCTGGAGATGATAGCGGTCGAGAACGCGCTGAAGCGTTTCCTCCCACACATACGGGGCCACCATGTTCTAGTCCGCTCGGACAACATGTCTGTGGTGTCCTACGTGAATCACCAGGGCGGTGTCAGATCCAGAAACCTTTGCAAACTGACAGAACGCCTTCTCGTTTGGGCCTATCACTCATTGTGCTCGCTGAGAGCCTTGCATATACCGGGCCACAGGAATGTCGGCCCAGACAGACTGTCCAGGGACAACATTCCCCCGGGAGAATGTTCCCTGCACCCTCAAACAGTACAGTTACTATGGCGCCTCTTCGGCAAAGCGGAAGTCGACCTTTTTGCATCGAAAGACAATGCTCATTGCCCGAGACCTGGCCCGGCCGCCCGCTGTATGCTTTCCCTCCGATCTCGCTGTTACCACAGGTAATCAAGAAGATCAGGGAAACGCGCCACTCAGTGCTCCTCATAGCCCCGCGATGGGAGAACCAAACCTGGTGCCCAGAGCTGGTGAGGCTGGTGACGCACATAGCCCCATGGCCGATCCCGGTGAGGAGAGATCTTCTCTCTCAGGCCGGTGGATCAATTTAGCATCCCCATCCAGAGCGCTGGTCTCTGCATGCGTGGATAATCAACGGATACCCGTTGCTTTGCCAGAAGGGGTCGTGAACATGATCACACAGTCTAGAGCTCCTTCTACGAGAAGGCTCTACGCATCTAAATGGTCAGTGTTCTCCAAATGGTGCGCTACTAAGAGCCTGGACCCATGTACGCGTGGGGTTTTGTGGGTGCTTTCCTTCCTTCAAGAGCTGTTGGACAAGGGCAGGTCCCCTTCCACGCTCAAAGTTTATGTTGCGGCTATTGCAGTGTTCGCTGAGCCGACGCGCAGCCGTGCGATAGGAAGGAACGAGCTCATCATCCGCTTCCTTAGAGGAGCCAGGAGGATGAATCCCCTTCGGTTCCTATTTGGGATCTTTCTTTGGTCCTGGAGGCCCTGAAAGCTTTTCCCTTTGAGCCGTTAGATTCCGTGGATCTAAAATACTTCTCGCTCGAGACCGTTTTTCTGATAGCTCTGTCATCAGTAAAACGAGTGGGGGATCTACACACGCTATCTGTTAGCCCCACATGTCTCGAGTTCGGACCGAATGACTCTAAAGTCATCCTAGGGCTGGACGATTTTGGCTAAAATCATAATCGCAATTAATCAAACAAGTTACCTCGATTACGATTATTGAACGATTATTTAAAAAAAAAAATCCTATGTCACTGGCAAGGCTTATACTGTAAATACGTTCACGGTTATTTTTTCTAATGAAAGATTTAGGGATGTCCCGATACCACTTTTTCACTTCCGATATGATACAATACCAATACCGCAGCTTTGGCTATTTGCCGATACCGATATCAATCCGATATCTTTATTTTATTCTTGAACTAATACTACTAGTAATAAAATATATGGAAGCACTTTGCTCAATTAGCCACATAAAAACATCTCACTCAAATGAAGAACAAATACTTCTCCAGTATAGTCCACAACAACAGTTGGATAATGAAAGACTGCCACCCTTTATTCAAAAGACCTTGAGATATGTTTGGTAACCTGAATGAATTTAAAATTAATTAGCTATATTTCAGATCAATATATTTGTTTCCTTAAAATTTAAATTAACTTTTAACTTCTCATCTGAATTATAAATAATTTATTTCTGTATAAAATAATACTACCATTAAAAACAAATTTTATTTTATTTTTTAATCAATGTAGAATGTGTTACTTAAAAATAAAAAGATTAGTGCTCTGTTTTAGGACAAGAAATGAAAACCAATGCAATATAATGAATGTCCAAAAAGATGAGATCATTTGATATTTTTATAAAAAAAATGTACACAGTGTGTGTGTGTGTGTGATTTTGGTTGGGTGACAGTTGTAGGTTACAGTTTGACAAGAGTTTACAGTTTGACAAAAGCACTATGTTTTACACAAATATAAGTAGGCTAAACACTTTGCAGTTTTAATGATGTCCTGTATGAACAAATTGACGTTGATGTTATAATGACGAATGATGTTTTTATGTTTCCACTGTTAGATCGCGTCTGTGCCTCTCTCTCTCTCTCTCTGACACACACACACATTCAAATTCGCGTCTATCGCGTCTAGTTCTACGCTTAAACATTTTGAATCCATTCGCGCGTCCAAAGCGAATAGGACGCGCGTAAGCGAGTTTGAAGCGAAATAGACGCGCGTTCAGAGCTAAGGGACGGGGCGGAGTCACGTGACTACACACGCGGTAATATGTTTTAAGGGGAAAGTACATTAACACACAGTGGGCGGAAATATTAATAGGATTAAAAAACCGAAATAACCGACTTGGTAAAAGTACGTCGGTTATAGGCTCTGAATTTCGGTTTCGATTACTTTTCGATTAATCATCCAGCCCTAAGTCATCCTCAAACCGAGACATGGTTACATCCCCAAGACGATTGGCACTCCACTCTGCCAGCATCTGATAGCGAGGACAGTGATAACCTCCTATGCCCCGTCAGGGCGCTGAGAGCTTACATCACGCGCTCCGCCGCCTTCAGGCAGTCTGAGCTGCTCTTTGTTTCGTTTGGTGGGCGCACCAAGGGTCTCGCCGCCTCGAAACATAGCCTGTCCAGATGGATAGTGGACGCTATCGCAGCAGCTTATGCGTCCAAACACCTGCAGTGCCCGATGGGCATTAGGGCCCATTCCACTAGAGGCATGGCTTCGTCGTGGGCTTGGTCCAGCGGGATTTCTATTCACGACATTTGTATGGCGGCAGGCTGGGCCTCTCCCTCTACATTTGTGAGGTTTTATAACCTGGAAGTTCCCGCCCTGCAGGCTAAACTTTTATCAGTCTAAGAGATGTGTATGTTCTGCCCAGACATTCATGTGCAGGCCACTCTCATGTAAATGGTAAATGGTAAATGGACTGCATTTATATAGCGCTTTCACAGACCTATGGCCACCAAAGCGCTTTACATTGCCTCACATTCACCCATTCACTCACTCATTCATACACCGACGGCGGTGTCTGCCATGCAAGGCGCCATCCAGCCGAGCAGCTGGGGTTAGGTGTCTTGCTCATGGACACCTCGACACTTGGTCAAGTGGAACCGGGGATTGAACCACCAACCTTTCGGTTTGTAGACAACCTACAGCCTAGAAGTAGAAGCCGAAGTAGACAACCTATGTCACTATGAGCTCTTCTGGTTGAGCTGCACAAATGGGTGAGACTCTATATACATAGACCGGCAGAGCCGATTTGTATTCCCCTATGATGTGCTTGTGTATTTGTGCTGGCCCGCGTTGCTGGCCACCTATTCTCCACACAGCTGCACAAAGGGTTGATACTCTCTATACATAGACCGGCGGAGCCGTTCTATTTTTTCCCTCTTATGTACTTGTGCTGGCCCGTGTTGCTGGCCGCCTTTTCCCTACACGTTTATACATAGACAGGGGGAGCCGGTCTGTATTCCTATGAAGTGCTTATTACATGTGCTGGCCCGCGTTGCTGGCCGCCTGTTCCCGCATGTTGTGTCCCCCGGGCTTCCCTGGGACTCATGCAGTGATGCTCGGCGCACACGGCGTTGACAAGGGGTTCCCGTAGCGTAAGTGACTTACGCAATATGAGAGAACCTCTCGTAAGAGAACGTACTCGGTTACCTAATGTAACCTCGGTTCTCTCTAGAAGAGGGAACGAGTATTGCATAACCTGCCATACTCGCGCCACGAGCTTATTCGCTTCAGTCAATGAAAACCAGAGTTTAGCCTGTTGAGCCCGTCTTTATATAGACTAAGCCACACCCATTCTGGCGGGCTGTGACGCGTAGAGGGCACGACGTCACGCAGGGCTCACCGATAGGCTGCAGCAGTTGCCACAGGTCAGCCAATGAGCACGCTTATACAGCCTGCTATGGTCTGCTGGCTGCCACACTGCGTTGTCAATATATACAAAATGAAGAATTTTTTTTTTGGCTTCAGATCTCGAGAAAAGATGACTTTACCTGTAGCGTAAGCAACTTACGCAATACTCGTTCCCTCTTCTAGAGAGAACCAAGGTTACGTTAGGTAACCGAGTACGTTCTCTGAGCTGGGTTCTCTGAGTCTCAGTGGAGCCAGAGCTGCATCCACGCATTTCGTGAAAGTGCAGGTTGATAAACCTAAGCCGAAGTGAAGAACCCGAAATTGGTAGGCTTCGCCCCCGAAAGCGAATCTAAGGAACTTCCTGTGATGAGGATGGATGGCTACATGGAAGTATGCATCCTTCAAATCTATCATGCCAAACCAGTCCTTGGACTGAATCTGTGACAGGATCTGTTTGAGTGTAAGCATTTTGAACTTAAGATTCTGAACCCTGCAGTTTAGTTGACGCAGGTCTAGAATAGGACGCAGCTCTCCATCCTTCTTTGGAACAGTGAAGTAACGGCTGTAAAACCCCGACTCCCTGCTGGGAGAAAGAACCCTTTCTATAGCCTCCTTTCACAGAAGATTCTGTACTTCTTGCTCCATAACCAGAGCCTGCTCGGGGTCCACCACCGTAGAGAGGACCCCAAGAAATCTGTGTGGACGAGAACCGAACTGAATTCTGTAACTTTTTTCTATTGTGAGCAGGACCCAATGAGATATATTTAGCAGTTTTTTCCGAACCGTCCTCCTCAAAGAATGATCGGCGGGAGTGGAGAGTCCTCACGGACAGCTTCTCACAATGCTCACAGTCAGCCCCCCTGAAATGACTGGGCATGATCTATTTCCAAACAAGCAACACAAAGATTGTGTGTATCCCCACCCGTAAGGAAACAAGGGCAGGGAAAAGCACACTTCTTAAACTGCTGCTTGTTCACTATAATATATATATATATATATATATATATATATATATATATATATATTAGGGATGTCCCGATCCGATCACGTGATCGGAAATCGGGCCCGATCGCGTGTTTTCAGACTCGATCGGAATCGGACGTTACCTCCCGATCAGGACTCGGATATATATGTATTTATATTCTCATTATTTTTTAACACCTCTATTATGCGGTGACACAGAGTTACGGCGGTTTCACACTGCACGCGTTATTAGAGTGTAAGCAGCGCAGGAGCAGTGCATATGGTGAGCAGGAGCAGGACACGCGCGTTATATATATATATATATATATATATATATATATTTTTTTTTTTTTTTTTAAGTGACAAGACAGACAATATTACTTATCTGATAGTAGGAAAAAAAAAATACTATGGAAGTCAATGGGGTCCATCAACTGTTTGGTTACCGAGATTTTTCAAAATATCTTCTTTTGTGTTCAGCAGAAAAAAGAAATTCATACAGGTTTGAAACAACTTGAGGGTGAGTAAATGATGACAGAATTTTCATTTTTGGGCGAACTATCCCTTTAAGAGGAGTGGGTAAAAATTCAGAGGCTGATTTTGCAAAGAAATCCACATTCAAACCAAAATATCTGACTTCCTGTTGCTCGGAGCTAATTATTGTAAATTAGAAAATTGTCCGGCTCGATGAGACCAATGTGTGTACTGATTTTTGTGACTGTACATAAAATTAACCCCCTCACTTTTGTCAAAAGCATTTAGAAAGTGACACACTTCCTGCCAGTTGGTGACGCTATAACTTTGACTCACAATAGTTACATACATGTGATCGGCCTCTTACCACGAACAAACTGCTGAAGTTTCATCAAGATCAGTTAATGTATACAGAAGTTATAACACTTCATTTTTATCTTTTCTCGCCATAAATTCGTTTCCTCGCCATGGCCAAACCATTCGAGATATCAAAAATCCGTCCGCACTTTAGCATCCTCAATGTCTTGACTTTATGCTGACCAAGATTGGTGGCACTTGAAAGAATTGCCTAGGAGGATTATTTCAAATACCAGAGCAAGCGTTCTCCAAACAACCCATAATAGCCGACTTCCTGTTGGGCTGACGTAAAACTTGACCAAGGGAAAGTTGTTCGGCCCGATGAGATCTGTATGTGTACTGAGTTTCATATTAATTCATGCAAGCGTGTTTGATCTATGGACCAAGTTTTTCAGACCCCGTTCAAGGGCTAAAAATCCCCCCCCCCCCCTCCTCACACACACAGAGACAGAGAGACAGAGAGAGAGAGGGAGAGAAAATTCTCCAGAAAAATCCACATTCAAACCAAAATATCTGACTTCCTGTTGGTCGGTGCTAATGACTGTAAATTGGAAAGTTGTCCGGCTTGATGAGAACAATATACATACCAAGTTTTGTTGCTGTAGATGAATCTAACCCCCCACTTTGGTCAAAAGGTGGCGCTACTGAGCCATTCCACCACGCCCGTTTCTGAAACTTTGCACATGTCCACTGGCTAATAAAAGTGATGTGTCTGTCGAGTTTCATGCAATTTCAAGCATGCTAAGAATCTCAAAAGCATAAAAAAATAAAAAAATAAAAGTTTGATGCGTTGCCATGGCAACAGTATCTAAGATATCAATAATCCTTTCACAGGTCTACATCTGCTGTGGGTCTACATTATACACATAAAGTTTGAAGCAAATCGGGTAAAAATAAGAGAGTGATTTAAAAGCATTTTGAAAGTGACAAACTTCCTGCAGCCAGTTGGTGGCGCTATAACTTTGACTCACAATAGTCACATCCATGTGATTCGCCCTTTCAGGGCTTGGGCCCTAAAAATAATCCTTCCGGAAACAATAGGGCCTTCGCCTTTTCAGGGCTTGGGCCCTAATTATTTGGTTTATTCTGCCAATTTATTTTTAAATATATAATTTCAAAATACACTAAATTTGGATTTATGATCGCAGTATTTCTAATTAAAATCATGTATTTCTCAAGCTAATATTGAGCTTAAATTGATTTCCCAGGAAGTTCACATATAGTATAAATAGCAAACGCTAGAACTTGTGTCTCTAATGTCACATAAAGAATATGAGAAGAATGAAGCTGATGCTGTGAAAGTGCTGGATTGAGGAGAGTTACTAAAGATCAACAAGAGCCGCACAAATCTGACAGTAGAGCAGGTTATTGATGAAGTGTGGAGGTGATGAGCTTTGATTTCTGTTTTCTCTAGAGTTTCCAGTCTCTCTCAGCTCCTCCTGAATCTACAGACGTAAATGGCAATCTCTTCAGTTCTCTCTCCTCTTTTGATGGCGTGAGAGAATCTGTCCGTCAGCTGAGAGACAAACTGGAGGATTTCTGCAAAGAGAAGATCTCTGACAGAGGTAAAGTCCTGGAGATTCTGCTCTCAGAAACGATCCTCCATCATCTCAGATCATGTAGAAGATCATATTAGAAATGTCTCAGGAACGGATGCAGGGATCATTTTCTCTTGACATGATAATTACACTCTTCATGTCTGTTGATTTCCACAGCCACTTTCTCCAACATTGTTCCCAGGACCAGGAACGACTTCCTACAATGTAAGTCACTGAGAAAACAAGCAGAAAAGCTCACTGAGTGTGTTCATGTTCTTCCTGGAGAAGTGAAAGAAAACATGACAGAAGAGTTTTAGAGTTGATCATGTAAATGATGATTTGCTCAGGATATCTGGTAAACTGCACTGAGACACTGATGATATATTGAACATGAAGAGTTCAGATACATTAAAAGATCAGACAGATTCATAATTCCTGATTCTGATGTGTTTTATCTCCATCAGATTCCCATCAGCTCAATCTGGATCTGAACACAGTGAATAAATACCTCCGTCTGTCTGACAGGAACAGAGTGATTACTGACACTTTCCCACAGATTCAGTCGTATCCTGATCATCCAGACAGATTTGATGTGTGTCCTCAGGTGTTGTGTAGAGAGAGTGTGTGTGGACGCTGTTACTGGGAGATTGAGTGGAGTGGTGAACGTGTGTTTATATCAGTGTCATATAAGTGCATCAGCAGGAAGGGACGGGATAAAGAGTGTGTGTTTGGACGTAGTGATCAGTCCTGGAGTTTGTTCTGCTCTTCCTCCAGTTACTCATTCAGACACAATAACATAGAGACTAAACTCCCTGTAGAGTTAATCAGCCGTAGAACAGGAGTGTGTGTGGATCACAGTAGAACAGGAGTGTATGTGGATCACAGTAGAACAGGAGTGTGTGTGGGTCACAGTAGAACAGGAGTGTGTGTGGATCACAGTAGAACAGGAGTGTGTGTGGGTCACAGTAGAACAGGAGTGTGTGTGGATCACAGTAGAACAGGAGTGTATGTGGATCACAGTAGAACAGGAGAGTGTGTGGATCACAGTAGAACAGGAGAGTGTGTGGATCACAGTAGAACAGGAGTGTGTGTGGATCACAGTAGAACAGGAGTGTGTGTGGGTCACAGTAGAACAGGAGAGTGTGTGGGTCACAGTAGAACAGGAGAGTGTGTGGATCACAGTAGAACAGGAGAGTGTGTGGGTCACAGTAGAACAGGAGTGTGTGTGGATCACAGTAGAACAGGAGAGTGTGTGGGTCACAGTAGAACAGGAGTGTGTGTGGATCACAGTAGAACAGGAGTGTGTGTGGATCACAGTAGAACAGGAGTGTGTGTGGATCACAGTAGAACAGGAGTGTGTGTGGATCACAGTAGAACAGGAGTGTGTGTGGATCACAGTAGAACAGGAGTGTATGTGGACAGTTATATTATATATTACAGTATACTCACTACAAAAAACTAGACTACACCACTGGAGTGTCCTCACGGACAGCTTCTCACAATGCTCACAGTCAGCCCCCTCGAGAACTGACTGGGCATGATCCATTTCCAAACAAGAAACACAAAGATTGTGTGTATCCCCACCCATAAGGAAACAAGGGCAGGGAAAAGCACACTTCTTAAACCGCTGCTTGTTCACCATAATATATACAGTATATATGTGTGTGTGTGTGTGTGTAACTGCAGTGCCAATCCAACACTAAATAGACAGAAACAGTATCACAGACAGCACTTGCTGAGGACACAGAAGCTAGCGCGGTCTGTTTCTAGGTATGCTTTATAGTTTCCTGGTCTGTGACGTCACCCGTCTATGATGTCTCATCACACCATTGGACTGATTTCACACGTGCTTCATGATGCAATCACGCAGGGGCGTTCCCACAGTGTCTCGACGCAGCATGAAAGGGAAATCAAAATATTTGAGGTAATCGGTTACATAAACCTGTAAATTCAAAGAAACAAATTCATAAAACTCGAAACAATTAAACAATTCATATTACTTACAATGTGTCAGTTTTGTAAACTCAGAAGAAAAATAAAGTTCTAAATACATATAAAAGATAACTAAAATTTACCCTTCTCAAACCAATTAATTATTTTGAGCATTAGGGTTTAGGTTTACAGTGAATGTTTTTGCATTTATTGTTGTAGAATCTGAACTCAGCAGGAATGAGGCTTTATGACGGTTTATAGACTTGATAAATCTGTTTTGCACACGTCACTCAAACACAGAACCAGGAAGCAGGACGAGTTCGGGAAAGAGAAACTAAAGTGCAGTTGGGCTGTTGTGTGTTTGTGTCTCAGTATTCGTGCAGTAAAATGGCAGAAGCCAGATTTTCTCAGGATGAGTTCATATGTTCAGTGTGTCTGGATCTCCCGAAGGATCCAGTGACCATTCCCTGTGGACACAGTTACTGTAAGATCTGTATTACAGGCTGCTGGGATCAGGAGGATCAGAAGAGAGTCTACAGCTGCCCTCAGTGCAGACAGACCTTCAGTCCAAGACCTGCTTTAGCTAAAAACACCATGCTGGCTGAAGTGGTGGAGAAACTGAAGATGACTAAACTTCCTGCTGATAGTTACGCTGGAGCTGGAGATGTGCAGTGTGACGTCTGTACTGGAAGAAAACACAAAGCCGTCAAGTCCTGTCTGGTGTGTCTGGAGTCTTACTGTCAAACTCATTTTGACCGTCATGAGGATTATCACTCCCGTAAGCCACATAAAGTGACTGATGCCACTGGACGACTGCAGGAGATGATCTGCCAAACACATGATAAACTCCTTGAGGTTTTCTGTCGCACTGACCAGAGGTTTATATGTGTGCTGTGTACGATGGACGAACATAAAAACCACGACACTGTATCAGCTGCAGCACTGAGGACAGAGAAACAGGTATGAAACTACACACTGATGAAATAATGTTGGTATAATATATGGTAAAATTGCGTGCCCCTGTCTCAAAATGTATTGTTCCCCTCTCTGATAAATCTGATAAATGTAAATAATAATAATAATTATAATAAATAACACTGCACATACACCATTGCCACTAACAATAATAATAATACAAAAAAATATTAAATCATTTTTTGGGGGCGGAAGCATTTGGCGGAGATGAAGTGGTAGGCGGAGTTTCCTTTGCAGCGCTATACGCAGCAGTTCGTCGCGACTCCGCGAGTCTTCAAACTGCACGGGCAGCAAGTAACATTAAGCTAATACGGAAAAGTTAATTTATCCTACCATGCTACTGTAAAAGTTGAGGCAGCATGTGATTAATGCTTAACAATCATAAAAGTATAACTCAATTTCAGCCGCATTCTGAGTCTGACAATGTCATTCATAGTTTTTATTCAAGGCCATAACAAGTGTATTATCTTGGGGAAATACATCTAGTGAAAGGAAATTTTAAGTCCATGTCCAGCTCTAAATTGTAAGGAATTTATATCTTTGATTTCATAGTAGGCTACACTTTACAATAAGGTTCATTTGTTTATTAATCATATTAACTAACATTAACTAATCATGAGCAAAACATTTGTTAGGCTACTGTAGGCCTATTTGTTAATCTTAGTTAATAATAATACAACTGTTAATTGTTTGTTCATGTTATGTCACAGTCATTGCATTAACTAATGTTAACAAATACAACTTTTGATTTTAATAATGTTTTAGTAAATGCTGAAATCAATATTAACTAAGATTAATAAACGGTGTAGAAGTGCAGTTCATTATTAGTTCATGTTAACAAATTTAACTAATGAAACCTTATTGTAAAGTGTTACTGATTTCATGATAGCTAACACTTTAATGATTACATGCATACAATTTATAACATCAACATAACTAAACATGAATTCCTCATAATTACCTACTCCGTTTTGTTTGGTAAAGTAAATAATATTTAGTAATATTATCATCATTTCCCTATTTTTGTTTGATGTGTTATGCATTCTAATTGTATCAACATCTTTTCATTGGTAATGAAGAGAGGCTCTCTGACCGACTGCTGCTCTCCATTGAGTGAGATATTCCAAATAATTGTGAGGAAGTCATTAAAATATATAAAAACACAACAGATAGATGGGTACTGCTTTAAGTACAGGTGATTTATTTAAAAAATAAATGTTTTTAATTCCTTCCGCCCCTGCCCCGGAAGAGGTCTGTGCACGCCACTGGGTGACAGTATATAAAGTGCCATCTGTGTTATTGGTTTGTGCTGCAGAAGCAGCTGAAGGAGACGCAGAGGTCGTTCCAGCAGAGGATCCAGCAGAGAGAGAAAGATCTTCAGCAGCTGAGAGAAGCTGTAGAGTCTCATAAGGTGAGTGTGGAGAAGAAGAGGAGTTTGAGAAGTCTCAGTCAGGACTCTCTGAAGCTCACTGTGTGATTGTGATGTGTGTCCTAACAGCGCTCTGCACACACAGCAGTGGAGGACAGTGAGAGGATCTTCACTGAGCTCATCCGCTCCATTGAGAGAAGCCGCTCTGAGGCGACACAGCAGATCCGAGATCAGGAAAAGACTGCAGTGAGTCGAGCTGAAGAACGACTGGAGCGACTGGAGCAGGAGATCAATGATCTGAGGAGGAGAGACGCTGAGCTGGAGCAGCTTTCACACACACAGGATCACATACATTTCCTGCAGGTAACAGAGATCGAGAAGAACAGGACTGGGAGAGGGAATGGGAGATGGTTTATTGCACTTTATGCCCAAAACACACCCATTACAACCCATTACCATTACAAACACACCCATTACAAATAGGGACAACCCTTTTAGACCATGCGCCGGGAGCACCAACCATTTTTCCCGTTCCCTTCTTTGGGGTAAACTAGGAAAAGTGGATTCAGACACGCTCTAAGTGCACTTGCGCTGTGCGCTTTAGACCAGAGCTGAGTTTTAGAGTTGATCAAACGATAAAAGCTTGATCATCAAGGTATTCTTTTTGTAACAGACCTTTAAGAAATGTAATAGATTCTCCCAATCTACAAATCAATGCTCTAACTGCAGAAATGAAAGTAATAATTAATTTTTGACGACGGTAAAAAGTAGCAGTGCACCGGTGATGACTTGAGCTCATCAGTCCACAGTAACCAGGCTCTGAAATAGCACTACTGTGGCACTGACCACACAAAACATACAGTAGTGGCCAAACGTGATGTGTGGAGTTTCTTTTTTTAAATTACCCTACAAGTTTGCTTGAAGGAACACTCCACCGTTTTTTGAAATAGGGCTTATTCACCTTATTTCCTACGTTTAGATAGGTGGGCAAATGCATTTTTGTCTCAGTGCATGCATTGTTTTAGTTTGACAGGGTCGGCGCTAGCTTAGCTTAGCATAATGAATGGAATCCTTTGTTGCCAGCTAGCATGGCCTGAGTAAAAGTAATATAAAAAAATAAAAAAACCCACCTAATTACTTCTTGTGGCCTGCGTATTCACAACGAGTACAAATAGCGATGCAGATTAACACTAGGTGATTTCCTATGCAGATATTGACTTGGGACTATATTAGGGGGAAGCACAGGTGAAGCACTGCTACTTGGGCGCAGAGATATCACGCCCAAGTAGCTGTGCTTCGCCTGTGCTTCCCCCTAATATAGTCCTTAATATATAAGTCAATATCTGCCTAGGAAATCGCCTAGTGTTAATCTGCATCGCTATTTGTACTCGTTGTGAATACGCAGGCCACAAGAAGTAATTAGGTTTTTTTTTTTTCTTTTACTCAGGACATGCTAGCTGGCAACAAAGGATTCCATTCATTATGCTAAGCTAAGCTAGCACCGACCCTGTCAAACTAAAACAATGCATGCACTGAGACAAAAATGCATTTGCCCACCTATCTAAATGTAGGAAAGAAGGTGAATAAGCCCTATTTCAAAAAACGGTGGAGTGTTCCTTTAAAGGAGAACTCCGATCAATTTTAACATTGAGCTCATTTTTTTGTAAATTTGGAGTGCTGTCAGTACAGAGAACAACGACAAAAATCGGTGTTGCCTACACCGTGTTATCCTCTTTTTAAAATTTGCACCCTGTTGACTTCAATGGGGCACGTTTTAAACCTGCTTTTAGCCTCTTAACATCCTTGATGTGTCATTACAAGTGCCCAGCCAATGTGAGTGATTCCTTCGGAGTGAACACGGGTGAATCTGACTGCAGTAGATGAGAAAGATATGAATAAAAATGATGTTAATTCGGCCAGCGCTCATACCTGTATTTACATCCTGTTTTCGGTCGAAGTCCATAGTAATCGATTGTCGAGTTCACGCGCGTGATCATAGGTACTAAACCTATGCCGAATTAACTTCACTTACAAATTAAAATTGACCGGAGTTCTCCTTTAAACCATCAAATTCTGAGGATTTTATTTTATATATATATTTTTTTATATTTTAAAATATGAGGGAAGATCAAAACACTAAACTTAGTGAAGGTATTTATCTGACAAAATTATTTCAAGTCAAGTCATCTTTATTTGTTATAGTGCTTTTTTACAATACAGATTGTTTCAAAGCAGCTTTATATTGATTACAGGAAAATAATGCAACAAAGTTAGTTTTGGCTGTACAGCAGATCTAGAAGAAAATAGTGTCATTGTCCAGCTTAAGTGAGTTCAGTGATGATTAATTTCCATTGTAAAAATCATTAGTTATCTATTTAGTTCATTTATCTATACAGCCGCTCTGGAGAAAACAGTGATGTCATCATCCAGCTCAGTTCAGTTCTCAGACAACGGTGTCAGTGCAGGCAGATCAATAATATTGATGAATATTAAGTGACAAAAAAGGTAAACTACAGCTACAGGTTTTAGAAAAACTATAAAGCTCACAGAAAAAAAATCATTAATTGACTGCAAACATAGTCAATTGTTAATATTTCATCGTTCTCTCTTGTTTTTTTAGCCAGCCTGGCTAAAAATGATGTCTGTACAATTTGGCATGTTTCATTGTGTTATCACATATAAACAGCTGACTTCAAGCAAAATATGCTTACAAAATCTTTAACACGTTTTGCTACTATTTACTTAAAGTGCTTTTTTAAAAGTTATATTACCCTAAATCCAAGCATTTATTAAAGTATTGTTCACGTTTCATAGTAAATTAAATTAACAAAGACAAAAATATCACTTATTAATGCCTTTTCATCACACAAATATGAATTTAGCAAAGTTTGCCCTTTAATTCTGTGAATAAAACAAAGGCTTTAATGACATTCCCATTAAAGAATGTAATTTAACTTTTTAGAGTCCAATTTACATGGTATAATACAGCTAAGATAGAGATTGATGCATTTGATCAGGATAATAATATGATTATTTAAAATATTTAATATGAGATAGATGTTGGTATATTACTGACTTTTATTTCCACATCTAAATGAATCACTTTCGTGTTTTCTGGAATTTATTTTTAATTATTTGGTTTATTCTGCCAATTTATTTTTAAATATATAATTTCAAAATACACTAAATTTGGATTTCTGATCGCAGTATTTCTAATTAAAATCATGTATTTCTCAAGCTAATATTGAGCTTAAATTGATTTCCCAGGAAGTTCACATATAGTGTAAATGACAAACGCTAGAACTTGTATCTCTAATGTCACATAATGAATATGAGAAGAATGAAGCTGATGCTGTGAAAGTGCTGGATTGAGGAGAGTTACTAAAGATCAACAAGAGCCGCACAAATCTGACAGTAGAGCAGGTTATTGATGAAGTGTGGAGGTGATGAGCTTTGATTTCTGTTTTCTCTAGAGTTTCCAGTCTCTCTCAGCTCCTCCTGAATCTACAGACGCAAATGACAATTCCTTCAGTTCTCTCTCCTCTTTTGATGGCGTGAGAGAATCTGTCCGTCAGCTGAGAGACAAACTGGAGGATTTCTGCAAAGAGAAGATCTCTGACAGAGGTAAAGTCCTGGAGATTCTGCTCTCAGAAATGATCCTCCATCATCTCAGATCATGTAGAAGATCATATTAGAAATGTCTTAGGAACGGATGCAGGGATCATTTTCTCTTGACATGATAATCACACTCTTCATGTCTGTTGATTTCCACAGTCACTTTCTCCAACATTGTTCCCAGGACCAGGAACGACTTCCTACAATGTAAGTCACTGAGAAAACAAGCAGAAAAACTCACTGAGTGTGTTCATGTTCTTCCTGGAGAAGTGAAAGAAAACATGACAGAAGAGTTTTAGAGTTGATCATGTAAATGATGATTTGCTCAGGATATCTGGTAAACTGCACTGAGACACTGATGATATATTGAACATGATGAGTTCAGATACATTAAAAGATCAGACAGATTCATAATTCCTGATTCTGATGTGTTTTATCTCCATCAGATTCCCATCAGCTCAATCTGGATCTGAACACAGTGAATGAATACCTCCGTCTGTCTAAAAGGAACAGAGTGATTACTGGTCCTTTACTAAAGATTCAGCTGTATCCTGATCATCCAGACAGATTTGATGATGTGTATCAGGTGTTGTGTAGAGAGAGTGTGTGTGGACGCTGTTACTGGGAGATTGAGTGGAGTGGGAGTGTGTTTATATCAGTGTCATATAAGAGCATCAGCAGGAAGGGACGGGGTAATGAGTGTGTGTTTGGATGTAATGATCAGTCCTGGAGTTTGTTCTGCTCTTCCTCCAGTTACTCATTCAGACATAATAACATATATACTGAACTCCCTGTAAAGCCCATCAGCCGTAGAACAGGAGAGTGTGTGGGTCACAGTAGAACAGGAGTGTGTGTGGATCACAGTAGAACAGGAGTGTGTGTGGATCACAGTAGAATAGGAGTGTATGTGGATCACAGTGCAGGAACTCTGTCCTTCTACAGCGTCTCTGACACGATGAGCCTCATCCACACAGTCCAGACCACATTCACTCAACCGCTCTATCCTGGGTTTAGGGTTAATGGATCAGTGAAACTGTGTTGATAAATCAGGATAGATTGTAGAGAGATTCTTCCCATAATGCTTTGAGCTGCATGATAAATCATAAACACTGAGATGTTATAGAGTCTCTTACTTTCTATTTATTACATTAATACTACAGCTGCGCATGTGTCAGTGAAATAACATGTTCAGATTATGGTTGAGTAAGTGCTGAGCTTGAAGATGATGTAAGAATTGATAAATTAGGAAATTCCAGACAGTCTGTTTCGGGGGTGACCAGACCCTGAGAGGACAAAAGGACCTCTCTGGAGATTACCATTTGAACTGGCTCTTGTGCACCATCAAGACGAAAGTCTCACCTCCAAATCAACTTCATCTACATCTCTTTCCCCCTTCTCTCACCCCCTCTCTCTCATGCTCAGATGATTTACCTGGATTCCCAAGAAAATGTATAGTTTACTGTGAATTATTATCAGAGTATTTTCATGTTTGGTATCGTTTAAAATGTCACAGTGCGACTGGTACAAATGTCTAATTTCAGAATAAGTAAAACACAAGGTAATAAGGTTTTAAGAGTTTATGGATAGCTGACTTACAAAGGAAGGTGGTCTCTCAAGACAAATGGTCACTCACCCCCAAGAGGTGCTACCTCTGAATGCAAATTTCTTTTGTTAGCACATGTTTCCATGTGAAAGAGGTCTGACTATTTAATGAAATGCAGCAGGGAGATCGGGGCCTTTTCTATACTTCAGATTGGCCCGTGAGGCTGAGAGAGATAGATCTCTTAGCCTCATGTATTTCTTAAAGTTGGGTTTGCATAATCTCTCTATTCCAGAGCATTTGATGTTTTGTATCGATTATCTTTGAATTGATTATGAAATTGGCATGATACATTTACCTGACATAATAAATTATTACATTTGATTATTCTAACTGACTTTGATATTATTTTCATTGAAGAGTTAAACGGAATAGTCAAACATTCACTCATGATTAATGATCCACAGATATCATTAAAACCCTTTCATTTATGGAGTCAGATGAAATAACGAGAGAATACATAACTAAATGTATTACAAATTTAACCAACCAATACTTTGCATGAGTGAGGACAGAACACGTGATACCTTCCCCGTGTATTGGCGAACCGGCAGATTGGACCAATATAGCGGGCCTTACAAAATGGTGACTTCGACGTGATGATCTTGTTGGAAAGTTTTCTTTCGTCAAAGCAGAGACCAGGAGACGTTGGGATCACGTTCAAACAAAGTTATTCTTTATTGAGCGCGGCTGCGGTTCGTCCAACATTATTTAATACAGTATGTATTGTGGCTATATACATTCCAAGGGGGAGGGATTACATAGAGGCGGAGACTCTGAATAAAGCATGCAAATGAAGTGGGAACACACCCTACTCTGGGAGCACTACCAGTCCAATTGAATCAGCATAACTATTCAAATACTGATACTGGCAGTGGCCAGGAACTCCGGTTCCAAGAGCCATCCCAGAGCCATTAAAGACAAAAGGTGAAAGTCTCCCCTACAGCTAATCCAATCAACCTAACGATTCAACGTCTGGGCTCCGAAAGGTGAGAATATCAGTGATCTGACTCATTTAAAACACAATAGAGAAAACAGGTCTGGCAGGAATATCTTGCTGTAAACTCAATAATCACTTTCTCAGTTTGTATTGGAATCTAAATAAAAACCTCAAATGCTAAAATCAGTATTCTTCACCATGATGTTATGTAAGGAAGCATATCTGAAATAGATTCTTAAATTTGTAATCCTTCAGTCCCCTCTTTGAGAGTTCTAATAACTCTCACATAATATACAAATTTAAAGTCCATTCTTGTAACTTGTGATCGTTACAGGCACATAGCATGTTCTGTGTTGTTCATCTGTAATTGCATGTTGACACAGAAAAAAAAGCAAACATGCAATTAGGGTCTGTGAAGTTCTTACGGGTAATATTCTTTTATGGTTGGACCAGTCATGTTTTCGTGCGAGGCGTGAGTCATTTGTTGAATGAAACACTTGATACTGTGGACTCATACATAGAACGCCAGTAGGAGAAACAACAGCAAAATTGCTATTTCTTTAATCCACAGCCAGGGTTTACCAATCAAGTTTCCGAACCATGAAGAATTGTCTTCAGTCATCTGGTGTAATTTTGTTGAAAGATCAAGATTCAGCAATGGGTCCAGTTGTCTTCTTGAGGTTGTGGCTTCATATGCAGGTGAGACGTCGTTGCATATGGATTTTTGGAACAGCCATCAAGTGTTTATCTGCACAGAGTAAGAAAGAAAACAAAAGACGACAGAGCAGTATTTGTTCAAACACTAGGGTTGCAGTATTTGTTTAAACACAGGTTGTATCGTTTTCAGAGTCTGCTGTTGTTGTTTCATTCTTTCCTTATTTCTTAATTGATTTGACACCTATGAACCAGTGAGGTAAGGATGGAGTAAATGGGGAAAGGCCTATGAGGTAGTGTCTTTGTTGCATGTCGAAATTAATGAATTCCAAGACGTGCATAATTTGATGGGTTTGTTTAATCTTGTTCACTGCTTACATTAACTCGCATTTATTCGCAGTCCACCAAAAACTCTGCACGCGTTCACAACACTACTAAAAAACTCTCTTCCTCCTTTTCTAGTCCACGCCCGCACCTCTCTTCCGTGGGCGCCCCCTCTCCTGTAGGATCGCTATAACATGCCTGCTTGAGCATCACTCAATATAAACCAAGCAGAGATTATGCGTTTGAACAAACATTGACTTAAACATATTTCCAGTATTAACCCCATCAAGAATTTAGAATACATATGAACTAAGTGAACAATAAAAATTAAATAAAGACATATGGGGGGGGGATTAGGTGAGACCCCACACTCTCCCCTCCAAAAATGAATGCTGTCTCAGCATTCCATAGTTCCCAGAGTCTCTGTTTTCAACACAAGAGCAAAGAAGTACATAAGGGAGTCAGTCTCTATACTTGATGCTAAGTAGTCTTGAAACTGTCTTTGCGTGACATCTACAGTGCTATGCATAAGTTTAGACACCCACGCTAAAGTTGACTGAAAAGAGGAATAAAAAATCATCTTTTGGAAATTGAACTTAATGCCTTAATTTAAAAAATTAGGAAAAATCCAACCTTTAAGGACACCAATTTTCTTTGTGAATGAATAATGTATCGTAAATAAATAAATGTTCTTCCTTAAAGGGTACATAACATACACAGTTTCACCTAATCTCATGTTAATCTTGAGTACCTATAGAGTATAAGTGCATCCTTCATATCTCCAAAAAGTCTTTAGTTTTATCATATTTATAAAAGAAAAATACAGCTTTCCGATTCTCTCCGGAAAAAGCCGAGCTCCTGGAGGCGTGCCGTGGGCGGAGCTATAGAGTCAACATACAGATGGTGCCCAACCAGAATGCGACTTTTACCGCCGCCGTTCCCGCGGCGGCAAAATTGGGATGTGTATTTGCTGCCTTTTACCGCTGAGTGGCGCTGTAATCACAGACTTTGAAAAGTGTCAGTTTATTCTCTTTAATGCCGTAATCTGCCGCGGCAGTAATCTGAGCTGAGGTCACAGATAAATTTAAGATAAATATTGTGGTTAAACGAATTCAAATTCATTTAATTTAAACAAAGTAGACACACGTTAACATTGTGTGCCCAGTTTTTCTATAATTTAGAAAGGCTATGTCAATAGGTTACTTGTCATTTACTTCGTGTTATTTTAATGTGTTTGTAGATTTATTAACTGAAACATAACAGTGAAATAAATTAAAATAATTTACCGTAAAATTAAAACATTTTCAGGACTTGCAGTTACTAGGCTAACCGATGTTAGTCGGTTTAAGCATTATTTCTTATATTCAGAATTAGGCTTACGTTGTTATGATTATCAGTTGAATTCTTTAATAAATAATCAACCACAATGCCTATTACTACTGCCGCAGCAAAAATAAACCAGTCGAATTTCAAAGTCGTTCGCGAAATTACTATAGGCTATACCGGGCAAGTGACAGGGCAAAACAGCAGCAACTGCGGCATTTTAAAAGGTAAGCTTCCTATCTGTTTATTTAAAAAAAAAAAAAAAAAAAAATTAAAAAAAAAATCATTATTTGAACAAAAATGAGACTGATTGAATATGTTAAAATATAAACAAACAAAGCAGAGAATAAAACAAACTTTTAGGGAAAAAATATAGGCCTATTATGCTCAGAATTGGTTAACATTAACGAAAGCAAAATATGTAAAAATACATTTCAAACAAAATAAAACAAAACAAATTCGTGGCCGAGTGGTAGGCTATAACTTACGTTTCAAATCCCGAACAAACATGGGCTACTTTTTTATTATTAATTTGATTTGATAGTTCTAAAATATTGCTACACCATATTGTTTTTTTCTCCTATAGCCTATAGGCTATTAAATATTTTATATTTTTAAAATAAAATTACCATTCATTTCCATTTTACATTAGGGACAATCTTTTTCCAACAGAATGGCTGAATTAACATCTGCATAATAATAATAATAATAATAAATAAATAAACAGCACAAGGTCTTGTAAAAACACTTTTTTTATTTTTTGACATAATTTTTTTTTTTTTTTTTTACTTTTAAAACAGAGAAAATAGTAGACCTAGGCTATTCAGACGATATCTGTGGTCAATGCATTAACAATAGACTCTCGGAGCTTCAAACGATCTGAGATCGAATCTCAGTATAGCCGGCGACAGTGTTTATGTTTTTCCGTTCATGATGCTTAAATATGCATCTGTTTATTAAAGTCAATCATCTTGTTTAATTATCAATTGTACATTAACATAAATTTGCTACATTCCAGTTGAGCCGCTGCACGCTATGACATATCTGATGAAGGAAGACTGTCAGCCGATTGCACCAGAAAATGAAGATGATGAAGCTCGTCTTTAATCTGCTAAATTATGTTTTTTTTGTGTGTGTGAATCATTCACGAGATTGAGATGACTGACAGTAATACCCGGCCATAGCAACGGTAGACATTTTCCAAAACAGATCGAACAAATCAGAAAAATACTTTCAATACAGTATTGCTTTCAATTAAAAAATAAACAATGAAAATGTAAAAGAAAAAGAAAATTAATTAAGTTTGAAAACCCATCGCACATTTCAAGGTATGAATAAAGTGTCGGGACAGTTTTATTTAAACAGGGTTGCATCGATTCGATAGAGTTTATTCCCTTTGCGATGCAAAATAAGAAACATTTTAAATTTATTGTCAAAGAAATTGCAGCTAAATTAAAAAATGAAAACGGTACAAAACGAAAAAAAAGTTCAAAGCAACATAAATTAAGAACAGGCGTTTTTCTTTGCCTCTCTCGCGCTGGATATTTTTTTAGTAAGTTTGGTCTCCCTCACTGCGCGCGGCGGGTCTTTTTCGAAATTAAGCATTTCAGCGTAAAAAACACCATACAGCTGATAATACTGTATATGTCGCTGTGTGTCATCCACACAAATCACGAAAGAAAAAACTGTAACAAATAGCTTTTGTTCCTTCAAAGATACAACATGCCTTGCTGAATTCACCTACAATAAAACGAGGTGGGTCGCGAATTAAATAGCTCTGTATCTGCTAAATTGAAATTGTGTGTGGAAAACCTTTAAATACAATCAATAAAACTACAATATATAATTTAATAAGATATAGGGCCTACTGTACATAGGCTATGGACTTTTGGAGATTTTGAGATTAAACCTTAAAATAACTTTGCCTTTGCCTGCTCATCAGGCTGGCTCCGACACTCTCCATATGAAAGACGGAACAGTAACACCTCTGTCCTGCACCCCCACGATAAAGCAACTATTGCCTTCTCCAAACCCCCCACAGGCTAGCTGAGTTTGCAAAACAAAACAAAGAGTTTGCCACTTGTTGTGGTGTGCCAAAACACTTCATTATAAACTTCAATATTTCATTCAAAACAATCTCAAAACGCTTTGTGACATTTTGAAAAGCCGCAGATGCATTACTGCCACTGGAACCATGAACGCAAATACTGGTTCTGATTTTATTGTTTGTCGTTTAAACGTCATATATATATATATATATATATATATATATATATATATATATATATAGGCCTATATATTAACAGAACTGCTTTTGAAATTACGATTGGAATTATTATAGGCTACAGAAGTAAAGTCATTGTATAATATTTGTTCCTTAGTGTAAAATGGAAATGCATGGTGATTTTATTTAGTAAATAGGCTATAAGCAAAAAACTATGTTTTAGAACTAGACAAATCTCTCTGCATCAACAATAGACTATAAAATGCATTAATAGGCTAATATAAAAATATCAATAGTCTAAGTTAGTTCGGGATTCGATCCCGTGTCATCTAAATGATCATAACGTAAGTTCAACCACTCGGCCACGATTCACTCGTTGCGACATGGCCTAACGTTCCAGTGTGTGTTCGCTCACACGAGCGAGAAGCGCTCTTCATTCAAATGAACGCGCCGCCGCGTTTGTCGAACACTAATTCAACATGCCAGAATAAAACCTGGCTTTGGAACAATGCATAGCGCCACTCGTCGTGGTCTGTGCCAAAAAATTATAATAATTTAGTTTCATTTATTTCAGTGTTAGTGTTTGAGTTAAAAAAAATCCTCTACAAATTATATTAACACAAAGTCGGCTGTAAGAGTCCTTTATAGGCTAAGTAAAAAGCAAAGGGCTTACAGTCTTAACATTTAGGCTACTTTGCTTAAATTCGATACATTTATTTTCAGTAGGGCCTAATAAATTTGTAGGGATGTAATTTCAGTATGCTTTACCAACGCTATGTATTCAATTAAAGTTCCAAGAGGTCTGTTATATATTTCCTTCCCAGCTGACACTAATATGCAAGTGCACAGCAAAAATCACAACTTGTGCTTGCTGCGAACGCAACTTATTTAAGGTGTCTCAACTGTACACAGTCTACCCTACAGTGTGAATTCGTTACAAGGTTTCATTTAATTATTTTTTTTCCATCTATGTTGAATATGAAAAGTGAACAGCACGAGTAGCCTAAGATAGGATGCATTAGGCTATATCGAGAGATGGATATGGAGTGGGTCAGACATGATTTTGACCACTTCATTAAAGTCCGCGTGAACCGGAAGTTGCAAACGACTTTTCTCCAGTGCTGTGACGTATTTCCCAGTGAAAAGGAATATTGAACAGAGGGCAGGGTTTTACTCTAGCGCTCCTCCTCTCCATCTCTCGCTCATAGCAGACTAACGGTTTGAGGGGAGTGGTTAAGCGTTTCCCAAACCAAGCCGTCAAACATACGTCATCAGGGAAGGTCCTCCAATGCAGAGGGGAGGGGCATTTTCAGATTTTGATTAAAGATTACAAAGCCAAAAAAATTTTTTGTGTGGATTGACTTGCATGGATGAATTGTTCACCACAAAACTAACAATTTAGGCAAACAAAGTAAATATGGTCAATTTTGAATTCATGTGGACTTTAAGTTTTGTTCAGTAGAAAACCTTTCTTTAAAGTGAATTTCGTTTTCTATAAATTGTATCTTAATTTTAACCAATTTTTCATCAACCAATTGCCTGTAAGTTGCCTATAACTCTTATAAGTAAGAGAAGCAAATATAACAGACACTAATCATGGAGGCGCCCGCGCGGTCACTTGCGTTGCACGTCAGCTGGAGCGCATCTCATCCTAACTTAACGAAACTCAGCGTATGCCTCACACAGACATGATAAATACATCAAATACACAAAGCTTGAAATGCCTTCAAACGAAATAATTCAAAACGAAAAGAAAAGGCTACTCTCTGATAATCAGATTATGTCTTTATGTGCATTTATCTCTAGGTGCGTTCACTACAAATATGGCGATCGTCAAGAAAACACTAGTTTATTGATAAAAATCAATGCACGCATCACCGGATTTAAATACACATCTTGCTTGTTGCACGCACACATATTATGTCGACAAAACGATATTATGATATAACGAAATATTATGTTGAAATAACATTATTATTAATAATACATCTTTTAGAATATTTGATTAAATGCTGATTGTTGCGCTTGTTCAATTTAATAAAATTAAAACTTTAATTGTGATAATTCAAATAGGCCTAATTGAAAATTAAATATTTAGTGGCCAAGTTTTGCTAATTTATTATATAGGCTATTATATGCCTATTGCCTATATTAAGTAGGTCATATTAAGACAAGGCATATATTAAGTTATTTTAGCTGTTATGAGAAAAAAAAAATCTAACGAAATCTAAATTCATAAATCAAATAAATCAAAAAAAAAAAATTCTAACGCCAATTCAACATGCCAGAATAAAACCTGATTTTTGAACAATGCGTAACGCCACTCGGCCTGGTGTGCCAAAACACTACATTTTAAACTTCAATGTTTAATTCAAAACAATCTCAAAACGCGTTGTGACATTTTTTTAAAGCAGTAGCCAAGCCAATATAGATTAAGGGCATTGAAACCAGGATCTTAACTAAAACGCGTTCCGCGTAATCTCTCAAAATTTATGCCACACTACTCCATGTATTTTTTTTTTTTAAGGACTGCTTTTGAAATCACTATAAATTACTATGCAATTGTATCGCTCACGAGAGCTCTTCATTTATCTAATTCCTCAATAGAATAGTAAAAATATTCAGCGTCATTGCTCCTAATATCGTTTCTATTTTTAACTTTTGATTCTATTTTTTCAGTTCTAAAATTGATTCTATCTTTAGTTCTATTCTGTCGTAGTCTTATAGGCCTATTTATATATATGAAAAATATGCCTATTAGGCTTAGGGTTTTATATTTAACCCACTTACATTTTAAAATACGGCAATTGCTGCTGATTTGCACAATGTCCCTTTGCGCCACCTGGCGGTCATTTCGGGAACGACTTTGAAATGCGGCTGGTTTATTTTCGCCGCGGTGATTTCGCCGCGGCGGCTGGCGCGGCGGTAATAGGCATTCTGGTTGGGCACCATCTGTATATTCACTATGTGCTGATTTCCAGCAAAAGACAGAAATCTGATCCAGTTGTACTTACATGAATGGGGTCTTTTATCACTGGGACCGCTCCACGTTTTAATAGCAAACGATGTGCAAATCCAGCGTCGACCTGGGCATTGTTAATAAAACATTCGTCACTGAAATGACCACACACAACCGCACTTGCTACACTCCGTTGCTGCCCCGGAAAAACAAACTGCATCCACTGTTCCTGTAACGCTGGGTTCTTTGGGAAGCTGAACACGGTAAGCTTGCTCATATAAGGAGTTCCAATCTCGTCTACGTAATTAGATCCACGATCGAAAAAAAAACAGCCGAAACTTGTACCAACCCGGAAGTAAGATTTTCGGCACAGAAATTCTCCGTTATTCGTCCAAAATATTTTTTTTAAACTTTGGCCATGTTTAGCATGAGAATCCATCTCTTTAACACTGTAAACAACTCTGAATACATGAAACACCATTGTACCCCCCCCTTTAAAATACAGGGTGCATAAGTCTGGACACCCCTATGTTAAATTCCCATAGAGGCAGGCAGATTTTTATTTTTAAAGGCCAGTTACTTCATGGATCCAGGATACTATGCATCCTGATAAAGTTCCCTTGGCCTTTGGAATTAAAATAGCCCCACATCATCACATAGCCTTCACCATACCTAGAGATTGGCATGGAGTACTTTCCATAAGATCATCTCTCAATGCAAATCAAACCAGCTATTAGGCTAACTGAAATAAAACCATGCCAATCTCTAGGTATTGAATTGGACACAGTGTTGAATTGTGACCCAGTTTTGTGACCCAGAGTCTACAACCCTTTAGTGTGGTGGACCAGCCATCATTTCAAGCTTTCTTGCATGAACTTCAGCCTAATGCCTCTCTCATGTCAAGGACCACTCTGCGACGTAAGATGGATGAGGCAGTACTTGAAATGAAGAAAAATATAAAAAAAGCAATGTCAGGGATCGATTTCATAGCAACGACAACAGATTGTTGGAGTTCAAGGAGAAGAGGTTTCATCGGTGTCACTGGCCACTGGGTTGATCCTAACAGTCTGGAGAGGTGCTCAGTAGCACTAGCATGCAGGCAGCTCAAAGGTTCGCACACTTTTGATGTTTTGGCTTGCACACTAAATGACATACATTCTGAATTCGGCATACAGAATAAGGTTGTTCGAACTACGGACAATGGGTCAAATTTTTTAAAGGCATTTTGTATATATGGACAGCAAGATGAGAACAATAACTCTGCTTCAGGTGAGGCTGAAGATGATGAGATCAATGACGAGATGTGTGGTGATGATGAGGACGTGGATGTGGATGGTGTTGAGGTGGACTTTGTAGAGGTCACAGCTGTTTTAGATGAAGATGATGGCTTACAATTCCAACTTCCGAAACATCATCGATGTGCCTGCCATTTATTAAACTTGGTTTCCACAGTGGATGCAGCAAAAGCCTGTTCAAATGAAGCCTACAAGAAGCTGTCCCGATCAGCATTCGCTAAGTGTCATGCACTATGGAATAAGTGTGGCAGATCTGCTGCTGCTGCAGAGATTATAGAAGACACTTGCAAAATTCAGCTGATCCGCCCCAACGCAACAAGGTGGAATTCCTTATTTCTCGCCATTGAGAGAATTCTTAGAATAATTAAAGATCAGGGAGAGGGGGCTATCAGAACCGTCTGCACTTCATTCAAGTTGCCAATGTAAGTGCTGTTGTTTTTTTTTCTTGTTTTTTTTCTTCCATTTCTTTAAATTCATGTTCCAGTAATGATAATGGTAAAACTGCTTCTTTTTTTTTAAACGCATTACTTTGAATAGTTGTTTGACTACTCCATGCTCAGTAAGGATTGGATAGGAGTAGATACTGGGAGAAGTACAATCATTTATGACTCTTGAGGGCCTAGTAATTCCACTGTTTGTAAAATGACACACACACACACTTAAAATTGTAATGACATGAAATTATTAATTGTTGTTGTTTCAATGTGTGATAGGCTGAGTCCAGTTGAAATTGCCTTTCTGGAGGAGTATGCCAGGACCATGAGCCCCGTTGCCAAAGCCCTCAACATTCTTCAGGCTGAAATCGATGTTCAGATGGGATGGCTTCTGCCTACTCTGACCCTCCTCATCTCGAATCTTGACCGAATTGGCATTACCTCCAGGTACTACAAACCTCTGGTTGGTGCCCTACAAGAAGGCCTGCAGCGGCGCTTTGGAAACATGCTGGTAGAGCCAGAGTTTATTGCGGCTGCAATACTTGTCCCGAAATTTAAAACATCCTGGACATCAGATGAAAACATTGTCAAACTAGGTAAGATTATTTTATTTTTATTTTTAAAAGTGTCATTATTTAAAGATTCAGAGAAACTGAGCCAAATGTTTTTTTTTTTAAGATATCCAACTAAACTTTTATCTTGACATTCTCAATTTGTTTAGGTTTGTTTAAATACTGTTCTTTTGATATTTTAATCTGGAGAAATGTGTGATTATAGTAAAGTTTTGATTCTTAGCATCTATGCAAATGTCCATTTCAGGCCTGGACTACATCAAGGACCATCTGGAGGAAGAGACTTTGAATCAGCCGCCAGCTGATGGTTCCAGTGGCTCTGAGGAAGAGGACTTCTTTGCGAGCATGAAGCCTACTCATGGTCAGGAAGGTATCAAGCAGTTAGATGGCTACCTTGCCTGCAAAGCTGATGACAAAGACATTCTCAAGTCCTTCCCATCAGTCTGTAAGTTGTCTTTGAAGCTCAATACTGCTTTACCCGCCTCTGCAGCTTGTGAACGTCTTTTCAGCACAGCAGGGCTTATTTTCAGTCCCAGGAGGGCAAGAATGGACTCACACAACTTTGAGAATCAGCTCCTTCTCAAGCTGAATAAAAGATATTGCCACTTTAGTTAGATCATCAGTGCCATACTGTACTAGCATGCTCACCAAAAGTACACTTAATGGAATGCTGATTAATAATGTTTACTGCCACAACTATTGTTCATTGCCATTTGAGGCTTGTTATTTTAGAATGTCACTTGTGATGACAGGTTATGTAATTTGTTTTGAGATTTTCACACTATGCTTAGGTCACCTTAGTTGATATATTTTATTCATTTATTTAATTAAATTTTTTTACCAAGTATCACCAGGTTTCATGTGAAGCAGTATAGAGTTAATACACAAATACTGACAATTACATGTAAAAGCATTACTAAATATTGTTCCTGACTGTGTGGGGAAATTCATAACTGAAATAGTATTATATACACCTACTGTATGCAGTTGTGACTGGCAAGTGCGTTTCTTCTGATCACAAACACTAGTTCCTATTACAGTGAATCTGATATGGCCAGTTTATATTTATACACAGAGACATTCAGATATGATATAGTAAAGGAAAACTCATGTGAACCTGTGTTTTGCAAGTTTAAGTTTAAATAAAAACTTGGATAACTGTTACAAATAAATGTTAAACTGAAACTACCTGCTCTCAAGTCCTGTTATTTCATTTAGTTCTAAAGGAATTTTTTGTGCTTATGAATTTTTTTTATAGACATCAGTGTCTGACTAATTAATGTCATTTTATTAATAGATTGGTGTGCCAAGAGTGACATTAGAGTCTTTATGTAGACTGAGTTAAGCAAGAGTCTTGTGACAAAAATGATAGGACATTATAGCCATAAAAAAAAGCATTGTACTTGGATACTTAAGTACATTTGAAGGCAAATACTTTTGTACTTATACTCAAGTAAATGTTTAAAGGCAGCACTTCTACTTTTACTTGAGTAATATTTTACCTTGGGTATCTATACTTTATAAGTACATGGTATGTGTACTTCGTCCACCACTGATGGGCAGTACATGTTCACACTCTGGTTCTTGGTCCAATTCTCCTTCTGTTGCCCTTAATTGGAACTCATCCTCCTCAGCTCTTGGTCGGCTTTTTCTCTCTGCGCGTTTCTGTATCGGCAATGTCGTCCAGCCTCTCCAGTCATCCTCGTCCTCGGAATCCTCTTCCATCTCAGCATCCACTTGATGTGTGTCCTTTTTCCCCTTTGCCACTGTCACTTTCCCCCTTGATTGAGTTATATTCCTGTCCTGCTGGACATCGTCAACAGGTAGGAAGTCGCAAGGCAGCAAAAAGTTTCGGTGTAGGACCCTCGCTTCCCCTGGGCCACGTTCTGGCTTAACCACATAGACTGGGCCATCTGCATACTTCCTTTCCATCACAACATGCACTCGATCCTCCCAGTACGACCGGAGTTTCCCCGGACCACCTCTTTCTCCCCGATTTCTCACCAAAACTCTGTTTCCTGGCTGGAGATCTGCTCCATATATCTTCTTGTCGTAGCCTTGTTTTGCTCTCCTCTGCTCTTTCTGAACTGTCCTTGATGCCAATTCATATGCCTCTTTCATGCGATTTCTCCACTTGGCAGCATAATCACTCCACTCTCCCTTGGCTTCAGGCCAAACATTACATCGATGGGCAGCCTCGGGTGTCTGCCATACAGAAGGTAGTATGGGGCATAACCTGTCACTTCACTTCGCGTACAGTTATACGCATGGACAACCTTGTTTAGAGAGCTCTTCCAATTGGCCTTGGCTTGACTCGGCAGAGATCTCAGCATTGACAGCAACGTTCTATTAAATCTTTCCACCTGTCCGTTTCCAGCCGGGTGGTATGGAGTCGTGCGGGAGTGTTGGATATCACAGATTTCCTCCATGTGCTCAAACAACTTGTTTTCAAATTCCCTCCCTTGATCGTGGTGGAGTTTAGTAGGGAATCCATATCTGAGAATAAAGTCGCCATAGATCTTTTCTGCTGCTGTCTTTGCAGACTTATTTTTACAAGCATACGCTTGGGTGAAGTGTGTAAAATGGTCCATTATCACTAGGATGTATTCGTAGCCACCCTTGAAGCCCTCCAGATGCAGGAAATCCACTGATACCAGTTCGAAAGGGTACGTTGTTACTAGGGCTGGGTAAAAAATATCGATTTCTCGATTTTAATCGATTCTCATTTTTACGAAACGATATCGATTCTTAAATCCCAAGAATCGATTAGTCATCCTGTTTTCAGTTGATGAATTAATGGAACATTGATGCGCGCATCCCATCCAATAAATCGCAATAATCTTTGTGCTTTGTTATTATTGATATGAAACAAAGTCTCAGATTTCAAATTACGTCCATTTTCTTACGAAATTCAAAAACATAATTACCGTTTTGGCGCTGTGGCGTGAGATCGCTCTGGCTCAGCTCTAGAGAAGCAGCAACGCGGAGCGCACATGATCTTCTCTTCCGCATTAATAACACCAGTTACTGCGCGAAATAAACACGAATGAGCATCTGAAAGTGTGTTAAAAGATAGAGTACAACTTATCGAAGTCCGTATCATGTGACATGGAATCGCTCATTCAGTGTTTCAACCGTGGAAAGACGTAAGTAAACAATGTCATGTAACGTCACATTTACCTCAGAAAAACCATATCCAGTGACCATAAACTCGTTAGTCAGCTAGAAAAATTAACTCTAGAGAGGAGCATTTTGCTAAATATATGTACCATATTACATAATCATTATAATTTGTATTGTTCTTCAATATTTAATGCATGTTTGAATAAATCTGGAAAGTTTTTGACAGCCACCATTTAAATTTTTATATTTCCATATAACTTTATTATTATAAAAATAAATAAAAGTGTATTTTAAGTGTTTGTATACAAATCAGTTAATTTTTACCTTCAATATTATAGTAGGCTAATGAAGCCTATAGGCTACAACTGACTCCCATAGTTTACAATAATTTTTTTCCCTTTTATTTTCCAGTTTTCCTTGAGAAAATTTACAATGTATTGTACCTGATATCCAAAATAATCGATATTGAATCGAATCGAATCGTAATCGAAATCGAATCGAATCGCAAGCTTGTGAATCGAAATCGAATCGAATTGTGAAATCTGTGTCAATACCCAGCCCTAGTTGTTACTATATTGACCAATGGTGCTCTTGTCACGTTATTTGGACGCTTGCGTTTCAGACAGCTACACACCATGGTGACATAATGTTCCACATCGGCCTGCATGTGAGGCCAACAGAAACGGTCCCGGATGAGGCTGAGTGTGCGCTCAACTCCCTGGTGACCCATATCCTCATGAAGCTCCTTAAACACCAACTGGTGGTATTTTCTGGGCAGTACTGTCTGGGTGCGTCCCGCTGATTGTCGACACAGTACTCCTTCCTCATCCACAACTAACCTGTTTCTCTGCCTATACAGGACAGTCAACTCATCACGACGGTCTCGTCCCACCAACTTTGGCCAACGTTCTGCCAGCACGTACTCCCGCACCTTTCCAAGCACTGTATCTTTTTCTTGGGCTCCTCTTAGTTCCTCAGGGGTCACTTTGGTCTCTTGTGTTGCTCCTTGATCCTGCTCTGCCTCAGAGCAAATTGTAGCTAAGGTGATTGGACACATCCAGGGCTCCTCTTCCTTCAGCTTTAGGAGAAGTGAATCTGTGACAGCAGCTATGACTCTTGGACTGGCCTCCTGCGAACAGGTCTGCATGTATCTCTCCATGTCCAAAGGCATCCTCGACAGTCCATCAGCATCCCGGTGTACGCGGCCTGGTCTATATTTGATGGTAAAATTGTAGTCAGCCAACTCTGCTATCCATCGGTGGGTGGTGGCATTAAGCTTGGCCGTGGACAGAACATACGTCAACGGGTTGTTGTCCGTATAGACCACAAAGGAGGTTGCGTGATATAGGTATTCACGGAATCGTTCACAAATGGCCCATTTCATCGCCAAGAATTCCAGTTTCCCAGAGTGCAGATGGTAATTCTTCTCTGGAGCTGTTAGAGTCCGTGACCCAAAGCCAATGACCACCAGTTTACCTTTTTGCCTCTGATATAGCACGGCCCCCAGTCCATCTTGTGATGCATCACAATGTAAGATGAAGGGCTGTTCAAAATCAGGGTAGCCTATGATTGGAGGATGAAGCAAGAACTCCAGTAGTTGGTTGAGGACATTCTGATGTTGTTCTGTCCAAGCTATAGGCCGACTGGAATGAAGTTGAGCTGGTTTTCCCCCTTTACCACGACCTTTCTTACCGTTGTCATCTTTACTGCTTGTCCCCTTTCCTGAAGGTGTCCCTGTTGACAATAGTTCATAGAGGGGTCTGGCAATTTGGGAAAAATGGGGAATGTACGTGCGATAGTATGATAGGAACCCCAGCAGTGGTCTCAGATCGCCGACCGTCTTAGGCTTACGGTCTCTTAGTGCTTGCACGGGTGCAATTTCCTTGGGGTCCATAGTGTATTCCCCTTTAGAGACTATTTTCCCCAGGAACTTTACCTCAGCCCTGAACAATTCACACTTCTTGGCTGTAAGCTTCACTCCATGAGCTTGATAGCGGTGTAACACTTCCTTAACATCACGGAGATGCTCCTCAAATGTCTTACTATGTATGAGGTTATCATCTAAGTATGGAAGGCAGGTGTCATCCCTGAGTCCCACTAAACACTCCTCCATACTGCGCTGGAACTCGGCAGGGGCAGAGGACAGCCCAAAGGGGATTCTGACCCATTCATAAAGGCCCCACGGTGTTATGAAAGCTGTGTATGGTCGACTGCCCTCCTCCACAAACCCCTGATGATACGCCTTCCCCTGATCCAGGACCGAGAACCATGTACTTCCACATAAACTGTTTAGCATGTCCTGTACCCGTGGGATAGGGTGATGGTCTGGGATGGATTTGCGGTTGAGCTCCCGGTAATCTATACAAAGACGTAGACTACCATCTTTCTTTCGGACACAGACGATCAGAGATGCATAGGAGGAGCGAGACTTCTGAATCCATCCTTTATTCAAAAGGTCTTCCACATATTCTTTCACCTCCTTGTGTAGTGGTTTTGGTACGGAGACATATGTACGCTTTACTGGTGTCGTGTTACTCAATCTGATTCTCATTTGGAGTGACGGGATGCACCCCACATCGTTCTCATCCTTTGAAAATGCTGCACACTCCTCCCTCAGCAGCTGTTTAACTTTTCTCTGTTGCTCCGGGGTGAGATGGTCAATTGACACTGGTGGGTCCCACAGTTTTCCATTAGTATCCTGTCCTGTGTTGTCAGTCTCATTCAGATCTTTCACCTCACAGATTATCATGTCCTTACCTTCAGCGACCATTACTCCCACCGCCACCACATCCTCCCCAATGTCATTCCAGTCTGCCTTCACCGTAGCGGGTTTGGTGTCTGCTGGATAGATGGACCTGACTTGCTGAACTCGTCCTAGTACAGTGCGGGGAGCGAGCATGATGTCCACATTGCTGATGTTGGTAACTGGGATGTGAACTTTTGTCAAGTTTCCCCTCTGAAGACTGATTACCATCTTAGTTACATCAAGTCCCTCAGGCCACTGTGGAATAACTTCTGGTTCAAACAAGACTTCCTGCTTTGAAACCAGAGGACCAGCCCTCACTCTACATTTCACCGTTTTTGTCTGTCCGGCAGCAACAACTGTATTAATCCGTCCAACTTTCACTATTCCTTCTTTTCCAACTTGGTCCCCATTCTGCATCATTCTAATCAATACCACAGCTTTTTTGCAGTCACAAGAGAAAGCTTCCTTTACCACTTCTGGAATGATATCAGGGTACTGCTCCATTCCCTTTGTCACCAGCTGCTGAATAACATTATAGCCAATAATTGGAGGCTGCCCCACGCCTTGCTCACTGGAGAGAAGCACGGGTACCAGGAGTTCTGCCTGGGCCCCTCTTTTCGGCCCAAGTTGAAATTTCAACTCCACCCATCCTGAGAAAGGTATATCAGTTTGGTTTGCTGCTCGTCCAATGAGTGTTTCACCTTCGTCCAGCAGCTCACTTAGGCTGCGTTTCGCAATGTGGGGGAAGCAAGTATTCTTCCATTCCTCATTGATGATGGTCAGCTGCGACCCTGTGTCCCAGAGCGCCTGCACAGGCACGCATTCAAAGAAACAGAACATACATATGGTGGACATACATCTAGGACCAATGAGGTTCTCCAATCTTGGGTGTCGTTGGAAAGGTATGTGGTTGGTATAGGTGGTAGCTCTAACATGCTCTGTTTTTCCTCTTTGTTCTAACTCCGCCTCCAGCTGTTTAACCCCCTGGGGTCGGCTATCACGCCGGCGCGATAGGCTCGTTTTTTTCTTTATCAGTGCAAAAAAATAAATAAAAAAAAATATTAATTTTTATCTTATATGCTTGTGTTATACATCAATCGATCCTGTTTAGTGTGTATTTTTTTTTGTGTATACTCATAATAAAAACAAAGTGTTGTGCTTTTCGCCAAATAAAGAAAAATAAACATGATGCGAGTTCTGCCTACTCTCCGTCAGTGAAGTCCATTCTGAAACGCGTCCGAAAATGAACTGTAACTCAGCAAATACTCAGTCAATCAGGCATACAGACACACAGGCATGAAGCTTGAATTCTCTTCTTTTAAATGAAGTAATTTTTATAAAAAACAAATATTCACAGTTTATGTAATATGTATGTAAAGAGAGAGATGTCAGTCGTTCTCATCTCAGCTAATTAAAGTTTTAATGTGACTCCGCCCACGGAGACCGCGCTATACAAACGCAAATGTGAGGCGATCCATACAAACCTTTGAAACGCCCCCATCAGCTGGATAAGGCCGGTGACACACTGGATGCGTGGTGTAAGCGTCTCAGCTGCGTGGCGTGTCCGTTTTTATTTCGGCTCCCATGTTAACAGTTTAGAGCTTGCACACTGCCTGAGTGAGACGCGCGTCTCAGGCGCGGCACGAGCCGCATGGAAAACGCGTGCATGCTAGAAATAGAACCAACGCCTATTTTTCACGCGACACGCAAGCGTCTTGGAAGCGTTTCCATGCAAAATTGAATAGGAAAATCTGTTTATATGTCATTTTGACACGAATACATATTAATAAATGTCATTTTGATGTTTAAAAGTGTCTAGGTTTTGACATAAATGCAAATATAAATGTAATTTTACAAAATATTATCGATTTTCAAATACTGCTGTATTGAATGAACAGCTTTTAGCAAACTCTATTGCTATACTGAGATGAGGAATATATGCTGTATGTGTTTTGTCAAAAATAAAGTAATCAACTAATTAATGAATCCTTTACTTTGAAATACGTAAGATAAAATGTATACTTTAGTTTTGAAAGATGTTGACTATAGATTATAAAGTTTTTACTGTACAATAGACTGCCACATCAAATAAGCCTTTGTTTGCCAATTTTGCTCATATGTTAAATATAGTATGTTTTGTCAAAAATAAAGTCATCAAATAATACGTTTTGTATACTTTAGTTTTTACAAAGAAAGATTACAGTTGAATTGTTGTTGTAATTGTAACCTTTTTAATAAAAAAAAATATATTTACAAGGTAGATGTAAACAAACTATTAAAAGGTAAATATCATTTTTTTTCTTTAAATAATTTGTATTGTGTTTTATTAGTGACAAATTTGGGGAGAGGATAAATATTCCAAAACTGAAAATACCGTATGAGAATTAACTGCACAATTACTAGACATGTTTACCTTGGATATTATACAATTTGCAAGCAAAATTTGTGGAAAAATAAAAAAAATTGCAATGCTTCCAACTGTGAACCAATTTGGTAGTGTGTATATATATATATATATATATATATATATATATATATATATATATATATACATATATATGTATGTGTATGCATATATATATGTGTGTGTGTATATATATATATATATATATATATACATATGTGTGTGTGTATATATGAAGAGTTCAGATGCAAAAGACTCTAAATGCCATCTGAAATTTTCTTCTTGATCATTTTTATGAAGCTTGTATATTTAAGTTAGCTATAGGTGACACACCTGAATGAATGGCTCATTAAGTATGCAGGGGCATTGTCTCATCAGGTGTGAACTACTAAATATGCATGATCGTTTATGCCCCATCCGCATATTGGCTTTCCAAACTAAAAACTTAAATCAATGTATCGTTTTATGTGAATGATTAGGCAGGATGATTTTCACATCATTTTGAAGAAAAAACTCTAGGCGACGACCATTAGTCAAAAGTCTTATTGACACATATTTACTATGTGTTTTGTGGCCTTATTTCAGAAACTTTAGTTTTTAGTTTTTTCAATAACCATGCATAAACATTATTCTCTCAAAAATGAAAACATGTACATACACGTGGCTCACATATTATGGTAGCCCTGTTTGTGCTATATAGAGTGAATTTACACCTTTGCCATTAATATGTTTATAAGCAACTGAAAAAAGCACAAATGTCAGGGCATGTCAGAACATCTCAAGGGCCCCAAAAACAGCCCAGACCCCAGAGGGTTAAATCTTTGTTGCATGACCCACAACTCCACATCTGTAGCAGTGCTCGCATCGATCCTCTTCACCTTTCTCCTGACAAGCTCTGCATTCCTTTTCTGTAGCTGGATCTTTCCTTGACTATACGCTCAGGAGGGTTGTTTTGTCCTTTTCGGAGTTCCGCAACTTCCTCTCTCAGGAGTTTCACCATCTTATATAACTCGGATTCTCTCCTTGACCTTAAAGGATGCTGCTGCAATTTTTACTCTTGCCTTGACATCAGAGTCTCTTTCCCAAGTAGCTAACCTGTCCAAGTTGTTTTGCAGGGTTCTACTGGACCATGTTAATTCTAAGTAAGGCAATGCATTTTTATGTTCTGACAGAAGACCCTGAAACCATGCGTGAACTAGGGGACCATTATCACCTAGCACCTTCTCTGAAGTGTCAGCAATTCCGCTGTAAGCTGCAGCGGTCTGGCAAAATCTTTCTGTGTACTCACAAACAGTTTCACCCTTCTTCTGTGAACAACTAGTGAGCTTTTACCAGTCCACGTTCGGTCCAACAATGTTTTTTAACACTTTACAACTAACACTTTACAACTTTTTACAACTTTAAAACTTCCTCTCTCAATTCATCTTTACTGGCCTGTTGTAGTTCGGAAGTAACAGCAGACTCAAAATTGTTGAATTCAGATTCAGTTAGAATTTGTGACATCAGCTGTGTGACTTCTGCCAACGACATGTCGTAAAGACGCATTTTACTGATCAATGCTTTTCTAAATTCAGAAAAATTTGTGCGTGCTGAGGGTAAACTCTGGGATAGTCTCTCTATATCCTTAGGACCTAAAGCTGTGTTGACTGCTTGTATTGGGGTTGCAGAAGGAACTGGTGCATCAACCCCTTTTCCCCTACTCTGAGCCTTTTGTCTTGCTCCACACACTTCAACTGCATTTACATCTTTCATCATTGCATTGACATTGTCCTCTATTCTAAAGACTGTAAATCAGGATAAGTTTCATCTGACTGTTGGTTTTCTGAGTCACATTTGGTTGAGGCTTTGTTATGGCCCACGTTTGTCTTGAGACAGGACACCTGAGTCTGCAATTGTTTGATCTGTTCTTTTAACTTAGCAATACACTGAGCTTGTTCTTGTGCAATGGATAAGCTAAATTCTCTGTGACAACAGATAATGGCTTTCACATTGTTCTTGCGAATACTGGCTCCTAGTATCTTTTTACAATCTTCAATTGCCAAATTTCTTTGTTAAATTCAATCTGACAGACTCGGTCACTATGTCCATGCGTTCTCCTAACAAAGACTTGAATTCACTGTCTGTCCATAAAGGTGTAGCTAGTCCAGCTTTCTCAGTTGTGGGAATCAGCCTAGTATTCCTTCTAACCATTTTGTGAGTTGCTTTGTTACCACACAAACAAACACTAAAACTTCTCTGATCAACAGAGGGTATACGTTAACACAGATCAACTATTGTTAACCTTCCTTGCCCAGAGCAAAGGATAACACAAATTACTAGCACTTTTACGCTAAATCTTCCCTGCCTGACAAGAACAGAGGATAAATTTCATCTCTAAAAGACAACTTTAGAGGATAACTTAGTTAACAAAACCCTGCAGCTGTTTGTTAACTTCTTCTCTGTTGGCGCAAAGGAAAACAAATTTGTACTGGTCTGCATCGGTTCTTCGAATAGAGTGAAACTCACCGAATCGTTGGTTGTACAGAAAACATTCGTCTGGAACTCAGTCAGCTTTGTTGAGATCTTTGAGCTTGAAGTTTCAAGATTCAGTCTGGAACTCAGTCAGGCTTTGAGATCTTTTTGGAGCTTGAAGTTTTCAATCTGGAGGAAGCTGGAAAGATTCAGTCTGGCAATCTTTGTCAGATCTTTGAGCTTGAAGTTTCAAAATTCCGTCTGGAAAAGTTCATTCTTTGATGAGTTTCAGTTTCTCCATCTGGGTCATGGCACCATCTGTTGGAAAGTTTTCTTTCATCGAAGCAGAGACCAGGAGACGTTGGGATCACGTTCAAACAAAGTTATTCTTTATTGAGCGCGGCTGCGGTTCGTCCAACATTATATAATACAGTATGCATTGTGGCTATATACATTCCAAGGGCGGAGACTCTGAATAAAGCACAGAGGCGGAGACTCTGAATAAAGCATGCAAATGAAGTGGGAACACACCCTACTCTGAGAGCACTACCAGTCCAATTGAATCAGCATAACTATTCAAATGCTGATACTGGCCAGGAACTCCGGTTCCAAGAGCCATCCCAGAGCCATTAAAGACAAAAGGTGAAAGTCTCCCCTACAGCTAATCCAATCAACCTAACGATTCAACGTCTGGGCTCCGAAAGGTGAGAATCTCAGTGATCTGACTCATTTAAAACACAATAGAGAAAACAGGTCTGGCAGGAATATCTTGCTGTAAACTCAATAATCACTTTCTCAGTTTGTATTGGAATCTAAATTAAAACCTCAAATGCTAAAATCAGTATTCTTTACGATGATGTTATGTAAGGAAGCATATCTGAAATAGATTCTTAAATTTGTAATCCTTCAATCTCAAAACAGATCAAAACAGTTTCACGAGAAACGTCCTTTCCAGCAAGTATTGGGATTTTAAAATCAACAAGAGGTTTGAACATCTTCTCTTTCTTCCGCGGTTGTGGTAAGTCAATTTTCTTTGCATTTTTAGAAGTGTTGAAGAAATGTTTGCATTGATTACGGGTCGGAATTAAAGCCCTTTGTTTAGAAGCGCGATGCGGCAGCCAGATGAAGAATGAAAAACCTTGTGTATTAGTAATTTAAAGTTCTCCTTGTTTTGCCTAAGCGACAAGAAACGAAACCTAAAGTAAGAATAACATATTCCAAATAATTAATAACTCGATGAAGAGCAGAAAAAGTAAAGCCTAAAAGTTTTAAAATTAGCAGCATGTTTTCTCCATTGTTGTATTGGCTTTGTTTAAACACTAGCAACACTTGATGAGAATGAGCAAACAACAGAAAGAAAAAGTTTGTAAACGATCGGAAAACACGTGATTTTACAAATGAAAAGGCAGATCGATGCATTGTTTAGGAAAAGAAAATTTTGGGAAAACAGGATGATATGATTTACAGGCTAAAAACTCTTAAGGCTAATGCTAAATGCTATTGTCAATGCTAAGCCATGCGGCGCCAAAGGCTAATGCTAAATGTTATTGTTCTTAAACTTTAACACCGATGGGATTAAAAAGTATGCAATAATTGTGAATTTTCAAATTTGAAATTGTGCTTAACACATCATGCACATAGAACACAATTTGGTTGTTTGTGCTACAAACATGCACAGGCTAATTTAAAGTTTATTCTTTAAACACAGGAATGCTTTACTGTAAGTGTATTTGAAACACTTAAGCAAAGGTGATATAGATGTTGTATTCTATTGCTTTGCAGTGAGTGTATTTGGAACACTTAAGTAAAGGTTGTAGATGTATTGTATCCTGTGTGTCCTGGCCATGTATCCTGTGTAAACTGAATTAAACGTGTGTCTATGCTGAATTCGGTGGCTATAGTGTGACTCACAATGAATTTGAACGATCAGAAAACATGTAATTGGATAGACAAAAAGACAAGTCCATGCATTTGTTTATGAAAAGCAAGGTTGAGAAAAACAGGATGATGTGATGCATATTCATGTTTGTGTGGCAGCTTTGACTAGAGGTACGCTAAAGATTTAAGAAAGTTACCGACTACGCCACCCGGGGGCCTCTTTCCGGGGAAATGCCCTTTAATTAAATAAGGCTCAGAGGTTCGTTGATCAGAGTCAGATATCAGACATGGAGTAGAAAATAGTACAAAACTTTATTCTCAATAAAAACACCTCAAATTGTATTTAAGACAACACCAATAAATCGAAAATAATCTGAACACAACATGACACGGACGCTCACTTCAGAATGGGGAGCTGGCTCTCTTTAGCAGAACGGATATAGCGATCATACGTGCACACTCACTGCACACTCACTTCACACCTCACTGTGAACACAGCATTCAGGCAAAAGAACCCACCACCACAATCGGGAAGAGACGCTTATTTCCTGCTACTGGCTGCCCCAATTCTGAAGAGAGAAAAAAAAATAGTAACACAAAACACACACAATATCAAAACATTAAACAGAGCAGCTGGCAATTTAAGACACAATGTTAAAAGAGTTCACCACATCAGTTTGGCTCATCGAATCGAGGTGCCGCATCCGGTCACCCCTACAATGCTGGGTGGACAGATATGGGCACAACAGCCAACAATGTTAAAATAGAGAAACACCTCTTTTGGGCTGCCCTCAAGGTATCCACACAAGAAACATACACATACATAAACTTGGTCGCACACCAAATAGGTCACACAGAATATATACATATATATCTATGGATAATATATCCAGCAACTCAAATCAATGAAAAAGAAAATATATATAAAATTAATCCATAAAACAAGAAACTCAGGAAAATGATATGATATTTAAAGAAAACAAAATATAGAAGAGCTAGTGACAATGAAGTGGTTGATCTGATACCTGGGCGCCACTGGAGGTTTATGACTCAATGTATTTGCTCACAGCACAGTTGATGAGGTACCATGTCAACGACCCACAGTCCTCGGACCAGCTGATGGAGCACGCGCTGGACGTAAACAATGGATGTGGCGAGGGATCGAACAGCAGCGCGTTAACACGCGAACTGAAAGAGTCAATGAGTCTTGTTAACCAGTTCAATAGAACAGACACACTCGGGACAGCCCGTCTCACTTTGAGCTAGAGCTGTAGTCACGGTAACGAGTCGGATAAAGTCGGAAAAGACAGCAAACAATGCAGACAGCAAAAGGGAACATCCACACAGCGGTTTAGCTGCTATAACGTTATGAACCCAGAGAAAGCCCACTGTAACGTCTTTCGCACGTTGGCCCGCACCTTAAACATAAAATACAAAATATTAATTTACCCGGCTACTAGCAATCATGTGTTTGTCAGCTGTTAAAACATACCTGTAGTGCGATTCACACGGTACCCAAACAGCTTTATATTAAGCACTCATTAAAATCACGACATCCCACAGAGTTCCTCTGTCCAACCTTTAACAGATAAAAATCAGGTAATCCCTGTGAGACAACCCCACAAACAAGCCATACTAGTATAGTCAATGCCACCAGCTCTTACCGTACAAACATTCACGCGTCCCGCCGGAAACCCGGTGTCTCGCTCAAATGACGCAGAGAGAGAACGCACTCCCATAGCGACACCCCTTTATACGGAAGGAACGCAATTAAAGGGCACTCCCCCTTGATATTAAATAACCTGACAGAAATAAACAGTACTGCTACATTTGGAATGATTCTGTTTGGATTTTCAAATTTGTAGTTGTGCTTAACACATTGTGCTAGAACACACTTTATAGTTGTTTGTGCTACGAAAATGTGCACATAGGCTAGTTGAGTTTATTCTTTAAAAACACAAGATTGCTTTACTGTAAGTGTTGTATAAAACACTTAGGTAAAAGGTTGTAGATGCCATGCATGCTAGGCCACGTGTCTTGTGTAAACTGGATTAAATATCAAGTGTGTTTGTTGAATTTGTTTGTCTCCTAACAGGAGCATAGGATTGCCATGTGGCTACAATGTAAATCACAAGACAAAGAAATCTGAAAATCAGAAACGAATGCATCTCATTAATCCTGAAACAAAAACCTTTTCATATTTCAGGCTTCAGAGAACGAAATATTGTTACGTTTGAATGTATTCTGAATTACTCTGAGATTTGTTTTTCCCAAGTAGATTAATGGATCCATATATTACCACAAGGTTGCGTCAGAGATTAGCGACGGCTAATGCGACTTCCTGATATCAGGAAGTGTGCGGGCTACTTGGATGAGAGGATGGGTTAGTCCATCTAGAATTAGCAAGGTGCTGGTTGGTCAATCTAGCATGGACGCTTCCGATGACTTCTGTTCTAATTTAATGTTACTTTAGAGAAGTGTACATGAACAATCACAGGCTTGGCTAATCCAAAGCTATTGAAGAGAAGTAAAGTTGATCTGCTGGCGTCTTTAATGGTGGCAAAAACCTACTAAAGTAAAACGATTGAATTAAGTTCCTGAAGGGCATCCAAGGGGGCTATTGAATATATCTTTGATTGTTGCGCGTTGGGATTACGGCAAAATCCTAGATATTTAGCCATTGCCTCAGCTTCTGATCTTCGGGGCTGACCACTTGTGCCGGAGACCTGGTGAGGAACTCGAAGCGATATAGTTTCCTGATCTAAGCGGGTAAATATAAAGTAAGAGTAAATAGAATAATCAAACGTTAAAATGACCATTAAAAAAGACTAAATGAGAAGAAAAGGTATTTGAAACCTAGCAAAGGAAAAAAGAAAAACAGCAAATGTACACCTTATCAGCCCTGAGCCAAAAAGCCTTTTAATATTCAAATGTATTGACATGATAAATAGCAGAGACTTGACCATGTGTTTAGCATGTGCTGGTGGTTCATTGAGTGTTAACAACGACAGAGTCCCTCATTGTCTTTCAGCCTGACCTGTGTTGCAACATACAATGCACTGGCCAGTACGGCTGCGACTACAGGGCCAAATCTAAAATAAATTGTCTTTTGAAAAACGAACACTTTAACAAATAAGCCGTTCCAGAGACTCTTCAGAGAGAAGAAACAATAATTTAATTTATATTCTTAAATATAATATAATTGTATTATAATTCGAATTATAATATACATTATATTAAAATCGCCAAGCAGAGCATTAATTGGAGAAGTGTGACTTTCATCATTAAAATTGAACTTCTGAAACAGAATTTAATTTGTGTGCTACCCAGTGCCAAAAAAGGGGAGGGGTATGCCTTTATTTTTCACAGTTAGAAAACACGGCTAGAATTGTGGCACAGGTAATAGCAAACCAAATTGTGCAACAACTAAAATGTAATTTAATCAGAGAAGTAAAGTTACGAGGAGGTTGAAATTAAGTAAACTTATGATGAGGGTGTGAAATGCTAAACAGCAGACAGAAGTACCACAGTTTTTTACAGGTCGAAAAATATCTGCACTAACTAAAATGTGTGAATGACACCATAAACAGCAAATGCTGACCAGACAACCCACAGATCTGGCTGTAAGGAGAGAAAGCAATGAGCATTGCACATGCAGCGGACTGAAGGCTGAACTGAAAAAGCAGCTTCAGGTGTCACAACACACTGAAACAACAGCAACGATTCAGACTTGGTCAATGAAACTCGGTTAGCCAGCACAAAACACACACACACACACACACACAAAACCGTTGCAAGGAATGAACAATCTCCATTCTTATATGCCTAAACATGTTCCAAGTCACTTCTTAGATCTCCATAGGTGGCTTGCATTGGAAGATTTATGAACAAAGTGATTATTATATACCTGCATTTCTTCCTAATTGTGATTGAATATTATTATTGCTGTTATTTATTTAGGTTACACCGACCTCTTGCTGCATTTCCTTGGAATAATTCAGACCAAGAATATTTAAATTCCACTACCATTTAACATCACAGTGGTAGTGAAGAATTGGATATTTAAAATGAGACCATTCTACATGACCCTGAGAAACATTTGAGACCAGATGTACCATTCGCACTTGCAAACATGAACATGATATTTTATATTAGACATGACATGATTTTGTTTTGTTGCATTATGTGTTCCCATGCATTTCCATACGACTTCAAGTTCATAAGTGCTCAATCGTGAAGTGGACATTTAAGATGCTTTTCAGGTGTCTCACACAAAGCAGTGTGAACCAAGGAGAAGCCCTTCATCCACTGAGGTCTGCCCAGACAGCCGCACCGCTGGAGGTAACAGGATTGGTCAAGAAGGGTCAGATTATCATCATGGGGAAGGTGCCAAAGAAGCAGAAATTTCTCTATGGAGGAATGACACGTCAACTGAACAAGTCACAAAGGTCCAGATTGACTCTACGAACTTTGCTCACATCACAAGATCACAGGAAGAAAACCTGAATGCTTTCATCCACCTGCTGGACTCAAGCAACATACACCTGGTGAGACCAGGTGTTCTGCAGGTGAACACAGTCCTCTACAAGCTTCTACAGATGCTAACATTGAAAAGACAATTTTCTCAAGGATTACAACAGACGTTTATCAGTGACTCCATAGGAGCTCATTTGAATTTGACCCATGGAGTCAAGGAGGGAAAACTGTAAGAATTGATAAATTAGGAAATTCCAGACAGTCTGTTTCAGGGGTGACCAGACCCTGAGAGGACAAAAGGACCTCTCTGGAAATTACCATTTGAACTGGCTCTTGTGCACCATCAAGACGAAAGTCTCACCTCCAAATCAACTTCATCTACATCTCTTTCCCCCTTCTCTCACCCCCTCTCTCTCATGCTCAGATGATTTACCTGGATTCCCAAGAAAATGTATAGTTTACTGTGAATGATTATCAGAGTATTTTCATGTTTGGTATCGTTTAAAATGTCACAGTGCGACTGGTACAAATGTCTCATTTCAGAATAAGTAAAACACAAGGTAATAAGGTTTTAAGAGTTTATGGATAGCTGACTTACAAAGGAAGGTGGTCTCTCAAGACAAATGGTCACTCACCCCCAAGAGGTGCTACCTCTGAATGCAAATTTCTTTTGTTAGCACATGTTTCCATGTGAAAGAGGTCTGACTATTTAATGAAATGCAGCAGGGAGATCGGGGCCTTTTCTATACTTCAGATTGGCCCGTGAGGCTGAGAGAGATAGATCTCTTAGCCTCACGTATTTCTTAAAGTTGGGTTTGCATCTTCTCTCTATTCCAGAGCATTTGATGTTTTGTATCGATTATCTTTGAATTGATTATGAAATTGGCATGATACATTTACCTGACATAATAAATTATTACATTTGATTATTTTAACTGACTTTGATATTATTTTCATTGAAGAGTTAAACGGAATAGTCAAACATTCACTCATGATTAATGATCCACAGATATCATTAAACCCTTTTCATTTATGGAGTCAGATGAAATAACGAGAGAATACGTAACTAAATGTATTACAAATTTAACCAACCAATACTTTGCATGAGTGAGGACAGAACACGTGATACCTTCCCCGTGTATTGGCGAACTGGCAGATTGGACCAATATAGCGGGCCTTACAATGATTTAATATTCCCTGCTAAACTCAATAAAAATATTTTCTCATTATTTCTTATGTGTGCCTTGTGTATATGTATGTATTAGGGCTGTCAATCGATTAAAAAAATCGCGATTAATCGCATGATTGTCATGAGTTAACTAGCGATTAATCGCATTTAATCACACATTTTTTATTTGTTCTAAATGTACCTTAAATTAATACTTTTCAAGTTTGTAATACTCTAATCAACATCGGCATGGATAAATATGGATGCTTTATGCAAATTTATGTTTATTATTGAAACCATAGTCAACATAGAGCATGAAGACGAGACATGTTTCAAAGGTCATAGATGTTTTTCAAAGAACTTGTTCATGTCTATTAGACACATGTAGAAAGAACAAAGACATACCAGGTTCCCATTACTTCTCCTTCTTTGCACTGAGCAATTTACTAACACAAACATGTTTAGATTTTTGCATGACAGGGCAGCTCTTCTGAAAATGCTAAATGTACATTTATTATTATTATTACATTAGTTTGTATCTCTCTGTGCCCATTTTGATGAAGCTAAATTCTTTTCATTGGTATATTTTACTGTTTCTGTTGTCAAACAACGGAATGAATATGACATGGTGACTGAAACGCGACCCAAAAACGCGACATAACCAGCTCTCCCTTCCAGGATGTTAATCTGCACAAAAATCCTGATAATCGAGCCGTCGTCTGATGAAATCAAATACACATTAGATAAAGACAATATATGTGCTGTGTTTTCGGCTATACTTGCATGTAAAATTAGAGAAGCAACATAATATCTGTGTTAAACTGAATTAAAGAGCTGCTCCTCTCTGCAGTGTGAGACGCAGAGAGCGCGCGCGCGAGAGAGAGAGATGCACGCGCGTGCAGGGAGAGCAGTACCGGCGGTACCGGTAGATTCTCAGAAACTAAATAAGGTTTGGCCACTTTTTTGAAGGGAAAAAATCGCTAAAGGGGTCTGCAATGTCGCCAAGTTGGCAACACTGTGTATCTCCATTCCTCCAACTAGGGGTTGGGCCACGGGTCAAACAGAAAATACACGCTGCGTTAATCGCACGTTAAAAAAATTTGTGCCGTTAATATGATTTTGAGTTAACGCGTTATTAACGCGCTAACTTTGACAGCACTAGTATGTATATGCGCATATGTATTGTTTTATGGCACACAATTTTTAAACACCTTTTACCTAATTTTGATTATTATCAAAATTAGCTCAATCTCTGAGACTCTCACAGGGCTCGACATAAGCAATGACCTGATGGCCCAGGGCCAGTAAAAGTGTATGTCGGGCTAGTTGATTGGCCAGTCACTGGCCCGCGCAAAACAAACAGCAAACTTCATACACAGTGGTGCGAAGACTGTCAGTGTTACTTCGGGTTATTTATAACGTGTTAAAATGTCAAAGAACTATGAGGCTGATACGAGAAAGAGGACATTCCTAGTGTCATGGAAAACACAGTACACCTGGGTGGAGAAAGGCGATGAGGGCATGTACTGTTTTGTTTGCCGGAAATTTCCAACAAAAGCCGACCGAGCCGGGACATTTTACAAGGGGACCCAGAACTACAGAAAACAGGCCTTAGATGCACACGAAAAAAGCCGCCACAACCCATCAGCTGGGCCACTTCATTCCTGGACACAATGGGCCAACAACGACACAATCCAGCGGATGGATTAATCAAAACTTAATTAAAGTTAATTAGCTAATCAAAACTGCTTACCATATCGTGAAGAGTGAGCTTCCCTTTACTGCTTACGAGAGAATGGTCACTCTTCTCAAGAAGAATGGTGAAGACGTTGGCTCTCAGTACCTCACCGATGTAGCATGTCGATTGTCGAAGGTAAGTTACTCAGCTAGCTAGCTAATATATCACCGTAACTTTGCGAGTCTTATTGTCCTGATACTGTCAAATACACATTATTGATGTTACGTATGACACTGAAGCTTCGATGCGCGTATCACACAAGCGACACAATTTCTAGTGAAGCCCCGTATCGGGGTGTGTATTGGTTTACTAGAGTCACGTGATCGACGACAAAAGAAGCCTCACTTTCTGTCCAATCACGTGCGCGTTTCACTTTGGGTGTCAGAAGGCTCGAACCCCAGATCTTATTTAAGGAGTCATTGTTGGCTCAGTCTGGTTGATGGGTTTGTGAGGAGAGTGCTGTACTTTGAAAGTTAATCAATATATTACATTTAAATAACCAAAATTAATTTTTCACTACTTAGGCTATTTTTGTTGTTGTTGTGTCTTTTTGTTTTTGTAAAATCTTTGCACTTTTGGTGATTTTAGGTAATTTGGCAAAGTTCAAATGCCACTTCGAATGCGATCGTAGAAGAGGATAAATACCTTACAGAGACAAAGATTCACTTGGAGCTGAAGATCCACTTGAATACTGGAGAATGCAGAAACTACCCCCACCTATATACATAGGCATTACAGTTTCTTTGTACCCCGCCTCCTCTGTACCATGTGAAAGAGTGTTTCTCTCTAAGGCTGGGGAAGTACTGTCCAAGAGGAGAAATAGACTCAGCCCCAACACTGTGAAACAACTTTTATTTCTTAATAAAAATAATTAGGGATGTCCAGATCACGTGATCGGAAATTGGGCCCGATCACGTGGTTTCAGACTCGATCGGAATCGGACGTTACCTCCCGATCAGGACTCGGATATGTATATATATTCTCATTATTTTTTTTAACACATCTATAGTTATGCGGTGGCACCGAGTTAGACCCTTTTGACTCCACACAGAAACAGCAACGCGTGCGGCATGATGACATCACTTTGTTGCAGATGTATGATGTGTAAAACCAAGTGAAAACCAAGTGAAAGCGCTGGCGCGCCGCTGTCTCCTTCTTTCCACAAGCGCTTGCTCTCTTTGGCGTCTGTCGTTGCTATGCAGCCATGAACTGCGCTCTCCATGATGACAAGGGAGTATCAGCAAAAGATGAATAGATTTCTAGCCCATGCATTAGCTTTACTACTAGATATATTTATGGAGATGAAAAATAATAAGGCGCCCTGTACAGCTATGATCAGTTGTTCGGCCGAGCATTCAATGTTGTTGCGCTGTAAGCTGAGTTGGTTCGTTGCTGCCGCGCTCTATCACTCGCACACCATAAAGAGCAAAATGGTTTTTAATTTTTCAGTTTCTTGATGTTTCAGATTAAAATGACATAATTTGGAAGCGGATCATTTCTTCACAAACAGCTCATTATGATTCAAAATGATAGAATGCTGCACCTACACTTGATAGTGTGAATAAGATCAGCGCAACGCAGACCACTGCATTTACAGCGTGAAACATATGCTCAGTCTATGGCCAGGGCTCAGCGGAAGACAGAGAATTAAATTTAAAAATAAAAGACAGTTTGACATTTTTTCTCGCATCTGTGAATTTTTTTCATCTCAGCAAATATATTTGTGCGTGAATTTCTCGCACTATAAAAGCTAACCTTGCACCGAATTTCAAGCCCTGCAAAAGTTTAGAATTTATGTTATTTATTACATAAATGTTTGTTCAAGCTACCTCACAGAAGTGCTCTGTTTGTAAGAGTTGTTGAATGTTAAAATAAGGTGAATTAATTAAAAAATAAGGAACATCCTGGATCTGTTTTTTCGCTCTTGTTTATTCTTTTTTATGTATTATAGAAGTATCGGATTGGGACTCGGTATCGGTAGATACTCAAAATCAAATGACTCGGACTCGGACTCGAGGGCAAAAAAACCTGATCGGGACATACACATAAATATTTGACCGTCGTCTTCTTCCTCGTTGAATTTCTGTCGCTCTACTTACGTCATCTGGTATAACTGAAACGATTGGCTATGAGCTACGTACAGGCGCATTTGATAGACATTCGTAGCGCCCAATAAACTGCTCTGGCCATTCATAAACCACGCCTCAATTACGAGAAAATGAACATATAGTTCCCAGACCACGTCTTAATGAGATGACGTTAGCCAGGCTATTATAGCCTACTATTCCTGCCAAACTTATATGGTTGCAGTTATTGTTACTGCAGTAAATCCATGGTAAATGTTGCAGATCTGTGGACACTGGATAGTTCATTCATGGCACAGTTTCTTCCTGACTTCCACGCGCTGTTTGTTTCGTTAATAATGGAGAAATGTGAATGTTTCTCACTAGATCTCGCAGCAATGTTATTACTTAAGTAGCGAATTCAAATAATTTATTTACTGGATCTCTTGATCAAGATCGGCTCGCGCTGCTTTGGTCCAAACTGATAAACAACGGTCCGTCAACCACACAATAACGAGTAGCTCAGTTTCGTTCCGCTTGCATTACGTTTGCCATTTGATGTCGGATAATGTTGTCGCGCCAGCGTCTCTTACATTTAGAGCGCGCTTATCACGCGCGACCTGCCTAACTTACATTTGAAATAACAAAATTTGGGTCGGCAGGAAAAATGGTCCAACGGATGAATCTGACTGCAGTAGATGTGAAAGATATGAATAAAAATGATAATAATTCAGCCAGCGCTCATACTGTCAAGTTCACCACTGTTGCTTAGTTACCTATGATCACGCGTGTGAACTCGACAATTGACTAATCTGGACTTCGACCAAAAACAGGATGTAAATACAGGTATGAGCGCTGGCCGAATAAACTTCATTTTTATTCATATCTTTCACATCTACTGCAGTCAGATTCACCGTGTTCACTCTGAAGGAATCACTCACATTGGCTGTGCACTTGTAATGACACATCAAGGATGTTAAGATGCTAAAAGCAGGTTTAAAACTTGCCCCATTGAAGTCAACAGGGTGCAAATTTTAAAAAGAGGATAACACGGTGTAGGCAACACCCATTTTTGTCGTTGTTTTCTGTACTGACAGCACTCCAAATTTACAAAAAAAATAGCTCAATGTTAAAATTGACCGGAGTTCTCCTTTAATAATCGCAATTACAATTTCAAGGGAATAATCGGCAATTATGATTTTTGTCATAATCGTGCAGCCCTATGTTGTAAGATGCATACAGACAAAGCCTAAACGAACTATGCAACCGCACAGGGCCTCACGCCACTAGGGGGCCTCGCAATCCTGCTGTTTTTTTTTTTTTTTTAATAAAAAAATGTTTTTTTGTCCCCACCACTTTTTAAAATATCTTGCGGCACGAATGTACCAATTTTACAAATAAATAAAACATCTCCAGTTAACTGGCAGAGCATTCATTTCGTTTGTTTTTTAAATAAGAGACAATCTAGCCCTGAAATGTGTTTTTTAAATCAAGTGATCAAAGTGCTCGTTGCCGCTGCGATCAGTGTAGTGGATACAATGTTTTCTCGTTCACTGTCTTCACTCGGATGCGCACTTCAATCTGTTGCGGATACTCGATTCTCGATATTCGTTCTGGTGAAATCACAAAACATAATGCACACAAATGTGTCCCTGCTTGATATACAACCACTGATGAACATAATCGGTTTTGATGAAAAAAAATATATATATATACGAGTGAAGATTAGAACCCACAACCTCTGACACGCTAGGCGAAAATTCTACCACTGGACCGTTAAGATACACAATGTTTAATTAGACGGATCTATATATGTATTCACACGAAAATTATCGAGCTAACTTGATGTAAAGCCACTCGTTGCACAGTTGATTTTTTTCCCTCTGAAATGAATAGCAAAAAGTCATAGCTGAGACTATGTGCATGATTATGCTGTATTATTCTACTTGATAAAAAAGTATTGCAGCGAGATTTTGCGGGCTACTACTAGAACTAGAACAGCTACGTCCGTGTGACTGTTATTCATGTGCAATTGAGCATCCACATCAAAGAGCAGGGCCTCGCATTTCAAGTTCGCACAGGGCATCGCACCCCACCTGTGACGCCACTGCATACAGAGTGACATGATATTGCGTTTGTGTTACGTACTGTATTGCATGTGAAAAGACGGATGCGACAGCTTGAGCAGACTCACAAATGTGCTCGACTATAACAACTCTTCCTCTTCTCAACATGGACTTTACCCCCGGGACCATGCAGGGATTATGTAAATAAACCATGCGGGGTTTGTGTGGGGTTTATGTAAATTTTAGGGTTGGTGATGTCACTAACCCAGGAGGAATGTTTTGTAGTCCCTAACAGCCATTTAAAAAATGATTTCTTTAAAAGCAAATATATTCCTTTGCTTTGAACTTTGAGCATTGTAACTTTGCAGATGTGGTTTATGCTCAAACAGCAACATTACACACTAATCACCCCTTTAAAATACTATTGAAGTAGCTCCTTTTTAGGTACTAAATCATCATCTGAGGCTGACATGCTGCTCTTACTCTCAGACAGGTGTTGTTGTTGTGCGTGCTAGGTAACATAAATGCGCCATACGTCATCACGTCGCTATGTCATTGATATCGCAATATTACACTTTTTTATCATGAAAAAATGTATACCGGTGTTATCGTGGATGGTATGATATAGCACACCCCAGTAAGCAGATATAGCCGCCACATAAACCTTTAAGATGGAAGGAGATAATCCAGCAGAGAAACATTCTTGCAAATAATCAAGTATTGAACCAACGGAGCAGTTGACTGTATCCAATTGACATTCTCTACACCAAGAAGAGAATAGTCTCCACTTCAGTGTAAAAAGTCTTCTCGTGGAGGGAGCTCTGGACTGGAGTATGGTCTCCACAACCTCAGTCTAGAGACCAGATTCTATGAGCTGGGCCCCCTGAGGGGCCAGGCCCACAGTTTTCACAACTACGGGCGAGGGTGATAAATCGTACCCCCTGCTTGGGACAATAGGTCCCTCCTGATCGGAATCTCCATCGGAGAGCCATCTAGAAGGGACACCAGGTCTGAGAACCAAACTCGGGCCGGCCAGTACAGGGCTACTAATAGTAGACGGGCCCTGTACCGGCGAACCCTCTCCAGAACTCCCGGGAGCAGAGTTATCGGAGGAAAAGCATACAAGTGTAGCCTGGGCCACACCTGAACCATCTTCCCAGGGGAGCTGGATGTGTGAGGGAGAACCACATGGGACAGTGAGTTGTCTCTGAAGATGCAAATGGGTCTACTTGTGCTTGACCAAATTTCTCCCATAGGAGCTTCACCGCCTCGGGGTGAAGTCTCCATTCCCCGGGCCTAAGCCTCAACTTTATATATACTGCCCTGAGAGACATTCATTTCCTTTGGGCCCACAGGAGGATCTGGTGAGCCAGTTTGCATAAGTGACTTGACCTCAGACCCCCCGATGGTTGATGTAAGAGACCACCGATGTGTTGTCCATGCAGACAAGCACATGATGGTCCTCTAAGGGTTGAGGGGAAGTGTTGGAGAGCTTGAAACACCGCCATCATTTTTAGCCGATTTATGTGCCAAGAAAGTAGAAGGTCCTGCCACAGTCCTTTCACCAAGCAACCACTCATGATCGCCCCCAACCTGTGAGGGAAGCATCTGTCGTTAGCGTTACACTGCAACAAGAAGCCACCAAAACTGGGCCTTGGGCAAGGAAACAATGTTTTTCTTCCTCATGACTAAGGCACGTAGGCATTGCCGTGTGACCTTGATCATGCGAAATGGATTTCCCCTCGGAGCAAACCCCTTGGTTCTGAGCCACCACTGCAGGGGTCTCATGTACAGGAGGCCAAAAGTTATTACGTTGGACGCAGCTGTCATTAGACCCAACAGTCTCTGAAACTGTTTCACAGTGAGTGACTGGCCTAGTTTTACTCCATTTATGGATGAGAGCATCAATGCTATACGAGCAGTGGAAGGTTGTGCCTGCATCGTCGTTGAATCCCAAACCACGCCTAGAAAAGTGTTGTTTGAGCTGGAAGGAGCACACTCTACTTGGTGTTGAGCCTCAGTCCCAACTTTCTCATGTGAGACAGAACGACATCTCGATGCCGAACAGCCATCTGCTTGGATTGAGCTAAAATCAACCAGTCGTCGATATAATTCAACATGCGACACACATTTTTTGAAAGTACAGGGTGATACACCTAGGCCGAAGAACCCGAAATTGGTAGGCATCGCCCCCAAAAGCGAACCTAAGGAACTTCCTGTGATGAGGATGGATGGCTACATGGAAGTACCCATCCTTCAAATCTATCGTGACAAACCAGTCCTTGGACTGAATCTGTGACACAATCTGTTTGAGTGTAAGCATTTTGAACTTAAGTTTCTGAACCCTGCGGTTTAGTTGACGCAGGTCTAGAATAGGACGCAGCTCTCCATCCTTCTTTGGAACAGTGAAGTAACGGCTGTAAAACCCTAACTCCCTGCTGGGAGGATGAACCCTTTCTATAGCCTCCTTTCACAGAAGATTCTGTATTTCTTGCTCCATAATCAAAGCCTGCTCAGGGTCCACCACCGTAGGGAGGACCCCTAGAAATCTGTGCGGACGAGAACCAAACTGAATTCTGTAACTTTTTTCTATTGTGAGCAGGACCCAATGAGATATATTTAGCATTTTTTTCCACGCTGCCAGAAAATCTGCTAAGGGGACCAGCCCCTCTAGACTGGCCTCTGGTATTGGTCGAACAGCCACCTCTGTGCCCTAAAACGGCGAACCGGCAGGGAACAACTGAACTGGCAGCACTGCGGCCCTAGAGGGTGCCGAAGAGAAACGGGCACCGTGTAATGAAGTGGAATCTGTTTCTGCCCTCTGCGTCAGGACTTCTTCTTAGTCGAAGCCTTCTTTGAGATGTGGACAGTCCCCAGATCTTGTCTATCTTTTGAAAGTTTCGATTGCGACCGCCACCCAGACCCCCCTGATTGTTGAGGAGCCCAAGTGGTGACGCTTTGCTTTTGTTGCACTCTATGGGACCATCAGCAAGGAAGAATTTTTTAAATGCCGCTGCTTGTTTCTCCGCCTCCTGAAACCTCTCGACAACATTATTTACTGAATCGCAGAAGAGGGCAGAAGGCGAGAGCGGAGCGTCCATAACTGTACGTACACACTGCCGCCGACTTGAGCTGCAAAGAAGCTCTGGCCGCACTGTCAAGGACGCTTTTCAAAAAGTACGGGGAAGCTTGTTGGCGCTTTGGCCTCTCTGACGTAGCAGCATTCTATGTTCGATCATGGGAGAAGAGAAGTGTCACACCATGAAATGTAAACAGAAAAAAACAGCAATACATTGACACTAGAAACCTTTTATAATGAAAGCATTTTTATAACCGTTTGGTCGGGAAAAAAAGAATAATTAGCTATTATTATTATTATTATTATTTGCATTAGTTCGTGAATCGGACGTGTAGCCTACGGCATGCGTTGTGTAATTATCTCGGCAGTTTAGGATATCGCACAAGATTTGTCAACACAGAAAACATTTCATCACTGGAGAGTTTTTTTTCAACACCATCGTGTCAATTGATTTAGATTATTATGCGTGAGGGAGAAAGAGCAAGACAGCGCTCGTGTTGTTTGAAGATGGTGAAGGTGAGTGTGCGCACGGCCAGGGCTCTTTCTCTCTGCTCGTTCTATATAGGCCCTGTCAAGCGCGCCCTGTTAAACTGACAGGACTTAAAACACATGCAAATGATAAACTTTCACTCTATGATGGTTAAACTGTGCAATTAATCCACTTAAACGATACATTGTGCAGCCCTACTGGCAAGACAGAGACAAATTTGAGTATTGTTGGAAACTTTCTTTATTCCCTCATCGAAGCAAAACCAGGAGACTTGAGATGGATCTTATATGCAGAAGAGATTTATTCTTCAGAGTCTGTAGTTCATCAAGTCTGTAGTTCATCATCATCAAGTCTGTAGTTCATCATCATCAAGTCTGTAGTTCATCATCATCAAGTCTAACTCAAAGTAACTTTACCTTGCAATTTTATATACATTTTAGGAGGAGGGACTTTCAGAGGTGGAGACAAACTCAAACCAAGCAGAGGGATGATTTGATTCAATCAAGTGAAAACCAGTTTGGCAGGTTATCTGGCTTGCTCAAGAGAAACAGACCTAAACAGCATAACACTATCATTCAAATGATCCAATCAGCCTGACAGTATCACCCATACCTTCACATGACCACAGAGACAAAAGCACAGCTGTACATTGAGCTTAATGGTCAGGAAATGCATAAAGAAAAAGTGTGAGGGTAAGAGTCTCAGCCATTGACTCATTTAGAGAACAGGACTGGCAGAAATCTCTTGATATAATCATCATAACCGCTGCTAAGCTTTCTCAGTTTATATTGGAATCTAAATTAAACATTTAATAAATTTGTAATACAACAGTATCTATCAGTACTAGTTAAAAATATTATAAATCATCAGCACGCACTTCACCAACTCACCGGAGACACCAACTATCCCAGCTATTTTATCCCATGCCTGGTTCTTTTGTAACTGGTCCCTATATGCAAACAATGTCATATCATAAATGATAGGAAACCCAGCAACGGTGATGATCAGCTTCTCCTCCAATTTCTCGGAGCTAATGTTTTGGTAGGAACGAAAGTTTACATCGTATGTTTCTCCGGAATCAGCCAGTGCGAAAGACTTCTATATTCCGATTGGTTGGCATTTTACCGCTGCTTGCCGCTGAACATTAACTGCTCAAGTCGGCGGCGGTGTGTACGTACAGTAAGAGACAAATCTGTAGCGGGAAACAATTCTTGAATTGCATCAGCGCTTACTTCCTCACTTTCATCTAGGTCCCTTAGCATGTCAGCCTGATATGCTTGCAATAAAGACATTGTATGCAAACACGCTGCAGCCTGACCTGCTGCCGAACTCACTTTACCCACCAGCGTCAATGTAGCTTTGAGAGGCTTGGTGGGTAATGTCTGGGACTTTAGTGATGATACAGACTCAGGAGAGAGATAGCTCGCAAGCGTCTCTTCAGCCCGAGGCATCGTCACATAAACATGTTGTTTTGTTTCAGCCCTGTGATATTACTATAGTTTGACGTTTGAGGGCTGAAAACACAATATTAGACCGTTTTTTTCCACGATTTCAACACCTCAGTGTGGAGATTGGGAAAAAACAGCAGTCCCCGACAAGGAGGCTGTGATCTGGATGGTAAGAAACGTTTATCCAGCAGGCATTCTTTTGTACTTCCTTCTTTTTCGGCTGGCCAATTGATATTTAATTTAGCTACAGCACGAGTCACAACCTCCATAATCTCCTCATAAGCTGGGGTATGAGGTGGTGGACCCTCAATATCCACCTGCATCAATGCTTACAACATCCAGATCCTCAGAACTGGATAACTGTAGCACTGGTGCCTCATCCCGAGGAGAAAAAACTGCAGCGGGTGCTTCTTCCTGAGATAAAGCACTGGATCTGGCAGGTGAAGGCTGAGATATATGCGCCGGTCTCAAACCCCTCTGTCAGAACCATTTGCGAACCCCATGATGAGCATGGTTTGAGACCCAAACCAAGAGGAACGAGAGCCGAACCGTCCTCCTCAAAGAATGATCGGCGGGAGTGGAGTGTCCTCACGGACAGCTTCTCACAAGGCTCACAGTCAGCCCCCTCGAGAACTGACTGGGCATGATCCAATTCCAAACAAGCAACACAAAGATCGTGTGTATCCTCACCTATAAGGAAACAAGGGCAGGGAAAAGCACACTTCTTAAACCGCTGCTTGTTCACCATAATATATATATATATATATATATATATATGTGTGTGTGTGTGTTTGTGTGTGTGTAACTGCAGTGCCAATCCAACACTAAATAGACAGAAACAGTATCACAGACAGCACTTGCTGAGAACACAGAAGCTAGCGCGGTCTGTTTCTAGGTATGCTTTATAGTTTCCTGGTCTGTGACGTCACCCGTCTATGATGTCTCATCACACCATTGGACTGATTTCACACGTGCTTCATGATGCAATCACGCAGGGGCGTTCCCACAGTGTCTCGACGCAGCATGAAAGGGAAATCAAAATATTTGAGGTAACCGGTTACATAAACCCGTAAATTCAAAGAAACAAATTCATAAAACTCGAAACAATTAAACAATTCAGATTACTTACAATGTGTCAGTTTTGTAAACTCAGAAGAAAAATAAAGTTCTAAATACATATAAAAGATAACTAAAATTTACCCTTCTCAAACCAATTAATTATTTTGAGCATTAGGGTTTACAGTGAATGTTTCTGCATTTATTGTTGTAGAATCTGAACTCAGCAGGAATGAGGCTTTATGAGGGTTTATAGACTTGATAAACCATCAAGTGTGTTTTGCACTCGTCACTCAAACACAGAACCAGGAAGCAGGAAGAGTTTGTGAAAGAGAAACTAAAGTGGAGTTGAGCTGTTGTGTGTTTGTGTCTCAGTATTCGTGCAGTAAAATGGCAGAAGCCAGATTTTCTCAGGATGAGTTCATGTGTTCAGTGTGTCTGGATCTCCTGAAGGATCCAGTGACCACTTCCTGTGGACACAGTTACTGTAAGATCTGTATTACAGTCTGCTGGAATCAGGAGGATCAGAAGAGAGTCTACAGCTGCCCTCAGTGCAGACAGACCTTCAGTCCAAGACCTGCTTTAGCTAAAAACACCATGCTGGCTGAAGTGGTGGAGAAACTGAAGATGACTAAACTTCCTGCTGACTGTTACGCTGGAGCTGGAGATGTGCAGTGTGACGTCTGTACTGGAAGAAAACACAAAGCTGTCAAGTCCTGTTTGGTGTGTCTGATCTCTTACTGTCAGAGTCACCTTGAACAACATGAGAGTTGGTTTAAAGGAAAGAGACACAATTTGACTGATGCCACTGGACGACTGCAGGAGATGATCTGCCAAACACATGATAAACTCCTTGAGGTTTTCTGTCGCACTGACCAGAAGTTTATATGTGTGCTGTGTATGATGGACGAACATAAAAAACACAACACTGTATCAGCTGCAGCACAGAGGACAGAGAAACAGGTATGAAACTAGACAACGATGAAATAATGTTGACACTATTTATACTGGCACCATATGATCAGGAAACATCATTCACACTGCAGACGTCACAGAAGTGAACAGCAGCTGCAAGTGGACTTTCATATTTTCATATTATCTTAAAAGAAAATATGGTGAAAATCGTAAACATTTATCAACACAAACTTTTTTGCAAAAAACTCTTCACATGATAATATAGTGACATTATAAAGTACCATCTGTGTTATTGGTTTGTGCTGCAGAAGCAACTGAAGGAGACGCAGAGGTCTTTCCAGCAGAGGATCCAGCAGAGAGAGAAAGATCTTCAGCAGCTGAGAGAGGCTGTAGAGTCTCATAAGGTGAGTCTGGAGAAGAAGAGAAGTTTGAGAAGTCTCAGTCAGGACTCACTGAAGCTCACTGTGTGATTGTGATGTGTGTCCTAACAGCGCTCTGCACACACAGCAGTGGAGGACAGTGAGAGGATCTTCACTGAGCTCATCCGCTCCATTGAGAGAAGCCCCTCTGAGGCGACACAGCGGATCAGAGATCAGGAAAAGACTGCAGTGAGTCGAGCTGAAGAACGACTGGAGCGACTGGAGCAGGAGATCAATGATCTGAGGAGGAGAGACGCTGAGCTGGAGCAGCTTTCACACACACAGGATCACATACATTTCCTGCAGGTAACAGAGATCGAGAAGAACAGGACAATATATTTTGTTATTTAAAGATGCGCTACTAATATGCGCCTATAGGCGGGTCCACAACGCGCGAACACTTTGTCCCGTAGATGGTTTGCTTGAGCTTCATGAAGAAGTCGCGAAGTCTTGGAGAGCCCCTTTCTCAGCTAGAGTGCGTACCTCTGTCTCTGCTGCATTCTCCGTGTTGGACGGTGCGAAGACAGAGGATACCTTTCCATTCCCCCTGTGGACGGCGGGCTAAGACAGCGCTGCCGTCTAAAGCCTGTCACATGACTTCAGTCTTGCACAGCCGCGCTTATACCGCCGCTGGGCAGGCTGCCTCTGCGATGCACTCTATGGCCATCCTCTAGATCTTCCAGGCCGACCTGTTATGTAAGTTCGACGAGGATGGACTGGAAGCTATCAGCGTGCCAGACTTGAGAAGCGCCACGGACCTCGCGCTTCGTGCCACTAAGTCTGCTGCACAGGCTGTTGGGCGGATTATGGCTTCTCTCACTGTGGCAGAGAGGCATTTTGGCTGACGCTCTCTGAGATGTCGGAGACAGAGCACACCGCGTTCCTTGACGCTCCCATCTCATCTGCTGGCCTGTTCGGATCTTCTGTCAAAGATTTCAAAGAAAGATTCGCTGAGGTACAGAAAACGTCTCAAGCCATGAAGCATTTTCTGCCGAAACGCTCCAGCTCTACAGCAAGCCGCCCGAAGCAGCCGCCTGCTCGTAGCGCTAAGCCACCGCATCCGCCCACTGCCGCCGCTTCACAGCGTCGACAGACCAGAGACCAGAGACCGTGCTCTCGTTCTACTAGCCGCTGCCCCCCACCGCGTGTGCCCCGGCCTAGAATTGAGATAAAGCCAGAGGTCTCAAAGTCTTCCTAGCCCACCTAGGAAAACGACGGTGTTCAAATCCCGCTGCGGCCGGATTTTCACCAAAACTTCTCGCTCATTCAGTTCCAGTGAATGCGACTGTTCCAGTGTATTTAGCAGAGAACAAGCCGGTTCCACAGCCCATTTGCCTGCACACAAACGCCGTTTTTCCGTCGTCCCAGATAAATCCCATAAAGAGTGTATTTTCTGGTGTCCCGGTCACGGCCGATGGTGTTATGAGTGTACAAAAAATGCCCACTACTCAGTGCTCATCCTTACACACAAGCACAGCCCACCACACAGGGCTCGCACACATAAAATCGACTCACGTCGATTGTGCATTAAATGTAGTGAATGTGCCCACGTCCCAGTGCCCACAAACACTACACACCGCATGTCTCACGGTTTCTGTAAAAACTAAACCGCTTGACGCCCTCGCCGTTACACGACACAAGTCGAAACTACGGTGGAGAGGGAAGTAGCACATCTACTTCGAGCTGAAATAGTGACATTATTGAGCAAAGGGGCTATAGAGCCTTTATCTCAAGCTCAGAGCGAGGGGGGTCTATACAGCAGGTATTTTCTGGTCCCGAAGAAAGACGGGGGTCTCAGACCCATTTTAGATCTAAGGCGACTGAACAGAGCGCTTCTAAAGCGTCAATTCAGGATGCTCACAACCAGGAAAATTCTCTTGCAAATTCGCCAAGGGGACTGGTTTATATCAATAGATCTAAAGGACGCGTATTTTCAAATACAGATAGCGTCACATCACAGGCGATTCTTGAGATTCGCCTTCGAGGGCCAGGCATACCAATACAAAGTCCTTCCGTTTGGCCTGTCCCTGGCACCCCGTACATTTCCGATGGGCATGATAGCAGTTGACTATGCGCTGAGGCGTTTTTGTCCTCGGATAAAGGGACACCACGTTTTGGTCCGTTCGGACAACATGTCAGTGGTGGCCTATATAAATCGCCAGGGAGGTCTCAGGTCCCGAAACCTTTACAGGCTGACGGAGCGCCTCCTGGTTTGGGCCCAGCACAATTTGCGACCACTCAGGGCAGCGCACGTGCCAGGTCACCTGAACGTTGGACCAGACAGACTGTCCAGGAACAATGTTCCGGCAGGAGAATGGTCTCTACACCCACAAACAGTCCAGCTGCTGTGGGACACGTTCGGCAGAGCGGAGATAGACCTGTTTGCGTCTCAAGAAAACGCTCACTGTCCGGAATTTTTCTCCAGGAGCAGGGATGCGCTGGCCCACGTCTGGCCCCACCGTCCGCTCTATGCTTTTTCCCCCAGTCACGCTCATACCTCAGGTGCTAGAGCGAATCAGGGAAAATAGATGCCCAGTGCTGCTTGTGGCTCCGCTCTGGAGGAACCAGCCTTGGTTTCCAGTCCTGATGCGGTCGGCAGACGCTGCCCCGTGGCCAATACCGGTGAGGAGGGATCTTCTCTCACAGGCCAAGGGCTCGATCTGGCATCCTCGCCCGGAGCTGTGGTCCCTGCATGCTTGGACCATCAACGGGTATCTACTAGCCTCCCAGAAGAAGTGCTAGACACGATCACGCAGGCTAGGGCTCCGTCTACTAGATGGCTCTATTCCTCGAAATGGTCTGTGTTCTCTGGCTGGTCTACAGCCCGTGGTTTGTCGCCCCCGGACAGTGGGGTGGCGGAGGTTCTCTCCTTCCTGCAGGAGCTGTTGGATAAGGGTAGAACCCCATCCACGCTCAAAGTCTATGTGGCGGCCATAGCAGCGTTTATTAAAGCTCCAATATGTAATATTTTTTCACCACAAGAGGGCACAGTTTCCAACAATAACAAAGGCGAAGCTTGATGATGCTATGAAGGAGGTGACGATGGGAGATGTCCTTTTTAATGCGTTTTCACCATCTAGCGATGTATCTAAATGGAATTAATGAATCATGATCACGGATGAGGTAATTTATTCGTTTTTGAATTAGGCTACTTGTATGTCTGATCGTATTATTTTATGTCATCATAATTAATGAACTGCAAGGAACGTGAAATGTTATGCTATATTATCCCGTTACAACTTACAGCTATTTGTCAAATGATTTGTTGGGTTAATGTTGTGCAGTTTTACCTGTTTATGGTTAATGCCGTGTTGTTTAACGTGTTCAAACCAATCGTTCTAAAAGTAAATTTGAACGAACATTTGCAAGTAATGACTAAATATATTTTTTTAACAACACATATCCGATTGTATTTAATTGTACTGCCATAATCTCGGTCACCACACGTGATAAAAAGCCTTACTGAAGTACAAAGAGCAATATAACTTACTTGTACAATAAAAAAAAATGATTTGCTTACCTGTCTATCAATACACTCGCGAGAGCAGAGTCTCTGTCAAGTCCAAGATTGTCGCGCAGCTCTCTCCATCTCGAAAACGCCTGGCCGATATTTATCCGGGTTTTATTCCTCCGTTTGTCACACAGTCTGCGTGTATCCGAATATGGACGCTTTCGTTTTGTTGGCACTTCAATACTCGCCAAAGAGTAATCGTGATCCATAACAGCTATAACCATACAGTCTATGGCTATAACGCTATAACCACCACTTCTGCATTTGACCATGTGATATTCCGGTGTGGTGGCGACATTTCTTTTCCGGGACGGACAGTTATTTAAAATCGGAATTTCTCTGAAATAAAAAAATCTTTGGAGACTTTTGAGATATTGTAAGTACACGACTGGAGGAAATATATCACACTGTGCAAGTTATTTTCGGAAATTTTAAACCAACGCTTGGCCAGTCGCTTGGAAGGAACGATTTGGTCATCCGCTTCCTTAGAGGAGCCAGAAGACTAAATCCTCCCAGACCTCCATCAGTTCCCATGTGGGACCTTTCTACGGTCTTAGAGGCCATGAAGAAAAGGCCCCGTTTGGGCCGGTACAGTCTATAGACATTAAGCACTTGTCTTTCAAGACAGTGTTTCTTCTGGCTCTCGCTTCAGTGAAGCGGGTAGGGGACTTACACGCACTCTCAGTGAGCGCGTCATGTATGGAATTCGGGCCGAATGACTCGAAAGTCATACTCAAGCCAAGGCATGGGTATGTTCCTAAATCCCTCAACACACCGTATAGGGCTCAGGTGATTTCCCTGTCGGCTCTGCCGGTCTCTAATGAGGAGAAGGACGCAAGCTTCCTCTGCCCGGTCAGGGCGTTGAGGGCTTATGTGTCTCGCTCAGCTGTCTTTAGACAGACAGAGCAGCTCTGTTTCGTTCTACGGACGTTCCAAGGGACTTGCCGTGTCGAAGCAGAGTCCATCCAGATGGATAGTTGATGCTATAGCGCTGGCTTACACCTCTAAGGGCCTGCCGTGCCCATTGGGTGTCAGAGCGCACTCCACACTTCGAGGGCTTGGTCCAGCGGGATTGCATTGCAAGATATCTGTATGACGGCAGGCTGGGCCTCCCCGTCTACATTTATTAGGTTTTACAACCTAGAGGTTCCCGCTTTGCAGGCCAGGCTGCTTTCGGTCTAAACTCAGTATCGTCTGCCCTGGTGCTTTCGGCCCAGACTATTGAAACTGCTTGAGCTATGCTCGCTGTTGAATCATGTGACCCCTTGGGCTGTGTGTAAGACCCATATATTTTCAGAAATAGGCAAGATTTCGCCCATCTGTATGTTTACTATCTTATAAATTGCTCCTTATAGGATGCTGTTTATTACAGGAATGACGCTTGTAGCCTCTCTTCCTGGACTCTCTGTGAATCCCTTATGATTTTGCACTATATGAGCCCCGCGCACTTGCCCTTGGGACTTTGTTGTTGGATCTCAGCACGCACAGCGTTTTACACTGTTCCCCATAGCGTAAGATATTACGCAGTACGAGAGAACCTCTCGTAAAAGAATACGTACTAATGTAACCTCGATTCTCTCTAGAGAGGGAACGATTACTGCGTATCTTGCCGTGCCTGCATCGCGCTCTGGTTCGCTTCGGCGATGAAAAACCAGCTAATCCAGCCCCGTCGAGCCTGATTTATAGGCCCTGGCCACGCCCGTTTCAGCGGGGTGTCATGAGGACCTCGCTCGATAGGCTGGTGCAGTTGCCGCAGAGCAGCCAATAGGCACGCGAGCCGCCTCGCCTATGTCTGCGCGCTGCTGCAACGCGTTTTGCATTAATACAAAATTAAGGATAATTTTTTGGCTTCAGTATCTCGCGGAAAAGAGACTTTTCCCCGTAGCGTAAGATATTATGCAGTACTCGTTCCCTCTCTAGAGAGAACCGAGGTTACGTTAGTAACCGAGTACGTTAAATTTAAATATTTAGTTAATTTATCTATACAGCCGCTCTGGAGAAAACATTGATGTCATCGTCCAGCTCAGTTCAGTTCTCAGACAACGGTGTCAGTGCAGGCAGATCAATAATATTGATAAATATTAAGTGACAAAAAAGGCAAACTACAGCTACAGGTTTTAGAAAAACTAAAATGCTCACAGAAAAAAAAGCATCATACATTGAGTGCAACATAGTCAGTTGTTAATATTTCATCGCCTCTCTTGTTTTTTTCATGTGTTCATAATTTATTTGTATGACAGCCTGGCTAAAAATGACGTCTGTACAATTTGGCATGTTTCATTGTGTTATCACAAATAAACAGCTGACTTCAAGCACAATATGCTTACAAAATCTTTAACACGTTTTAATACTATTTGAATAAAGGGTCAATCTGTCAGTTTTCCTTTGCCGGACATCACTTTTGGCCACTACTGTATTGCAGTTCATTGACTTTCCAACTGATCTTCTAATCTTTCAGAAAAATCAAGCCACTTTTATGAGGATTTCGGGCTTCCCTGGAGTTGTTGAAGCCATTGATGGAACTCATGTTCGCATAATTGTTCCAACTGTAACAGGAACCAGGGTATCCGGGTACTTTCTCAAAGTTCAGGAACTTTCGGGTGTGGGACTTGGGAGCTGAACATGCTGATTGGTTGAGTTCATGCCGCATTTTGATTGGTTGACTCCATGCAGCATTTTTATTTCAACCACCATTTTTTAAAACAAACGACAGGTGGACTGACGACGAGGTTCAGGCTTTATTAAGCTTTAAATTCAGAGGATGAAATTCAGCGGGAATTGTAAAGTAGCGCGCAGTCCTACATCACCGGACTATTTGCCTAATCTTCACGGTACTGCAGTGGAAACATAGACAGCAACAGGTCTGGGGGAAAAAGTTCCTGGGAAAAATTGTTCCGGGTAATTTCGGTGGAAACACGGCTTTATGTAAATAAGTTGTTTCTTAAAGGGATACTTCAGGATTTAGCATTAAGCTTTGTATTAGTAGAAAACCTGTAGTATTTTCGAATTACCGTGCTTTCCACCCTCATATCCCCCTGAGACGAGAGATTTATGTATTTTTTTGTCTGGAAAAAATCCTCCGATGACGTCAAAATCGTCATTTCTTCAGAGGATTTTTTGGCCAGAGGCTAAAGACTACAGCCTGTAGAAGGCCCTAGATCCGCATGTTTTCAACCCATAGAGGGTGGGATCTCACTCACAGAATGTACACATAGTTCAGCCGTCTTTCTTTGGAAGCTAAGCTAGCAGGCTCTTGTTCTGTGGAGAAACCTGAGTAGTAGGAGACAGCTGAGTAGTAGGGGTTACCATCCTCTTTTTCCCGGACATGTCCGGCCGTCGAGATCGTCCAAAATGTCCGGGATTCGGCTTTTGCTTTCTACAGTCGCCATTCATTGTTTACATGCACACCTTTTGTTTCAATCTAACGTTAACTGAATTCATTCCGATTGGTGAATCTGAATGTAGTGTTTACATGAACGCTAAACAAGTGATCGATTGATGTGCGTTTTAACATTGCTAAGAAAATTCCCGCTCCTCCGTGAGAGATACGAGACCAGTGCGTCTCGCTGTCGGTCATCAGTAATCACGCCACCGGCCTCGCGTCATTCTCCCGCGCCCCTCAGCCTCATACCGCTTGCTCGCCACAGTAAACATAATGAATAGCGACTGTAGAACGCAAAAGCTGAATCCCGGACATTTTGGGCGATCTCGAAATCCCGGGCAGAGCAGACTCACTAGTAGCCTAGCCTTGTTGTTTACTGCGCTCTCTTACCGGTAGGCGTGGCTTGGGAGTGGCCTCCTAGGGCAGCGAAGCAAGTGCATTCTGGGAGTTGTTGTCTTTCATCCACATAAGCCAAAAATACATTTTCTGGCTTTTCTCAGTCTAGAAAGCTCCATATTCAAAAATAATTTCACATTTCTTCTACATAAATGACCCATTTTAAATACACATTATCTTTCCAGAGGTGAAGTATCCCTTTAACATTGAAATTATTCCCAACTGATTCATTACATTCATTATTTTTTTCTGTTCTCATATTGGTTGTAGGAACAACATTAGCGTTCGGTGGTTCAGCGTAGTTTGTTAGCAATGAAAGTTTGACAGGTTCCAGTGCACAGTATCCAAATCTAAACTCATTTATAATAAATTGATTGTCCAGTTTATTTTCTATAGAGATTTCTAGTTGATCATTTCTCTCTCCTTATCACGCGCTGCCCGATCACTAATAGAAAACCTCGCTCTGTATTCAATTTCACTCCATGTCAAAATTAATTCAGTGTGCTTTTAAATAAAGCCAATCTCTAGACACACAATGTATTCAACGAAAAATAAATGGACGATGTTTAGAATAAAATGAGAAATGTTATATTATTTCATTTAATAATACAACAGTATTGTTTCTTCACTTTCAATAATGCAACAGTAGCCTATTATTTTTTCAATGAAACTTAAAGTGCTTTATTAAAAGTTATATTACCCTAAATCCAAGCATTTATTAAAGTATTGTTCACGTTTCATAGTAAATTAAATCAACAAAGACAAAAATATCACATATTAATGCCTTTCCATCACACAAATATGAATTTAGCAAAGTTTGCCCTTTAATTCTGTGAATAAAACAAAGGCTTTAATGACATTCCCATTAAAGAATGTAATTTAACTTTTTAGAGTTCAATTTACATGATATAATTATCATGTTAATATGATTAATATGATTATTGATTATGATTATGATTATGATATGATTATGATTATGATTAGAGAGATGTTGGTATATTACTGACCTCTCGATTTTTTTTCCACATCTAAATGAATCACTTTCGTGTTTTCTGGATTTTTTTTTATTATTATTATTTGGTTTATTCTGCCAATTTATTTTTAAATATATCATTTCAAAACACACTAAATTTGGATTTATGATCCCAGTATTTCTAATTAAAATCATGTATTGACTTCCTGTGACGTCATGGTAGTGGCGGCCATAGATATCATATATAAAGGCTAGATGTCTTGTGCGCGCTGCTGGCCAATGGAGGTCGACGTCCGCACGTGGCGGCCATCTTGCCACAGTGTGCTCGCTCACTCGTTTAATGGTGCATATACTTTTAAATAACCATAACTTGCTCAATTTTCTACCGATTTTCAAACGGTTTGGTTTGTTATAAACGTCAGAGATGTAGTTATGACACTACATACATAGACTGCATACATATGAATAATTATAACATACATGTTCAAGCATTCGGAATTATAGCCACGTTAATAATGTTTGTAAGAAACCAAACCGTTTGTAAATCCGTCAATATTTCAGCGAGATATGAGGATTTGTGTGCATGCTGATCACTCACCTAATGCACAGCTTCACTGTGGTAAGATGGCCGAACGGTGATGCCGGAAGTGACTGCGCCATAAGACATCTAGCGTTTATATATGATATCTATGGTGGCGGCAGCCTGATTTTTAAGCTCCAGGGGGAGAATTCGAAAAAAACTAGCCAAACCTTAAGTATACCTCTTATTTTCGGTAAAAATCACTCACAATAATTAACCGAAATGACCAGCAGTCGAAAAGACACAGAGAAGAAGGGCAAACCATCGAAAAAAGACGAACAACAGAATCCAAAGGACGAGGGAGAAGAGAACATAGCGGCAGTGCTAGCCGAGTTGCGTATACTAAGAAAGGAGCACGCTGAAGCCTCTAAAGACACCAAAGATTCCTTAGCAAGAGTAGAATCTGCAATGGCTGAAGTAGATGAAAGGGTGACAAAATTAGAACAGCGGGTGACCGAATACGAACAGAGACTGAGTGACGCAGAAGATAAAACGCAAAGAAACGAGCGAGCCCTTCATTACTTGCTACAAAGAGATGCTAGCCTGTCAGCAAAATGTGAAGACCTAGAGTCTAGAGCAAGCCAACAAAGACATGCTAAGCTTCATAAATGATCTCATCCGAACCTCACTGACATTACCAGAAGAACTCAACTTAAATGTAGTGAGAGCACACCGCTATGAGACTATGAGACCGAAAGACTCAGCGAGCCCCCCGAGATCCATCATCGTCAGATTTCTGGACTACAGAATCAAAGAAACGGTAATCCAGGAAGCATTTAAACACTGCGGTGGAGTGCCATATAACGGACAGAAGATTTTCTTTGACCAGGATTACACGTCAGACATCCAGAAGAAATGCAAGCAAGAGACGTGATGAAACTGCTTAAAGAAAAGAACATCAAAGCTCAATCGCCATTTCCTGCCAAGCTGAAAATTCACCTGAAATCTGGAACGAAGACCTTCACGACCCTGGCAGACGCGGCCACAACGCTCGGAGAGTTGGGTATCCATGTTCAATTGAACGAACGTGAGACACTCCAGGCGGAACTCTTTCAGAATAAATGGAATGAGGCTTCAACATCAAGCAGAGCGAATTCAATGACTAACATGGATTTGAAGAGCATTCTCCATGGCAACCATCGATGAACAAATGAAACATTACTGAACTGTGAGTAGCGATTTAAAAAAAAAAAAAAAACACATTATACGATTTACCCTGTAACACATGTTTGGCTAGTTTCACTATTTAAAGTTATTTAATAAGAAAAGATGGGTTCTCCTCATTCGAGGGCTTTTTTTTCTTTCCCTTTTTTTTCTCTCTCTCTCTCTTTTTTCTATTCCTTTGGCGTTGGCAATAGGCCATATTACAGGTGACTTATCAGCGTAGGCTATAGTTGCAACAGCACTGTGTGCACATCCTCTGAGAGACCGGTCACAACTCTTTTGTAACAAGTTTATGCTTGTTAGAACAGTCGGGTTTTTGGAAGTTTTTTTTTTTTCTTGTTCTAGTTGTGTGTTCTTGTTCTCCACAATGGTGGATGTTATATGTAATTCTAATGGTGTGTTCACACCAAACGCGAAGTGTATATTCGCATCACGTTACTCGCTCTAGATTACTCGTGGGATGTTTTTCTTGTTTTTCGCGTCACATGCAAATTCTTTCTGCCATAATTTTTCCGTCATGTCTGAAATAAATTATATTGCTGCTCTGTACTTGTTGTGGAAGTCCCAAATACGGAGGAAAGCCAAACGCCAACGTGTCTGGGTTCACAAGCACCATCCAGAGGCGCACTCAACTCGATGAATTTCACCGTCTTCACGCGAATTTTCTGCTCGAGTTGAAATTTTTGTCGATTGAGGTGATTATCGAGCTTTCGCGGCAAACGCATCGCCCGGCACGAATTTGCATCTATTCGCGTCTTTGCATTGACTTTGTACAGAGCTGCAAACTCTCACGCATTGAGCGTTAAGGCCCTTTCACACCGGATGCATAATGAAAAAGCGAAACGAAAAAGCGAATAGTTTGTGTGCGAATAGTTCGCGTCATAACCATTCACATCAGCCCAGGGACGGACTGGGGCTAAAAAACAGCCCTGGACTTTCTCCCAAATAGGCCCATCATCCGGCCATTCGCCTAGCCATGTCCGACAGACACTAGCCAGGATGTCCTGATACTATGCCACAATACTGTAGCCTTTCAGACAAGGTATTCAGAGCAAGTAGCCTAGTCTCAAAACCAATGATGATAATTTGGGGTTGTGTTTAATAATGAAGCCTCAGCCTTTAAATAAAAACAAAAAATGTACAATGCCATAAAATACAAATAATGAAATGTCACTGGCTACAGTAACCCCAAATTACACAAACTTGTAATTATAAAACATATAGTTAAATATATACCAGGGGTCTCCAACCTTTTTGTGTGCGAGGGCTCAAGGGATAAAATAATCTAGAAGGAATTTTTATTTGTTATACTCCAATATTTATTATAGCCTACATAACATGGTGAAGCTTTTTTACTTTTCACCATCAAATGGGAGATAATAAAATATCTTGATATTCTGGTTCAGACTTACAAGCGTAAAAAAAAAAAAAAAATCCTGAAAAATTATGAAAAATTTATTGATTTTTTTGTTGATTTTCTATAAACCTATTGTATGTGTTATCAAAAAAAGGAAAGCCCAAACATTTCATAACATAAATGAAAATAAATAAATAAACTGCCATAAGTTCTAAACAAAACATTACTGTATTACATTTAATACATTTATACATGACTTTATTAACATCATTTTTATGAATACAGGCACATTTCTGCCAAGAATTTTGTTTTACTAAAGTTAATTCATAAGTTTGGGTGTGAAATGTCCAAATAGTCATTTGTGGGTTTATAATAGAGAGAGAATTCTGCGCTGCATTTAAATGATTCTCAGTGGAACGCGCAGCTCTGTGTAATGTTTTGCGTGACCGAGATCAGCCCGCGGAGCACTTTGTCCGCGATCGCTGTTTTTTTGGCCGAGCTAATAATGCGCTGCTCAGATCAAACAAGTTTTGTTCCGCTTTTTGAGCGTTTGCCATTTGATGTTTCTCATACGCAACGCAAATGACAGTGTATAATGAAAGAGAGTTGGGTAATTTTGTAGAGGAAAAAGTTCAAATTGAAACGTTTAGTTGAAAAGGTCGCAAAATTATAGCCTACCATTTATTCGAAGTCTGGAACCCCGACGGCAAGTTGGGGCTATTTATAGAATGTGTTTAGCGGGCAACTCACAGGCACCACGTTGGAGACCACTGCTATTCAAATATAATGTAAAAGTGCAGCCTTATAAAACTAACTTTCTGTCAGTGGATAGGCCGACTCTTCTTCCTCAGTTGTTGTTTTTTTACACGTAGTATATCGTATTAGTGTCTCTGCTGTTGGCTGTTCATGGGTATTTCCCAGAATTCGGGCCTATTTCTGTCCACAGGGTGTAATTCTATTAAAAACTAATTAAATCTAATATATTTTAGCACCACTAATTAGTATAAACAAAAACAAGCCTAGACTTTTTTAATGGCTGCTCTTACTAATTATTTTAACACATTTTATTGGTGTTTTGTGGTACATTATCTGTGTTCTGGTGTAGTCCGCCACCAGAGTTTTCTCATGTCGTGCCATATCTCAAACATTATTTATCACAAATTAATAAAAAAAAATATGTATATGAATTAAATGTTACCTGAACTAATAAACTACATAAACAGATTAAGCATATATATGCATTTTGTACTTTATGTTGCTTAATTTCTACCTGTCCCATGGTTTAGCCGTCATTACCAACACGCTCTGCATAAAGGCACTTTCCTACTTTTTTTTCATCAAAAGTTTATTTGGTAGCCATGGTAACCTAATATCATAGTGGAGCACATGGATTTCAAGCTGCAAGACAGATGCCTTGATGTTCAGAAAAGTAAGTAAATCTACTCTTTATTTTTTGTGTTGGGCATGTACACTTATTATGCGTCATTACCATATGTGTTGTATTTCTGTAATTTTAAACATTTTTAGATTATTTTTATCACTTTAATAGTTAAAATGGTGTACATTACATGTAGAAAGCTAGCTACACTTGTTTAGTCATCATCTTTGCTAGTAAGGCTAGTTTTTTGACAAAAATGTCATTACCAGCACAGTCATTACCAGCACATTACAGCTTGTGCTGGTAATGACAGGTTGTGGTGGTGATGACGGCAGATACATTAAACATACTGTTCTTTAAAGAATTTATGTTGAATACGTTATCTTAAATGAATTAATATACATTTACCAATCAAAAGTCACTATATTTTAAATTAAGTAATGCTTTTGTTTTTAAAATACTAAATTAATTCATTATAATTGTTGTGTTTAGGTGTGACATGGATCCAAAAGCAGCTGCCCAAAGGTCCAAATCATACAGAAAATGTCTAAAAGATAAGGGAGCTGGTGGGAGAGGAGACCAGGGTGGAGCCGGAGAGCCGATGAGACAGGGCAATGCAGAGGATCTGGAGGGACTTGGCAACGCAGATGGCTCTGGCGACTGAAGCGCAGGCGGGGATCCAGAAGGCCACGGTGGAGCCAGAGGGACCGAGGACCAAGGTGGAGCTGGAGGGAGAGAGGAGCTCAACGGAGCCAGAGGGACGAATGGACGAGGCAAAGCCAGAGGAGGGTAGTCCCGAGGCGAGGGCAGGACAAGGAACGACCAAGGTGGAACTGGGGGGACGAGGGAGCCCGGCGGAGCTTGTGGACTGATGGGCCACAGCGGAGATGAGGGAGACAGGAGCCACGGCGGAGCCAATGGTCCGATAGGCCGCAATGGACTCCGGGTCGAGGAGGTCGGAGGCGGAGACCGGGGATCCACCGACCCTGATGGAGTGGATGACAGGCAGACCCACGGCGACTCCACCTCCCCGAAGGTTGTTAGAGGAGCAGAGGGGCTGACTGGCAGTGGTGGAAGAAGGGTTGAGAGGAGGCAGATGGGAGGAGGTGGGAGAGGGAGGCTGGGTGGGAATTCAGATTCAGGCTCGGGAACAGAAGATTCAGACTCAACCGGACTGACGTGAAGCGTCTTTGGCTCGGCGGGCACGATGTGAACAGTCTCTGGCTCGGCAGGCTCGACGTGAAGATCAGGCTGGTCAGACATGACGTGAAGATTCTCAGGCTCGGTAGACATGATGTGAAGATTCTCAGGCTCGGCAGGACTGGCCTCTGGAAGACGAGATCCAGGAAGGGCGGTCTCGGCGGGACGAGACTCTGGACTGGGCGTGGCCGCGGCCATCTTGGCTGAGGGCTCAGATGGTGAGGCGGTGGCCTTCTTGGCTGAGGGTTCAGGCAGCGAGGTGGCGGCCATCTTGGCTGAGGGTTCAGGTGGCGAGGCGGCGGCCATCTTGGTTGAGGGCTCAGACGGTGAGGCGATGGCCTTCTTGGCGGAGGGCTCAGGCAGCGAGGCGGCGGCCATCTTGGCTGAGGGCTCAGGCGGCGAGGCGGCGGCCATCTTGGCTGAGGGCTCAGACGGTGAGGCGATGGCCTTCTTAGCTGAGGGCACAGACGGTGAGGCGTGAGGATTCCCTGGCTCTGGCTGTGTTCCTGATCGAAGCCCGACACTTTTCAGACACCGGAGGACAGTTTCCCTCCAGTTCAGTCCCGTGGTGTCGGGGAGATCAATGGGACGGTTGAAAGTGGCCCCAATCAGGAACAAGGTCCTCAGGGTCTCATCGTCGAGCAGGCTGGAAAATTTAAGACGACAGAAGTTCATTGTGAAACTCAAAAAATCAGTGCTCTCCTGAGCCACCGAAATAAACTGAGCTCCATCATCCATTTTGGAGGTCCGTAGTTCTATCACGGTGTGGTGCAGGCAGAAGATGAGGAGACAAAAGTTCCAATACAAACTTTTCCTTATAATAATATCCAACGGGTACAGACAGGCAGAAGGTTACACACACCAAAATAGGACTAACACAAACAGAACACAACTGTGACAACCTGTTCTAAACTGCCCTCCTGTTTCATGTTTTTTTTTTTATTCAACATGGCTATGAAATGATTAAATAGTCTGTTTAGACTATAATTATACTGAACCAATCCTGTTCACAAGGAACACAGTTCATGTTTGATCTTCCATAATCAGATTAAACTATGTTTTGATGTTTAAACAGATTACTAGCTGTTTATTTATTATTTTTTTTGTTGGTCTGAAGTCACTTAGGCTCTTAAAGGGATACTCCACTTTTTTTGGAAATATGCTCATTTTACAACTCCCCCAGAGTTAAACAGTTGAGTTTTACCGTTTTCGAATCCATTCAGCCAATCTCCGGGTCTGGCGGTACCACTTTTAGCATAGCTTAGCATAGATAATTGAATATCTCTCATTCCTGCGTAATAATCAAGAAACGTTGCTGTCGTACCATGGGTCCAGCAGGCGTAATGACGCAGCGCCTGAAAATAGTCGATCCTAGTATAGTCTATCGAGCTGGGGACTATTTTCAGGCGCTGCGTCATATCATTACGCCTGCTGGACCCATGGTACGAAAGCAAAGTTTCTTGATTATTACGCAGGAATGAGAGTATAGTTCCTAGTCAATTCAGCCTAGAAAATCGCAACTTTTAATTGTCCGTCGGTCTTAGTACACGATGTAACTACAGAAGAGTCAAATTTTAAAAAGGAAAAATATCGAAACTCTTTGGTCATTTTTTGAGATAGATGCTAATGGTCTTGTCCGATTCAATGATCTATGCTAAGCTATGCTAAAAGTGGTACCGCCAGACCCGGAGTTCGGCTGAATGGATTCGAAAATGGTAAAACTCAACTGTTTAACTCTGGGGGAGTTGTAAAATGAGCCTATTTCCAAAAAAGTGGAGTATCCCTTTAAATTACAATAGCTTATGATCAGTGATTTGTCATCACCGCAACAAACTGTCATTACCAGAACTGCAGTGTCATCACCATCACCATACATATTTTTGCCAATAAATTATGTATAAATTACAAAAACATCCTACAATTATATGTTTCTGACAATGTTGGACAGTCTAAATGATCACTGTATTAAAAAGTTTTGATATATGGCATTCACTTAAAATAAGCTTATATTCCAAGCCAGGGTAGATTGATGAATCAGAAATTTAGATACTTAAATGACTATAATTCATCTTGCAAGTAAAAATCAACAATCCCATTAAGTTCAAGATAAAATAGATTGTTATGTGAAACCACAACATGTTTTAAAAGCACTGATTTATCATTTAAGTTTTATTTTTTACATATATTCGATGATGTGATGGTAATGACACATTTACTTGACATAGTTAAGAAAATGGCAAAAAATCATAAATTCCCTTATCTTATGGTCTCAACCAAGCTCATAACATCGCTCCTGACTTAAGGACTGATAATTTGATGTATACCAATTAGTCACATTTGGAATTTTAATTTTCAAAATTGCAGCAACCCAATTTGGCCCTTAATCTGAGAAATGCCCTCATATTGCTTTATTAGACTTTTTTTTTTTTGGGCCGACGGCCCTCGGTTGAACGGCCGTTCTGGACTTTTCCAGAACGCACAGATTGTCAATCCGTCCCTGCATCAGCCGCGACGCGAATTTGCGACGTCTGTGACGTTCAGAGCTTCAACATTCCAAAACTTTCGCGCCGACAGTTGAGAAAACATGGACACTTCATCATCATCATCCAGTGAGTGAAGACGAGCTTTTCATTTTCTTTAAAAGATAGAAAATAAGGTTTTGGGTGCACCCAATCTTAAAGAACAGAGAGTCTGAAGGGGAGTATGCTAATGTGCACAGTTTTTTTAAACACAGTGCGTTTTGTAATGTCACTAGACATTACATGTAACACACGAAGTAAGTAAGTTAAAATCATTCGACTAGAAACTGTAGATATCACACAAAGAATGTATAGTATACTAAAAGCAGCCCTAAAAGAAGCCTTTTCTGTCGCTGCAAAAGTAAAAAAAAAAACGACATCGAAGCGGAAAAAATAAAAGTCGTTTTTTCAACGCAGCACGTTCGCATTCGGTGTGGAAGCACTCATTACATTTGATAAAAAAATAAAACCATCGCGCGAATTATTCGTGCGTCAAAATCGCGTCCAGTGTGAAAGGGCCTTGAGACACACGCAATTGACACTTTTCACACGCTCTCACGCCACACATCCATTTTCTTGTCATTTTTTTTATTACAAGATTATCACTGATGTTTATTGCAACATTTGTACAAATGCATATATTGCCTGGAATACGTTTAATTTTTTTTTTATTTAAACGAAAAGAGGTAACGTTAGAGTTGTGTTTTAAATTTCGTTTTGTTATAAATAGAATAATGTATAACGTGCAGTGAATAATCAATATGCGTTGCGCATGAACCACATTTGTGTCCCTATAATGTTTAATTTATTTAAATGAAAACGAAAAGAGGCAGAGTGGTGTTTTATAACATATTTTGTTTTACTGTTACTTAAAATGCCTACATACAGAGTAACAGAGATAACCGGAGTAGCAGAGCGAGCTGAGTGACGCTTTTAAGAACGCGCTGTACCATTTGCATGTAGGAGTCGCACATGGCAAGTACAAACTTTGCGTACTTGATATTGAGAAAAGCCTAATGTCGGCGCTTGTATTCTTGTGACAAACATGTCGAGGAGCAAGAACAAGATCTGCTGTATGTCATCCATTGTAGTTTACTATGTTCTTCTTCGCGCGAAAATGACGTTGATCGAAACACCACGCCTATCAAGTAAGGGTACTGTTGGCAGTGGGAACGCTAGCCAGATCATGGTTAACAGACCCGAACCGTACCGTACTGTCCCGTACCGTACTGCTCAGTGGAAACGAGCCATTAGTGTTTTTCAACCACGGAAAGAGGTCAATATAACAGCAGGAGAACAATTATGTCACATAACGTTACATTTAGCTCAGGAAAGCCATTTAATGACCATAGCATGTTAATTGAATAGAAAAAATAGCTAGAGAGGAGATTTTGCTGAGCACTATATTACATATTTATTATATTTTTACTTATGTCATTAAATAATTGTTATTATAACAAAAACTGCATTATATTTAATTTAATTTGTTATTTTTAACCTTTAATAATACCAGCAGATTGGGCCCTCTGTTTTTACAGCATTAGGTGAGATTATTTTTTTAAAATAAAATTTAAAATAAACATGTATCGAAATTAGTCAATACTCAATCAAAATTGGAATCAAATCACAAGAATGGAATTGAAATCTTGAAATTTTTGTCAAGCAATAATAAAAACTGTACCCTACTAGTCATTGTACAATGTAAACATTGTAACATGTTGTCACTAAACTTCATAAAATTCTATTTAGTTACCAAATGTTTTGACAATCACAATTACACTTATTGTGATGCAATATTTGTTTTTGTCAATCCAATGTTCTTTAGTGAGATCACTAACATCATTACAGGCAATTCAAAAGGGGTATTGATGGTAGGAGGGGACTTCAATGCAGTGCAGAATGGGAAACTGGATAGGATGCCTATTGAGAAGGGTTCTCAGTGCCCCAAAACGAAAACCTTAAATAACTAGGTCTTACAGACCAATGGAGAACTAAAAACCCAAAAGGGAAAGATTTCAGTTTCTTCTCAAATGTGCACAATAACTATTCAAGGATTGATTTCTTCTGTCTCCCTCAACAATACATGTATAAAGTAACAGACTGTTTCATCGAACCTATAACTCTGAGTGATCATGCACCTATTGTGCTGAAAGTAGATCTAGGCATGCACTCTTTTTTCAGATATTGGAGGCTAAACGTATCACTGCTGAATAAGTCAGAAATAGTAGAAGATTTAAGTAAAACCCTAAAAGAATATTTTGAGATCAATGAAAATCAGGAAAATCATACAAATATCATCAAAAAAAAAGAGACAGCGACAATTATACCTGGAAAATAAAATAAAGCTTTTAGAGACACAACACAAATCTACAAGAATGAGTAACATTGCTACAGAACTTAGGGAGACAAGAAAAGCTTTGGACAAACTCCTGCCATATAAAGCGGAAGGGGCTTTAAGATTTTCCAAACAGAGGTAATACGAGATGGGGAATAAAGCTAGTCGCCTTCTAGCATTTCAACTTCGCAAAGCTCAAGCTAATCGTACTGTCTCTAAGATCTGTCACCCTACATTGAGTAGAACAGTATCTCAACCCAAAGAGGTAGCAGATGCCTTTGCATCATTCTACCAAAACTTTGATTACAACCCAGATTACAAACATCAGGAAAGGATGCTGATATCTTCCTGACTGCTTTAAATCTCCCCACATTATCAGAGGAAGCATCAATACAAATGATATCACCAATTACAGAAACAGAAATAAGAGAGGCTATAAAAAGATTAAAAAGCAACAAATCTCCAGGAGTCGATGGGCTTCCTGGAGAATTTTACAAATGCTTCATAAATGACCTAGTGCCCATACTAACCAAGGTGTTTAGATACTCCCTATCTAAGAACAACCCTCCAAAGACATGGTCACAGGCCATTATATCTGTGATTCATAAAGAAGGGAAGGACCCAACGCTCTGTGAGGGATACAGACCTATCAGCTTGATATGCAACGATCAGAAAATACTGACAAGTATTCTAGCACAGAGAGTTCAAATACATATTACTACTCTGATTAAGCCAGATCAAACAGGATTTATTCCTAACAGACAGTGTGCTAACAATATAAGAAGAACCCTAAACATCATTACTTGCGCTAAAATAGACAAGCAAACATCAATGTTAATAAGCTTTGATGCACAGAAAGCATTTGACACTGTAAATTGGGACTTTCTGTACAAAACATCTGTAATGGGATTCCATCCAAAATTTGTAAATTGGGTCAGAGTTATTTACAGAAATCCAAAGTCTCGTGTCAGAGTAAACGGATGCTGTTCTGAGTTCTTTGACCTACAGAGGGGGGTGAGGCAAGGGGACTGTCTTAGCCCCCTGCTCTTTGCTATAAATATTGAACCCCTGGCAGCATCTATAAAACAGAATGAGACATGGGAAATAAGGAGCACAAGGTATCTCTTTATGCAGACGATATCCTGACCTATATAAGGGATCCAGTCCTTTCTGTCCCTGCACTGCTAGACACCTTAAAGAAATATGGAGAACTCTCTGGTCATCAAATCAATCAATCAAAGTCAGAGGCAATGATGTTAGTTGGACACTGGCCAATCCAATTATCAGAAAGGCTTGATTTCCACTGGTCTCAGGGATTCAGATATTTTGGGATTATTATAACGACAGGCCTATCAAAACTGTTTAAAGCCAACAACGGGAAATTGATGGGCCACATAAAAGCAGACCTTACAAGATGGGAAATTTTGCCACTCTCCCTGATAGGAAGAAATATAAACTATAAGAATGAACATTTTACCTAGGTTGCTTTTTCTCTTCCAATCCCTACCTATCTATGTTCCTGCCTCCACCTTTACTATATTAGATAAATGGTTATCCAAGTTTATTTGGCAAGGCAAGCGACCCAGACTTAAATTTAAAAGACTACTCTGTGAGTAACTGTAACTCACTAACTGTGAGTTCTCCCCAGCTAGACTGGACAAAGGATTCCTGAAGTGGAAAGAAGGGGGTCTAGTTGTATTGGACCAGCTGTTTGATGGAGCAGTCCTGAAATCATTTGATCAGCTAAAAGAGAAATTTTATTTACCAAACCAAGACTTCTTTAGGTACTTACAAATTAGGCATTATTTGCAAAACCATCAAGAATGGGAAAAGCTCTGCTCCCTACCAACAAAAATAGGGCACTTTTTATATCAATAACAAAAGGAACAGTAAAGACAAAGTTTATATCACATATTTACAAGATATTGCAGGAAGAGTTTAAAGAAAATAATTTAGACATTAAAGAAAAATGGGAACTAGAAATGAACACAATAATTACAGATAAGCAGTGGGAGACTTCATGCAGTCAAGGACACAGGGCAACCAGTAGTCCAAACTGGAAGGAATTTGGATGGAAAATTAGAATGAGATATTTTAGAACTCCATTCATAACATCAAAATGGAGCAACACCTCAGACGGCTGTTGGAGGGGCTGTGGCTTGGTGGGGGACCACACACATATATTTTGGGACATGTATATTCTCATTTTCTTTTCTTCTCTGAATATCATATATTTTCCTTACTTTTATTATTATTTTATATATTTATTTTTTTATCTTAATGCATTGGTCATTTGCAAATGTGTTATGATTAGGATGAGAGATGTCTGTGGACTGCTGTTCTGTTTGTGGACTTGCCCGTGGCACCTTGCTGTACAATCAAAAAGTTCGTTTGTGACACTGTATGACTGCACTTCATAAAATGAAATAAAAAGTTCAAAAACTTTTGACAAGTTAAAAAAAAAAAAAAAAATCATGTATTTATTGAGCTAATATTGAGCTTAAATTGATTTCCTAGGAAGTTCACATACAGTGTAAATGGCAGACGCTAGAACTTGTGTCTCAAATGTCACATAATGAATATGAGAAGAATGAAGCTGATGCTGTGAAAGTGCTGGATTGAGGAGAGTTACTAAAGATCAACAAGAGCCGCACAAATCTGACAGTAGAGCAGGTTATTGATGAAGTGTGGAGGTGATGAGCTTTGATTTCTATTTTCTCTAGAGTTTCCAGTCTCTCTCAGCTCCTCCTGAATCTACAGACGTAAATGACAATCTCTTCAGTTCTCTCTCCTCTTTTGATGGCGTGAGAGAATCTGCCTGTCAGCTGAGAGTCAAACTGGAAGATTTCTGCAAAGATGAGAAGATCTCTGACAGAGGTAAAGTCCTGGAGATTCTGCTCTCAGAAATGATCCTCCATCATCTCAGATCATGTAGAAGATCATATTAGAAATGTCTTAGGAATGGATGCGGGGATCATTTTCTCTTGACATGATAATCACACTCTTCATGTCTGTTGATTTCCACAGTCACTTTCTCCAACATTGTTCCCAGGACCAGGAACGACTTCCTACAATGTAAGTCACTAAGAAAACAAGCAGAAAAACTCACTGAGTGTGTTCATGTTCTTCCTGGAGAAGTGAAAGAAAACATGACAGAAGAGTTTTATAGTTGATCATGTAAATGATGATTTGCTCAGGATATCTGGTAAACTGCACTGAGACACTGATGATATATTGAACATGATGAGTTCAGATACATTAAAAGATCAGACAGTTTCATAATTCCTGATTCTGATGTGTTTTATCTCCATCAGATTCCCATCAGCTCAATCTGGATCTGAATACAGTGAATAAACACCTCTGTCTGTCTGACAGGAACAGAGTGATTACTTGCACTTACCCAAAGCTTCAGTCGTATCCTGATCATCCAGACAGATTTGATAATGTGTGGCAGGTGTTGTGTAGAGAGAGTGTGTGTGGACGCTGTTACTGGGAGATTGAGTGGAGTGGGAGTGTGTGTATATCAGTGTCATATAAGAGCATCAGCAGGAAGGGACGGGGTATAGAGTGTGGGTTTGGACGTAATGATCAGTCCTGGAGTTTGTTATGCTCTTCCTCCAGGTATTATTTCATACACAATAACATAGAGACTAAACTCCCTGTGAAGCCCATCAGCAGTAGAACAGGAGTGTGTGTGGATCACAGTAGAATAGGAGTGTATGTGGATCACAGTGCAGGAACTCTGTCCTTCTACAGCGTCTCTGACACGATGAGCCTCATCCACACAGTCCAGACCACATTCACTCAACCGCTCTATCCTGGGTTTGGGGTTTATAGTGGATCATCAGTGAAACTGTGTTGATGAATCAGGATAGACTGTAGAGAGATTCTACCCATAATACTTTGAGCTGCATGATAAATCATAAATGCTGAGATGTTATAGAGTCTCTTACTTTCTCTTTATTACATTAATACTACAGCTGAGCTTCTGTCAGTGAAATAACATGTTCAGATTATGGTTGAGTAAGTGCTGAGCTTGAAGATGAATATTCCCTGCTAAACTCAATAAAAACATTTTGTCTCATTATTTCTTATGTGTCCCTTGTGTATATGTGTGTGTATATGTATATGTATATGCACATATGTATTGTTTTATGGTGCACAATTTTTGAACATCTTTTACCTAATTTTGATTATTATCAGGTTAGTAAGGTTAAAGTCAAATCTGTCCTAAATCATAAGCATCTGAATTTTCATACTTACAGTAGATAGGTCACAGAAGACTCCTCCGTGTTCAGTTCAGCTCAATCTTGGAGACTTTTGGCAGGTGAATTTTTTAGTTTCAATGAAATATATTTTTATTAACTACAGATTAAATAGTTTACATACATTTTAATTTAGTAATTTAGCAGACGCTTCTGTCCAAAGCGACTTACAAATTAGGACTACATTAAGCGAGTCATCGTGAAGAGGCAAAAACAACGCAAGAAGTGCTCAAAATACGAAGTTCAGGCATTATTCAGAGTAGCATAAGCCCGATAAGCAAGGTGTCACGATTCATGTCTGTGTTCCCCTGTCTCTTCTTCTTCTTCTTTATTGTTTATTGGCGGTTGGCGTTCCCCTGTCTCATTCTATGTTTAGCAGTTCCCTGTTATGTTGATTAGTTTTCCCAGGTGTTTTTCATTAGCCACGCCCCCTTGTTATCTTGTTTAGCTTGTCTGTCTGTGTATTTAAGCCCTGTGTCTTGTTTCAGTCTTTGTGAGTTCTTAATGTTGTATGTTGGTTGTTCCTGTTCCTGAGTCTCTGTCTGAGTTTATTATATTTTGAGTTTGTTTAATAAAACCTGCTGCAATTGGATCCTGCTTCTGCATCTGCTTCAGCCGTCAGCGTAACAGAAGAACTCACCATTTATGGATCCAGCAGTACGCGTCCTTCAAGATGTATTGGGATCGGCTCACGGCGATAGTGAAGGAAAGCCACGATCTGTTTGAGTTTACTGAGAAATTTTGTGAGCTAGCTACAAACTGTGATCTGAGTGATGAAACTTTAAAAACAGGTTATATAATCGGAGCCGGATGCGTCGATCCTCGACCACTCCCCGATTTCTCGGGGCTGGACTGGAGAGAAGCAGTTGCCATCTGCTGGGAGAGTTTTACTCCCAAGTATGCCCTACATTCACCCAGCCCAGCCAAACCTGCTCACACTGTCAGCCCAGGCAAACCCACATTACCACTCCCTGCTGAGCACCGTATCCGTTTCGGACCAGTGCCTGAGATCACATGGCCCAGAGCACGAAAACTTATTTCAGACAGTGCTGATCTGGCATCTAAAGTGTTTGACCCCGCTTGGATATCCGTCCGGGGAGTTCGCAGGTCTGCTCCACGTTCCATCAAAACCACCGAACCAGTCATTTGCCCAGTCGAGCCTGCACTTCACGCCAGTCCAACCGAGCCTGCACTTCACGTCAGCCCTGCTGAGTCTGAGCCTCTTCACGTCAGTCCTGCCAATCCAGAGACTGTTCACGTCACGTCTGCCGATCCAGAGACTGTTCACATCACGCCCGCCGAGCCAGTGTCTCTGGACAAGATGGCCGCTGCCACCGAGACAATGTCTCAGGACAAGATGGCCGTCGCCGAGCCAGTGTCTCTGGACAAGATGGCCGCCGCCGAGCCAGAGTCTGTGATGGTCCTGCCCAGCTCAAAGCCCTCTTCGGCGCTGGTCCTGCCCAGCTCAAAGCCCTCTTCGCCGCTGGTCCTGCCCAGCTCAAAGCCCTCTTCGCCGCTGGTCCTGCCCAGCTCAAAGCCCTCTTCGCCGCTGGTCCCGTCCAGCCCAGAGCCTCCTTCGCCGCTGGTCCCGTCCAGCCCAGAGCCTCCTTCGCCGCTGGTCCCGTCCAGCCCAGAGCCTCCTTCGCCGCTGGTCCCGTCCAGTCCAGAGTCTCCTTCGCCACTGGTTCCGTCCAGTCCAGAGCTTCCTTCGCCGCTGGTCTCGTCCAGTCCAGAGCTTCCTTCGCCGCTGGTCCTATCCAGCCCAGAGCTTCCTTCGCTGCTGGTCTCGTCCAGCACAGAGACTTTTCCACCGCTGGTTCTGCCCAGTCCTGAGCCTGTCTCCATCCCAGAACCTCAACCTTCACCAGAGATAGCCTCCGGCATGCCAGAACCTCAACCCTCACCAGAGATGGCCGCCGACGTGCTTGTTCTTGAGCCGGTGTCTGTTCCTGAGCCGGTGCCTGCTCCAGGCAGTAGGTCCCGCGATTGGACCATGGAGGCCGCGCCGCCATGGTCGCCTCTTCAGCCAGCTCCGCCATGGCCGCCCGAAGGGTCGTCTCCGCCCTGGCCGCCTGAAGGGTCGTCTCCGCCCAGGCCGCCTGAAGGGTCGTCTCCGCCCTGGCCGCCTGAAGGGTCGTCTCCGCCCTGGCCGCCCGAAGGGTCGTCTCCTCCTGCACTGTCTGGTCCGCCCTGGCCGCCTGCAAAGCCTGGTCCGCCCTGGCCGCCTGCAAAGCCTGGTCCGCCCTGGCCGCCTGCACTGCCTGCTCCGCCCTGGTCGCCTGCTCCGCCCTGGTCGTCTGCACAGCCTGCTCCGCCCTGGTCGCCTGCACAGCCTGCTCCGCCCTGGTCGCCTGCACAGCCTGCTCCGCCCTGGTCGCCTGCACAGCCTGATCCGCCCTGGTCGCCTGCACAGCCTGATCTGCCCTGGCCTCCCGTCCTGCCGCAGTCTCCAGGCCCTCTGCCGCTCCACGGGCCTGGCCCTCCATCCCGCCCCCGGGTCTACCTCCTTTCCACCACCCTCCTGAACTATTGTTTTGTTTTGAGGGGCGTCAGGAGCCGCCCATAGAGGGGGGGCTATGTCACGATTCATGTCTGTGTTCCCCTGTCTCATTCTATGTTTAGCAGTTCCCCGTTATGTTGATTAGTTTTCCCAGGTGTTTTTCATTAGCCACGCCCCCTTGTTATCTTGTTTAGCTTGTCTGTCTGTGTATTTAAGCCCTGTGTCTTGTTTCAATCTTTGTGAGTTCTTAATGTTGTATGTTGGTTGTTCCTGTTCCTGAGTCTCTGTCTGAGTTTATTATCTTTTGAGTTTGTTTAATAAAACCTGCTGCAATTGGATCCTGCTTCTGCATCTGCTTCAGCCGTCAGCGTAACAGAAGGATTCAAAGGAAAAGGAAAGTTTATTTTTTATTTTTTATGAGGTTAAGTGCTCACGGAACAGATGGGTTTTCAGCTGTCTTTTGAATGTTGTCAGGGATTCTGCATTCCGGATGAGGGTGGGGGAGATCATTCCACCAGCATGGAACTGTGAATGAGAATGTTCTGGAAAGTGATTTTGTGGCTCTCTGTGATGGAACCAAGCGGCAACATTCTGATCTGAAAAATGAAGCCTACCCGGAAGTGTGAAAAACTGCAATACATCGAAAATCCGCTAGGGGCAGGTCCCAAAAGGGAGCAAATGTCCATAGCCCCCATGTTAAAATGTCCGTTTTCACAGCATAAATTCATGTTTTTACAGGTTGGTCCCATGGACTTTTATTGTATTTTTCTATAGCTTCCGAGTGCCTGACAACTGTGAGGGGGGTGAATTTTTTTCTAACTCGTTAGTTTAGATCGTATTTAGATATAAAATGTATGACAATAAGGGCGTGGTTAACTTTGATTGACAGCTTGATTGACAGCTGACAAGGCAGCGCCACGGAGAATGACAACATAAGAAGCGCCATTCTATTCTATTCTATTCTATTTATTTAAAGATTTATGAAAATTGTATCCAGTTGATCCAGCGATGACCGGGCGCTCGGCGCTCATGTACCCCGCCTGGAGCAACCTTTCCTCGGCTAGACGTTCTGAGGTTTGCCGCCAATGCCGCGGACTCTGGCGTCTCTGTAGTGGTTAAACATGAGATATAATTCGTCTTGTGTATATCTAATGGGCGATTTTTGGTCTTGTGAATCTATAATTTTTTCCCTGGGCAATCGTTTTGGCTGAGGGGAAGTTTCATAACTTTATAAGCTATTTAACTTTACCATTGTATGGTTAGACTAGAGCGCTGACTTTGTATGTTTGACTGAATTGTTTGCTTTATTTGTATAGCTTCTTATACCTTTTACTTATACTTTTATAATGGCTAATATTGATAAAACTGAAATTTAACAAAAAGAGACTGGGTTGAGTTTTGTCATTTTAAATTTTAATACAACGAAGATGATCTGTAATGTTGTTTACTGCAAAATCTGTTGTTTAGTACAAATGCACATATTGCCTGGACCATAAAATGTTTAATATTTTTATATTATATTTAAAATGAAAAGAGGCAGGTTTGTGTTTTATATTTTGTTTTTTCATAAATAGGCAAACGTTATGTGCAGTTGAATATAATCAATATGCGTTGCCTGAACCACATTTGTGTGGCTATAATGTTTAAGATTTCTTTAAATGAAAACGAAAAGAGTTAGTATGGTGTTTTATAACATATTTCGTTGCCTAAAATATACACAGAGATAACCGGAGTAGCAGAGCAAGCTGAGTGACGCGCGCTGCGTCAGAAGGTGGGCGGGGTTAGGATTTCCCAAGATTTTCCAAGATGGCGCCGCCCATACCCCCCATAAACGGCTTCAAACCCGTTCTTCAGAAAGTCTATGGGTGACGTCATAGACGCTTTGTCCATATTTTTTACAGTCTATGGATGGAACCACGAGATGTCGCTCGTTGGCCGATCGTAGGCTTCTGGTAGGGATGTAGGCTCGTAGGAGCGAGTGGAAGTAGGAGGGAGCTGAGCCTGTGATAGATCTGTAAGCAAGCGTCAATGCCTTGAACTTGATGTGAGCAGCGAGAGATAGCTAGAGCAGTGAGATGAACAGAGGAGTGACGTGGACCCTCTTGGGCTCGTTGAAGACAAGACGAGCTGCAGCATTCTGAATCATTTGTAGAGGTTTAGTTGCACATGATGGAAGTCCAGCCAGAAGAGCATTGCAGTAGTCAAGCCTAGAGATGACCAGGGCCTGGACGAGAAGTTGTGTTGCATGCTCAGTTAGGAAACGCCTGATCTTCCTGATGTTGTGCAGTGCACACCTGCATGATCGAGCCGTCTTTAAGATGTGATCTGTGAAGGTCAGCTGGTCATCAAATGTTACTCCAAGATTTCTGACCGACCTTGATGGGGTGATTGATGATGAATCTAGCTGGATAGTAAAATCGTGCTGTAGAGATGGATTGGCAGGGAGGACGAGAAGCTCAGTCTTTGCCAGGTTGAGCTGCAGGTGATGTTCCTTCATCCATGCCGAGATGTCCGCCAGACAGCTTGAGATCCGTGCAGCTACTGTGGGATCATCTGGATGAAATGAGAGGAAGAGCTGTGTGTCATCACCATAGCAGTGGTAGGAGAAACCATGCACCTGTATGATGTATCCCAGTGATGTGGTGTAGATGGAGAAGAGGAGAGGACCAAGAACTGAACCCTGAGGAACCCCTGTGGTCAGTTGATGTGCTCTGGATACCTCGCCTCTCCATGCGACCCTGAAGGACCTACCTGTGAGATAGGACTCAAACCAGAGGAGTGAAGTTCCTCTGATGCCCAGTGATGAGAGGCTGGACATAAGGATCTGATGATTCACAGTGTCGAAGGCAGCAGACAGATCCAGGGGAATGAGAACTGAGGATTTGGAAGCAGCTTTTGCGATCCATAGGGCTTCTGTGACCGACAGTAGTGCAGTCTCAGATGAGTGCCCTTTCTTGAAGCCGGATTGGTTGACATCCAGCTGGTTGTTCAGAGACAAGAAAGATGTTACTTGGTTGAAAACAGCTCTTTCAAGTGTTTTCGCAATGAATGGTAGGAGAGAGATAGGTCTGTAATTCTCTGCAAATGATGTGTTTAGTGTTGGTTTTTTAAGCAGTGGAGTTACCCGAGCCTGCTTGAATGCAGTAGGGAAAATGCCAGTCTGAAGGGATGAGTTGATGATGTGTGTGAGTGCTGGTAGAAGTGTGGGAGAGATGACTTGTAGAAGGTGTGAGGGGATGGGGTCTAGAGGGCAGGTGGTAGGATGACTGGAGAGGAGAAGTGTAGATACTTCTTCCTCGGTTAGCGGAGAGAAGGAGTAGAGAGGGTTATTGGCTGTGGAAGGGGTCAGTCTGGGTTCCTGTGTGTGTGGAGCTGAGAACTGACTACTGATAGTTGTTGTTTTGTTGGTGAAGAAGTTAGCAAAATCATCAGCAGTTAAAGAGGAGGTGGGTGGTGGTGGAGGTGGACAGAGGAGAGAGTTGAATGTTTTGAAGAGTGATCATGTGTTAGAGGAGCTGTTGATCTTGTTGTGGAAGTAGGAGGATTTTGCAGCATGAACATCAACAGAAAAGGAAGAGAGGAGAGATTTATACATACTCAGGTCAGATGTGTATTTTGATTTGCGCCATTTCCTCTCTGCTGCCCTGAGTTTGGTCCGGTGTTCACGAAGGACCTCAGATAACCAGGGGTTAGAGGGAGTAACGCGTGCAGGCCTGGAGGAGAGAGGGCAGATATTGTCTAGAGAAGAGGTTAGAGTGGAGCATAAGGTATCTGTTGCGCTATTCACATTCAGAGATGAGAATTGTGAGGGTGAGGGAAGAGAAGATGACACGGCAGAGGAAAGATGGGCGGGAGAAAGTGTGCGCAGGTTTCGTCTGAAAGTGACTGGTAGGGGGTTGGTGGTGCCGGGGTAGTGAGTTGTAGACTGAAAGTAATGAGGAAATTATCTGAAACATGGAGAGGTCCCACCAAAATGTTGTCAGTGATGCAGTTGCGTGTGTAAACCAGGTCCAGTTGGTTGCCTGATTTATGAGTACCTGTAGTGATGAGCCGTTTGAGATGGAAAGAGGCTAAGAGAGAGATGAAGTCTGTTGCATGTGGCTTTTCAAGATGAATGTTGAAGTCACCAAAGACTACAAGTGGGGTGCCGTCTTCAGGAAAAGAGGACAGCAGCACATCCAGCTCCTCTACGAAGTTACCCAGCTGACCTGGGGGGCGATAAATGACTACAATATGGATCTTATTGGGAGTTGTAAGTGTAATAGCATGATATTCAAATGAGTTGTTGTTGCATAGAGAAGAGAGCGCTGAGTATTTCCAATTGTTAGAAATGAGAAACCCTGTTTGGAACCCTGTTTTGAAACTCCCAGACTGGCGAGGGGAGTGAGAGTAGTGGTCGACTGATATATCGCCAAGGCCGATATATCGGCCGATATTTGCCATTTTTGAAATATCGGCATCGGCCGATAAGTTTTTCTGATTGGCCGATGTGTTGGAAGCGGGACTTTTATTTTGACGGCGCTCCGGACTTTTATTTTGACGGGTGGCGCTGAGAACACCAGCGCCAGAAGAGAATGGCAAAGGCAGCTCCTCAGATCAAACAACACTTACTCACATTCTCCGTCTTCATTAATTTACGATCTCTGTCAGTCATATCTAATACTTTGTTAGACAGAACTGGTAAACAAAGAAAGTAAATGGTATGTGAAGAAAGTAAAGTAAAGCGTTTGCTTTTATATTATTTTTAACAGAAAAGGCAAACAATCAGGCTAAAATACTTTCTCATTTGCCGTCAACATTCAGCAAATGTGCATCTATGTCATTTAAACAAATCTCTGAATATCTAATAAACATTTAATTTCACAAACCTTGCAGATTTAATCGAATCCAGCTGTGATATCTTGTGAAGTGTGCATTACTGTCTGCAAGTGATGGTCGGTCCGTGCAAAGTGAGTGAATGCGAACAGAAGATCAGCTTCACAGGAGATGCGATCGAAAAACTTTAAATCCTTCATTTTAAAATATGCTGATATATAACCAGTTGCCAACTGTGTCATATTCATATCTGTGATATATCCAGTTGCCAACTGTGTCATATTCATATCGTTTTCACTGTGCTGTATGTAAAATTAGCGTTACCTTGTCTTTATTTGAAAAAATATGATTACCAGGACGAAATTACCAGATTTGTACTGAGTACAATGTTACAGTGTTTACCTTCTTTTTATTCACATATTCATATATTTCTAAACAATTACTTTGTGAAAAATACTGTAATAGGATTGCAAATTTAAGAAGTTGCCATCTAAAGTATAAAAGCATGTTTATTTTAAGGATTTGTTTTCTAATTTATTTCTAATTTATTAAATATTGATTAAAATAAATATATATAAAAATATCAGCTTTATATCGGCCATCGACCACCCTGCTCTCTAAGATATCGGCATCGGCCATCAAAAAAACAATATCGGTCGACCACTAAGTGAGAGAAAGAGAAATTGCTAGAGAGAGCAGCGGGGGTTGCTGAGTCATCTGGACGAATCCAGGTCTCAGTCAAGCCCAAGATACTAAGAGTAGAATGAGATGCAAAGGCTGGAATAAAGTCAGCTTTATTGACTGCTGACTGACAATTCCATAGACCCACAGAAAGAGAGAGAGGTGTGTGTGAGGTTGAGAGAATGGGACGCAGATTGGCAGATTGTATTGACATACAAAGTACTAATATATAAAAAGAAAAGAAAGTCAAAGACACATCGTTTACAAGCTTTGTCTGCAGGAAATGCTAATAGCAAGAGCATCTAACACCGGAGAGGCCGTTCCTGAGAATCAGCGTCTGCCTTGATCTTCTCATGTCTGCCTTGTGTTCACAATCTGAGTTCTTGAGGTCTTCATCTTTGTAAATCCCCTCATAATTCATTAGTCTTTAAATGGACAAATCTGAAGTCTTGAACAGTCATAAGTTCCGGAACTCCCCTTAAAACCTGTTTATATAATCCCCTATAAGAACCTGCCAGTTCAGGGTGCATTATCAGCTTCTTCTGCTTCTTCTTCTGCTTCTTCTTCTGCTTCTGCTTCTGCTTCTTCTTCTTCTGCTTCTGCTTCTTCTGCTTCTTCTTCTTCTGCTTCTTCTTCTTCTTCTTCAGCATTGACACCAGCAATACAGCTGTTAATAGCGCTATGTTTTTATGCAAATGGTGCGTTTCAAAATACTGTTGGAGACATGATTAATGTCCACAAATCCACCGCATGTCGGGCCATCCACAGAGTGTCACTGGCACTGAGCCGTCGCCTTCAGCGATCTGCTCACCTCCCCACTGAGGCCGAGTCTGCGGTGATGAAACACCGATTCCGCCGGGCCTCTGGCATTCCTGGTATTGTGGGCTGCATCGATGGGACTCACGTCCAGATCCAGGCACCATCTGAGCATGAGTATCTGTATGTCAACCGCAAGGGATACCATTCAATCAATGTGCAGATTGCTTGTGACGCCAATTATAACATCTTTAATTTGGTGGCGAGATGGCCTGGATCTACCCATGATGCACGTATCCTCCGGGAGAGTGCGTTATACCAGGATTTCGGGGCTGGAAGAGTAAACGGGCTGCTTCTCTGCGACAGTGGATACCCACTGAAACACTGGCTGATGACGCCTATAATTGCTCCGAGGACTGAGCAAGAACACCATCCACACCACCACTAGGTCACTCGTTGAGCGGTGCATCGGAGTCCTCAAGCGCAGGTAAAATCGTTTCCGCAAAAACTCACAAATACATATAATAAAACAATTAAATGTATATATATAAAATAATTTAGGCTTTATTTTTAACACATTTAATATGCACATTATTATTAAACACCATCTGCTTATTATATAACTCCAAATCCATACATCTAAATTATTAAGCACCATTAACTATGATCATCTTCATCAAACATGTTTTTTTTTTTCTTGCAGGCTTATCAGTAAATTGAAAAAAGTAACAAACAACTCAAATTACATTAAAATGTTCAGTGTATAAAGGTGTAACGGTCACCAGCTGGAGTGCCCATGAGAGCCACCAGAGGGCACTCCACACCAGACTATTGTCACTCTCACAAACTACATTTTCCAGAACTCAATGCCCGGACTCATCACTGATTGCATTCACCTGTATCTCATTACCCTGTTAATCTCAGCCTATTTATACCTTATACACTCATTCATTCCCTGCGAAGTCTTGTTTTAGTGTCACACTGCAATTCCGAGCATTCTCCCTGGTTTCATATTTCTTGGTTTTTGGATTTCTTGCCCTGTTCCCTAGATTACTTTTGCCTCTGACCCCTGCCTGTTTTGTTTGTTTGTTTGTTTGTTTGGACTGCCTTCCTGTGCTTGACCCTCTGCTTGTGTTTGATTATGATTCTGGATTACGCCTTAAAATAAAGCTGCATTTGGATTCTCCACCTTCGTGTCTTGGAGCAGTTTCGTGGCAGAAGACTTCGCCACACCAAGCTCCAGCAGCCGAGAACTCACCGTCATGAATCCAGCAGTTAAGATTATGCGTCTCCGTCAAGATCAACCCATTGAGAATTACGTTGTTGACTTTTTGGAGCTTGCTCACCTGACTTGTATGGATGAGGTATGCTTGATGATATCTTGATGACGTCTGCCGATCCAGAGACTGTTCACGTCACGTCTGCCGATCCAGAGACTGTTCATGTCACGTCTGCTGATCCAGAGACTGTTCACGTCACGTCTGCCGATCCAGAGACTGTTCACGTCACGTCTGCCGAGCCAGTGTCTCCAGACAAGATGGCCGCTGCCGAGCCATTGTCTCCGGACAAGATGGCCACCGCCACGTCGCCTGAGCCCTCAGCAGAGATGGCCGCCGCCACGCCTGAACCTGAGCCCTCAGCAGAGATGGCCGCCGACACGCCTGAACCTGAGCCCTCAGCAGAGATGGCCGCCGACACGCCTGAGCCCTCAGCAGAGATGGCCGCTGCCACAGTGTCTGTTCCTGTTCCTGAGCCGGTGTCTGTTCCTGAGCCGGTTCCTGAGCCTGTTCCTGAGCCTGTCCCTGAGCCGGTGTCTGTTCCTGTCCCTGAGCCGGTGTCTGTTCCTGTCCCTGAGCCGGTGTCTGTTCCTGTCCCTGAGCCGGTGTCTGTTCCTGTTCCTGAGCCGGTGTCTGTTCCTGTACCATGGCCGCCTCCGACCTGGCCGCCTCTCCCTAGGCAACACCATCAGCCAGTGCCGGAGGAAGGTGTCGACCCTGTGGAACATGCAGGGCATGAAGATGTCGGTGGACGACTAGTCCATACATGCATTATTAATGCTTTATAAAATGTTAACTATTGCTTCACTTAAAATAATTCTGCTAATTATCTGCAGGTTGTAAACCATAAAAAATAAGCCACAAAGAAAGTCCAGTAGGTCTGTAATAAACTTTTTTTTTAATTTACATATATTTGTCATTGATTCATTGCACACAATTTGCCATTAGGCTTATTTACAGAATTACAAAAGACCACCCATCCTCTTCAGAAGTAGGCAAAGATGACCTGTTTATCTGTTGTTGGAACACTGTATTTCTAACAATATTTTTTGTTTTTCAAGTTCCAGCTTTTCCTGCTCGGTCTGTAATTTTTTTGTTTCAGCCTCCACTTTCAACAATTTCATTCTCAAGAAGTGTCTGCTGCAGATTATCCAACCTCCTCATCTGTTTCACCGGCGGTGCACCGCTGCTGTGTTCATTAGAACTTTGTGGAGTGACTGGGTCCTCCATCGAGTCTGAAAATACAGAGAATCTGTCATAGGCCTATTGTTATCTGACAACTACTAAAACTGTTATTCTAGGCTACTCTAATATATAGGCTACACACCTTCACAATTCACACTCTCACTTGAGTGATCGACATCCATCTCTGGAGAGACAGCAGTTTCTTCCATGTCGGTACCGCCACTTTCTGCACCGACCAAACCAATAAAAGCCGGGGAATCCTCTCCAAAGATATCCACAATTATGGTACTGTACACAGAAGTTTTTGGGGGAGGACCCCCGCCGGTCGGGTGGTGTTTTATTGAAGACAAATCTTTTTTTGCTTTGCTCAGGAGGTCTTTCAACTTTTTCCTTACATCGCTCTCTGTCCGAAGGCAGCCGGAGTCAGAGCAATCGTTAATCGCCTCTGTTATCTGTCTCCATGTTGTTTGTTTCTTCTTGTTAGTTATTGAATTTGATTGCTTGGCAGTCAGTGTGTGTCTGTGCTGACTGTACAGCTCTATTAACTTTTGTATCTCAATGTCGGTGAAATTTCCTTTCCTTTTGGAGGATGGAGGATGGAGGATCCATTGATACGGCTACAAGTTAACAAAACAGCGGAAGATAGTTTACAGCGTAACCTAGCAACGCACACTGCTAGTCAACCGCTATAGTTCCGTGGCCATTCACATGAACGCGCAATGCTAAGACCAAGGGCCTATACCATAAAGCCTGTTTAGGTGGCTAGCCAGCTATGTTTCAGTTTAGTTTCCGCCAACCCTGGGTTTTAGGTACTATGAAAGTAGCTTTAATTGGTGTTTGTCGCCATGGTATCTTACGCTGCACGGCTAACCTGCTCCGGGGCAGGTTATGTTCTGGATTCAAGATCTCAGACTGAAATTTGACCAATCAGCTGAGAGCAAAGAAACATATAGGTGACGTAACTAATTCCCAGTGTCTGTTGCAATGACTTCACCTTTTCTTCCAAATCCGGTGGACATCTCAGCGCAAATTGTTTGACGAGCACTTCGTAGAGAAAGAGTTTTTAGCCAGACAACAGGTGAGCAGGTTCTCTTCAGGTTAGTTAATGTCAAGCAGTCATAGTTCATTAATACTTGTCTTTTCTCTTTCAGATGCAGTCGCTAGCAAGCAGGCTCGGAGGAAACACAGGAAACTCGGGAGGATGCAGGATCACAGGTAACATGGAGTCGAACAGGATTTCTGGAGACAGCAGATTAACGATACAGAGGTTAGTGTTTCACTGGTAAGTATACGTTGCTTCTCGGAGATCTGGATGCATCAGAGACTCAGGAGACAATGAATCATGGTCTGTTCCCATTGGAGGCTTGATAAGGAACTTCTTCTTCTTCTAATGGAGTTTTATGGCGGTTGGCAAACCAACTTTGGTGCATTACCGCCACCAAATGGACTGGACTGTGAAGCACTAATAATCGTTTATAAATTAACAACTTAAACACTAAAGTGAGAAAAAAACAAAAAACACACACATTAGAGGACATTATATAAATTTAAATATTATATTATTTAAACCCATTACTTTATATTCTCCAGTATACTCCTATTGCTTTAAAATATTTCATAATAACACTATATATTTTATCTTGTTCTGCATGTATTTTCAATAGACTTTCCATATTAAATGATACAACCCCCAATTTTCTTACTTCCTTCACAAGTTCTAATCTTTCTTCTACAAATATTATACATTTTATTAACACATGTTCAATTGTTTCTGCCTGATCACAATAATTACATTTACCCGTTTTATGTTTTCCTATTTTGAACAAAGAATGATTTAGTCTAGTGTGCCCTATTCGAATGCGAGAAATAATTGTATCTTCTTTTCTATTCCTAGAAACACTTCTTCCATTTCCTACTTGTTTCTGTATACTGTACATATGTCTACCCTTGTTATCACTATTCCATTCTTCTTGCCATTTGTTGTTTATAAATTCTTTAATTTTACTTTTAACCTCTTTTTTGCTCAGTCACTTGAATATTTATCTTGTTATGTTTTACAGCTTGCTTAGCTAGTTTATCAACCACTTCATTGGCCTCCACTCCCACATGAGCAGGAACCCACAAGACCACTATTAAGCTTACACTACTTATTCTTAACAAACTTGCAAGAATCTCATATAATGTCTTGCCTTGATGTTTTATTTCCACTTATGAGGCTTGTGATTGCTGCATAAGAATCAGAACATATTACTACTAATCTTGGTTTTACATCCTCTACCCACTGGAGTGCTACCATCATGACAACTAATTCTGCTGCAAACACAGATATATGATCAGATGTTCTTTTCTTAATACTTGTTTGAAACTTAGGAATATATACAGCAGCTGCTGTTCTTCCAGAGATAGGATCCTTAGAACCATCAGTATATATATGCAACCATGATGAATAAATCTGATCTAAATACTGCTGTACAATTATTTTCTTTGGGATATCTCTCTCATTCTTGATTTTCATTTGAATTTGTAAATCAATTATTGGCATTGGAAATATCCACGGTGGTATACTGGATAGTATCACAATAGGGCTAACATCACAGTCTGCAATACCAGCTTCTTGTGCTTCTCTATGAACAATCCACCCCAAACTTTTAATGTTTTTGTTCCCATGTTCCCAGCATTCTTCTATTACTCCCTTCACAGGATGACTCTCTTTATGGCCTTTAATATTTACCCAATAATTCAGTCTTATTTTTTTCCTAGGAAGTTTTAAAGGAGCTTCGCCAACTTCAACCTGTAGAGCTGCTATAGAAGATGTTCTGACAGCATATTCTTAAAGCTTGATTTTTAATTGCTTCAATCTTTTTTAGTATGGACTCGGTTGCAAATCCGTAAATTATACTTCCATAATCCAAACTTGATCTGATTAATATATTATATTTTTTTTTCAACGATAATCTACAAGCTCCCCATTCAACCTATGATAAACATCTTAAAATATTAACTCCTATTTTACATTTCTTTATCAATTTTTTAGCATGTATATCAAATGTCAGCCTAGATTCCATCCATACACCAAGATATTTGACTACTGAAACTTGCTCCAGTTCCTGCTTATATAACTTTAACTTAACCTCTGGTACTTTTTTCCTTTTAGTAAAACATATAACTTGAGTTTTAGCCACAGATAATCTAAAGCTCCAATTATTTGCCCATACCTCCACTTCATCTACCGCTTTTTGAATACTTTGTGATACACATAAAATATTATGTCCTCTTTTCCATATTCCCCCTTCATCTGCAAATAATGCTCTTCCTACATCACCTTTTAAATTACAAAAAATATCATTTATCATCATAAAAAAAAAAAAAAAAAAACTGGACTGCATGCACTTCCTTGCGGAGTTCCATTTTCTATCTTGTATGTCTCTGAATATTCTACTCCAACCCTAACTTGAATTGTTCTTTCAATAAGGAAATCCATAATCCAATTGTATAACTTTCCTCCAATTCCCATACATTTAATTTTTATTAAAAGTCCCTCTTTCCAAAGCATATCATATGCTTTCTCGATATCGAATAACACCCCTACCAATACCTCTTTATTTGCTTGAGCTTTCCTGATATCAGCTTCTAGGCTTAAAACAGCATCCATAGTATTCCGACCTGCCCTAAATCCACTCTGATATGGAGATACAAGTCCTTTAAATTCCAATATAGTTTAATCTACGTATAATCATTTTTTCCATCAATTTACATAAATTAGAAGTTAATGCAATTGGCCTATAATTAATTGGATTAGATTTGTCCTTTCCAGGTTTGCCTATTGGTATTATAATTCCATGCTTCCATGAAGAAGGGAGCTTTCCTGCATTCCAAATATTATTGAAAAGTTTTTAAATAATTTCCAAAGATCTATCTGATAACTGTTGAATCATTGCATAACATATATCATCTCTTCCAGGAGATGTATGTTTAACTCCCCCTAGAGCCATCTTTAATTCATATAAAATCTGCATCTAAAGTGTCTCCAGTAGGATTCCTTTTTATCATCACATCTGGATGCTGACTCTTATTTTAATATCCTCTGATACATTATCATCACTATGAACTTTAACAAATACTTTAGCCAGCATTTCAGCCTTTTCTTTATCTGCCACAGACATTTTTCCTACATCATTTTTTAAAACTGGTATAGCTTGCTTTCTATATATTCCTCCCATTTTTTTAATTGATCCCCAAACTTCACTCATGTCAATATCTTCTCCTATTAAATTACACCAATCTCTCCAGTACTTCTTTTTAGCTTTTCGTACGATTCTTCTGACTTCAGCTTGTGCTTTCTTGTAATTTATAAAATCTTCAAATAACTTTTTTTTATTTTCCTAAATGCTTTATTCCTATTTTGAACAGCGTTACTACATTTTTCTGTCCACCAAGGAACTGCTTTCCTCTTTTTACATGGTCTCTTTTTTCCTATAACTTTATCTGTTACCTCATACAATACTTTACATATTTTCTCATTACATTCATCTATGTCCTCCATCGTATTTAGATCTAATGATGTTATTTCTACCTCACTTAGATATTTATAAGCTTCCCAATTTGCTTTTTTAAATCTCCATCTTGGTGCTAAAATCACATTATGCTCCATTACACTCATCCCTACCTTACATACAATTATATAATGATCACTACCCATATTATTTTCTTCCCAAACATCCCAAATACATTTACTTGCTATCTCTTCAGAAACCAATGTTAAATCAATTGCTGACCCGACTCCACGTACCAAATCTATTCTAGTATTTCTACCATCATTTAAACATACTAAACCATTACTGTCTATAATTTCTTCTACTACATCCCCATTATAATCGTCATTTCTACTTCCCCATAAAGTGCTATGTGCATTAAAATCTCCACACCAAATTAATTTATGATTTCCTAACCCAATAACCTTATCTAAATCTTTACTTAATCTACTGCAAGGATTATAATAGTTTATTATTCTAATAGTTTGATTCTCTGCATATACTTCTATAACCACCATTTCATATGCTTCAGTTTCATTAATGACTGTGTATTCTATATCATTCTTAATAAAAGTGGCCACCCCACCTCCATTTCCTGCCCCTCTGTCTCTCCTTACTATATTATATCCTTGCAGAACAAAATTTAGTTGCGGTTTTAACCATGTTTCTTGTATGCAAATTATATTTGGTTTCTTATTCTGTTGATCTACTTCTTGAATTCTGGTCCATTTGCAATAATACTTCTGGCATTCCATTGCAAGACCGTTAAAACCATTATTATTATGTATTTCCACATGATGTCTGAGTACTTGTTTGAGTCTTTAGCATGTCATTTATTTTTTCCAAAGTTACTCCTTCTACATTCAAGTACCTCTCTGCTTGTATAATATTATGATTTTGATTCTCTCCGTTCTACTTTCTGATTGAGCCGAACAATTTATCACTTCGGCCATAAATGCCACAAATTCCATTTTTCCAATCTCTAATTTATCCTCATTTGTCTTTTCCTGAACCAAAGCAATTTCATTGCATTCCTGAATTATCATCTTTCCCTGTGACTGCTCGTATTGCTTTGCTTTTTGGGCTACTTCAGCATAAGTCAACCCCTCCGTTATTCTCACATTTTGGATTTTCACTGCATGTTAATGAGCAGTACAACCCCCAAATCCAGCACTATGCTCATCACCGCAATTGCAGCATTTTACCTTCGCTCCTACATCACATTTACCGTATTCATGTTCGCCCCCACACCTCGCACATTGTAAATTTCCTCTGCACACCGCACTAACATGTCCATACTTCTGGCACTTGAAACATCTCAATGGAGGAGGTACATAAGGTCTTACTGGATAACTTACATAGCCTATTTTTATCCTCTCTGGCATTCTTTCTTCATCAAACTGAAGCATCAGCGATAGACTATCCTTCCTTTCTTTGTTTTTAACATATTGAAGCCGTTTTGCTCCAATAACCTTGCTCCCTTCAATGCAGCTTTTAATTTGTTCAGTAGGTACATCTGTTGGAATTCCATAAATTACACCTCTTAACCAAGGTTTCCTAGTCATCACTGTGCTTGATACAGAGTATCCAAGCATCGATTTTATACTCAGTGCCTTCTTTTGTTGTTTTTCATCTTTACACATGATAATCACATTTCCATCTCTCAGAGTCTTTGCATTATTTATTTCACCTAACGCTTTTTTCAGTGCTTTGGTCAATTTAATTGGATTTATCGTCATTACAGGTTTTGCAAATTTCATCATTACTTTGTATTCTTCTATATTTTTCCTACTCACGTGCTCCTCCTTTCCACTATCCGTAACTGATCCTTGACTATTAGGTTTCTTTCTTTTCCGATTAGTTATTTTGCACCATTCGTTCCCTCTAACACTCCCGCTACATGATTCATCCTCCATTTCCGGATCGCTACCAGAGCTACCGTCATTTCCTGCCATCAGTGCTCCAGTCACAGTCCAGTGTTGCCAAACCGCCGCCTACTCACAAAACCTGACAAGGAACTGCGGTAGTGGTGAGTGTTTTGTAGTGCTTGTGATTAGGTTGCTGATGGTGAACAGGTGCAGGTGATTAGTAGTCTGGAGAGAGTGATCGTTGAGTGGTGGATGGGACCGAGCTTGATTGGTCCCTGACAACTATACAATATAATACATGTTAAGAATTATTTTAAATATTTTTTATTATTATCCTGTTAATCTTATGATAGGATTCCCTAGAGTCATTGCAACATGTATGCAGTCTATTGCTCCAATCTCCACTGCTCTAGGGGAACATGAGGCAGATTATGTTAATAGGAAGTCCTATCACAGCCTTAATGTTCAGGTAGAGATGATGTGAATATGTGTGATGATTATTTTCTGTGAGATGAATCTTTAAATAACATTAACAATGATCTACTAAACATTTCATCTGCAGACGACTTGTGGTCATGAACGTATGATTACAAGTTTGGATGCCAAATAGCCTGGCTCCAGTGCTTCTCACAAATTTTCCTTGAGTCTGTGTTGTGTCAGCGCTTTGAGGAAAGAAAGTTAAATTTGGTACAGTACAAAACACTGTTAATTTGAACTGAGATAGAAAAACCTACACAATAACCCCCTATCATGACCCTCAGACAGGGCCACAGCACCGCTTCAATGTGGCCCTCAGTAAAACTAGAGTGAAGATTGAGATGACCTTTGGCATCCTAAAGGCACATTTCAACTGTGTTCGGCGCTTAAGAGTCACCAGAGCGGGCATCACAGATAGTGGCTGCATGTGCCATTCTGCACAATATAGCCACCAGTAGAAAGGAGCAAGAAACACCACAAAACCAGCTTCTCCCGATGAAACTGACCCGATCACACTTGACCACCCAGCTGGTGCAGATGTAGATGCAATCACCATACAATATTACACTTAATAAAAGCGCACTGAAACTGCAGATAGGTCTCAAACTGTTTTATTGGTTTTGTGGGATGGGAGGGAGAAAGAGAGCAAGAGAAAGTTGCATTAATAAATATTCATACTAAAGTGTTACTTGGTTAAATAAGTTCACATACTGAGATCAGTTTTATCCAGCCGTTTGATCTCCAATTTTTTTTTTTTTTTTTTTGTCTCCTCAGCTCACAGTCCAGCTCGTTTAGTGCGCAGTCTAGTTCAAGTCTCCTTTAGTGTGCAGTCTAGTTCAAGACTCCTTTTGTACAGGGCCCTGACTGAGTCTGTTTCCACCTAAAACATAATTCCACCACAAACATGATCATTACAAGTTTTCTGGAGGCTCATCAAATCACAAAAAGTTCCTTGACTTCCTACAAACACAGGATTGACTGTAATTTATGTCAAGGGTTTTAAATCCTTACCTTGTTCACATTTCTTCTGAAGCCCATTGAGGTAGAGGCCTCAGTTTCTGGGGCAGGTTGTGAAAAATCCTACAATAAAAGAGATGTGTAAGGGCCAGTCCCTTTTTTATGCCACACATTTAAATGTTTGGCATAATATAAAGCCCAGTGCATTCACATCAGCAACTGTCTGAGAACACACAGACAGAGTGTCTTCATCATTTCCTCCACCCTAATAAATAAAAATAGGCCAATGTAAAGCATAACTGTTGTAAAGCAGGTTATGTTTGGTGTTCTGTCTGCTGCATACTGACCTCTGTGTGGGAGACTGTGTGTATGTGTGCTGGCTTCAACAGGGACACTGTATTTCCCTCTACTGCAGAACATACAGTCAGCCATATTTAAAACTTAAAAAAAAGTAGTAATGTATTGCACACATACCCAGTGTTACTTGCTTAGAGGAGCCAGCACCAGGGGCAGATTGTACAGCACCTGTAATCCCATCCATAATCGGCCGTCCCTTATTGCCTACTCAGAGCTAACTCCTCCGCCACAGTGTATTCTGGTTTTCTGAATTTAACTCTTTATTTCTGTTTGCTGCAAACAAGTGTTTGTGATAAAATGTTCACAAAAGTAATAAAAGGTTGTGGTAAATACTCACCACTTTGAATTATATTTTTATATTTTGTCTTTATCTGCTGCCAAGAACATTTGGAGTTGGGGTTGCATCTAAAAATCTAAAAATCAATGAATATTAATCTTTCTTAGTACATACATGCACATTTTTTATATATTATAAAAATAGGCTATAGGCTATATTACACATATAGGCTACACATACAGTGAGGAAAATAAGTATTTGAACACCCTGCTATTTTGCAAGTTCTCCCACTTGGAAATCATGGAGGGGTCTGAAATTGTCATCGTAGGTGCATGTCCACTGTGAGAGACATAATCTAAAAAAAAAAAAAAATCCAGAAATCACAATGTATGATTTTTTAACTATTTATTTGTATGATACAGCTGCAAATAAGTATTTGAACACCTGTCTATCAGCTAGAATTCTGACCCTCAAAGACCTGTTAGTCTGCCTTTAAAATGTCCACCTCCACTCCATTTATTATCCTAAATTAGATGCACCTGTTTGAGGTCGTTAGCTGCATAAAGACACCTGTCCACCCCATACAATCAGTAAGGCCCCGATCACACCTGACGCGTTTTTTGCAGTGAGAGGCGCCTGTTTTCAATTGGTTTCCTATGGCAGCGAGCGTTCTGCGCGCTGTTTATGCGCCTGCTGCGCCTCGCGTTTTACCGCCTGCTGCGCCTCGCGTTTTTGAAGTTGAAAAAAAAGCAACTCCGAGCGGAAAAGGCGCCCGACGTCATCGCGTTTTTTTCCACTGTCCAATCGAGTGAATGGAGAGGCGGGCCTTCCGTTGTAGTGATGAACGCTACAGTTGCTTGAACGCCCGGAGAGTGCGATGATGGAGGATAAACTAGTGGTGCTCTCGCGGGTTACCAGGAGCTTAACGACTTCACGAACCGTAACTACCACAATGTTAACAGAAAGTAAATAAAGTTAATAAAAGGCTGATTTGACGTTTACTTGACTGACAGGACAGCTGTTTCAGTAGTTGCCTAGCAACATAAAAAACGCAGCGCACTGCTCGTTCTGTGTGATGGTAAAAACTGTGCACCTCGCGTTTTCGAACCTGAAAAACGCGTCAGGTGTGATCGGGGCCTAAGAATCCAACTACTAACATGGCCAAGACCAAAGAGCTGTCCAAAGACAAAATTGTACACCTCCACAAGGCTGGAAAGGGCTACGGGGAAATTGCCAAGCAGCTTGGTGAAAAAAGGTCCACTGTTGGAGCAATCATTAGAAAATGGAAGAAGCTAAACATGACTGTCAATCTCCCTCGGACTGGGGCTCCATGCAAGATCTCACCTCGTGGGGTCTCAATGATCCTAAGAAAGGTGAGAAATCAGCCCAGAACTACACGGGAGGAGCTGGTCAATGACCTGAAAAGAGCTGGGACCACCGTTTCCAAGGTTACTGTTGGTAATACACTAAGACGTCATGGTTTGAAATCATGCATGGCACGGAAGGTTCCCCTGCTTAAACCAGCACATGTCAAGGCCCGTCTTAAGTTTGCCAATGACCATTTGGATGATCCAGAGGAGTCATGGGAGAAAGTCATGTGGTCAGATGAGACCAAAATAGAACTTTTTGGTCATAATTCCACTAAACGTGTTTGGAGGAAGAAGAATGATGAGTACCATCCCAAGAACACCATCCCTACTGTGAAGCATGGGGGTGGTAGCATCATGCTTTGGGGGTGTTTTTCTGCACATGGGACAGGGCGACTGCACTGTATTAAGGAGAGGATGACCGGGGCCATGTATTGCGAGATTTTGGGGAACAACCTCCTTCCCTCAGTTAGAGCATTGAAGATGGGTCGAGGCTGGGTCTTCCAACATGACAATGACCCGAAGCACACAGCCAGAATAACCAAGGAGTGGCTCTGTAAGAAGCATATCAAGGTTCTGGCGTGGCCTAGCCAGTCTCCAGACCTAAACCCAATAGAGAATCTTTGGAGGGAGCTCAAACTCCGTGTTTCTCAGTGACAGCCCAGAAACCTGACTGATCTAGAGAAGATCTGTGTGGAGGAGTGGGCCAAAATCCCTCCTGCAGTGTGTGCAAACCTGGTGAAAAACTACAGGAAACGTTTGACCTCTGTAATTACAAACAAAGGCTACTGTACCAAATATTAAGTATCATACAAATAAATAGTTAAAAAATCATACATTGTGATTTCTGGATTTTTTTTTTTTAGATTATGTCTCTCACAGTGGACATGCACCTACGATGACAATTTCAGACCCCTCCATGATTTCTAAGTGGGAGAACTTGCAAAATAGCAGGGTGTTCAAATACTTATTTTCCTCACTGTATATATATATATATATATATATATATATATATATATATATATATATATATATATATATATATGTATACTACACATACATGAAGATCCATCATTCCTCTTTCCTCACAAAACATCTCTAAAAGAAATGAGTACAGCTTTCAAATAGCAGGGCAGACTCTCCGTCCGCTGTGTGTGAATAACACCAGCTCTTGATATGTGTTCAGTCTGATCCCTGAGCATCTGAGCACTAAAGGCTGTTCAGACACACACACACTAGTCCAGCGGGCTTGTTTTCCTGTGGGTGCTGACAGCTGACAGCAGGCCTCATTCTCCTCGGCACACAGCAGATCACAGACGGGTCAGGTGAAGATCTCCTGCAGTGTGTTCCTGAGCTCTGAAGTGGAAACCAGCGGACTTGAACCGCACAGGCTTCTTCATTAGGAAGGATCTGCCGGACAGCATGACAAGCTCACAAAACATGACAGTCAGCGCTGATCATGTGTCATGACATGTTAGTTGAATCACTCTTTCTTCATTTGTTGTGGTCATTTAGAGCAATAATTTGCTGCTCACATCTGCAAGTTTCCAGTAATTCAGTATCATCATGGTACATATGGAAATATCATAGTATTACCATCAGAAATCCCTGAAGCATGGTAACGCCACCGGGCTTTCTTTGTAAATGTGAACACTGTTCACTGTTCATCTCCCTCTCATCACAACTCACACAGCCACTTTCTCTGGTCTCGTCATTGCTACGGACTACTTACCTGTTCTCTCCATGTAACGAGTCTCCATCTTTTTCCTGTTCCCAAGTGTTTCCAGTGTCTTCTGTGCTGTTGTTACTCACCTGATTAAGCCGTTGAGGTGTTTGCTCCTTCATTCTGTCCATTCACAATCTCAATTACATCTGCAAAAGGAGAGACTGTCATTATCATTCCATTATCCATCTACAAACTGCTATATCTGTTGACAATACTCACCTACATTGCTTATTTGTTCATCTGTGTTCAATAAAGAAACAACTATCGATTATTTTTTTTTTTTTTTTTTTTCTGTAAAAGAAGATCAGACCAACACAGTTTCAATATGAGCAACTAGGATCCATTCCAGGAGATCGTGGATGCACTCAAGCAAACACTCACAAGCACCTCTTCTGTATCATCAATCACCTCCAGTAGTCGCCAGTCCCATGGCCAACCCAGCGCTCACTCTGGCTCATCTGAGGATTGCAATGTATTTCTCCTGCTATGTTTGCTGGCCCTGGAGATGCAGTCACACCGCTTCACCACCGAGTGAGCAAAGATTGCCTTCATCATATCCCTGCTGACGGGGCTTGCACTGTAATGGGCCCAAACAATATGGAATCAAGCTGGTCCTGTCACACAGACCAACCTCCTGAAGAACAAGCCCAAGTCTCTGTCCTGGACACCTGCCACCACCCAAGCTTTCCAGAGCCTCAAGGAAGCCTTTACCAGCGCACCGCTCCTGGTTCATCCAGACCCCAACAAGCCCTTTGTTGTCAAAGTCGATGCATCCACCCTGGAGGTAGGAGCAGTGCTGTGTCACTAATGTCTACACTGTAAAAAATGATTTTTTGGTGAAGTAAATACTACTAAAAAAAAAACAATGTAATTTACATGAAAAAGCTAGTTCAGGCAAGAATAAAAAAAAACGAAGTAAATTCCATATCAGTACTTAATTCAAGCGAGTAGAAATGAAAGCGTAAATATCAACTCAATAAAATTAAGTAAAAATTACTCCGCTTTTCTGATACTGGGGTTCCCATCATGCACTGGACCTTGAATAATTAATGAGGTTAATTTTTCACTGGTTTCCAGCTGTATTTACACTGTTTTATCATTGCTTTTGTTGTCAGGATTAGTAACTTGCCATTTTGTGACATTTCGAGTAAATTTTCTGCTCAAAATGACACATTCAAACACAAAAACGATCCATCAAATGTTACCGTCATTGTGTATTGTCTACCAAGTATTGAGGTCTTTGCATTCACATGATGCTTAACATCTGACATGCTGTAGTATAAATTACTTAATCTAAGTAAAGCACATACTATATACTGGTATAATTCAATATTATTGTATGAGTGAAATGTAATGCAAAGGAAATTTCAACTAAATCGATATTAATCAACCTTTTACTAGCCAAGTTAAAATTACTTATTTTCTGTGTTTCTTTCACTTAACTAGGTTAAGTAAAGTTTACTTAGTCCATATTCCAAGTAAATTTAACATAAAGATTTCTAATTAAAGCTACTGATGAATATGTTTAGGTTTTTACTTGGCAAATCTTTGTAAATTTACTAGCATTTTCTGAGTGAAAAAAGTTGCCTAGCTTTTTTCAAGTAAATCCTACTCCAAATTTTTTTCAGTGTACGGTAGCAACCATAATAGAGTAAATCACCTTTTGAAAGTTGCTTCAAATAACGAGTGTATCGATTACATCTGATACTTCAAAACATTCATAAGAAGACTTTTAAAGCTACAGTCTGTAACTTTTTTATGTTCAGAATTTACCAAATGTATATAATGAGGGAGTACATCATGAATGCCTTTTTTCAAACCATGTTTTAGTCTTATCCTGAATCACCATGTTAAGCCTGTAATAAGCGTTTAGACTGGGACTACATTACACCGGTCGGTTCGGCACCGCTGCGGAGTAACGTTAGCCCAGTGCCTGCGTGACCCGCGTCATACACATAAACAGAGAGAAGCAGCTCCGGCTACAATGTTCTTCCGCGTGACGCAAGATGCATGCTGTTCTGTTTATTAACTGCTAGAGCGCTGATTCATTCATCCAGTAATGAAAAAAGTGAAGTCTTTATGAATCAATCATTTTAACCGATTTTAAAAATATTATGTTTCACCTGTCTGGATCTTACATGTGTGTTCAAGCATATTCTACCCTTTCTGAGAGGGTATTCTCCACTCCTGGAGATATAATAAGCTATTGGAGAGGTCCCAAATTATCATAGAGAATGCAGAAATGTTTATTTTCCTTAAAGTAATTATTTTTGCAAAAATTGCTAAATAATATGTTGAATTTGTTGACATTACCAGTCTGTTAAACTCATTTGACAAGTATAAGAAATAAACACAAAAAGGATTGTGCATTTTCCCCTTACTACTATTTTTTCATTAGATGTTTTAATATTTTTTTATTGAATGGGAACCGGAACCGGAACCAGAATCGTTTGGCGGAACCGGAGCCGGAGAATTTCTTACGAAAAATCGATCGTTGGTCCTGAGTGAGTAAGAGGGTCTAGGACGCTGCTCATCACCATCTGGATGCCCAGAGAGCTGAAACACCCACATTCCAACCGGGACAGAAGGTTTGCTCTCTACCCGTGACATCAAATTGCGCCTGCCCTGCAAGAAGTTGAATCCCAGATATGTTGGCCCCTTCACCATCATCCTTAAGATCAATCCAGATCAGTCACTAACAGTTACCTCTGCCCTACAGACTTCACCCTTCATTTCATGTCTCACTGTTAAAACCTTAACACTCACCTGTGTCTATTTACACCCCCCCCCCCCCCCCCCCATTTAAAATTTAATTAAATTTTTAATTAATATTATATAAATTCAATAATAATGATGGCAATAATAAATAAATATAAATAAATAATAATCTCTTTGTTCTATGTAAAATTGATATTATTATGAATGTAATAAATTATAGTAATAATATTATTTTATAAATGTAATAATAATTATTATATACATTTTATAATGATAGTAATAATAATAAATTATTATAAATTCAATTATATTATTTTTTATATAAATTAAATAAGATGATTATTATTATAATCACATGAATTAATAGAGATTACAAACAAAAACACATGAGAATAGGACAACACCACAGATGGAGAAACACTTCATTAACACTAGAGAGCGCTGATTGACAAGAATTGACAAGTAAACATTATTTCATTTAAACATGTGCTAGTTGTCTTTTGTAGTGTCAATGTGCTACACACACACACACACACACACACACACACACACACACACACATGTCTGGTTCACTATCTTTGTGGGGACTCTCCATAGACTTAATGGTTTTTATACTGTACAAACTGTATATTCTGTCTCCTTACACTAACCCTGCCCCTAACCCTACCCATCACAGACAACTTTCTGCATTTTTACATTTACAAAAAAACTCATTCTGTATGATTTATAAGCTTGTTTACCCATGGGGACCTCAGTTTAGGTCCCCACTGTGACACGAGTCCCCATGAGTCTGTGTGCATTCAGGTTGAAGTCCCCACTGGGATAGAAAAACATGAACACACACACACACACACACACACACACACACACACACACACACACACACACACACACACACACACACACACACACACACACACACACACATCAGGTCAAAGGTTAGCTCTGTTTCTGATTTGCTCCAGAGTCAGTGAGAATGCATGTTACTACTGTGGAAAGCTCTGGAACCAAAGCGGCACCTCATGAGTCCTGTCACACCTGATCATCCTCATTTTAGCCTGCTGCTTTTTGAAAGTTTTAAATCCAACCACATATGTCATCTTGTGTCCTTTATTACTCGCAGTGGTCTGTCTGAATTCACAAACACACCACACTTGCTGAGCAGAGGAATTAAATTCATGAATATATCCTGCAATAAATCATTTGAATAACTGACAGTTGCAGTCTTAAGCAGAAGACTCTTTCTGAATTTACAATAACAGTATTTGATTAATTGAATTTACGTGTTTAGTGTGTGTGATGCAAAGAAACAGTAAACATAAAACAATAATTTTATTGAACAGATTTTTTTTTATCAGCAACAGAATATCAGCCAGTCTGGATTACTTTTTATTTTTAAAAGATAAATAAAATGCAAAATATCTATTTCAACCCCATTATAGTGATATTTCAACCTTCATTGCAATGTTTTATTCAAAGAGTTACTAAGTCTTTCATTATGTTTACACTTATATCTCATCAAGTTCAATATTTTCAGTCTATGTAAAAAAAAAAGGAAGGGAAGGAATTTTCTGTATTGATTTTTTACAGGTGTTTTATACATATTTTGAAGATCTTTTTTTTCTTACACTGAAAATGATTTATTTATTTGTCTGGAATTTTTTTTTTATAATGGCACAAAAGCACAATAATATGAATGTAAATAATGTGGTTTTATGTAAGGCGCTTATTGGACATTCTTAAACTGATCTTCAACCCCAAAACAAAGAGAAATATATATTTTTTACTTGGCTTTTTACAAGGCAGACTGAATGTACTGAAGTGCACATGCATGAGCAGAGAGGATTCTGGGAGTGGATGAGGGTGTAACTGTGCCTGTGCTGAACGTCTCATCACTTCCTCCGGCACAAATATGAGAGGCTGTGAGTTTAGCTCACTCAAACTACTATACGCACTTACAATATTACATTTGCCATTTATCTGACATGCAGTAGTCTACTTCTTCACTGTAGACCCAAAGCAGGTGCCTGTTGGGTCAAAGGTCAGGACCTCAGTGTGAGCAGGGTCAGATAACTGGTTTTAAACGGTGTGGCAGCCACCTGTGCAGAGGTCAAAGGTCAGGGGTATGGAGGCCACCAGCAGCCACACAGAGACTGTGGGAAACAGATCCAGTCCTGTCACCACACACTCCGACAACAGACTAGAAACCACACGCATTCGCCATCAGAGGGACACCAGATTTATCATCAATGGGCTTCACATTTTTTATTATCCTTGATTATTACATCTAATCCTAAATAAGTGGTAAAACCCTTGCAAGTATCAATACAAATGTATTGCTAATAACCCTAATACTAAAACAGCTAAGTAATATAAAAATTAACAATGTTTATGAAAAAAAATGCCCACTAATAGCTTTATATATCAAATATGATTAGTATTCGCAGTCAATATTTCTGTATAAATAACATTGTAAAAATTTATTTATTTGCTTTTCCACTAACAGTTGAAATATTGAGCTTTCAATATAAAGCATAAACATTATGATCTACTGACAAAGAGTAGAAGAAGCCTAATACTTTTTCAACCTTGTGCTCAATTTTTTTTTTTTTTGTAATGTCACTTCAGAGAGATCAAACTTTTTTTTTTTAAAGGGAGAAATGCCACTGCACACTGGGGTAAATGGTGAAAACTTTGCATTTGCAAAAAAAAATAAAAAATGCATTAAACCATTTTAGAAAAATTATGTCAAAATGTCAGGTTTAATAAGGACTCTACTGATCGAACATCTTCGGGGGTGAGGAACTCTCTCGGCGAGAGGAACCCCACTCGGAGAACAGGTTCCACTTCAAGGCGTACGCACGTCTCGTAGACGGTGCCCGAACCGAAGCCAAAGCGATGGTGTTAAGTACCTCTGGGGGTAAGTCACCTAGAACCTCCACATCCCATCCAGGGACCAGACATGGAGTTTCCAGAGATCCGGACGCGGGTGCCATAGGGTGCCCCGTCTCTGAGTGAGAAGGTCCTTCCTCAGAGGAATAGGCCAGGGAGGGGCTGTCACGAGGAGCATGAGTTCTGGAAACCAGGTCCGGTTGGGCCAATATGGGGCAACTAGCAAGACCTGCTCCTCGTCCTCCCTGACTTTGCACAGGGTCTGTGCGAGAAGGCTCACTGGAGGAAGGCTCACCCCGGGGCCAGCTGTGTGCCAGTGCGTCCGTGCCGAGGGTCCCCTCGGTCAGGGAGTCAAACAGCTGGCAGTGGGAGGTCTCTGGAGAGGCAAACAGGTCTACCTGAGCGACTCCGAAACGTCTCCAGATCAGCTGGACTCTACCGGGAGCACAACATGTCGGCCACACAGTTGAGCCAGCCGGGGACATGAACGGCCCGAAGCGACCTCAGATGCTTCTGACTCCAGATGAGGAGATGGCGGGTGAGTTGTGACATGCGATGGGAGCGTAGACCACCCTGGAGGTCGCAGTGTTGTCCGTATGGACCAGTACGTCCCTGCCCTGTAGCGGCTTCTTCAGGCTCTGAGAACAACGCACTGCTATCAACTCAAGGCAGCTGATGTGCCAATGCAGGTGGGGACCCGTCAAACCCCAGACACTGCCTGCCTGTTGTGTGTGGCTCCCCAGCTGGTGGCAGAGCCATCCGTGAACACCACAGCATGCCTGGACACTTGTTCTAGGGGAACTCCTGCCCACAGGAACGAGGGATCCGACCATGGGCTGAAGGTTCGGGGACACGCCAGTGAGACTCTCAACAGCGCACCGTTACCAGCTGTGAGAACAGCCTTTGAGAACAGAGATGCGTTGCACCTGAAGCTCATTATACACTCGCGCTGCGAGGCGGAGCAGCTGATGCAATTATCACATGTTCATTGGCTCGTTTAGTTACACTAAAAGTAGATTGGCCTCTCTAGCGAGATTCCTATTCGCCGGTCACGCCGTGACGTGGAGAGTGACCGAATGAATGGGAACAGCCTTTTTCTTTACACACATACAGACACTCACAAACATCTTTACAGAGTCATTGAAATCAGGAAATGCTATAGAATGAATTGTTTTTATAAAAAGATGAATGATTATAGATGAACTATTATTAAAGTGATCAAATGTAATTAAAATTAATATAAGTTTGAATAGTAAACATGAGATTGAAGGGAGATTCCTTCAATGAGATTCTCACAAAAACATTTTTTTTTTTTTTTTTTGAAAGCTGTTTTCAAGATTGTAACACTAGCCATAAATGATCTGAGAATTGTAATAATGTGACATATCTCCAAAATGCTGCAATAAAATGGTCTCATATGAGGTGTGCATATAGTATGGGACATTAAACACAAGCAAGAATAATGGCATATTTATGGAGCTGCAAGGGGTCCAAGGAAATGTCTAGAAAAACAGTGTAAAAACAACTAAATAATAAAAAATAAGATTAAACTAACTAACTAACTAAATAAATAAAACATTGATTCAATTAAATAAATGTATTAAAATAAATTAAATCAGTAAACAATTAGTCTACAGTAAAGCACAGCAATAGGCTGAAGTGAATAGAAAATTATATTTTTAAATACAGATTTAAAATACTAAATACAGGATTATCGCATTAACGCCTACAATGTGTGTGTGCGCGTGTGAGTCTCTCTCTGTGTGTGTGAGTGTGTGTGTTTGTGTGAGTGTGGTTTCTCCTGCTGTTCCTGTGAGCATGAGTGATCAGAGTTTCCTCCACGCACAGTGGATCTGACACGACGTGGCAAGACCTTTACACGTTTAGGAAGTGAGAAATCCCTCCTCTCTTTCTTCAGCTCTGCAGGAGGGAGGGAGAGAGGGAGAGAGAGAGAGAGAGAGAGAGAGAGAGAGAGAGAGAGAGAGAGAGAGAGAGAGAGAATGTCTAGACTGCAGTCTGAACACTGGAGCTCTTCTCTTTGTCCATGAGCATTTCTCTCTCTATATGTGCATGTGTCTTTACTCAGCTAAACACTCTCCCTCGGGACATCAGGACTGTCCTCAGTCAGACAGGAATATTCATCAAATAAATACTTTTAGAAAAATGCTTTTTTTTTTTTTTTTTTTTTGAAGGAAAGATGTAAGTTTAAGTTCAGATTAGACTACAATCATTATTAAGGGTGTCACAATATATTGCAACACAAAAATTTAACAACATGAAAAGATTAGACAGATTTTATTTGATTTATTGTAAACTGTTTCATCACCATTAGTGTTTTCTTCTGTGAGATTTTTAGCGCATGTATAACAGCTTGCTTTGGTGTATAGAGATAATTCTATATAACCCTTTCAGTTTGTTCAACCAATTAGACAAACTAAGAAAGCTCTACATTGCTATTATGTAATATCAATGCTCATATTAGCGGGAAGAAATGCAAGCTGATCAAACTTCAATGTACAAGTAATAAACATTATTCATTTCAAGTTAATGCCACTATTGTGATGTGTTTAATGAAAGGCCAAATTTAATCAAAGTCCACCTGTTCTCAATCATTTTTTTCCCTTATAACTCATCTTTGATCTCCAAAATGACATTTAAACATTTTTTTTTCCTGTGAAATGTTTTTTTTGTCATGCCTTAAAATAACTTGAATGTAACTCGACACCCTTGCCTCATTTAGTATGCGCGGTTCTATGAATATGCAAATGAGCCCCACCTCCACTCACTCAGCTCAGAGATCCACTTGTTGACGATCACACGTTGATCTGATTGGTTACAAGGTAGTTTGTGACGTCAGAAACACCAGCGATTTCAAAGCGTGTTTTTGAGACTGTCTTTGGTTCACTGCAGTTTTAAGGAGAAAATACTCAGCAATGCTGTCGACTTATGAATTTACACATGGTTTGTCTTAAAGCATATTAAAAACACCACACAGACAACATTAGACAACATTAAAAGCTTTAAGACTTTAAGAGTTTATACAGCAAAGTTGAGAAAGTTCATAAGTTACCTCAAGTTTTTGAGTTTTCTCAACTTAAAATTCACATTACTTTGTTGCATGGAGGTTATGAATAATAACAATCACATGTTTTGTAACATTAGCGCAGGCTTGTTCAGTTAGCGTGTGTGTCAGGTGTTCATTGCAGAGCAGGTGGGGGGTGGGGAGCGACTTGGAGGTTTCCTAGCCTATTTAAAACAGTTAATAACCTCTTTCCTTATAAACCTTTGACCTTTAACCCCAGTTAGGTCATGCTGCTCAAAGCAACTGCAGCCGCTGCCACCCACAGAAGCTCTCTCTCTCTCACACACACACACACACACACGTACACGCACACACACACACACACACACACACACTCACATCTTGTTAAGGTATAAAGATATAATCAAACATAAACAAAGGAAAGGTGTTTGGGACTTGAGTCTGGAAGCTTGTTTCCTTTCTTCCACTGAATAATATGGTAATAAAGGTAATTTTTTTTCTCTCTCGCATATTACAGTTTTTTTATTTGCTTTGGTACTATTTTCACAAGTAAGGTGTACATTTTCAAAACTCTTAGTGCTAATATCACAACAGATTTTTCTGCAGTTTTTTCAAACATTTCATCATGTTTTCAATTGTGTTAGTACAATACTCAAATCACAAAGTATCCTTTTCACAACACAAAATAAGTGTTTCGTCTACATAACTTTGTTGTATTATTTTATTTTAATACTGTGAAGCTGCTTTGATACAATCTGTATTGTGAAAAGCGCTATACAAATATACTTGATTTGATAAATGTTTCATTCACAGTCACTGCCTTGCATAAAACTCTTACTATCAAACTTTTGATTTGCATCTCTTCTTGTTCAGTTTAATACATGTGTCTATTATTTAATCCAACTTGGTACACCTATAGATTTCTATAGATATTGATTCTATATACAGTTTCTATAGAACTTGTTTGCAATTTCTAATATGGATAACCAAATGTAATGAATTATTTTTACATAAGTGATTTATAGATAATAACCACCATGATGTTCAAAGTGTGTGCACATGTGTGTGTGTCTGTGTATGAGAGAGAGAGAGAGAGAGAGAGAGAGAGAGAGAGAGATTTGCCATTTGTGCAAATACTGTAAAGCAGAATAGAGTATAAGGGAGAGGAAACAGTCAATGACTGTAAAACATCAGATTGATCAGAGATGCATCAGTAGAAGGGAGACAGACGGCATCAAATACAGCATTTTACATTACAGTATGTATGCCATGTGATACTGTAAACATGGTAGAGACATGGTTGTCACATTACTGTAACTCAACCTTCATCTGTACAGGTCCACTACAGTATATTCAGTCAAATAGTCAAAATCATTTACTGTATTCATTGCCAGCAAACTCTGTTCTAGCACAGAACCTCATGGCTGTGCTTCATCACACCTTTTGATAACACACTGGATAGATACTATTACAAACATTATGGATTCAGTTACATAAGTTAGGTTATGCACGTGTATTTTCTAATGTGGCATAGCCTGTATTACTGTAATTATTTCAGCAACAACAGTGATTTGAAACATGTATCTTGCATTGTTTGCTGTTGAATGAACTGACTGTTAAAAGTACTAAATTGAAAGAAGATCATACTGTTGTGTTTCTGTGATTAAACCAATGTTCTCATTACATATTACAATAATCTTGTGTTTGAAGCAATGATTATGTGGACTGAAAAGTGTATAACTGTAATGAAAGCATGAGATCAGGTTTTGAAAGAATGACTAGCTGTGTTACAAGTGTGATCAGTTTGGATTTTTGTACTAAGAGTTTTGAAAATGTACACCTAACTTTTGAAAATAGTACCAAAGCGAATAAAAAAAACTGTAAACTCACAAGTGCGAGAAAATGTCAGATTTGTGAGCTGACTTTTTTCTCAGATTTTGACTTTTTATCTCACAATTCAGAGTTCAGAATTACAATTTTATTTGTTTTATTGTGTGTCAGAGACAAGCTTTTATTCAAGGCTTTATTTAGAGTCGGCCTTGAACACTTTCTGCTGGTCTTGAACTGACCAATGTGTGTGTGTGTGTGTGTGTGTGTGTGTGTGTGAGTGTGTGTGTGTGTGTGTGTGCGTGCGTGCGTGTGTGCGTGTGTGTGCGTGTGTGTGTGTGTGTGTGTGTGTGTGTGTGTGCGTTTGGTTTATATTACATTGTGGGGATAGTAAAACCTGAGATCACCTCCATTGTGGGGACCAGCCAGTGGTCCCCATGAGGGAAATGGGTTACAGTTTTTTACGATTGTTTACACACTAAAATAAAAATTTCCACACAATTTGCAAAATTCTACTCCAAGGAGCAAAACACCTCCACAGATTTGCACAACATTACACACAATGTCTGCTTCACCCTTTTTGCAAAACATTACACACAGTGATTTGTAAAACTCTACACACATTTTCACACCTTAGACACAGTTAAAGATTGTGAGGTTACTTCCTTGTCATTACAAAGCCCTGGATTGCCAAAGACCACACTAATGAACGAATTGGATAAACACAACCACCAGGTATGGAAGCACACATGTGCTAATTTGAAAACGCAGCACTCAGGTGTGCTATAAAAGGCAGCAGGTGAGTTCACCTGTCTTCAACAAAGATGGAAGGAGCTAGAAGAAGAAGAAGAGTGAGAATGAGAGGGGGAGCTCAAAGAGGAGATGAAGGAGGTAGAGGAAGAGGAGAAGGAGGTAGAGGAAGAGGCCCAGGTAGAGGAAGAGGAGAAGAAGGAGATAGGAGAAGAAGGAGATAGAGGAAGAGGCCTAGGTAGAGGAAGAGGAGAAGAAGGAGATAGAGGAAGAGGCCTAGGTAGAGGAAGAGGAGATGAAGGAGGTAGAGGAAGAGGAGAAGAAGGTAGAGGAAGAGGCCCAGGTAGAGGAAGAGGAGAAGAAGGAGATAGAGGAAGAGGCCTAGGTAGAGGAAGAGGAGAAGGAGGTAGAGGAAGAGGCCCAGGTAGAGGAAGAGGAGAAGAAGGAGATAGAGGAAGAGGAGAAGAAGGAGATAGAGGAAGAGGCCTAGGTAGAGGAAGAGGAGAAGGAGGTAGAGGAAGAGGTAGGGAAGGACTTATGCCATTGAAGACATAGCCTGTGATGTGGATGAAATCTTATGGCCTGATCCAGCCAGACGGAGAGATGATGAATAGTTACAGTATTCTTGTTGCTTTTACAGTAGTTTTTCTTCAGAGCCAAAGTGTATGTACTTCATGCAGTAATTTTTATTTGTCTACAGATTTTATTTGTTTCATTGATTTCATTGTTGGTTGATTACTGTAACTGATTATGGTAAGAAATACTGTGTAAGTATTGAAATAAATACTTGAAATATTCAGTCTGCAGCATCAGTGTTGTGCAGTGCTTTGTAAGTTTATAGTAGGCCTATTTGTGTACATTCTCCCTATATCTCAAACTAATCATGAAGAATGTTGTGGGTTTGTCACTATTTTTTTTTTTTTGTTGTCATCTAAATTATCCCTTACATAACAATGTCTGGCCAAAAATCTAGCACATGCTATTTCCTAAAATTAGTTTTTTTACAAATGTGTTTTATATTTATCACAGCAGTGTGTAACTGGCTGCAATAGTGTCTGATCATTGAGGACTGTGTTGGTTAAATGAAAACTAATAGCATTTTCACAAATATGTGCATATGTTTTGACTGAAGTGTGTCATTTTGCAAACAATCTAGGAATTATGCAAATTGAGTGTGGTGTTTGGATAATTGTGATTCTGTTTTGAAAAAAAGAACCCGGTTTTCAAAATTGCGTGTAAACAATTGAAAAAAACTGTAATAAACTAAATAATACTAAATTATATTTTTTTGAAAATGTAAAAATGCAGAAAGTTTTCTGTGATGGGTAGGTTTAGAGGTAGGGTTAGTGTAAGGGGACAGAATATACAGTTTGTACAGTATAACAACCATTAAGTCTATGGAGAGTCCCCACAAAGATAGTGAACCAGACATGTGTGTGTGTGTGTGTGTGTGTGTGTGTGTGTGTGTGTGTGTGTGTGCGTGTGTGTGCATGCGTGTGTGTGTGTGTGTGTGTGTTTGCATGCATGTGTGTGTGTGTGTGAGTGTGTGTGTGTATTTGTGTGTGTGTGTGTGTGTGTGTGTGTGTGCATGTGTGCGTGTGTGTGAGTGTGTGTGCGTGTGTGTGTATTTGTGTGTGCATGTGTGTGTGTGTGTGTGTGCATGTGTGTGTGTGTGTATTTGCATGTGTGCGTGCGTGTGTGTGTGTGTGTGTATATGTGTGTGTGTGCAGCAGATGGTGTGTGCAGTCATGTTGACTCTTGACCCTGAGGTTGTAATGAACTGCTGTAACGTTGTGTTTCATCATGTGGAGTCTCTCTAAACACACAGTTTTGGACTGAGAGGTTAATTCATTCATTTCAGCTCATGATTATCCCATTAACCTCCGCAACGCTTCTGAACATCGCATCATTTCCTCATTATTCCTAAATCATTTACTATGACCAATTAATCATTGCAATCTGAACATGATTGATTATTATCATTTAATCAATAGACAAAAACTAGATATTCACATTCACGCTAACAATAGTGAACCAGCCACATCTCAGCAGCAGAACTGCCACGCCCTAGCAACCATTAGAGGACCCTAGCAACCCGTATAGCAACATGAAGCAGTGTCTCAGCACCAGAACATCGCACACACAGGGGTTTCCTCTCTCCCAGTCTCTCACCCACAACAATACACTCAATACTGCCAAGTTTGGCCATGGCAAGAAACCCTTTTTTTTGCCAGAAATTGTACATGTCAGTTTTATAAAAAATTTCTTGTCATTTTATTTATTTTTTATTGAGTTATATGATTGTGGCCGCAGATCTTGGGCTTTGTTATAAATAGTTATACACACAAAATGTTTAATAAATAAAGAATCACAAAAAGAAATTGTGCATGTGGAGTGACAATATCAATGCTCACATGCAGAACTGAACCTGCATATCAACAAGAAGTGTGTTTAAAACAGGTCAATAAATAAAAAGTTAATATTGATGAACTTAAATTATAGACATAATATTCACAGTAACTTGTCTGTTTTCTCTGTACCAATGAGAATTTATAAAAAAAACATTTCTGAGTATTCTTATTGTGATATATTTAAACTGTTACTTTTCTTCATTCCAAAGTATATAATATCATGATTTTACTCTGAACATTCCGAACATTCCAAACATTCCGAACGGCAGAAATGACATCAGCTCTGAGACGCTTGACTGTCAAACAAAAAATGATTCAGACACCAGATACAAGTTTTGATATATTTGTTGTCCTAGTGTGTGATCAGGACACTATAGTTCACTTGTGTAAGTGAGGAGAGCAAAATAAAGTAAACTGTGACGTATTATACACACACATTCTTCACACAGTGACTACCAGTGACACTTATACACATTAGGACCAGAAATGATTCGGACACTTTGAGCTGATCATGTTTTGCTGAAGTGTGTTTTCTTTAATCACTAATGCTCTTTTCACACACACACTGAACAGAATGAAGCATTGCTGGGTCACTGGTTGAGCTAAACTGGTATTATCTAATAGTGTAGTTAAATTTACCAGCTGACAGATATTCAACATCATTCCTCTGAGAGAGTCTAACAGAAGACGGACAAAACCAGTCAAACATCAGCTGAGTTCATAACTCTGAGTTCTGCTCATATTTCAGCACCTTTTTCTAAACTATAGCGAATAAACTGTGATGATGAGAGAAGTGTTGAAGTGTCTGAATATATTTAGGTTTGACTGTAAGCGGCTTTTTGTAAATTGAATGTGTCTGGCTTTCGGTGTCATTAATTTCCACATATTTTTTAGCTGTACTGAACAGCTGGTTATGCTGCTATTGCAAACTATTTCTGACCATATTATTTTCATGTACTGTCACACTGCTTTGAATCAGGGTATCCATACTTTTACTCAAGTACTTGATTTGTGTTCCTCGCCCACCATTGTCTAGGCCTTTAACTCATATGGTTTATAATGAACCGTGGAGCAATAGATAATCTGTGGAGCGAATTTATCATTCAATTTAAAACGAGTCGAGACACTGTTTCCATGGCAACAGCCTCGCCACACTATAGCTCTCAGAAGCAGTGATGCGAGCGATCCCATAATGCTCTCCTTTACGTGCCGATCTAAAGGTCAGAGAGCATGTGCTCCCCTTCCCCTGATCCCTCTCACACACACATTTATCAGCTGATGACACTAAAACAATGATAAATGAGTGTGTGGGGCTCATAAGGCCATTTCAGCTGCGCTCGCGGAGAACACTTTTAGAAACGTGAAATTATACGGTGCTTCTTTTCGCTCTTGACATAATTAATAATAGATAATAACATATAATAATGATGCAAGGTATTATGTTCAGCTTAAACATGTAACCGTTTAAAAAAGGAGTGTGTGATAGCCTAAGGCTAGTGTATTCTGTTCAGTGTCTCTCTGTTTTCTGTCTGATAGTATCTGTGTTTTCCTCAGGAATCGTCCCGCTCAGTGTGAATGTGTATTATGGATGACTCCTGTTAGTTGCGGTTGACCACTGACTGACTGATAGCATCTGATCCCAGCGAGATTTATTACTGCTATCCGGAGCTCAGTCTTGTCTGCACTTGGCTCATCCTCGTCTGACTGTGTGTGTGTGTGTGTGATTTGAGGCCATATGTCCGCTCTCTCTCTCTGTCCGCTCGGAGAAATAATAATAATAATAATAATAGGTAGCTTCTGACATCCTGCAGACGTGCACACTCTGCAATTTAGCCGTAGTCTGCACTGCATCAGCACTGGATGTCAGAAGAGGAATTCACCGTATATTCTTCTGTACAGATGTGCTGTGTGTTAAAGTGAGGGGTGGAGTCCATTGATTGACATGCGTTAAATATTGCTGTTTTATGCTTTCCTGTGCGGAATTTTTTCCCAAGATTTGTAATTCTGGTTCTTTTGTTCATTTTCGAAGACAATTGAAAAATGTAGAAAGTTACGGATAGATGTGGGTATATGAATATAATGTAGGGAAGCACCAAAGTGTGTGGGCGAGGGGGGTGGGGGGGTGGGGGGGGGGGGGGGGGGGGTTGGGGGCGAGGCCGATTTGAACAACTATTAGCCGATTCCAATATTGATACCAATATAAATATATGAGTTTGTGTCCTTTTACACTCACACACACATGCACTGAAAATCTCAAAAACTTTTAGCCTTTTATGTTCAAACCAGAGTCAGTCAATGATGGAGAGACTCCAGAAGAGACAACATGTAGAAGCAACAGGGCATTTCTGAATGGTTAGTTGATGAATTTATGTAGCTGATGTGTAGTTATCGTCTGGTCATTGATTAGCATATTCTGTCTTGATAATCTATAAATCGTATCCAGGGGGCGGGGTTTATGTAAGTTCTAGGGTTGGTGATGTCACTAACCCGGGAGGAATGTTGTGTAGTCTCTACCAGCCGTTTGTTGAAGTCCTTAAAAAGTGATTTCTGTAAAAGCAAATATCTCCCTTTCCTTTGAACTTTGAGCGTTGTAACTTTGCAGATGTTGTTTATGCTCAAACAGCAACATTACACACTAACTAAAGTTAGAAAAGTCAAATCATGATCAATCACCCCTTTAACAGAAAGTTTCCGTATACGGTGAATAGATTTAATGTATTAAACTTAAATTTACAGGTTTTGTAAGTGCATAATTTGTATAATTTACAGTGAAAAAATATAAATTTACATTCCCACAATTCCCTGCGTTCCACTTTACATTTGATGTATGAATATAATATATAATATAATATAAGCACCAATGGATTTTTTTTTTGAACAACTATGAGCCAATTCCAATACTGATACCGATATAAATTTTGTCATTAAAATAGATTATTGCTTTGATCATATTTTAAATTAGCAAAGTTCAAAAATGCTTGTATTGAGGTATAGCAGTTTACCGCTGCATCATCAAATCATCTTCATTGAACATGGACTGGATCCATTTAACATTTAACAGGTAAACATATACAACAGAACAAAGATGCAAATGTAATAAACAGTGCTTTTCAGGTAGGTCTAATATTTTCAGATACAGAAATTGAATAAAGAAGGAATGCACGATATATCGGCCACCATTTCGGTATCGGCCGATACATGTTCATTTTTAATGTTATCGTTATTGGCCCAATAAGAAAATTTGGCCAATATATTAAAGCCGATAAATAATGTTTTGTTTCCTCCAGCTGAAACTCTTCAGATGCACACTGTTCAACATGATGGTTTTGAAATGCTTGAAATATGATTAAAATCACTTTGAAAAAGGAAAATACAGTTCAGTGTACAGTCTGTCATATCAGCTACACAAAATTATGAGAACATTATAATTGTGTGCTTGGGACTTGAATTTCAATGGTGAGACTTTTGTTTTTGTAATCAAGCTCTCAAAATTTAAATAAAAACTTGGATTTATCGGTTATCGGCTTGCAAATATAAAGGGTTATCGGTTATCGGTATCAGACAAAAATTTTATATCGGTGCATCACTATAAAGTAATCAAATATAACACTGCTGTATAAATTAAATATTTTAAAGGTACAAAAGTTATTTAGTTAAGAGTAGTTTTTTGTATTTTGTTGTCTGATTGACATTAAAACAGACAGCAGCGCAGCAGGAATATTAGGCTGCTTAAATCACTTTAAGAGCTGCACCGATCCAATACTGATTTCTCAACTGTTTACATTCACTGCAGCCACAACCCTCTGTGTTTAGGATATTCTTCAAGATGGGCATTTTGATATCATTTTGTGTGAATTTGTCCGTTAATGCACAAGAAGAAGCGTAAGAGCGCTCAGTCCAGTATTCGCGCTGATGTCTGAGACGCTGCTTTCTGAGTTCTGTTTCGCATCTCCTTGTGCTTGAATCTTTAATTGGCTAGGCTTCAAAGGATAAACTTTCGTCACGATTGCAGCACTGGCTCGGTCGGGGCCGTGACAGTTCACGCCGGCCCATGGAAGTCCTTATTGTGCAGCCCTGCTATATTTCGTACAATTGAATTATTTTACCCAGAGAAAATGTCGGATTATGCAACAGACAGCACCTCTCAGTGCCTTCACGCAGTTCATTTTTCATGATAGCCAATATGCAGATGGTTTTAAATTGTTCAAAAACCGCCCGATAAATACCGGCGGCCGATACATCGGTGCATCTCTAATATTTAGTATTGTCCACAATTAAGACTAACATTTAACAGTTTAATATCTATATTGAAATAAAACACATACTATCACATGTGATTTTTAACAGATATGTTTTTAGGTGGATAATAAATACTTGAGGATCTGCAGGTTAAAGTCAGTCTGACGGTGATATTGGCCAGTTCTAACTCCTGGCCTGGAGGGCGAAAGCACTTTATTTGATGGTTAGTGTTCTCTCCTGCCAGTATGGTGACTTCGGCCTATATAATCATCCGGTGCTGCTGTGTTATACTGTCACATCAGATCTGAAACCCTTCAGTGATGAAGAAACACACACACACACACACACACACACACACACACACACACACACACACACACACACACACACACACACACACACACACACACACACTCACTCAGTGGCTGACACACACCCTGTGATCAGTCTCCAAGTGTTTCTTGTATTTTAAACTCATTCTCTCTGTTGCTAATTCTCTCCTGCTTCCTCAGTATTTAAACTTTTCATAACCTTTGTTGAGTTTGTTATTTGTTTTATAAATATTAGTTTGTGCATCAGACTTTACAACATTAAACAAGTGATTATTTGCTTTGACAGTCATTATCAGTGGCATGTATTAAGATATAGTTAGTGGTTTGGCTGCTTATTTCAAGCCCTTCTCATCCATGTCCCTTACATTTTTAATCTCAAAATAATCACAGTGTTATTTTTAAAATTATGTTCAATAAAAGTGATCTTTTTTTAATGTGGCTGCCAATATTTACAGCTTGTTTAGGTTTAGGGTGTGCCACATAAACTTTTCATTTATACATTTCATTTATGTGCTGTGAAGTTCAATGTGATAAACAAGTTTTTTTCTATGATTTTCAGAATATAGCAAGTATAGGCTATTTCATTTGTCTAATTGTAGGCTGTTTATGGTTGGCCTATATCACTGAAGTAGCAGCAGGAGCAGTAACATTAAATATAAGGTCACATTATCAAGGAATAATGGCTTGTCAACGAACAAGGCTCATCCAATCAGAATTCAGAGTTGAACCATTAGTTTTACCACACATGTAGTATAATGTCTCACCACTGTTTGGCAACCTAAAACAGATTATTATTATGAATGTAAACATATTGTACAAAGGGGCTAAAGGCACACCTTATGATAAATGTGCTTTTCACAACTCCCATAGCTTATGATTGCAGAAAAAAAGGATGTTTGTATTGAACATTAATTGAGCAACAGATTTTGTGTGAAAATAAATAATAAAAGTTTTGTTTTTTGTTTAAAAATCTTATAAATCTTATAAATGTATGAGGTTTCAAGGAGGATATTTTGCCCCAGACACATGGGGTAAATGACACACAGTATTGATGCAAATACTTTAGATAAAATAATATGTTTTTAATAATGTCTAAGCAAGTTAATACTTGTTCAAAACAACCACTGTAGCAAAGTTTGTACTAATTTCTGTTTATTTTGAAAACTGTTCAATATGTTCAATAAACATGTCATTAAAATATATTAACATAAAATATATTTTAAAAATACAGAAACAAAATTCTGAATTCTGAGAACATTGAAGGAGATCCCATAATAATTGTATATAGATTAACAGTGACAAATAAATATATTTTGTTATATGATATGATTAATATCATATTTTCTAAATATGATGGTTTCATTATATAATATGGTGATTATCTCTAAGGTGGACACCCAATTTAATATAAGATATTTACCATCTGAATCTGACCATGTCATGTCAACAAATGGAAAAGTCAGTCAGCTGTTTATTATCATGTTAATTATTGTGTCTTTCGCCTTTTACCCCAAATACCATACTTTTACATATTCTTCTGTTACTGAAAAACTGTTGCTTTAATTACCTTGAACAAAACTGAAAATCATTAACAGGACCTTTGTCTCAAAATATATTCAAGAATTTCTCATTTGCTACTTAAATCTACAACATTTAAAAAACATAAAATATTAGATGAAATTAGCGCAGAATCAACTTTGCGGAATTACGGATCAGCCAAAAATCCACGTGCATCTCGAAAAGCGGATGATATGGAAAGTGCATCGGCAAGTTTTGCGCCATCTAGAGGTTTAGAGGAAAATAAATCAAAGGCGCTTTTACCCTGATGCGCCTTTAACCCCATCTCCCCGGTTTTTTTTGTTTGTTTTTTTGCCAGGAAACTCTTCCTTTTATGGAAATAAAACATTCTTTTGAGGTTGCAGAACATTCCAATAATGTTTGATTAACTTCTTTATTCCGGGCCTATACTTTTTAAATATCCCTGTTTTATTTCTCAGTATAGTGCCAACACAGTATGATCATTTGTCCCAGCACACTCTTCCCAGAGTTTAAAACTAGTTTGTCTATCTACACACAGAGAGACAGTCATGTTCGTAAAGGACATTAACTGATTGCCAAATACACCCATATATCATAATTTAAAAATAAAGTTATTCGTTGTAGCCTATAGTAGGCCTACAATGAACAAATGCGCGCTTGGCGAGGGGGTTTCAGTGGAGGACTGATACGCGGTGGACCACACACACACACACACACACCATGCTGTGACCGGCTTTAAACGCGTTATCCACGGTCCGACAGGAACTTCATTCCAAAAATACTGTCGGTGGAAACCCAAGACACAGATGGAGATCTGCCCGAGCCCCGCTGAGTGCCAGTGGAGACCTGTCCTGCTGAAATATGGCTCGTGCACAACAGTGACGTCATGCGCATCTACGAGCCTGGTTCCAACATCGATGGCATTTCAATGATTTTACAAGCCATGAGTTGCGCTATAATTCCAGCATTCTGTTCTTCGATCTAAAGTGACTTCAATTAAATGAAGTGACTTCCGATTTCAGTTCATAACTTTTAATTACGCTGTCGCTGAAGATCCGGGGGGCAATGTGTCTATTTAATAATCTTAAGAGAGAAATAATGAGAAGAAAATAAAAAAGGAAAAAATCTTTAAACAGTAGCCTAGGTTCAGTAGATACAGAACTCACAAATGTCCCAATTTAAGACTGGTTTGTTGAAATATATATAAAACATGACACAAACAAAAGCACTGCTAAAAAACATTTATGCAAGTGGACTTTTGAATAAATCTGAGATCTACAGCGCCCTTCAGTTTGCTAATGACACATGGACATTTCCAAGAACATATATATACCCTTCTCTTCACAAACTGCGCTTTAATGCGATAGGCTGTGAGGGTTATGTGCATGTGTGTGTGTGTGTGTGTGTGTGTTGAGGGTGAAGGTGGATGTTCTCTTTGCAAGTTCAAACGTATGAAATGATGAAGAGGTGAGTCAGGCTCAGAGAGCTCATATTAATACTGAGGAATAAAAGCAGTTCAATCAAATTTCACAACCACATGTTTCCATTGCTCTTATATAGGCCTGTAAATGTACAGTATATCTAAAAGTGCCCACATGCTCCATCTTAAAAACTTTTTTTTTTTTTTTTTTTTTTGGTAGATCTTAAAAAGGTTAATTTGTTGTAATTAAAATTATTATTTTCAAGAATGGCTTAGGCTATATTTAAAACCCGATTCTTAAATATAAAAAATAAGCAATATTTTCAGAAATCAATGATATATATATTATTTTTTTACATGTATAGCTATTCCGAATTTCTAAAAATGTACACTTACAGATTTTGTTGTTGTTGTTGTTGAATCAACAGCATTCACAGTTCAAAGGCCCACACTTAAAACGTGTTCTCCTTCACCTTTCTCCCAGGACTTTGAGTAATGAATGTTATGCAAACGCTTATTGTTTACAGTGTTGTCACACTCAGGTAAGTTGCCAGAATGATTTTTTTTTTCATGTTTTTTTTTTTTTTTTTTTAAACCAACATAGCCTATACTAAACAACAGCTAAAGTAGGCTAACACACACACACACACACACACACGCACACACACACACACACACACACACATCTTCCTCTTCTTTGCATTTCACCTCTAGCTGCATTAGTTGTATTGCTCAGTTTCCTCTGTTGCAAGTCGCCATAGATAAAAGCCTCTGCTAAACGCATAAAATGTAGGCTAGTTTAACTTAATTGGTCTTTTGACCTAAAATACTACTTCTGATATAGTAGCCTAAACACGTCAAATAAGTATCCCTGTATAACTCTTTATAGTTATTTTGACGACGACACTGTGCGTATAAATTGTGCACGAAATAGTACTATAGGTTCCAAATATTCTTTCAATTGTTTCTAAATGTTTTGACGTCAATTTCGATAAGGCTACGGGTTTATCTGTGTGAATAAAACCTTTTTTACACTCAGTAATCCCTGATTATCCTGTTGTAATTGTCTAGTGTTATCGGTTATCTGTTTCTTGTCTGTTGATCAGTATTAGACACGAAATCTTGGAAGACAAGAGGAGAAGTGAGCTTTATAGCAGTGATAGATGGAGAATAACTCCTGCCAGGAACAGCTCGTTTGCATGTCTTCAATCTGGGTCTTCAAACGATATGCGGAGATGAGAGAGATTAGAGTTATAGGCAGGAGTTTCTCAAACATATTTTGAAGTCTATTTACTTTTGTGGTTTTAAACAGGTTTAGGATCTCAATGAAGTGTGATTCACTTCTGAACTTGACTGTGTGATTGCTGCTCTCACTGAGCCTGTCCGGGCGCGTCTCGTGTGTGTGTGTGTGTGAGTGAGTGAGAGAGAGAGAGAGAGAGAGAGAGAGAGAGAGAGAGAGAGAGAGAGAGAGAGAGAGAGAGAGAGAGAGAGAGATGCAGATGCCATATGCTTCAGGCCATGAGCTTCAGAAAACAAACAGTGATTCATTCACATCTGGATAAGGTGTTCACGACTCTCTGACATTGCTTTGATTAATCGGTTACAGAAAAGGCAAGGTATGCCCACAAAACATCGAAAAAGTCACTACAGCCTATTCTGTTCTCAAACTCTCAGATATGCAGCTAAACGGGGATTAGCGGATAATATTTCAGAAATAACAAGCCTTACTTTCCCTTCAATCAAAATATTATTGTTATACGTATAGACTATTATTAGTATGCAAGTGTTGTGTCTTTCAGTTAGCACAATACATTTTGCACCACGTCTTTGTCTTCCCACATAAATCTAAAATTAATAAATAAATAAATCTGTTGTTATCAGTCTATATTTAAATATTGCGGCAACATTTTACAAGGTTCATTAGTTAACATTAGTTACATTAGTTAGCATGAAGTAATTATGAACTGCACTTACAGCATTTATTAATCTTGTTAATGTTAATTTCATCATTTACTAATACTTTATTAAAATCTTGTTAACATTAGTTAATGCACTGTGAACTAACATGAACAAACAATTAGCAAATGTATTTACAAATTTACAACTAAGATGAACAAATAGAGTAACAAATGTATTGCTCGTGGTTAGTTCATGTTAGTTAATACATTAACTAATGTTAACAAATAAACCTTATTTTGGGTATTTGGGCAGTTATTTCAGTCTTTTAGTGTTTTAAACTCTATATAAACTGACATGACAGACTGTCATGTAAAATTATGCGAGAGTCAAGAAACTTGAGTAAACATAATGGCGTTTTGACTCTATTCTCTGAAAAATATAATAATAAAGGGACAAAGTAACAGAAGTTCAGGAGAATAAATGGCCGCGTTTTGCAGGTACAAAATGTTTTTATTTGGATACAGTATTAAATATCTTGTAAAGAATCATATCTGATATCAGATAAGTATCCCATTATTATCCCAAGTCCCATTAGCAAAGAAAAATATAAAAAAATGTAGCCTATACTGTAATCTAAATACATGAATCGAATAACATCTTTGGCACGAAGAAATATTGCTTTTAACAGCATAAACACAAGAACTGTTGATGAAATGTAAAGTTCCATTTGACGGATAGTGGCATGTAACAATTCCAAACAACAAAACGCGATTTGAATTGCATCCTCAAAATCAGAGGGCTGCGTTTTCCACATTTTTGTATAAAAAACACCCGCTCGTCCAAAAAAGGTTGATAAATTAACTTATGATCTCCCATTTTTGTCGTCCGGTCAAGTACTATAGTTTTTCTTGCTTCACTTCCCTCTGTCCTTTCTCTCCTTGTCTCTGCTGAACACGATCTCATGAAAATGAGTAGCCTATCTGTAGCACGAATTGTATTTATCGTGCAATTTATACGCAATTTATAGGCTATGATTCGCAATTTCGCATTGTTTACCCCTTGGGTAATATGTATGTCCCTTTGGTGTGGAGTACGTGCGTAGGCCTATTACAAGCAATAAAGTGCGTATCATGCACGTAAAAACTATTTTTGTGTGTGTGCGTATAAATTACGCGATAAATACAATTCGTGCTATAGATACGCACTTTCATGAGATCGGCCTGCTCTGCTAGTGCCTGTCCTTTTCCTGAACGGTGTTGGTGGAATGGTTGTACAGTCCCTGCGCCATCAGCTGCATCGCCAGCCCGTTCTTGAAGCCGCTGGCCTTCTTGAGTTTCGCCCGCTTGTTCTGGAACCAGACCTTGATCTGCGCGTCGTTGAGGCCGAGCTCGAGGGCCAGGGCCCGGCGCCGCTGCTCCGCGATATACCGGCTCTCCTGGAACTCGGTCTTCAGTCTCTGCAGCTGCTCGGCCGTGAACGCGGTTCTGCCTCGCTTGTCCTCACTGGAGCAATGCTGCTTTTTCAATTTCCGGGTCCGTGGGCCTTGTGTGGAGACAACAATGAGAGGAATCCATGAATATCAACCAGCTCATTAAGTGTCAAAGCCAGTCTGGACTACACACACAATAGAGCACTGGTATTGTTGTCATGATGCCACACCGCTGGCCCAGCAAGCAATATTGCGTTTAAAAGACGTCTAATAGTTGTCCGAACACAGCCCAGACGTCTAGGCTAAAACAAGGCAACATTTGGGCAGTCAGAGAAAATTTTATAGACCTTTAAACCATATCATAAGAATATAGTCATAAACTAGATAACACAGAAATGAAATGAGTTAAGAAATGAAACCAAACACCTTGTAATCACTGTTTACTTTGCTTACATGATGGAATATCATACATCTCTCCAGTGTTTTTTTTTTTTTGGCAAAAACGACATGTAAACGCAAACTCAAGGTTATTCTGGCTAGAAGTGGGTTCATAACCGGACTATATCGGGTCTATATTAACCCAGACGGTGAAATGACGGCTGTTACTTGCTTTTAAATGCACATCAGAAGAGATTCTTCTTATTTTAAACAACAATCAGAAATTTCAGTCATGCGACTGATTTCAACATCACTGAATATAACAATAAGTAAAATTTACTTAATTTTGCAAGGTTTTGCACACAGATTTTGTAAGTAAATTTCACACATGGAATTAAGCTAAATCTACTTAGGTCTAACTAAATTAAGTAAAATTAACAAAGAAAAGTAAGTACATTTAACTAGTTTGTTAAATGTACTTACTTTTAAAGTTAAAGTTTGTTGAGTAATTTCTACTTAGCTGAAGTTTATTTGCAATACCCATTTTACTCCAACAATATAACACTGAATTAAGCCAAGTTTAAAGTGTACGCATACTTAGAACATCTAAGTAAATAATACGGACAACATATCTTCATAATAAAATTATACCTACCCGAACACACAGATCTCACAATAACGCTAACATTCAATGGATGATTTTTGAGTATGAATAGAAAATGAACTCCACAAGTCACGAAACAGCAAGTTACTAAACACAACAACAAAAGCAATAATAAAACAGAGTAAATATACAGCTGGAAAACAGTGAACATTCAGTCTTATTATTTTGCATGCCCCAGTGCATGATGGGAACACCGGTATCAGAAAGTTGAGTAGATTTTAATTAATTTTATAATGCTGATATTTACGCTTTAATTTATATAAGCTTAAATTGAGCACTAATATAGAATTTACTTCGTTTTTAAATGCTCGCCTGAACTAACTAACTTATTTAGGTATTATTTTAAATTACAACTTATTTTAAATTACATTAATTTTTTCAGTAGTATTTACTTCACAGAATCATTTTTTATCTGAATCGTTGCATCCGATGTATTCATTGAACTTCTACACATAGGCTATTGCTATTGTCAATTTGTATTGACATTAGTATTGTGGACATATGAACTATATTTTAATGATGTTGGTGGTGTTACAAATAAAAAATACTGAGGCATAACTTATTTTAAAAGTAGATGAAGAACCTTTAAGATCTATGGAACCTCGACAAAGGCTTCTTTAGATTTTTTATTTTTAAATGTTCTTCACATCGAGAAAAAAAAATGGTTCTTTTAAAAAGTGTTCACTGAAATTATATTCGTTATGACGTCCAGTTCTTAAATGCAAAATTCAGCAAAGAGATAAGAGACTGAGCGACTTTAGGTCATACAACCTTCCACGGGAATGAAAATAATAATAATAATAATAAAAACATCCATTCATTCAATTTTAAATGTTTAAACGAGAAATAGAAATAAAATATAGCATCTGATTAAAAAAAAAAAACGATATTAAAATGAATAAGCTAAATATGCGAGAGTAAATAAATTAATAATGCCACTAATTTATAACAGTGCAAAAGCCACAAGCGTAAAGATAAAATTCGAGCTCAATCGAACTAACAGATTATTTTTGCTAATTTCTTAGATTTAAACATATTTATTCAACAATTATATAGTTTAGTTTTTGTTCTTGCAAGACGTTTACATAACGTTTATTATTAAACGACGTTTATTCAATGCGTCTGACAAGATGACGACGATGATTATTATTAGGCTATTATTGTCCTTGTTATTTAAAAATGTCAGTCTTGAATTCTACAAACTATTTTAAACATTCAGTCAAGGCTTTCACAAGCTTTACAATCTTTATATATATCTAGTTATTATTATTATAATAATTTATAGGGTGTTATATAATATTAATATTATTATTGTCGTATGTTTATAGTCAACGTTTCCTTAATTGCATTGATCAAATGATTAATGCAAATATTTGCGGCATTTAAAATTGTAAATAATAATAATAAATTAAATAACTTAAATTAATAATTAAAAAAATATTGTCTTATAAATTTAAACCCATTATTGTACGGTGTATTAATAGGTCTGGATCTTGCATGTTGTAAATTATGGCCTTTTCTGTGCCTGTATGTTTCAGCAATTGGTAAATTAGGTCTGGTTTGATGAACCCCTATAGAGGAAGGCACTTTTGTGATAGCCTACAGTGTGTGTGCTTTCCTCAGCTCGAATATTTCTCCAGCTCGTGAAAGTAAAATAGCAACGATCGAAAATAGCAGAAAACTAAAGGAATTAAAATACATTTCATGTTCCTGCTTTTAGTTTAGGTAACAAAATAATGTATGGCCAACACAGAAATAAAATACACTTACACTTACTTATTGTAATACATACAAATAAACAGAAGTATTTTATTTGTTACCATGCCTTACCAGATGAAGGCCGATCAGAGTATCTCGTGCAATAAACCCATGCGGGCCACAGGGAGTCTTTCCCGGGCGAGGAGTTTTCACCTTCACCTGGGCTACTCAGAGTACTGGATGACTCTGTGCTCCCTCTCTCGGCCTCGGGAACCCGCCCGCTGACCGGAGACGAGCCGGTGGACGAGCCTGATGATGATGATGATGAACCCGGGCAAAGCGCGCGCCTGGCAGAAACAACCCGCACTGACGCGCGCGCGCCCCGCTCGCGCCTGCAGCCAAAGTCTGGTCTCAGGATATTATCAATAAAGAAGTTCGTGTTTCTGTGCGCGTGTTGCGGAGAGGCCAGAGAAACACTGTCCTCCTCACCCTGATCCCGCTGCTCCTCCATAACAGCTGATACTCGCTCCTGCGCGTGGATATTACCTGTTCTGCTCCAAATATAACGTTATCTAGGTATCCGTGCCAGCGCGCTAATTCCCCACATGTTGTAAGTCAACTTGTTGACATAACGCTCGCGTGTTGTCTGTCACCTCGAGCGCGTTTCCAGAGGACTGACAGCGCGCAGGTTTCGCACACCCTCTGCATTACCAGACCAGAGTTTGACACCTCTTTTTTTCTGGAGCTCTACTCGTGCACAACCACTCATAGTGGCTGCTAACCGGAAACACATGAGATCACGGAGATGACAAAGAGCTCTGCTCGCCACGAGTGTCCGTTCCGTGCCTGTGCGCAGAGATATCAAACATTCTGCCTCCTGTCACGCGCAAATTCACCCACCGTCGACACAAACAGACAGAGGAGAGAATTAGACTTGAAAACATGTCTTCAGACATCTTTGGCCATTTACAGATTTTTCTAGTAAAATAGTGTCATAATAAATGAATTATAAGATCACAAAAACCACCCCTAAAATTTAAACCTAAATTTCGACCGCATGTAGGCCTACAACAATACTTTGCAAAAAATATATGTCTGCGTCACTTTTAAAGCCAAAGCCAAATTAGTTTGACAATAAGAGAGTCTTCTAAATGTTTTAATTTAATTTGAAGTGCAGTCAAATCGATTAATCGCGATTAATCGCATCTAACATTAAAAACATGTGTTTATATAATATATGTGAGCATATATTATTATATTTATTATATACTGTGTATACACTGTATATAATATCTATATAATAGCCTAATATATACAGACATGTATTATATTATGAGTAGATAGATAGATGTAAATACTACTACTAATATTAGGCTAACCTACCACTAATATTCATATTGTATCATTCCCTTACAAAATTAACTTAACCAGTTTAACCATGATATTAGTAAAACTGTTATAACTGTTATACAAATGGTAATCAATCCGCCAAAAACATGGTTACTTATTACACTTTTACTATAGTAGCCTATAAAAAAAAAAGTAAAAAAAAAAAGGTTAATTTTCGAGATAAAAAGGTAGGCCTAATACGTTACATTTAATTTAGACCTCATTCGGGACAATTGAAAGTCAGATTGGAATATATAGCCTAAAATACTAGCCTATCGCGTTTGCTCTTAATTCATTTCTATAATGACGACAGTAGGCCTATTACCGGCTGCTTCTGAAGAGCAGTCACCGAGAGTCCGCTATCTCTCTCACAGACGCTCCTTATAGAAACATAATTTATAGCTTTTAATTAGCGAGCATTCAACGCGATCAGTGGGGCGTTTATCACACAGACAACAGTGAATACAACAGAGTTAAAGCGCTGCCACAACACACACGCGCGCGCGCGTCCTGATGAGGCTTGGCTTGTAGCAAAAGCTCTATTTGCATAAATGGCTGAACTGACAGCTAAATGCCCAGTGATTAATTTTATCGCTCACGTGGCAGAGTTTTTGTGAAAATATGATGAATGTATTTTTTCATTGTTAAACAAAATGTAAACGAGCCTGGATACAGTCCAATGATTATGCGTAGTTCAATTGTGCTCAGTGTTAGGTGTAACTTTCAGCATTTAAAATGTGTTATTTTGAGCTCAGTACAAACACCAGGGCAGATATTCGTAAAAATCGAGGAAAATCGTTATTCTCAGAAATTAATTTCTGCTAGGCTATTCTACAACTTTTAGAAATTCAGAACTTCAGTGTGGCCTAGTTGCAATAACTAACCTGTTAAATCGCGTTTTCCAAAAGCATCGTTGGACAACTATCGAAATTTCTACTGAACTCTAATGGTAACGACAGTGCCTACTTGCGACCATATTAGTTAGGGAAACGCAATATAAAAGTATTGAAAACACATTATAAAAACATTTTCTCTATAAATGTAAATTGGGCCACATAAAACATGCACATGGTGAATAATCTTTAAGCAGAGACCTGTAAAACGCAATGAGACAGTTTTCTCGGTCCACACACTTGTCTTCACAGGACTATATGCCTTCTTCGGGTTCTTGTCATGCAGTGTTTTATATATCTGGATCATGTGAGTAAAGGTGTGCAGCGAGGATCACAAATATCGTTACGCGTTCAGTCATGCGTGAAGAATGTGCTCGCAGAACAGATGTGCATTGGTCAAAGCTCTTCAGATTATTATATTCTATTGTGATTTTGGCCTACATTTCCACTTCAGATTACAGAGAATACAAATTCTTCAATTAGGCGACTAAACTGGTGCAACGGGACTAAAGGCACAGCTTTGTGTTTTTCACTGCTCCTTTAGTGTATGATTGCAGAAAAAAAAATGTTGTGTTGAACATTGATGGAGCAACAGATTTTGTGTGAAAATAAATCATAAAAGTGCACGTTTTGTTAAAAAATCCTATAAATGTATGAGGTTTCAAGATGGGTCTTTTACCCCACAGACACAGGGTAAAACCAGCATTGGGGCAAAATACACACAGTATTGATGCAAATACTTTAGACAAAATAATATGTTTTTAATAATGTCTAAATTAAGACAAAACAACCACTTTAGCAAAGTTTGCACTATTTTCTGTTTATTTTGATAAATAAAAAATATATTTTTGTTCAATAAATATACTGTCATTAATATGTTCATTTTAAAAATACAAAAACACAATTATTTATTAAATTAAATATTCTGAAAGCATTGAGTGAGATCCCATAATAATTTAATATAGATTTACATTAGTCACAACAAATCATTTTTAATTATATAATAGGATTAATATATATATATTTTTAAACATGATGGTTTCATTATGGTGATTATCTCTAAGGTGGACACCCATATTAATATATGATATTTACCATCTGAATCTGACAGTGTCATGTCAACAAATGGAAAAGTCAGTCAGCTGTTTATTATCATGTTGATTTTTGTGTCTTTCGCCTTTTACCCCAAATACTATACTTACTTTTACATTTTCGTCCGTCCATTTTATTTGATCTTAAAATTCGAACTACATTTTTTAATGGTCCAAAAAAAAAAAAAAAAAAAAAAGAAGAAGAAAAAAAGTATAGATTCTCACATTTAAGGAAAGCACAATGCCAAATTCTCTTTATGGAAAATACTGACATCTTTAAAGAAACGGCAAAGACAAGTGGAACATCTGGCGAAATATTTTATTGTAAAATAATATAGCTAATAATAATTCGTGTATCTATTGTGACTTTAGGCCTGCCACGGTCAATATTACTTAATTGGCTAAACTATGGGGAAAATAATCTCTGTGTAAACATTTCCAAATCTCCTGCGTTGTAAGACGAGTTTTATTAGATCAGTTCAACAGAATAGGCTAATGCTTTTAACCTAAAAAAGTGTTTAGTATTGAAACAATAAACAGCCTAAAGGGGATTAGCATGTTTGTTTGGTGGAAGAATATGAACCACAACACTGCATATATATTGCAATATGTTGCGCCCTCTCGTGGCCGGTTGGAATAGTGACGCCACAGTCCTGACGAAGAGCGCATGCGCGAGAGCGAGCTCATGTTTATCGTTACTGATGACGCGTCCGCAAAATGCATAGTGAGGAAATTCATAAGGTAACGAAAGCGTTAGACGACCGGAATGTCCTACATTTCGATGGGTCTTTCACCGTTTTGTTAAAGATAAAAGGGACTAGATTACACTTAATATTCAACAATATTATTGATCTCATCTGATATTGATTTATAAAGTGCTGTATAAATAAAGGTGACTTAACTTGACTAGATGTTTTAATGCAGTGGTTCCCAAACCTGTCCTGGGGCCTGTACCATGAAGCCGGATTAGGTGGCTAGCCAGCTATGTTTCAGCTTAGTTTCCGCCAACCCTGGGTTTTAGGTACTATGAAAGTAGCTCGGCTTTAATCGGTGTTCGTTGCCATGGTATCTTACGCTGCACGGCTAACCTGCTCCGGGGCAGGTTATGTTCTGGATTCAAGATCTCAGACTGAAGTTTGACCAATCAGCTGAGAGCAAAGAAACATATAGGTGACGTAACTTATTCCAAGTGTCTGTTACAATGACTTCACCTTTTCTTCGAAATCCGGTGGACATCTCAGCACAAATTGTTTGACGAGCACTTCGTAGAGAAAGAGTTTTTAGCCAGACAAAATCCCCTTGCCTTTCCTGATAGTTACTTGTATGAAAGATACAGATTTTCCGCGGAAGGAATTTCTTATCTTTGCGAACTTCTTGAGCCGCACATAAAGAATTTAACACGTCGAATTCATGCACTTACTGTACCGCAAATATTGCGTTGCATTTTTTTTTGTTTTTTTTTTTGCAAGTGGTACATTCTTGCACGGTGGGTGACGCACAGAAGCTAGGGGAAAACATATGTTTGTCGAACCATTCGCAAGGTGGTCATCGCTCTGCAGGAGTACATGAAAAGTTTAACTAATAATGTTCCCCGGACATTTATCGACCATGTCCATAAAAGAGGGCTTTTATAAAATTGCCGGTAAGATATATTGATAGGGTGACATCACATGAACACTTTTTTTTTTTCTCAAAAAGCAAATTTCACAAATGTACTATACAATATAATACATGTTAAGAATTATTTTGAATCTTTTTTATTATTCTTCTGATAATCTTATGATATGATTCCCAAGTCATTGCAACATGTATGCAGTCTATTGCTCCAATCTCCACTGCTCTAGGGGAACATGAGGCAGATTATGTTAATAGGAAGTCCTATCACAGCCTTAATGTTCAGGTAGAGATGATGTGAATATGTGAGATGATTATTTTCTGTGAGATGAAGCTTTAAATTAATAGTAACTTTAACAGATATAACAATGATCTACTAAACATTTCATCTGCAGATGACTTGTGGTCATGAACATATGATCAAGTTTGGATGCCAAATGGCCTGGCTCCAGTGCTTGTCTTACAAATTTTCCATGAGTCTGTGTTGTGTCAGCGCTTTGAGGAAAGCAAGTTAAATTTGGTACAGTACAAAACACTGTTCATTTGAACTGAGATAGAAAAACCTACACAATAACCCCCTATCATGACCCTCAGATAGGGCCACAGCACTGCTTCAATGTGGCCCTCAGTAAAACCAGAGTGAAGATAGAGATGACCTTTGGCATCCTAAAGGCACATTTCAACTGTGTTCGGCGCTTCAGAGTCACCAGAGCGGGCATCACAGATAGTGGCTGCATGTGCCATTCTGCACAATATAGCCACCAGTAGAAAGGAGCGAGAAACACAAAACCAGCTTCTCCCCGATGAAACTGACCCGATCACACTTGACCACCCAGCTGGTGCAGAGATGCAATCACCATACAATATTACACTTAATAAAAGCACATTGAAACTGCAGATAGGTCTCAAACTGTTTTATTGGTTTTGTGGGATGGGAGGGAGAAAGAGAGCAAGAGAAAGTTGCATTAATAAATATTCATACTAAAGTGTTACTTGGTTAAATAAGTTATACTAATATATATATATATATACACTATATAACTATATACATACTGAGATCAGTTTTATCCAGCTGTTTGATTTTGTTTGGAGCCTCCTCAGCTCACAGTCAGCTCCTTTAGTGTGCAGTCTAGTTCAAGTCTCCTTTAGTGTGCATTCTAGTTCAAGACTCCTTTAGTGTGCATTCTAGTTCAAGACTCCTTTAGTGTGCATTCTAGTTCAAGACTCCTTTAGTGTGCATTCTAGTTCAAGACTCCTTTAGTGTGCATTCTAGTTCAAGACTCATTTTGTACAGGGCCCTGACTGAGTCTGTTTCCACCTGAAACATAATTCCACCACAAACATGATCATTACAAGTTTTCTGGAGGCTCATCAAATCACAAAAAGTTCCTTGACTTCCTACAAACACAGGACTGACTGTAGTTTATGTCAAGGGTTTTAAATCCTTACACATTTCTTCTGAAGCCCATTGAGGTAGAGGCCTCAGTTTCTGGTCAGGTTGTGAAAAATCCTACAAAAGAGATGTGTAAGGGCCAGTCTCTTTTTTATGCCACACATTCAAATATTTGCCATAATAAAAAGCCCAGTGCATTCACATCAGCAACTGTCTGAGAACACACAGACAGAGTGTCTTCATCATTTGCTTCACCCTAATAGTGTGTGTGTGTGTGTGTGTGTGTGTGTGTGTGTGTGTGTGTGTGTGTGTGTGTGTGTGTGTGTGTGTGTGTGTGTGTGTGTGTGTGTGTGTGTGTGTGTGTGTGTGTGTGTGTGTGTGTGAATGTGTGCTAGCTTCAACAGGGACACTGTATTTCCCTGCAGAACATACTGTCAGCCATATTTAAAACTTAAAAAAAAAGTAGTAATGTATTGCACACGTACCCAGTGTTACTTGCTTAGAGGAGCCAGCACCAGGGTCAGATTGTACAGCACCTGTAATCCCATCCATAATCGGCCGTCCCTTATTGCCTACTCAGAGCCAACTCCTCTGCCACAGTGTATTCTGGTTTTCTGAATTTAACTATTTATTTCTGTTTGCTGCAAACAAGTGTGATAAAATGTTCACAAAAGTAATAAAAGGTTGTGGTAAATACTCTTTGATTTAACTCCTTGAAATAACCTTTGAATTATATTTTTATATTTTGTCTTTATCTGCTGCCAAGAACATTTGGAGTTGGGGTTGCATCTAAAAATCTAAAAATCAATGAATATTAATCTTTCTTAGTACATACATGCACATTTTTTATATATTATAAAAATAAGCTATAGGCTATAGTACACATATAGGCATACATATATACATACATAATTTTACATAAATATAGAACGTATTTGTTTAACTTACACATTAACAATCAGCAATCTTTCTCCAACAGTCTTCTCTTGCTTTGGCAGCAGAGAACGTATTGTTTCGAGCTTGAAATACATATTTAAATTCATCGTAATTATGAATGATTATCTCTTGCTCCTCCGCAGAAAAATATATCGCTCTCGCTCTACCCGCGATTGGTTGTTCAGTGTCGACGTCACTCTTTTATGTGCACGCGCGCGTGGAGTAATCATAGCTTGAGGATCAAAGCCTGAGTTGACAAAGAAAGTTGATGAGCTGCATCATGGTACCAATAAAGCCTGATTGCATCGGTTTGGTTTTGTCAACTCAAAACTAATCCTGTAACCCCGAGTTTGTTCAGCTACCTTCATGGTACAGGCCCCTGATCTCAGTGTATATATATATATATATATATATATATATATATATATATATATATATATATATATATATATATATATATATATATATATATATATATATATATATATATATATATATAACTTATTTAACCAAGTAACACTTTAGTATGAATATTTATTAATGCAACTTTCTCTTGCTCTCTTTCTCCCTCCCATCCCACAAAACCAATAAAACAGTTTGAGACCTATCTGCAGTTTCAATGTGCTTTTATTAAGTGTAATATTGTATGGTGATTGCATCTACATCTGCACCAGCTGGGTGGTCAAGTGTGATCGGGTCAGTTTCATCGGGGAGAAGCTGGTTTTGTGGTGTTTCTCGCTCCTTTCTACTGGTGTGGCCCATGCAGCCACTATCTGTGATGCCCGCTCTGATGACTCTGAAGCGCTGAACACAGTTGAAATGTGCCTTTAGGATGCCAAAGGTCATCTCTATCTTCACTCTGGTTTTACTGAGGGCCACATTGAAGCAGTGCTGTGGCCCTGTCTGAGGGTCATGATGGGGTTATTGTGTAGGTTTTTCTAGCTCAGTTCAAATTAACAGTGTTTTGTACTGTACCAAATTTAACTTGATTTCCTCAAAGTGCTGACACAACACAGACTCATGGAAAATTTGTAAGACAAGCACTGGAGCCAGGCCATTTGGCATCCAAACTTGATCATATGACCACAAGTCGTCTGCAGATGAAATGTTTAGTAGATCATTGTTATATCTGTTAAAGTTACTATTAATTTAAAGATTCATCTCACAGAAAATAATCATCTCACATATTCACATCATCTCTACCTGAACATTATGGCTGTGATAGGACTTCCTATTAACATAATCTGCCTCATGTTCCCTAGAGCAGTGGAGATTGGAGTAATAGACTGCATACATGTTGCAATGACTTGGGAATCCTATCATAAGATTATCAGAATAATAATAAAAAAGATTCAAAATAATTCTTAACATGTACATTTGTGAAATTTGCTTTTTGAGAAAAAAAAAAAGTGTTCATGTGATGTCACCCTATCAATATATCTTACCGGCAATTTTATAAAAGCCCTCTTTTATGGACATGGTCGATAAATGTCCGGGGAACATTATTAATTAAACTTTTCATGTACTCCTTCAGAGCGAGGACCACCTTGCGAATGGTTCGACAAACATATGTTTTCCCCTAGATTCTGTGCGTCAGCCACCGTGCAAGAATGTACCACTTGCAAAAAAAAAAAAAAATGCAACGCAATATTTGCGGTACAGTAAGTGCATGAATTCGACGTGTTAAATTCTTTATGTGCGGCTCAAGAAGTTCGCAAAGATAAGACATTCCTTCCGCGGAAAATCTGTATCTTTCATACAAGTAACTATCAGTTAAGGCAAGGGGATTTTGTCTGGCTAAAAACTCTTTCTCTACGAAGTGCTCGTCAAACAATTTGCGCTGAGATGTCCACCGGATTTGGAAGAAAAGGTGAAGTCATTGTAACAGACACTTGGAATAAGTTACGTCACCTAGGCCTATATGTTTCTTTGCTCTCAGCTGATTGGTCAAACTTCGGTCTGAGATCTTGAATCCAGAACATAACCTGCCCCGGAGCAGGTTAGCCGTGCAGCGTAAGATACCATGGCAACGAACACCGATTAAAGCCGAGCTACTTTCATAGTACCTAAAACCCAGGGTTGGCGGAAACTAAGCTGAAACATAGCTGGCTAGCCACCTAATCCGGCTTCATGGTACAGGCCCCAGTTTTATCCAGTTGTTTGATTTTGTTTGGAGCCTCCTCAGCTCACAGTCAGCTCCTTTAGTGTGCAGTCTAGTTCAAGTCTCCTTTAGTGTGCAGTCTAGTTCAAGTCTCCTTTAGTGTGCAGTCTAGACTCCTTTTGTATAGGGCCCTGACTGAGTCTGTTTCCACCTGAATAATTCCACCACAAACAATATCATTACAAGTTTTCTGGAGGCTCATCAAAATCACAAAAAGTTCCTTGACTTCCTACAAACACAGGACTGACTGTAATTTATGTCAAGGGTTTTAAATCCTTACACATTTCTTCTGAAGGCCATTGAGGTAGAGGCCTCAGTTTCTGGGTCAGGTTGTGAAAAATCCTACAAAAGAGATGTGTAAGGGCCAGTCCCTTTTTTATGCCACACATTCAAATGTTTGCCATAATAAAAAGCCCAGTGCATTCACATCAGCAACTGTCTGAGAACACACAGACAGAGTGTCTTCATTTCCTCCACCCTAATAAATAAAAATAGGCCAATGTAAAGCATAACTGTTGTAAAGCAGGTTAGTTTGGTGTTCTGTCTGCTGCATACTGACCTCTGTGTGGGAGACTGTGTATGTGTGCTGGCTTCAACAGAGACATTGTATTTCCCTCTACTGCAGAACATAGTCAGCTATATTTAAAACTTAAAAAAGTAGTAATGTATTGCACACGTACCCAGTGTTACTTGCTTAGAGGAGCCAGCACCAGGGTCAGACTGTACAGCACCTGTAATCCCATCCATAATCGTCCATCCCTTATTGCCTACTCAGAGCAAACTCCTCCGCCACAGTGTATTCTGGTTTTCTGAATTTAATTCTTTATTTCTGTTTGCTGCAAACAAGTGTTTGTGATAAAATGTTCACAAATGTAATAAAAGGTTGTGGTAAATACTCACCACTTTGAATTATATTTTTATATTTTGTCTTTATCTGCTGCCAAGAACATTTGGAGTTGGGGTTGCATCTAAAAATCTAAAAATCAATGAATATTAATCTTTCTTAGTACGTACATGCACATTTTTTATATATTATAAAAATAGGCTATAGGCTATATTACACATAGGCTACACATACATATATACATACATAAATGTAGAACGTATTTGTTTAACTTACGCATTAACAATCAGCAATCTTTCTCCAACAGTCTTGTCTTGCTTTGGCAGCAGAGAACGTATTGTTTCAAGCTTGAAATACATATTTAAATTCATCGTAATTCTGAATGAATATCTCTTGCTCCTCCGCGGAAAAATATATCGCTCTCGCTCTACCCGCGATTGGTTGTTCAGTGTCGACGTCACTCTTTTATGTGCACGCGCGCGTGGAGTAATCATAGCTTAAGGATCAAAGCCTGAGTTGACAGAGAAAGTTGATGAGCTGCATCATGGTACCAATAAAGCCTGATTGCATCGGTTTGGTTTTGTCAACTCAAAACTAATCCTGTAACTCCGAGTTTGTTCAGCTACCTTCATGGTACAGGCCCCTGGAGGAACTAAATAGCAAACACAGATGATGGTAATTAATAGGACACAGGTGATACAGATGAACTAATGATGGTAACCAGGGAGACAGACTAGTGGCGGGAAACTGAACAAAGGAACATGTGACAGATGACAACTAACTGAAAAGTCCATGAACACAGTGGTGACAAAAAGGTTCTTGGCGTGGTCGTTTTTCTGCAGTGTTGAACATGTTGGGCCATTAGTGATTCCAGGTGGAAATATATATATATATGATTGAGCATCTTCTGGTTCTTATCAGAAAGGGATTTGGTGTACTTGTACATCAAATACACTCAAACTAAAAAACAACAACAACAACAAAACAATGATGATTAAACCAGTTGCATAATATTACACTGAAATTATACCAGTTTATACTTCAGATATATAATACAGTGCCTTATGGCGGGGTAAGGTAAAACACTGGCTCAATTTACCCTACAGTGACTCACTTTGCTCCATAGCTGCCATTTTGGACAAAGCTAGCTTACCAATTCAATTTGTTTTTTCAGTAGGGCAGTAATTTATAAATAAGCACATAAATGATTGACATTAACAAGCCTACATTCTTACATTCGGTTATGAACTCTTCTTCCTTGTCACCATTATACCCTCTTCTACTGCCTTACTATCACACTTTCCCCTATTGCATAACAGTCATAATCAATTAATGCAAAATCTTTCAGAAGACCAGAGAGTTGACCTCACAGTCCAGGACATGCACATTATGTTTAAGTCTATTAGCTAATTTGTTGGAGCATAATTAGGCCTCTTGGCTCCTCATCAACTATACACTGTTCGTCTGACATCTATATACACCAAAAGGGGGCAGTGAAAGACAGGATCATATTAATCTGCAGCTTTCATCTTGTTCAGCAAGACATACAATGTCATCTAAACATATTAGGATGGCTGAAACGTTCCCTAAAACAACAACTCTTTTTCTTACAGTCATTGATGAAATACATTACATCACATGACACGACAGTGTATCATATCTCAGAATCTGTCATCTGCACATCTTTAGCATTTAATTCTCCTTAGTGCGTACTGATGTTATAATAACTTCCACTCACTCTGGGAAGATTTGTGATACTGACACTTGTGAATTTGAGCAACTAATTTAGTTGCACTTGAAATGTTCTGCTTTTACACTTTTGATCCACTCAGCTGAAATGTTGTATGGCTGTGCTTGCCTTGGATTAACTTCTTCTTTTATTATTCTCATTTGTAAGTCGTTCTGGATAAAGGCGTATTGAAATATGAAGACTTGTTGTGATGAAACTTTCATTTACAAAATTATTGTAACGTGTAATTTTTACTCCACTAACTTTCAAATAAATTGATAGTGGTGCCGTATATATCAGCATTATCAAAATAACTACAAGAGCTTGGTGTCTTTCTTTGCATTGACATTAAATACTTTTTGACATTTTAATTAGTTCTGCAGTGCCTCAAGAGTACAGAGACAAACACCAGGTTTTTATCAGTAGAATATACAGAGGTAAAAAGTACAAGCATTGACAAAAATGACAGTGAAGAGTCATGCAACCCTCTGTAAGAAAAATGATTACTTGCACAATTAAATGTATAATCTTTCGTAAGAAAAGCAGATTCTGGGTAAAAGGACACAGCACTGCCCAAATGAGACCTTCCTTCCCCAATATCATGTGTTATAGAGGACAACATGACATTTTAGAAAAGAGGATCATATCCAAAGCCTGAATACTATTTAGTCACAAAGGTTAATAAAAAATCTTCTCGCAGAGCAGTAATGGGACAAGAGCACTGAAAAATGCTGAAATATAGTGTAGGCCTATATAAAATGGATTGTTCCGATCCTGAATTTTGATTCGTCAATACAACATTACAGTTTTAAAATACACAATTTAGTAACAGCTGACACAAAACAGCAGTTCACGTACTTATTGTGCTCTTATTTCACTGCACAGCTCCCATTTTTTTGTTATTGGTCACATCAAGGACATGAAGCGTCTTATTGTCATACATTTAGCTCAGGAGAACGGAGAATTTAATGGGATGCGGCTGCTAAAGGTTAGTCTTTCTGAGCATTTTTTGCTGATGTCCGTCACACACCAGATGAAGGTGCCTACAGCTACAGCATGTCTACAGAAGGTGCCTATAGCAGATGTTGCGTTAACCGGAAATTTTTCATTGACCGAATTTTTTTATTTTGTTTTGGAATTAATTTTTGTTTTTTTTGTTTTTTACCTAATGGAAAAATCTGAAATCAATCTAATTTTGACTGACACACTGAAGATAATGATCTGATTGTAACTTGTAACTGTAATTCTCACTCCTGTCCACTTGGAGGCGAGTGCGCTCTTGCTGACTAAAGTTAAAGGGATAGTTCACTTTGAAATAAAATTTTGGTATGTTTTAGCTTACCTCAAGGGCATCCAAGATGTAGGTGTCTTTTTTTCCGCAGAAGTTTCAATTTTGATATTTTTAGGTCAAACCGTTCTTGTCTGTCAGTCATATAATGCAGGTCTATGGTCACCACCTCAAAGAGCAAGCACAAATTAAAACAATTCCACATCGTCCAAATTAAACAATTCCCCATCGTAAGTACACATTGATGGCCTAAGACACGAAACGAGCGGTTTGTGTGAGAAAACGAACAGTATTAATGCAGGTCTGCAGACCTGTGTTCAAGAGGTAACAACGATATAAATACTGTTCGTTTTCTCACACAAACCGCTCGTTTCGTGTCTTAGGCCATCAATGTGTACTTACGATGGGGAATTGTTTAATTTGGACGATGTGGAATTGTTTTAATTTGTGCTTGCTCTTTGAGGTGGTGACCATAGACCTGCATTATATGACTGACAGACAAGAACGGTTTGACCTAAAAATATCAAAATTGAAACTTCTGCGGAAAAAAAGACACCTACATCTTGGTAAGCTAAAACATACCAAAATTTAATTTCAAAGTGAACTATCCCTTTAACGAATGGCTTTTCTGAGGTACATTGTTTACTAAGCTGTTTGTCTATGTCTATTCATGGGTTTCAGTCACGTGACTTTTTTGTTGTGGCCGCCATCTTTAGGACCTTTGAGTTATTGAGTAGCCTCTCCCTGGTGTGATTGGAAAGATGTCGCACACTAAAATAGCACACCTCACTACAGACGAAAAGCAACGGTATTTAAATAAAATAGATACTTTAGGTATAGATCCTTATTTACTGCCAAACGAACTGCTGACTCCACTAAAGTCTTGTAAAAACTTGCCAGATTTGACGTTTGCTGATATTTATATCTACCTCGTCCACAATCCCTCTCCATACACCGGCGAAGCTCTCAAGGCATTTAAAAGCACTGAAGCCTACCTCTACTTCACTTCGGGATGGGTTAATGATCCCAAAATCTATCATCTGGAGATGAAGAAAATGTTCTTGATAACAGGACGGGTAAGTGATATTAACGTTACACGAGTAATCGCTGCATCGCTGAACTGAATTGCTAATAATGTCGGTAAAGCACATCTCCTGTATTATTAGTGAGGTTTGGACACCTTTATTTTCAATTCTCATTTATTTGTAAAGCGCTTTTCACAATATCGTTTCAAAGCAGCTTTACAGAAAATGCATGGGTCTACATTACAATTTAGAGGGTCCAAGTTATGCATTTCAGAAATGTTTAAAAATCACGCAGTTAGCTATAATCTATTAATTTAAACAATGTATTAATTTAAGGCAGAAACAGTGAGCAGTAGTTTAGCATACTGAAGCAGGTAACAACAACATCATTCAGCCATACATATAGCCTAACTAAGTTTAGTAATGTAAAAATAGATAGCTGTCTTGAATGACGTTATACGTGTTCCAATTGTAAACTACATGTTTTAATTTAGCTAGCTAACCTGTAATATGCAATAATAATGTAAAATTAAAAGTAATTTTACTTTTATTAAATTTCCAGGTGAAGCATTCACAAAGCCTCAGTGTAACACCAACACACCCCTGGATAACAGTACAGGAAGATGGGACTGTTCTCATGGCTCATTGCACCTGTAAGGCTGGTTTAGGAGAGGTTTGCTCTCATGCAGCAGCTCTAATGTATTGTGTTTTGGCTTCTGTTGATGTCAATAATGGGCAGGCTTGCACCCAGAAGCCCTGTGCATGGGCCCAGCCAAGTATGGAGTCTGTCCGAGGTGTCCAATATGCAGAGATCCGTAAAATCAGTTTCTGTCATAAACAAGAGCCCCGTCATGTTCAAGGCCCTGGTTTTCCTGACATTACACCATCAGAAGAAGAGTGCAGGGTGTTTTTTGAGATGCTTCATCACAGTGAAATGCAAGAGACAAAGCCAAAGAAAAGTGCCATCCTTTCTGTCATCGAGGGCCACTCCCACAGGTACACCGTGTTGAAATATAACTAAGTGTATCCAATAACATAATGCATATGATACTTTAATGAAGTATATACCTGAGTTTTGTGTCAGTTTTACCTGACACAACATATTTTACTATGGTATTTTTTAAAGGGATAGTTCACTCAAATATGAAAATTCTGTCATCATTTACTCACCCTCAAGTTGTTTCAAACCTGTATAAATTGATATACAATATCATGCTTACAACATCTTGCATATGCACACAAAAATATATTTTAAAGAATGTTTGTAATCAAACAGATGATGGCACTCATTAACTTTTTATAATAGGAAAAAAAAATACTAGAAGTCAGTAGCTACCGTCAACCGTCTGGTTACCAGCATTATTTAAAATATCATCTTTTGTGTTCAGCAGAGGAAAGAAATGTATAAAAGGTTGGAACAACTTGAGGGTGAGTAAATGATGACTATCACTTTTTCAAGTCAAATATCTGAATACATCTTCCACCACTGCAGGTACACGCCAAAGGTGATGCAGCTGGACTTGCCCACTCCTTTGTCAAACATATATTCAAGCACCTGGCTGGAGATGGACTTGCCCACGCTACTGGTTGAGAGTGCCAAGGTCTTTGATAACCTACATCTGACACAGCAACAGGTAAGTATAAAAACTAGGGCTGTCAAAAGATTAATCGCGATTAATCGCATCCAAAATAAAAGTTTGTGTTTACATAATATATGTGTGTGTACTGTGTATAATTATTTTGTATATATAAATACACACACACACACACATGCTTGTATATATTTAAGAAAAATGTGTAATTTATATATAAAAAACTTATATTTATATATAATATCAATTATATATAAATATATACAGTATATGTATGCAAATATTTCTTAAATATATAAAATTTTTTTTACCATGACTTAATGAAGTTGTAATATACCTTATTTTATGAATTATTTGATTATTATGAATAATTAACAATGAATAGAATAAAAGCAATGTAGTTTACCTGTTTTTTTTATTGCAAATATAAAACAGAATTGTATAAAAATTGTAAAAACAAACAACAATTCATATTATTATGTGTTACACTGGGAACACAATGTTACTCTCTATTCTGAGGGCACAACAGATGGGCAAATATTACACAAAGCACAGCAGACTTTGACCATCTTGTCCAGAGATGTAAGTTCTCCTGGAATTGTAGTCTGGCAAAGAGAGATTGGTATTGTGCTTTGCAAAATTGTGTACTTGTTTCTTACAAGACCAATGACGCGTTCCACATGGATCCGAACAGCTGCTAGTCCCCTGGTAGTTTCAAGTTCACTTGGGTGCAGTTGCTGTTTCCCTTTAGTGAAGGCAGGTAATTTGAGATGAGCACTGTACAAGCCCACAGCATCTCCTATGGTAAACCCTCGATCTCCCAGGACGACATCACCAGGTGACAGGTTTTCCAGGTAGCCGCAGTTTTCAGTCAGATGCTTATCACTTGTTCGCACAACCCCCCCCCCCCCCCCCCCCCCCCCCCCCCAACCAGTAGAAACAAATGATATGACTCCCTGTGGTGTTATTGAGATCAAATACTTAACAGTATTATGATGTTTGTACTGTGAATAAGTTTGTGTTCGCGCTCTCATGTTCTTAGGCTTCTCAATGAAAATTTCAAAACAATCTATTATGGAAGTACAATTTCTGTAATTGCTGTTTTTGAAACATAAGTAACCTGATTTGAATCTGCTCCTTGCTGGGCCACACTATGAATGAAGACAACCTACTGTTCATGACATTTAATGTACTGTTAAAAATTCGACTTACAGTAGGCTTTGACACGTGAAATATATATGTAAAAAAGTGGAGAGGTAGATTCAATCTCATTCTCATTAGAGTCATTAAAAAGCAGTGAAAAGGAGTCAGCCCAGGTCCCGCCTTTAGGAATCCTGACAAGAAGGTGAAGACGACCATCATCTTGGAATAGGATGGAAGTCCAGTTAAGTCCTGGACCATCTCATCATTTTCTTTGAACACCTCCTGCTGGAAAGATAACTTGCTTGCCCTGTCCCTAAGCTAATGAACCTCAGCCCTCAGTCTGGTACACTCTTCCGTCAGTTTCTTCACAGTTTCTCGACAGGCTTCATCAGTGCATGCTACACGGCTCTCAGTATGGATAGGTTCTTTAGAGTAGCTGTGTTCCCCACTCTGCCCGCTGTCAGTGTTGTCAATTTCAATGTCAGTAAGGTTATCATGGGGTGACACTGACACATCACTGGTACATCTCTTCCTTTTAACAGCCTGTGTCTGCTCATATTTTTTATAGCAATTTATTCTTCTTTGTCGTTGCTCAGGTGACAGGTAGCCAAAAATACTTGGCACATAATCGGGGTTCAAAGGATTTTCACTTTTTTTGCCTGCAGTGGTAGAAGATGAGACACCAATTAACGTTACCTACTCAGAATTAGTTACTGTCTAACAGTGGATATAGTTAACTTAACGTTAGCAGAGACACAGATGACCTATTTTGTCTGGAAATGTTAGCTAGCTACACATTAACTAATTCAATTTGTATGCAAAGGCTGATTGGTAAGGAACTAGTGTTAATGTTAGAACAGCTAATGCTAACCTAGCCATTATTTACCTGAAATAAAGTGCTCACTGCAGAGTCTGGAGTGTTCTGTAGGTGTCCAGTGATCCCTCTTTATAGCAGCAATCCATCTCTGACGACGCTCAGGGTTTTTGGGGATATTGTAAAATGTTAATTTCTCATTTCTTTGAGATTTGCTGTTATCGCAGCTTACAGCACAGCAGATAGACGGCATGTTTGGATTCGGTCCTACAAATGGCGGCCACACCGCTGTGTGACGTCACGTGAAACCCGTGAATAGGGAATGTGAAGGTACGTCACGCAGTGTTGCATTATGGGACGTGGGCGCCATCTTAGGAGGCACGATCTCTGTTTACCTTTTCGCCGCCCGTTGCTATGACATGTAATAGTTGGGTGTGTTTGGCTAAAACGAGGTAAAATTGAAGAAAAACGGAAGAAATTGAAAGAAAAAGAGAAGGGACCCTATCGGGAGAAACTAAATGCCACTGCCAAAAACGTTATTTGGACAAACTGTCCGCGATAAACAACGTTGATCCATATGATTTAGCAGCCCTAGACTGGATTACAGATCCAGATGCATTAACGTTACCTCCACTCACAAATCTGGACATCGTTAACCTTGTTTTTGAATTGAGTGCGTACACTTTGCAGGAGTTTAAGAGCTATACATCCCTTCAAAATAGATTGATGTATTCTTTGCCCATCCCTGTTTATGTGTAACGTTATTTAAAAGAGTCTTTGTGGATGCAATCAGTACAGAAACAGATAAAAGTCACTTAATGTATTTATTAAGCAGTTATACAAAACCTTGATTCACATACATTTTAAAAGGGCATGTAAAAAGATGTACAGAATATCAAAGCAAATTGTTAATTGAAAACAAAATAAATGTAATTTATTTGATTCATGCAATGTGGCTTTATCGTCTGCTAACATGAACCACAAAATCAACATAATTCATCAACTATCCTACAAGTCATCAAGGAATATACAATACAAAACCTCTAGCTTTGTACAACTTTTAACAAACGTTTTTACAAACCAGTTGATTTAGCAATCACTGCACAACACTTGGACACATGTTTGTAAGAGCACAGCAGACTATGACAACTTTGTCCAAGAACTACAGTCTCACCCTCACATGGCAGAACCATATTGTCATAATTCATGAAGCGGAAGCAAAATTGCAAGTACTCTTTTATTGTGGGTCAGTAGACACAAGGCAAAATACACGGGTGGGCTTCACGAGATGGTGAAGACAGGTGACGGTGAATCCAGTGAAGTGAACATCCAACGCGACGAACACCAAGAGAACACCGAACAGGAACACGATCAGGAACAGGAACAGGACTGGAATGGCACACGACGACACACACTGAAGACACCAAAACAACGATCTGACAAAGAAAGGAGAGTGCGATGAGTCTATATAGATGAATAAACTGGCAGCAGCTGGTGAGGGGAATGAGATCAGGTGGAGCGCTGATCAGTTGAAATGAGCAGCCACGCCCACTCACACACACCCACACACACAGAACAACAAATACACGAGACATGAAGAAAACAGTGAATTCATGAACCGTGACAGTACCCCCTCTCCTAGGAACGCCTCCTGGCGTCCCCAGACTCCCTTACCTGTCGATTGTAATCATCGATAAGAGAGTGATCCAGGATGTCTCTAGCAGGAACCCAACTCCTCTCCTCCGGACCGTAACCTTCCCAGTCCACCAAGTACTGGAATCCGCGTCCCCTCCGCCTTGAGTCCAGAATACGATTAACCGAATACGTAGGTTCCCCTTCTACGAGACGCGGCGGGGGAGGAACCGGGACAGGCGGATTAAACTGAGAACGAAACACGGGCTTAATTTTGGAAACATGGAAGACGGAATGAATCCTCCTGTACACTGGAGGGAGTTTGAGGCGGACTGCCACCGGGCTAATGATCTTGGTGACAGTGAATGGGCCAATAAATTTGGGAGCTAGTTTATTAGAGACGGAACGGAGAGGAATGTTCTTAGTAGAAAGCCACACTTTTTGACCAACGACGTATACGGGAGGCCTAGACCGGTGGCGATCGGCTTTAGCCTTGGTGCGCGCTCCCGCTTGGAGTAGAGTCTCGCGGGCTCTAGTCCAAGTGCGACGACACCTCTGGACAAAGGCGTGAGCGGAGGGGACCGCGACTTCAGACTCCAGACTAGGAAAAATTGGTGGCTGGTAACCTAGACTACACTCAAACGGTGATAGGCCCGTAGATGATACTGGTAACGAATTGTGGGCGTACTCCACCATTGACAGTTGTTGGCTCCATGAGGAAGGATTCTTGGAGACCAGACATCGCAACGTTCTCTCCAAATCCTGGTTGGCTCTCTCAGTTTGGCCATTGCTCTGGGGATGGAACCCTGAGGACAGACTAACCGTCGCACCCAGTAATCTACAAAATTCTTGCCAAAATTTGGACACAAATTGGGGTCCTCTGTCGGAAACCACGTCTGTCGGGAGGCCATGTAACCGAAAGACGTGGTTAACGACTGTTAACGACTGTTAACGGATCGGAATGGTCAAAAATGCGTGACAAAGAATCGGGCTTGATGTTTTTGGAGCCCGGGGGGTACGAGAGAGTAAAGTCAAAACGTCCGAAAAAAAGTGCCCACCGAGCCTGCCTAGAGTTCAATCTTTTAGCGGTTCTAATGTATTCCAGATTCTTATGATCGGTCCAAACGATAAAAGGTACCCCCGACCCTTCTAACCAGTGACGCCACTCTTCCAATGCTAACCTGACTGCCAACAACTCTCTGTTACCAATATCATAATTACGTTCGGCAGGGGACAAACGATGAGACAAAAACGCGCACGGATGCATTCTGTCGTCTGTAGAAGAACGTTGGGATAACACTGCACCTACCCCCACCTCTGACGCATCGACCTCCACCACGAACTGACGTGATGGATCAGGGGTAACTAGGATGGGGGTTGAAACAAAGCGGCCTTTCAGTTTGGCAAACGCAGCCTCAGCTGCGTCTGACCACCTGAACGTAGTTCTGGGGGAGGTCAAGGCGGTCAGAGGCGAGGCTAGTTGGCTGAAATTGTGAATGAACCGCCGGTAGAAATTGGCGAACCCCAGAAACCTCTGTAGGGCCTTACGGGAATCTGGACTTGGCCAATCCACCACAGCCTTAACCTTCTCAGGATCCATACGCATCCCCTCAGACGACACAATGTACCCTAAGAAAGGAACAGACTGTGCATGAAAAGCGCATTTCTCCGCCTTGACAAAAAGCCCATTCTCTAGCAACCTCTGAAGCACTCGTCTGACGTGCTGAACGTGTTCCTGGAGAGACGAAGAAAAAATCAATATGTCATCCAGGTAGACATAAATGAACTGATCGACCATGTCTCTCAACACGTCATTGACGAGTGCCTGGAAGACCGCTGGGCTATTGGACAGCCCAAAAGGCATAACCAAATATTCAAAGTGCCCCCTGGGGGTGTTAAAAGCGGTCTTCCATTCATCCCCCTTCCTGATGCGGACCAAATGATAAGCATTACGTAAGTCCAGTTTTGTGAAGACCGACGCTCCCTGCAACCTCTCGAAGGCTGAAGACATCAACGGCAAAGGGTAAGTATTCTTTACCGTGATGTTATTCAACCCTCGGTAGTCAATGCAAGGTCGCAGAGAACCGTCCTTCTTCCCCACAAAAAAGAACCCCGCCCCCGCTGGAGAAGAGGAAGGTCGGATGAATTTGGATGCCAGAGAATCAGAAATATATTTCTCCATGGCCTCCCTCTCGGGAATAGACAGAGAGTAAAGCTTGCCCTTAGGCGGAGACGTACCTGGCAGTAGATCTATCGCACAGTCATAGGGACGATGCGGAGGGAGAGAAGCAGCCCGAGACTTACTGAACACTTCCTTCAGGTCCAGATACTCCGTGGGCACGTTTGACAAATCCACTGCCTCCTCCTGTAACGCAGAAACAACAACAGACGGACAAGCAGACACAAGACAGGACTCGTGACATAAACTACTCCACTCCAACACTGATCTCTGTTGCCAGTCTATCTTGGGGTTATGTTTGATGAGCCAGGGGTGACCGAGAACAATAGGTACAAGGGGGGAGTCCAGGATGTAAAATGAGGTAGTCTCTGTGTGATTTCCGGATACTGTAAGTGTAATGGGTCCAGTGGTGAATGAAATGGTAGGAAGAGCTTGACCGTTGAGGGCGTGAACAGCAATGGAGTGGGTGAGGGGTAACAGAGGAACGTGGATCTTGTGAGCGAATGTGTAGTCCATGAAGTTACCTTCTGCCCCGGAATCCAAAAGTGCTAGACAGTCGTGAGTGTTGGCTGACCATCTAAGTCTTACCGGGAGGAGCGTAGATGTTGATGAGGTCTTCTCAGCGGAGATCCCACCCGACAGTAGCCTCAGATTTACTGCCGGGCTTGCCCTTTTACCGGGCAGTTGTACGCGAAATGACCAGCAGTCCCACAGTACAGGCAAAGGCCCTGGGATCTCCGCCTTTCCTTCTCCTCCCGGGAAAGCCGAGCTCGCCCGACCTGCATGGGCTCGTGATCGTAGACGGGGCTGACCGCGTCCCCGCCGCTGGCTTGCGTGGTCTCAATGGCTGCAGAAGCCCGAGCTGGTAACTTCATCCGTTCCACTCGGGAGAGACGAGAATCCACGCGAAGCGCCAGATCAATAAGTCCATTGAGTGTAGCGGGTAAATCCAAGGCATAGATTTCCTTCAGGACGCGGTCAGCCAGCCCATGCAGGAACATGTCCCACTGCGCCTCCTCGTTCCATTGACACTCAGCCGCCAAGGTCCGGAACTCAATGGCATAATCCGATACAGATTTACCTCCCTGCTTGAGGTCCGCCAGGGTTCGTGCTGCTTCTCTTCCCGCGACCGCGCGGTCAAACACCATCTTCATCTCGGCGGCGAGTGTCTGGAACGAGGCACAGCACGGATCTTGATTCTCCCACACCGCCGTCCCCCATAGAGCTGCCCTCCCAGTCAGCAGTGTGAGCACGAACGCCACTTTGCTCTGTTCGGTGGCAAATGTTCTGGGCTGCAGAGAAAAATGCATAGAACAGCGTGTTAAAAATGCTCTGCAAAAGTTCGGCTCACCACTATACGACTCAGGAACCGGTAGGCGGGGTTCTGACTGGGAGACGCTCGGTGGTGGTACTGGGGGAGCGGGCGGTGCGGGTGGTGGCGCAGTGGGAGCTCGTAGTTGTTGCAGCTGCTGGGTGAGCTCGGACACCTGCGCCACGAGAGCTTGAATGGCCCGACCCGACTCATTAGAAGTCCTCTCCTGGGCCTCAATCCGAGAAATGGTGGCTCTGATGAAGTCATCCAGAGGAGAAGAGGATCCACTTGCTGCTCCCATCGCTTGGTCAGATCGTTCTGTCATAATTCATGAAGCGGAAGCAAAATTGCAAGTACTCTTTTATTGTGGGTCAGTAGACACAAGGCAAAATACACGGGTGGGCTGGTGGCGCAGGGACTTGATGGTCAGCGAGATGGTGAAGACAGGTGACGGTGAATCCAGTGAAGTGAACATCCAACGCGACGAACACCAAGAGAACACCGAACAGGAACACGATCAGGAACAGGAACAGGACTGGAATGGCACACGACGACACACACTGAAGACACCAAAACAACGATCTGACAAAGAAAGGAGAGTGCGATGAGTCTATATAGATGAATAAACTGGCAGCAGCTGGTGAGGGGAATGAGATCAGGTGGAGCGCTGATCAGTTGAAATGAGCAGCCACGCCCACTCACACACACCCACACACACAGAACAACAAATACACGAGACACGAAGAAAACAGTGAATTCATGAACCGTGACACATATTTATGGGAATTTTAGAAGACAATATTTTGTATTTGTTCATAAAAAAATTTTTTTTCTCATTATTGCGGCAACCCACGCGATCCGGCACCTTCTCGTCAGCTCCTCCATCTGCTTCCCATGTTGTTTTTTCAAGGAAGGAAAGTGGAAAAAACGTATTCTGTTGTTCATTTTCCTCCCTGAACGATCGTGTGACCTGCTATGGCAGTTCTTGATCGAGCAGTACTGACCAACCATATCGACGTTAATAAAAATCTCAACAGAAAATCTAAACACAGCCTCCAACACATGAATTCACATACAGCGGAATAGGGCGCGATCCTCTCAATATGGCGGCGGACCCATAATGCAACACGGTGTGACGTCACCTTCACATTCCCTATATTTTATTGATGTCTTTCTGCGGTTGAAACACTGATTGAGCAATTACATGAGAGACATGATACGGATTTCGGTAAGTTGAACTGTATCTTTCAACATATTTTCCGATGTTCATGTTTATTTCATTCTGTAGTAAAGCGGAAGGTATGGTCGCGCTCACTCGCACTTCGCTTGAACTGAGGCGCTAGTGATCTCTCGCGCCACATGCATTAAAGAGCGCCAAAACGGTTTATTGTTTGAATTTTGTGATAAAATGGACAGAATTTGAAAGCTGAGACTTTGTTTCATTTCAAAAGTAACAAAGCACAAAGCTTATTGCGATTGATTTGACAAACATTAATGATGAAACCTGAAAAGTGACCCAGTCTCTGTTCAACTTTCTCTTCATAGCTTGTATTTAGCATAATCTAGCCTATATGCTTGGTCTGTAAGTTTGTGAATAAAAATGAAAATGTGAACAAAAACAGAGCCTATTAAATGTCTTATTATCATTAAAATATGAAAATTTAAATTAAAATGACGGTAAGAGATTATGATGGAATTTTTACGACCCTGTCCGTCAAAATGACGGACAATGCGAAGGTCCAAGGGCCACCTCTGACCTACAATCACATTTGCAGCGTGATTTATAAGTTATTTGTAGTTGTATATTTATAGCTCAATAAGTCAGCTGCTTCTGTAAGTACTTTGGATGACAATGGTTTGCTCTTGCTGTTCAGTAAAGGATGAAATTGGTTGTTGATGTAGATTTTATTTTTTATTTTTATTTTTTATAGTACAAACTGGTTAGTGGCCTAAAGGGACACGTTTCTGGAAAAAAAGGTTGTTTTTTTTCTCACATCCCATATTTTCCCACCAACTTGTCCATTTAGGGGCTTAAAAGTTAAGATTGTAAAGATGATTTTTAATGTTTTCTTGACAAATTCTTGTTTGAAAGATTCAAGTAGTTTTTATAAGCTTGAAGTTTTTAGTGTTAGACAGATAGAAAATCAGACAGATCAATACAAATTCAGACAGACCATATCAGATGACTTCAGACCCCATCAGACCTCAACAGACCCACATCAGACAACCAGTGGTGGATTTAGCAAATTGGGGGCCCAAGGCGAAGGTATGTATGCATACACTTCTTTACTCCAAAATGAAGATGGAAAGCAGAGAACACACAAAGTGTTACCCTACTACACAAACTAATAGTTACGATGGAACCCAACAGAGAATAAGGTTTCAGATAACACCTGAAAAATCTTGCATCACAATAAGTATTGTGATTGTCAAAACATTTTAAACTAAACAGAAACGTTACAATGTTTACATGGTACAATTTTTGGTAAGCTACGTTTTTGTATTATAGCTTGACACAAATTTCACGATTTCAATTAAATTCTTGTGATTTGATTCAATATTGACTCATTTGGATAAATATTAGGTACACAAGATAGGCGTTAATTTTTCTCAAGAAAACAAATCTCACCTAATGCTGTAAACATACAGAGAGCCCTATCAGCTGGTAGTAGTATTATTTAAGGTTAAAAATAACTAAAATTAAACATAATGCGTTTTTATTATAATATTTAATCATATAAGTAAAAATATACTAAATATGTAATATAGTACACATATTTAACAAAATACTCTCTATAGCTCTTTTTTTTCTCGCCAACAAACATGCTATAGTATAGCCTATATTATGGTCATTAATTGGCTTTCCTGAGGTAAATGTTATGTGACAATTGTTCTCCAGCTTATTGACCCCTTTCCGCTGTTGAAAAACACTGATTGATCAATATTATATATGAGGAATATACATTTCGGTAAGTTGGACTGTATCTTTCAACATTGTTCATTCGTGTTTATTTACTATTAGCTAGTAGAGATGATTGGTTCACGTACCGCTAGGGATCTGTCACGTCACATTTACAAGCTCCAAAATGGTATTTATAGTAAGTGAGTGAGAGGGGGTAAGAGGGGCGAATTGGGGAGAGGTGAGGTCCATGTGAGTGTGTATATCCACGTATATCCATGTGAGTGTGTTAACGTTATCCTCACCTAGCACCACTTCATAGCTAGCAGCTGCTGCTGTAGCGGCATGTTCAACGCTTTGGACATTGTTGTTCCTGTCTGTATCCCCAACAGTAGCCGTAAAAAAGTTTGTAATCTTTGGCAACGTTGCCAAATACTTATCGGCGTCTTTTCACTTTTTTCTTTTATTTGAGCCGCTTGGGTAACTTCGTTTCATTTTCGCGTTTAGACTCATTTTGCTTCGTCTCTGTTTGTGTACTTCCCAGTGAATCAAAGCCGTCGTGCCTAAAACCCCCTTAGCTGTTCTAAATTCACTGTAAAACACAGCTTCAAGGGGCTTATTGCTTTTATAAAATGGTTACTCCATAAAAAAATCATTTTAATATTTATTTTATTCATAAAATAAACACCAGCAACAAAAACTATAACGTGATAACACATTTATTCCTCCGCCAAGCAACACATGCAGCAACAAAACATCACAAACGGCAGTTGTGCAGTAACACTAATGTAACGCAGTCACAGGTGTGTGTGTTTGTTGAGTAATTTACAACGGCTTCGAACACGACTCAACCAATCAGAATCAAGGACCGGAACTATCCGTTTTAAAAACTTGTTTAGAGCACATTGTCATTCAATAGTGTCCCTTGGGGTGGATGCTCTAGCAAGCAAATGGCCACCAGTGCTCTTGTATGCATTTCCTCCTCTACTACTTCTGCCAGCGGTTCTGGCCAAAGTGGGGATCTTGAAGGCCCAAGTCAGATCTGGCACCAGATCCAGGGAGGTACAACATGTCTGGCCGCTAGACGGGAGTCTTCCAGAGCTCTTGGAGAAGCAGGTCTGACAACACTGCAAGCCCCATCTAATGCTGCTTGTGGGAAAGGTTCTCTCAATGGTGTCAGTCCAGGGAAATGGACCCAGTTTCATGCGAGGTGGAGTCAGTCTTGTAATTTCTCCAGTTCTTGGTGGAAAATTAACGGTTTCGTCTTCATTGGGATTGGCGTTTTACCATTTTTGTAGCATAAACACCATCAAACCGATGAGAGCTTTGTATCTTCCAATGTTTCATTCGCTGTGCAACTGATAATCAACTGCCATTGGCTCATCTGCGTTGAGGGGAGGGGTTCAATTAGAGCCATTAGACACTTCTCACACTGAAGACAGCATTTCTTTTGTCTATTTCTTCAGTTAGGAAAAGTAAAAGTGATGTGGAGATGGCGTTTATTTGTATTACCAGGTCAGGAAGGTATTTTGTTGAACAGATAAACAGCCATAGCCTATGTAGCTCTCTAACAGAGTTCATTGTAAAGCATTATCTATTGTGAAGGCTCATTTCATTATGGTTGTTGTAACGCTGTGCTGGAATTTTCAGAAGTGATCCACCAGATATCTAGCCTGGTCCTACTAGACTCTCGTACATTTCATTTGTACAGAGAGTCTGGCCACTCTCCATTGACAAGTGTTAACTTAACCTTGAAGTCGGGTATACTGTTGAAGTTTACAACTATTGGATCTGCCCATGGACTCTGCAGAGTCACTCAGGATCTGCCTTAACCAATCACTAACATTTGGTCGTGACGTAACCCTACAACTCAAACTAGTGCATGACCTCCACGTCCTCGTTCTCAGCCACTCCCTCTCTTCGCTGATTGGACAGGTAAAAATTTGGCCGGAGAAAACCCACGAATATACCGCAAACCCAGACGGAGTACTGAAGCAAAATGAAAATTGAGCGTAAGTAAGTAGGAGGGCGGAGCCAGGCTACCAGATATCCACCAGAAGAAAAATAACACGTATGAATAGTTAGTTGATATCCTGGACACCGGGCATGAACACTCAGCTCTGCTGGATCTGGTCTACAGTTTCTCTATATTGCGGTGCTGTTTACAACACATGCGTACAGACACTCCCACTTACAAACACGCAACTGCTACTTTTACAGAAACCTCAGCAATTGTACTTCCTCTCTAGAATAACTTTTTTTTAAATAAATAGTTTAAATGCTTTCCTATTCCTGTTGCACAAGTTGTTCAGCTTGCACAACTACTTCCTCGTTCTACTTGTACGGCTCAGGCATTTTAACAGCATTCAGCGCACCTCCATACAGACAGTTACTCATGAGAACAGATTATTACTACGTTTTAGGAGTGTTAGTTGATTAAAACAATGAATCATACAGTATGCAATATTATTAACTCATCTTTATCTTTAGGTCATGTTCCAAGAACATTTAAACTGGCAGTTATAAAACGTCTCATTAAGAAACCACAATTAGACCCACATAATCTAGCAAATTATAGACCCATTTCAAATCTACCTTTTATGTCTAAAATACTAGAACAAGTTGTGTCCGCCCAACTGGGAAAATGACATCTATGAAAAGTTTCAGTCTGGATTCAGACCGCATCATAGCACTGAAACTGCGCTCGTTAAAATCACAAATGATTTACTTTTAGCTTCTGACCAAGGCTGTACCTCAATACTAGTTTTACTTGATCTTAGTGCTGCGTTCGATACTATAGATCACACAATACTCTTAGATCGACTACAAAATTATACTGGTGTTCAAGGACAAGCATTAAGCTGGTTCAGATCATACTTATCTGACCGCTACCATTTTGTCTATTTAAATGGAGAAAAATCGATCATAACTCCAGTAAACTATGGAGTGCCGCAGGGATCTGTGTTAGGCCCTCTGTTATTCTCAATATATATGCTGCCACTTGGAAATATTATAAGGAAACATGGAATTAGTTTCCATTGTTATGCTGATGACACTCTAATCTATATTTCATCACGGCCAGATGAAAACGCTAAATTATCCAAATTGACAGAGTGTGTTAAAGATATAAAAGATTGGATGATGCGCAATTTTCTTTTATTAAATCCAGACAAGACAGAGGTACTAATCATCGGTTCCAAAAACCGCCCACAAAACCTCTCACAATACAACTTTAACATAGTAGGATGTCCTGTTACTTTATCCTCTACAGTAAAAGACCTGGGTGTTATATTAGACTGCAACCTGTCTTTTGAAAATCATATTTCATATGTTACAAGAACAGCCTTTTTCCACCTTAGAAACATTGCTAAGCTACGTAACATGCTATCAGTTTCTGATGCAGAAAAGTTAGTTCATGCATTCATGACCTTGAGACTAGATTACTGTAATGCTTTATTAGCCGGTTGTCCTGCATCCTCAATAAGCTACAGTTAGTCCAAAATGGCGCCGCTAGAGTTCTAACTAGATCAAGAAAATATGATCATATAACACCAATTTTATCATCACTACATTGGTTACCTATAAAGTTCCGTATTAATTACAAGGAATTGCTACTGACTTATAAAGCCCTAAACGGCTTAGCTCCAGTCTATTTAACCAATCTTCTATCGCCCTATAATCCATCGTGCTCTTTAAGATCACTAAATTCGAGGCTTTTGGTCATACCTAGGATATCTAGGTCCACCAAAGGAGGGAGAGCATTTTCACATTTAGCTCCAAAACTCTGGAATAGTCTTCCTGATACTGTTCGTTGCTCAGACTCGCTCTCCCAGTTTAAAACTAGATTAAAGACGCATCTCTTCAGCCAGGCATTCATATAATACTTTTAATCTTACAGTTAAATCCGACCTCTAGTTCATAAACGCCAGAGGAGAACTGGCCCCCGACTGAGCCTGGGTTCTCCCAAGGTTTTTTTTTTTTTTTCTCCATTAGGTCACCTGATGGAGTTTTTCGGTTCCTTGCCACTGTTGCCTTTGGCTTGCTCAGTTGGGGATTTTTGGGGATATTTAATTTAATTAATCAATCAACAATACTATTGATCAGCATTACCAGACGTGGACGTTTTCCACTAGAAACAAACATTGATGTATTATTTTAATTTAATACTGTGAAGCTGCTTGGTCGGATAACTACTCGTGTAACTGTTTTTAAATAGGGAAAACGTTGATGTGTTTGGTCACTTCTAAATTCATTGCTGCTAGATACCACTGAATATACTGGGGCAAGCTAAGTGCTTTCAGTGTCATTGCGCGCTAGAGCGATTAAGTGCACGCACTGAGATGAGAGAGGTATGTATCAACTCGTCTTAGATAAGGGAATAACATAGTTTAATATGAAAAAATGGTAGAGTATCCCTTTAAAAAACAATGCAGGAATGTCGCTGCCTTGACACCATGCACACTTTTTTTTTTTACATTTGACAAAAAGAATTTGGTTTCGTATGATGAAACACTTTCAAACATTAGTGGAAAATAGTTAATCTGATTAACTGCATCTGTGTGAGGAGAACTGACTTTCTAAAAATCACCAAAACACAGACAAAATGAGTTCTTGGTGTGATCATTTTTCCTCTTTTTATTCAGACACAGCTAACTCCTACATCTTCACTGTGGCTACAGTCATGAACTTCAATTCCTCCATGTGGACAGTCAAAAATGCTCCTCTCAGTCCCGGTACATCTCAACTCATCCAGCAAGATTTTTCCAGTTCCTGCAGGAGATACACAGCAGACCATTGTGAGCAGGGGTGCCGCCAGAAATTCTGGGCCCTATGGAAACCAAAATTTCTGGGCCCCCTACATTTTTTACAGATAAAATTTAACCCAATAAACATGCCCTGTATACTTTAAAAAAGATACTTAGCACATTGCATAGTTAAAATGTCTAAAGATGAGTACAAAGCCTACAAAAACAAGAAACAAATATAGAAATATGTACTTGTTTACATAAAAGGGAGAACATTTATTATCTCAATTGCATTTGCAAGCACAACAGAACATAATGTACACATATTGACATATACTTTACATGAACAAGCTTTAGCTGGGTCAAACTGCTCAATCAGGAAACATCAGCTAGAACTAACCCATAATTAAATCAGTCCAGGAATAAAACTAGCAAGGCCAAAAGGTCTCAAAATCAAGACACACCAGCAGCAAGGCAGACAGGAGCAAACACACACACACACACACACACACACACACACACACACACGTAATAATACATAACCATATTATTTTTATTGGCCTTTTATTTATTATTTTTATTGGCCTTTTATTAAAATATCTATTTTGTAAACTTATAGCCAATGGTTACTACAGACACATGTTTTATTCAATTTTATATAATTTTTTCTGGGGCATTTTATTCATATTAAGAACGTCAAGTTTGACAGCATCGATCGTAGCAGCAGCACTGTCACTTCACAGAACACACGACACACACTGCAAACTGATTTTGTAATTTTTGAAGCGTGTAGATTACTTTTTGTTTTGTAAAGTTATCATCATGTGGCGAACACAGTAGATAAGACGTGTTTAGAGGCTTCAATCTTTGTGAAGTATCGTGCTCAGGCTCACCTTGTTCAGCTGAGACGGGGACGGGGGACGTGGGGGAAGGAGGACGTGGGTGTGCAGCAGCCGCTGAATCTGTGTCTACGAGACATGATAACCCGGAGACAGCAGATATGTTATTATTGTTGAATGTAAATCATAATTCAGTAATTATTTTACTAAGCTAGCTAGATAAAAGCAGGTCATATAAGTAACTCTGAACAGGGGCGTAGCACCAAATTTTGGGCCCTGGGTACAACCCATCTTGCTGGGCCCCCGTACCAAATACCATAGTGATACCAATGGGTGGGGTATTGCATTTTTATCATAAAAACACTTAAAATGTAAACAAAATAAGCCACACTCTGATTAATATATTTTTGTTTTATTGTCAAAAGTACTACTTACTGAGATGACAAAAGGTCTAGCAGGTCCAAACCTGGACTAAATCAAATATACTGTAAAGCAGTTCTGAACAATGACCATACCAAATGAGAAAAACTTTGGTCTGAACATTAATAAACACAAACTAAATAATGTCAGTTTTTACTAAATGCCCATTGACGGGTCTTCTTTCTTTTATCTTCACCTTTGAACTGAGTTGGGATCTCCATTGCCTGAGCAACCAGTGTGGCCTCACCAAGCAGGCTGTCCCATTCATTGCGAAGTGCTTGCATTTCCTCTTTTAAACTTGCGATGTTTGCAGCCTCCACATCCAGTGAAATATTTCCTGCTTGAAGAATAATATTTCGATTCTCAATGCACTGCAGAATCTTTACCCACACAGTGAGGAGAAGAACTGCATCAAACTTTGAAAAATAATCTTTAAGACCATTTGCCTCATATTTTGCCTCATTGGTCAGATTGCAGTTGGCAATTACGCTGTCTAATGCTTCAATAATTGAAGGCAAATGAGTCGCCACAACTCGAACAGCCGCAATACGAGCACTTCAACGAGTCTCTGACAGACGATGAAGAGAGCAACCAGTTTTGTCTTTCAAAATTGCCCATCGTTCTGGACTGGCACTGAAAAATGTGTACAGACAATTAATACATCCAAAAAAAGTCGAAACCTGATGACAGTACTGCGCAGAATGTACTCCCACCAGATTGAGAGTGTTGGATGCACAAGGACTCTATGTTGCAACTGGGTTTTGTTGAAAAATCTGAGCCTGAACACCTTTCACTTTGCCTGACATATTCGCACCATTGTCATACCCTTGCCCTCAACAGTCTTCCAATGGTACGCCGCTGTCTTTCAACATGTCTAGGATCATTTGTGAAATTTCCTTGCGTGACTTTTTATTAAAGTCTTTGAACTGGAGGAATCTTTCTGTTATCTTCCAAACACCACTGTTATTGTCTTGATGCACATATCTTAGTCTGTTTAGAACTTTTTTTGCCACATAGTTCAATGAACTCATTCTGTGTTTCAGGACTAAGTTAATGAGTTAGCCGTGATGCCTTCTTCTTTTCTCTTACTTTTTCAAGATGCTCATGTAAAATGGGGTCATAATGTGCTAACAACTCAAGAGTGCCGAGAAAATTTCCATTATGGACATTGTCTAGTTCCAGGGTTTTGCCTCTGAATGCAAGATTTCTTGAAGCCAAATGAATGGTCACATCCAAAAGCCTCTCCAATAATAATGTGTTCTTCTCAATTTCTGTCAGTATTTGTCGTTCAACGTGACTATCCACACCTCCTGCTGCTGAAGACTTTTCCATTTCAAATAGCACTGCTTATGTCTCATGTTTTGGAAACTTTTCATAAATTTTTTTCCATCTGACGTTTGCTGTTTTAAGCCCATCTTTGCTATTTAGTGCACTTTTTGATGGTGTTTTCTGCTCATGAGAGAAGAGCAGATATGGGATGCAGTATAGAGCTTTTGCACTTTCACTATATATAAGCCAATCTCTTCTGATTTTCTCACGGCCATTAGCAGACTTTGCATACTGAAGGTAAGTTGGGAATGGTTTGCCCTCCATATCTTTAGGTGTGATATTTCCAATACCAGGTTTTGCTCCACCTTCACTGGCTAGCATTTGAACAATAGTTTTCCTGTGCTTATCAGCAAGAGTTGTTGGCCATAATCCTGGGTCCTCTGACAATCCCTCACCAGTATGTCTCTCATTCTCTTCTCTTTCCTCTTCAGCTCTGTCCACCTGCTCCTGACTACCTTCATCACATTCTTCACTTTCCCTCTCATCACTTATATGAATATCAACCTCATCTTCTATTTCTGCCTCTGCTACAAGAGTTTGTTGTTGTTATTATATAACATTGTTATTGTACCAATTTTGCTTATTTCCTCTTAACACTTAATTACTAATTACTAAGTGTTAAAACAGGCAATTCCGCTAAAAGCTCACCTTGTCTCACTGTCACATCCACCTCACTGTCACTGCTTTTGTAACGGGAACAGGAATTTTAGTATTGACCCTTGAGGTACAACAACAAGAGACAAAGGGTGTATAAACTCAGTTTTATTAACAATCTTTCAATACATATAAAACACACACACACTATACAGTGAGGAAAATAAGTATTTGAACACCCTGCTATTTTGCAAGTTCTCCCACTTGGAAATCATGGAGGGGTCTGAAATTGTCATCGTAGGTGCATGTCCACTGTGAGAGACATAATCTAAAAAACAAAATTCAGAAATCACAATATATGATTTTTTAACTATTTATTTGAATGATACAGCTGCAAATAAGTATTTGAACACCTGTCTATCAGCTAGAATTCTGACCCTCAAAGACCTGTTAGTCTGCCTTTAAAATGTCCACCTCCACTCCATTTATTATCCTAAATTAGATGCACCTGTTTGAGGTCGTTAGCTGCATAAAGACACCTGTCCACCCCATACAATCAGTAAGAATCCAACTACTAACATGGCCAAGACCAAAGAGCTGTCCAAAGACACTAGAGACAAAATTGTACACCTCCACAAGGCTGGAAAGGGCTACGGGGAAATTGCCAAGCAGCTTGGTGAAAAAAGGTCCACTGTTGGAGCAATCATTAGAAAATGGAAGAAGCTAAACATGACTGTCAATCTCCCTTGGACTGGGGCTCCATGCAAGATCTCACCTTGTGGGGTCTCAATGATCCTAAGAAAGGTGAGAAATCAGCCCAGAACTACACGGGAGGAGCTGGTCAATGACCTGAAAAGAGCTGGGACCACCGTTTCCAAGGTTACTGTTGGTAATACACTAAGACGTCATGGTTTGAAATCATGCATGGCACGGAAGGTTCCCCTGCTTAAACCAGCACATGTCAAGGCCCGTCTTAAGTTTGCCAATGACCATTTGGATGATCCAGAGGAGTCATGGGAGAAAGTCATGTGGTCAGATGAGACCAAAATAGAACTTTTTGGTCATAATTCCACTAAACGTGTTTGGAGGAAGAAGAATGATGAGTACCATCCCAAGAACACCATCCCTACTGTGAAGCATGGGGGTGGTAGCATCATGCTTTGGGGGTGTTTTTTTGCACATGGGACAGGGCGACTGCACTGTATTAAGGAGAGGATGACCGGGGCCATGTATTGCGAGATTTTGGGGAACAACCTTCTTCCCTCAGTTAGAGCATTGAAGATGGGTCGAGGCTGGGTCTTCCAACATGACAATGACCCGAAGCACACAGCCAGGATAACCAAGGAGTGGCTCTGTAAGAAGCATATCAAGGTTCTGGCGTGGCCTAGCCAGTCTCCAGACCTAAACCCAATAGAGAATCTTTGGAGGGAGCTCAAACTCTGTGTTTCTCAGCGACAGCCCAGAAACCTGACTGATCTAGAGAAGATCTGTGTGGAGGAGTGGGCCAAAATCCCTCCTGCAGTGTGTGCAAACCTGGTGAAAAACTACAGGAAACGTTTGACCTCTGTAATTGCAAACAAAGGCTACTGTACCAAATTTTAACATTGATTTTATCAGGTGTTCAAATACTTATTTGCAGCTGTATCATACAAATAAATAGTTAAAAAAATCATACATTGTGATTTCTGGATTTTTTTTTTTTTAGATTATGTCTCTCACAGTGGACATGCACCTACGACGACAATTTCAGACCCCTCCATGATTTCCAAGTGGGAGAACTTGCAAAATAGCAGGGTGTTCAAATACTTATTTTCCTCACTGTATATAGAAGTATGCACGACTAGGCAGAGAGGTTAGTAACATCTATATACGTGGTCCATGATCACGCTAGAGATAGCAGATGATTAAGTATAAATAAGCATATTAAGCAAGTAACACTACTGCTATAAAACCAGTGGCAAAAATATGGCACCCTCTAAAGGGGAGTGAAGTCCCAAGGTCACAGTTATCTCAACGCTGGTAGATGCACCACTAATAATTCTACACTCGTGTACAAATCACATCACACACATGATCACACTTTCATGAAAACAAGGGTTAAATAACCATAAACGTATGTGACAATAGATACACAAGATCACACAGCATAACGAAGTAGACCAAGCCAAAAGCAACACGCACACACAGTTAAATGCTACTACGTTAAAAACACTGTTTACACGAGGAATACCCTTTCACCACATTCACTGTTCAGGAAAGTTATAGCGAGCAGCCAGACCTTATAACCTAACCATTGTCTGCCTAATAAACCCCCCCGTTTCTATACAGGAAATAAATTAACAGCCCAGCAACCACTCACGGCCAGTCCACAGTTGAAAATCACAGTACAAGGAAATCGCCGCCGTCTCTGTCTCTTCGTTCCTTGTGACGATGCAGGGTATCTCGCGCCTCCCGTCGACAGCGTTCCTCCACGGATGGTATCCATGAAAACTCCACCGGGAACTGCGAGGAGGGGAAAGTGGATCAGTCAACTCTTCACAACAATATAGCGGGATAAAGCCCACTCGTTTGCAAGACAGTCGCAAAACTACTTCCCTTTAATTCGAAGAATAGAGTGCGTTGGAATAATTCTTTCGCCGTCTTCACTGCGTCCAAGTAGATAGTGACCGGCTCACGGCTATCTGGGGAATCGGAGGCGGTGCAATACCGACGTCCCCGCTCTCGTGGGTTGCGGTGCGTGAAGTCGTGTTCGGGCTCCGACTACTCGTCCCGGTTACCAGAATCCATCAGCTTTTATCCTCTCCAGCCACTAATCACGAAGGCTGCTGATTATTCCCCATTATCGGCCGCACCTGTGGATGATTGTCTCAAACACACACACAGACATATGTGCAACCCCGCCCCCAGACAGTTTATTCAACATCTCAATTACGTGTAGCCCCGCTACATTTTCACCTGGCCATGATGAGGGGCCTGCTGCTGTAGGGTCTGAAACTGAAATATATGGCTTCAAATGGTTGCTAAAATATCCTTTATTGTCACAATACCTTTTTTAATGTGTAGGCTAAGTACAAGTTAATTGAAGATTATTTGTCTGTTTAAAATAAATGCAGACTATAGAATCACAGGGTACACTAACCGCCAAACTAGACATTCAGTCTTTGAATTACGTTTTAAAATAAGTCATTTTCAATCATTAAGATGTGCATTAAACTGAGAACAATCCTGTAGGCCTACTTAATGTAAGAGCGTGCGCGAACTAATTTGCATAACAATGCGGTAAATTGGCGCTAACGATCTGTGTTTTAGCAGGTGTTAGATTTTGACAATGGAGGGAAATATACAGTGTTTTCATGTAAACTTCTGACTCTGGGGAGAACTGCAGCAGAAGAGGAGACAAGCTGCGCAGCTGCCTGGAGTGGCAGTGTGTTGAGCTCCCAGCTAGAGCCCGACCGATATATCGGCGGGCCGATATTATCGGCCGATATTAGGCATTTTCCTAACTATCGGTATCGGCATTTATAATGGCCGATAAATTAATATTTAAAAAAAATGCAGCGTGCAGTGATTTATAAGGATGGCGCTGCCAATAAAGCACCTAAAAGCTGTCACAAAGAACAGGCAAAAGTGGCAAAAAAAATAACGGCTGCGTCCATGTAGACACAGTGTTAAAGCTCATTCTGCTACGTTACAACATCAAGCAATATTCCAATAATTTATGTAATTATAACACTTTATATAGGGCCATTTTGCATTAAGAGTAGCCAGATGGACACGCCAGACGCGACACGTTCAGAATTAATACACTTTTAGTAAACTACAGAACAGCGCGAGCGGGAAGCGGCGCACCTCACAGGCAGAGAATGCGTCCGAGAATGGACACTGCATTAGTGATATAAAACGCACACACACAGGTCTGTTAAATTAAGCAATACTTTTAAGGTAGTCTAATATTTTTCTGACTAACAAAATTACTGACACAGTAAAGGGTAGATTTAAATAAAGAAAAACGAAATTTAAATAAAGAAAACGAAATTTAAATAAAGAAAAACGAAATTTAAATAAAGAAAACGAAATTTAAATAAAGAAAAACGAAATTTAAATAAAGAAAAACGAAATTTAAATAAAGAAATAAAACTAAATTTAAATAAAGAAAAACGATTGATAATAACGGGTAAAAAGGCTAATACTTTTTGTTTCTATTATTCCATTTTCCACAATGTCAAAGCAACACAGCTTAACCCAAAACACAAGCTCAGACGAGACATGCACTTCGTCCATACAAACTCCGCTGTTCTGCGCTCTAGCCAGAGAACACTCCCGTTGCTGGAACACTTGCGCGTCAGTTCTGTTTCTAGCTTGCATGCGTTTTCCGCGTGGCTCGAGCCGCGCCTGAGAGACGCGTCTCACGCAGGCAGTGTGCAAACTCCAACCTGTTAACATGGGAGCCGAAATAAAAACGGCCATGCCACGCAGTCAGTGTGTCGCCGGCCTTATTCAAGCGCGAATGAGAACCGTTTCGCGGGGGATCCCAGATGTGAAAAAAAAAAAAAAACGAATGTCAAATTTTCAAATCGAATACCAACCCACCGAACGAATATTCTAATATTCGGGTCCAGCCTAGTTTCACGTTTAGTACATTTTGCTTACTACTTATTTAAAATAGTATAAAACTACTGTACATATGTAATTATAAACGTTTTCATTATGATATTATTAATTTTACTTTACTAAAAAGATCTGAGTTCTTCCTCCACTGGTAGATATTAGAGAAATTAAGATTAAAAATAGAAGATAAGGTTTTGTCAGTGACACTTTTGATATATTTATTGATACAAGTTATGTTTTAAATAACGTGACTAAATTAAAAGACAAAGTCCTTAGTGAAGATTATGCAACAGTATTTAGAATATAATATAATATAAAATGCAATGCAAACTAGCTTGGTTACAGCTCAAATTCTCATTCTATCATTCACCCTGCCTCCATTACATATCTTTGTCACACAAGTGTTTGATCACCACATTTGAGTGATCATTGCAAAACGTTTATATATTTATTCTGTTTATACTGTGTATTCTATACAGTACCCATCAAAAGTTTGTACACACCAATTGGAAAGTGTGTCCAAACTTACTGTACTATAATACACATAAATAATATTGCTACTGTATTATAATATACACATAAATAATATCGGCCGATATATCGGTATCTGGCTTTTTTTTTATCGGTATCGGCATCGGCGCCCAAAAATCCATATCGGTCGGGCTCTACTCCCAGCTCCGCCTCCGTCTGCTTCTCACTCCCTGTTATTTACCCAGAAACATTGTTTGCTCGCTATGTAGGGTGTGATACTATAAAGTATTGGTATATTATTCAAATAGAGTACGAACATAAATGTATGCTATTCTACCTGGAGTAGATATTTATGTTAAAACAATGTCAATGCTCGATGATGCTTTTGGAGCTCACCTTTCTTTTAAAAAAACTGAGTGAGCAACTGCTTGCCCTCATTTGCCTTTCTCTCTTTAATCTTCTTTTCTTTTCGTTTTTGAGCCCCTGATTTTCCTTTCTTAAGGAAAGACATGACTCTTCCCGTCTTCCTAGTTCCTATCACGGCTCACTCCAGCTCCTGTCTCATCAACTGATTCACTGCAGATCCGCAGCAGAAGCACCTGACCTGCGGGCCATACCATTTACATTGATTCGAGAGGGGTGGTGAGGCCCTGCACAGCGTGAAAATGACTTTTTTTATTATACCAAACCAGTGCCTAACTACAAGTTTAGTTTTGCACAGGAACTTTTTTATTTGTACATAAATGCTATACAAATGTTAGTGCATGTGTATGTATAGAAAACTGACTTCTAAGGCCCCCAAGATGTGCATAAATTCTAAAAATGTGCATAAAAACTTGCACGGCGGATAATTTTGTAATTTTTTATTTAGATGTGCATAAACTATGATAGAAACACCTTTGCAGAGCAACAATAACCTCATGTGATCCACAAACGAGTTACTAGGAGTGCTACTTGGGTATTGAGAGGTGTGTTCCTGGTGCTCTTCAGTTTGGAGATCCAAAAATGTTTCCCAAATAAACAATGGTTCTGAGGCACTTAAATGGAATATAGGTTTAAAAAGCCTTTATTTAAACTTGGCTATCCATTAAAAAACATGCCAACATGTTTCGGCCTCTGTGGCCTTCTTCAGGGCAAATTCAAAATGGCAGTCTATATATCTGCATGGGGTCACATGACCTAGAAGCACAGGTGCTCATCTGCACATATCATCTGACTGCAAGCAATTACAAGTAAGCAGTAAAGGGGATTCAGGTGGGTTTATTAAAAAGTTTATTAATGACAAAGAAGGCAACATCCATCTGTGTCTGTTTCTCGATTGTGTCTGAATTTCAAATCTTTTTCTGAAAGTTTCTTTAGATCTAGAAATATTTTCTTTGCATCTGCAGTCTCTGTATCTATCCGGTCAAACAATGTCTCTGAAACAATGATATTCTCACCCTCTTCTTTGGAGTAGGAAAAAGATCCAGTTGCCATTTTTCAGAGTGAAGAGTAAAACAGGTCCCGACGTTCACAGAACGGAGCCAGAACAGATGCCCCCAGCAGAGTTTATCTTAAAACTAACAGAATGGACATTAACTAACAATGTTTTCTTATTCCAAAACAGATTCTTTAAGCAGATAAAAGGTACAGCAATGGGAGCTTGCTTTGCACCAAATTACTCAAATCTGTTTATGGGTATCTGGGAGGAAACATTTGTCTATTCGAGTCTAAATGAGTATGTTAATAAGATTGTATGGTGGGGTAGATATATCGACGATGTTCTTCTTATATGGTCTGGGTCACAGCAAGAGCTGCTACAGTTTCATGCGTATCTTAATAACACTAATCCTAATTTGAAGCTCAGTCTAGAGTTCTCATTAACAAATATCCATCTGGAGATATCAAAAGATGACAAAGGTGAATTGCACACGTCCGTGTTTAGAAAACCCACTGATCGGAATACCATACTGAGGGCAGAAAGTTACCACCCACCTTGGTTAATAGAGAATATCCCTTTTGGCCAATTTCAAAGGATTAAACGCATATGTGATTCTGAAGACATTTTTGATAAAAATGCTCAAGACATGGTTCAAAGGTTTAAGAAAAGAGGATATAAACACAAGACCTTAGATACAGCCTATAATAGAGTTAAAGAAATTAGTAGAGAACAGCTGTTGGTTTAGAAACAGAGGCGACAACAAGAGCAAAATCAAGTTTATTTTGTTACACAATACAGTAGTCAAGCCAATAAGATAAAGCAAATAATCAAGAAGAATTGGGACATAATAAAAAGTGATACTGTCTTGAGAGATGTACTGCCGGAGGTACCTACTTGATGTGGAAAGTGGTAAAATATAGAAAGTGTAAAATTATTTAATATCTGAGACTGCACATATTTATTAGAGCATGAAATAAAATGTAATCTTTTTCACAATGTAACTTTTTTTTTTCTGTAACTTGTCTTATATAAAGTAACCTTTTGCTACATGTATCTATTGATATTTTAAACTATCCTGATGTGAAAATGTGACTTATCTAAAGTAACTTGTTGTAATTGCTTGCAGTCAGATGATATGTGCAGATGAGCACCTGTGCTTCTAGGTCATGTGACCCCATGCAGATATATAGTATGCAGTCTATAGACTGCCATTTTGAATTTGCCCTGAAGAAGGCCACAGAGGCCGAAACATGTTGGCATGTTTTTTAATGGATAGCCAAGTTTAAATAAAGGCTTTTTAAACCTATATTCCTTTTGAGTGCCTCAGAACCATTGCTTATTTGGGAATAACCTCATGTGACTTTGCCTCAGCAGAGGCTGTGATTGGATAACTGGAGCATCTCAACTGTTGGTTTGGTGTTTCTGAAACGCCTGAGTCAAAGACTGTCATCAGAATGATTTGGTTTAATTCCTCCGGAAGCGTCTCACACGACTGCATTTCCTAACACCAGCATCCGAACGCAAGAGAACATGACAGTGTTTATTGTGTTTCGTCTGACGCTCTGAGACAAACTCATTTATGATGGAGGGAAACAGAGCCTGATTGCAGCAACTTACGGTTTTATTACAGATATAATGTGCCAATTTCCCAGCAAGTGATGATTTTGCTCTCTTGAACACATGGGATGGAAACGTTGCTTTATTCACAAATGTTTTATGCAATTTTGCACACAAGTTAAATCTGCAACTTTGGATGGAAACATAGCTAGTGACACACAGTAGTTCAGAGAGATGGATCAGTATTTATGGATATTACCAGGCACACCACCCTAGGGTCCTACATCACCCTTCTCACCCTTCGTACCTGTTTAAGACCATCATACATGTACATACAATCAATTCACTTGCAAAACAGTTTATTATTCAAATAGATGCTGTGCACTCACAGATATCGTAGATACACACAAAATATGCCAAAACATACCTTGATTTCCCTTTTGCCCTGGGAGAGAATAGGGTAAGAGGAAAGGAAGAAAGTCAAGAAACAGACACAGATGGATGTTGCCTTCTTTGTCATTAATAAACTTTTTAATAAACCCACCTGAATCCCCTTTACTGCCCTTTATTCCATTCAGACCCCGAGATCCTGGGACACCTACATACAACATCGAACTCAGATGACGACTGCATGATATAAACCCAATGTTTATCATCTGTTTTCATGTTTGTCTTTATTTACCTGGCAAGCCTCGATCTCCCTTTACCCCCTGTTGTCCTGGGCGCCCTGAAAACAATTATTTACCCAAAATTATTGGCAACAGCATATATCACTTTTATGGGCATATGTTCTTAGCACTCCTACAATACCTTGAAGGCCAAGGCCACTGTCTCCCTTTGGTCCAGGTGAGCCTTTTTCTCCAGGTGGTCCTCGCAGGCCAGGAGGTCCCTGTGGACCAGGAGGCCCTAAAAGACCAATCAACCACAGGTTAGGGCCCAAATGAATGAGGAATTATGAAACTTAATGGGTGCACCATTCTGCCTGAAAACACATTTACAAGGTACCAGGATGATACAATAAGCACTTGTGAGGAAAAACTATAATCTCTGTATTTAATGAAGTTGCCAAGTTGTGGTAGAGTTTAGTGACTTGGAGGTAATTACTGTCTGTGAAAGAATCTGTAGTTTTTGGAAAAACCTATTGTCTTTGAAAGTCAAGACATATGTTTTCCTTTTTCCTTTTGAGTAATTTTGTGTTTGCCGTATAATAGATTCTGGAATGAAACTGCTGTGCAATAAGCTTTCTCCAATATTGTGGTATCAGCTATTTCAGATAAATCAAAGTACACCAGATTTTATGTACCTTCTCTTAATTAACTACACAAAAATACAGCAAGGTTTTTAAACTCTACTTCTAGAGAATGAAGAACAAATAATTGAATCAGGTGTGTTTTGCTTTTTTATGTTTTTAATTAATTTATAAATCCACTGTAAACTTCATTGTTACATTGTTATAATGCAGTGTTATATTACATCTGGAACATGCAATTAGATTATTTTGTTGTAAATAAAAAAGCCTGACAATGTCACTGCTAAATACCTTTAAGTAGTGTTGTATTGTTTCTTTCCAAAAGCTTTCTTACCTCTTACACCTGGAGGTCCCTGCCCTCCTCGCTCACCACTGGGACCTTGGTCTCCTTTAGGCCCTGAGGAAGAGAGATTTCAAGTACAAGGTATCAAAAAGTGACAAAATGCAGATAGTCAAGTGTGGCTTTGACTGAGATTTAGTTTTAGTGGTGTTTAAAGGAGTAGTTCACTTTTAAAAAAACTTTTGCTGATAATTTACTCACCCCCATGTCATCCAAGATGTCCATGTCTTTCTTTCTTCAGTCGAAAAGAAATTAAGGTTTTTGATGAAAACATTCCAGGATTTTCCCCCATATAATGGACTTCAATGGGACCCAAACGGTTCAAGGTCCAAATGACAGTTTCAGTGCAGCTTCAAAGGGCTTTAAACGATACCAGGCGATGAATAAGGGTCTTATCTAGCGAAACAATCGGTCATTTCAAAAATAAATAAAAAAGTTAAAGTTTTATAAGCACAAATGCTCGCCTTGCTCTGTTCTGTGATGCGCGTTCGTGACGTCACGTAATACGCAATTACGTTGAAAAGGTCACGCTTGAAAAAATTTTGTCCTGAAGAAAATGTTCTTTTAGGCTTTTTAATATTAAAGCACCCAGGATACGCACACGAAATGGGCATTTTAAACGATAAACTGACACAAATACGTTTGAATATGTGTATATGGTCCTCCTTCCGCACATTTTTAAACACGTCAAACGTGACCTTTTCAACGTAATTGCGTATTACGTGATGTCACGAACGCGCATCACAGAACAGAGCAAGGCGAGCATTTGTGCTTATAAAACTTAAACTTTTTTATTTATTTTTGAAATGACCGATCGTTTCGCTAGATAAGACCCTTATTCATCGCCTGGTATCGTTTAAAGCCCTTTGAAGCTGCACTGAAACTGTCATTTGGACCTTGAACCGTTTGGGTCCCATTGAAGTCCATTATATGGGGGGAAATCCTGGAATGTTTTCATCAAAAACCTTAATTTCTTTTCGACTGAAGAAAGAAAGACATGGACATCTTGGATGACATGGGGGTGAGTAAATTATCAGCAAAAGTTTTTTTAAAAGTGAACTACTCCTTTAATAAGGAAAGCATCACTATTACTACTGTTCAGACTAAACAGATTAAAGTGGTTTTGTGGTGTGGTTGTACTTTTGCACAACTGCACTACACTGTAAAAAAAATCGTATTTTTTATCAGTAGTAGTAATTAGCAGCTATAAACAAACTATCAAATAATTTGGGTCAGATTTATCTTTTAAGAAGTACCTGGATTTCCACGGGCCCCTGATGTTCCTGCCAAACCATTCTTTCCATCGGCACCTGGACGACCGTCATTCCCAGGTAAACCTTGTGTGCACAGAGCAGTAGTCATTAGAGCAGTATAAAACTCTTACAGCATGGAAAAATGTGCAAGGCATTTCCACAACACATATTTTCTGTTTTATTACAGTATGAATTATTAAGGTGGCCTTTCATCATAATAATCAGGCACCTTGTATTCCTCTCTCTCCTGGATCCCCCTTTAAGCCTGAAACACCTGGAGACAGAAATAAATACAGTCAGGGAGAGATGTGGATCTGCTATACTGGGATGAGACGTGTGTGAAAGTAAGGAGGCGATTACCAGGTGCACCCGGAGCGCCAACCATTCCCTTTACGCCTGCGAGACCTGGGTCTCCTCTCTGTCCTTTTTCACCTGGAGCTCCAGGCTCACCTACCCTCCCTGAAATAAATACAATCATTTTAAATTAATTTCATTGTTTTGCAGCATTTTCTTTGTGTACACCAAAGAAGTGAATGCTTTAGCATTACTAACGTACAATTATTTCCTAAGCCTACGCAGCTCGTTAACACTGACAAAAAATGAAGAGCATAATACTCACACATGCTTCTCAAGAGCACTCACACCCATACACATATGCATACAATTTCATACAGATATACAAAAATACACTAACCTGGTGAGCCAAGGCCTCCTTTCTGTCCTGGGTTCCCTGGTATTCCAGGAGAACCTAATACAGAGCACAGCTGGAGTATAAAAACTGACTACTCAAAGCATGACATAACAATGACAAAATACTATTCACACGCATCTGTTGGAAAAAAGGATGGAAGACACCAAAGGTCAAATGACAGCTTTAGTTCAGTTCAGTGTTTATGTCTGTTTTGACCAGCAGGGAGCACTAAAACCACACAGGCGAGCCTTTTTCTCCAGGAGGTCCCTGTGGACCAGGAGGCCCTAAAAGACCAATCAACCACAGGTTAGGGCCCAAATGAATGAGGAATTATGAAACTTCATGGGTGCACCATTCTGCCTGAAAATAAAAGTCACATTTAGAGGGTACCAGGATGATACAATGAGCACTTGTGAGGAAAAACTATAATCTCTGTATTTAATGAAGTTGCCAATTTGTGGTAGAGTTCAGTGACTTGAAGGTAATTACTGTCTGTGAAAGAATCTGTAGTTTTTGGAAAAATGTATTATCTTTGAAAGTCAACACATATGTTTTCCTTTTTACTTTTGAGTACTTTTGTGTTTGTCGTATAATAGATTCTGGGATGAAACTGCTGTGCAATAAGCTTTCTCCAATATTGTGGTATCAGCTATTTCAGATAAATCAAAGTACACCAGATTTTATGTCATTTGTCATAAGACTGGCTACTGGTAAGTTCAAGTCCTCCAGGGAAATTTACGAGTTGGTAAGTTTTTGACAAGTCACTTTTGTCGGAGCAAGATGGCAGTGTACCTTCTCTTAATTAACTACACAAAAATACAGCAAGGTTTTTAAACTCTACTTCTAGAGAATGAAGAACAAATAATTGAATCAGGTGTGTTTAGCTTTTTTATGTTTTTAATTAATTTATAAATCCACTGTAAACTTCATTGTTATATTGTTATAGTGAAGCACTATGAGCACCATTTTCTCTAGTACATTAGAAATTGTTGCACCAATTAGATTAAAAAAGGTTAGAGAGAAAACTAAAGCACCATGGTACAACAGTGCTACGCATGTTATCAAGAGAGAAACCCATAATTTAGAGAGTAAATGGAAACAAACTAATTTAGAGGTCTTTAGACTTGCGTGGAAAGACAGTATGTCACGTTATAAAAAGGCCCTAAAAGCAGCCAGGGCTGAGCATCTCCACAAACTAATAGAAAATAACCAAAATAATCCAAGGTTTTTATTTACCACCGTGGCTAGACTGACAAATAAACAGACATCACCTGAGCAAAATATTCCGTTACAGTGTAGTAGTAATGATTTTATGAATTTCTTCACTGAGAAAATAGAAAGCATCAGAAACACAATTGTAAATGTACAATCTTTAATGGTGTCTAATGATTCAGCCTCAATTACCGCCCCTCAAGAACATCTACAGCGCTTTACAACTATAGGACAGGAAGAGCTAAATAAACTTATCTTTCCATCTAATCCAACAACTTGTTTATTAGATCCAATACCCACTAAACTACTGAAAGAAGTGTTACCTGTAGTGGAAGAGCCTCTTCTCAATATTATTAACTCGTCTTTATCTTTAGGTCATGTTCCAAGAATATTCAAGTTGGCAGTTATAAAACCTCTCATTAAGAAACCACAATTAGATCATAATAACCTAGCAAATTACAGATCGATTTCAAATCTTCCATTTATGTCTAAAATACTAGAAAAAGTTGTGTCCGCTCAATTGTGCTCTTTCTTGCAAGAAAATTATATCTATGAAAAATTTCAGTCAGGATTCAGACCGCATCATAGCACAGAAACTGCGCTCGTTAAAATTACAAATGATTTACTTCTAGCTTTTGACCAAGGCTGTATCTCAATATTAGTTTTACTCTATCTTAGCGCTGCGTTCGACACTATAGATCATAAAATACTCCTAGATCGACTACAAAATTACACTGGTGTTCAGGGACAGGCATTAAACTGGTTTAGATCGTACTTATCAGACCGCTACCATTTTGTCTGTTTAAATGGGAAACAATCGAAGAGAACGTCAGTAAACTATGGAGTGCCGCAAGGATCTGTGTTAGGCCCTCTGCTATTCTCAATATATATGCTGCCACTTGGTAATATTATAAGAAAACATAGAATTAGTTTCCACTGTTATGCTGATGACACTCAGTTATATATTTCATCACGACCAGATGAAAACGCTAAATTATCTAAATTGACAGAGTGTGTTAAAGATATAAAATACTGGATGACGTGTAATTTTCTGCTAATAAATTCAGATAAAACGGAGGTATTACTTATTGGTCCAAAAAACTGCCCACAAAACCTCTTACAATACAACTTTAATTTAGAAGGATGTCCTGTTACTTTATCCACTACAGTAAAAGACCTGGGTGTTATACTAGACCGCAACTTGTCTTTCGAAAATCATATTTCATATGTTACAAGAACAGCCTTTTTCCACCTTAGAAACATTGCTAAGCTACGTAACATGCTATCTGTTTCTGATGCAGAAAAGTTAGTTCATGCATTCATGACCTCGAGACTAGATTACTGTAATGCTTTATTAGCTGGTTGTCCTGCATCCTCAATAAACAAGCTACAGTTAGTCCAAAATGCAGCTGCTAGAGTTCTTACTAGGTCAAGAAAATATGATCATATAACACCAATTCTATCGTTTCTACACTGGTTACCTATTAAGTTCCGTATCAATTACAAAGTATTACTACTGACCTATAAAGCCCTAAATGGTTTAGCTCCAGTGTATTTAACGGATCTTCTATCACCCTACAATCCATCGCGCTCTTTAAGATCACTAAATTCGAGGCTTCTGGTCATTCCTAGGATATCTAATGGCGCTTTTCCACTGCATGGTACGGTACGGCTCGGTTCAGTACGGCACGCTTTGGCGCTTTTCCACTGCATGGTACGGTACGGCTCGGTTCGGTACGGCTCACTTATGGCGCATTTCCACTGCATGGTACGGTACGGTACGGCTCGCTTCGGCTCGCTTTAAATGGTACCACCTCTGTTGAGGTTCCAAGCGTACCGTACCGATACTAAAATGTGACGTGAAAACACTGCAGATCACTGATTGGTCAGACAGAATCATCACTACCATCGTCATTGTATTTACGACACGAGACACTAAACCCGCTAGATTTAAATAGCCAGTAGACAACAGCCAACACTGTAGCGCCTGTTTTAAAAGTATTTGCTTTAAAAAAAAAAAGAGTATAAACTTCAAAAAAGAAATGGCTGAATCGTGGTCAGTGGACGAGGTGCAGACGTTCCTCTCGTTGGTTGCCGAGGAGTGGATGGGGAAACACGGAATGAAAAATTCGCATTTAATATGATGATGTCATGGCAGTAGAGACGGCAACTATAACGATCAGTCCCACCCACTTTGAAGCGGTACTAACTGCAGTGGAAAAGCAACCGAGCTAAAGCGAACCGAACTGTTCCGTACCGAGTCGAGTCGTACCACGCAGTGGAAAAGCGAAGCGAGCCGAACCGTTCAGGCCCGAGTCGAACCGTACCGAGCCGAACCGAGCCGTACCATGCAGTGGAAAAGCGCCATAAGTCCACTAAAGGAGGGAGGGCGTTTTCACATTTAGCTCCTAAACTCTGGAATGGCCTTCCTGATATTGTTCGAGGCTCAGACTCGCTGTCCCAGTTTAAAACTAGATTAAAGACGCATCTCTTTAGCCAAGCATTCACATGATTACCTTTTATACCAAATCGGATCAAATGCATTAATATTATGAACAGCAGCTATGCTAATTATTTCCCATCTGCTCTTCTGTTGTTATCTCGGGACGCTAGTAGTTTGTCAGCTCCAGTTTGTATCCAGCCTCTCATGGAGACTTCAGATGCCCCAACACCTGTGAAGAGACAACTCGACGCCTGTGAAGAGACGACTCGACGCCTGTGAAGAGATGACTCGACGCCTGTGAAGAGACGACTCGACGCCTGTGAAGAGACGACTCGACGCCTGTGAAGAGATGACTCGATGCCTGTGAAGAGACGACTCAACGCCTGTGAAGAGACGACTTGACGCCTGTGAAGAGACGACTCGACGCCAGCGATGTTATGCCCTAAATTAATACATGATTAACTAACTTTATTTTTCTATGTACATTTCTGAAATGCACTTTCTGTAAAGCTGCTTTGAAACAATGTGTATTGTGAAAAGCGATATACAAATAAATTTGAATTGAATTGAATTAAATATTGCAGTGTTATATTACATTTGGACCATACAATTAGATTATTTTGTTGTAAATAAAAAAGCCTGACACTGTCACTGCTAAATACCTTTAAGTAGTGTTGTATTGTTTCTTTCCAAAAGCTTTCTTACCACTTACACCTGGAGGTCCCTGCCCTCCTCGCTCACCACTGGGACCTTGGTCTCCTTTAGGCCCTGAGGAAGAGAGATTTCAAGTACAAGGTATCAAAAAGTGACAAAATGCAGATAGTCAAGTGTGGCTTTGACTGAGATTTAGTTTTAGTGGTGTGTAATAAGGAAAGCATCACTATTACTACTGTTCAGACTAAACAGGTTAAAGTGGTTTTGTGGTGTGGTTGTCCTTTTGCACAACTGCACTACACTGTAAAAAAAACTTATTTTCTATCAGTAGTAGTAATAAGCAGCTATAAACTAACTATCAAATCATTCGGGTCAGATTTATCTTACAAGAAGTACCTGGATTTCCACGGGCCCCTGGTGTTCCTGCCAAACCATTCTTTCCATCGGCACCTGGACGACCGTCATTCCCAGGTAAACCTTGTGTGCGCAGAGCAGTAGTCATTAGAGCAGTATAAAACTCTTACAGCATGGAAAAATGTGCAAGGCATTTCAACAACATATATTTTCTGTTTTATTACAGTATGAATTATTAAGGTGGCCTTTCATCATAATAATCAGGCACCTTGTATTCCTCTCTCTCCTGGATCCCCTTTTAAGCCTGAAACACCTGGAGGCAGAAATAAATACAGTCAGGGAGAGATGTGGATCTGCTATACTGGGATGAGACGTGTGTGAAAGTAAGGAGGCGATTACCAGGTGCACCCGGAGCGCCAACCATTCCCTTTATGCCTGCGAGACCTGGGTCTCCTCTCTGTCCTTTTTCACCTGGAGCTCCAGGCTCACCTACCCTCCCTGAAATAAATACAATCATTTTCAATTAATTTCATTGTTTTGCAGCATTTTCTTTGTGTACACCAAAGAAATGAATGCTTTAGCATTACTAACGTACAATTATTTCCTAAGCCTATGCAGCTCGTTAAAACTGACGAAAAATGAAGAGCACAATACTCACACATGCTTCTCAAGAGCACTCACACCCATACACATATGCATACAAATTCATACAGATATACAAAAATACACTAACCTGGTGAGCCAAGGCCTCCTTTCTGTCCTGGGTTCCCTGGTATTCCAGGAGAACCTAATACAGAGCACAGCTGGAGTATAACAACTGACTGCTCAAAGCATGACATAACAATGACAAAATACTATTCACACGCATCTGTTGGAAAAAAGGATGGAAGACACCAAAGGTCAAATGACAGCTTTAGTTCAGTGTTTAAGTCTGTTTTGACCAGCAGGAAAACTAAAACCACACAGATTATGAAAGATGTGGAAAGCGATTGGCTCTATTCTGGTCACTGAGATCTGCTGCTGGGTTCAAAATCAGAGATGCAAATTAGCCAATTTTCACCCCTTTTAACTGGGGAGAGGATCTCAGAGATTTAGGGTGCCTCACAGATGTTTGGTATCCTTCTGGACTCTAGCTAGGAAGAGCTGTGCAGGTAAAACCTCACTCCTCTGCCTTCCCATGCTGGTTGATAATGGCTTGAATCCTGTTAGGAGCGGTGCGAGTAGGACCGGTTGCATTGGTGCCGTGACCCGGAGTGGAGTGACGTTCAGGGCGGTGTGTGTACTGGAGGCCAGCTAGTAAGAGCTGTGCAGGTGAACCTCAAGAGATGCACAAGAGGCAGTAGTTTTAAGCGCCCTAGTTGACGATGGTTCGAATCCTGTTCGGAGAGGTGCGAGTAGGACCCGTTATATTGGTGCCGTGACCCGGAGTGGAGTGACGTTCAGGGTGGTGTGTGTACTGGAGGCCAGCTAGAAAGAGCTGTGCAGGTGAAACTTCAAGGGGCTTTGGCTTTAAGTGGCCTAGTTGACGAATCCCGTTCGGAGTGGTGCGAGTAGGAACAGTTATATTAGCATAGTCTGCTAACATACCCCTTTAAAAACAGCTAGATTTTAAATGAATTGTTCAAATAACTTTTAATAAGTTGTTCTACTGAATTTTAAACTCTTTGAATTGTTCAAGCTGATGCCTCACGCTGATAGTTGTAGCCAAGCTTTGGGCAAATAAGTCACGATTATCTCCCTTATTAACTATTTCCTAAATATTGCAATCTACTAATGTTAAATTAGAGTGAGAGGGTGACTGAGTGACACTACTTTCAAGGCATTGTCACAGTACACAGTTACCTTGTAATCCAGGTGTTCCAGGTGTTCCAGGTGGACCAGGTGGACAAACCATGACTATGAAATATAAAGGAAAATGATAACCTTAATTATGTGAGACACACCTATGGTGTCTCCAGACAAAATGCTTTAAAGTGGTCATGAAATGGAAAATCAAAATTTTCTTGATATTTCCACATAAACAAAATCATACTGAAACTTTCACACCTTAAATATTACTCAAATATGTGTTTTTGTTTTCCACCCTTATGAAGCGGCAAGATTTGAAATCTCCCCATTCTTGATGTAACGATTTTCTAAAATACTTGTGCTGCTATTGAGGTGATACAGGTGAGGTTAGGACAGGTTTGGTAGTATGTGTAGGGTTAAGGGTGTGATATAAAACAGTTTATATCGTTGTTATATGTAATGTGTCTTTAGTCCATTAGGTGGCGACCGAGTGTTTGCTAGGAGTTAAGTTGCAGACATCCAAATGAGACGCGAGTCTGCAGTTTTCCTAAGAGTAGTCACATTGTGTGTTTGCATGTAACTTACAGTCAAAGCTTAATGTTAATAAAGCTCAGACTTTGAGAAACTAAGTTGCTTTATTGGAACATTACATGGTGCCAGAAGTGAAGCGCTGTTAACACCATGGCAAAGTTTCAGCCCCCGCACAGTTTTGATTTTGGTTACCCCGAACGATGGCCAGAATGGCGTCAGAGATTTCGCCGCTACAGGATCGCCACTAAACTTGATAAGGAAGAGGCTGAAGTACAGGTCTGTACACTGCTTTATTCATTGGGAAAAGAAGCTGAAAAAGTGTATCAGACATTTACGTTTGGGGAGGAAGAACGAGAGGACTATGAAACTGTGATAAGGAAGCTTGATGACTACTTTGTACCCAAAGTTAATGTTATTCACGAGTGCGCACGATTCCACACGAGAGCTCAACAGCCAGGTGAAATGGCCGAAGAGTATATTCGTAGCCTCCACAAGCTAGCAAACACGTGTGACTTTGGTGCTGCTAAAGATGAAAATATTCGCCACAGGCTCGTGATCGGGATTCAGGACCGAAAGCTGTCAGAAAAGCTCCAATTAATACCCGAATTGACACTCAGAAATGCCGTAGAGCTCATGAGGCAGTCTGAACAAGTCCGTGGACACGTTACTGAACAGGCTGCCAGCGTCAGTGCTCAAATCAGCGAGGTGGCCGGTGGTGTTTCTGACTGGAGATGTAAAAGATGTGGCAGAAATCATGGAAAAGGTGAAATTTGTCCAGCAAAAAGTGTTGAGTGTCGCAAATGCAGAAAAAAGGGTCATTTCGCTGCAGTCTGTAGAACCCGAGAAGTCCATGATGTCAGCAGACCACAAGAGGGCAGCAATGTAACACATTTCCTGGGTGAGTTAACTCACATTGATGACAAAAGTGGAGCTTGGATTGTCACACTCCCAATTCAGGGCACAGACATAGACTTTAAAATTGACACAGGCGCTGACATAAGTGTCATTTCTGAGAAAACCTTCTCAGTTTTGAAGTGCAAACCAAAACTTAACAAACTCAATGTGAAACTTGAGAGCCCAGGGGGAACATTGCAATGCAAAGGTCAGTTCAGAGCTAAGACTACCTTTAAAGATGAGCAGTATATTTTTTGAAGCATTTGTGGTGACTGGTCCCCATGTAAACAATCTCCTTGGTTGTGATGCAGCAAGTGAAATGGGTTTAGTTAAGAGGCTAGAAGAGCTCCAACCCATTTATTTTTCTGAACTGGGATTAGTGAAGACAAAACCCATTAAAATCTGCCTGAAAGAGGATGCTGTACCATACAGTATGCACACTGCAAGACGGGTGTCCGTGCCCTTGCTTCCAAAAGTCAAGGCGGAGCTAGGGAGAATGGTACAATGTGGTGTTGTTGAGGAGATCACTGATCCTACTGAGTGGTGCGCCCCTATGGTGGCCGTTCCAAAGAAGACAGGGCAAATAAAGATTTGTGTGGATCTAAAACAACTAAATAAAGCTGTAAAAAGAGAGAAATTTGTGCTGCCAACAATTGACGACATCCTTCCTAGGCTAGCACACGCCAAAGTTTTCTCACTTCTCGATGCAGCTAGTGGCTTCTGGCAGTTTCCACTGGATATGGACTGTGCTAAACTGACAACGTTCATTACACCTTTTGGAAGATATTTTTTCCGCAGGTTACCGTTCGTTATCACCAGCGCACCCAAAATCTTCCAACGGGAAATGTCGGTAATCCTCAAAGACCTTGAAGGAGTTGCAGTCTTCATGGACGATATTTTAGTATTTAGCAACACTCCAGAGGAACACGAGCAGCGACTGCAGAAGGCTCTGGAAGCCATTGACCGGGCTGGTCTCAAACTGAACACAGAAAAGTGCCTGTTACGTCAAAGTCAACTCAGGTACCTGGGACATGTCATAGACTAAGAGGGAATTCGCCCAGACACAGCCAAAATCGAAGCTATCACTCACCTTGAAAAGCCAAAGAACGTCTCAGACCTACAGAGAATGCTAGGAATGATTCATTACCTGGGCAGGTATGTTCCTCATCTCTCAGAGGTTATTGGACCTCTCAACGAGCTGTTGAAACGTGATGTAGTATGGTACTGGGGTGCTGTACAAGAGGAGGCCTTTGAAAATGTGAAACGCCTAATCACAAAAGCCCCTGTGCTAGCATTCTATGATGTTACAAAGCCCACAGTCGTCAGTGCAGATGCGAGCAGCTACGGTCTAGGAGGTGTTTTGCTGCAGGACCATGATGGACAGCTGAAACCAGTGGCTTACTGTTTCCAGGGTGCTGACCGATGCTGAAAAAGGGTACACCCAGATCGAAAAAGAGTGTCTGGCAGCCGTGTGGTCCTGTGAAAAATTCTCACGGTTTCTGTATGGATTGGAAAGTTTCATCCTGCAAACCGAACATAAGCCACTGATTTCACTGATCAATGCAAAGGATCTTGATTCAGTTCCGCTGAGATGTCAAAGGCTGTTGCTGCGGATGATGTGTTACAATCCTGTCGCACAATATGTACCTGGCAAACAACTGGTGGTCGCTGATACTCTTTCACAACACCCTCAGCCAACCATTTCATAAGTGGTCTCTGAATTAGTCCAAGAAGTGGAAGCCTATGAGAATGCAATCAGTGGTGCATGGCCAATTTCTCCCACAAAGCTGGAATCTGTGAAAAGAGAGACAGAGATGGATTCTGAGCTACAAAAGGTGAGGCAGTATGTGACTGATGGCTGGCCCAGGTATGCAGCTAATGTCCCTCAAGCCTTGAAATCATACTACAGTGCACGCCATCATTTGTCAATTTTCCAGGATCTACTGCTTTATGATGACAGGATCATAATTCCCCAAAATATGAGGTCTGACATACTGCAAAGATTGCACAGCGGTCACCAAGGCATTGTGAAATGTAGAGAGAGAGCCCGATGTAGTGTGTGGTGGCCAGGCTTGTCAGGAAATCCAGCAGCTAGTTAACAGCTGCAAGGACTGTCTAGAATCAAGACCTACTCAAAGGAAGGAGCCACTTTTAACCACTTCACTGCTAGACCGTCCTTGAGAGAGAATCGGTGCTGATATCTGCGAGGTGAATAAGCAACATTACTTGGTAGTCGTGGACTATTTTTCAAGATATATTGACATTGCTCACCTTCAGAACTTGTCAGGTGAAACAACACGTGCTTGCTTAAAGAACATGTTTGCATGATGGGGCTGTCCCAATGTTCTCTTTACTGACAACGACCCACAGTTTAATGGAAGTGCTTTCAAAGACTCCGCTAGAGATTATGATTTTCAGCACATTACTTCGAGCCCTTATTATGCCCAGTCAACTGGAGAAGCTGATAGGGCTGTGCAAACAGCTAAAAGGATCCTGAAACAGTCTGACCCATTCACAGCTTTGATGAGCTACAGAGCCACACCCATTCAAGCTACAGGCGTAAGTCCAGCACAGCTGATGATGGGAAGACAAATAAGAAATGAAAGCTTTAGCATAAGTTCTGTCGGGAAGACTCAATTACTACGTCACCTATTGCCTTCACTTCTATCCAATCATATTTTTATGCTCACTGTATAAAAGCTCGGTACTTACACATGTTTGAGTTCGCAGATACTGAAGCGACGATTACCCCCATCCTCCCCATCACCACCAGGATGGTCCTGTCCATACCTCCCGGGGGGGTCGGCTGCGCCCCTGCCTTCGTCTTCAGGCAGGAATTGCAGATCCGATACCCTCGGATTATGCACTACGGACGGGGCCTACGCCAAATGACTTTGTATATTATCAGCTTGCTGAGCTGAATTGAAATAATTCTCCCGAGTCTTTCTGGTAGAACTACAGTTCCCACATTGGAGTCTCACCTGCGACCTGAATGGCCTGATCTGTGGCAAGTGAGAAAGGCTGATCAAAAGGCAAAAAGGACCTACAGGAAGTATTACAAAAGAAACGGTGTCAGAACATTACCAGAGATTCTACCTGGAACTTCTGTTGCAGTCAAGCTGGATGCTGAAAGAGGTTGGATAAGATCCGGGACTATTCTCAGAAAGTGCGAATCACCACGGTCTTACCTCATCCAATCTGAAACTGGAGTACTTCGACGAAATCGACGACACCTAATGCCTTCTGTTGCAGTCAAGCTGGATGCTGAAAGAGGTTGGATAAGATCTGGGACTATTCTCAGAAAGTGCGAAACACCACGGTCTTACCTCATCCAATCTGAAACTGGAGTACTTCGACGAAATCGACGATACCTGATGCCTATAGTCAGTGACACTGAAGCAGTATCTACTTCAGTTCAACAAACTAAGAGGAAAAATGAAGTTCATATAGTCAAAATCAACTTGCAACTGAGCCTGATAACGTCCCAGACAGTACAGTGCTGATCTACCTGAGTCTGATTCCAGTCACACTACAGTTAGCTCACCAAAAAGAGTGCAAACACGAGTGGACGAATTGTCACAACTCCTAAGAGATTCAAGGACTTTGCAAGATAAAGAAAGACATTCATGAAAAAAAAAAAAAAGTAAAACAAATGTTGTTTTCTGACTATTGTAATTTCACAGTTCAATGTTACATTTGTTAAGTAACTCGTAAGGAAGGGTGATGTGATATAAAAGGGCTTAAGGTTAAGGGGTAAGAGAAGGTCAACAGAGTCATTATAGATGTACAGAAATTAATAACAGCTGTAATTACATGCGGGTATGTTTTAAATATAAGTACAGTGTAAAAGCATGTATCGTACACAATAAGTGCATTGTATCAAATTATTAATTTAAATGTTAGTACATACTGTAGTTGTTAAAGACAGTAAATATAAAGTATAGATCTGAAAATGCATTTCATGACCCCTTTAACGATTGAAATCATGGCAGATTCTCAATTATTGTTAATAGTAGAGCTTTTGGTGATTATTAGTGGAATTTTTAAACCAGACTCATCTCAGAGAAACCACAGGTGTAGAAATCACTTTAACTATCACCATGATCCATTGACATCTGACAGCAACAAAAGGTCACAATGCTTCTTCATTTTAAGTTTATTTATAATGTAATTATTTAAACCCTAAAACTTGCATGGTTTAAAATCAATGCCACTTGGTTTGACATTTTGTATATAATGCAAGGACATTTATAAAGTTATACTTTTTAAATGTGAATTTATTTCAGTTCCATCTTACCTTTATAGGCCAGCACAGAATTCATTGCAATCAGCAGCAGGAGAAACACTATGAGAACAGGAATACAGTGACATCTCTTCCCTGGCTTCTTCGGCGTCGGCTCTGTAACAAGCAATGCAGAACTCTGGATTAAACTACAGAAAACTGATTTCATAAGTCCATTATAAGTGATATGATATGAGGGATTAGCACTATTTTAAGTTACAATACATAGCTTTCCATGACCAACAACAGTCAATCAATATTATGAAATATCAGAGCACTGAATGTCATGATTGATCAGAATAAAACATTCCAGAAATACACACAAATTTTGAAGCATATTTGAATGTGAACAGTGTCAGTCTGCTCGAGACTCACCGCTTTGCTGGAAGTTCTTTGCTCGCTCGGCCTCAAAGAGCTTCATGTTGTTGTCATAAAGAGAGTTTGCCTGGCTGAATACAGAGGCCTTTCCTTCAATGGTGTCCACTTCGGTCTCCATCAGTCACTCCACCACACACTGACCTCGCACAGCCTGGGTGACAGTTTAAAAAACAAAACCAATGAAAAAAACAAATGAAAAAAAAACACATATGCTGGCTCATCGAAACATACGTCATCTGACAAAAGAGATGCAGCGGAAATTGTTCCAATGAGTTTGTCAAGAAAAAGGAAGTTTTTTTGTGTTGTGTTGTGTTGTGTTGTGTTGTGTTGTGTTGTGTTGTGTTGTGTTGTGTTGTGCTGTGTTGGCTACAGTAGCAAGTTAAGCATAAACTGCTTTTGCTGAAGACTGGAGTAATGATGCAGAAAATTCAGCTTTGATCACAGGAATGAATTACAGTTTACAATATATTCACATAGAAAACAGCTGTTTTAAATTGAACAAATTATATATAGTGATCACATTATTACTACTAATATTACTACTACTACTACTACTATTATAATATAATAGTGACTTGTAGCTATCATCTGGGGTCAGGTTTAGCCCCAGAAGTCAGATAAATGTGACAAAATGTCCCTTAGGGTACATTTGGGAATATCCTAAATTAGATTTTTTTTTTTTGTTGTTGTTGTTGGAAAGTTAAAGCTATGGTGAGTCAGTAGTACTTACAATTGGACATACAAACAATTATATAGATTATATACACAAACAGTTCTGTCCTCATTATAGAATAAAGCAATAAGCCCTGCAAAGCCATGATTTACAGTGAATTAAGAACAGCTAAGGGGCGTTTTTAGGCATGACGCGGAGAGGAGTTTCCGACAGTAAGGCTTTAGAACAGGGTTCGGCAACCTTTTTGATATGAAGTGTCCTTTTCAAAATTTCTTGTTTATTAGTGTGCCATGTTAACATTAAGTTTAATTATGACATCACATCAAAAGTTTAATATCCAGGGAATCTGTAGTTTGATATGATACAAGGCTGCCATCCTTATAAAAACATCAACATCTGAGTTGAAATCATTAACCTTACCAACATTACACCAATCTTTTTTATCATCTTAAATTTCACTCAGTTATAATGGCAGTAAATGTCAAAACAGGAGAATTAAGAGTAACAGACATATGAGAACTATACAATAATGCTGTGTATTTTTCTTTTTTTTTACATGTATATGTAGTTCCCATTTTGCATACTGCTTGCATATTCCCTCATTTCAAAAAGGTTGCATGGCAGCAAATGTCACAAAGGGAGAATTAAGTGTAACAAACACTATATACAAGAATGCTGCCATGAAAACATCCACATCTGACATGAAAAAAGAGACTGGGACAGAGCCCTTGTATGTAAAGTCGTGTGCTACATTAAACAGATGCTTACCAGTCAATGTGATCCCTGGCCCTGCTTTTCTTTGCTGAGCTCCATAATTTGGGGTTCGTATTTAGTCACTTTAAGTTGCACACAAGCTTCAGAGTGGTCAGTTGTCAAATGACTGTGGGAGGGGCTGAGCACGCTCTTCATATGTGAGAATATCTGCTCACAGAGATATGTTGATCCGAAGACTGTCAGCAAAGCCAATGCAGTCTTCCTGAGACAGCAAAACTTATCTGGTACAGATATCCAGCAGGTGAAGATGCAAGTCCCGTGATCATGCAGAAAGTGCGGAAAGTAGCGGAAAGTGGAGGTGGCAATGTCGCTTGAAAAAATTGTCAGCTTTCCAACAAAAGCAGCCCATGTGTCATACATGTCCAAAACTGTTTGCCCTGCACCTTGCAGGCGGAGATTTAGCTCGTTTAGGTGTCCCGTAATGTCCGTGAGAAACATAAGTTTCACAACCCATTCCTCGTCCTGCAGTTCGGGATAGTCTTGGCCTTTTTCAGCCAGGAAGGCCTTTATAGCATCAAAGCAGCTGACAAACCGCTCCAAAACTTTCCCGCAGCTTAGCCACCTGACTGCTGTGTGGAGAGTTCCTCGAGCAGAGATGTGAACTGTCGGTGTGTTAGAGCAGATCGCTTAACTATGAAGTTAACAACTTTCACCACTGTAGCCATAACCTCATTAAGATCTGAATTTGACATTTTTGCACAAAAATTTTCTTGGTGTATTATGCAGTGAAGTTTCATGAGGGGTGACCAACTTGTTCCTCGATTAATGTGACTGCTCCCCGCTGTTTCCCGACCATGGCGGGGGCACCATCTGTTGTCACTGCAAAAATCTTGCTAATGTCAATCACTCGCTCCTCAAAATGATCCAGAAAAACTCTTGCTATGTCCTCAGCTTTTGTTGTTTCAGGCATTGGCTTTAAGCAACATAGTTCCTCTCTTACAGTCACATCACCGTATCTTGCCACGACTGCCAAACGTGGCATGTCATTTACATCCACACTCTCATCAAGTGCAACGCTAAATACCATGGCTTCTTTCAAACCACCTGTCTGCTGCGCTCTTAAGTTTTCAGCCATTTCTTTGATGCGTCGTTCAACACTTCTGGCAGATATGGGAATGTCTTTTATTCTTGATTTTATTGTCTCTTTGTTTGGTAAGCCATAAAACAAAACATCTGAGCTACAGATGAAAGCCTCCTTTATATATTCGCCATCAGTGAATGGCTTTCCCCGTTTTGCAATGCAATTAGCAATGTGATAGCTTGCTTCGGTAGCATGATCTTTGGCCATGGCGAAGACTTTAAGTGTGTTAGCTTGCTTCCCATACCTGGACACAGCACGTTTGATCGATTCAGCCTTGTCTGCCACATCCTTGAATGTTTTCTCATGCTTGGTCTCAAAGTGGCGTTTAACACTCGATGTTTGGCAAACAACATTTTCAAGACATAATGTGCACACAGCACGGTCCTTCTGAAACACAAAACCCCACTCGTCTGTCCATGAGGGCTGGAATGCCAGAACATTAACTTTAGTTTTCTTAGCTAGCGGGCCTGCCATTGCCGACATACCGCTATCAAGCCCGCTCTGCCAGCAGCGTTACTATAGTAACGCGTCAGCCTACTAGCCAATCAGAGCAGAGATAGAGTAGGGTGGGTCTCATAGATATACACAGGTTGCACAACTGTAAACGTTGTCATTTGGCATTGCGGATGAGAGAGTGCTTCAGCATTTCAGCCATGATTTCAACACATCAATAACTCTTGAACACATATTGCCATCGTGCCATTGGTTAAGGTACCACGTACCCATGGTGGCACACGTGCCTAAGGTTGCTGACGCTTGCTTTAGAAGATGCCATACACAGTGCTTCTAATCAGAGCACATTCCACATGGCCTCATAAGTCATAGAAATAGCTTCCACAATCTTACAGTTAGTTTGGTAGCCGGGCAGACCTTCTCAGGGGGCCCGAAGCATACCAGCAACTGATCAGTTTTTCTCCACTGATAGGTCGTCTGGACATAAACCTCAGCGGCCCTAACAGGGCAGTAGCTTGAAAGTCTCCTACTCTTTTGAGTGATGTGATCACCAGCAAGAATGCCTTATTTAGAAAGATGCATTTGTCAGATGGAGAGTCCAAGGGCTTCTAGAACCATGGGTAGATCCCATGATGGAACTCTAACCTGAGACGTAGGCCTCATCCTCAGGGTACAACAGTCACAAGGTGGTGACAACATAGCCACAAGCTATGGCTGCCGCAGACACCTTAAGTGTGAATGGGGAAAGAGAAAGAGAACAGGGCTATAAGAAGAAGACGGGAGCAGAGTGATCGGGGGAAATGTGTACAGCCGAAACCTCGCCCATGGCGTCCAGCCCCAACAGAGCTGGATGTGTGACGGAGAACCAGAGGGGACAATGAGAAGTCTCTAGAGACGCACAGAGGTCCATGTCCACCTGGCCAAACTTTCTCCAAATCAGCTGGACTGACTCGGGGTACAGTATACATGCTTCCCAAGGATCCACTGCCTAACGGTGCATGGAGCGCAGCTATGGCCGCCACATACACCTTAAGTGTGGATGGAGAAAGACAAAGAGAATGGGGCTACAAGGAGAAGACAGACCCCGTCCATGTCGGCAGGCCAAACTTTCTCCAAATCACTCGGGGTACAGTATACATTCCTGCCTCGACAGGACATCTGCTCCCAAAGTCAGGCGCCCAGAGATGTAGACTGCTCTCAGGGACACTCATCTCAGTTTCCCCTGGGAGCACTGGAGGATCTGATGCCGCCAGTCTGCACAGAGAGTGTGACCTCAGGCCCCCTGGTGGTTTATGTATTGCCGCTTTTCCACTGCGTGGTACGACTCGGCTCAGCATGGCTTGGCTCAGTTTGCTTTTCCACTGCAGTTTAGTACTGCTTCAAAGTGGGTGGGATTATAGATTGATCGTGAAAGTTGCATCACTATCTCATCTACTGACAACAATACAGCCATTTCTATTTTCAAGTTGCGTGCGATTGTCGTTTAAAGGGGACATATCATGCTAAATCCCTTTTTTAGCCCTTATATGCATTTTGTTGTATATTTGGAGTGTTTAGAAGTACAGAAAAGTTGAAATTATTCTCTTCAGGTGCTTCGTTGATATCTTTATATTCTGTTTTGGTCATATTTTTCAACCTGTTCCGATTTTTCTGTTCTCTATGACGTTTTTTGAACTATTACGTCACAGTATTTGCAGCGGAACTGCCAAATAAGGACATTGACTTCCAGCTCAACACTTCGAGCAATCCGCATTTTTATTTCTCGCTGCAATTTTGTAGTCCAAGCTAAAGGATGCAGAAGTTACGAGAGGGTAAGTTAAAATGTTCGGTTGTTGGATGTAGTAACCCACACGCTTCACTACACCGTCTAATGTAGATGAACTGCGGCGCTTGTGACAGGGCGCATGTTTAACTGAAAGAACGAGCAGAGAGAGAGAGAGACCCGGTCGCGCGCGCGCACACTCTCTCTCTTCCAAGCCAGGCGAAAGTGTAAACGACTTCACCGTCTCCAAACTAGACGCTGTCTTGCTCTCTCTCCCTCGCACATATTAATCAAAATAAATCGACACGGTGGTAAAAGGTCGGAAGACCAAAGTTTCATGTGTAAATACAGTAACACACCATTGCGATACATCCATATGAAGACGTTGTTCTGCAGGTTCATCGTCTTCATTTTCATCTCGCTCTGGCTCCGACTCTGGCTCGAACATGTAAGTTAAGTTAAGGCTGGCTGGACAAGTCTTCCGTTGTTGACATTTTGTTAATAACGTGTGAATAAAAAGTTTCTGTGCCGCTAGATGATCGTATTTCTGCTATCAAACTACAAAAATGGCCGAACGGGGTGGAGTTGAACCGAGTGTCACCTCTGCAACCTGGAGAGGGGGCGGGGTATGAAGTGTCTCAATTGTATTTAAAGAAACGAGTTGCTCTCAGACGCACATTAGAAAAGGGGAAGAATAGGGGCCTGTGGAGCTATAATAATGAGGATTTCAGACCCAAGCATTGCAGTTCCGCTTTATATAGACCACAAATGTATGATTTATATGTAAAAAGGAACGATTTAAAAGCATGATATGTCTCCTTTAAAGCAAGTATAGTTTAAAAAAGTCATGCGAAGAAATGATACTGGGGTGGCTGTTGCTGACTATTTAAATCTAGCTAATCTGTGATCTGCAGTGTTTACATGTCACTATTTAGGATCGGTACAGCTCGCTTGGAACATCAACTGAGGTGGTACTAAAAGAAAAGTACTAGGTACTGTACACAGTGGAAAACCCCCTAAAAGTGAGCCGTACCGAGCCGTACCATGCAGTGGAAAACTGAAAACAATGTATAACTGTTCTTTAATTTTCATTTGTTAGTATTCTATAGACAATTTCTTGTACTCCTGTTACATTTTTTTTCTGAAGGTGTTACAGTTTTAAATGACTGCTTTATACTTCTGATTATATTTGTTGAGTAATGTCTGATGAGTTTTTATGAACAATTGAACAATTAATTGTCTTGACTCACACCAGACTGCTGCAAAGAGAAATTCTCTTTGTAAAAGAATGCTATAAATAAATAAATATAAATTTCATCTAATCTGTAAATATAAATAAATGTAATATCTGTAAAATCTGCATATCTAAGCCAGTTTCTTTAACATATTTTGTTTTTGTCCACCATAGGATCAAAACTGCTTTGTCATTGGGCAATACCCTGGGGATCCTTTTAATAAGGTACAATTTTGTGCTTTAATTGCAGTTTGCACAATTGTTACGTGGTGTACAAAATTGCCCCTTAAATGGTACAAAGTTATAAGGTACAATAAGTTACCCTTCAGGAAACCACTCACTGGGGCTAACCCACTGACGGCCACTCAGTTTTGTACTTTCTTTCTGACAGTGTAGAGAGTCCATCAGCTCCAGTTTGGTCCAGCCTCTAATGTAGACTTCAGATGACACCAACACCTGTGAAGAGATGACTCGACAGGACTCCATGCTAAATTTTCTATACATCTTAATAATTTATTAAAACCGTGTATTCATTACTTCAATGAGCTCATTGTTTCTTCCTTAAATTAATACATTGTTAGTTAACTGTATGATTTGTATATGTACATTTCAGAAATACATAACTTGGACACAGTCACCTCGGATAACAGATAATTCTAAATTGTAATGTAGACACAACGTAGACACGCTGCTTTGAAATATGTATTGTGAAAAGCGCTATAAATAATTACATTAAATGTGAATTGAATTGTGTGTGTGTGTGTGTGTGTGTGTGTGAATGAGTGTGGTTGTTGATATGATTTATAAGGTATAAAGGAATTATTTGTGTAATGACATGGGTATTACACTGGTATTACAACATAAACATGGTTTATGAGGAGATTTCAAGTACTATTACGAGTCCTTGTAATTAAAATGGATTTAGAAACCATACTAAACAATGTTTTATTAAAAATGCAGAATATTTTCTGTGATAGTTAGGGTTAAGGGAGCGAATATACAGTTTGAACAATATAAAAACATTACACCTATGGAATTTTCCCATAATGATAGATGCACGGTGCACCAACATGTGTGTGTGTGTGTGTGTGTGTGTGCAAATAGTTGTGTATTCAAAGTTTGAGTATGTGCATATGCCTTTGTCCTTCCATTAAGAATGACAGCCACTTCTCGCTCTGTGAGAGTGTGTGCTCCTGTCGTGGGTAAACTGGTTGGAGATCAGGCCATCTGTTTAGACGGAAAGCTTTGAACAGAACCGCAGTGCCGCCCCTGACCTCAGATCAGCTCTAAACAGCCCTCGCTGCTCACACTTAACCTGCGCTGACAGAATGACCTTGTTTACTGTACTCAGTGTTTTGTTAATTTGTTTGTTTGATGACCACACCACTCAGCTGCTGATGTATGTGTTTTAGGGTGATTGATGACCTTGGGTGACCCTGTCAGTGTGTATCAGATGCTCTCTCCGTCTCTTACCCTCTGTGGCAGCGTGTGTCCTCTGTACACAGAGACACTTATATCCGTCACTGTAAAATACAGTCAGGATGTTTAGATATTATTTGCACATTGTGTCTGTGTTCATTTGCATTTGGGTTTTAAAGCTGCAGTCCGCAGTTTTTCCTCTTTGTCGCCATCTCTGTTCGAAATCTGCAATTGCAGTTATTCGCGGAATTATCAACTTTACGTGGGTTGTGCCTCGGCACGGCACAGTGAATCCAGCACGGATGAATCCAGTGTTTTGAGGAGAACGTGCGGCTGTCAATCACCGCGCCGGTGCGGATACTGTCATTCGCAATCACAGATTCTACTTTTTGGAAGTATGATCAACATAAGAATCTTCACTGGAAAATGTCGTCTGAACAAGTAATATCCACTTTTGTTCCGACCAACTAAGGGGAAAAAAGCATTGCAGTAAATCGCGCTGATTAAATCTAACGATCGCATGTCATATCACATTAAACCGTGCAAATTATACTTTGCTCTCAAACTGTTAATGTTAACAACATCAGCATTGCATGACTACATTTAATGCCCTTCCAATATTTATCCTTGTTTTCACACGGGCCGGTTGCAGTCTCTTTTTTTCTGTTGTCACTCCAAAGTCCGAAGTCTTTTGCATTTAACAACGGGTGAATCTCCAGTTGTCACTGGTTATTGTCGTTTGAACCTTTCTGGATCCGCCATCAAATTGATAAGTTTAATCATATCAAGTGCTGTGAGAAAAGGCTATAAATCTCCACCTCCACCATCCTCACACTCATAGCCTACTAGCCAAGACTCTTCTTTATGTGGACAGATGTGACGTAATGACGCAAAGGCTCTACTTCCCGCGGAAATCCACCAGTACCACTGGAGTTAAAAACATTATTACAAGCTTACCATTTTGAATTGAGCTAAGGCAAGCAGATAGTGTTGAACACTGGCTGGTTATGTTCTTGCTCAAAAAATTATTTTGTATAATTTTTAACCCCAAAAAGCTACGGACTGCAGCTTTAAAGGAGCATCATGTCCATATAATCTGGTTAACTCTTTACCTCATTTTTTTCAGTCAACCCCAGTGGCATAACTTTGTTTTAAAAAGTGGGTGGGACAAGTATATGTGAGGGGTGGGGTTGCTAATACAATGCAATATCCGTTATATGTACTATATATATGCATATATGTTACATGAGTCATTATACAGATCAGTGAAACATTAAGATGTCCAGAAATCAATTTCAATAGTACATTGGGTTTCATTTATAGAACTCATGTTTAATGAGTTTCCACTATAATACAATATATCGTTAGTATGGAGCGAAATCAATCTCATTAATAATTCACACAAAAAACATGATTCATACATGCGTAGACAATTTCACATGCATGAAACCTAATTCACGTACCCCAAAAAAAAAATTCACATGCGTGAAAAAAATATATATTCACAAAAAGCAATTCACATGCGCAAAATAAAATTATATATTCGTAAAATATACTTCACAAATGCAAAACACAATTCGTAGATATACAACTGTGCACAATAACCTTTGGATGTTTAAAATGTACGAGTTTATCCTTGAATTTGAATGTGCAAATCGTCATTCACGTGTGTGAATCGCCTTGGTTGTGTGTGTACATTTTTGAGACTTTCCTGGCAGCACAATCCTCCTACACAGATGATTCGTACTCTTTGGCCAATCAGATTTAAGCTTATCAATCGACCAATCAGTATTACGTGAGGGCGGGCCTACCTGTATGTTATGTCATCAGCTTTCGACCAGTTCAAGGCTAAGCAGAGGTATGTGTGATCGTTCATTTCTGTGTTCTGTCTCAGAAGTTAGAGATCAGTTGAAGCAATAGTTTATGAACTATTTACTGATGTAAGCAAGTGCTGTGGTAATCAGATGTCCTATATCGTATAAAAAATGAAGAAGAATGATGCTTGATTTGTTGTATTTTAGCTGCAGGTACAGACAGCTCTCACAGCTACAACAATCATGCTAATGAGTGCAAAACAATCATCTGTGGCCAATACCCACCCTAGCTCTCTTAGCACTGGCCTCATCGAGATTGTTCTTTAAATAGTGTATAGACCTATTTTAATGAGCACACAGTGTTAATTTGCCATTTGTGAACGTTGTTTAATTATTAAACACTTGTTGTTTCCCTGCAGTTTTCTTAATTCATGTTGTTTCTCTTTTATACTTTTTTTTTTTTGTATTAATGTCTTGGTAACACTTTACAATAACGTTTCATTAGTTAACATGAACTAATAATGAACTGCATGTATACGTTATTTATTATTTTTTGTTAATGTTAAAGGAACCGTATGTAAGAAATGTATTTCAATTTATCATAAAATGGCCCTGATATGTCACTAGACATTAAGAAATCATGTTCATTTCAAATACTTATATCACTGACAACAGTAGTCCAGCCAGGATATTGTCATTTAAAAGTGAAGTTGCAGCCCTCAACTGATGTTGATGTTGTCATGTTTTGTTTTGGCCTGATGCGCCACCCTCCACCTATCTACCAATCACAAAGTCAGTAGTGTTTTGGGATCCGGGTTGCCAGCTCTGCTCTAGTTACCACAGCTGCAGCTACAATCGTGTCTAATGTTAAAAAACCTAAAAGACCTCGTTATGAATCAGAAATACGTTGTGACAAAGTCCGAAATAAAACAAGGATTTGTATAGGAGATGCCTTTGAAAAATGGAGACGGCTGAAAACGGATAAGAATGTGAAGACAGACGCCAATGTTGCTAATTTTCTCCTGGACAAGTAAGATTCATCCATGTTTGGCTAACTTGTAATGTTACTTAATGTAAATGGACTTTTCAAATATTCATGACAGTCGAATAAAGTTATGCATGTTCGTGCAAAGTAACGTTACGTTAGCGCATATGGAGGAGGTGGGTCATCGAATTGAAAAGGTATAAGGAATTGTTTTGGAAATAAAAACGGCGAGTCGTCATTGCTAACATTAGCAATGCATTATCAGAGCCCATTTCTCTGTCATTATGCACGCTGAGGAAAACAACATTAGCACGCCCATTATGGCAATGTGAAACGTAACTGAGACAGTAGTCTAACGTTAGGGTACTGCAGGGTAAGTTAAACATTTTTAAATGTTCAAATTTTCCCTACACCGCTCTACAGTAAATAGAAAGTGATTGCAGTACCAGTTTTGGCCACAATCTTACATACGGTTCCTTTAATTTCAACAAAATAACAAACACATCAGCAAATGTATTGTTCATGGTTAGTTAAAGGGACACTCCACCCATTTGCACTAAGCTTTGCATTGTTAGAAACCCAGTCATACTATTAAATGGTCGTGCAACACTCTCTCTTTTTCCCCTGAGACGGGAGAAATCCGTTATTTACCTATTACACTTCCTCCCACAATGACGCAAAAATCGTCATTTTGCTTCATTGTCGGAGGAAGTGTAAGAGGGGGGGATTTCTGTTGAGACTACAGACACTCGTTCCTCATCTTTCCCAGGGGGCGAGACCCGCTCACGCTACAGACCTATTACAGATCAGTGGGTGGGACTTTACTCTCTGAAACTGAAAGCAATATCCTCCATCTTGTTTGAAGCTAAGCTAACAGGCACTGTGGAGACAGATGTAAAGTTATGACAATAGCGGAGGAGAGTACTCAATATGATATAGAAGAAGAGGATTTCGGAAGTCTGATGCTTGAATCAGGTGTTTGTGGCTACCTTTACAAGCCGCATTATAGCGAAGAGCAGCCGAGGCAGAAGACCTGCCTGCCGCGGACGAGGAGCCCGGACTGGCTCGAGTTAGGGCGGACTGGTGGCGCCGGTGATCTCACTATGCAACTACGAACACAGAGATAGTCTGCGGCAAAGAATTCCAACAATGACAATTTCTCCTGGACGAAATCTCTGAATCAGACGAGGACACGGACGTTTGTGTTGTGAACTATCCTAGTTTTTCGCCGCATATGTTCTGACTGAACATCCAGGTACCATGCAATAATTCACCTTTTCGAAAGAAATACAAACGAGGAGTAATGCACTAATGAGTTCGCCAACTAACTAGACATTTTGTGTGAAATGAATTTCAAGCTCTGGTGGTAGCTAGCCTTGTAGACGGAAGAGTGATTTCTCTTATAGGCAGATATGCGCTGTTCTGGATTAGTGGGAGTGGCTTGCGGAGCTGTGCAATGTGGTGCATTGTGGGAGTTGTTGTCTTTCATACAAATGCGTCCTGAAGTTATTTTTTGTCTTTCCTCGGTCACGAAGGCACCAAATTCAAAATTTATTTTACATTTCGACTACATATATGACCCACTTTCAATAAAAAACAATGTTCCTATGGGTGGAATGCCCCTTTAATACATTAACTAATGTTAACGTCTCGGTTACGTATGGTAACCCTCGTTCCCTGAGTAGTGAACGGAGACGGAGGAGGAGTTTCCAACGATTTGGGATCACGCTAGGGAGACCAATTGCCTTCGAGTGAATTGACCCTTCGCTAAGCCCCGCCCTCCTTAGTTACTGTTGCTACGCCTGTCAAGCTTTTGCGCCTGGCACGTCTATTACAGTATGTATGCACGGGTTTCAGACATTCCTAAGGAGATAATTAGTCATTTTTTGCAAACAGGTGAAAATATGAGAGTGCAATACTGCAGTACGCATTCGAGGGCTATATCCACGACATAATATGCAAACGATTAGAGAATAATTTCATCAAAATTTAAGTTAAAGCATAACGTTAGGTCCCAGCGCAAGCAGCAACCGCCTCATATGCTGACCATTCAAATGGGAAACACACAAATTTGAGGAACAGCTTTGTGCATGCCCAGCAGGGTAAGTGAAATTTGAAAATATTCTAATATTTATAAAACAAACAGCTTATCCATATGTATTGTGGAATAAACACAAGACATTAGCCTGACCACTTTGCAATGATACCATTCTCCCGCTTATATTTTTAGCGCGCCAGGCTAACGTTACTGCTTACACGTCGGACTAACTTACTGTTATGAACTGATTAAGTTTGCATACCAACCTTTTCCTTGGAGATCTCCAGCAAGCCCCGTGATGTTCCCTCCTTTTACTAACTACCTTTTACTTTTACTAGAACTAACGGGAGAGTCGCGATCGGATTGGGGTAACGGTTTGGCCGTCGATTAACAAAATGTTGAAATATATTTTTAAGTAACGTTATGTCAGTGAGCCTCCGTCTTGCCTTTAATCACACTGCTTGATCCACGAGCTGGACAATAACTTTATTCTAGAGCTGCTATAAAGCCAATACACTTTACTTTTAATTTATCAATGTAAAGCTGCTTTGGAACAATCTACATTGTTAAAAGCGCTATATAAATGAAGATGACGCCTGGCATTTCTCCCCTTGGGTTTTAGGTTTCGGGAAGGGAACAAAATCCACCACCCCGTCCAAACTTTTAGGATACCGGGTATCAGATTTGCACAATCCATACGCATGACGCTTCGGCATGTTTCCCTCGCTCGAAAGCTTGCCAGACCTCCCGCGCCTAGTTACGGTTGCTAAGCCACGATTGGCCTGTGGCGGTTTTCGGGCGTGGCTTAGCGAAGGGTCAATTAAAACAAGCCAATGAACATTGGCATGCAACATTTGCATTCCGCGGCCCGTCTACAAGTGCGGGTATAAAGGTGGAAGCAAGCGCATACACAAACGCTTTTCACTGATGAGCCAAATGGTGTCCAGTCCTCCGCGAAGGTACAGCAGCATGGCGACGGGACGAGACGTAGGAGTTCCCGAATGAAAGGGAACGTCTCGGTTACGTATGGTAACCCTCGTTCCCTGAGTAGGGAACAGAGACGTCTCGTCCCGTCGCCATGCTGCTGTACCTTCGCGGAGGACTGGACACCATTTGGCTCATCAGCGAAAAGCGTTTGTGTATGCCTCGTTTCCAACGAATTGGGATCCCTAATAAAACGCCATGGTGCTGGCCCCTTCCATCGCCCTGCTTAAGCTTCAGCCAGCAGTTTCTTGAAACTTATCTCTTATGTGCGGAAGCTTAGCTAGGAAGAGGTCACACTGCTGTTCCGCAAGACCCGCTCAGTGGACATTGGATAACACTGGGAAAGCGTGCCTAAGATGTAGAAGGGAACGCTGTGGAGCCCAAAACCTGCCCGAAGGGAGGCACTAGGAACACACATGCACTAGCCCATAGGGTAGTGAACACATGGCCGTCTCTGAGGTAGTCCCAGCCCGGAGGGTGGGAGCGTACTCAGCAGAGACAACAGAGCAGACTCTGTCGAGGGGAAGACACTGGCTAACCCGGGGGGTAACCGAATCTTGGAGAAACACCTATGGGCTCGCCGTAGGGACCACTACATAGAACCCCAGCCTATACTCAGCTCAAGAGAGAGGTAACAGGCCTGGCGACCGGCGATCCGCCTCGCCTGATGCCGGGGGGTGACGGAGGAACTCACGAGGTTAGCCGTTTGTTGGGTAACCAACGGAGCAGGAAACGCATGTATCTGGCCCCTGGGGGCGAGAATGGCGTAGCAAGCCGACACTAACCTAATTCTTCGCGCTACTGGCCGAAGCGAGTACACAGGAGGAAACAGGTTCTACACAAAGGCTATAAAACCTAGCGAACGTGTTAGGTGTCGCCCAACCCGCAGGTCTACAAATATCTGTCAGCGAGGCGCCTTGAGCCAAAGCCCAGGAAGAGGCAACACTCCTAGTAGAGTGTGCCCTCAACCTTGGTGGACAAGGAATGTCCTGGGAATCATAAGCTCGGACGATAGCATCCACTAGCCAGTGGACTAACCTCTGCTTGGAGACAGCCTTCCCCTTCTGCTGGCCTCCGTAACAGACAAAGGGACCACTACATAGAACCCCAGCCTATACTCAGGATTGCTCCTGTCTGCCTCGCTGCCTGCTGTGAGTGTGTTTGCTTTGGTGCTGTAAGCTCCGTCTTAGCCTCGTATTTCTTTGTTTTGAACCATCATTTACTACAATTTCTAGTTGTTTATACTACTACTAAATACAGCTTACTCAATATCTCCTGACATCGCTAGCTTCCGTTACTACTAGCACAACACGCTAGTAATTCGCTAGCCTGTTAACGCGCCACCCGTGCGCTCAGCTATTTTTTTATTTATTTTTCTCTCGCGCGCCCGCGCCTTTGAGTTCATAACAAGCTCAGGTGAGTAAGAATCAGTCAACAAACACGGTGAGTAATGTCTTGTCCTGTTATTGTCACCTGCACTTCATGTCACATGTTTAGCATAGCCTTCTCTGTTGGCAATATAGGATTTATATGTGATAAATGCAAGGAGTCAGTTAGGCTGACGGAGAAGATTTCAGAACTAGACACGCATCCAGACTTTAATTGAGGATAGTAAGAGTGCTAGAGCTTTAGATACTATTTTGGATGCGCCTAGCACAGTGAACTCTTTACATGGTGCGGTTCCAGCTGAAGTAATGCCTGCGCAGAAAGGCAAATGGGTGACAGTGAGGGATCACTCTAGTCGCGGATCAAAAAAACACTCTTCCGTTCCGATTACCATAACAAATCGATTTGCCCCGCTCAGTGAAACACCCACTGAGAATTCTGTTGATTGTGCCCTAGTAATTGGTGATTCGATCACACGGAATGTGAAAATAGAGACACCAGCCACCATAGTCACATGTTTGCCGGGAGCCAGAGCGCCTGACATCAAAGCAAATTTAAAAGTGCTGGCTAATGCTAATCGTAAATTCTCTAAGATCATTATTCATGTCGGCACTAATGATGTTCGACTCCGCCAGTCGGAGATCACCAAAATTAATATTAAAGAGGTGTGTGAACTCGCAGTAATATGGCACATAGTCTTAGAGCTCAAACATGACAAATTGGGCACCTGGGGTGCGTTTCCCGAAAGCATCGTTAGCCAACTATGGTCGCAAGTTCCCTCGTTACCAATAGAGTTCAATGGACATTGCGATGAACTTGCGACCATAGTTGGCCAACGATGCTTTCGGGAAACGCACCCCAGGTCAGGAAGCACTCAGACTGGCTAAACCGACCGTCTGCTAGCGGCCTCGCGTCACCCAGGTCAGATAAATCCCATCACATAGAGCCTCTTTCACCTAGCTATCATCATATAGAGACTGTGTCTGTTCCCCGAATTTGGAAATCCAAAAAAAAACGTTTAGACCCATCTAAGGTTAAAATTTTTATTGATGTTCAACAAATAAAAAACAGCTATAATACAGATGAGCAAATGCTAAAGCTTGGGTTGCTGAATATTCGATTGCTTACTTCAAAAGCACTTATTGTTAATGATATGATTTCAGATAATAATCTAGATATGCTGTGTTTGACAGAAACCTGGCTAAAACCAAACGATTACATTACTTTAAATGAGTCCACCCGCAAGATTACTCTTATAAACATGAGCCTCGTCTTAAACGCAAAGGGGGTGGTGTTGCTGTAATTTATAGTAATATTTTCAAAACCACTAAGAAATCAAGTTTTAAATATAATTCTTTTGAAGTGTTAGTGCTTAAAGGGATAGTTCACTTTGAAATTAAATTTTGGTATGTTTTAGCTTACCTCAAGGGCATCCAAGATGTAGGTGTCTTTTTTTCCGCAGTAGTTTCAATTTTGATATTTTTAGGTCAAACCGTTCTTGTCTGTCAGTCATTTAACTATCGTTGAAGATGATGTTGCCACTAGCCACTCAAACCCATATATAAGGTGCCTCTCTGTAGTACTATAAGAGCAGATTGGGCCAGATAATGTGCAAGACCTTTGCCACAGCTGTTACTCTCCTCTTTGGCTTGATTTATGCCCTCAGTGTGAACTATCCTAAAGTATTAAAATACACCAGTAGTAACTGGTTAAGAATTTATTTATTTATTTTGTGTGTGTGTTTATTTTTAAGTGTTTATTTATCTTGACCTAAAGTGCTCTGCAAGGCTGATTTTTTGCATAGTCCTTCAAAAAACTGTCCAATGAGCTGCAATCCCTATGGATAATTGTAAGGTTGAGCATTTATTTATACCAGTTTGTACTCTAATTTTGGGCATAGTCTTTTTTTTTCTTTTTTTTTTTTTTAAATAAATCTTGAAGAGTGGAATAGAACTTAATCACCTTCTAATATGTGTACCTAATGCAGATAGAAAATGTGCTGTTTTGCAGAATGCAGAATATTTGTCAATAAATAAGTTCTGAATGATAGCAATGTCTTTTGTATTGTGTTGTATTTACGGTATGGTTTACTCCCTGCATTTGGATTCTTAATGTGAAGGCTATACAAGTATCTGGGTGAGATGTTTGAAGAAGTTCAATCAACTTAAAAAAGTAAAGCAACCAGCTGCAAAGCTTTTTTGAGTTTACTGAACTGCAGGACCTCTGTAGTTGTGCTTACTCGTTTCTTTGAGTTGGACTGGTAGTTAGATGAACTTACTGAGGAAGGTATAAGTAACTTAAATAAGTTTAGTGAACTTTAAAAAATGATTTGACACAACTTAGATCACTGAAGTTAAGTAAACTCAAAAATGCTTTGCAGCTGGTTGCTTTTTTTTAAAAGTTTACTCAACTTGTTATCCTCATTGAGGATAGAGGGGGTAACATGAGGATGAGAGGTGTTTTTTAGGGAAGATGACCTCACTGTACTTCTGCTTTCTCAGGAGAATCTCACACAGTACAGTGTGGTGAAACACACACAAGTATGTCTCTGCAGTTGCTGGCATATTTAGGGGTCACTGTAAGTTAGGATACATTAAAAAAAAAATGCTACTTTAACTCAATTTAATTATGGGCAGTGGTTCCATATAACCAAATTATTTTTAATTACCATTAAATATTTATTTTTAATCAATATAAAATTCTTGCGTTGTGACAACACAACTGACTGAGGAAGAATCTATGAAAAATTATGTCCAACCAACTCAATTTAATCACTTCGCTGTAACTTAAGCTGGTTTCGTTTTCTGAACACGTTTTGGTCTAGTAAACATTATCCAAATATTTTTCACTGAAGCAACATATTGTTTAGTCCTGTGATTTACATAACATCAAACTATATATAACTTATTTTTGTGTTGGCAGTAGTGATACTGACTTTACCCAGAGCACTACCATATGATGGCTTTATTATTAGCGTGATTTGAATTCTTGTTAGCAGGTCCTCAACCCATAGCACACGCTCAACACTTCACCACAATGATGAAACACTAACATTACAGAAACTTTTAAATACAAACATCATAGAACATGTAAGGGTTAAGGCTGCACGTCGGACGGTTCACGACTCGCCGTCGTCCATTAATACCTGATAATGGACACCTCATCGGGCATTAACCCGCTTATACCATGGTCACTTATGAAAGAAAGAAATATTTAATCAATTAATAATACTTTAATGTGTTTTAGAGTAAAAATCGTGAGGGTTTTTATTTATTAAGTCGAGCGCACTATTTAATATCTCCCGTATACAGGCGTTGCCAAGCAACGTGGCCACAGCGACCCGACCGCAGCAGTTGATCAGTGATGGGAAGTGAGATGATGGCTCTACCTTACGTTACGTGATACAAAGTATAATTTCAGAAGGCCAGTGCACCACTTACCGCTTGTGTGTGTCCAAAGGATGATGCGAAACTTTGTTTCAAAGAGTCAAAACTCACAGCTAGTTTCCTAAATCGTTTTTATTAGGCCTACAGCAAATATTGTCAACCATTCACTCACGTGTTGAAAGGAAAGCAAGCAAGACAGAAAGACAGGCAATGGCAGTAGGCCTATGCTAGACGTAACTTACACACTATTTAAAATTAAATGCTACATTTCCATTAATTGTAAAATTTGATAGCGATATTGGCATGTCCATCGTCGTGGCATTTGATGGACGGAGATTTAAAGTTTGTGGCTCGCTATCACCACTGCTTGGGACATTGGGAGATGACAAAATGTTGCTCCATTCTCGTCTGTCATGTACTGACGGAGCCCAGTAAGCCTGCAGGCTGCTCTCACAACGATGCCCCGTCACCGACATGATCTGGCGAGTTTCCAGCCCGGCGTCAGAAAGACGACCAACAGCTGTGCTCCGGAGGCTGTGGTTGGTGTAAACCCGCGACAGACCTACCTGAAAGAAACAAGAATAAACAGGCTATATTAGTGAGGACAGAAGAGGGGTTATACGGCTACATTATTATTAGAATGTAGCTAGTGTACAGACCTCCTCGCTGATTTTTTTCAGCATGTTCCCCAGGTAGTGGACACCCATTGGCTCCCTGGAGTACCACACATCAGATGCCACAGTGATGGAGCGCTTCGGGTGGAGATAAAACGATTTTGCATCTGGTGGACACTTGGAGATGTAACTTTTAAAACTTTTTACTGGACACAGAGGATCCCCGGGCCTGGCAAACATGAAGCCTCGTAGGTTTTCCTTGTGCGGGTCGTTCGGATCTTTATGGTTTTTTGTCTGAGGATTATGAGCTAAACTGATGTATTCAACGCCATGCTCGTCTCTTTGGATTACGAAAGATGTCATGGTCAGCTCTCGGCTCCCCTCCCTGCCACGCCGAGCAAAACACAGCTGGATGTCAAACCACACCTTTCTGACGAGGCCGAGGGGCGTATCGGGAGACAGCGCAGATTAACATCTGATTGTCTGAAGATCCGACTCAGTGATGCGAGGATGGTGGAAGCTGGTGTCCTTCCCACTCTTTCTATAACGCTTCAGTATCGCCTTAAAAACCGCATTACTGGTCTTGAACACAGTGTCACTAATGATGTTGACATCACTTAAATGGCGGTTAATACCGGCTCTCAGACTCCTCAAACTGGCAACACTGTATTCTCCTCCTTCTTTGGTCGACTGGACAGACGCATAAAACAGTCGCAAAACGTCGTTGAGAGTAGCGACAGTGTAGCTTTTAAAGTTGATGTCCATGTTTTTGTCAGCCAGGAAGTCTCTTAACGTTTTAACTGCCCATTTCGTGATTTTCTTTGTGTTCATCTCGTCCTTGTCATCCTCTAATTCGTTCAATTCTTCCGGTGTCACCTCCTTGTGTCGCTTCTCCTTTTTCTTTTCATATTCTATTCTCTCCTTTTCTAATGCTGCATCCCAGTCTTCAAAGTTGTCAAAAGCCCTATTCGCATGGGATTAGTATTACCCCTGGACCTCTGTAATTAAGAAATTACCCCCTGACGTCTGTGTTTTTGGTGGCTCATTCACACGGGCAAATAAATGTTCGTAATTCCCTCGAGTTTACGGACTTTATAGCGTGCGCCCACCCATTCACACTTCACTAGCTGAACGTGCTGAAACGAAGATCGCGCTGCAGTATTGCAATTCAAAAAAATAACTTATTTAAAACCAATTTATTAGAGAAATATATCATATATATTATAGAATATCATATTATTGTATAAATATATAATACATCTTCTTTTTCTTTTATTCTTTGTCCATATTTACAACAAGCCTGCCTGAAGAAGGTATTATAAATACCAAAACGTCGCGATAGGCTTGTTTTTTTATTCATTTTATTTGGTTTAACGTTATTTCATTTTATATCATTTTTACTCTTTCACACTTTGATTTCTTGAGATACTTACAGGATGGACGTCTTTAGAGGCCGTGTGAGACAAAGAAATGCTCCACGATACAGACTACTAAATTACACTACCACAAAAAGCGTCCAAACTTTCCAAAAGAGCTACCATGTTGCGCCAAAATACTTAATTTGACGTTTCCATGACAACGGTCCGAGTTGAGCTTCCGGATCACGTCTTTACTGTAGTTTGTTTTCTCTTTTGCAGCACTTCATAGTTTTTATTGGAGAAAAACTATAATCGGATTGGAGTAGAGCATATCGAGAGATTTTATTGTTAATATAGTTTTAATACAGACGTAAAATGGACTGTTAAACGGCCCATAATGGTTATTACGTTCTTTAGGAAACGATAGGCTCACAGAAAATTGACAGACTGGTATTATCAGAGGACCCCTGTGTTGGCCGAAATACGGTAGGTAATTTTCGGGGGAATTTTTACAGACATTTTTACAGATATGGCAGATTCGCGCGGGATAAAAATCACAGACGACCTCTGCGATTATTACAAATTACCGGAGGTCCCTAGGTAATACTAATCCCGTGCGAATAGGGCTAAACTCACCAAATATATTAAAAGAAATGATAAAATCACTCATGTTTTGTCAGTTTTGCTGTTGCGATGAGTCAACTGAAATAACGTTAAGTCTCCGTTGCCATGGTTACCATTTAGCGTTTGAGCCAGCGCAATCATTTAGAACTGTCATCAGGCAAATTGATGGGACACCTTTCCTAGGTGTACATTATCACTTTTTAACGGACACCCTGCAGCCAATCAGAATCGAGTATTCACCCAGACCATGGTATAAGTAAGGGTTAATGCCCGACGAGGTGTCCATTATCAGGTTTTAATGGACGACGGCGAGGCGTGAACCGTCCGACGCGCAGCGGAGGTCCATTAAAACGAGGTCCTCCGCCGAAGTCCATTAAAACCTGATAATGGACACCTCGAAGGGCATTAACCCGCTTATACCATGGTTACTTACGAAAGAAAGAAATATTTAATCAATTAATAATACTTTAATGTGTTTTAGAGTAAAAATCGTGAGGGTTTTTATTTATTAAGTCGAGCGCACTATTTAATATCTCCCGTATACAGGCGTTGCCAAGCAACGTGGCCACAGCGACCAGACCGCAGCAGTTGATCAGTGCGTTTGAGCCAGCGCAATCATTTAGAACTGTCATCAGGCAAATTGACGGGACGCCTTTCCTAGGTGTCCATTATCACTTTTTAACGGACACCCTGCAGCCAATCAGAATCGAGTATTCACCCAGACCATGGTATAAAAAACATTAAACAGTCTCTCCATTTTCTCATCTTGCTAATAAATGCTTAAAATAACACTTTATTTCAATATTTACTCTCCTAATTCAGCCCCTTTGGAAAGTCCTGTTTGATTGAGTGCTGCATATGTTACTAACACATGTTCAGAAAATGTAACCAGTCTAAGTTACTGTGAAGTGATTGAATTGAGTTGGTTGGACTATTTTAGATTCTTCCTCAGTCAGTTGTTTTGTCACAACACAAGGATTTTGCATAGATCAAAAACAAACCTATAATGTTAATAAAATCTAAGTTGGTTGTGTGGAACCACTGTCCATAATTGAATTGAGTTAGCTTAAATAGCTTTTTTTTTTTTTTGGAGTGCATGGTTAGGTTACTTGATTGAAACATGTTATTTGTAAACATGTTACAAATAAAAATATCAAGTTAAGTCAAAGAGTAACCGTTTAAAATCAGTTTAACATGAAGCAATCACAAGTTAAAGTTAGTGTCAGTGAAGGAGATTATTGCTAAGAGGTCAAGGGTGGAAAGTAGTATTAAAGCAAGTGTGCCTACTCAAAAAAGCTAACCTATTAAGCTAAACCGAAAAGACAAGTTACACTGCAGTGTCCACTGCTCCCTACAAACCTTCTTAACTATTACTGTGGTCTTTGTAATGGTCACATGTGTGCCTCACACTTGTCTATGTCTAGTAATGGGATTTACATTTTTTAAGGTCTCTATAAAATCTGGGTTACAATGAGGTACTTGAAGTGGAAGTGAATGGGGCCAATTCCTAAACAGGAAGGATGAGTCAAAATAACTTGTCTGCATTCATAGTAAAACTGCTGAAATTGTGTATTGATGAGATCGAATTTTCAAATACGTTGGCCTAGGCAGTTTTCCCAAACTGTGTAGTGCTGAGGTTGTGCTCAAAATCATATATCAATATATATATATTTTGATTGCAATTTGAAATCTTACTTCACAGGGCACTATCAGACGAGAGAGAGAGAGAGAGAGAGAGAGAGAGAGAGAGAGAGAGAATTTTGAAAGACGACTTTATTACAATTTTTCACATGAACCATTTTTTCAACAAATCAACATTTACTATTTTACATTTACATTTAATACCACAAAGAACTACAAATAAAAAATAAAAAAAAAATTCCTACATTAGCAGAAGAGAAAAATATATTTTTCCATCAATAACAGAGCACAGAGCCTCATTCTTACACCATTTCATTTCAAATGTGATAACATCATCCATGGAACTATAAAAATGAAAATCAATGAGTATTCTGGATTTAACTGTGGCTAAAAACAGAATATTAATATCTTGATCTGCACCCATTTCTATCTTGTTTTTTCTACTCATATAGATTGCCAGCTTTGCTTGACCTATAAGAAAAATAGCATTAACTGCTATTGCACCATGTAAAAGTCTCCATTGTATGTCCCCAACTCTTTTACTTAAAGGTGGCTTATACAATGATCTCCATTCTGGTTTATCATCATCACACAGTTCTCTTACGAGAGTTCTCTCGTACTGCGTTCGTCAGAACGCTGCGGGAAAAGTCTCTTTTCACGAAATACTGAAGCAAAATTATCCTTAATTTTCATATTTGTAAAACGCATTGCGGCAGTGCACAGCCATGGCGAGACGGCTCGCTCACTCATTGGCTGTTCTGCGGCAACTGCATGAGCCTATCGAGCGAGGGCTGATGCAACATCAGACCAATGAGAGCGCTTCGCGCGCTCCTCGTCACATCCCGCCGAAACGGGTGTGGCCATCCCCTATAAAAGGAGCTCGAGTAGGCTGATTCAACTGATTTTCATCTCTTCAGCGAAGCTCACGCATCGCTGGATCACGGAAGAAGCAAGCGTCGTCGAGGCAAGCTTTTCAGCGGGACGAGCCCTTGAAGCCGCTGGCCTTCGCCGCCTTCTACTGCCGTACCTGCTGCGCTTTCCGGCGCTTCATATCCTTTACCTGCTCTGTTCTGTGTGTGTGTGTGCAGTGTTCTCCGAACACTCACCCCAAAAAGAGCCGCGTCTTTTTCAAGATGCCATCCTGTGGCTCGTGCCGAGCCCCGCTCACCGAGGGAGACCGCCACGTTATTTGCGTCTCCTGTCTGGGCGAAGATCACGCAGCGCTCGCGCTCGCTGACGGCGGCTGCCCTCACTGCGAGCTTTTGCCGATGGCGACTCTGCGGACTCGCCTGGCACAGTTCTCCGAGCCTGCGCCCCCCGCCGCGGTGCCGCGCCGTAAGAAGCGCCGCTCGCAGCGGGCCCCGGAACCCACCTCTTCCCGACAAAGCTCGCCGGCTCGCCCGCCAGCTTCGCCGGCTTCCCCCGATGCACTTCCCGATGCTCAGCGCCCGCAGTCTGCCGCCGCTTCATCTGAGGAAGTTGTTTCTGAAGTCGAGTCGGTCGAAAAGGATTCCTGCTCTCTGCTAGCTTCAGGCAGTGAGGACTGGGCGAGCTCTGCGGATCTCACGCCTCCTGCCCGAAAGCCGTCGGCTAGAGCTAGCATCGAGAGGGAGCTCATGCGAGTACTCGCGCTGGCCGCGGCGAGCCTCGGCCTCGAGTGGTCTGCACCGGAACTCCCCTCGCGCACCCGGCTTGATGGTAGCTTCCTCCCTGGTGAGCGCACTTCTCCTGTGTCTAAGCCCGCTCCGTTTCTTCCTGAGCTTCATGAAGAAGTGGCGAAGGCCTGGAACGCTCCCTTTTCTGCACGAACACGTTCGTCTGTATCCCCAGCATTTTCCTCCCTGGATAATGCTCAGGACCGAGGCTACCTCACTCTGCCGCCGGTGGAACAGGCGATAGCAGCCCACCTTTGCCCGCCCTCTGCTGGACGGCGGACTAAGCCAGTGCTGCCGTCGAAAGCCTGCCGCATGACGTCGTCGCTGCTCGCGCGGATCTTCTCCGCCGCTGGGCAGGCGGCATCGGCTCTGCACACCATGGCCACGCTTCAGGTTTTCCAAGGCGATCTCCTCCGCAAACTGGACGAGATAGGACCTGAAGCTATCTGCATCACGGACCTGAGAAGCGCGTCGGATCTCTCCCTCCGCGCTACCAAGGCTGCAGCACAAGCCATGGGACGCTGTATGGCTTCCGCTACCGTAGCCGAGAGGCATTTGTGGCTGACGCTCACGGAGATGGCTGATGCAGAGCGCAACGCGTTCCTCGACGCCCCGCTATCCTCCGCTGGCCTCTTTGGATCTTCTCTCTCCGAGTTCGTGGAGAGATTTTCCGAAGCCCAGAAAGCGTCACAGGCGTTCAAGCACTTCCTGCCCAAACGCCCCAGTTCTGCAGCGGGCCGTGAGAAACAGGCCCCTCGGAGCTCACAGCCTCAGCCACCGGCCGCCCCCTCACAGCGACAGCAGCGCAGCTCACGCCCTCGCTCTCGCTCTACCAGCCGCCGCCCCACTCACCGCGGGCCGCGACCAAGGGTTGTGTTGAAGCCGGAAGCCCCAAAGAAATCCTAGCACGCCTAGGAAAGCGCAGGTGTGTAAGCCCCGTTGCGACCGGGCCCTCACCAAAGCGCACCGCTGTCTCAGTCCCAGGAATTGCGACTGCTTCAGCGTTCTCAGCAGAGCACAAGCCCGCACAGCTGCCCGCTTGCCTGCACACAAAGGCCGTTTTTACGGCTACCCAGATAAATCCCGAAAAGAGTGTATTTTCTGGTGTCCCGGCCAAGGCCGATGGTGCTATAAATGTAGTGTTGATGCCCACTTCTCTGTGCCCATCCCTACACACAAGCACAGCCCTGCACACAGGGCCCGTACTCATAAGATCGACGCAGTTCGATCGCGCCCCAAACATAGTCAAAGTGCCCACTTCCCAGTGCCCACAAACACTATGTCTGGCAAGCCACAGGCTCCCTGTAAAAACGGGACCTGTGCGCGCCCGCTCTGTTCAAGCAGACAGCGCGGCCAAAGCAGTAAACGTGCCCGGTCCCCGCCCACGTTCACTTGTAGGCTGCATGAGTCCCATGAGACCTTCTCAGACCTCCCTCGTTCAGATAAACACTGTAGCGAGGTCGAGGATGAGCGTTTTGCCCGCTGTATTAAGCGCGCTCCCCGCCTCAAATGTCACAGGCGTAACGCCTACGCTAGCGCACCCCGAAGCGCCGCCGTCGCACAGCGAACAGAGCGCGCTTCGCATCCAACCCCTAGCCGGCCATGCAGACGCATGGGCCGCGCTTCCGGGGGTTTCGGACTGGGTGCTAGACATTATAAAGAGAGGCTTCTCGCTACAGTTTTGTCGGCGCCCTCCACGCTTCACAGCGCGCGTCGAAACTACGGTGAATTCAGAAGTAGCACACCTACTTCGCACCGAAATATCAAAACTGTTGAGCAAAGGGGCGATACAACATGTATCCCAAGCTCAAAGCGAAGGGGGGCTATACAGCAGATACTTCCTAGTCCCCAAAAAGGACGGTGGTATCAGACCCATACTAGATCTAAGACGACTAAACAGAGCTTTAGTGAAACGCAGTTTCAAAATGCTCACGACCAGCAAAATCCTCGCGCATATTCGCCGAGAAGACTGGTTTATGTCGATAGATCTAAAGGACGCGTATTTCCAAATACAGATAGCGTCACGCCACAGGCGATTCTTGAGATTCGCCTTCGAGGGTCGGGCATACCAGTATACAGTCCTGCCATTCGGCTTGTCCCTGGCACCCCGTACATTTACGAAGTGCATGGACGCAGCGCTCGCTCCTCTCAGACTCAGGGGCATGCGAGTGCTGAACTATTTGGACGACTGGCTGATCATAGCTCAATCACGATCTCAGCTCGTGGAGCACAGAACCATGTTACTCGATCACCTCGAGAATCTTGGTATCACGATCAATTGGACGAAGAGCTCCCTGAACCCCAGCCAAACTATATCGTTTCTGGGCATCGTTCTGGACTCTCGTTCTATGACGGCGCGGCTGTCGCAACAGCGCGCGCTGCGCATACAGCACGCAGCGAGGTCCTTCCGCTGCGGTGCGATCATCCCGCTCAAACGGTTTCAGAGGATGCTGGGCCTCATGGCCTCAGCGTCATCAGTTCTCCAGCTGGGCCTGCTTCGCATGCGCCCTCTGCAGTTCTGGTTGAAAGCGCGAGTGCCACGCGGAGCGTGGGCACTCAGCCGATTGCGCCTCAAAGTCGATCAAGACTGCGCAGCAGCCCTGAGACCATGGGCGGCGGGCGATTGGTACCGTTCAGGTGTAAGCCTGGGGACTTCCTCGAGAGTGAAAGTGGTGTCTACGGACGCATCCACCTCGGGATGGGGAGCGCTGCTCGAGGGCAGGCCGTTCTTTGGCCTTTGGTCAGAACGAGAAAAGCTCCATCATATCAACTGCCTGGAAATGCTGGCAGTTCACAACGCGCTGACGCGCTTTTGTCCCCACATCAAGGACCAACACGTCGTAGTCCGCTCGGACAACACGGCCGTGGTGTCCTACATAAATCGCCAGGGCGGTCTCGGATCCAGATCCCTTTACAGGCTGGCCGAGCGCCTCCTAATATGGGCTCAGCGCAACCTGAGCTCGCTGAGAGCGGTGCATGTGCCCGGGACACTCAACCTGGGTCCAGACAGGCTGTCCAGGAACAATGTTCCCACGGGCGAATGGTCTCTACACCCACAAACAGTCCGGCTGTTGTGGCAGAGATTCGGCAGGGCGGAGGTGGACCTATTCGCGTCCCCAGAAAACGCTCATTGCCCCGTGTTCTTTTCAAAGAAAGACAGCGCGCTGTCCCACAAGTGGCCGCACTGCCCGCTATACGCGTTTCCCCCAGTCTCCCTCCTACCTCAGGTGCTGGAGCGAGTCAGGGAAGTGAAATGCCCAGTACTGCTTATAGCTCCGTTCTGGGACAACCAAGCCTGGTTTCCAGTCCTGATGCAGTTAGCAGACTCCGCTCCATGGCCAGTGCCATTGAGGAGAGATCTCCTCTCGCAGGCCAGGGGCTCGATTTGGCACCCACACCCAGAGCTGTGGTCCCTTCATGCGTGGACGCTCAACGGTTACCCGTTAGTCTCACGGATGGAGTGCTGAACACCATCACTCAGGCTAGAGCGCCTTCCACCAGGCGGCTTTATGCCTCGAAGTGGTCGGTTTTCTCCAGCTGGTGTACAGCTCGGGGCTTGTCACCCCTCGATTGTGAGGTGACGGAGGTTCTCTCCTTCCTACAAGAGCTGTTGGACAAGGGCAGATCCCCTTCCACGCTCAAAGTCTATGTGGCGGCTATCGCAGCGTGCTCGACAGCAACGCCAGGCCAGTCACTGGGAAGGAACGATTTAGTCATCCGCTTCCTCAGGGGAGCTAGGAGGCTGAATCCCCCCAGACCTCCCTCAGTCCCGGTGTGGGACCTTTCTACGGTCTTGGCAGCCATGAAAGGTCCTCCCTTTGAGCCTATCCAATCTGTCAGCCTCAAACATCTGTCTTTCAAAACGGTGTTTTTGATGGCCCTCGCTTCGGTGAAGCGCATAGGCGATCTGCACGCGCTCTCTGTGAGTCCAACGTGCTTGGAGTTTGGGCCCAATGACTCCAAAGTCATACTCAAACCTAAGCACGGCTACGTGCCGAAATCCCTCAACACTCCGTTTAGGGCTCAGGTTATTTCCCTGTCTGCCCTGCCGGGATCAAACGAGGAAGGGGACTCGAGCTGTCTTTGCCCCGTTAGGGCTTTAAGAGCTTATGTGTCCCGCTCCGCTGCCTTCAGACAGACGGAGCAGCTCTTTGTCTCGTTCAGTGGACGTTCCAAGGGAACGGCTGTTTCGAAACAGAGCCTGTCCAGGTGGGTGGTTGACGCCATAACAATGGCTTATACTACCAAGGGCCTTCAGTGCCCGTTGGGCATTAGAGCGCATTCCACGAGAGGCGTTGCCTCATCGTGGGCCTGGTCTAGCGGGATTTCCTTACAGGAAATATGTACGGCGGCGGGCTGGGCCTCGCCGTCTACATTCATAAGGTTCTACAACCTAGAAGTTCCCGCCTTGCAGGCCAGGTTGTTTTCGGTTTAGCCGAATCAGCTGTCTACCACGACACTGATTTCGCAGGCGCACAACGCCACCGAAGACTTCACCGCACTTGCAAGCCAAGTTTTTCGGTGTATTCGAGTCAGCTGTCTAAACACGGCGCTGATATCGCAGACGCACAGCGCCGCCGAAGTTTTCTGGGCAGAATTGTGTAAGACCCATGTTTCTTTTTCCCACATTAGCCAGGCTCCCTCCTGCCTATGTGATGTTATATCGCGTCTAGAACGCACCTATTTGGGCGAAAGTGTGTAAGTCCCACATTCCCACATCAGCCACATCTCCCACATCAGCCAGGTTTTTCCCCTGCCTATGTGGTGCTGTTTCACGCCTAAGGGCGCATATATCTGGGCAAATTTGCGTAAGACCCACATTTCCCACATTAGCCAGGCCTCCCCCTGCCTATGTGATGTTATATCGCGTCTTAGGACGCAGCTATCTGAGGGTGGTTGTCCCCCCCCCCCTCCAGACTCTCCGAGTCTACCGGGTGATTATGCACTGTATACCTGGACTAGCTTCCAGTGGTCGGTGTTTTCTCATCCCAGCACGCACGGCGTCTTACAAGTGGTTCCCGCAGCGTTCTGACGAACGCAGTACGAGAGAACTCTCGTAAGAGAACGTACTCGGTTACTAACGTAACCTCGGTTCTCTCTAGAAGAGGGAACGAGTACTGCGTTCCCTGCCGTGCGCGCGGTTCGCTCTGGTTCGCTTCGGCGATGAAAACCAGTTGAATCAGCCTACTCGAGCTCCTTTTATAGGGGATGGCCACACCCGTTTCGGCGGGATGTGACGAGGAGCGCGCGAAGCGCTCTCATTGGTCTGATGTTGCATCAGCCCTCGCTCGATAGGCTCATGCAGTTGCCGCAGAACAGCCAATGAGTGAGCGAGCCGTCTCGCCATGGCTGTGCACTGCCGCAATGCGTTTTACAAATATGAAAATTAAGGATAATTTTGCTTCAGTATTTCGTGAAAAGAGACTTTTCCCGCAGCGTTCTGACGAACGCAGTACTCGTTCCCTCTTCTAGAGAGAACCGAGGTTACGTTAGTAACCGAGTACGTTTTAAAACATTACGCCATGGTGTATCAACCCTCTTATCAAGCACTTTTTTGTTAAAAACAAGAACACAAGCTTTATAAAAAACTTTACCAATACTTGAAAAAAAATTAAGACATAGGGATTTTCCAGAGCTTAAAAACATTCCTGAAACATCATCTAACACAGGAAAAATTAAAAACTCAGATAATACATCTTTTTCATTAGGAACATTTCTTTTTTCACAGTAGTCTGATAAAAGTTTCAGTTCATCAGAAATGAGTCTTTGTTTCCATTTTTCTAATATATGAAAAACAAATCGTCTAGACTTAAATTTCAGACTCAAAGCAACTTCTTCCATGTTCCCAAATCTGGCCCTGTCAAGATTGCACAAACTGAAAAAAAATATTGCAAAATGATCAGAATAGCTAATAACATGGTCACGAATCAAAATATAATAAGCGTGAATCAAAAAATAACAAGCATGAATAAAAACTTTAAACGCATTAAAAGTATTTTGCACAAAACTTAAACTTATGGTCATGCTTTTTTAAAAAGTATGTTTTCCTTGGTTATATTACTCTGTGCTTTGTGCTCTCTTGCATTTTCTGCTCATATTTTACTCTTTTGTACGCTTGTGCTGTTTTTCTCTTCGCTCTTCTTTCTATGTTCTGCACTTGCTTTCCCAAATGTTGCAGTTTGAGTTTCATGTAAATTAGGGCGGGCTTAAGTGTCACCATTGGTCCACTAGTTCTAGATTGACAGCTACTCCTCTAGCCAATCAATCGAAGAGGGGAGTTGACACACCAATGCGACTCGTGGCTACTGATGCTTACTTATACAGGGGAAGACGACCATCAACTCAGCTGGCAAAAATCTTTCCCTGGCAGGACACCTTTAAACTGCATGTGTGCCTGCAACTCAACCTGTTGCCGGTATATAGCCTACGTCTACCTGGCAATATGTTATCGTTAAATTCGTCATCCTAACGACGACCTGTCACAGTTGTGCCTGTCTGACGATGTTTAAGTTGTGCCTGTACTTTTATATTTAATCAATAACAAGGATGGGCAATGTCGGTCCTGGGTGCAGAGTTTAGCTCCTCCAACCCTAATCAAACACACCTGAACCAGCTAATCATTGTCTTTAGGATATTTAAGACAGGTGAGGTTTTTATCGGAGTTGACGCTAAACTCTGCAGGACAGCGGCACTCCAGAAACAATGTTACCTATCCCTGATGGAGATGTTGCTGTATTCAAATTTGAAGCTATATTTAAAACATTAATCCTAAAGTAATGCATTTATGTAGCTATGTAAATAAACACAATAAATATGTAATAAATCACTATATATTAAATCCAACTGTTTTCTGTATATCTTCTCTGTGACACAATCATTTTCAATAATCTTTTGTCAAATTTGGCGTAGTTAATAAAAAAGGTAGGCAATGCGTAGCGGTGACAGGTCAAAGTCCTAAAGTCTTCGGACAATGGCCATTTTTAACTTAGTTTTTGCAAAGAATTGTAGTGTTTCATAACTGCAGGATGTTTCACTTACAGCAGCCTTAGCATATTGACATCATGAGCCAAGTAATATTGTTTAACACCAATTACCAGTGTGCACATTAACATTCTCATGTATCTCAAAAAAGATTAATTTAATTATTTATGTCCAGAGTTCAGATAGCTTTACTGCTTGAAAGTCTTTGTAAAGTTAAATTGAACTGTCGTCTTCCCCTGTATAAGCAAGCATCAGTAGCCACGAGTCGCATTGGTGTGTCAACTCCCCTCTTCGATTGATTGGCTAGAGGAGTAGCTGTAAATCTAGAACTAGTGGACCAATGGTGACACTTAAGCCCGCCTTAATTTACATGAAACTCAAACTGCAACATTTGGGAAAGCAAGTGCAGAACATAGAAAGAAGAGCGAAGAGAAAAACAGCACAAGCGTACAAAAGAGTAAAATACGAGCAGAAAATGCAAGAGAGCACAAAGCACAGAGTAATATAACCCAAGGAAAACATACTTTTTAAGAAAGCATGACCATAAGTTTAAGTTTTATGCAAAATACTTTTAATGCATTTAAAGTATTTATTCATGTTTGTTATTTCTTGATTCACGCTTATTTGATCCGTGACCACGTTGTTTGCTATTCTGATAATTTTGCATTATTTTTTTCAGTTTGTGCAATATATTTTTACGTGTTTTTTAATTTTTGATTCACACTTATTATTTTTTGATACGTGACCGCTATATATTTGGCGGGAATTTGATCCCATAATCTTGCTTTATTATTATTTATTATGCATTTCTTAAATAACCAAATTTTAACAACATAAGGGTAAATCTTTTGAGCACAGTTGATGACGCGGTGAAGTGACGCTCGAGTGATCAAATATTCCACTGTATAAATAAGCTTTCCTTCGATTCCTCCGTCCTCGCTTCTTGTCCTTGCAGCCTTCCCTCGCATCCTACAGGGGGAGGAGCTGAGACGCAAGGAAAGGAAGCATAAAATACCAAATATTATAATCTCTATGGTAATATCGACTTCACATATTTGGATTGCCTCTTGTCTGTCATAACGTCACAAAGTCTCGTCAGAGTCGTAGTCATACAGCAATGCTATTTTTAGTTAATTGAAATAAGAATAGATGTTAAGCTGTGGTAGAAATGGCATCCAAACGCCATCTTTCTGGAGCTGAAAAAAGGAAGAGAAGAGGTTGAGGAAGAAAGACAAGCTCAAAGTAAAGGTATGTTCTTCTGACTTCTATAAATAGTGTGTTATTTTTATTTATTGCTGTATTAATAATAGTTTTAATAATAATAAATGTAACAATGCCCATGATCGTAGACAGGGAAAAATTGGGCCACATTCAGCGTGTTAAGAATTATCTACCCATGCATTTTGTATAGATTTTTACCCTCTGATGAAGTTATTGTAGTTGTTTAAATTAAGGCGAGCCATCTCAGGCCTAGGTGAAGGGTGTTACGAACTGCTCAGAGACACAAAGTAGGAGATCCAAATGCAGCTTTATTGGCTGGGGCAATCCAGAGGCGTAATCCAAAGTACAGGCTAGGGTCATACACAGGCAGGTAGTCAAAACAAAGAAACAAACAAAACAAACAAAACAGGCAGGGACCAGAGGCAAGAGAGTAATCCAGGGACCAGAGGCAAGAGAGTAATCCAGGGAACAGGGCAAGATATCAAAAACCAAGAAACAAGAAAACCAGGGAAACGCTCAGAAATGCAGTGTAACACTTAACAAAACTTCGCAGTGTGTGAATGAGTGAACATGGTATAAATAGGTTGAGACTAACAGGGTGATGAGACACAGGTGAAGAGACACAGGTGAATGCAATCAGAGATGATGAGTCCGGGCAGTGAGTTATGGGAAATGTAGTTAGTGAGTGAATAGGAGAGTCTGGTGTGGAGTGCCCTCTGGTGGTTCTCAAGGGCACTCCAGCTGGTGACCGTTACAAAGGGTAGGTTGTAAAGAGTGTTATTTTTATATGTGTGCTTTCTGTCTTTTATGTACTAGGGGCTATGCTGAAACTTCTTAGTTTCCTGGTGTTTTTTTCATATGTACGTTGAATGTTACACTTTTATACACATATTGAGCAACACTATAGCCTAATTTGTTTAATATATATATATATATATATATATATATACAGTGAGGAAAATAAGTATTTGAACACCCTGCTATTTTGCAAGTTCTCCCACTTGGAAATCATGGAGGGGTCTGAAATTGTCATCGTAGGTGCATGTCCACTGTGAGAGACATAATCTAAAAAAAAAAATCCAGAAATCACAATATATGATTTTTTAACTATTTATTCGTATGATACAGCTGCAAATAAGTATTTGAACACCTGTCTATCAGCTAGAATTCTGACCCTCAAAGACCTGTTAGTCTGCCTTTAAAATGTCCACCTCCACTCCATTTATTATCCTAAATTAGATGCACCTGTTTGAGGTCGTTAGCTGCATAAAGACACCTGTCCACCCCATACAATCAGTAAGAATCCAACTACTAACATGGCCAAGACCAAAGAGCTGTCCAAAGACACTAGAGACAAAATTGTACACCTCCACAAGGCTGGAAAGGGCTACGGGGAAATTGCCAAGCAGCTTGGTGAAAAAAGGTCCACTGTTGGAGCAATCATTAGAAAATGGAAGAAGCTAAACATGACTGTCAGTCACCCTCGGACTGGGGCTCCATGCAAGATCTCACCTCGTGGGGTCTCAATGATCCTAAGAAAGGTGAGAAATCAGCCCAGAACTACACGCGAGGAGCTGGTCAATGACCTGAAAAGAGCTGGGACCACCGTTTCCAAGGTTACTGTTGGTAATACACTAAGACGTCATGGTTTGAAATCATGCATGGCACGGAAGGTTCCCCTGCTTAAACCAGCACATGTCAAGGCCCGTCTTAAGTTTGCCAATGACCATTTGGATGATCCAGAGGAGTCATGGGAGAAAGTCATGTGGTCAGATGAGACCAAAATAGAACTTTTTGGTCATAATTCCACTAAACGTGTTTGGAGGAAGATGAATGATGAGTACCATCCCAAGAACACCATCCCTACTGTGAAGCATGGGGATGGTAGCATCATGCTTTGGGGGTGTTTTTCTGCACATGGGACAGGGCGACTGCACTGTATTAAGGAGAGGATGACCGGGGCCATGTATTGCGAGATTTTGGGGAACAACCTCCTTCCCTCAGTTAGAGCATTGAAGATGGGTCGAGGCTGGGTCTTCCAACATGACAATGACCCGAAGCACACAGCCAGGATAACCAAGGAGTGGCTCTGTAAGAAGCATATCAAGGTTCTGGCGTGGCCTAGCCAGTCTCCAGACCTAAACCCAATAGAGAATCTTTGGAGGGAGCTCAAACTCCGTGTTTCTCAGCGACAGCCCAGAAACCTGACTGATCTAGAGAAGATCTGTGTGGAGGAGTGGGCCAAAATCCCTCCTGCAGTGTGTGCAAACCTGGTGAAAAACTACAGGAAACGTCTGACCTCTGTAATTGCAAACAAAGGCTACTGTACCAAATATTAACATTGATTTTCTCAGGTGTTCAAATACTTATTTGCAGCTGTATCATACAAATAAATAGTTAAAAAATCATACATTGTGATTTCTGGATTTTTTTTTTTAGATTATGTCTCTCACAGTGGACATGCACCTACGATGACAATTTCAGACCCCTCCATGATTTCTAAGTGGGAGAACTTGCAAAATAGCAGGGTGTTCAAATACTTATTTTCCTCACTGTATATATATATATATATATATATATATATATATTGTTTTGTGGTGCTTAATTTAACCCCTTGTTTGGGTCTTAAATATAGACACCTTCTACCTTATTTTGTTTATTCTCAGGTTAGGTAAAGTCAGTCGAATTCGTATATAAATTCGTATATAAATAAGTATATAAATTTCCATACTTACAATTCAGTCGAAAGACTGCTCCGTGGTTTAGTTCAGCTCATTTTGTAAAACAGAGACTTAAGGCAGGCAAGCTTCTTAATTTCAATTATATGTATTTTTTATTATATACAGGTTAACTAGTTTACATAAATGGTACTAATATATAAAATAAAAATAAAAGTAAATCAAAACCAAATAATTTACTAGCTTTCATCTTCATGAGGCGCAATGGCAAGGCATCTAACACTGGAGAGGCCGTCCTTGGTGAACCAGCGTCTGACTTTGACATTCCTGACAATACTTTTTATAGTCCACACGCCCTCCGCACAGATTCAGTCCTTTACAGACAATCTGTCCAATCCGAAGTCTTGAACTGTCCTCAGTTCTGGAAACCCCCTTGTAAACTCCATATATAAAGCTCTTTCCTTTGTTCTCCTTTGCTTGCTGCTCTGGACCCTCTGCCTTTCTCCTGCACCTCATGCTCCTCATCAAACGGGTATTGCTTGCCATTTCTACTTTGCTAAGATACATGCTTTCTACTACTTAGTGTTATTACTACCTACTGTAGTTTATTCTTTCATTTGATTAAATGCTTAAAAGTAGACATGTCTGTGAGGCAAGTATAACCTTATACGCTAAGTTTCGGTTCATTTATGAGATGAGCTCCAGTTCACGCACCGGCGCCTCAACGCTCGTGTCATGATTATATTGTCTGCTATATCTGGGCAACTAATGACACATCATTCGGATATTTTCATGTCTGGGAAAAAATTGGGATTAAATGATTAAGATTTCATACTGAGTCTACTGTTCTCACAGTGATATTGCTATCCTTGCTACCAACAAACAAGGACAGCTAGCGTCGATAACAACACAGTTGACTTGCCTTTCCACTGACGACAGAGCAGGTTTAAGCTGGTATACTCCAAAATTGAATATTGATAACAAAGTTTGATTGCGTCCATTTGTACCCTCCCGGCTTTTGTAGGCCTTTAAAGAGTCTCCAGAATAGGACGAGGGAAAGTTAATGAAGTAATGTTAGTTATATAACAGGATACTGCAGTTCAGGAAAGCTAACGTTATAAGTTCCTTTATTAATACACATGAAAAGCACCCCGGGGGCATTATAGGGATCTGTTATGTTTAATCTATTAAGTTTTGCTGTGTACAGGTCTATATCTTTTTAATTAAAGTGCGCAGTGAACTCTGTTGCCTTCAAACTCATGCTGCCGTCATCCGTTCACGCTCGTCTCGTACGGCCTCTTTACTGCCAAAATGGCGGTGTAAACAGAATAGGTCACGTGACGTCCGGAGCTCTATTGTGTTACAAACGGTGTACGCAAAGAACAGAGGGGCGGGGTGAGCAAAGCTCATTATCATTTAAAGACACATGCACTTAAACGGCGTGCTGAAAACAGAGCTGTTTTTGACCAGGTAAAATGAGTGTTTTCTTACAATACTAATGAGAATTTTTAATTAACCCTTGTGTTATGTTGCGGGTCAATTTGACCCGTTTAGATTTTCTAGTTGTTGGAAATACTGGTTAACCTATGTTTTTTTTCTTGATATTTTGTGACTTTTTCTCATTTATCATCATGAACATGCATGCAAAGTTTCAACATGCTGGTGTTTTTTGACATATACAAACAAAAATACTGTTCCTTTCGTGATGTTCGCGGGTCAATTTGACCCGCATATTTTAACGCTCTAAGGCAACTGTACGGACCCAATATAATAACATTTCTTGGTTATATTTTGTTATTTTATTTTTTTACTACCTTATGAAGCTAAAAAATTTGGTTTTCCACACTTATTTCAATACAGAAAAATATTTTGTCAGCCACAGATGGTAAAAATTACCTATCATTTATTTTTTCAAGCTACCTGAAATAATATTAAACCTTTTTTTTTTTTTTTTATATATTTTGTGACTTTTTCACATTTATCATCATGAACATGCATGCAAAGTTTCAACATGCTGGTGGGTTTTTTTGACATATACAAACAAAATTACTATTACGTTTGTGATGTTCGCAGGTCAATTTGACCATCATAGGCAGCTATTCAAAAGCAACTGTACAGACACAAAATAAAAACATTTATTTTATGTATGTCAGGGCCAGTTCTAAAGTGTAAGTGTATCTAAAAGTGCTCTAACCCAAACCAAACACACTTGAAAAAGCTAAATCATGGTGTTCAGAGCTAATTGCAAATTACAAATGAAAATCTTTGACAGACACAGATAGTAAAATAAGCTTGCATTTATATATTCAAGATATCTGAAATATATTGAGACTTCGACATAGACAGCAGGAAAAATTAGCTCAGATTAATTGATTATTTGTTCAGTTATGATGTTCAAAAAAAAAAAAAAAAAAAAAAAATGTATATGCAAATATATATAAATATAACGTATATTCAAATTTTAAATAGTTTTAAAAAATGGTTAAAAAACATTTTCATTAAATCATATCTTCAGATATATATTTTTTGGAATATTTGACAAATGTTGATATTAAAAGTTTACAGTTTGAACCTGAATCTTTGTTGTTTTTCATAGTGTGATTTTTGAGGAATTGTATTGAATCCAATGCGGGTCAATTTGACCCGGACCATAAGGGGAGTGCACAGAATTCCAACATAACACGAGGGTTAAAGTATATTACAAACTTTTAATTTAGACCCTAAAGAATCATATTAGCTTGTACAAAAATGGCATTATATGACCCCTTTAATACAAAACGAAATTCACTTTAAAGAAAGGCTTTGTGCTTTCTGTTTGAGGTCTCTGTGAAAGTTTTAAAGCAGTCTTTTAGTGCCGCTTTCAGAGCGGTCACGTCCGTAACATTTTTTCCTCATAAATGCGAACACGAAAAATTAAATAAAATGAATATTTTGTGTTCTGTGGAGAGCCGACCCTTCTTCATCCGGTGGGTAGTATTACTTTTGGTTTGCTCAGTGTAATTCACAGAAGTACTAACAAATATTTTGACAACTAAAAGTTAAAGATTTTGTGTCACACATGTTTATTTCCCTCATATTTAATAGAAAAAACATGTGTAGACAGATGTTTTTCTAATATCTGGACTCCTTTATTAAGGGAGTATGGATATATAAACAGACGTTTCAATATATTGGTATTAAATGCATTTTCTGAGAATTTCTATTTCAATTTTTAATGCAAATGTCAGTCCATAACGCTGGAATTGCCCAATTTTAAAGTATTTATTTTGTGGTGTAGGTCTACGTATTTTATAATGTTAACTTCAAATAATACTAATAGTCATTTAAAGATGTGGTAGCATTAGATCTGGACGGGAAGGATAACATGGGAGTTGGAAGGGGCGTGTCGTGATTCTGCACACCGCGACACAGGTTCGTGGATCTGAGTGTCTTGATTTCGGTTTCATATCTCATATCGTTACAGCCCTGGTAGCAACCTGATACAACTATAAAATAGCAAAGTGACCAGTAAAACTACAGCAGACGACTAAACCTGGCTAATTAAAACAAATTACTTACTTTAAACCAACAATTCAAAACAAAATAAAACAGACTGCTTTCTGCTTATGTAATCCTAAATGCGCATTTCTCTCTGGCGCGTTCACTACTGCGAGTCAGCATTGTCATCTTTGCAGCCGACACTGACACATTAAACACTTGTTTATTAATTAACAATTAAAATATCTCCTTGCTATATTTGACATATTCATAATCATTACTTTTGCCGGTTCTTTTAGGTACTTTATTGGCAGCGCCACCCTAACATGTTACATGAACGCGTCACCACCGCATCACCGCACCGTATTCCACATTCCTACATTTATAAAATGCAATTCAATGTTGAAGTAATCCAAGTATTCAGAATACATTACTCAGATTGAGTAACGTAATGGAATACGTTACAAATTACATTTTGGGGCATGTATTCTGTATTCTGTAACGGAATACGTTTTGAAAGTATCCTTCCCAACACTGATCATATGTGATATATAGACATTCTTAGTGAACTTTCAGTGACTTGAGGAGGGAGAAGGGGGATGCAGAGATAATGAAGAAGAAAAGTTTGGACAGGCTAAGTCACACTCAATAATGCAGGTCTGTCCTGTGCTCTGTCTTTGCTATCTTTTGTCCAGGGTGCGTTTTATGGCCTTATTGCAGGGTGAGTTTGGTCTTATCAGGAAAATCAGTCCTTACACATTTATGTTGGATTAAAAGTGAGTTAACACATCAGCAACAACCTCAACATGTAAATGTAGTGTTGAGATCATAAATAACAGAGGTAACGTGAATCTTATCTGGATGTTACAGGTTCAGATGAGCATGTGTGTTTATCCTGTGGAGAGTGGCTGATGAAGGCTTTGAGTGAGTATACTACAGAAATGAATAACAAAATCTATTTAAATATTAAGTTGTAGCTTATTTTATTTATTGTAATTTCAAACAGAGCTATTACAACTCTTTTCTGATTCTTGATTTCTGTGCATTTGCTGCAGAGCTTTTTGGGGGGTACCATCACCCTATGAAGGTAAAACTGCTAAGTTTAACCATCATTGAGTAAAAGTGTATCATTTGGATGTGTTTTGTCTTGCCAGTTTACACATTCATGCAGAAAGAGAGAGAGAGAGAGAGAGAGAGAGAGAGAGGGGCAGAGGCGTTTCAGACAGCGCTAGAACACTGAATTGATTCCTCTTTCACGTTTACTTGTGCTTGAACGGACACATACACAAAATTATGTCAAAATACCCATCTTGGCAAGTATTCTCCTGGTCACGTCATAAGTGAACAGTTGAGAAAGTGTGTCAGCATATTCGGTCAGTGCATTCAGTCTTAAAGTGACAGCAGCCTAAAATTCCTTTTGTTGTCTGTTATTAATGTTAATAAAATGAACAACGATGAACCTATATATTTAATTTCTACAGTGAACAAATAGTGTTATTTTACATTAAGGGAGCTTGTAGGATAAGTGTGCTGCGTAAAGTCTGAGTACCAAGCAACATCTCCAGGTGCTCCCTTGAGAACCAGACCAAAAGAGTTATGTGCACCCCTGCTAATATCACCACAGTAAGACCTCAGTAAGAAGGTGTCATAATAAACCAAACTAAGGGGTCAGTAAATTCCATCTCACTTTCAAGGTATTTCAAGGATTGATCTCATCATCTTTATTTATTTGAGCATCTGAGTTCCACAAAGTTCTACATAGGAGCAGAGTTCAGCACCGCAAGCAAAGCTAAAGAAGGATACATGCGCAGATGAATAAATAAATAAATAAATAAATAATGTGGATATGATGCTCAAAAGGAGTAGGCAGAAGCTTAAGCTTGTTGGCGCCTACCCCCTTTTGTACATTTGAGCAGTAGATACATTAATTTACTATAATCAAGAAGACATATGACACAGTTATTTTGTCCTATTCCAGTGACTATACAATCAGCAATATTAACGTTACAACCATTCTGCTGATCCCAAGACAAGGAAAGAAAACTCTTTAACCTTCTCTTCGATAATTACAAATACCCATCACTGCCAATGATAACTAGTCACCAATCTTTTAATTTGATCATTTGTTCCTTATTGTTATGAATTAAATGCTTTTAATGGACACAATTATTGATTGTATATTGTGTTATTAACGATCATATTATATGGTTTATTAACATCGTATTTATTTTGTATTATTTACTATTATATTATTTTTATTTATTAACTAATTTATTATTATTATTATTATTAATTCATATTCAGTCACTTCATTGTCACCATCTACAGCAGACTATGTAGACTATGTGATAGTGTGAGCCCTATTCTGTGAGGTGCATTAAAAGCAGAGTGTGGGCCAGCCGGGAGGGGGTAGTAGCCCCGAATCAACAGGCCCAACCCGGCTGCCCTGAGTAGTTGACTTTAAAAATGATGTTTTTAACCTGTGCTGTATGATGCGTTAAATGACGAGTTTAATGAGCCCATTGGGAGGAGGGGGGGGGCCTTCTCTCCAACAGGTCCATGTCTCGGCTGCCCTTATCCTTTGTATAGTTGAGGAGCAGTGATGGTGACAACAAGTGGCCACAATAGTGTATTTCTTAAGTTTTCTCTTGGTTTCTCTTAGTTTAGTTATTGTAACATATTATATATGTTATACATATATGAGGTTATGAGGACATCTAGTGGTCATCTGATATAATGACATCCAGAGTCACGTGTGTATGTTTTGACGGAAGTGAGATAATAAAAGTTATGTGATGGAGCAGGGGCTCGTGTTCTTCGGTCTGTCTAGAGAACAGAACATGGTGTCAGAATAAAACTGATATAAACGCAAGAAAAGAGGATGGCACAGTTACAGCCACCACCGCCATTGATTCTGCAAGGAAATCTCTCGGAAAATTGGAAGAACTGGATACAGAGGTTTGAACTTTGCTCGCTAGCTAGCGGAGTAGCAGAGAAGTCTGAGATGGTGCAGTGTGCTACATTTCTGCACGTGGCGGGGGAAGAGGCCATAAAAGTATTTAAAACATTTGAGTTCTCAGAAGAGGAGAGGAATAAAATACAAGTACTAAAAGACAAGTTTAAAAATTACTGTGAGCCTCGAAAAAACCTTCCATACATCAGACACGTGTTTTTCACGAGATCGCAAGGGCCTGCAGAAACAATCGACATGTATGTCACTGATCTGAAAAGCAAAGCAAAAGACTGAGTTTGGTGATCTGCACGATTCATTAATTCGTGATAGGATTGTATGTGGCATAAGAGAGGATCAACTAAAAGGCAGACTTCTAAGAGAAACGGATCTCACATTGGAAAAGGCCATAGACATTTGCTGGGCCAGCAAGATCACATCGAGTCAGATGAAAGCACTCAATGATGAAGTAAATGTACACAAAGTTGAATCCATAAAGCCAAAGAAAAGAGACACCAAATCAGAGCAGACGTCAGTGATGAGAAAGGAATGCAGCAGATGCGGCAACAAGCACGAGTACAGAAAATGCCCAGCCTACGGGAAAACATGTAAGTCTTGTCAGAAGAAAAATCATTTTGCAAAGATGTGTAATACCAAAGACCTGCAGAGTCAGAGTAAAAGAATGCACGTGATTGAACAAGATGGTAACATGTTTATTGGTACAGTAACAGTGGAAAAAGAAAGAAATGTAATGTCCATCAACTCAAGTAAGGAGGATGAACAATGGGTCGAAACAATCCAGATAAACAAGAATGATGTAAAAGTGATACTGGATACAGGAGCTGAATGTAATGTCATGTCAGAAAGAGTGTACAAGTTGCTAAACATAGCAGGGAGACTGCAGAGGTCAAGCTGCAAACTTGTTACATATTCTGGACACAAGATGGTGCCATTGGGCAAGAAAGTACAAAGGACAGAAATACAAAATCATGTTTGAAATAATGAAGCATGATGCACCTGCCATTCTAGGACGATCTGCATGTCAAAAAATGGGCATGGTCAAAAGACTGTATGAAATTGAAAAGAGCAGTGACATTCTCAAGGATTTTAACGATCTATTTGAAGGATTAGGCTGTTTACCAGGAGAACACCACACTGTTAACAATTTTCTTGTATTTTTACAGTACAGTACTGGCAGCAAGGTTGCCAGCAAGTTACTGTATTTTGATTTACAGTAACTGTACTGTAATTTACTTTACAGTACACAAGATCAGTACTGTAAACTACAAAACAGCACTTTACTGTATTTTTGTAATGTTTCTGCTTCTGCTGTAATTAATTATACAGTATTGTACTGTAATATCTATATTGATACATTATTGCTAAATATTATAATTTTCAAATTACTAATAATGATTTTATTATATTTATATAATATGTAGTTATTACAGTATATAAATTTACAGGTAATAATATTATACGGCAACTTCAGAATAACTGCAAATCAATCAATCCAAACAATGTTTTGTCAAAAACATTTTTTATTAATCAATTACACTATTGTGTATTTGTGAAAAAAAACATTTCATTTAGGAACACTGCATGTCCAGTACACCAGCACTTTACAGGTAAACAGCTTTTAAAGGGATAGTTAAAGGAACATGCCGACTTTTTGGGACTTTGGCTTATTCACCGTATCCCCCAGAGTTAGATAAGTCCATACATACCCTTTTCATCTCCGTGCGTGCTGTAACTCTGTCTGACGCACCCACCGCTAGCCTAGCTTAGCACAAAGACTGGAGGTAAACGGCTCTATCTAGCATACTGCTCAATAAGTGACAAAATAACGCCAACATTTTCCTATTTACATGTTATGATTTGTAAAGTCACAGCATGTACAAATAACAAGGTCACATGAGACACAGCCATCTTCTAACCGTATACATACTGGGAACTATATTCTCAGAAGGCGAAGCACTGCTACTTCTGCGGAGTGATTTGCTCGCAGCACCCGAGAAGCTGCTCAGGTGAGGAGCAGAGTTCGCTCAGTGTTGCACTAATCACTCCGCCCATGTAGTAGTGCTTCGCCTTCTGAGAATATAGTTCCCAGTATGTGTACGGTTAGAAGATGGTTGTGTCTCATGTGACCTTGTTATTTGTACACACTGTGACTATACAAATCACAACATGTAAATAGGAAAATTATGGCGTTATTTTGTCACTTATTGGGAGCAGTATGCTAGATAGAGCCGTTTACCTCCAGTCTTTGTGCTAAGCTAGGCTAGCGGTGGGTGCGTCAGACAGAGTTACAGCACGCACGGAGATGAAAAGGGTATGTATGGACTTCACTTATCTAACTCTGGGGGATACGGTGAATAAGCTGAAGTTCCAAAAAGTCGGTGTGAGAGGTTGAGAAACTGCATGACTTGCAGCTGTAGCTGAGGTGGTACTGGAACCTGGCGGTGACCAAAACTGAAAAAGACATGACACACAAAAACACGTATGACAAAACCTGTTATCCACAGCACCAATAAAGATGAGCAGACAGTGTAAGAGATAAATTTTAAAAGAAAATTCTGTAAAAAAAACAGCCAATCATTTTTTTTTTAAAAATGTAACCTTTAGATTTTTAAACTTTAAGTTTAAAACATTGTATTAACATGGCTAATACTTACAGAAAACTCCTTTCCAGGCTGCAAATAAAATTGGCCCACACTGTAGAGCTGTAAGAAATCAAAATACATATTATTCAGTTAACTGTTATGTTTCTTGTTGAGGACATATATTTCATACATCTGCTTTACGTTACAATACATCTAGGTTAATAAAAATAAGCTTCACGTTCACTTTAAGCTTCACTTGACCTCTCTAAATATTTGAACTTGCTTTTTTGGCATGCATTTTACTTGTCTTTGTTGCCTAATAGATCATTATTAACTCTGATAGTTTTTTTTTAAAACAATTTACACACTTTATTCATATTTTTAATTATTATAGTAATCATTATTTGTCATTACAAATCACAATGCTACAGAACTGGGTATCCCGCCTAAATAGAAATGAAATAAAAGGCTAAACTGGTACCATTGCCAATCTCTCTTAGACCAAATCACCCATCTTGCGTTGCAAAGGAAAGTGCAGTATTTTTAACACGTGTTTTCATGTGTTTTTGTGTCTAAACGACTAATTAAATTTGGTCCAGTATTTATCATAAAAGTTCGTAAAATCGTTACATCATCAAGTTCGCCATCCGAGAAACGGACTGCAAATATAGCATTTTGAGCAAAATAACGTTATGTCAATTATAAGTGCTTGTTTTTACCACTGACGGGCTCGGATGTTATGGAAACGATCAGATAACAGACATTTTAGTTATCATAAGATCCTTCAAACGTACGATGTCAAATGCAGTAATTTTATCTCGCAGACCATCGTATAACACATTTAACGTTAAATAACCACCTCTATTTGTCCTTCCACCTTTCAAACAATCACCAAGTCTGCTTTGGTCGAAATAAACCGTAAGGTAATGTTTAGGCTATTCAATGTTCAAATCTCGAGTTAGATTTGAAAATGTCGTGACAAGCATCGGGGTGAAAGAGCAGCTCTAACTAACGGTGTTTTTGCAACCGTCGCTGGCTAAACTTCCACTGTCATTTGTACACTATAGTGTAAAATCCTAAAACCTTATTATAAAATTCAAAATTAACTTACCAAATTTCCAGATATCCGCAGAGTGAGATCCAGCGAGTGATCTGCGTCTGCCTGCTGCAGTTGTGCTCTGACGTCAGTCGGGCGGCGCGCGCGCGCTCTCTGTTTACAGCAACCCTGTATTTTTGCCAGGCATTTTACAGCCAGGTTACAGCTAGGTTACAGCAACACTAAAATTTACTGTAAAATGTTCCCGCTCAAACAAAATTACCCACAATACAATGCAAATTACGGTACTTTACTGTAATATAGAAATGCAGTATTGTACTGTAGGTTATTACAGTACTGTGCTGCTAAATCTACAGCGACATTTAACAGTGCACATACAAATTGATCCAAATATCAGACCAGTTGTGCATGCGCCAAGAAGGATACCTGTAGCTCTGCGAGAGAAAGTGGTTGAAGAACTACAAAGAATGGAGCAGATGGGGGTCATCGCAAAGCAAACTGAGCCAACTGAATGGGTCAACAGCATGGTAACTGTAGTTACATCGAAGAAAATGCGCATTTGTATGGATCCTAAAGATCTCAATCTGGCAATAAAAAGAGAGCATTATCCAATGCTGACAGTAGAAGATGTGGTCTCAAGAATGCCGAATGCAAAGTACTTTTCTGTGCTAGATGCGAATCAAGGGTTTTGGCAGATAAAGCTGGATCATGAATTGGGCGATACCGTTTTCTTAGGTTACCTTTCGGTATATCCTCAGTGTCAGAAGTCTTTCAGAGATCCATTGCACAAATGATAGAAGGACTGGAAGGTGTGGTAAATATCATTGATGACTTGCTGGTGTGGGGAGACTCCATTCAAGAGCATGATGAAAGGCTAATAAAGCTGCTGGAATGTGCAAGAAAAAACTATTTAAAGCTCAACAGGAACAAGTGCAAAATAAGAATGATGGAGATCAAATACATAGGACACATACTGAGTGCTCAAGGAGTTAAGCCAGATGAAGAAAAAGGGCAGTGACTGAAATTCCACCACCACAAAGCAAGCAAGAACTGCAAAGATTTCTTGGAGTAGTGCAATATCTGGCAAAGTTCATTCCCAATATGTCTGACATAAGTGCACCTTTGAGGAAATTGCTGGAGAAAGAGACAGAGTGGCACTGGGAGGATGCTCAACAGCAAAGTTTTGAAAAACTAAAATATTTGGTTACTTAAAGTCCTACTTTGAAATTCTTTGATGTGAGCAAACCGGTCACATTGTCGGTAGATTCCAGTTCAGAAGGAATAGGAGTTGTGATTCTGCAAGAAGGAAGGCCAGTGGCTTATGGCTCAAGAGCTCTGAACGACTGTCAGCGTAGATATGCGCAAATTGAAAAGGAGTTGTTAGCCATTATTATGGATGTAAGAAATTTCACCAGTATGTGTACGGAAAGGAAATCACAAGCCATTAGAGAGTATATTTAAGAAGCCGCTGCATCAGGCTCCTATGAGATTACAAAGAATGCTTCTATGACTACAGAGATACAATCTGAAGGTGATGTACAAACCTGGTAAGGAACTATACATAGCAGATACTCTAAGTCGTGCTTATCTACACGAACAGAAGGGAAATCTGCTGGAAGAGGATCTAGCAGTGAACTGGATTATGTCACAACTTACTATTTCAGAACAGAAACTGGATGCTTTCAAAAAAGCAACAGCAGAGGATGCAGAGATGCAAATGTTAAAAAAAGGCAGTGCTGAATGGATGGGCGAAAGAACGATCTAGGATGCCAAGATCAATACAGCAATACTGGACATTTCGAGAGGAAATCAGTTATGAAGATGGTCTGTTATTTAAAGCAAATAAGCTCATTGTTCCAAATTAGCTAAGACAGGAAATGATCAACAAAATACATGAGTCACACCTGGTAATTGTCAAATGTAAGGCAAGAGGCAGAGACATTTTGTACTGGCCAGGTATGTCGACACAAATTGAGGATGCAGTATCCAGATGTGCTACCTGTAATGAAAACAGGAACAACAATCAAAAAGAGCCATTTTTCCAACATGAAGTGCCAGGGCGACCTTGGGAAAAAATAGGTACAGACATTTTTTACCATAGTGGTTCAGCATTTCTGTTATGTGTGGACTACTTTTCAAAGTACATTGAGGTAAAACGACTCAGGGACACGACAAGCTGTGGAGTCATCAGGGAAATGAAGTCCATCTTTGCAAGACATGGAATTGCAGATATAGTAGTATCTGACAATGGACCTCAGTATGCAAGTGCTGAATTTTCAAGTTTTGCAGAGGAATGGGGATTCAAGCATGTGACTTCAAGTCCGGGTTATGCACAGTCTGATGGACAAGCCAAGAGCAGGGCTCTACACTTACTTTTTGAACAAGGAGCACTGGTGCGCCTAAATAAAAAAATTTAGGAGCACAGACAAATATTTGGGGGCACAGTCATTTTTGTTGTATAAGTTTATCATTATAGTTTTATTATTAGAATTATTCAACAATTACATTTACAATGCTCATTGTAAGGTTAAGAACATCAGACCAAAACTTTCAAACAAAAGATTTTCATTTAATTCTACTTTATCGTCATGTAGATTTCATTTAACATTGTATGTAGGCCCTGCTATGTATGTTTCACATTTTATCTGAAATGAAGATCATGTCTGAGTCACTTGGCCAAGCTTTGTAGCCTGGTCGCCTTGACCTCTTTCCAGCAGACAGCCAATTTTCAGCACATTTTGTAGGATCAAACAGTTCCAGGGAGGGCCCCTCTGTGCTGATCCGAATTAGTAGGGCCCTATAAAATCCGTTTTATTTTTTCCCAAATTCCGTTTTTTCCGTTTTAATTTTTGCAAATTCCGTTTTTTCCGTTTTAATTTTTGGGAATTCAGTTTTTTTTTTACCCTTTACTGTAATTTTAGTCGTAAAAAGAGTGTTTTTAATGTTAATGATTAAAATGTACACAAATAAAATAGGAATGACCCTACATTTATTGAGGTAACAAACAAAATTCTCATTTTAAGAGATGTTAAATGTGGTTTGGTTTGTTTACATTAGTGAATGAATGTATTAGGATAACTAACATGAACCACGAGCAATACATTTGTTACTGTATTTATTAATCTTTGTTAATCTTAGTCAACCCTAACCCTGTATTTTTAATGTTACTTCACACAGTGCATTAAGCTAACTAATGTTAACAAACACAACTTTTCATTTAAATAATGTAGGCTACTAAATGGTGAAATTAACATTAATAAAGATTAATAAATGCTGTAGAAGTGCAGTTTATTAATAGTTAATGTTAACTGATCTAGTTAACTAGAGTTTAATAAATGGAACCTTATTGTAAAGTGTTAGCGATTTTGTTATACACCGAACCGATTCAGTGTTGGACAGATCAGTTGTTTTAACCATTCATTATAGTGAATCAGTTTAAAGGAGTCATTAGTTCGCAAATCGGACGTATCATTAGCAGACGTTGTGTGATTATCCCGGCAGTTTTAGGACATCGCACAAGATTTGTCAACACAGAAAACATTTCATCATTGGATAGGATTTGTTTAGTTTATTGAAAGTGTTTTTTATGTCAGCTGAATGGGCGGAACGCTTTTCAGAGAAGAAGGAAAGGTAATTTTTTTTTTTTTTTTTTTTGCACAATTCACACACAGCGGTAGCCTAATTCAGGAAAAAAATATCCGAATGCTCCACGTGAAACCTCGTTCTTCCGATCTTTTACCATTGTGTCAATTCTCAATTGAGTGAGAGAGAGCAAGACAGTTTGAAGACGCGCGCGCGACCGGGCCTCTCTCTCTGCTCGTTCTTTCAGTAATATGCGATTTTCCTCAGAGCTCAGACATACGTTTTTCTCCCACACAAAAACAGATGTAAAATTCCGCGTTGACACTAGATTCCGCGTTAATTTGCCAACTCCGCGATTCCGTGATCGCGGAAATTATAGGGCCCTAAAATACTTTGTGTGTGGGCACTGTAGTTTTTTTTTATGAGGCTACAGACTAACGTTAGCTACTGAAGATTTAGGCCTAAATAACTGATCTTCCGGTAATATAGTGTCCTACTCTGCCCCTCCTCATGATGATGTATTTGCAGCTGTTTCTATAGAAAAATGCTGTGTCACTCGCACGAGTGCGCCCAAATATTTTTTCACGTTCGCACGCCGAAATATTTACTCGCATGTGCGAGTGAAATGGGCGCACTGTAGAGCCCTGAAGAGAGCAGTGCAAACAGTGAAAAATCTCTTAAAGAAAGCGCAGAGTAGTCAATGTGATCCGTACATAGCACTACTGGAGTACCGTAACATGCCAATGGAAGGGATAGGATTATCACCTGCACAATTACTGATGGGAAGCAGGGTTGCCAGGTGCCAGCAAGGTTTTCCAGCCCAAAACCTCGTCAAAAACCGCCCAAAAAACCGCCCAATTTTTTGTGTGGCTTGTTTCTCGTTTAAACACATTAAAATCATTAACAAGCTTTAAAATGACCCATTTTTCGACTTAGCCTATCCAATTTTAGAAACAATATTCAATCAAATGAACGCAAAAGTAGGCTACTGACCTCAATCAGACTATTCTACTAAACTTATGTTACGGAAAAATGAGTCTTTTTATTGTTAATAAAAGTCACTTGGAAAAAAAGCATTCAGTAACATAAAAACAGTGGATATATGGACATAAAAAATAACCCACTTTAACATTTCAGTTATTTCAAATGCCAACATAAAACATGCATATTAGGGCTTGGAGAAAAAAAATCGTTTTTTTTTAGTGATTTTAAAATCGATTTTTTTATTACAGATATTAATTCAAATTAAATTGCTTTTTTTTTTTTTTGCCCTTGCTTATAGATGAGGTTGACCGAAGTTATAGCCACTTTCGTTTCAACAGGATGAAATGTGTCGTTACAGAGCTGCACCATTCTTTAAAAGTCTGTGATCTCGATTCAAACACTCACGCGTTCTTCTTCGTCTGTCTATTAAACCTTTGACAAAATCATATCGCAACATTCAAATCTGTGTTGGCGTGCGTGCGTCACTTTAAGGTAGTGGGAGGGAGTGTTGTGAGGTTAGGGGGCACATCAGCCAGAGTTGTAGTGTGTGTGTGTGTGTGTGTGTGTGTGTGTGCGTGTGCGAGTGAGTGAGACTGCTGCCTGCTGAACATTGGGTCGCAGGAATAAGGATCTGAAGTGCCGGTGTTTCGGGAACAAAAACCCGCTGAACTGATCCGAAACCAGCCCAACTTTTATCCACCCGCCCAAACCCATTTTTGCCCGCAAAATAGATTGCAAAACCGCCCAATTGGGCGGTAAACCGCTCAATCTGGCAACCCTGATGGGAAGACGTCTCAGGACGAAGCTACCAACATCATCTGCATTGCTTACCACGGAGACAATGTCACAAGTGCATAAGCAACTTAAGCAGAGACAGAAGAAACAGAAGCAGTACTACGACAGGGTGGCTAAATACTTACCTGATCTGCAACCTGGAGAAGGAATAAGGATACAAAAGGGAGATTCATGGAAGCCAGCTGTTGTTCTGGGAAAGCATGAACAGCCACGTTCTTTTATAGTAAAGACTCCTGATGGAAAGCTGTTCAGAAATCGCATACATTTAAGAAAAACAAGAGAAACAGACTCTTCAACATTTGAGAAAAGCGTTGACATGGATACTGATAGTCAGCAGTCGGTTGATGCATCACAGAGCAATGCACTTGACAGTAAGGACAATTCAAATGAACGAAAGGGTAATGAAAGCGTAGAGAAAGAGCAAGCTTACCGTACAAGGTCTGGAAGAATTGTAAAAATACCTGAAAAATACAAAGACTGCACTGTAAAATCCAACAGTGATTCTTACTAACACTTTTTAGTTAACTTTACTTAATGTCTTAACTTAATTGTAAAAATCTAGTAATCTGTACTATTCACATACTATGCTTTGTTTACTCAGAAAACCCAAGTTAAGATTAATTGATTGGTTTGAGTGTGGTTTTTTGAGGCGGGGAAAATCTTAATGGACTTTTCACTAATTTCCTCCACTTCTGCAGTTATTTTTCTGTTTGCATTCACTCATTTCCCAAAGTCATCAATTGAAATTTTAATACAACTGAAAAATTTGAGAGAACATCACATAAGCTGACTTCATAAATTGATGCTGATTTTCCTAAAATGTTTTTAGTCACCATTATGGCGATTAGTGATCCCTTTGGTTGGGCACTTGGAACTTCATTTATACTATTGTAATTCTCTTCCCATTGATGCAGTGATTGCAACAAGAAATCAGTTATTCGGTTTCAAAGGAAGAGAAGTAGGCTAATATATATCTATATATATATTATTATATGTATGTATGAATGAATGATGTATAACATAACTATATTTCATGTCAATTAATGATCTTTTATAATTTTGTTGCAAACACTTATGTCCTAAACACCTTGTGAAACTTTTAACTGGGTTTATATAATCCCTCTATATTTGTGACAGTCTTGCAATTGATCATACTCGAGTTACACAGACTTCAACATTCAGCATGCAAAACACAACAATGGTAACAGTTATATTTTATTTAAAGTAAATTAACAAGTACTCTCTACAGTTCTTTTTTAGTTACTAGTACTCTTGTGTAAGTGAACTATACTAACTAAGCATTTGTCAGTACCACATACTATTCCTATTTCACTTTACTTGTTTTTTTTTAAAGGCAATCGGTTTGCATGCTTTTTTTAAGTAAGTCCAACTAATTAGATTTTACAGTGTGAGAGTGAATACAATGTATGTGCATTGTTGGATGTGCAATAAGTTGAAATGCAATAGTTTATGAGTACAAATGCATTTGTGAAAATGTGTTGAATACTTTTGCAGTTATGCTGAAAGTTTGGTAAATGAAACTCAAATGTTATGTTTAGAAGTTTGTGCAGAAGTTCTATGCATCAGTATAGGAATATACTTAAGAAGGGGGATGTAACATATTAGGTTATACATATATGAGGTTATGAGGACATCTAGTGGTCATCTGATATAATGACATCCAGAGTCACGTGTGTATGTTTTGTTACTGAAGTCAGTTTAATAAAGTTATGTGATGGAGCAGGTGCTCATGTTCGTCTGTCTATCTAAAGAACATAACAAATTTGAGCAACTAATTTAGTTGCACTTGAAATGTTCTGCATTTACACTTTTGATCCACTCAGCTGAAATGTTGTATGGCTGTGCTTGCCATGTTTTCACCCTTGGATTAAAGGGCACCTATTATGCAAAATTCACTTTTACATGGTGTTTGAACATAAATGTGTGTTGACAGTGTGTGAGCAAAACCACCCTAGAATGATAAAAATCCACCCAGTGGTTTTTTTACAATCTCAATAAATCATAAGCATTGTTTCAGAATGAGCTGTTCTCAGATTCGGCGCAATGTGACGTAGAATTGAGCAGGCCCCTCCCACGACTGTTGAGTGACACTTCAGTTTGAGCCTAGACCCGCCCTGAGTGAGCTGGACACAGAGTCCGCCATTGTTCGACGCTTGAGCAGCTGTAGACAAGAATGTCTCCTAAGCGATTGAGGTGTGTTGTTGATGGATGTAAGAATGAACATAGCAGTCTTCATTTACTCCCGTTGTTACTCAAGGATGGATCTGTACTGTTTGTGATCCAGCTTACACTCTCCGGAGCAACAGGCCTAACGTGACTGGACACGGAAGAAATGAAAGTGAGAGCGCACTCTTTATCACAGCTCTTCGAGTCATTTTACGGATATAAGGTTTACCAGTTTATTTAGCACCCACTGAAAAGGTGTGTAACATTATATTTGTTTACTGTTAGTTGTAAGGAGTGTTTTGTGTACTTCGCTGTGTATGTTGATGATAATGAAAGGGAGAGAGAGAGAGAGTTTATGGATAAGACTTTAATGCGCACTTCTTATACTATGTTTATTCAGCTCTTACAGAGATTCTCTGGAGTAAAACTAACGCTCATCTTTTGTGTGATGTACAATAAACTTCACTGAACTCATCAGTATATTTTGGTCATCATTCGGACGGGTTTTGCTACAGCAGGCTTGTATTAGTGGATAAAAGCAGATGACAAATAAGTTATAACCATAATTAAACTAAACTATACCTGTTCTTTGTCCATACAGCATATATTCTCTGGCTCTGTGGGCAGTATTGTGACTCCGAGTCGAAATGAACACCGCAACTGAGAGTTTCTGTTCTGATATAGTGATGTTACGTTCGTGAACGAATCGTTCTTTTTGAACGAATCCTTTAGGTGAACGAATCGTTCTCGTTCACGTAAACCATTGACTCATATTTCTCGTTCACTGAAATGTGAAATCCCTCCCTCCACAGCAGCGCGGCGCTATTAGCAGCGCATGCGCAGCTCAGTGAACCGGTGCTTTCAACCCGTCAAAGAATGAACCTTGAGCCAATAGCCTTCGAGTATGAGATGTGACGGAGCATGTGATTTGTTGGATGTAGTGAACGAATACGCCCTTCACTGACTGTGACCGAGTTGCTTTTGAGTCTGAACCATGAACGAGAGAGAGATCTTATCGTTTGTGAACGAGTTGAACGAACTGGTACATGTCGTTCATGAATGAAAATAACCAGTTGTTTGAACGATAATGATGGCGAACCGATAGAGCTAGGTTCTTATGTTTGCATCAAAGAAACAAATTTACACTTTACCATTGTAATGAAAACAGGTTAATAACGCAAGCTAATGGTTAAATATAACAAAGACAAATTAACATCATAATTTTTTACTTGGTTTGAGCTAAGGGGGGTGCACTTGACTGTTTACTTGATTTAAATTTACACTTTACCTGCTTTTCTTATATTTTGTTTTGTGTGTTTTAGTCTTAGTTTTGTGGTATTTTGCACTTTGAACAATTTACTTGACTACTTGTGTTCATTTTGTATTATCAAAAATGAATTCATTACGTTTTATTCATGTCATATGCACTTCTCTACAAACTAAAACAAACCAAAAAAATATGACAGTATTGGTTAGGTCTCATTTGCATAAACGTCAGCAAATAGCATTTCAGTTCGGGCTGTGAAGGGGCATGTATTTGGTTGGATCTACTGAATGCCATAATCACTGACTGAGATCGCTCTGTTTTGAGTCTGAACGAGAGAGAGATCTCGTTCGTGAACGAATTGAACTAACTGGTACTTTCGTTCGTGAATGAGAGTACTGGGTAGGGGTGATTCTTAGACTGTGGGCACTTTTATGTACTTTGGTCATATTTTTAAAAATACATACAATTTTGGACAAAATCCTCTTTCTTTTTCAAACTAACAATAAAACCTCCTTAAAAACTTTTTACTACCTTTCTATTATGATTTTTTCATACTTTTCAACCTCCTTATAGGTGCCAAAATCACTGTTTTATCCTTGTCGCACACCCAGACTTTTTAACTTCAACAATGAAAATACAGTTTAAAAGTATGACTTATCTGGTAACTATTAATATACCTAAATTAAGCACTAGTAAAATAATTAAAATACATTATAGTACACTGTAAACCCAGATTTTGATTCAACTCAAAGAGATTGAGTTCATATTACTTAAATGTGTCTAATTTATTGACATTACTTGTTAATTCTGATTAAGCTGAACTTTTTCTTGTCCTTTCTTATTGTAATTGAGTTTTTAAGTCCAATCAGTAGTTTCTACTCAAACAAACTGAGTTTGTATTACTTAAACATGTGTCATTTCTTTACATTAATTATGAATTCTGAGTAAACTGTACTTTTTAATGGCCTATCTTATTGTAATTATGTGTTTGAGCTCAAACAACTTAATATCACCAAGTTTTGCCTGTCCAACGGTATGTTCAGAGGGTCAAAAACAAAATACGAAATCGCGAATTATTTTCCAGATGGAGTCACGGGTAAGTTCGTGATTTCTGGACGTTATTGTTGTGTCCACTGTAACCATTTGTAAATTTACTGCTAATTTCCTACAGAATTGTAGTGTATTTCCATAATACAGCTAGTATTAGGCTGTATCTTTTACAGAACAGCTGTAAATATACAGCACATTTCTGTTTTCAACCCGATAAATTTGTAATACAGTATCATACTGAAAAGGTATTGCATTGTGGGATTGATTTCTTTCGCGCTCAATTCAGTTCAAATGTGACGCGAGCAGACACTACTAAAGGCAAACTTGATTTGTCAGCGAGATTCATTCAACTGAACAGAATAATCATTCATGTTAGCCTATCAAGATAAACAGTGTCTGCGAATCTGTGAGCAATTTTTAAGATTTTGTGAGCTTCGGTTCGTGTTTCAAACAGTAACTTAGCTAACAGTTAGTTGCCTGAGGCGCAACAGAAAATGGACGACATTAACGTTACACGAAGATGGATGGAAGAATCATCTGAATAATCTAGCTGCGCCTGTGACGATAAGTGGGATTTAGAGTTTGAGAAGATGGGAAAATTGTTCAACTGAGTGATACGGTAAGCCAGTATATATATTTTTGCGTTCGCATTTCTACATTGTTTCCACGTATTTGGTTTGATTTTGCGAACGCGGTTTATACCGCGGCCTCGCAAGCATTCACTCTGTTCCACCTGTTTACCAAGTAACAGTTAACGTTAACTTCGACATTTCACATAGCCTAATAGGCAACATTTACCATATTTTTTTACAGTCTATGCATTTACCATGTTATTTGCATGACACGCTTTTGATATATACATATATTTTTTTTCGTTTCAGGCTTTGCAATCTGATGACAATCCAGTGCTAATGTAAGTGCTAAACAAGTTATAGTCTATCTATGTGGTAAAAAAATAAATAAATAATGCTGTCAGTTATGTGATCGTGCTTTTGAATCGTTGTCAGAATTTTGCTAGCACAAGAAAATCCATGTTCCTAATGTTGTTTTCAAATGTAGTATTCCTGATTGCCATGCCATGGTCCTACAACTACTCCCACCATTCAAAGAGAAGTTAGACGGTGTTATCCTTCAAGCAGATAAATAGAGATTATTCAACAAATCTCATTAATCTGTAATATGTTTTATGTTTTGGTTTTGTTGATCATGGCTGTGCTGTCCTTTTTAAAAATTGTTTCAGGAATTTGCAAAGCTGATGTCCAGCAATCTACATTTGCCAGAGAGTCCACACTTTATATTGCTTGGTATGTAAACATTGGGTAGTTTTAATCTAAAATGAAAAGCCATCATTTACTCACCCCACTGCAAAATATGTTTTTCTTAATTAGTGTTTTTTTCTTGTTTCCAGTCCAGATATCTAAAATTCTTACATGAAGAAGCATTTAATAGACAAGTAAAAATTGTCTTGTTTTCTGAAAGAATAAGTCAAAATTAAGTGAGTTTATGCTTAAAACAAGCAAAATAATATGCCAGTGCTTTTAACGTTCTAACCCTAATCAATTTTAATGTTTAGGTGAAAAATTTAATTCATAAAATTATGAATAGACAACTACATCGAACCACAGTGAAACTCACACTAGTTATTTTAATTATTAATATTATTTATTAATTATTATTATTTTATTTTTTTTCAATTACAGGTCAATCTCTATGCGATCAGTGCTGGATATTACGTTTGTAAGGTCAAGGTGTGTGTGGAAAGGATCACAGCATCTTCATCACTGGCCTGGCAGCGCTGTTTGCCTCCTCCTATAACTTCAGCTTGCAGTACCAGGAAGAGGCAGCACCTTCCTTGAGTTTGTTCAGAGGTTAGTCATTGACATATTTGCCATTCATATAAATATTGGACTGAATTGTGACTTGTCTTGACAGTATTTATTAAGCTGACTACTGGTATGAACAATATGGCCATGGTTTCCATACTGGGCTTAGCTTAAGCCAGGTCTAGGCCTTAATAAAATTAGGATATTTAAGCAGCTTTTATAAAAATGTCTAATAAAAAAAAAACATTACTGGTGTGCATCTTGAGACAAAACAGTGGCAGTCACATTTTTTAAGATATGTCAGTGCAAGTTGTTTTCAGTTAAATGATTAGTGAAAATTCTGTCATTAATTACTAACCAATTCTTCCAAACCTGTAAGACCTTCATTCATCTTCAGAACACAAATTAAGATATTTTTGATGAAATCTGAGAGGTTTCTGAACCACCCATAGACAGCAACGTCTTTGCAACTTTCAAGGCCCAGAAAGGTAGTCAAAACATCGTTTAAATAATCTATGTAACTACAGTGGTGCAACCTTAATATTATGAAGCGATGAGAATATCTTTTGTGCACAAAAACAAAATAACGTCATTATTCAACAATCTCTACTCTTTCACGTCATTCTCCTATGCTGTTGACGTAGTGTAAACAGTGTCAAGTCACCTTGATTTATATAGTGCTTTTAACAATATAGATTGTTTCAAAGCAGCTTTACAGTGATAATAGGAAAGTACAGTAACATAGATTGTTTAGGCTTTACAGCAGCTCTTGAATAAATTTATTAGATAGACTATTTTTGACCGTCAAAATGCCGGCGTACACAGCTTCAGTGAGTTGTTCAAAATCTTTCTTTTTAGTAAACTCTGTACACAAACAATGTTCTCAATGCTGGAGTTCATATGTAGAGCCCCTGGTGATACTTCCAGTAAAGTTTCATGTTGTGTCGAGCCTTCTTGGTTGTTTTAAAAATAGCTATTTTTAATGCTATAATAGTCGTGCCCCTAGCACTCACATTCAAAAGGCAATTTGACCGAAAACGAAAATACGGTCAAACTTAAAAGTGGCGTTTCCATCCTAATTATGCTTTTAAACGAAAGTTTGCCTCGGGTAGATTAACAAAAAGAGGTTGCATTTTGGCAAGAGTTACCCTTTAACGCGTTCCGGCCCACTAATCTGCACAAAACGGATGTGTCTGGTGGCTCGAGAATGTAAACCCTGTTTTAGATTTCTAGGTGCAAGCCTTGAAAAAAAGCCAGTGCAGCGCTTCTGGGTTCTACGTCAGAACGTAGGCTTATTATTGGCCAACTCTAGTCGTGTGTGATGACCCAAGAGCTAGCCAATAGTGAGCCTTCGTTCTGATGTAGAACCCATAAGCGCTGCACTGGCTTGCACTACGTCAACAGTGTAGGAGAATGACATGGAAAAGAAGAGATTATTCAACAATGTCGTTATTTTGGGGTTATTTTGCACACAAAAAGTATTCTCGTCACTTCATAATATTAAGGTTGAACCACTGTAGTTATATGTACTATTTACTGATGTTTTTACCACCTTTCTGGGCTTTGACAGTTGCAATGACATTGATGTCAATGGAGGGACAGAAACCTCCCAGATTTCATCAAAAATATCTTAATTTGTGTCCCGAAGATGAACGAAAGTCTTGAGGGTGAGTAATAATGACAGAATTTTCATTTTTGGGTGCAAACATGTTTAGTCTGGTAAATATCATGTTTAACATGATCATGTAGTCATGTATGCAATTCACATTGCAAGGCTTGCAATTAAAGTTAAATTATTTTTGTCACAAAGGTTTGGGCTGGATTCTGGCAATGTGTGCTCTACATAAACTGAGAGTCTATGACTGCCTTTCCACTGATACTCTGATGGGACCTGATGAGGGGATGATATTGTTAATGAGCTGGGTGATGAGTAGACAAAAGTTGTAGAATAAAACTTTAAATCTGGCAACCCTACTTTCAAAAGTTTAGTTAGTAGTATTTATTATGACAGTGCACATGTAAACAGACACATTGAGTTGATGTATTTTAACCAGGGCAGAAAAAATATCAGTTATTGATCACAACATCCAACATTGCTTTTTTTTTTCATGTTGTTCAGTTTTTTCCAAACAAATTAGTCGTTAAAACCGATATCTGGTTTTTATTTACACATCTTTTGTGCTGTCTATCTCTGTCAAAATATATAAACTTAGTCCATAATATTTCATTGTTTTTTTTCCTTTCTTTTCAGCCTTTTAGACGCTTTCTTCACATCAATCCTGAACGTGGATCAAAAACAAAGAAAGGACAAGTAACTTCAAAGAAAGCTGGCCAAGTTGTGCAAAAAAAGAACACCACAGAAAGCCTACAGGTTTCCTCACTTCTGCGAAAACTTGCAGACTTTGAATGGGATTTCCTTTGCACTTTTATGGACTTCAGAACAGAAACAGCAATTCACTGCCATTATAAAGCTTGGAAGAGCCAGGACATTTTTAATAGAACTCCAATTGTATTCGTCTGAAAGAAGAATGTCATATAGACCTAGGATGACTTGAGGGTGAGTAAATCATGGGCTAATTAAAATTTTTGGATGGACTATCCCTTTAATTAAGCGCTAAGTGTTACCTGTTTGTTGTTAAAGTGTTAAAATTGCATTTTATGTTTAAAAAAAATTCAGCCAACATGTTCACAGAAGGCAAATTTCTGATCTTTGCTTTTAACCAAAATAAATGTTTTAAAACCCAGAAAATGTTGTTTTCTTTTTCCTAGTATGGCTACTCTTATGAAACCTTAACATGTAATATTTTAATTATGTAATTATAAAAGCAGCATTCCCTGTAAAATACAATTTATTGCTGTATACAAGTTTAATATTGTAAAAGTGTGTGGTATATACTGTATTTGGTAATTTCAGTGGAGTACTATAATGCTTTTTACTGTACTAGTGCTGTAAAAATACAGTATGTGGCTGGCAATGGCAAAATATTTTACATGGCTCTATTTATTGAAAGATATTTTGAGTTTCAGGAGCTAAAAGTTAAGTTGGGTACGTTAGAATATACAATTTAGTGGAATTGGTAATGGAGTAATGCTTACTTAACAAGCTGAGTTAAATAAATGGGTGGGGGATGATTGTTTAAACTAAGTATCTTCAGTTACTTTAACTCGGTTATAAGTACATTCAACTTAAATGTTCTATTCCATTCCATTATGGGCTTAAGTACATTGAACGTAGTCCATTTCACTTATTCAACTAATGCTTCATTACTTAAAAATTTTAAGGCAACGAGTTACCTTGGTTTTTTTAAGTAAATTCTACTTATCCGGGTTTACAGTGTATTTAATGTGAGACCACCATCAATATTACTTTTTATACAAAATATAGTTGTCGCACATTATTGGTGTCATTTCCACCACAACACTGTAATGTCCCTTTAAAAAGTTTGTGTGAAAGATTGTTTAGGTGGTTTCTATGGAAATGTTCAGAGACATCAGAGCACATGTGGCACATGGAGGCAATTTTAAATTTTCATCAAGAACAAAATAAGAAAAATCAAGGCAAATATTGCTTGATCAGTTAATATATTTATTCTACGTCATTTCCAAACATGCTGTACCTTCAAGGGTGTTTTTAAAAAGTTAAAAATTTTAAGTTAAATAAGAGTATTTTACATACATGAAATTGTAAGTATTAATTCAAAGCTAATCAGGGAAGCTATCTTCCATTTTTTCACAAAAAACTACAGAAATGTCATTTCCACCACACTGCCCTCTGTGGTGGAAATGACAGCATGTGGTGGAAACATGCTGTACCTTCAAGGGTGTTTTTAAAAAGTAATTTTTTTTAAGTTAAATAAGAGTATTTTGCATGCATGAAATGCTGAGTATTAATTCAAAGCTGATCAGTGAAGCTATCTTCCATTTTTTCACAAAAAACTACAGAAATGTCATTTCCACCACACTGCCCTCTGTGCTGGAAATGACAGCATGTGGTGGAAATGACATTTATGATTACAAAGTACAATTGATATGGATTGCAAGAGTAGATTGACTTTGTGAATTGAGTTTACTGAGTGTGATGAGTTTAAGAGTTTTTCAAATAAATATTTCTCTAAATATTACTGTTTCTCTACATTCACGTTAATTCATTGTCATTTCCACCACCACCGTCATTTTCATCACCACACACATTTTTTAAAAACATTTAAAAAGTTCTCATCACACATTAAAAATATATCCACAATTTACAAGATCATGCTCTACTAATATAAAAATTCAAGTTATTTATTTTCTAATAAGCTCTTGCCCAAACCAATATTAAATTTCAGAGTGTGACAGGTGTACAGTTCACCATTTGGTCCTTAGGGCAGTCAATTTATCTCATTGACAAATGTATAATTATTGTACATTGTGGAAAAACTGATAAAACTAGTTACAAAAATGATCTTAGACAATTCTTGAGTGGCATAAGTTATTCTGTTTTTAAATAACAGCTGTATATAGAGATGTGGTGGAAATGACATTTGTTCATTGCAGGTCGGAAAAAATGTAAAATATTAACAATTTCTCTTGTAATCTAAGTTTGTCCTCTTACAGACCTTAAAACTAGACAAATTATTTAAACTTATGAGACTGTGTTACGTGACTTTTGAACAAGTTTTTTTTATTCAACTTCACAAGCCTAAAAGTGCCCCTAGTTGAAGAAACGCCCGTAGATCGGTCATTTAGCATGTGATTCAATCTCATTCAAAGCGCAGTTATAGGTGTGCACATATAATTGTTTATATTCACATTCAACATACAGAACATCAACGTTTAATATAATCCCAGATTTATGAATGTGTATGTCTGACTTAACAATTAAAATGTTAATTATGCAAGAAAACCTTGGTTTGGTCATCTGAACCACTTATTTATACTTATGTTATTAATTTAGTAAATAAGGCACACATTTTAACAAAGCCAAATCACTTTTTTTTTGTAACAAGTAAATACGTTCGTTAAAACATAGCATAAAATACACTCTTTTTCGCCACCTGCTGCAGTATGTAATATGAAGAAATTATCACTGGACGAATCAGTGAACGAATCTGAACGAATTATTTTGGTGAACGAACTGAAAATGAACGAGTCTCTGGAAAGAATCAAAATTTCCACCACTAGATGAGATTGTCCTGACTCTGAGCGCGAGCTCGTGAGACTCCGCCCCCTGTGCCGTGCAGCAGCAGTTAATTTGCATTTAAAGGGCACACACTAAAACAGCGCGTTTTTCTGAGCCCCCAAAAATTACAATTTAAACATGCTGTAAAAAATGATCTGTTGGGTATTTTGAGCTAAAACTTCACATACTTTACATACTCTGGGGACATCAGAGACTTATTTTACATCTTGTGAAAAGAGTCAAGGTGCCCTTTAATAACTTCTTCAAAAAAAAATGATTACTTGCACAATTAAATTTATAATCTTTCGTAAGAAAAGCGGATTCTGGGTCAAAGGACACAGCACTGCCCAAATGAGACCTTCCTTCCCCAATATCATGTGTTATAGGACAACATGACATTTTAGAAAAGAGGATCATATCCAAAGCCTGAATATTTTGTCACAAAGGTTAATAAAAAATCTTCTCGCAGAGCAGTAATGGGACAAGAGCACTGAAAAATGCTGAAATAGTGTATATAAAATGGATTGTTACGATCCTGAATTTTGATTCGTCAATACAACATTACATTTTTAAAATACACAATTTAGTAACAGCTGACACAAAACAGCAGTTCACGTACTTACTGTGCTCTTATTTCACTGCACAGCTCCCATAAAAAAAAAAAGTGTTATTGGTCACATCAAGGACATGAAGCGTCTTATTGTTATCTTATTATCATTTAGCTCAGGAGAAAGGAGACTTTAAAGGTTAGTCTTTCTGAGCATTTTTTGCAGATGTCTGTCACACACCAGATGAAGGTGCCAACAGCAGATGTCTACAGCATGTCTACAGAAGGTGCCTACAGCAGATGTCGCGTTAACCGGAAATCTTTCATTGACCGAATTTTTTTTTGGAATGATTTTTTTTTTTTTTTTTTCACCTAATGGAAAAATCTGAAATCAATCTCATTTTGACAGATACACTGAGGATAATGATCTGATTGTAACTTGTAACTGTAATTCTCACTCCTGTCCACTTGGTGGCGAGTGCGCTCTTGCTGACTATAAAGTTAATGGGCAACAAATGGCTTTTCTGAGTTACACTGTTTACTAAGCTGTTTTTTACTGTCTATATTTTATTGATGTCTTTCTGCGGATGAAACACTGATTGAGCAGTTACATGAGAGACATGATACGGATTTCGGTAAGTTGGACTGTATATTTCAACATATTTTCTGATGTTCATTCATGTTTATTTCTTTCTGTAGTAAAGAGGAAGGGACGGTCGCGTTCACTCGCACTTCGCTTGAACTGAGGCGCTAGTGATCTCTCAAAACGGTATTTGGGTATTTCCCAGAATTCGGGCCTATTTCTGTCCACAGGGTGTAATTCTATTAAAAACTAATTAAAACTAACTAATTAATTAAAAACTCTTACTAATGATTTTAACACATTTTATTGGTGTTTTGTGGTACATTAACTGTGTTTTGGTGTTGTCCGCCACCAGAGTTTTCACTTGTCGTGCCATATCTCAAACATTATTTATTACAAATTAATAAAAAAAAATATGCAAATGAATTAAATGTTACTTGAACTAATAAACTACATGCACAGATTAAGCATATATATGCATTTTTTTACTTTATTTTGCTTAATTTCTACCTGTCCCATGGTTTAGCCGTCATTACCAACATGCTCTGCATAAAGGCACTTTCCTACTTTTTTTTCATCAAAAGTTTATTTGGTAGCCATGGTAACCTAATGTCATAGTGGAGCACATGGATTTCAAGCTGCAAGACTGATGCCTTTATGTTCAGAAAAGTAAGTAAATCTACTCTTTATTCTTTGTGTTGGGCATGAACACTTATTATGCGTCATTACCATACAGTATGTGTTGTATTTCTGTATTTTTAAAAAAATTTGGATTATTTTTATCACTTTAATACTTAAAATGGTGTACATTACATGTAGAAATTTAGCTACACTTGCTTAGTCATCATCTTTGCTAGTAAGGCTAGTTTTTTGACAAAAATGTCATTACCAGCACAGTCATTACCAGCACATTACAGCTTGTGCTGGTAATGACAGGTTGTGTCGCTGATGACGGCAGATACATTAAACATACTGTTCTTTAAAGAATTTATGTTGAGTACGTTATCTTAAATGAATTAATATACATTTACCAATCAAAAGTCACTATATTTTAAATTAAGTAATGCATTTGTTTTTAAAATACTAAATTAATTCATTATAATTGTTGTGTTTAGGTGTGACATGGCTCCAAAAGCAGCTGCCCAAAGGTCCAAATCATACAGAAAACGTCTAAAAAATAATCCTGAGAAATATGCACAGTATCTGCAGAGCAGTGGCGGCTGCTGGTCTTTCAAAGAGGGGAAGCTCATTTATGCCTACATCATAAAAATTGTCCATTTATTTATACGTAAATTCTGCCCTACGTTCCTTTTCAAGAAAATGCTCTGTGACCCTGTCGTACCAACTAGCCGTCTTTTCCAGTGACTCTCAATGGCCAGCAGAGTTAGGTATAATTGTATAAATGTAATAATATAATAAAGATATAAATAATAATATAATAAAGTATAATAATACTACTAACAATAATATTTTTTTAATTATTTTAATAATTATTTTTTAATTATTACTAATAATAATAATATAAAAAATATAATAAGCAATAATATAATAAAGATATAAATGTATAATTGTGTGAAATGTATTATGAAAATTGGCTAGCAATTTCGACAAGCAAATACAAAGAAGTTTGACTGCATTTGCAAAATCCGCGATGGGACTGAGCTCGAACAGCTTCAGCGTCAGGGACGTTTTATTGTATGAATAAACGACAGACCCTCCAATCATCACGCGGAAGCCCGGAGTCCGGGCCAGCCCACTCCTCATTCACCCCCAGAGACGCTGAGCGTCCGTGGGCGGGACATAATCGCAGCATTTATCCAATGACCGTCTAGTTTCGAAGCACTGAAAAAAACTGTTCAAAGCAGCCCCATTGAAGTCAATGGACGCTGGGCTTCAACAGGGAAATGCAATGTGACACTACGTGAATGTATGAGAAGGAAATCCATTTAGCCGACCTGCTATATGTAACTGATTCTGAACGAACTTGTCTTTGAGATGAACGTGTTCTAACGCATTTTTAGTCAATAAAATGTTAACACAATAGTACATATTTGACCATTAATTTTTTGACATTATAGGGGAAGCCGAGCTTCCCTTGCAGTCTTAAAGAAATCCCCACTGTTGCAGAGTGAGAAAAAGAGATATCATAGAAGAAGAGAAACAGGAAAATTGAAATCTGTTTCCCTATTGAGCACGCAAGAACACAGATGGAAAGTTAATCAACAAAGGAAGAGAGCTAAGAACAGAGAAAAAAGAGAAATAGAAAAATATCTTTCAATGAAAAGTCCTCCAGGATCTCCTGATATCCATACAGTAGGTGAGGGCAGACAAAAGGCAAGAGGGACCAGGGTGGAGCAGGCAGTGCAGGCGGCCAGGGCGGAGCCGACGGAGGGAGGAGCCATGGTGGAGGCAGGGCTGATGACTAAAGGGGGCCGACTGACGGGGGCGAAGCAGGTGGGAGAAGAGACCAGAGTGGAGCCGGAGAGCCAACGAGACAGTCGGACCATTGTTCAAAGAGCCATCTGCGTCGCCAAGTCCCTCCAGATCCTCTGCATTGGGCAATGCAGAGGATCTGGAGGGACTTGGCAACGCAGATGGCTCTGGCGACTGAAGCGCAGGCGTGGATCCAGAAGGCCACTTTGGAGCCGGAGTGGCCGAGGACCAAGGTGGAGCTGGAGGGAGAGAGGAGCTCAACGGAGCCAGAGGGACGAAGGGACGAGGCGAAGCCAGAGGAGGGTAGTCCCAAGGCGAGGGTAGGGCGAGGAACGACCAAGGCAGAACCGGGGGGACGAGGGAGCCCAGCGGAGCTGGTGGACTGATGGGCCACGGCGGAAATGAGGGAGGCAGGAGCCATGGCGAAGCCAATGGTCCGACAGGCCGCAGCTGAGTCCCGGGTCAAGGAGGTTTGAGGTGGAGACCGGGGATCCACCAACCCTGATGGAGTGGGTGACAGGCAGACCCATGGCGACTCCACCTCCCCGAAGGTTGTTAGAGGACCAGAGGGGCTGACTGGCAGTGGTGGAAGAAGGGTTGAGAGGAGGCAGATGGGAGGAGTTGGGAGAGGGAGGCTGGGTGGGAATTCAGATTCAGGCTCGGGGACAGAAGATTCAGACTCATCCGGACTGATGTGAAGCGTCTCTGGCTCGGCGGGCTCGACTTGAAGATCAGGCTGGTCAGTCATGACGTGAAGATCAGGCTGGTCAGGCATGACGTGAAGATTCTCAGGCTCGGTAGACATGACGTGAAGATTCTCAGGCTCGGCAGGACTGGCCTCTGGAAGGGCAGTCTCGGTTAGACGTGATCCAGGAAGGGCTGTCTCGGCGGGACGAGACTCTGGACAGGCAGTCTCGGAGGGACGAGACTCTGGACTGGGCGTGGCCGCGGCCATCTTGGCTGAGGGCTCAGTCGGTGAGGTGATGGCCATCTTGGCTGAGGGCTCAGACGGTGAGGCGATGGCCATCTTGGCTGAGGGCTCAGTCGGTGAGGCGATGGCCATCTTGGCTGAGGGCTCAGTCGGTGAGGCGATGGCCATCTTGGCTGAGGGCTCAGTCGGTGAGGCGATGGCCATCTTGGCTGAGGGCTCAGACGGTGAGGCGATGGCCATCTTGGCTGAGGGCTCAGTCGGTGAGGCGATGGCCACCTTGGCTGAGGGCTCAGTCGGTGAGGCGATGGCCATCTTGGCTGAGGGCTCAGACGGTGAGGCGATGGCCATCTTGGCTCAGGGCTCAGTCGGTGAGGCGATGGCCATCTTGGCTGAGGGCTCAGACGGTGAGGCGTGAGGATTCCCTGGCTCTGGCTGTGTTCCTGATCGAAGCCTGACACTTTTCAGACACCGGAGGACAGTTTCCCTCCAGTTCAGTCCTGTGGTGTCGGGGAGATCAATGGGATGGTTAAAAATGGCCCCGATCAGGAACAAGCAGGCTGGTAAATGCAAGACGACAGAAGTTCATTGTGAAACTCAAAAAATCAGTGCTCTCCTGAGCCACCGAAGTAAACTGAGCTCTATCATCCATTTTGAAGGTCCGTAGTTCTGTCACGGTGTGGTGCAGGCAGAAGAAGATGAGGAGACAAAAGTTCCAATACAAACTTTTACTTAAAATAATATCCAACGGGTAGACAGGCAGAAGGTTACACGCACCAAAATAGGACTAATAGGACTAACACAAACAGAACACAACTGTGACAACCTGGTCTTAACTGCCCTCCTGTTTCATGTTTTTTTTTTTTTATTCAACATGGCTATGAAATGATTAAATAGTCTGATGATAATGATTTAGACTATAATTATACTGAACCAATCCTGTTCACAAGGAACACAGTTCATGTTTGGTCTTCCATGATCAGATTAAACTATGTTTTGATGTTTAAACAGATAGCTGGTGTTTTTTTTTTTTTTTGTTGGTCTGAAGTCACTTAGGCTCTTAAATTACAATAGCTTATGATCAGTGATTTGTCATCACCGCAACAAACTGTCATTACCAGAACTGCAGTGTCATCACCATCACCATATATATTTTTGCCAATAAATAAATTACAAAAACATCCTACAATTATATATTTCTGACAATGTTGGACAGTCTAAATTATCACTGTATTAAAAAGTTTTGATATATGGCATTCACTTAAAATAAGCTTATATTATTATATCCAAGCCAGGGTAGATTGATGAATCAGAAATTTAGATACTTAAATGACTAAAATTCATCTTGCAAGTAAAAATCAACAATCCCATTAAGTTCAAGATAAAATAGATTGTTATGTGAAACCACAAAATATTTTAAAAGCACTGATTTATCATTTAAGTTTTATTTTTTACATATATTTGATGATGTGATGGTAATGACACATTTACTTGACATAGTTAAGAAAATGGCAAAAAATCATAAATTCCCTTATCTTATGGTCTCAACCAAGCTCATAACGTCGCTCCTGACTTAAGGACTGATAATTTGATGTATACCAATTAGTCAAATTTGGAATTTTAATTTTCAAAATTGCAGCAACCCAATTTGGCCCTTAATCTGAGAAATGCCCATTTATTGTTTTAATTTTGTGATAAAATAGACAGAATTTGAAAGCTGAGACTTTGTTTCATTTCAAAAGTAACAAAGAACAAAGCTTATTGCGATTTATTGGACAAACATTAATGATGAAACCTGAAAAGTGACCCAGTCTCTGTTCAACTTTCTCTTCATAGCCTATATTTAGCATAATCTAGTTTATATGCTTGTCCTGTAAGTTTGTGAATAAAAATGAAAATGTGAACAAAAACAGAGCCTATTAAATGGCTTATTATCATCAAAATGGAAATGGAAATTAAAATTAAAATGACGGTAAGAGATTATGACGGAATTTTTACGTCCGTCAAAATGACAGACAATGCGGAGGTCCAACGCGACCTCTGGCCTACAATCACATTTGCAGCGTGATTTATAAGTTAAATGTAGTTATATATTTATAGCTCAATAAGTCTGCTGCTTCTGTAAGTACTGGATGACAATAGTTTGCTCTACCCTGTGCTGTTCAGTAAAGGATGAAATTGGTTGTTGATGTAGATTTTATTTTTATTTATATTTTATTTATATTTTTTATAGTACAAACTGGTTAGTGGCCTAAAGGGACATGTTTCTGGAAAAATGATTTTTTTTCTCACATCCCGTATTTTCCCACCAACTTGTCCATTTAGGGGCTTAAAAGTTAAGTTTGTAAAAGATGATTTTTAATGTTTGCTTGACAAATTCTTGTTTGAAAGATTCAAGTAGTTTTTATAAGCTTGAAGTTTTTACTGTTAGACAGATAGAAAATCAGACCAACTCAGACAGACCATATCAGATGACTTCAGACCCCATCAGACCTCAACAGACCCCCAAGAAACCACATCAGACAACTTCTGACCCCATTTGACCACATCAGTGTGACGGGCCACCAGGCAGTTTCATGTGCGCCTCCATTTGCAGAGCTTTTATCAAACACACAATGGTAAACAGCAATGACAGTGTGAAGGCACCATAACAGGCACCATAACACGTAATGAATCAAAGCCGTCGTGCCTAAAACCCCCTTAGCTGTTCTAAAAACACTGTAAAACACAGCCTCAAGGGGCTTATTGCTTTTATAAAACAGTATCTCCATAAAAAAAACAAACATTTTAATATTTATTTTATTCATAAAATAAACACCAGCAACAAAAAAATAACGTTATAACACATTTATTCCTCCGCCAAGCAACACATGTAGCAATAAAGCATCACAAACGGCAGTTGCGCAGTAATACTAATGCAATGCGGTCACAGGTGTGTGTTTGTTGAGTAATTTACAATGGCTTCGAACGCGACTCAACCAATCAGAATCAAGGACCGGACCTATCCGTTTTAAAAACTTGTTTAGAGCACATTGTCATTCAATAGTGTCCCTCGGGGTGGATGCTCTAGCAAGCAAATGGCCACCAGTGCTCTTGTATGCATTTCCTCCTCTACTACATCTACCAGCGGTTCTGGCCAAAGTGGGGATCTTGAAGGCCCAAGTCAGATCTGGCACCAGATCCAGGGAGGTACAATCTACATGTCTGGCCGCTAGACGGGAGTCTTCCAGAGCTCTTGGAGAAGCAGGTCTGACAACACTGCAAGCCCAATCTAATGCTGCTAGTGGGAAAGGTTCTCTCAGTGGTGTCAGTCCAGGGAAATGGACCCAGTTTCATGCGAGGTGGAGTCAGTCTTGTAATTTCTCCAGTTCTTGGTGGAAAACTAACGGTTTCGTCTTCATTGGGATTGGCGTTTTACCATTTTTGTAGCATAAACACCATCAAACCGATGAGAGCTTTGTATCTTCCAATGTTTCATTCGCCGTGCAACTGATACTCAACTGCCATTGGCTCATCTGTGTTCGAGGGGAGGGTCTTACCGATAGGTCAATTAGAGCCATTAGACACTTCTCACACTGAAGACAGCATTTCTTGTGTCTATTTCTTCAGTTAGGAAAAGTAAAAGTGATGCGGAGATGGCGTTTATTTGTATTACTAGGTCAGTAAGGTATTTTATTGAACAGATAAACAGCCATAGCCTATGTAGCTCTCTAACAGAGTTCATTGTAAAGCATTATCTATTGTGAAGGCTCATTTCATTATGGTTGTTGTAACGCTGTGCTGGAATTTTCAGAAGTGATCCACCAGATATCTAGCCTGGTCCTACTAGACTCTCGTACATTTCATTTGTACAGAGAGTCTGGCCACTCTCCATTGACAAGCGTTAACTTAACCTTGAAGGCGGGTATACTGTTGAAGTTTACAACTATTGGATCTGCCCAGAGTCACTCTGGATCTGCCTTAACCAATTGCTAACGTTTGGTCGTGACGTAACCCTACAACTCAAACTAGCGCACGACCTCCACGTCCTCGTTCTCAGCCACTCCCTCTCTTCGCTGATTGGACCGGTAAAAATTTGGCCAGAGAAAACCCACGAATATACCGCAAACCCAGACGGAGTACTGAAGCAAAATGAAAATTGAGCGGAAGTAAGTAGGAGGGCAGAGCCAGGCCACCAGATATCCACCAGAAGAAAAATAACACGTATGAATAGTTTGTTGATATCCTGGACACCGGGCATGAACACTCAGCTCTGCTGGATTTGGTCTAGTTTCTCTATATTGCGGTGTTGTTTACAACACATGCATACACACACTCCCACTTACAAACACGCATCTGCTACTTTTACAGAAACCTCAGCAATTGTACTTCCTCTCTAGAATAACTTTTTTTTAAATAAATAGTTTAAATGCTTTCCTATTCCTGTTGCACAAGTTGTTCAGCTTGCACAACTACTTCCTCGTTCTACTTGTACGGCTCAGGCATTTTAACAGCATTCAGCGCACCTCCATACAGACAGTTACTCATGAGAACAGATTATTACTACGTTTTAGGACTGTCAGTTGATTAAAACAATGAATCATATGCTCTGTGTTAACATCAATATTTTTTTTTTAGCATCAATTATTATCATTTTCTTTCTTTTTTACTCTTTTTGCTTTTTTGTTTGATGCATGTCATTATACTTTGTAATGGGTAACAATATTATATCTACTTAAGGCAGCATAGATGTACTCAAGCGAGTAGCGATTTGGGACGCAGCCCTAGTTTTTCCCAGTTCTACTGTGCATTTTGAATAATAAATACATTTCCCAGCTAACCTGAAGCGGTGAAGTGTTCATCTTCTCATTAATGTTTTTTTTTTTTTCACTCACTGATCATATTTCATACCTGTTGAGTTTTAATTTATAGGCTAAATGAATTTGACGGATAAACAGGATTTGCTGCTTGTGTGTGTTGCTTGTTGTGGTCTTATCCAACCTTTTAATGCAGTTAAATTAAATATTCATTAATTAAAACGCCGTCTCAGTGTGGACGGAAGGCCAAAATGGAGAGAAAAAGATGCGTTTTCAAACGAAAACCTATTAGTTTGGACAAGGCCTGAGTGAACAGGAACAGAAACAAGACACATTTTAGAGTCAAAAGCTATTTTACTGTAAGCCCTTTATTTTGCTGTGTATAAGTGTTATGAGTTAGGACAGTTTTAGGATTTAGGATAGGAGTTTGTTTATACATTCATATTGTACAAAGACAACAAATATTTGCCCACACACAAGTCCCATTTAACAAACAGCAAAACAATGCATGAATGTCGCTGCCTTGACACCATGCACACTTTTTTTTGTACATTTGACAAAAAGAAATTGGTTTTGTATGATGAAACACTTTCAAACATTAGTGGAAAATAGTTAATCTGATTAACTGCATCTGTGTGAGGAGAACTGACTTTCTAAAAATCACCAGAACACAGACAAAATGAGTTCTTGGTGTGAGAATTTTTCCTCTTTTTATTCAGGCACAGCTAACCCCCACATCTTCATGGTGGCCACAGTTATGAACTTCAATTCCTCCATGTGGACAGTCAAAAATGCTCCTCTCAGACCCGGTACATCTCAAATCATCTAGCAAGATTTTTCCAGTTCCTGCAGGAGATACACAACAGACCATTGTGAGAGGGTTTTGTAAACTATAGCCTGTACACCATGAACCGTTAACTAAAACCCCTTAAGCATAGACAGATACATCACCTTCACCGGCCGTGAACACCTGGGTGACCCTCTGGAAGCCCAACATCCTACACACCACCAACCCATCCACAGTGTCAAAGTTGTCATTACACACCGTTCCCCAGACACCATTGTACAGCACCTCGACTCTTCCACGGGTAGAGCTTCCCACTAAACGAGCCACAGCTAAAGACAAATACACATATATGAGACATGTTTAGGCATTCATATGTCATGCTAAAGTGACTGTTATTTTGTAGAGTAGACAAAAAAACAACAACAGCAATACAAGAATCTCTGAGAATTTAATAGACGTTAACACTAGCTATGTTTTCATCCACCTATTTTAATGCGAATTTTGGGTTATTGCATAATAAACGCTGGATGGAAACGCCAAGATGTGCATAAATTCTAAAAATGCACATAAAAACTTGCGCGGCGGATAATTTTGTAATTTTTTATTTAGACGTGCATAAACTATGATAGAAACACCTTTGCAGAATAAATCCTTTGATGCGCAACAATAACCTCATGTGACTTTGCCTCAGCAGAGGCTGTGATTGGATGACTGGAGTAACCAGTGGACCAATGGCATCACAGCATCTCAACTGTTGGTTTGGTGTTTCTGAGTCTAAGACTGTCAACAGAATGATTTGGTTTAATTCCTCCAGAAGCGTCTCACACGATTGCGTTTCCAAACACCAGCATCCGAACGCAAGAGAACATGACAGTGTTTATTGTGTTTCGTCTGACGCTCTGAGACAAACTCATTTATGATGGAGGGAAACAGAGCCTGATTGCAGCAACTTACGGTTTTATTACAGATATAATGTGCCAATTTCCCAGGAAGTGATGATTTTGCTCTCTTGAACACATGGGATGGAAACGTTGCTTTATTCACAAATGTTTTATGCAATTTTGCACACAAGTTAAATCTGCAACTTTGGATGGAAACATAGCTAGTGACACACAGTAGTACAGAGAGATGGATCAGTATTTATGGATATTACCAGACACACCACCCTTGGGTCCTGCATCACCCTTCTCACCCTTCGGACCTGTTTAAGACCATCATACATGTACATACAATCAATTCACTTGCAAAACAGTTTATTAATCACATAGATGCTATGCACTCACAGATATCGTAGATACACACAAAATATGCCAAAACATACCTTGATTTCCCTTTTGCCCTGGGAGAGAATAGGGTAAAAGGGAAAGGAAGAAAGTCAAGAAACAGACACAGATGGATGTTGCCTTCTTTGTCATTAATAAACTTTTTAATAAACCCACCTGAATCCCCTTTACTGCCCTTTACTCCATTCAGACCCTGAGATCCTGGGACACCTACATACAACATCGAACTCAGATGACGACTGCATGATATAAACCCAATGTTTATCATCTGTTTTCATGTTTGTCTTTATTTACCTGGAAAGCCTCGATCTCCCTTTACCCCCTGTAGTCCTGGGCGCCCTGAAAACAATTATTTACCCAAAATTATTGGCAACAGCATATATCACTTTTATGTGCATATGTTCTTAGCACTCCTACAATACCTTGAAGGCCAAGGCCACTGTCTCCCTTTGGTCCAGGCGAACCTTTTTCTCCAGGTGGTCCTCGCAGGCCAGGAGGTCCCTGTGGACCAGGAGGCCCTAAAAGACCAATCAACCACAGGTTATGGCCCAAATGAATGAGGAATTATGAAACTTCATGGGTGCACCATTCTGCCTGAAAACAGTCACATTTACAAGGTACCAGGATGATACAATGAGCACTTGTGAGGAAAAACTATAATCTCTGTATTTAATGAAGTTGCCAATTTGTGGTAGAGTTCAGTGACTTGAAGGTAATTACTGTCTGTGAAAGAATCTGTAGTTTTTGGAAAAACCTATTGTCTTTGAAAGTAATTTTGAGTAATTTTGTGTTTGCCGTATAATAGATTCTGGAATGAAACTGCTGTGCAATAAGCTTTCTCCAATATTGTGGTATCAGCTATTTCAGATAAATCAAAGTACACCAGATTTTATGTACCTTCTTTTAATTAACTACACAAAAATACAGCAAGGTTTTTAAACTCTACTTCTAGAGAATAAAGAACAAATAAGTGAATCAGGTGTGTTTTGCTTTTTTATGTTTTTAATTAATTTATAAATCCATTGTTATATTGTTATAATGCAGTGTTATATTACATTTGGACCATGCAATTAGATTATTTTGTTGTAAATAAAAAAGCCTGACAATGTCACTGCTAAATATCTTTAAGTAGTGTTGTATTGTTTCTTTCCAAAAGCTTTCTTACCGCTTACACCTGGAGGTCCCTGCCCTCCTCGCTCACCACTGGGACCTTGGTCTCCTTTAGGCCCTGAGGAAGAGATATTTCAAGTACAAGGTATCAAAAAGTGACAAAATGCAGATAGTCAAGTGTGGCTTTGACTGAGATTTAGTTTTAGTGGTGTTTAATAAGGAAAGCATCACTATTACTACTGTTCAGACTAAACAGATTAAAGTGGTTTTGTGGTGTGGTTGTACTTTTGCACAACTGCACTACACTGTAAAAAAATCTTATTTTTTATCAGTAGTAGTAATTAGCAGCTATAAACAAACTATCAAATCATTTGGGTCAGATTTATATTTTAAGAAGTACCTGGATTTCCACGGGCCCCTGATGTTCCTGCCAAACCATTCTTTCCATTGGCACCTGGACGACCGTCATTCCCAGGTAAACCTTGTGTGCACAGAGCAGTAGTCATTAGAGCAGTATAAAACTCTTACAGCATGGAAAAATGTGCAAGGCATTTCCACAACACATATTTTCTGTTTTATTACAGTATGAATTATTAAGGTGGCCTTTCATCATAATAATCAGGCACCTTGTATTCCTCTCTCTCCTGGATCCCCCTTTAAGCCTGAAACACCTGGAGACAGAAATAAATACAGTCAGGGAGAGATGTGGATCTGCTATACTGGGATGAGTAGTGTGTGAAAGTAAGGAGGCGATTACCAGGTGCACCCGGAGCGCCAACCATTCCTTTTACGCCTGCGAGACCTGGGTCTCCTCTCTGTCCTTTTTCACCTGGAGCTCCAGGCTCACCTACCCTCCCTGAAATAAATACAATCATTTTCAATTAATTTCATTGTTTTGCAGCATTTTCTTTGTGTACACCAAAGAAGTGAATGCTTTAGCATTACTAACGTACAATTATTTCCTAAGCCTACGCAGCTCGTTAACACTGACAAAAAATGAAGAGCACAATACTCACACATGCTTCTCAAGAGCACTCACACCCATACACATATGCATACAAATTCATACAGATATACAAAAATACACTAACCTGGTGAGCCAAGGCCTCCTTTCTGTCCTGGGTTCCCTGGTATTCCAGGATAACCTAATACAGAGCACAGCTGGAGTATAAAAACTGACTACTCAAAGCAAGACATAACAATGACAAAATACTATTCACAGGCATCTGTTGGAAAAAAGGATGGAAGACACCAAAGGTCAAATGACAGCTTTAGTTCAGTTCAGTGTTTATGTCTGTTTTGACCAGCAGGGAGCACTAAAACCACACAGGTGAGCCTTTTTCTCCAGGAGGTCCCTGTGGACCAGGAGGCCCTAAAAGACCAATCAACCACAGGTTAGGGCCCAAATGAATGAGGAATTATGAAACTTCATGGGTGCACCATTCTGCCTGAAAATAAAAGTCACATTTACAGGGTACCAGGAAGATACAATGAGCACTTGTGAGGAAAAACTATAATCTCTGTATTTGTGGTAGAGTTCAGTGACTTGAAGGTAATTACTGTCTGTGAAAGAATCTGTAGTTTTTGGAAAAACGTATTATCTTTGAAAGTCAACACATATGTTTTCCTTTTTACTTTTGAGTACTTTTGTGTTTGCCGTATAATAGATTCTGGGATGAAACTGCTGTGCAATAAGCTTTCTCCAATATTGTGGTATCAGCTATTTCAGATAAATCAAAGTACACCAGATTTTATGTCATTTGTCATAAGTCTGGCTACTGGTAAGTTCAAGTCCTCCAGGGAAATTTACGAGTTGGTAAGTTTTTGATAAGTCACTTTTGTTGGAGCAAGATGGCAGTGTACCTTCTCTTAATTAACTACACAAAAATACAGCAAGGTTTTTAAACTCTACTTCTAGAGAATGAAGAACAAATAATTGAATCAGGTGTGTTTTGCTTTTTTATGTTTTTAATTCATTTATAAATCCACTGTAAACTTCATTGTTATATTGTTATAATGAAGCACTATGAGCACCATTTTCTCTAGTACATTAGAAATTGTTGCACCAATTAGATTAAAAAAGGTTAGAGAGAAAACTAAAGCACCATGGTACAACAGTGCTACGCATGTTATCAAGAGAGAAACCCGTAATTTAGAGCGTAAATGGAAACAAACTCATTTAGAGGTCTTTAGACTCGGGTGGAAAGACAGTATGTCACGTTATAAAAAGGCCCTAAAAGCAGCCAGGGCTGAGCATCTCCGCAAACTAATAGAAAATAACCAAAATAATCCAAGGTTTTTATTTAACACCGTGGCTAGACTGACAAATAAACAGACATCACCTGAGCAAAATATTCCATTACAGTGTAGTAGTAATAATTTTATGAATTTCTTCACTGAGAAAATAGAAAGCATCAGAAACACAATTGTAAATGTACAATCTTTAATGGTGTCTAATGATTCAGCCTCAATTACCGCCCCTCAAGAACAACTACAGTGCTTTACAACTATAGGACAGGAAGAGCTAAATAAACTTATCATTGCATCTAAACCAACAACATGTTTATTAGATCCAATACCCACTAAACTACTGAAAGAAGTGTTACCTGTAGTGGAAGAGCCTCTTCTCAATATTATTAACTCGTCTTTATCTTTAGGTCATGTTCCAAGAATATTCAAGTTGGCAGTTATAAAACCTCTCATTAAGAAACCACAATTAGATCATAATAACCTAGCAAATTACAGACCGATTTCAAATCTTCCATTTATGTCTAAAATACTAGAAAAAGTTGTGTCCGCTCAATTGTGCTCTTTCTTGCAAGAAAATGATATCTATGAAAAATTTCAGTCAGGATTCAGACCGCATCATAGCACAGAAACTGCGCTCGTTAAAATTACAAATGATTTACTTCTAGCTTCTGGCCAAGGCTGTATCTCAATACTAGTTTTACTCGATCTTAGCGCTGCGTTCGACACTATAGATCATAAAATACTCCTAGATCGACTACAAAATTACACTGGTGTTCAGGGACAGGCATTAAACTGGTTTAGATCGTACTTATCAGACCGCTACCATTTTGTATGTTTAAATGGGAAAAAAACGAAGATAACGTCAGTAAACTATGGAGTGCCGCAAGGATCTGTGTTAGGCCCTCTGCTATTCTCAATATATATGCTGCCACTTGGTAATATTATAAGAAAACATGGAATTAGTTTCCACTGTTATGCTGATGACACTCAATTATATATTTCATTGCGACCAGATGAAAACGCTAAATTATCTAAATTGACAGAGTGTGTTAAAGATATAAAATACTGGATGACGTGTAATTTTCTGCTAATAAATTCAGATAAAACGGAGGTATTACTTATTGGTCCAAAAAACTGCCCACAAAACCTCTTACAATACAACTTTAATTTAGAAGGATGTCCTGTTACTTTATCCACTACAGTAAAAGACCTGGGTGTTATACTAGACCGCAACTTGTCTTTTGAAAATCATATTTCATATGTTACAAGAACAGCCTTTTTCCACCTTAGAAACATTGCTAAGCTACGTAACATGCTATCTGTTTCTGATGCAGAAAAGTTAGTTCATGCATTCATGACCTTGAGACTAGATTACTGTAATGCTTTATTAGCTGGTTGTACTGCATCCTCAATAAACAAGCTACAGTTAGTCCAAAATGCAGCTGCTAGAGTTCTTACTAGGTCAAGAAAATATGATCATATAACACCAATTCTATCGTCTCTACACTGGTTACCTATTAAGTTCCGTATCAATTACAAAGTATTACTACTGACCTATAAAGCCCTAAATGGTTTAGCTCCAGTGTATTTAACGGATCTTCTATCGCCCTACAATCCATCGCGCTCTTTAAGATCACTAAATTCGAGGCTTCTGGTCATTCCTAGGATATCTAAGTCCACGAAAGGAGGGAGGGCGTTTTCACATTTAGCTCCTAAACTCTGGAATGGCCTTGCTGATATTGTTCGAGGCTCAGACTCGCTGTCCCAGTTTAAAACTAGATTAAAGACGCATCTCTTTAGCCAAGCATTCACATAATGATTACCTTTTATACTACAGTTAAATTGGATCAAATGCATTAATATTATGAACAGCAGCTATGCTAATTATTTCCCATCTGCTCTTCTGTTGTTATCTCGGGACGCTAGTAAATAGTAAATAGTTCGTCAGCTCCAGTTTGTATCCAGCCTCTCATGGAGACTTCAGATGCCCCAACACCTGTGAAGAGACAACTTGACGCCTGTGAAGAGACGACTCGACGCCTGTGAAAAGATGACTCGACGCCTGTGAAGAGATGACTCGACGCCTGTGAAGAGATGACTTGACGCCTGTGAAGAGACGACTCGACGCCAGCGACGTTATGCCCTAAATTAATACATGATTAACTAACTTTATTTTTCTATGTACATTTCTGAAATGCACTTTCTGTAAAGCTGCTTTGAAACAATGTGTATTGTGAAAAGCGCTATACAAATAAATTTGAATTGAATTGAATTGAATATTGCAGTGTTATATTACATTTGGACCATGCAATTAGATTATTTTGTTGTAAATAAAAAAGCCTGACAATGTCACTGCTAAATACCTTTAAGTAGTGTTGTATTGTTTCTTTCCAAAAGCTTTCTTACCACTTACACCTGGAGGTCCCTGCCCTCCTCGCTCACCACTGGGACCTTGGTCTCCTTTAGGCCCTGAGGAAGAGAGATTTCAAGTACAAGGTATCAAAAAGTGACAAAATGCAGATAGTCAAGTGTGGCTTTGACTGAGATTTAGTTTTAGTGGTGTGTAATAAGGAAAGCATCACTATTACTACTGTTCAGACTAAACAGGTTAAAGTGGTTTTGTGGTGTGGTTGTCCTTTTGCACAACTGCACTACACTGTAAAAAAATCAGTAGTAGTAATTAGCAGCTATAAACAAACTATCAAATCATTCGGGTCAGATTTATCTTTCAAGAAGTACCTGGATTTCCACGGGCCCCTGGTGTTCCTGCCAAACCATTCTTTCCATCGGCACCTGGATGACCGTCATTCCCAGGTAAACCTTGTGTGCACAGAGCAGTAGTCATTAGAGCAGTATAAAACTCTTACAGCATGGAAAAATGTGCAAGGCATTTCCACAACACATATTTTCTGTTTTATTACAGTATGAATTATTAAGGTGGCCTTTCATCATAATAATCAGGCACCTTGTATTCCTCTCTCTCCTGGATCCCCCTTTAAGCCTGAAACACCTGGAGACAGAAATAAATACAGTCAGGGAGAGATGTGGATCTGCTATACTGGGATGAGTAGTGTGTGAAAGTAAGGAGGCGATTACCAGGTGCACCCGGAGCGCCAACCATTCCCTTTACGCCTGCGAGACCTGGGTCTCCTCTCTGTCCTTTTTCACCTGGAGCTCCAGGCTCACCTACCCTCCCTGAAATAAATACAATCATTTTCAATTAGTTTCATTGTTTTGCAGCATTTTCTTTGTGTACACCAAAGAAGTGAATGCTTTAGCATTACTAAAGTACAATTATTTCCTAAGCCTACGCAGCTCGTTAACACTGACGAAAAATGAAGAGCACAATACTCACACATGCTTCTCAAGAGCACTCACACCCATACACATATGCATACAAATTCATACAGATATACAAAAATACACTAACCTGGTGAGCCAAGGCCTCCTTTCTGTCCTGGGTTCCCTGGTATTCCAGGAGAACCTAATACAGAGCACAGCTGGAGTATAAAAACTGACTACTCAAAGCATGACATAACAATGACAAAATACTATTCACACGCATCTGTTGGAAAAAAGGATGGAAAACACCAAAGGTCAAATGACAGCTTTAGTTCAGTGTTTAAGTCTGTTTTGACCAGCAGGGAGCACTAAAACCACACAGATTATGAAAGATGTGGAAAGCGATTGGCTCTATTCTGGTCACTGAGATCTGCTGATGGGTTCAAAATCAGAGATGCAAATTAGCCAATTTTCACCTCTTTTAACTGGGGAGAGGATCTCAGAGATTTTGGGTGCCTCACAGATGTTTGGTATCCTTCTGGATTCTAGCTAGGAAGAGCTGTGCAGGTAAAACCTCACTCCTCTGCCTTCTCATGCTGGTTGATAATGGCTTGAATCCTGTTAGGAGCGGTGCGAGTAGGACCTGTTGCATTGGTGCCGTGACCCGGAGTGGAGTAACATTCAGGGCGGTGTGTGTACTGGAGGCCAGCTAGTAAGAGCTGTGCAGGTGAACCTCAAGAGATGCTCAAGAGATGCACAAGAGGCAGTGGTTTTAAGCGCCCTAGTTGACGATGGTTCGAATCCTGTTCGGAGAGGTGCGAGTAGGACCTGTTACATTGGTGCCGTGACCCGGAGTGGAGTGACGTTCAGGGCGGTGTGTGTACTGGAGGCCAGCTAGAAAGAGCTGTGCAGGTGAAACTTCAAGGGGCTTTGGCTTTAAGTGCCCTAGTTGACGAATCCCGTTCGGAGTGGTGCGAGTAGGAACAGTTATATTAGCATAGTCTGCTAACATCCCTCAAAAAACAGCTAGATTTTAAATGAATTGTTCAAATAACTTTTAATAAGTTGTTTTACTGAATTTTAAACGCTTTGAATTGTTCAAGCTGATGCCTCACGCTGATAGTTGTAGCCAAGCTTTGGGCAAATAAGTCACGATTATCTCCCTTATTAACTATTGCCTAAATATTGCAATCTACTAATGTTAAATTAGAGTGAGAGGGTGACTGAGTGACACTATTTTCAAGGCATTGTCACAGTACACAGTTACCTTGTAATCCAGGTGTTCCAGGTGTTCCAGGTGTTCCAGGTGTTCCAGGTGGACCAGGTGGACCAGGTGGACAAACCATGACTATGAAATATAAAGGAAAATGATAACCTTAATTCTGTGAGACACACCTATGGTGTTTCCAGACAAAATGCTTTAAAGTGGTCATGAAATGGAAAATCTAAATGTTCTTGATATTTCCACATAAACAATAAAATCATACTGAAACTTTCACACCTTAAATATTACTCAAATATGTGTTTTTGTTTTAGACCCTTATGAAGCGGCAAGATTTGAAATCTCCCCATTCTTGATGTAACGATTTTCTAAAATACTTGTGCTGCTATTGAGGTGATACAGGTGAGGTTAGGACAGGTTTGGTAGTATGGGTAGGGTTAAGGGTGTGATATAAAACAGCTTATATCGTTGTTATAGGTAATGTGTCTTTAGTCCATTAGGTGGTGACCAAGTGTTTGCTAGGAGTTAAGTTGCAGACATCCAAATGAGACGCGAGTCTGCAGTTTTCCTAAGAGTAGTCACATTGTGTGTTTGCATGTAACTTACAGTCAAAGCTTAATGTTAATAAAGCTCAGACTTTGAGAAACTAAGTTGCTTTATTGGAACATTACATGGTGTCAGAAGTGAAGCGCTGTTAACACCATGGCAAAGTTTCAGCCCCCGGACAGTTTTGATTTTGGTTACCCCGAACGGTGGCCAGAATGGCGTCAGAGATTTCACCGCTACAGGATCGCCACTAAACTTAATAAGGAAGAGGCTGAAGTACAGGTCTGTACACTGCTTTATTCATTGGGAAAAGAAGCTGAAAAAGTGTATCAGACATTTACGTTTGGGGAGGAAGAACGAGAGGACTATGAAACTGTGATAAGGAAGCTCGATGACAACTTTGTACCCAAAGTTAATGTTATTCATGAGCGCGCATGATTCCACACGAGGGCTCAACAGCCAGGTGAAATGGCCGAAGAGTATATTCGTAGCCTCCACGAGCTAGCAAACACGTGTGACTTTGGTGCTGCTAAAGATGAAAATATTCACGACAGGCTCGTGATCGGGATTCAGGACCGAAAGCTGTCAGAAAAGCTCCAATTAATACCCGAATTGACACTCAGAAATGCCGTAGAGCTCGTGAGGCAGCCAGCGTCAGTGCTCAAATCAGCGAGGTGGCAGGTGCGAGAGAAAAATTCCACCAAAGTGAAAGAGGCAGACAGCACCGTGGCTCAAAATGAAACCAAAATGAGCATGTTTCTGACTGGAGATGTAAAAGATGTGGCAGAAATCATGGAAAAGGTGAAATTTGTCCAGCAAAAAGTGCTGAGTGTCGCAAATGCAGAAAAAAGGGTCATTTCGCTGCAGTTTGTAGAACCCGAGAAGTCCATGATGTCAGCAGACCACAAGAGGGTAGCAATGTAACGCATTTCCTGGGTGAGTTAACTCACATTGATGACAAAAGTGGAGCTTGGATTGTCACACTCCCAATTCAGGGCACAGACATAGACTTTAAAATTGACACAGGCGCTGACATAAGTGTCATTTCTGAGAAAACCTTCTCAGTTTTGAAGTGCAAACCAAAACTTAACAAACTCAATGTGAAACTTGAGAGCCCAGGGGGAACATTGCAATGCAAAGGTCAGTTCAGAGCTAAGACTACCTTTAAAGATGAGCAGTATATTTTTTGAAGCATTTGTGGTGACTGGTCCCCATGTAAACAATCTCCTTGGTTGTGATGCAGCAAGTGAAATGGGTTTAGTTAAGAGGCTAGAAGAGCTCCAACCCATTTATTTTTCTGAACTGGGATTAGTGAAGACAAAACCCATTAAAATCTGCCTGAAAGAGGATGCTGTACCATACAGTGTGCACACTGCAAGACGGGAGTCCGTGCCCTTGCTTCCAAAAGTCAAGGCGGAGCTAGGGAGAATGGTACAATGTGGTGTTGTTGAGGAGATCACTGAGCCTACTGAGTGGTGCGCCCCTATGGTGGCCGTTCCAAAGAAGACGACGGCAAATAAGGATTTGTGTGGATCTAAAACAACTAAATAAAGCTGTAAAAAGAGAGAAATTTGTGCTGCCAACAATTGACGACATCCTTCCTAGGCTAGCACACGCCAAAGTTTTCTCTCTTCTCGATGCAGCTAGTGGCTTCTGGCAGTTTCGACTGGATATGGACTGTGCTAAACTGATAACGTTCATTACTCCTTTTGGAAGATATTTTTTCCGCAGGTCACCATTCGGTATCACCAGTGCACCCGAAATCTTCCAACAGGAAATGTTGGTCATCCTCAAAGACCTTGAAGGAGTTGCAGTCTTCATGGACGATATTTTAGTATTTAGCAACACTCCAGAGGAACACGAGCAGCGACTGCAGAAGGCTCTGGAAGCCATTGACCGGGCTGGTCTCAAGCTGAACACAGAAAAGTACCTGTTACGTCAGAGTCAACTCAGGTACCTGGGACATGTCATAGACAAAGAGGGAATTCGCCCAGACACATCCAAAATCGAAGCTATCACTCACCTTGAAAAGCCAAAGAACGTCTCAGACCTACAGAGAATGCTAGGAATGATTCATTACCTGGGCAGGTATGTTCCTCATCTCTCAGAGGTTATTCGACCTCTCAACGAGCTGTTGAAACGTGATGTAGTATGGTACTGGGGTGCTGTACAAGAGGAGGCCTTTGAAAATGTGAAACGCCTAATCACAAAAGCCCCTGTGCTAGCATTCTATGATGTTACAAAGCCCATAGTCGTCAGCGCAGATGCGAGCAGCTACGGTCTGGGAGCCGTTTTGCTGCAGGACCATGATGGACAGCTGAAATCAGTGGCTTACTGTTCCAGGGTGCTGACCGATGCTGAAAAAGGGTACGCCCAGATCAAAAAAGAGTGTCTGGCGGCCGTGTGGTCCTGTAAAAAAATTCTCACGGTTTCTGTATGGATTGGAAAGTTTCATCCTGCAAACCAAACATAAGCCACTGATTTCACTGATCAATGCAAAGGATCTTGAATCAGTTCCGCTGAGATGTCAAAGGCTGTTGCTGCGGATGATGCGTTACAATCCTGTCGCACAATATGTACCTGGCAAACAACTGGTGGTCGCTGATACGCTTTCACGACACCCTCAGCCAATCATTTCATCAGTGGTCTCTGAATTAGTCCAAGAAGTGGAAGCCTATGAGAATGCAGTCAGTGGTGCATGGCCAATTTCTCCCACAAAACTGGAATCTGTGAAAAGAGAGACAGAGATGGATTCTGAGCTACAAAAGGTGAGGCAGTATGTGACTGATGGCTGGCCCAGGTATGCAGCTAATGTCCCTCAAGCCTTGAAATCATACTACAGTGCACGCCATCATTTGTCAATTTTCCAGGATCTACTGCTTTATGATGACAGGATCATAATTCCCCAAAATATGAGGTCTGACATACTGCAAAGATTGCACAGCGGTCACCAAGTCATTGTGAAATGTAGAGAGAGAGCCCGATGTAGTGTATGGTGGCCAAGCTTGTCAGGAAATCCAGCAGCTAGTTAACAGCTGCAAGGACTGTCTGGAATCAAGACCTACTCAAAGGAAGGAGCCACTTTTAACCACTTCACTGCCAGACCGTCCTTGAGAGAGAATCGGTGCTGATATCTGCGAGGTGAATAAGCAACATTACTTGGTAGTCGTGGACTATTTTTCAAGATATATTGACATTGCTCACCTTCAAAACTTGTCAGGTGAAACAACACATGCTTGCTTAAAGAACATGTTTGCACGATGGGGCTGTCCCAATGTTCTCTTTACTGACAACGACCCACAGTATAGTGGAAGTGCTTTCAAAGACTTCGCTAGAGATTATGATTTTCAGCACATTACTTTGAGCCCTTATTATGCCCAGTCAAATGGAGAAGCTGAAAGGGCTGTGCAAACAGCTAAAAGGATTCTGAAACAGTCTGACCCATTCACAGCTTTGATGAGCTACAGAGCCACACCCATTCAAGCTACAGGCGTATGTCCAGCACAGCTGATGATGGGAAGACAAATAAGAACTACAGTTCCCACATTGGAGTCTCACCTGCGACCTGAATGGCCTGATCTGCGGCAAGTGAGAAAGGCTGATCAAAAGGCAAAAAGGACCTACAGGAAGTATTACAACAAAAGAAACGGTGTCAGAACATTACCAGAGATTCTACCTGGAACTTCTGTTGCAGTCAAGCTGGATGCTGAAAGAGGTTGGATAAGATCCGGGACTATTCTCAGAAAGTGCGAATCACCACGGTCTTACCTCATCCAATCTGAAACTGGAGTACTTCGACGAAATCGACAACACCTGATGCCTACAGTCAGTGACACTGAACCAGTACAGTATCTACTTCAGTTCAACAAACTCAGAGGAAAAATGAAGTTCATGGTCAAATTCAACTTGCAACTGAGCCTGATAACGTCCCAGACAGTACAGTGCAGTATGAACAACCAGGAACTGAACTGAGTCTGATTCCAGTCACACTACAGTTAGCTCACCAAAAAGAGTGCAAACAAGGTCTGGACGAATTGTCACAACTCCTAAGAGATTCAAGGACTTTGCAAGGTAAAGAAAGACATTCATGAAAAAAAAAAGTAAAACAAATGTTGTTTACTGACTATTGTAATTTCACAGTTCAATGTTACATTTGTTAAGTAACTCGTAAGGAAGGGTGATGTGATATAAAACAGTTTATATCGTTGTTATAGGTAATGTGTCTTTAGTCCATTAGGTGGCGACCGAGTGTTTGCTAGGAGTTAAGTTGCAGACATCCAAAGGAGATGTGAATCTGCAGTTTTCCTAAGAGTAGTCACATTGTGTGTTTGAATGTAACTTACAGTCAAAGCTTAATGTTAATAAAGCTCAGACTTTGAGAAACTAAGTTGCTTTATTGGAACATTAAAAAAGGGTAGGTTAAGGTTATAGATGTACAGAAATTAATAACAGCTGTAATTACATGCGGGTATGTTTTAAACATAAGTACAGTGTAAAAGCATGTATCGGTATGTACACAATAAGTGCATTTTATCAAATTATTAATTTAAATGTTAGTACATACTGTAGTTGTTAAAGACAGTAAATATAAAGTATAGATCTGAAAATGCATTTCATGACCCCTTTAACGATTGAAATCATGTCAGATTCTCAAAATAGTACCTGGTCAACCAATAGGAATTCTCTTGTGTGTACCAAAGACAAAGATGTGTACCTCTTTGTGCACTAACGTTGAGTTGGTTTAGTTGAGTCCTCAGTTTTTCTAGAGTCCCATTGTTCCCACACAGATCGGACAGACACTCCTGTTCACACATACTCATATTAGGCCTGTTTTAAGTGTGTCAGAGCTGAAGGTGTGTGTGTGTGTGTGTGTGTGTGTGTGTGTGTGTGTGTGTGTGTGTGTGTGTGTGTGTGTGTGTGTGTGTGTTTGTATGGCACAACATGAATGACGGTGTGAAGTGTGTGTATAAACCTCATCTGAGCTGGAGCTGCCCAGCTTGAGTCCTTCAGCAGACTGGAGTTCCTCTGATCTGGCTTCAGCTGTTGTACAGTGAGTACAAGCCTCCAGAGTGAAGACTGCATACAATACACATCATACAAAGCAGATTAAATCATGGAACAACAGAAACAAGGTGATAGCTTACATGATGCCGTGAAATATTCATGTTCACAAAAAGTGTAGGACACACACTTACTGTCAGTTATTGTTAATAGTAGAGCGATGTATAAAGCTCAGCTCACACAGAATTCACTTTCAAACCAAGCAGCTTTCTATTTAGTCCAGTCATTTTATGAAAAAAGGTTGAACAAATTGCAACAGAAGCAAACTCAACTGATTTTGTATCCTCAGTATGTCCTGAGTAAGGAAAAAAAAGTCCCGAAGAATCCCATTAGGGGAAAGTTCTGAAAAAGACCCAAATATAGTCTATTCATACGCCTATTCATTATTTTTCTTACATGAATAGGGTAAAAATTTTAACCTTTAGATATCACCATGAAAATTACTGAGTTGATTACTTACATCAAGACAAACAAAAAATGTATTACAAGTTTTTTGAAATTGTTTGTTAACATGGACAAACGGTGCATAATCTAATTACGTATGTGCTAATTTGCATAAATACCACAACAGATCTAAACATTGGGTATAGCCAGGTGAAAATGTCTTGTTGAATCTTGTTGACATATAACAGTAAAATACTTAATGTTAAGGTCTGAATGGAACCATTTAGGCTACCCATGAACATTAATACATAGAGGCAGGAAGAAGTACTTTAGAAACCAGCCTTTATTAATTATTATTGCAGAGATGGGGTTTGGGGCGGATTCACTTTTTATTTTTGCCTACCATTTGTCTTCTGCATTCTCCTTACCATTGTCTCCTGTTCTTCCCTCAGACTCGTCCCCCAGAAACAGTCCCACAGACCCAGCCCCAAACCCAATCTCTTAATAATTAATAAAGGCTGGTTTCTAAAGTATATCTTCCTGCCTCTATGTATTAATGCTCATGGGTAGCCTAAATGCGTTCCATTCAGACCTTAACATTAAGTATTTTACTGTTATATGTCAACAAGATTCAACAAGACATTTTCACCTGGCTATACCCAATGTTTAGATCTGGTGTGTTATTTATGCAAATTAGCACATACGTAATTAGATTATGCACCATTTGTCCATGTTAACAAACAATTGAAAAAAACTTGTAATACATTTTTTGTTTGTCTTGATGTAAGTAATCAACTCAGTAATTTTCATGGTGATATCTAAAGGTTAAAATGTTTACCCTATTCAAGTGAGAGAAAGAATGAATAGGCATATGAATAGGCGATATTTGGGTCTTTTTCTAAACTTTCCCCTAATGGGATTCTTCGGGACTTTTTTTCCCTTACTCAGGACATATTGAGGATACAAAATCAGTTGAGTTTGCTTCTGTTGCAATTTGTTCACGGTTGACCCCCATTTTGGCTTAAAATGTATGGAGCTATTCTTGTGCCAATAAAAATGAACGTAGCTTTTCAAGAAACTAATGAAAATATAAATTGAAACTAAATAAATTATCTCTAAAACTGAAAAAGAATAAATCGCAGGCAAATTTTTTGACTTCGTTTTTAATACACTGCATGTTTTGCTAACTATTTCTCATATTTCAATCGCTGATCTGAACTTACAAATGCGCTTCCAGAGTTTTCATTTACGCTTCTGAAGTTTTCGTTTATGTTCCCAGAGTTTTCGTTCGCCGTTCTGACACATTTCTCTCGTGGGGGCGGGGCTAGTAGCAGTGTGTTCTCATTGGTTACTGAGCTTTTGATTGATAGCTTCGTGACCTGGAAGTGAAGACGTCAGTGGTGTGTTTATGTGTGGATGTGAGCGTCTGTAATCGCAGCTTTCTATTTCATTTTAGTGATATTAAGTTTATATCTGTATTTATTTGCTGCTACACTATATTGTTGAGATGATCTCTTATAGAAGGAATAGTACAGACGAATGATATTTATCATTAGTCATCGTCGCTATATCAGGAGGATACTGGATAACGTTAGCCTACTCGTGGTAAGTCTGATTTTTGTTTTGTTTTTAATACTATACTAATACTATTTATAATACAGTACTGGCTTTTTTCAGGTGGAGAGGCATTTTAGATGCCTCAGTGAGAGCCCATAACATTATACAGCTGAGCTGTGTTGTCTTGATTTAACTGTTAGCCCAATCATTACATGACTTTTTTATCTACATTCGGTTACAGTCTTCGATTAGATCATATTTGCTTCGATTAGATCATATTTCCCCACAGCCACCCCAAACAACATTGAGCTAGAGTACTGTACAGTATCTGTACTGTATCAGTCAATGTCCGATGCCATAGGACGAGAGCGCTGTCAATCACTGCCTGATTCAACTTTGGCAATGTAAAGCCTTTTTTACCATGCCAATAAAGCTATTTAAACCTGAATTTCTCAATTGCTGATTAATTTGCGATGCAACGTTTTTGAAAGAGGAGAGACACGACTTGACCACAGACCACGTCTCTGTTCGTAATATGTAAACACTCAATTATTTTGAAGTATCGCCCTGGTTGCAATATTTATTCTGATTACTTTTGTGTGATAAAGATGACTGATAAAGCTATTATATGTATCTAGTATGAGTAACAAATTGCTTTTTCTGTGTCCATATTTGACTAATAATAATGAAAAAAGTGCACTTCAAATGAACATTTCTTTGACAAATGTTAAATCTTTAATAGTCTTTAATAATAAATATATGTCCAAATTAAAAACTTAATACATGCAAGTAATTATGACTGAAAACATCCAGCAACTAGGGAATGCACAGCCATATGTTTATATATAGGGCAATACAGCCATCTACTGGTTACACAACAGTATTACAGATGATAAATGCTGCTTGACTCCGAGGTAAATATTTAATACTGTAAAATCCCTTAAATATAAATATAATAAATATTTTAAGTCTGCAATGTGTTACTGTATGGGGACTTCAAAGCAGTTTGTATTGTTAGATTATAATACATTTCCTCTCTCATTTTCCAGGGAGTGGAGCAACTTTTCCATAAACAAAATTCTGATGCTGACACAGAGGATGGAGTGATAGTACCAGAGATCCACTGTCCCTATCAGACAATAATCTTACTTTGTTCAGACACATCACCTTTGAATGACTGGGATCTTGATCTTCAGAAACCTGATTTATTTTAATATAAACTAGCAAATATTTCAATTTCCTCTAGATTAAAACAAACACAGTTCACAAGTACACAAGAGGTTTCACTTTATTCTTATTAATCTATGCTGATCTTGGATTAGCATACCAATTATGAATGTTGAGGGGATATTCACCCAAAAATACAATTCTCTCTTATTTTGCTCACCCTCATGCTGTCCCAGATGCATTTTACTTTCTTTCTACATAAACACGAATTAAGATTGTAAGGAAAGTAATCCATCTCTGCGAGTCCTAAAGACGCTTTAAAAAGCACACACAGTGAGCGTGACGGTAATCCATGCGACCTCAGTGGATGAGTCAATGCCTTCTGAAGTCAAACAATAGGCTAGATAAAAGAAATACTAATAATGTAAACTGTTTTAACTATTAAAAATCTTACGTACATGGGTTACAATCCACTTGTATTATGGACTCACAGAGATGGATTATTTCCTTAAAAATCTTTGTCTATGTTTATGTCAAGAAGAAAGTCATATATATCTGGGATGGCATGAAGGAGAGTAAATGATGAGAGAATGCTCATGTTTTGGGTGGACTATCCTTGCACTGCTTGTGTCCAGTCACTGCTTTGTTACTTGTACTGCAACAGGAACTGCTCAAAGAATCATTGCAACATTTAAAATGTATATGAATTTTTAAAATGTATTCTGTATTTGTAATTGTGCATTTTGTATAGTAATGTATATCATGAGAATACTGTGCATTACATGTATATTATGCAGTTAATGTTTTGTGGATTCTGGTCTTTCCGGTCACAACATAATTGCATCCAAGACCTTCACTCTGATACTTGTGTGTATGCTTTAGTGACAATAAAGAATGTAAATTTATTTGAATATTTTCAATTACATTAATTTAACTGGTTGTATAAGTCACGATTGAAACGGTTGATGATTGTTAAAATATATTTACAATTTTAAATGTTAGCAGATAGTGTTAATTAAATGAAATAACTAAATACAATTATCAATTTAAAAAAAATGGCAACAAGAACATTCTTTGTGTGACATATGTAATGAAATGCCCTTTGAGGTCTGTATCTGACAGCAGGACACGACTGTAATTTTCATTTTGTTTAAATTCCTCTTATTTAAGTGATCATTAATTTTGATGGTGTAAACGTATATCATGCTAACAGTGAGTAGTGTGATGGCCATGGTTGCCAACCTTGATTACTTGGTTGAAGTTTGACTTTCTTGACGGCTGAATATATCACACACGTTTGCTAGTATTCTCTTTAAATTGTAACAGCTGAACCTAATCAGAGCCTAACATGCAAAATAATCATCAGGAATAAACAAATATTCTCCGAAAACATCGGACACTACAATATTTTAAGTATTATATACAGTACTTTAATGTGCAATTACACCTGAATAGACTGAATATAGATCTCTTGTGCTCCTAAAAAGCTTCTGCCAACTAAGTAGTAGCAGCAGGTAAATACAGATAAAATTAAAAAACAAACATAACTTAATATCACTAAAATGAAATAGAAAGCTGCGATTACAGACGCTCACATCCACACATAAACACACCACTGACATCTTCACTTCCAGGTCACGAAGCTAATCAAAAGCTCAGTAACCAATGAGAACACACTGCTACTAGCCCCGCCCCCACGAGAGAAATGTGTCAGAACGGCGAACGAAAACTCTGGGAGCGTAAACGAAAACTTCAGAAGCGTAAATGAAAACTCTGGAAGCGCATTTGTAAGTTCAGATCAGCGATTGAAATATGAGAAATAGTTAGCAAAACATGCAGTGTATTAAAAACGAAGTCAAAAAATTTGCCTGCGATTTATTCTTTTTCAGTTTTAGAGATAATTTATTTAGTTTCAATTTATATTTTCATTAGTTTCTTGAAAAGCTACGTTCATTTTTATTGGCACAAGAATAGCTCCATAAAAATGACTGCACTAATTGGTCAGTGTGGTGAATTCAACTGACCATCTTGAAAATCAGTGAAATCTGCATAGGGGATTTTTTTGCACCCGATCACACGGATTCCTATTAGAATGAGTTTTGCCCATGAAATTTCGCCAAGCAATGGTGAATGTGACTGCACCTTAAGGCTACAACTAAAAATATACAAATTTCATTGCATTATACAACAAAATATCGGTGACATCTGTATAGGAATATAGCTTTTCTCTTCAATGCATTTCCCTTTCTTCATCATTTTTGCTCAATAAGTTTTAATCAGCTGGTGTTTTGGTGATTATTAGTGGAATTTTTAAGTCAGAGTCATCTCAGAGAAACCACAGGTGTAGAAATCACTTTAACTATCACCATGATCCATTGACATCTGACAACTACAAAAGGTCACAATGCTTCTTCATTTTAAGTTTATTTATAATGTAATTATTTAAACCCTAAAACTTGCTTGGTTTAAAATCAATGCCACTTGGTTTGACATTTTGTATATAATGCAAGGACATTTATAAAGTTATACTTTTTAAATGTGAATTTATTTCAGTTCCATCTTACCTTTATAGGCCAGCACAGAATTCATTGCAATCAGCAGCAGGAGAAACACTATGAGAACAGGAATACAGTGACATCTCTTCCCTGGCTTCTTCGGCGTCGGCTCTGTAACAAGCAATACAGAAAACTGATTTTATAAGTCCATTATAAGTGATATGATATGAGGGATTAGCACTATTTTAAGTTACAATACATAGCTTTCCATGACCAACAACAGTCAATCAATATTATGAAATATCAGACCACTGAATGTCATGATTGATCAGAATAAAACATTCCAGAAATACACAAACATTTTGAAGCATATTTGAATGTGAACAGTGTCAGTCTGCCCGAGACTCACCGCTTTGCTGGAAGTCGTAGCGCTCGGCCTCAAAGAGCTTCATGTTGTTGTCATAAAGAGGGTTTGCCTGGCTGAATACAGAGACCTGCCCTTCAATGGTGTCCACTTCTGTCTCCATCAGTCACTCCACCACACACTGACCTCTACACAGCCTGGGTGGCAGTTTAAAAAACAAAACCAATGAAAAAAAACAAAAAAAAACATATGCTGGCTCATCGAAACATACGTCATCTGACAAAAGAGATGCAGCGGAAATTGTTCCAATGAGTTTGGCAAGAAAGTTTTGTTGTGTTGTGTTGTGTTGTGTTGTGTTGTGCTGTGCTGTGTTGGCTACAGTAGCAAGTTAAGCATAAACTGCTTTTGCTGAAGACTGGAGTAATGATGCAGAAAATTCAGCTTTGATCACAGGAATAAATTACAGTTTACAATATATTCACATAGAAAACAGCTGTTTTAAATTGAACAAATTATACATAGTGATCACATTATTACTACTAATATTACTACTACTACTACTACTATTATAATATAATAGTGACTTTTAGCTATCATCTGGGGTCAGGTTTAGCCCCAGAAGTCAGATAAATTTGACAAAATGTCCCTTAGGGTACATTTGGGAATATCCTAAATTAGATTTTTTTTTTTTTTTTTTTAGTTGTTGGAAAGTTAAAGCTATGGTGAGTCAGTAGTACTTACAATTGGACATACAAACAATTATATAGATTATATACACAAACAGTTCTGTCCTCATTATAGAATAAAGCAATAAGCCCTGCAAAGCCATGATTTACAGTGAATTAAGAACAGCTAAGGGGCGTTTTTAGGCATGACGCGGAGAGGAGTTTCCGACAGTAAGGCTTTAGATGATGCCATACACAGTGCTTCTAATCAGAGCACATTCCACATGGCCTCATAAGTTATAGAAATAGCTTCCACAATCTTACAGTTAGTTTGGTAGCTGGGCAGACCTTCTCAGGGGGCCCGAAGCATACCAGCAACTGATCAGTTTTTCTCCACTGATAGGTCGTCTGGACATAAACCTCAACGGCCCTAACAGGGCAGTAGCTTGAAAGTCTCCTACTCTTTTGAGTGATGTGATCACCAGCAAGAATGCCTTATTTAGAAAGATGCATTTGTGAGATGGAGAGTCCAAGGGCTTCTAGAACCAGGGGTAGATCCCATGATGGAACTCTAACCTGAGCCGTAGGCCTCATCCTCAGGGTACAACAGCCACAAGGTGGTGACAACATAGCCACAAGCTATGGCTGACGCAGACACCTTAATCAATCAATCAATCATTTATTTATAGAGCACATTTAAAACACAACCGAAGTTGACCAAAGTGCTTTACAAGGAATAAAAAAGACACAAAAATAAAACCACATACATAAATACCAGACAAGACAAAAAGGCACTCAATAGAATAAAAGAAAATCCAGGAAGACAAACTACAGAGTGTTAAAAGCCAAGGTGAATAAATGAGTCTTGAGCTGAGATTTAAAACTACAGATAGATGGAGCATGCCTAATAGAAGGAGGAAGGCTGTTCCAGAGCTTCGGCCCAGCAGCGGCAAAAGCACGCTCACCACGTTTTTTAAGTTTATCTTTAGGAACTGTAAGATGGCCAAGATCAGAGGATCTCAGGTTTCTGGATGGAGTGTATGGGGTCAAAAGATCCGTTAAATATTGAGGAGCCAAATTATTCAGAGTTTTATAGACAAATAATAAAATTTTAAACTCTATCCTATACTTTACTGGAAGCCAGTGCAACGACATTAAGATGGGTGTAATGTGGTCATACTTTCGCTTCCCTTCAAGTAGTCTAGCGGCTGCATTTTGAACCAACTGTAGACGAGAGATGGAAGCCTGAGAAATACCATAATACAGAGAATTACAGTAATCAAGCCTAGATGTAACAAATGCATGAATAGCTGTTTCCAAATTTCTCCTAGATAAAATCGGCTTTACTTTACTGAGAAGGCGAAGTTGGTAAAAGCATGACTTGACAACAGCTGAAATCTGTTAAATCTGTCAAACTTTAAACTGGAGTCAAAAAGGAAGCCCAAATTTCTGGCACACTTTGTGTTATAAGGGGAGAGAAATCCCAGATCAAAATCAAAAACACAGTTTTCCTTGGGGCCGAAAATAATAAACTCAGATTTATTTTCATTTAAGTTTAAAAAATTGCTTGAAAGCCATGACTTAAGTTCGTTTAGACAATCTAACAGTGGCTGAAGAGTATATTTATTATTGCGTTGCAAGGGCAGGTAGAGCTGTGTATCGTCGGCATATAGATGAAAAGAGACACCATGTTTTTTAAAAATAGCGGCCACGGGGAGCAGATACAGAGAAAACAACACAGGCCCAAGGATTGATCCCTGAGGAACACCACAACCAAGATGTTTGTTAGTGGATGAGTATTGTCCCAAATGAACAGTAAAACATCTATCTGACAGGTAAGAGTGAAACCATTGTAAAACAGAACCACGAAGTCCTACACAAGACTCCAAGCGTGACAGAAGGATGTTGTGGTCGACTAAATCAAAAGCAGCACTTAGATCTAACAGAACCAAAGCCATTTGTTTGCCTGAGTCAGTGGTGAGATATAAGTGTGAATGGGGAAAGAGAAAGAGAACGCGGCTACAAGAAGAAGACGGGAACAGAGTGATCGGGAGAAATGTGTACAGCCGAAGCCTCGGCCATGGCACCCAGCCCCAACAGAGCTGGATGTGTGAGGGAGAACCAGAGGGGACAATGAGAAGTCTCTAGAGACGCAAAGAGGTCCATGTCCACCTGGCCAAACTTTCTCCAAATCAGCTGCACTGACTCGGGGGACAGTATCCATGCTTCCCAAGGATCCACCGCCTAACAGTGCATGGAGCGAAGCTATGGCCGCCACATACACCTTAAGTGTGAATGGGGAAAGAGAAAGAGAACGAGGCTACAAGGAGAAGACAGACTCCATCCATGTCGGCAGGCCAAACTTTCTCCAAATCACTTGGGGTACAGTATACATTCCTGCCTCAACAGGATATCTGCTCCCAAATTCAGGCGCCCAGAGATGTAGACTGCTCTCAGGGACACTCATCTCAGTTTCCCCTGGGAGCACTGGAGGATCTGATGCCGCCAGTCTGCACAGAGAGCGCGACCTCAGGCCCCCTGGTGGTTTATGTATTGCCGCTTTTCCACTGCGTGGTAAGACTTAGCTCAGCTCGGCTCGGCTTGCTTTACTTTGGCTCGGTTTGTTTTTCCACTGCAGTTTAGTACTGCTTCAAAGTGGGTGGGATTATAGATTGATCGTGAAAGTTGCGTCGCAATATCATCTACTGACAACATAGACTGTAAAAAAAGATGGACAACGCCCCTTCGCTCTCTTCCATTGGTGAAAAGTGAAGCCGCCACTGTCCCGATATGGCGCTGACATCTTGGGGCTTGAGTCTGCGCAGTAGCGATTTCAGGGCCAGACCTGCGCAGTAGTGAGCAGGAAGTAAAGCCACGAAATCAAGGCCCCGCCCTCATTCTCGCAGAATCAATCATAAGCACACGCCCCTGTATTTTAAGTGAACTCTGTCTGCTCCGTTCCTCCACTCCAACATTGATCTGCTGATTGAAGTACCTCATTAAAATAAGGTAAATACAACTACTAACCACATAGTCATATTTAAAAAGTAAAACATTAATATATCCTAAACTGTAAAATATGAGTACTTATATTACTACAATTAAACTACTATCACAATTTGGCGGACAGCTAAATCAACATCATATTTAGCTCATGAAGTCTGTTTTAGCTAGGTTAGCATCCTATAATTTAATGTTAACATGCATTCAATATGTTAGCAATTAGTTATTAATGCAACACACCTCTGCTTTCTCATACAGAAGCAATAGCCTATATTTGAATGGATTGTTAGTCATTGTCTAATTTTTTTTGTTATCCTCATTTTAGACAAAAATGGCATCAAGAGACACTAACGTTACATCCACATCTCCACAGAGGCCAAGAGTAAGTAAAAATTACGTGAAAATATCTAGAAATAAAAATCTTGTATTGTGATTTTACCATGAGATTTTTAATCTGAGAATAATTTGAGATTGATCTAAATACACTGAAATTTAAATCCAGTTAAAATAATTAAAATAAAATAATTATATTTGGTAAAATATGGAAAAATTAAATATAATTTAAGTTACATTTAATATTACACCAGGTCCTTTTTTAAAGGTAATGTTGTTTTCTTTTTGTTTTACAATAAACAGGACCCAAAATATACATTATTGGGGACAGCTACATTCGCCGTGAGGAAAAACATGCGAGGGAGACCATCGGGACCAACCTGGGTCTGAATGCCCAGGTCCGGTGGTTTGGCTGGGGTGGCATGGTTTGGAGAAATCTCCTCTCCTTCCTCCATCAGTGCCTTCGAGGAAGAGCTGTGCCAGAAGTCCTGATGATCCACTGTGGCGGCAATGACCTTGGGGCCGTCAAAAGCGTGAAGCTTGTTGCAGGGATCAAGCAGGACTTGCAAGACCTCCATCGGCAGTTCCCTCGGATGAAAATCATCTTCTCTGCCATCACCCAGAGATGCCGGTGGAGGTCTTCCCACCCCAAAAAGATTGACAAAGCCCGGCGCTATGTTAACAGTGTGATGTCTTCCTTTGTTCATACTCTTGGTGGAAAGATTGTACATCATCCTCAGATAAAGCATAGAGATCCTGGACAATTTTTGCATGATGGAGTTCATTTCACACCTCTGGGAAATGATATATTTTTAAAAAATATTGCCCGGTGTCTGAAAGACCAAATCCAGTAGAGTGATGCTGGATTTGGATTTCACACCAAAAGTTTTGGCATTAAAAGTTGTCCAGGATTTTTATACTTTATGTGATGATTAATGTGCAGTCTTTTGTTAATGTACAAAGGTAGGCATCACACTGTTCTGTCACAGCTCTTCCTCTCCCTTCCTTTTCCTCTTTCTCCAAACCCCTTGCTTTACCCCAGCCATTCCACCTGATGTGACTTCCTCAATTGTTTCCCCACAGTGAATGTAGTCAGGAGTTTGTATATAGTTGTTTATTATTTTTGTTTGAATAAATACTGTATATATTTTAACTTTTAAGTCTCTTTATTTTTTATTCCAGAGTAAATGTATTGGCTCAACATAAAGACCTCCACGTGAGGTTTTATTGTCTTCTGTCTGTCAAAGAAAGCATACATTACTTTAAAAAATAAATTTCTCATACTCCTGGGATGAAGACAGAAGACTAGGAACTAGAATAAGGAAAACATAGGAGAGGTTGATGACATTTTTATAATTATTTAATCAGTATCGACCTGTCCATCTTGTCTATGTGTAACTTATTACTTTCTTACTACACCTATTGCAGGTTTAAATGACAATACATTGTGTGGCCTTTTAGAATTTTTATTCAGTTTTTCATTTACAAACAGATACTCCAATATTAAGGCAAAGAATCACATAAACCAGAGGTCTTCAATCCTGCTCCTGGAGGGCCACTGTCCTGCAAAGTTTAGTTCCAACCCTAATCAAACACACCTGAATCAGCTCATCAAGCTCTTCAGAATCGCTTGAATATTCAAAGGCAGGTGTGCTGAAGCAGGTTGGAACTAAACTCAGTGGCCCTCCAGGAGCAGGATTGAAGACCTCTGACATAAACGATATGGATGAGAACTACACATTTGGTGAGTCCTCCATGTTGTCGCGGGCTGGCAGTGCTACAGTGAGGAACATAAGTATTTGAACACCCTGCTATTTTGCAAGTTCTCCCACTTGGAAATCATGGAGGGGTCTGAAATTTTCATCGTAGGTGCATGTCCACTGTGAGAGACATAATCTAAAAAAAAAATCCAGAAATCACAATATATGATTTTTTAACTATTTATTTGTATGATACAGCTGCAAATAAGTATTTGAACACCTGTCTATCCGCTAGAATTCTGACCCTCAAAGACCTGTTAGTCTGCCTTTAAAATGTCCACCTCCACTCCATTTATTATCCTAAATTAGATGCACCTGTTTGAGGTCGTTAGCTGCATAAAGACACCTGTCCACCCCATACAATCAGTAAGAATCCAACTACTAACATGGCCAAGACCAAAGAGCTGTCCAAAGACACTAGAGACAAAATTGTACACCTCCACAAGGCTGGAAAGGGCTACGGGGAAATTGCCAAGCAGCTTGGTGAAAAAAGGTCCACTGTTGAAGCAATCATTAGAAAATGGAAGAAGCTAAACATGACTGTCAATCTCCCTCGGACTAGGGCTCCATGCAAGATCTCACCTTGTGGGGTCTCAATGATCCTAAGAAAGGTGAGAAATCAGCCCAGAACTACACGAGAGGAGCTGGTCAATGACCTGAAAAGAGCTGGGACCTTTTAGGTTACTGTTGGTAATACACTAAGACGTCATGGTTTGAAATCATGCATGGCACGGAAGGTTCCCCTGCTTAAACCAGCACGTGTCAAGGCCCGTCTTAAGTTTGCCAATGACCATTTGGATGATCCAGAGGAGTCATGGGAGAAAGTCATGTGGTCAGATGAGACCAAAATAGAACTTTTTGGTCATAATTCCACTAAACGTGTTTGGAGGAAGAAGAATGATGAGTACCATCCCAAGAACACCATCCCTACTGTGAAGCATGGGGGTGGTAGCATCATGCTTTGGGGGTGTTTTTCTGCACATGGGAGAGGATGACCGGGGCCGTGTATTGCGAGATTTTGGGGAACAACCTCCTTCCCTCAGTTAGATCATTGAAGATGGGTCGAGGCTGGGTCTTCCAACATGACAATGACCCGAAGCACACAGCCAGGATAACCAAGGAGTGGATCTGTAAGAAGCATATCAAGGTTCTGGCGTTTCCTAGCCAGTCTCCAGACCTAAACCCAATAGAGAATCTTTGGAGGGAGCTCAAACTCCGTGTTTCTCAGCGACAGCCCAGAAACCTGACTGATCTAGAGAAGATCTGTGTGGAGGAGTGGGCCAAAATCCCTCCTGCAGTGTGTGCAAACCTGGTGAAAAACTACAGGAAACGTTTGACCTCTGTAATTGCAAACAAAGGCTACTGTACCAAATATTAACATTGATTTTCTCAGGTGTTCAAATACTTATTTGCAGCTGTATCATACAAATAAATAGTTAAAAAATCATACATTGTGATTTCTGGATTTTTTTTTTTAGATTATGTCTCTCACAGTGGACATGCACCTGCAATGACAATTTCAGACCCCTCCATGATTTCTAAGTGGGAGAACTTGCAAAATAGCAGGGTGTTCAAATACTTATTTTCCTCACTGTAGGTGTGAGGTAACTGATGCTACCTACTGGACAGGTTGCATGAATCTGAGAAGCATAAAACAGAGTGGTTTTACTGAGAGAGAGTTTGCAGATCAGTCACAGGAAAAATGCAATAAGGATTAGTCCACCCAAAGATATTATCTCAAAATTTACTCACCTTCATTGAGTATCCATCAAGTATCCTTCTCTTCAGCATCTCCAATGAACCTAAGACAGGAACAGATAAAACATTTTTTTTTTTTTTTACACACCAGATCCAACAAACATTTCAATGTACCGTAGGTGGCCTATCTCAGTTGAAAGCCCACTCACCACGACAAGGTGCAGGCCATGAGTGGGGACACAAGACATACTTGACAAACAAGATAAATGCAGACAGGACGAAACACAGATAAAGAAATTGAAAGTCCTAACTATATACAAAAATATAAACAATACAACAAAAATATAACATTTACATAGATGTAACATAAATAACGTGAACATTTTCATTTAATCAAACTCAAATGAAAGGAATGCTTCAAGTTTTTTGATATAACTTTTATTTATGAACATAGCCAAGTATAAACTGTAGGAACTGATGTACTCTAAACTTGAAACTCTTGAGTACAAACTGTATTTAGAAAAACACTGTCAAACTATTAACTTAAAGGATTATTACAATTTTAAACTTTACCATAGTATATAATTACATTAAACTTATTTACATGGAAGTGCAGTAAAACATTAATTTATTCACAAGTGCTTCCTGTGATCAAACAGCTTATGAGTAATCTAGTCAATGATTCAGTCCTGTTTATGAGGACTGTAAATCATCACCATCAGCAACAGAACTTCAGGAGGATCAGTTGAGTCGATGTTTCTTCTGTCAATGGTTCAGTCCTGTTTATGCGGACTGTAAATCATCACCATCAGCAACAGAACTTCAGGAGGATCAGTTGAGTCGACGTTTCTTCTGTCAATGATTCAGTCCTGTTAATGCGGACTGTAAATCATCACCAGCAGCAACAGAACTTCAGGAGGATCAGCTGAGTCGACGTTTCTTCTGTCAATGATTCAGTCCTGTTTATGCGGACTGTAAATCATCACCAGCAGCAACAGAACTTTAGGAGGATCAGTTGAGTCGACGTTTCTTCTGTCAATGATTCAGTCCTGTTTATGCGGACTGTAAATCATCACCAGCAGCAACAGAACTTCAGGAGGATCAGTTGAGTCGACGTTTCTTCTGTCAATGATTCAGTCCTGTTAATGCGGACTGTAAATCATCACCATCAGCAACAGAACTTCAGGAGGATCAGCTGAGTCGACGTTTCTTTTGTCAATGATTCAGTCCTGTTTATGCGGACTGTAAATCATCACCAGCAGCAACAGAACTTCAGGAGGATCAGTTGAGTTGATGTTTCTTCTGTCAATGATTCAGTCCTGTTTATGCGGACTGTAAATCATCACCATCAGCAACAGAACTTTAGGAGGATGTGAACCCCCTTCACACCACAAGCAAAAATGTCGCTGGGTGTCGCTTTTATAATGGCCCTGTGTCACTAGTGGGATTCTAATAAATATATAGCTGTATAGTATGCATGCGTTTAATAATAACTATTATTTAAATTATATATAATTAATTATATATTATAATATATATCATATATTTGTTACTTAATTTATTATTTACTTATTATTGATTTAATTGCATTATTAATAATAACCTATGTGAAAACATATGTATATTCTAATACATAAATAACTAGTTGCGTGATTGCATGCTCATGGTGTGAATGGGGCTGAACTTATCACTAGCAGAGGATAAATTTGGTAGGTGGTGACGGCGACAAATATACTGAAATTACTCGCCATAAAAATGGATCAATTTAGTCAGCTGTCTGCGAACCATCTTGCCAGATTTTGCTATTTCAGTTTTCCTTCTTGCAAAGTGATTAAATCTGACTTTGCAATACCACAAGGAGGCCATCTTCACTAGAACATGAATGTGGTTCACTTCAACACATGTATCAAACATATGGTTGTGGAGATGTGGGAAAAGATCTTTATCGGCACAATCTGCAAGAACCTGATTGACAATGGTCAATGTGACTCCACGTCCATGGGGAAGCTCACCTCCATTTGTTTTGATCCTCCTCTGAATGCATTTCTCTGTGGCCAGACACACAGACACCTTTCATCTTCTTAACCACAAATCCTGTGATGTAGCTGATCGCTGACTCTTTGTATTCAGAAAGGCTGCATACATCTGGGAGGTCAGGAATGGTGTCATCTTCAGGCACACCCACTTCCACCAACTGCACTTCCATTCTGCGGGCAACAATTACAGCTGCAGGTGTTGAGTTGAGAATGTAAGTGTTGTCTCGAAGCAAACAGTTGCCTGTGCCTGTTTTCACTTGGTGCCTCACAAGTAGGCGTTTGTATGCTCCCCTGAACTGCCTGGCATTGGGGTTGTCATTGTGCCCACCCCTTGCTCTTATGGCAGAAAAAAAGAGCTCCAAGTGGTCCTGACTAAGTTTGTAGGTCAGAAGATATCTGCATGGTGCATTGGCCCTCTCAACAAGATCATGGTAGATGTTGAGTGCACTTCTGCCATTAGCAATAAAGCCATATATGGCAGTCTTCTTTTTTGTTGTGTTAAGTGGCACCATCTTGTTGTACTGCTGAACCTTCAACCCACGGAGCAGAGTGTCAGCCTGCTTCAAAATGGTCTCGACCCGGTCTTTAGTTGTTGGCTTGATTGGGGCTTTGGGACCTTTTCCGAGAGGATTACGGCTGTTCAGTACATCAAAAGCTGCATCTACATTGCGCACAAACTGCACAGTTGCAGCACAACCCTTGAACTCCTCTAACTTCAAGCCTTGCTCACAGAACTCCATAGCATCTGCCACACTGCTGCTGAAGAGCTGTGCTGCCAGGTGAACTTTCTTTTTTTGCTTCCTCCACTGTATATGAGCCATCTTTAGCCTGTTTCCAAGTCGCAGACCTTCTTTCTCCCGAAGTTCATTGAGGGCTTCAAAGTACTTCCACTTAATCTTCCTTCCATCCTCTGTCTCAAATTCCAGTGAAGATGCAAAGGCATTCCGAAGAAGCTTTAGCATGTGGCATGCATCCAAGAACACATGTACTTTATGTGCAGGGTCCTCAGGATGCAAAAAGTAGGGCTTCATGTTGTTGATGTTTAGGTCAGCGCCAAGTTCCCTTATCATGCTCAAGTTGCTTGTGGGGGCATCACACGTAAGTGAGACAACTTTAACACCAACCTCATGAAGCCTGCTAAGGCTCTCCCTTATAACATTTGCCTTCTATTTTCCATCCATACCTGTGATGAAGAAGTATGCTATAGGAATTTTCCATGACTCGTTGACAGCAACAACCATGAGTACCAAGGCCTGGGTGGCCATTGTGTTGTCAATTTCTCCAGTCCCAATGTCCACATAGCCATGGAACTGGTCCCCTGCAAATTCAGTCATCTTGTGAATGTACATTTCATCCATCATTAGGGCACAGACAGTTTATTTTCCTATCTCTTTGCCTGTTTGCCTGTACATGACTTTGTAGTGCTGTGAAAGACGCCACAGTAAATCCAGGATCGGCTGAGATGCTGCTGTACCAATTGCGGATGGTGTGACTACTGTATGTGGCAGAGCTTTTTTGAAAATTGTCACGGACATACTCATATGCCTTTGGGGAGTAAAAGTGTAGTGTGGTGGCAAACTGCTTCAGCTCCTCTGAGTACTTTGCTGACTTTTTCCCCTGCTGTATTGTCCGCAAGATGTGTTTCGGCACTTCATTAATTGACTCAAGCAAAGAGGCACATTGATTTGATATTAACATCTTCTTCCTGAGTTCTTTTGTGACCCCCTTTAAGGTGCAGACTTTTCTTTTTAAACATCTGGACTTTTGGCATTGTCTTCTCAGCCTTTTCCTGTATTTTTGAAGAATTTGCTCTGTGGCCTGATTTTTCCGTTTCAAAGTCCTTGGAGACTCAAGGTTGTAGCTGTGATCTTCCCGAAAGTTGTCGCATTTTGCATATTTAGCAGTTGAAGCTGCATAACTGTGATCCTCAGTATTTATATCCACTGTTACAGCAGTGTCAGCTTGACAGATGTCATTGCCAAGCAGGATGTTCCCATTGGCATCTTCAGTCAGGGTGGCATTGCTGTAATCGGCAGCAGATTTCACGCTAAAGTGGCAGTTGTCAACTGGGGAATCCTCATTTTTGTCCCCTGACATTTTGGATAACAAAGGGGCACTTACCTCTGTATTATTACTGCCTAAAATCTTGCGTCTTACACTCTTACCCTTGGACCTCACTAGATGAGTTGAGAAGATAGTTGGGACTGCTGTGCTCTTAAGGCGAAGATTTCCCTAAAGAACCAAAATAATGAAAATAATAAAATACAGGAAAAGATTAAAATATAATTATGTTTGTTGAACCATACTACTCTAGATGCCATTAAAACGTGTTCTCAGTCTTATATGAATGTTAAGTATGTTAATGTCATTTTAAGAAAGGACATGGATCAGTTAATTTCTGTTTATTTTGATTGTTACTAAAATTACTTCACATGTCTACTTACATAACAATGTTGTCAAAATGATGTCTACTATCAAATGAGGATGTCAAATACAATTTTGAATTTTAAATATTCTTCGAATGTACAATAAAAATTCCCAGTCAAATGCTTAACTGTGTATTCAGATTTTGCCACCATAATAAAGCTTGAGTCTGTGAGTCTATTGAGTCTGTAGGAACGTACTATTGTTCCAGCATTCATCTAACACTGTGAATATTGTAGCATTTAATTTCTCCTTTTCCTTTCTTCACTTAACTACATGTTTTCACTTTATTACTGCACACACATTTGTTAACAGCAAGCTGCCAGCAAGGTACTGTATGTTCCCTTTCGTGGTCACTCCGAGTTACGTCGGATGACGACGATTGGGGGTTTCGCTTAGAAAGCCTATCACCTTCGAGTATATAAAACGAGCCAATGGCAATGAAATGCCATGGGTCTGCGGAATTTGCATAGCGTATCTCCGCCCACCGCAGGGGGTATAAAGGAAGTACGCTGGCAACATGCAGATATGTTTTCGCTTCGGAGCCAAGAGTTTTCTTCACTCCTACAAGCCATTCTGTATCATCTTCACTCTACGAGACGAGCGGCTCTTCAGTGTGTTTGTGTGACGGCGTGTTCCAGCGAGATCGCATTGCCTGCTGCTGATCTGTGCAGTGATCTGCCGACAGTGAGTGTGTTTCTCCCTGGGCGCTTCAGCACACTGCTGAGCTTTTCCTCTCTCTAAAAGAGCGCGTGACTCATCTGTTTAACGGTCGCGAGCGCTGTTTTGCGTGTTGGGCTTAATCACGCTCGGCAGCGCTCGTGGATGAGTTATGTTTTCATTGCGGGAACATGACCATCGCGATGTTTATAGATCGAGACTCAGTGATCTTTGTGTGAGAGTCCCCTCTGCCACACCCCAATCTATCTCTTCCTAAAAAGAAAAACGTGAGGGATACTTTGGCTGGTGGCCAGGGTGATCTGAGGGTTATGGTGTGGCATAATTCCGACGAGCTTTCCTCGGGCCACGCCCCCCTCCACATCGCAAACCGTGGAGCTTCCGTGTGTGCCTGGTTCCTCTCAGGGACCCAGTGTTTTCATTCGGGACTCCAGCAGATGGTGTCATGTCACTCATAGCATCATAAGGCGGGCTTGATTCCTCTGGAAATGAGGATTCGACTGCGTTGCCTCCCTCGGGAGTGTCAGCGTTAGTCGAGTCAGATCCAGAGCTGATGGCCATGCTTGCCCGGGCAGCTGAAAGCATCGGTTGGAGTGGCATCCTCCCCCCGAGCGCTGTAGGCTTCCCGGATGTGCATCAGGACGCTTCCGGCCCGCGGGAGTCCTCCGCCTTCGCTGCCCTTGATCGTGAGGCGATCCTGGTCTGTATGTTCTCTGTCACTATTGTGACACAGGCATGCAGTCCTGTGTGTCGCCTTCGCCTTCGAGGCAGTGCTGACTCTGGAGTTCTGTCAGAACCGGCCGCAGTGGAACGCTAGTCCTTCCCTGGCCAACACTGACAGAATGCGGAAACTCGACCACGCCCCCTTGCTGGGACGCTATGCCTCCCATGCCCGGCCTGGTCGTTCCGCCGCGCACACTACTGACCTCGCTCTCGGGCGACATCGGTACCTGCGTGATCCTGGGTCAGGTGGTGTCCACAAGAGTGGTCCAGATATGGGCTTAGCCAGGTTGATGTGAGGGGGTCTGGGAATTCACTTTCTCAGCTCCCCCATGTCCCAGGCTGGGCTCTTCGGCGGGGTGGCTTCGGCCACCAGAAGCAGACTCAGGTCCGTCTGCACTGATGGTCATCCATCCGTGTGGTCTCCTTAGTCTGCTTCCCGCCAAGGCCACCTCCATGTGGCTCCTCCCCTCAGGCCTTCACCGGCCCTGAGCAGGAGGAGGTCACAGGAGGGCGGCGCTGACAGTCTCTGCCCCTTAGACTGCCCCGAGCGCGCGCAGTCACTGCTGACTTGTCTTCGTCAGTTCGAGGGCAAGAGTGCGGTTCCACTGAAACTTTTTCAGAGGCTCCTGGGGCATATGGCATCCGCAGCCGCAGTAACGCCGCTGGGATTGCTTCATATGAGACTGCTTCAGCCTTGGCTTCGCGATCGAGTCCCGAGGTGGGCATGGCTACACGGCACGCTCAGGGTCCCAGTGACTCCAGCCTGCCGTCAGACCTTCACCCCGTGGACGAACCTCAAGTTTCTACGGGCCGGAGTGCCCCTAGAACGAGTTTCCCGGCATGTTGTTGTATCAACAGATGCCTCCACCACGGGCTGGGGCGCCATGTGCAATGGACATGCTGCCGCGGGCTCCTGGACAGGACCCAAGCGCCTTTGGCATGTCAATTGCCTCGAGTTGCTGGCTGTGCGTCTCGCCCTGCACCGCTTCCATGCGCTGCTCAAGGGTCAGCACGTACTAGTCCGATCAGACCGTCAAGGTGGTCTACGCTCCCGCCATATGTCGCAACTCGCCCGCCACCTCCTCATATGGAGTCAGAAGCATCTGAGGTCGCTTCCAGCCATTTGTATCCCGGGAGACCTGAACCAGGCGGCCGACGAGCTGTCTCGGCTTCGGCCTCTCGCTGGAGAATGGAGACTCCATCCCCAGTCGGTCCAGCTGATTTGGGATCAGTTTGGCGACGCACAGGTAGACCTGTTTGCCTCCCGCGACTCGTCCCACTGCGACCTGTACTATTCCCTGACCGAGGGCATGCTCGGCACGGATGCACTGGCGCACAGCTGGCCGCGGGGCCTACGCAAGTATGCGTTTCCCCCAGTGAGCCTTCTTGCGCAGACCATGCGCAAGATCAGGGAGGACGAGGAGCAGGTCATTTTGGTTGCCCCGTATTGGCACAACCGGACCTGGTTCTCCGAACTAGTACTCCTCGCGACAGCACCTCCCTGGCCAATTCCTCTGAGGAAGGACCTCCTTTCTCAGGGACAGGGCACCCTTTGGCACCCTCGTCCCGATCTTTGGAACCTCCACGTGTGGCTCCTGGACGGGACGAGGCAGGTTTGAGTACCCTACCACCTGCGGTGGTGGCTACCATCACTTCCGCTAGAGCATCGTCCACGAGACATCTCTATGCATTGAAGTGGAACCTCTTCGTCAACTGGTGTTCTTCTAAACATCAAGAACCCACGAAATGCCCGATCAGTGTCGTGCTTTCCTTCCTGTAAGAAGGGTTGGAGCGAAGGCTGTCTCCCTCCACCCTGAAAGTGTATGTTGCCGCCATTGCCGCACATCACGATGCAGTTGATGGTAAGTCTCTGGGAAGGCACGACCTGATCATCAGGTTCCTGAGGGGAGCGAGGAGACTGAATCCTCCTCGTCCTCCCCTCGTACCCTCTTGGGACCTCTCAGTGGTTCTAACTGCCCTGCAGAGTGCTCCATTTGAGCCTTTGCAATCAGTAGAGCTTAAGTTCCTGTCTATGAAGACAGCGCTCCTGGTTGCATTGGCCTCCATCAAGAGGGTAGGGGACCTGCAGGCATTTTCGGTTGACGAAGCGTACCTGGAATTCGGGCCGGCTAACTCTCACGTGATCCTGAGACCCCGGCCTGGATACGTGCCCAAGGTTCCTACCACACCCTTTCGAGACCAAGTAGTGAACCTGCAAGCGCTGCCCTTGGAGGAGGCAGACCCAGCCTTGGCACTGCTCTGCCCAGTACGCGCCCTTCGTGCTTACGTAGACAGAACGCTGTGTTTCAGGACCTCAGACCAGCTCTTTGTCTGTTATGGTGGGAAGCTGAAGGGAAAGGCTCTCTCAAAGCAAAGGTTATCTCACTGGATAGTGGATACCATTGCTTTGGCATACCAGCAGCAAGGTTGTCAATGCCCCCTTGGTGTGAAAGCCCACTCCACTCGTAGTGTGGCTTCCTCTTGGGCTCTAGCGCATGGTGCCTCGCTAACATACATTTGTAGAGCTGCAGGCTGGGCGACACCCAACACATTCGCGAGATTCTATAATCTCCGAGTAGAGCCAGTTTCTTCCCATGTACTCGCTTCAACCAGCCGGTACTAGATTCTGCTCAGGTGTCTTCGCTTGCTCGCCATTCCTCTCCACGGACGGGATACGTGCGATTATCTTCTCAGGTGAGTCTGATAAGCTCTGAGTTTCCTCCAGCACTGGTTACGTCAACGCCTGACTTATGCCAATCTGCCATAACGCAGCTTTTGCGCTTGACTAGGTGCCTCCATGTGCATGGTCCCCCCTCTGGGCGACCCCCACATGTGTATTCCACTGTAAGTCTCTTTTGAGCGTGTGTCTTTCACTTGGCAAGCCACCTTGCCACCCCTGGGGTTTAAATATTCCACCTGCGGCTGGACACCCCAGTGATACCCCATATGCATCCCTCTGGCTCATATGTGTCTCTCAAGTCCCCCCCTTAATGGTTGGGCGTAATTGCATATTTCTCCTGAGATATGCTTCCCAGGGTACCTTGGTATTCCTGTGTTAGGTAGGACTCCTTCGTTCGTGCTAGTCTCACAACAGGGAGCTCAGACTTACGCAGGGCACTGGATGACAGCCGAGGTGGCGTGATTAGACTGGAACCCCAATCGTCGTCATCCGACGTAACTCGGAGTGACCACGAAAGGGAACGTCTCGGTTACGGATGTGAGTAGGGAACGGAGACGTTACGTCTTCCTGCCACTTCCGCTGTATCGCTGAAAAACGCCTGAGTTCAGTCTCGGCTCCTCAGCGAAGACATATCTGCATGTTGCCAGCGTACTTCCTTTATACCCCCTGCGGTGGGCGGAGATACGCTATGCAAATTCCGCAGACCCATGGCATTTCATTGCCATTGGCTCGTTTTATATACTCGAAGATGATAGGCTTTCTAAGCGAAACCCCCAATCGTCGTCATCCGACGTAACGTCTCCGTTCCCTACTCAGGGAACGAGGGTTACATCCGTAACCGAGACGTTCTTGAGTACAAAGCTTATGCATGTCTCAAACTTTCTTTTTCAAAAAGAAAAAGCAGATTTAGGTAGGCAGATTTTTACATTTGAGTCCTTGGTGAAGTCATTCTCTTCAAAATGAGCACTGCAAAGACGAGATGATGTTGTTGGTCTCCAGTCCTTCCGTCTCATGTTCACCAACCATTAAGTCTTACTGCTTCAAGCTTACCTAAAGGAAAACTGCGAAAATATATATATATATATATTTTTTTTAATAATGTTTTAATTATATGCCTTGAGAAATGCACAATGCAAGATTTGATCATTTGTAAATATAATAATGATTTTTAAGGTTAAGGTTTATCCAAGTAAAGTACAATTAGGTTAGCAAAAGTAAAGACATAAGTACACAGCAGGGTATTTACGTAACATGCAATAAGAAAAAAAAAACTTTTTTTTATCACCTTACATCTAATCATTAAAAGCAATTGCATCTGAAAAAGGGACTGATAATAAAAAGTAGATTTTTTTTTTGCTAATTCGGGTGTATTTAAATTTATTTTAATGTTTATCGTTTTATTGTTTATAAATACTGTTATCTCTTATGTTTATTCTGGTAATTCAGAATATTATTATTAATTTCAATATACATAAATGTTTCTCGAGCGGCAATAATAATGTTTATAACAGCAAAATCACTAACCTTATATGAACTATATGTCACTGGAAACCAATCTAAAATGTCAGCAAGTTAACACTACGTAACTTAATGAATTTTTAAACCGAGTTCAATCAAGTCCAAGTACAGTACAACCTTTGCTTTAGACGATAGGTTAAATTAATGATTAAACATGATTAGGCTTTAAGTTATGGAAGCCATTTTCTGCCAAATTTAAATAAATAAATTAAATGATTAAAATGAAAATTAAAACCAGATTAACGATTTCATTACAGAAAACAGTACGCAAAATATGTGACAAAATTGAGAATGAAATTAAATGATTTCATTTTCACAGCATTATCCCTGTCAAATTGAAAAATAAAATGCAATTGGTGATTTCACATTTCATTTTCACTACAGTCTCGAGGCAAGACTGCCAATATTAAAATGAAAAGCCAAACGTGAAAAAGAAACTACAAATACAGTTTTTACAATGCTCTTTAGTAATGCTCACGCAATAATAGTGACACAATTCAAATACAAATGTAAATTTTCGTTTTCATTTTAATTCCTCTTTTATTTCACAGTTTTCATTTTCGTTTTCATTTTCAAAGACAACCTGCATGCAAATTATATGTTAATGAGTGGGTGTGGCTTATTCTAGTAACGGCGCTAGAGACACGCCTTCTGTAAAGCGAAGTCATCGACGTCCCGTGTGCATGAGTTGAATGTGTGAAACGAAATTATTTAAATGTGATTATATTGTAATCGAGACGACGAGATATGGCGAAATCTGTTAGGGAGCTTTTGCGGGAAGCTGCCGCAGCATTAGAACATGGAAACAACCAGCCTGACCATGTTAGTTATGATGTTAGACTCAGACTAGACCATAATCGATGAGGTTCATTCATGTATTAGGCTGTTTTGGAAATTCAACTATTTGGGTGTACAGAAGTCTTAGTAACACAATTTCTACAACAATTATAGCCAGACATTAATACCCACTGGCTTTAACCGAGGACCTCGGCCAATGTTTCATATTCGCGTCGTGCCTAACAACGCCCTTCAGCCGTGACTTATTCAGATACAGCACTAGCCTGGAGTACCTTATTGCTTTTATAAAACGGTTACCACGCAATACAAATATTAATCCCGAAACATATATGTATCTATGCAACTTTCATGAAGTAAAATGAATCACTAAAAGCCAATTCCTTCCGCTGGAGAAAAAAAAAATAGTCCCTGACCATAAAGCAACAGAAGAAGTTACATTATTTCTCCATTAGATGGAGACAAAGACTGTCTTAATGAGTGAGTCAGTCAGTCAGTAGAGAAGACTTTTGAAATGACTCAAACTTGTGATCATGGAGAAGAAAGACGCAACTGACATGACTATAGGCACGGACAACCCCATTAACTGTTAAAAGTACAAGATATCACACCGGACATTCAAACGGATTTTTTATTATGAATATAGGACTGACCTGAAGGAAATGCTATATCTAGCCTACTGTAAATGCAGGTACACTCGCTTTCTCGATCTCATCCAGAAGTTGTTACTGGAAATGAAAATCAGCATTGTGATTCTTTTTGTACACAAACTTAAAATAACCAAAAGACACGTAACAGTTAAACAGCGGACTGATACAGGCTAGTGCTGTATCTGAATAAGTCACGGCTGAAGGGCGTTAGGCACGATGCGAATATGAAACATTGGCCGAGGTCCTCGGTTAAAGCCAGTGGGTATTAATGTCTGGCTATAATTGTTGTAGAAATTGTGTTAAGACCTTTGTACACCCAAATAGTTGAATTTCCAAAACAGCCTAATACATGAATGAACCTCATCGATTATGGTCTAGTCTGAGTCTAACATCATAACTAACATGGTCAGGCTGGTTGTTTCCATGTTCTAATGCTGCGGCAGCTTCCCGCAAAAGCTCACTAACAGATTTCGCCATATCTCGTCGTCTCGATTACAATATAATCACATTTAAATAATTTCGTTTCACACATTCAACTCATGCACACGGACGTCGATGACTTCGCTTTACAGAAGGCGTGTCTCTAGCGCTGTTACTAGAATAAGCCACACCCACTCATTAACATATAATTTGCATGCAGGTTGTCTTTGAAAATGAAAACGAAAATGAAAACTGTGAAATAAAAGAGGAATTAAAATGAAAACGAAAATTTACATTTGTATTTGAATTGTGTCACTATTATTGCGTGAGCGTTACTAAAGAGCATTGTAAAAACTGTATTTGTAGTTTCTTTTTCACGTTTGGCTTTTCATTTTAATATTGGCAGTCTTGCCTCGAGACTGTAGTGAAAATGAAATGTGAAATCACCAATTGCATTTTATTTTTCAATTTGACAGGGATAATGCTGTGAAAATGAAATCATTTAATTTCATTCTCAATTTTGTCACATATTTTGCGTACTGTTTTCTGTAATGAAATCGTTAATTTTGTTTTAATTTTCATTTTAATCATTTAATTTATTTATTTAAATTTGGCAGAAAATGGCTTCCATACTAAGTTAGCCTAATCATGTTTAACCATTAATTTATAAAATACAAAATAATTAGTAACTTCTACTATAACGATCACCTGCTATTAACGAGGCTTGTTATCTTTTAGCTAACGTTAGCTGGCCCATAACATTTATTTACTAATTAGCTTATAAATTTAACTTACCGAAAAAAACTCAAAGATCGATCGGACATGCCAGATCGGTTAGCACATTCTACTGCAGAACAACCCATTATGACAGTGTGAAATAATTAATTATAGAAATTTAGATATTAAATTTAAAGCTCCAATCTCCTCAGTCCTCTGAAGATCACGAAAAAAAGTCTGTTGGTGCTTCAGTGACTACTTCGCTCAGAGAACCTGTCAATCACAGCTGTCAATCATGACGTTACACCACCGTTTTTATAGCATCGCGTAACTAACTAAAAACAAACTTATTTTAAAAACAGACACTTGAATTTACATCAGTGTGATAAAAACTACAGTAAATGACAGAAACCACCTTAGGAAAAAAGATATTTGAAGTGTAATTTAATTGTTTAGTTGGTCTCACGTCCCGTTGAATAACACGGGGAGGCGGGGCTTATGACCTATACTAGGACCAGCCACTGGGGGGCGATCGAGACGTTTTGGCTTCACTTTTCAGGGCTTGTGCAGCACGCTTGACTGACAACAATACAGCCATTTCTACAACCCCAAATCAGAAAAAGTTGGGACACTGTACAAATTGTGAGTAAAAAAGGAATGGAATAATTTACAAATCTCATAAACTTATATTTTATTCACAATAGAATATAGATAACATATCAAATGTTGAAAGTGAGACATTTTGAAATGTCATGCCAAATACTGGCTCATTTTGGATTTCATGAGAGCTACACATTCCAAAAAAGTTTGGACAGGTAGCAATAAGAGGCCGGAAAAGTTAAATGTACATATAAGGAACAGCTGGAGGACCAATTTGCAACTTATTAGGTCAATTGGCAACATGATTGGGTATAAAAAGAGCCTCTCAGAGTGGCAGTGTCTCTCAGAAGTCAAGATGGGCAGAGGATCACCAATTCCCCCAATGCTGCGGTGAAAAATAGTGGAGCAATATCAGAAAGGAGTTTCTCAGAGAAAAATTGCAAAGAGTTTGAAGTTATCATCATCTACAGTGCATAATATCATCCAAAGATTCAGAGAATCTGGAACAATCTCTGTCTGTAAGGGTCAAGGCCGAAAAACCATACTGGATGCCCGTGATCTTCGGGCCCTTAGACGGCACTGCATCACATACAGGAATGCTACTGTAATGGAAATCACAACATGGGCTCAGGAATACTTCCAGAAAACATTGTCAGTGAACACAATCCACCATGCCATTCGACGTTGCCAGCTAAAACTCTATAGGTCAAAAAAGAAGCCATATCTAAACAGGATCTAGAAGTGCAGGTGTTTTCTCTGGGCCAAGGCTCATTTAAAATGGACTGTGGCAAAGTGGAAAACTGTTCTGTGGTCAGACGAATCAAAATTTGAAGTTCGTTTTGTAAAACTGGGACACAATGTCATCCAGACTAAAGAGGACAAGGACAACCCAAGCTGTTATCAGCGCTCAGTTCAGAAGCCTGCATCTCTGATGGTATGGGGTTGCATGAGTGCGTGTGGCATGGGCAGCTTACACATCTGGAAAGGCACCATCAATGCTGAAAGGTATATCCAAGTTCTAGAACAACATATGCTCCCATCCAGACGTAGTCTCTTTCAGGGAAGACCTTGCATTTTCCAACATGACAATGCCAGACCATATACTGAATCAATTACAATATCATGGCGTAGAAGAAGGATCCGGGTACTGAAATGGCCAGCCTGCAGTCCAGATCTTTCACCCATAGAAAACATTTGGTGCATCATAAAGAGGAAGATGCAACAAAGAAGACCTAAGACAGTTGAGCAACTAGAAGCCTGTATTAGACAAGAATGGGACAACATTCCTATTCCTAAACTTGAGCAAATTGTCTCCTCAGTCCCCAGACGTTTGCAGACTGTTATAAAAAGAAAAGGGGATGCCACACAGTGGTAAACATGGCTTTGTGCCAACTTTTTTGAGATGTGTTGATGCCATGAAATTTAAAATCAACTTATTTTTCCCTTAAAATTATACATTTTCTCAGTTTAAACATTTGATATGTCATGTAAAATGTTGTATTCTGAATAAAATATTGAAATCTGAAACTTCCACATCATTGCATTCTGTTTTTATTCACAATTTGTACAGTGTCCCAACTTTTTCTGATTTGGGGTTGTATTTTCAAGTTGCGTGCGATTGTCGTTTAAAGCAAGTATAGTTTAAAAAAGTCATGCGAAGAAATGATACTGGGGTGGCTGTTGCTGACTATTTAAATCTAGCGACCAATCTGTGATCTACAGTGTTTACATGTCGCAGCGGTTACAGCTTGCTTGGAACATCAACTGAGGTGGTACTAAAAGAAAAGTACTAGGTACTGCACACAGTGGAAAACCCCCTAAAAGTGAGCCGTACCATGCAGTGGAAAACTGAAAACAATGTATAACTGTTCTTTAATTTTCATTTGTTAGTATTCTACAGACAATTTCTTGTACTCCTGTTACCTTTTTTTCTGAAGGTGTTACAGTTTTAAATGACTGCTTTATACTTCTGATTATATTTGTTGAGTAATGTCTGATGAGTTTTTACGTGCCATGAACAATTAATTGTCTTGACTCACACCAGACTGCTGCTGTGAGATGATGTAATACATTTTAAGTAATTCTCTTTGTAAAAGAATGCTATAAATAAATATAAATTCTATCTAATCTCTAAATATAAATAAATGTAATATCTGTAAAATCTGCATATCTAAGCCAGTTTCTTTAAGATATTTTGTTTTTGTCCACCATAGGATCAAAACTGCTTTGTCATTGGGCAATACCCTGGGGATCCTTTTAATAAGGTACAATTTTGTGCTTTAATTGCAGTATGCACAATTGTTACGTGGTGTACAAAATTGCCCCTTAAATGGTACAAAGTAAATAAACTTTTAAATTTTTAAATAAACTAAAGAGATAAACTCAGACAGAGACTCAGGAACGGGAACAGCCTACATACAACGTCATGAACTCATAAAGACTGAAACAAGACACAGGGCTTAAATACACAGACAGACCAGGGCGGAGCAGGCTGTGCAGGCGGCCAGGGCGGAGACGACCCTTCAGGCGGCCGGGGAGGAGACGACCCTTCGGGCGGCCATGGCGGGGACTTATTGCCCCCCCCAAAATTTCCCTGGGGGCGTCCATGGGATCATGGGCAGGAACAGACACCGGCTCAGGAACAGACACCAGCTCAGGAACAGACACCGGCTCAGGAACAGACAGGGCGGCGGCCATCTTGTCCGGAGACACTGGCTCGTCGGTGGCCATCTTGTCCGGAGACACTGGCTCATCAGCGGCCATCTTGTCCGGAGACACTGGCTCGGCGACGGCCATCGTGAACAGTCTCTGGACTGGACGGGACCAGCGGCAAAGGAAGCTCTGGGCTGGACGGGACCAGCGGCGAAGAAAGTACTGGACTGGACGGGACCAGCGGCCAAGGGAGCTCTGGGCTGGACGGGAACAGCGGTGAAGGCTCTGGGCTGGACGGGACCAGCGGTGAAGGCTCTGGGCTGGACGGGACCAGCGGTGAGGGCTCTGGGCTGGACGGGACCAGCGGTGAGGGCTCTGGGCTGGACGGGACCAGCGGTGAAGGCTCTGGGGTGGTGACAGGCTCAGGGAGCGTGGAGGCGGCCATCCTGGTAACCAGAATTAGGTGTGGCCGCCTTCTTGGCTGGAGACTCCCCAAAGCTGCTGCTAGATCAATTTTTTTTTGGTGAGTTCATCTGTAATGATGACGGCTGAAGCAGAGGCAGAAGCAGGATCTAAGTGCAGCAGGTTTTATTAAATAAACTAAAAAGATAACAAACTCAGACAGAGACTCAGGAATGGGAACAGCCTACATACAACGCCAAGAACTCACAAAGACTGAAACAAGACACAGGGCTTAAATACACAGACAGACAAGCTAAACAAGATAACAAGGGTGCGTGGCTAATGAGAAACACCTGGGGAGACTAATCAACATAACGGGGAACTGCTAAACATAGGATGAGACAGGGAAACACAAACATGTTTTTTTTGTTGTTTTTTTTCTGTCATGGGGGCTGAGAGTGGACGGAGGAGCTGAACACGCAGCACCGGATGAAACTCTATGAAGCCTCTGTGCGGGTAAATAAGGGGAATTTATGTTGGTTGAGAGGTTATAGTATAGGAAGTGTCAATGGTCCATTTCCAAGATAGGTGGCGGTAATGCACATATTTGTCTGCGGTCCGCCGTAAAAAGCAAGAAAGAAGAAGAACACAGACATGAATCGTGACACTTATGTAGACTTTCAGATGACGCCAACACCTGTGAAGAGATGACTTGACAGGACTAAATTTTCTATACATCTTAATCATTTATTAAAACCATATATTCATTACTTCAATGAGCTCATTGTTTCTTCCTTAAATTAATACATTGTTTAAATTAATACATTGTTAGTTAACTGTTAGATAAATACTTTATATAAAAAAAAGCACAAAACACAATCAACAACAATTAATATAGACACAACAATGTCACTATTCAACAAGACACACACAGAGCAACCTGAGAAGTCAGCGAAAAAGGAGCCGAGGCAGAGCAGGGGATAAAGGGCACATAAGGCCTCCACGGCAAGTCACCTTTCCCATACACCTGTGCACACACACACACACACACGTACACACGCCACTCATGACACAGCACTCGTGAGAAAGACCACCACCAGCAATCCGCCCCTGCTTTACGCACTCAGCTCCTGTAACGACAGAATGAAGTTACTCAGAATTGTCAGTTGAAACACATTCAGAATTGTCACAGTTGAAACACACTCAGAATTGTCACTTCACGGAGACAACAAATGGAATCGAGGTGTTCGCACTTTTCAATTTAAACCTTACAAATTCTAAGTCAAAATACAAAAATAACTAATACCAAAGAAAAAGATATAAACCACAAACACACACGCACATACACACACACGTAATACACAAACACGAAAGACAACGATGTCAGTCCAATTGTTAACAGCAAAGCAACAGCGCCTTCGGACAGTAGTTCCACGCAGTCCAACCGCAAGAAAGCTAATCGGCCATGCAGACGCCACCAATCCGTACTTGATACATCTATAAAATTACAAGTTAACAATCAGATGAATTCATCATTTAACTACGAACAATTACTAAAATCTTTCTCTCAACAGAAGATCGCCACGCGACCCAGGCGATAATGACTTAAATCACATACCTTATGGGTGCGATCCCTGGGAACCAAACCAGTCAGGCAGATAAACGCATACATGCAGACTGAGGGCTCATCCAGTCGATCGGGAGGACAGCGTGTGCCAGCGGGAACTAAGCACTTCCGTATTGAAGTGTAAACACTCATACTGGCCGTACTTCTCACTCAAACCTTTGACTGTACACAACAAAAATGTCGCTACAATACAAGTGGATACAAATTGTAAAACCAATCACGACTTCACCTACCAGAGGAGGGACAACCTCAATCAACTGCCAGCTGCAGGAAACTCGCACGCCACTCTTAAAATAGGCTAACGTTAGCTACATTATACCATAGACAACCCAGCTAACATCACACAACATACCTGGATGGCGACCGAATAACAACCCGGGAAGGGGCGGTGACTCATGACACCATAGCCAGCCTGTTTATATATGCTGCTACAGCCCACTGATAGGACGAAACTCAACGAGTGGACTAACCAACCACATGCAGGCAGGAAGAATTTCATTGGACCTGCCACATTAACAACATCAGCATTGCGTGACTACATTTAATGCCCTTCCAATATTTATCCTTGTTTTCGCATGGTCCGGTTGCAGTCTCTTTTTTTCTGTAGTCACTCCGAAGTCCGAAGTCTTTTGCGTTTAACAATGGGTGAATCTCCTAATCTCCTGACTCCTAGTAGAGTGTGCCCTCAACCTAGGTGGACAAGGCATGTCCTGGGAATCATAAGCTCGGACGATAGCATCCACTAGCCAGTAGGCTAACCTCTGCTTGGAGACAGCCTTCCCCTTCTGCTGGCCTCCGTAACAGACAAAGAGCTGGTCTGAGGTCCTAAAGCTTTGAGTTCTGTCAATGTAGCAGCGCAGAGCGCAAACAGGACAGAGCAAAGCCAGGGCTGGGTCTGCCTCCTCCGGGGGCAGCAATTGCAGGTTCACTATCTGATCTCTAAAAGGAACCTAAGGATCAGGTCGTGCTTTCCCAAAAGACTTACCTTCTACTGCATCGTGATGTGCGGCTATTGCAGCAACATACACTTTGAGGGTGGAGGGAGACAGCCTTCGCTCCAACCCATCTTGCAAGAAGGAAAGCACGACCCTGATCGGGCAAGTTCGGGGGTCTTCCCGGTGGGAAGAACACCAACCGACGAACAGGTTCCACTTCAATGCATAGAGGCGCCTCGTAGAGGGGGCTCTAGCGGAAGTGATGGTGTCTACCACATCCTGTGGTAGGCTACCTAGAACCTCCGCGTCCCGTCCAGGGACCAGACATGGAGTTTCCAGAGGTCTGGACACGGGTGCTATAGGGAGCCCCGTCTCTGAGAGAGAAGGTCTTTCCTCAGAGGAATCGGCCAAGGAGGGGCTGTCGCGAGGAGCATGAGTTCTGCAAACCAAGTCCGGTTGGGCCAATACCTGCTCCTTGTCCTCCCTGATCTTGCACAAAGTCTGTGCGAGAAGGCTTACTGGGGGAAACGCATATTTGCGAAGGCCAAGAGAGTTCCTTTGGTCAGGGAATAAAACAACTGGCAATGGGTCGTGTCCGGAGAGGCACACAGATCTATCTGAGCGGCTCCAAAGATTTCCCATATCAGCTGTACCACCTGGGGATGGAGTCGCCATTCTCCCGGAAGGGGCGGCTGCCGTGAGAGCTCGTCGGCTGCACAGTTGAGCACACCAGGGACATGAATGGCTCGAAGCGACCTCAGATGCTTCTGACTCCAAAGGAGGAGATGGCGGGCGAGTCGCGACATATACGACGGGAGCGTAGACCACCTTGGCGGTTGATGTACGCAACGGTCGCAGTGCTGTCCATACGGACCAGTACATGCCTGTGACGAAGTAAGCCTCTTAGGCGGCACAAGGCTAAGCGTACTGCTTGCAACTCTAGGCAGTTGATGTGCCAATGCAGTTGGGGCCCCGTCCACAGACCCGAAACTGCATGCCCGTTGTACGTGGCCCCCCAGCCATTGGCAGAAGCATCTGTGAAAACCACAGCATGCCTGGACACCTGGACTAAGGGCACTCCGGCCCGTAGAAACGCAGGGTCTGACCATGGACTGAAGGTTCGGCGAAAGTGCGGGGTGATGTTCACCCGGAACGTGCCGCTCTGCCACGCCCATCTCGGGACTCAGTCGTGAAGCCAGCACTGAAGCGGTCTCATATGCAGCAAGCCGAGCGGCGTTACCGTGGCTGTGGCTGCCATATGCCCCAGAAGCCTCTGAAACTGTTTCAGTGGGACCGCTGACCTGCCTTGAAAGGACTTGAGGCAGTTGAGCACTGACTGGACGCGCTCCTCCGTGAGGCGCGCAGTCTGACCGACCGAGTCCAGCTTCATACCAAGATAAGAGATCCTCTGCGTGGGGCAGAGTTTGCTCTTGTCCCAGTTGACCTGAAGCCCCAACCGACTGAGATGCTGAAGCACCATGTCCCTGTGTTCGCACAACAGATCTCATGAGTGAGCTATTATAAGCCAGTCGTCGAGATAGTTGAGAATGCGAACACCATGTTCTCTCATGGGAACAATGGCCGCCTCCGCGACTTTCATGAAGACTCGGGGCGACAGGGCCAGCCCGAAGGGTAGGACCTTGTACTGATATGCTCGACGCTCGAACGCAAACCGAAGAAACGGTCTGTGACGAGGGAGGATCGAAACATGAAAGTACGCGTCCTTCAGGTCGATCGCTGCAAACCAATCCCGGGGACGGATGCATTCGAAGATGCGTTTCTGCATTAACATTTTGAACGGGAGCTTGTGCAGGTTCAAAACTCGCAGGTCCAGGATTGGTCATAACCCACCGCTTTTCTTGGGTACAATGAAGTAAGGGCTGTAAAACCCTGACCTCATCTTGGCTGGAGGGACCGGCTCGATCGCGTCCTTCGCCAGCAGGACGTCGATCTCCTTCCTCAGCACAGGGGCATCGCAGCTCCGCACATGAGTGAAGCGGACGCCCCTGAACTTGAGAGGCCGGCGGGCAAACTGAATTGTATAGCCGAGCCGGATGGTACAGGTGAGCCACCGGGACAGTCTGGGAAGCGCTAGCCAGGCTTCGAAAAACCGTACCAGTGAACCGACCTGGACCACCGGCGTACCCGGGGTGGGACAGCAAGGTGGAAGACAGGGACTCGACTCCAGAGGCACTGAAGCGGCCGGAAGTGGAGCCTGGGTATGTAGTGCAACACCAACCTGTTTCCACATGGGGGCAGACGGCAGGGAAGGCACGGAGGCACAGAGGAAGGAGGGGAAACAAGGAACGACGCCCGGGGGGATCAAATCCAGGTTTATGACTCTCCTTGCCCAGCGGGAGACGAGAGTGACGAGGCCAGGGCGGCGTCACTATCATCTGAGCGCTGGAGCAAGGGGAATGAGAGCGGCGAGGCAACGTGGCGGCGCACACTGACATTCTGGCCCTCTTGGACGGGGGAGACTGGGAGTGATGAGGCAATTGAGCGTCGTGCTGCACTACCAGTCTCGACCGCGTGTGACCCAGGGGAAATAGAAACTGCTCTTTCAGTGAAGTTTTGGGTACCGCTGGTCTGCTGGCCAGCGGCGGAACAGAAACAAAATGAAACAAAAGATTCTCCACCCGGCCCTCCTCCGGGGGAAGGAGTGGTGCAGTCACACTCCCGAAGAGCAGCAGGCATGTCCCCTGGGTCGCTAGTCTCAGGGTCTCTTCCCTCTCCTCTTGCCTGGAGGTTTAGAGGCACTCCGAGCGGGCTGGGCAGCTCTCTTGCGGCCGGCACTCTGCTGCCTAGGTGAAGGCTGCTGCCTAGACTGAGCAGGGGCGGAGGCGGCGGCAGGAGGGCGCCCTCGGCGACGAGCAGCCGGAGGCGCAGCCGGTGAAGACTGGGCAGCAGCACCCTGCCTTCGTGGCATGATGTGTTTAATCACCTCCGACTGCTTCTGGGCGGTGGAGAACTGTTGGCCGTAGTCCTCCACCGCGTCGCCGAAGAGCCCACCCTGGGATATGGGGGAGTTCAGGAGCCTACTCTTGTCCGACTCCTTCATATCAGCCAGGGTGAGCCACAGGTGTCGCTCCTGGACCACAAGAGTGGACATCGCCCGACCCAGGGAACGTGCGGTGACTTTCGTCTGTGCCGTACGCAGCTCTTGTAGCACCCCTGGGTCGGTACCACCCTCCTGCATGTCACTGACCGCTTTCGCTTGGTGGACCTGGAGAAGCGCCATGGCATGCAGGACAGAAGCAGCTTCTCCACACGCACTATAGGCCTTCCCATCAGACCGGAAGAGAACCTACAGGCGCGGGAGGGGAGCGTGGGGTTACCCCGCCAGGTGGACGCGGTCTTGGGACACAGATGCATTGCCACAGACCATTCCACTGGGGGGATGCCCTCGTATCCCTTCACTGCCCCGCCATCGAGAGTGGTGAGGGAGGAGGAGGGAGTCGACCTGTGTCGGGCCGCCAGAGGGGCCGTCCACGATCTCGTCACCTCGTCATGCACTTCCAGAAAGAAAGGCACTGGAGCGGCGAGAACCACTGAGAACCAGCACGGCCCGCCCCAAGATACCAATCGTTGAGCCGCGAGGGTTCGGGACACGGTGGAGGATTCCACACGAGTCCAACACTCACGGCCGCCCGGGCAAGCATAGCGGCCATTTCCGGGTCCGGCTCGGACAACGCTGCCACACCTGAAGGGGGCAACGCAGCCGGGTCGTCATTCCCAGAAGATGACCGCTCTCCCTCCGATGCAGCGATCGACATCTGGTCCTCCGGTGGAGCTCCGAAGGAAACAACCGGAGCCACATGAGATGGCCCGGCTGTCAGCGGCACGGAGGATTGAGGGGCCCGTGGGGGTCTTTCACTCAGCGGGTTATTCCACACAGTAATTCTGAGACCACCAATGGGATTAGCCGAAGTAGGCTTCTTCTGAACTGAACCAGAAGAAGAACTAGATCAGGGAATCGCCAAAGGGACTCCCCCTCGTTTGAGGGATCTCAATCTCGATCTTAGTGTCGCGATGGTCATGTTCCCACAATGAAAACATGACTCATTCACTAACGCTGCCTCAGCGTGCGCAAGGCCCAAACACGTGAGGCAGCGATCGTGACCATCAAGCGGAGGCAGATATTGACTGCACCCAGAAACACACAGGTGAAACATCATCCTTAAAAGGACACGATCTTCACTCGTGTTGCTCTTTCAGAGAAAACTCTTTTAGTGTGCTGAAGCACGCAGGGATCAACGCGGCAACACAGCGGGGAAACTGCAAGCCCGCTGTGTGCACTCAACCGAATACCAGCTGTGACAACAGCTCTTTTGAAAAAGCAGATTGCTTGAAGTTCTACCAGAAAGACTCAGAGAATAAATACTGTGACAATTATCCATTTATTAACAACCAAGCAAGCAATAAGATTCTTTGGCGTAGGCCCCGTCCGTAGCTCGCAATCTGAGGGTCCGGACTCTGCATATCCTGCCTGAAGACCAAGGCAGGGGCGCAGCCGACCCCCTGTGAGGTATGGAAGGGACCATCCTGGTGGTGGTGGGGAGGATGGAGGGAAGGATTTGACTTGGAGGTGGTGGGGAGGATGGTGGAGAATTGGAGCGTCAGCATCTGCGAACTCAAACATGAGTAAGTACCGATCTTTTATACCACAAGTGTTGGAATGTGATTGGATAGATAAAAGGTCAAGTGACGCACCAATTAAGTCTTCCTGGCAGAACTTTATGCTAAAGCTTTCATTGACAGATGAGATCCGGGAGATCGCGAAGATCACTGCCACGCTGTAACACCAACACCAAGAGGTCTCGAAACAGCAGACTCGTTGAGCTCACGGAAACACAATCCAAAATGCTCATACACTCAGAGGACACAACCGGTCGGCTCCGAAGCAGAAAGCGTTTGTGTATGCGCTTGCTTCCGCCTTTATACCCACACTCGTAGGCGGGCCGCGGAATGCAAATGTTGTATGCCAATGTTCATTGGCTCGTTTTAATTCACTCGAAGGCAATTGGTCTCCCTAGCGTGATCCCAATTCGTTGGAAACTCCTCCAACGAGACGTAGGAGTTCCCGAACGAAAGGGAACTAATGAACCTTATTGTAAAGTGTTACCAATATATTCAACATTCATTTCCTTATGTTTTGTGCTGTATTGTCATCTCAAGATTTTTAGTGTCACAGGACAATGTTGTGAAGCATTAATTTTACTTTGCCTAGTTAAATAGGCGAATCTGATTTTATGATGATCAGACAAAGGTATACATGGAGGCAATTAAGATTATGCAACTGAGATTACTCAGTAAACTCTTTTCAAATACCGTCACTTAATCTCCCACGTCCTCTGTCTGCACCTCTTGTACTATAGGTTTTTACTATTTTAAATATCAGATCAATATCTGATATGTCCTAACAGAAAGGTCTACTGATGACTGGATTAAACACAATTCATTTGTTAATTTTTTACTTGATATATTGCACTTATATTTATATACTTTAAAGGGACACTCCACCCATTTGCATTAAGCTTTGCATTGTTAGAAACCCAGTCATACTGTTGAATGGTCGTGCAACACTCTCTCATTTTCCCCTGAGATGGGAGAAATCCGTTATTTACCTCTTACACTTCCTCCTACAATGACGCAAAAATCGTCATTTTGCGTCATTGTAGGAGGAAGTGTAAGAGGGGGGGATTTCTGTTGAGACTACAAGCACTAGTTCCTCATCTCTCCAATCTTTCCCAGGGGCGAGACCCACTCACGCTACAGACCTATTACAGATCAGTGGGTGGGACTTTACTCTCTGAAACTGAAAGCAATATCCTCTATCTTGTTTGAAGCTAAGCTAACAGGCGCTGTGGAGACAGATGTAAAGTTATGACAATAGCGGAGGAGAGTGCTCAATATGATATAGAAGAAGAGGTCTGATGCTTGAATCAGGTGTTTGTGGCTACCTTTACAAGCCGCATTATAGCGAAGAGCAGCCGAGGCAGAAGACCTGCCTGCCGCGGACGAGGAGCCCGGACTGGCTCGAGTTAGGGCGGACTGGTGGCGCCGGTGATCTCACTATACAACTACGAACACAGAGATAGAGTCCGTCTGCAGCAAAGAATTTCAACAATGACAATTTCGCCTGGACGAAATCTCTGAATCAGACGAGGACACGGACGTTTGTGTTGTGAACTATCCTAGTTTCGCACCGCATATGTTCTGACTGAACATCCAGGTACCATGCAATAATTCACCTTTTCGAAAGAAATACAAACGAGGAGTAATGCACTAATGAGTTCGCCAACTAACTAGACATTTTGTGTGAAATGAATTTCAAGCTCTGGTGGTAGCTAGCCTTGTAGACGGAAGAGTGATTTCTCTTATAGGCAGATATGCTCTGTTCTGGATTAGTGGGAGTGGCTTGCGGAGCTGTGCAATGTGGTGCATTGTGGGAGTTGTTGTCTTTCATACAAATGCGTCCTGAAGTTATTTTTTGTCTTTCCTCGGTCACGAAGGCACCAAATTCAAAATTTATTTTACATTTCGACTACATATATGACCCACTTTCAATAAAAAACAATGTTCAAATGGGTGGAATGCCCCTTTAAAAGCAAAGAAGACTCTGACTGGATCTCACAACTCTGGAAGAGACATATATTTCTCTGTACTGAATGTTGTGCTTCATACTTAAGATTATCAGTTCATGATCTTCATATGTAACACAAACATTAGTCACGATCAAGTCATTTTATGTATATTTTATTCCCAAAGGATTCAGAAACTTTCAAATTAATAAAATGTGTACATCAAATGTAACTTTGTCTTTGAATCTTTTAATTCTGACAAGAACATTTAATAATGCATGAATAGCAGTACTTTATTCATAGAACGTTTACATATAGTCTGCAGGAGACAAATGAATACAGTAATAATGCATCACTTTCAACCTCTTGTTGAAACAACTGTCAAAATGCCTGGCTTGCAACATGACTGTTTTGAAAGAATTACAGTAGGAATGGTAAGATCACAGTACTGCTTGTCTGCATCTTCATACATCATCTGTCTCGGAAATCTGAAACAATAAAACTACATAATATATGCAGCTTAAAACAAAACATGTCTCCTATGCACGTCATTACATACATTAATGTGTTGTGGACAGCACAGGACATGAAAATCCTAACAATAAATGTTTATGTTCACATGTGGACTAAACAGTAGTTCATAAACTATAGCTTCAACTGATCTTTAACTTCTTAACCCTCTGGGGACCAAGCTGTTTTTGGGGTCCTTGAGATGTTCTGACATGCCTTGACATTTGTGCTTTTTTCAGTTATTTATAAACATGTTAATGGCAAAGGTGTAAATTCACTCTATATAGCACAAACAGGGCTACCATAATATGCGAGCAACGTGTATGTAGATGTTTGTATTTTTAAGAGAATAATGTTTATGCGTGGTTATTGAAAAAAATTAAAATGAAAGTTGCTGAATTAAGACCACAAAACACATATTAAATATGTGTCCACAAGACTTTTGACTAATTGATGTTGTCCCTTTGAGTTCTAGCTTCAAAATGATGTAAAAATAGTCTTGCTTTATCGTTCACAAAAAAAAATACATTGATTTAAATGGTGTAAAACAGGTTTTGCTTGGAAAGCCAATATGCGAGGGGGAGGAGTAGTTTACACCTTAGATTATGAATGTCCCACCCACTCTGTATAATGAGCCATTCACTCAGGTGTGAAACTGACTGAGCCACAATGCAAGGACAAAAGATGTATTTAGAAGAAGACTTATATTGACCATTTAAGATTTCGCTTACATCTCTCTTGTAAATATGTTTTGCTATTTTATTCAAAATGTTACAATTACAACAATAATTACAATTTCAACAATATTTCAAGTGTAGTCTTTCTTTGTAAAAAAAAAAAAAAAAAAAGATTACAGGCCTACATTTTATCATATGTATTCATTAGTTTGAATATAGCCAACATTGGAACATCTAACATCTTAGTCTATGAATTTATTTTTGACAAAAATAGTATTTTTTTTGCAGTTTAATACGTTGCTTATACAAATACATATTCCAGTCGATTTTTACTCATCTCAGTAGGCTATAGCAAAGCAGTTTATTCTTTCACACACAGACGCGCGATTCATATTTAGGCTAAACAGTCTTTACAAATATGTCCCCTTCATTCATCTCACAGAAAGGCGAGTCATATTATAGAAATGCGATTCATCTTTTTGCGGTTTACATAGGCCTACACTAACGTTATTCCATAACGTTATTCCACACGTGAGAAAAGAAAACAGCCTACCTCACTCCTCAGCGGAATCTGCTCCTCATTTCAGGAGATATTGCTCCTCATCAGCACTGTTCTGAGGAATATTTTCTCCATAAGGTAGGCTATAATGTCTCACTCGCGAGGAGTCGCGACGCGCTTTGTTTACAGCTGATGTGGGCGTTTCACAGCTCTGAAATAGTTCTCAGAATTTGCGTTTGAATAGCACGCGCTCTCCGGGGAGTGGTCACATTACTGTGAATGAGCTCCTAATGAGCTCGACAGGAGTCACTCTCTTTTTATACAGATTACAGAAGCTGAGAATATTTGTTTTTTATATAAATGACTTCATTTAAAAGATGCGATCTCAAGCTTTATGCCCGTGGGTCTGTTTGCCTGTTTGACTGAATTTTCGCGGAGTTATAGATCATTTTCGAACGCGTTTCAAATGGGAGTTTACTGACAGAGAGAAGGCAGAAATCGCATCATGTTAATTTTTCTTTATTTGTCAAAAAGCAAAACACTTTATTTTTATTGTGAGTATACAGAAAAAAAATAGAAACTGAACAGGATCGATTGATGTATTACACGAAAATGAAAGATCAAAATTAACAGAGCATTTAGTGTTTATTTTCATTGCTAAAAAAAAAAACGAGCAAAACGCGCGGGCGCGTTTGTGGTCCCCAGAGGGTTAAACTTCAGTTAACACAGAAATGAACGATCGCACATACCTCTGCTTAGCCATGAACTGGTCAAAAGCTAATGACGTAACATGCAGGTAGGCCCGCCCTCACGTGATACTGATTGGTCGATTGATAAGCTTAAATCTGATTGGCCAAAGAGTACGAATCATCTGTGTAGGAGGATTGTGCTGCCAGGAAAGTCTCAAAAATGCACACACACAACCAAGGCGATTCACACACGTGAATGACGATTTGCACATTCACAATCAAGGATAAACTCGTACATTTTAAACATCCAAAGGTTATTGTGCACAGTTGTATATCTACGAATTGTGTTTTGCATTTGTGAAGTATATTTTACGAATATATAATTTTATTTTGTGAATTGCTTTTTGTGAATATATATTTTTTTCACGCACGTGAATTATTTTTTTTTGGTACGTGAATTAGGTTTCATGGATGTGAAATTGTCTACGTATGTGTAACAGAGTTTAAATAATGCTGTTAAATTCATGCATTAATTGGGAAAACTCGACATTGGCTGTTGCATCCCTTGCATTTGTGTGCGTGATATTAAGGGCGGAGCTGCGTCACCACCAGCAGAGTTTCACATCTCTCGCTGCTGGTAAGTCACATCAGTGAGCGCTGCGTAATAAAAACTGAGTTTAGATTGTTTTCAAGTGTAAGGTTGGACTTTTATACTACTCACAAGTTTACTTAATTTGTCTGTCAGTTCCTAGTTCTGTCAGTCGAGTCATGTGTTATTTGCGATGATAAAATGAAGTGTGTGTGTATGTGTGTAACCTGCTTGTGAACTCAGTATCTCTGTTTATTTCATTCAAGACTTTGAGCAACGTTGATGCGTTGATGCACATTAATCAGCTTTTGGTCGTGTTTGTCCCAGGTATGTACTATATATTTGGATTTGTCATGTTCTGTGTGGAAATGTATTAGCCGAGTTGAGTATTAGCATTAACACACGTGCTATGTGCTCGCACGTGCTGAACTGTGTAACTGCACCATTTTAGGTCGGCGTTTTTCCTCTTTCTGTTTTTCAATTATACAAAATATGTAAAAGATGGTTACTTAAGTTTATAGTTTTTCTGCATTTATGTGAATTGATGAGAAATGAGAACAGAGAAAGTGATTTATATTTTATTTCTTTAACCCTCTGGAGTCTGGGGTGTTTTTGGGGTCCTTGAGATGTTCTGACATGCCCTGACATTTGTGCTTTTTTCAGTTGCTTATAAACATATCAATGGCAAAAAAAAATTACACTCTATTTAGCACAAACAGGACTACCATAATATGTGAGCCACATGTACATGTTTTCATTTTTGAGAGAATAATGTTTATGCATGGTTATTGAAAAAACTAAAAATGAAAGCTTCTGAAATAAGGCCACAAAACACATACTAAATATGTGTCAATAAGACTCTAAGGCCTAGAGTTTTTTCTTCAAAATGATGTGAAAATCATCCTGCCTAATCATTCACATAAAACGATACATTGATTTAAGTTTTGCAAAACACTTTTAGTTTGGAAAGCCAATATGCGGATGGGGCGTAAACGATCATGCATATTTAGTAGTTCACACCTGATTAGACAATGCCCCTGCATACTTAATGAGCCATTCATTCAGGTGTGTCATCTATAGCTAACTTAAATATACAAGCTTCATAAAAATTATCATTCTAGAAGAAAATTTCAGATGGCATTTAGAGGCTTTTGCATCTGAACTCTTCATATATATACACACACACATATATATATATATATATATATATATATATATATATATACACTACCAAATTGGTTCACAGTTGGAGGCATCGCATTTTTTTTTCATTTTTTTTTTCACAAATTGTGCTTGCAAATTGTATAATATCCAAGGTAAACATGTCTAGTAATTGTGCAGTTAATTCTCATACTGTATTTTCAGTTTTGGAATATGTATCCTCTCCACAAATTTGTCACTAATAAAACACAATACAAATTATTTAAAGAAAAAAATTATATTTACTTGTTTACATCTACCTTATAAATATATATTTTTTATTAAAAAGGTTACAATTACAACAATTCAAGTGTAATCTTTCTTTTTAAAAACTAAAGTATACAAAACGTATTATTTGATGACTTTATTTTTGATAATTTTTGATATTTTTCCTCATCTCAGTATAGCAATAGAGTTTGCTAAAAGCTGTTCATTCAATACAGCAGTATTTGAAAATCGATATTTTTTGTAAAATTACATTTATATTTGCATTTATGTCAATACCTAGACACTTTATTTCAACATATTTCAGTCGATTTTACTCATCTCAGTATAGCAATACAGTTTGCTAAAACATCATCATTCATTCACACACGCGATTTAAATTTAAACTGTCTTTTTGTGAGCTGTGGTAAACAGCGCGCATCTCTGCCGTTCATTCATTCATAAACCCGATTCACGTGAGAAGGAAAAAAACTTACTACACCATTCCTCAGCTCGCTCCTCGATATACCCGCACTTCTGAGGGACATTTTCCATTATTATTATTCCTCACAGCGCTGTGAGACGGTGTAAACAAGTAGGCTACAATGATCTGATTCAACTAGTTTTCTCGAGCTGATATGAGGGCGTTCACAGTTTGCACGGACAGTCAAACAGTCATTTGCGTTTGAATAGCGTGCACTCTCTGAGGGCGGAGTCACATTACAAGTAATTAGATGAGATGAGAACGACTGACATCTCGCTCTTTTCTTACAGATTACATGAACTGAGAATATTTGTTTTTTATATAAATTACTTCATTTAAAAGAAGAGAATTCAAGCTTCATGCCTGTGTGTCTGTATGTCTGTTTGACTGAGTATTCGCTGAGTTACAGTTCATTTTCGGACGCGTTTCAGAATGGACTACACGGACAGAGAGAAGGCAGAACTCGCTTCGTGTTTATTTTTCTTTATTTGGCAAAAAGCACAACACTTTGTTTTTATTGTGAGTATACACAAAAATAATACACATTTAACAGAATCGATTGATGTATGAAACTCCTATGGAAAATCAAAGTCAACAGAGTATTTATGAGTTTCTTTTACACTGATAAAAAAAAAAGCGAGCTGGTATCGCCGGCGATACCGTCGACCTCAGGGGGTTAATGTATGTTTTATTTTAAGTTTTATTCCACTATATGTTCACAATCACTTTGTAAAAATGTATATTCAGCAGAGTTTCACATCTCTCGCTGCTGACTTTGAGCAACGTTGATGCGTTGATACACATTAATCAGCTTTTGGTCGTGTTTGTCCCAGTTTTGTCTGTCCCAGGACCCAGTAAAGTGATCTCTTGAGTGACCATCCACCTGCTCTCAGTGTGATTCCATCCACACAAACACACACAGTCACATTGGTGCCGTGACCCGTTGTTTCTTCAATCAAGATGTTTCCTGAAGCGGCCGAGGGTTCATCTTAAAGCTTCCGCTGGAGTCAGGTGGACACAATTTTGCTCAGGAACAGTGTTTTTTTTTTTTTTTTTTTTGGAAGAAATAAAAACTATAAAAAAACCAAAAAAACAAACAACTAAAGACTATTTTTTTCATTCAGTGACTGCACTCAAGCAATTTGCAACATTTGCTAAGGACAATTTGCTATAGAGACAACAGCACATTTTAGGTTTTTGATTTATTGTATTCATTTTTTTTTTTTACAAGTACTGATATTCATTATGAGTGGTTTTGATAATTACCCCACTCCAGTCTGTGGTAGTAAAGGTAGAGGATGGGGTTTATTAAAAGTGCCAAAGACATTACAGTTCAGTGGGCCTGGTGTACAGAGTGAAGCTCATGTAGCCATAGACAGTAACACTTCAGATTCAGATCCATTAGTTTGTGAGGGCCTATCCACAAGTTATGAATCAGATGCTTCAAGAGGGCAGCAGGGTGTGTTTTCGTCTACTCCATACCCTAATTCACAGCCACTAAATGTAATCACTGCAATGACTGACATAATCAGCCAAGTTGGTCAGCAAATTGCTGATAGCATTGTCACCAGAATAAGCCAAACACATAAAGTTGACGCACATTCAGTTGACAATTCTTCCAAAAATATGACTGCAGATGGATCAGCTTCAAAAATGCTGGACCTGATACAAAGCCAGTTGTCCTTTTCCAGAAATGTGAGAGAACCTCCTAGCTTCAGGGGAGAAGTTTCTGATGCTGTTGACTTAAATGAGTGGATAGATATCATGAGAGACTACATACAACGCAATAATTTGAGGAAAGAGCATCAAGCGGAGGAGATTATGGCCCATGTAACAACTACGGGAATGAACCAAACAGAATTGAAGCTTTTAGGTGATTTTGTTCATACATAATCCCACAAAGAGTCTTCACAATCCCAGACTCAAATCACAAACCAGAGCCATAACTCACCCAGGCTCCAGAGAGTCTGTAACCAAAGACTTTTATTGGTTAACTGAAGGAAGAACTGGTCAACGTTTGATAGTTTTGCAAGATGGATCAGTTCAAGAGATGGTACTGCTGACCCCTGCGACTAACAGACCCCATCTTGGTCCCATGAGAGATGAACAAAACGTCTCGGTTACGGATGTAACCCTCGTTCCCTGAGTAGGGAACGGAGACGTTACGTCGGATGACGACGATTAGGGTTTCGCCTAGAAGCCTATCACCTTCGAGTATATAAAACGAGCCAATGGCAATGAAATGCCATGGGTCTGCGGAATTTGCATAGCGTATCTCCGCCCACCGCAGGGGGTATATAAGGAAGTACGCTGGCAACATGCAGATATGTCTTCGCTGAGGAGTCGAAACTGGACCCAGGCATTTTTCAGCGATACAGCGGAAGTGGCAGGAAGACGTAACCGAGACGTTCCCTTTCGTGGTCACTCCGAGTTACGTCGGATGACGACGATTGGGGTTCCAGTCTAATCACGCCACCTCGGCTGTCATCCAGTGCCCTGCGTAAGTCTGAGCTCCCTGTTGTGAGACTAGCTACGAACGAAGGAGTCCTACCCAACACAGGAATACCAAGGTACACTGGGAAGCATATCTCAGGAGAAATATGCAATTACGCCCAACCATTAAGGGGGGGACTTGAGAGACACATATGATCCAGAGGGATGCATATTGAGTATCACTGAGGTGTCCAGCCGCAGGTGGAATATTTAAACCCCAGGGGTGGCAAGGTGGCTTGCCAAGGGAAAGACACACGCTCAAAAGAGACTTACAGTGGAATACACATGTGGGGGTCGCCCAGAGGGGGGACCATGCACATGGAGGCACCTAGTCAAGCGCAAAAGCTGCGTTATGGCAGATTGGCATAACTCAGGCGTTGACGTAACCAGTGCTGGAGGAAACTCAGAGCTTATCAGACTCACCTGAGAAGATAATCGCACGTATCCCCTCCGTGGATAGGGATGGCGAGCAAGCGAAGACACCTGAGCAGAATCTAGTACCGGCTGGTTGAAGCGAGTACATGGGAAGAAACTGGCTCTACTCGGAGATTATAGAATCTCGCGAATGTGTTTGGTGTCGCCCAGCCTGCAGCTCTACAAATGTCTGTTAGCGAGGCGCCATGCGCTAGAGCCCAAGAGGAAGCCACACTACGAGTCGAGTGGGCTTTCACACCAAGGGGGCATTGACGACCTTGCTGCTGGTATGCCAAAGCAATGGTATCCACTATCCAGTGGGATAACCTTTGCTTTGAGAGAGCCTTTCCCTTCAGCTTCCCACCATAACAGACAAAGAGCTGGTCTGAGGTCCTGAAACACCGCGTTCTGTCTACGTAAGCATGAAGGGCGCGTACTGGGCAGAGCAGTGCCAAGGCTGGGTCTGCCTCCTCCAAGGGCAGCGCTTGCAGGTTCACCACCTGGTCTCGAAAGGGAGTGGTAGGAACCTTGGGCACGTATCCAGGCCGGGGTCTCAGGATCACGTGAGAGTTAGCCGGCCCGAATTCCAGGCACGCTTCGTCAACCGAAAATGCCTGCAGGTCCCCTACCCTCTTGATGGAGGCCAATGCAACCAGGAGCGCTGTCTTCATAGACAGGAACTTAAGCTCTACTGATTGCAAAGGCTCAAATGGAGCACTCTGCAGGGCAGTTAGAACCACTGAGAGGTCCCAAGAGGGTACGAGGGGAGGACGAGGAGGATTCAGTCTTCTCGCTCCCCTCAGGAACCTGATGATCAGGTCGTGCTTTCCCAGAGACTTACCATCAACTGCGTCGTGATGTGCGGCAATGGCGGCAACATACACTTTCAGGGTGGAGGGAGACAGCCTTCGCTCCAACCCTTCTTGCAGGAAGGAAAGCACGACACTGATCGGGCATTTCGTGGGTTCTTGATGTTTAGAAGAACACCAGTTGACGAAGAGGTTCCACTTCAACGCGTAGGCATGTCTCGTGGACGATGCTCTAGCGGAAGTGATGGTAGCCACCACCGCTGGTGGTAGGATACTCAAACCTGCCTCGTCCCGTCCAGGAGCCACACGTGGAGGCTCCAAAGTTCGGGACGAGGGTGCCAAAGGGTGCCCCGTCCCTGAGAAAGGAGGTCCTTCCTCAGAGGGATTGGCCAGGGAGGTGCTGTCGCGAGGAGTACTAGTTCGGAGAACCAGGTCCGGTTGTGCCAATACGGGGCAACCAATATGACCTGCTCCTCGTCCTCCCTGATCTTGCGCAAGGTCTGCGCAAGAAGGCTCACTGGGGGAAACGCGTACTTGCGTAGGCCCCGCGGCCAGCTGTGCGCCAATGCATCCGTGCCGAGCGTGCCCTCGGTCAGGGAATAGTACAGGTCGCAGTGGGACGAGTCGTGGGAGGCAAACAGGTCTACCTGTGCGTCCCCGAACTGATCCCAAATCAGCTGGACCGACTGGGGATGGAGTCTCCATTCTCCAGCGAGAGGCCGAAGTCGAGACAGCTCGTCGGCCGCCTGGTTCAGGTCTCCCGGGATATAAATGGCTGGAAGCGACCTCAGATGCTTCTGACTCCATATGAGGAGGTGGCGGGCGAGTTGCGACATACGGCGGGAGCGTAGACCACCTTGACGGTTGATGTACACTACTGTCGCGGTATTGTCTGATCGGACTAGTACGTGCTGACCCTTGAGCAACGCCCGGAAGCGGTGCAGGGCGAGACGTACAGCCAGCAACTCGAGGCAATTGACATGCCAAAGACGCTGGGGTCCTGTCCAGGAGCCCGCGGCAGCATGTCCATTGCACATGGCGCCCCAGCCCGTGGTGGAGGCATCTGTTGATACAACAACATGCCGGGAAACTCGTTCTAGGGGCACTCCGGCCCGTAGAAACTTGAGGTTCGTCCACGGGGTGAAGGTCTGACGGCAGGCTGGAGTCACTGGGACTTGGAGCGTGCCGTGTTGCCATGCCCACCTCGGGACTCGATCACGAAGCCAAAGCTGAAGCGGTCTCATATGAAGCAATCCGAGCGGCGTTACTGCGGCTGCGGATGCCATATGCCCCAGGAGCCTCTGAAAAAGTTTCAGTGGAACCGCACTCTTGCCCTCGAACTGACGAAGACAAGTCAGCAGTGACTGCGCGCGCTCGCTCGTAAGCTGCGCGCACATGGCGACCGAGTCGATCTCCATACCGAGAAAAGAGATCCTCTGCACGGGGCAGAGTTTGCTCTTCTCCCAGTTGACCCGAAGGCCCAGACGAGCTAGGTACCAGAGCACTAGGTCCCTGTGTTCGCAAACCTGGTCTCGAGAGTGAGCTAGGATCAGCCAGTCATCGAGATAGTTCAGGATGCGAACCCCGTGTTCCCGGAGGGGAACAAGGGCTGCCTCGACGACCTTCGTAAAGACGCAAGGAGACAGGGCTAGCCCGAAAGGGAGAACCGCGTACTGGTATGCCTGCCCCTCGAAAGCAAACCGTAGAAACGGTCTGTGTCGAGGTAAAATGGAGACATGTAAGTAGGCGTCCTTCAGGTCGATCGCTGCAAACCAATCCTGCGGCCGCACACACTGGAGGATGTGTTTGGCCGTTAGCATCTTGAACGGCAGCCTGTGAAGGGAGCGGTTCAAGACGCGCAGGTCGAGGATTGGCCGTAACCCACCGGACTTCTTGGGTACAATGAAGTAAGGGCTGTAGAAGCCGGACTTCATCTCGGCTGGAGGGACAATCTCGATCGCACCCTTCGCCAGTAGGGTGGCGACCTCCGCTCTCATGACAGGGGCATTGCCACCGACCATAGTGAAGCGGACTCCCCTGAAGCGGGGAGGAGATCGCGCGAACTGAATCGCGTAGCCGAGCCTGATGGTTCTCGCGACCCAGCGGGACAGTCTGGGAAGCTCTAGCCAGGCCTCCAGAAAGTGCACCAGCGGGGTCATACGAACCACAGACGTACCGTCGGTGGGGCAGCGAGGCGGAATGACCGGCACCGGCGAGGGTGGCATAGCGGCCCTGTGCGGGGGCACGGTCATTAACCGCGTCCTGCCAGAGGAGACCAGGGGAGGGCGCGCGTCCCACGGGGGCGTGCTCTGGCAGGGGTCTGGCGACAGAGGGGGATGAGAGGAGCGTGGCCCGTGGGCGGCGCGTGCTGTCATCCCGCACCTCTGGAACAGAGGAGGGCGGCAGTGGCGGGACCCGAGGGTGGCGTGCACTGCGGCCCTCGGGCTCTGTTGGCTCAGGATTGGGGGATTCAATTCTGTCTTTAACCACATTAGGGTCCTGCTCGTCGTTGGACGAGCAGCGGGGAATGGAGAACAAAAGATTCTCCCCCGGCCCTCCACCGGGGGAAGGAGTGGCCCTGCTACCAGCTCCTGAACAGAAAAGAGTGCCAATCCTGAGCGGCCCGTCTCAGGGGCGCCGCTTGGCCTGGCGTTTAGCGGGCCGCGGAGCCGCGGGGCTGGAGAGGGCTGTGGCGCCTTCCTGCGGCTTCCTCCACGACGCGGCCCAGATGGAGGCTGCTGCTGGGGCCGTGCGGGAGGGGCGGGAGCCGCGGGAGGGCGCCCTCGGCGGCGAGCAGGCTGAGGATTCTGTGCCGACGGCTGAGCAGCGGAGCGTCGGGGCAGAATGTGCTTGATCGCCTCAGTCTGCTTCTGGGCGGTCGAGAACTGCTGGGCAAAGTCCTCGACTGCACCGCCGAAAAGGCCGGCCTGGGATATGGGAGCGTCGAGCAGACGAGTCCGCTCGGGCTCACGCATATCGGCCAGGTTCAGCCAGAGATGTCGCTCCTGGACCACAACTGTGGACATCACCAGACCCAGGGAGCGCGCTGTCACCTTCGTCGCTCAGAGAGCGAGGTCGGTGGCGGCGCGCAGCTCATCGAAGAGCCCTGGGTCTGTCCTACCCTCGTGCATGTCACGGAGCATCTGGGCCTGGTAGACCTGCAGGATGGCCATGGCATGCAAAGAGGCAGCTGCCTGTCCCGCCGCTCTGTAAGACTTTGCCACCATAGTAGACGAAAATCTACAGGCTTTGGATGGGTGCTTAGGATCACCACGCGATGAAGCGCTTGTCGGACACAGCTGCATCGCGACAGAACGTTCGACCGGGGGAATCCCAGTGTACCCACAAGCATCAGCCTTATCGAGGGGAGGAAAGGCGGAGAAAGCCGACGGACGATCACGGGAAGACATGGGAGCCTTCCAGGACCGTGTGACTTCCTCATGCACTTCCGGGAAGAATGGAATTGGGGTTGGGCGGCGACGAGTGTCAGCGGCCGCTCCCAAAAACCAATCATCCAGCCGCGAGCGCACTGGATCGGGTGGCGGGGACCACTCGAGCCCAATGCCCGCGGCTGCCCGGGAAAGCATGGCAGTCAGCTCGGGATCAGACTCGGGCAATGCTGGCACGCCCGAGGGCGGCAACACAGCCGAACCCTCACTTCCCGAGGACTCACGCCCACCTTGTGATGCAGTGATCGACATTGCATCCTCTTCTGGAGCTCCAAACGAAACACGCGGGGCCTCCGTAGAGGGACCAGCGGGCTCCGTTTGAACACTCGCTGGTACCGATGCTGAAGAGGGGTGTGTGGACCGTGGACGTGTCGGCGGTATGTCCCACACAGTCACCCTCAGGTCACCCCGGCCACCAGCCGAAGTACTAGCTCTCGAGGAGTCAGTAGATCGGGGTGTGGGTAGGGGGACTCTCGCTCTGGTGAGCTCATTGAGTCTCGACCGCAGCATGGAGATGGTCATGTTCCCGCAATGAGAACATGAGTCATCCACAAATGCTGCTTTAGCGTGATCAATGCCCAAACACGCTAAGCAGAGATTGTGCCCATCAGCAAAGAATACATCGCGACCACAACCAGAAGTGCACGGGCGAGGCATCTTTAAAAAGACGTGCCACGTGCAATGCTCTTTTTGTGAGAGGAAAAACTCCGCGGATGCTGAAGCGAACAGGGAGAAATCACACTATCTTTCAGATCACTGACCAGATCAGCAGGGTAGTGTGCACTCGCTGAAATCGCCGTCACACCAACACCGGAGAGTTCGCTCGTCTCGAAGGGATGAGAAGAATAACTCAGAATTGGCTTGCGTGGAGTGGAGAAGTTCTCGGCTCCGAAGCGAAAACATATCTGCATGTTGCCAGCGTACTTCCTTATATACCCCCTGCGGTGGGCGGAGATACGCTATGCAAATTCAACAGACCCAATGGCATTTCATTGCCATTGGCTCGTTTTATATACTCGAAGGTGATAGGCTTCTAGGCGAAACCCCAATCGTCGTCATCCGACGTAACTCGGAGTGACCACGAAAGGGAACCTCTTTTCAGCAGGAAATACCCATGACCTCAGGGTATTTCCAAGCCCATACACTTTACACACCAAAAGACTTTACATATCAAAATCCATAAAACTCATTGAAGAACAATTTTCAATGGACTTATGATCAGACATCACGCAATTACAGAATTCTATGTTGTTTTACGTGTGTTGTTTCACCAGTGTGTTTTAGTATACTTTGATCCCATATAATTCATGTAATTGTTGTAATGATTAGGTGTGTGAATGAAAGTGTGTACTGTTTCATATCAATGCTATCTTACGAACACAACTAGCAAGATGGCTGGAATTAAATCTGTGTAAAATGTTTCATATTCTGATAATTAGAAATCATGCCTAAACTGTTGCATCTGGTCTTCAATTAGAGATCCCCCAGGGGAGACATGATTTATGACTTTGCAAACAAAGAAGCAGTCAGGATATTTGTAGGAGTAACAAAACCTTTTTGTTTTAAAAAACCCTTTAAAAACCAGTGCAGAGCGTTGGGGGGAAGGTTGGTTCGTTCAAAATGTTCTGATAGAGAAGAGCTCTCCACGAGTGCAGAACAAAGACGGAGACGGCAGACGATGGTTTTAGTAACCATGTAACGTTAACAGACGAGCAGATCAACCCAAATTAAGATCAGATGGGTTAGATTCAATTCCAGTCATCTAGCTCCTTTCCGTATCTTATTTTCTTTCTTTCTTTTGTGTTATTCTTCTTTTCCGATTGAAAGTCTCGGTTTTAAGTTAAGTTTTGCTGCAAAGTTTTCATTCCACGATTCACGGCTGCAACGCACGCTTTCAACTTCAAAGACGCGTCAACCATCCGCGACCGCCAGCCACCACGTGACTGGTTCTCGCCCCATCTATCCAGGCACGAGGAGACCATAACCAACGAACGAACCCCTTTGACGCTGACCAAAGGAACCCTCAAAAGGAATGCAAAAGCAAAGACGCAAGTACCTCCAGACTAAAACCGAACTGGTGCATTGATATAAATTTAATAACCTGTCTAAGAAACGATAGAAGGGTTAAATTAATGATTGATGGTTCGTCCAGGTCATGTCTTGAGTGCATATAGAAATTCGGAATTTTCTTCCTCTTACCCTTAAACTCATTGGGTCTCATTCATGAAACATTCGTAAATATACGAGTAAATATGTGAGTGATTTGCGCGTAAAGAGACATTCCCGAAAATTCTTCTCCTGATTCACAAATACTTCGTAAACGTCAGATTTGATAGTGAAATGTGTGTGTGGGTTAATGAATTCCAATCACTCGTAAATGGGACGCGCGTGCACGCTCATTCTCAATTACCATAAATCCCGCCAATTAAAACCGACTGACAGCTATATATGGGCATCATATTATGACACGAAACGAAGGATTTCAACATGTCTTCTCAAAAGCGAATGCTATTGTATTATTACATGTATAATTTTGGAAGAAAAAAAAAAAAAAAAAGCGAATGAAGAAGAGAAATTTCTCAGATGCAGAAATTGAAGTTTTATTATCAGAAGTTCATTCAAAACGCCACATTTTATTTTCAAGCGTACATAGTGGCGTATCAGGTCCTAAAAAAAAAGGATTTTTTTAGGTAATAGGCTACATGCTTTAGGTAAAAATGCTTGGCAGCATATTACAGATGCAGTTAATGGAGTTTCATCTTTTAATCGAACAGTCCCAGAAGTGAAAAGAAAATGGTTCGACATGAAGCTTGACTGCAACACATGTAACTTGCGGACTTGTAAAAAACAAAACAAAAAAAAAACAGCTTGAATATAAAAAAATAAAAAAAACTTGTGGACTTGTGTTCCGTTTGCAGATGCTATTACTGGCTCTCGTAATACAAGTAAAAAGAAAAACCGTATGTAATTACTATATATAATACTTTTTCAAAATGCTGTGTAAATATGTACCCGATTACGTTGAATTAAAATGCAGTTTATTAATGAGCAAAACGTTCGGATGTTAAACGTACTATTTACGCGTGGCTGGGAGCAGGTGTAGATTTCTTTCGTACCAACTAACATTTGGGAAATACGAACATTTTAATGAATCCGAAAATTTACGCCAGAACCACTTTACACACGATTTACACAAAAATTCGTTCTGCTCGTGTTTCATGAATGAGACCCATTGTTTCCAAACTCATTCTTTCTTTCTTTCTTTCTTTCTTTCTTTCTTTCTGTAACTAGTATGAATGTGTGCGTATGCGTGTGCATGTGTTTGTGTTAGATATTAGTTGTTAGAATAATCAATAAAGTCTTGTTTGTGTTAGTTATGTGTTAGTATATAATCAATAAAGTATTGTTTGTATTTGAAAAGAGATTACTCGCGTGTGCTTATCAAATTTATTGTCTTGAACTTCGATCTAAGTTACCGATGCTTTTACCCGTGATTATTTCTTAATTTATTGTTAGCTGGGGATTAATTCTTTCTTGGCCAGGAAGATATTATATTTCCTAGAGTTAATACTTGTTTTATGCTTTCTGTTCATTGGATGAACTGATAAAATGATCATACTATTGATTCTGCTACAGTAAATTCTGAAAATAATTAAAAATAATTAAAATATTAATTATTGATCATAATCCGTTATGAATAATAATTAATTATATTTATACGTGGGCGTATAAACGCTGCACCCATATAAGAGGCAAAGCAAGGGATGTGGTCAAGTTTGGGATAAAAAATTGTGACACTGACATTGTGCATAACCCTGATGCAGTCTTTAGTATTCTCAGGAAACACTTCGAAGCTACTCCTTGCTCTCCTCTCCCACTGGCTGACTTTTATACCACCTTACCCAGACCAGATGAGGAGGCCTTCGAGTAATGGATCAGGCTAAACCGTGCAGTTGACGTCGCTGCTGAGCGCTTGAAAGAACAGGATAAAGTACAGGATTGTCCAGGAACAGCATGTTCATCAGACACTGTCTGTGTAAAGAGCTTGCCATCACCTTTCGATCTAAAACAATTGGCGCATGGTCTGTGCGAGAAGTTCAAGATATTTTGAATGAATATCACTCAGATTCCAGTCTTGTATCTGCAGTAAGAAATGCAGCACCCACTAAAATTCCTGTGAACAGAACTGAAGTGGAACTGTCATCTGCAGTACTTCCAGCTCCTTCTGATGTCCAGCAGTCCAGGTCTCTGGAAGCGTCTGCATTAGAGCGAGTCATGAGCTTATTGGAAAAAGTCCTGTTAAAAGAATCTGCCAGCAAAGAGCCAAGTTCACGCGTGAAGCCCAAAGTGAGTCTACCTCGAGTAAAAGGCCTCAATGACCTGCCATGCACTGTCTGTTTGAGCCCTGATCATTCTGGCCTCACGCATTGTCTTGAGAAAAAGTTGTGCTTCCAGTGTCACTCTCCTGACCATTCCCGCTTTGTCTGTCCTGAGAGAGTGAAATCTCCATCTTCTCAAGGGCTGGGAAACTAGAAGATCTGCACTTAAGGGAGGACAGTGTGGATCGTGAGTTTATTCCTCCAAACCAGTGTTGTATGAATGACCCAACCTCAGTTTATAGTCTTTCTAGTTCTGTTGAGCCTTCAGGGAAAACTTTAATTTTTCAGAACACGCACAGAGTACAGCGAATTGATAGTCTGTTTTACACACCGGCAACAGTATGGGGCGACCTTCAGCTGAAAGCTATGGTTGACAGTAGGCATGCATGGCATGCACGATGAGTGAAGCTGCTGAACGTCTCTTGTTACAGTACAAGCCTAATTTACGAAATTTCCCTGCCAGTGATGTTGTCATAATTGGTTGTGGTGGACAGCGTGTTACACCAAAAGTGATGTATGAGCTTGAGCTCTCAGTTTATGCCTGCAAGATGGTTGTTCCAGGGCAAACCGACGATTTGATCCTGGGCAGCAATGCTATCAAGTGGCTGATTCAAAAAATAAAAGAGACAGATGGATACTGGAGACTCGTGTCCAGCCCGGTTAACTCTGAAGATGTTGAATGTCACCAATTCCTGTCTCTACTTTCAAATGTGGAACGATGGAAGGGTGAAGACATACCTGATAGAGTGGGCACTGCTAAGTTGAAGGAAAAAATAACTCTAGAACCGCACCATGAACATCTCGCTTGGGCTCAACTTCCTGATTCAACAGCTGTTTCTGTGGGGAGCACAGTCATTGTTGAGCCAACCCTCTGTAAATGCCGTCCAAGGAACGTGATCATAGGGAGAGTCATCACACCTATGTGGGGCAGTAGATGGTTGCTGTTCAAAATAATGAACCCTACAGACAAAGTAATCATTCTTAAAGGGATAGTTCGCCCAAAAATTATATTTAAGCCATGATTTACTCACCCTCAAGCCGTTCGAGATGCATATGTCAATCTTTTTTCAGACGAACACATTTTCAGTTATTTTAGAAAATGTCTTAGACCTTTCAGTGGTTATAATGTGAAGCAATGGGGTCCAGCTGATTCAAGTCGCAAAATGTGCATGCATCCTTCACAAAAATAATCCATCCGGCTCCAGGATTATTCACAGGGGGATAAACGAAGGCCTTCTGAGGGTAATCCGTGCAGTTTTGTCGTAAAAATATACATATTTAAAACTTTATAAACGAAAATAACAGGCTTCCGGTGGCGGTCGGCGCGCGTTCATGGAGATGGTTGCTGGCAAATGATGTAGGACGTACCGCAGGGAGCGTTGTGACGTAGAACGAGCGTGACAGCGGAGCCAGAGAGCAGAGCAAAACAAAACTCTACGTTCGCTCTACGTCACGACGTCATTCATCTCCATGAACGCGCGCCGACCGCCACCGGAAGCCAGTTATTTTCGTTTATAAAGTTTTAAATATGTATATTTTTACGACAAAACTGCACGGATTACCCTCAGAAGGCCTTCGTTTATCCCCCTGGAGCCGGATGGATTATTTTTGTGAAGGATGCATGCACATTTTGCGACTTGAATCAGCTGGACCCCATTGCTTCACATTATAACCACTGAAAGGTCTAAGACATTTTCTAAAATAACTGAAAATGTGTTCGTCTGAAAAAAGATTGACATATGCATCTCGAACGGCTTGAGGGTGAGTAAATCATGGCTTAAATATCATTTTTGGGCGAACTATCCCTTTAAGAACATGAAGATTGTGGATGTTTTTACTTGTATTGCTGTGGAAGAGTTGTCTACATCTGAGTCCCTGAAGAGTAACGTTCAGTGTGCTGCAAGTCCTGTAAATCATGTACAGACCAGTGATGAAAGGAGAAACGTGCTGGATAAATTAGAACTGCAGGATCTGGATCTGGATGATTGTGAAGTGTCAGAGGAGTGGAAGGATAGACTTCTGAACCTCATTGAGAAGTACGATTCAACCTTTTCACGTGGAAAAATGGATTGTGGAGAAGCCACCGACTTTGTCCACGAAATCCACTTGGTGGACGAGAAGCCATTTCGACTCCCTTATCGACGTATAGCCCCCAGCCACTATGATAAGCTGCGCACTGCCTTGAGTGAGATGGAAGTTAAAGGCATTATAAGGAAGTCTCAGAGTGAATATGCATCGCCGCTAGATTTAGTGTGGAAAAATAATGGTGACCTTCGTATTTGTACAGATTATAGATGGCTGAATGCGAAGAAAGTGAAGGACGCTCACCCACTCCCACATCAAGTGGATGTACTCGCAGCTTTGGGAGGCAACGTTTTCTTTTCGACCATGGACTTGACTTCTGGCTTTTATAATGTTCCCTTGTTTGAAGAGCATAAAAAGTACACTGCTTTTTCCTCTCCTTTTGGCCTCCACGAATACAATTGTCTACTTCAGGGTTTGACCAACAGTCCAGCGACCTTTATGAGGATGATGATGTCCATTTTCGGGGATGAAAATTTTACAAGCCTTCTCTGTTACTTGGACGATCTGATGGTTTTTGCTCCAAGTGAGCAAGTAGCTCTTGACCGACTGGAACTTGTTTTCTCACGCCTGTCTAAGCACAACTTAAAGCTAGCGCCACAGAAGTGTATGTTCCTCAGGAGATCTGTCAGGTTCTTGGGACACATTGTCACTGGGAATGGTGTCCAGACCGACCCAGAAAAGGTGAAGGTGATCAGTGACATCCAGACTGCTGACCTCATGGAAGCAGATAGCATAACCCCTTCTCAAAAGAAGATCAGATCTTTCCTGGGTATGATTTTATATTATCAGCATTTCATTATAGACTGTTCTGCTAAGGCAAAACCTCTTTTTAGTCTCCTATCAGGTCAGTCACAGAAAAGAGCTCAGAGGAAGTGTGGTCAGATGAGGAAGTCACTCAGTGTCGTGAAGCTTTCACCCGAGGATTGGACTAGTGAATGTTGTACTGTTTTTGAAACTTTAAAGCAAGACTTACTGCACAGTGTGACTCTAGCACACCCAGATTTCAGTCATCCCTTTAATCTCTCTGTTGATGCTTCATTTGATGGCATAGGAGCTGTGTTATCTCAGGTGCCCCCTGGAGAGAAAATTGCACGTCCAGTCGCTTTTGCCAGCAAAATGCTCTCCAAGTCTCAGATGAACTACCCAGCACATAGACTCGAATTTCTGGCTTTAAAGTGGGCCGTTTGTGACAAGTTTAGCCACTGGTTAAAAGGGAGACATTTCACTGCATGGTCTGATAATAACCCCTTGACCTATATTCTAACCAAACCCAGATTGGATGCGTGTGAACAGCGATGGGTGGCGAAGCTCGCTGCTTACGACTTTGACCTGAAGTATGTGCCAGGCACGAAGAACGTTGTTGCAGATGCCTTGAGCAGAGAGCCCTTTGTCAAGTCTTGTGTCAGCCATCGTCTGTTGAAAGAACCATACATTTCTCTCTTGGATGAGGTAAATGGTGTTGTTACTGGAACCGTGCAAGATGCCTTCCGTGTCACTAACAACTGTCAAAATGTGCAGGCTACCAGTGACAACGAAACTGAGAACGAGTTGCAGGATGACGTGAATGACTCATGTCCTGGATCTATTGCTCCTGAAGTTTCTGCTTTTCTGGGTGCTCACTGCGATGGTGGAGTTAGTCCATTGCCCATGACAAGTCCAACGTCACTCCAGCTCCCTGATGAAGATCCATCTGTTGCAATCCCGTTTTCCATACTTGCAAATCTCCAAGAGCAGGACAACATAGTCGGTAGAGTCATCAACTATGTTCAGAGCCTAGCTCTGTGACAAACCTTTTGAAGCACTGGAAAAAGCTAAAGATTCGAAATCGTGTGCTGTACAGAGTGAAGAAAGATCGACTGATGAATAAGAAACTCTTCCAATACGTTGTACCAGATTCCCTAAAGCATGATGTTCTCCGTGGTGTTCATGACTCAGCTGGACATCAAGGTGGTGCAAGAACTCTCTCCCTTGCAGATGAAAAGTTCTTTTGGCCAGGAATGAGTAAAGACATCAAGCTTTATGTGAAAAACTGCCAGAGGTATGTTGTCGGAAAAACACCAGAGCCAAATGCTCGTGCGCCCCTTGAACATATTCGCACCTCTGAGCCTATGGAACTAGTATGTATTGACTTTTGGAGTGCTGAACAGACTTCAGGGAAGGTCGATAATTTCCTAGTAGTGACAGATCATTTTTCTAAGATGGCACACGCCTTCCCCTGTCACAACCAGTCGGCTAAGCAAGTTGCCCATCGCCTTAGGAATGACCTCTTCTGCATTTATGGATTTCCAAAGAGAATACATTCGGACCAGGGTGCAAATTTTGAAAGCAAAATCATTAAGAACTTGCTTGAGATGGCTGGTGTTAAAAAATCGCACACCACTCCATACGACCCAATGGGTAACGGTCTGGCAGAACGTTTCAATGGGACCTTGGGTAATGTGATTAGAGCTCTCCCAGTGAAATCCAAGGCGAGGTGGCCACAGCTTCTAAGAACGTTAACCTTCAGTTACAATTGTACTGTGCATGAAACAACCGGGTTCGCTCCTTTTTATCTTATGTTTGGGCGTATCCCGAGGCTGCCGATCGACATCATGTTTCAGCATGTCCTTTGCGATGAGAGGGTGGTCAGCCACCATGAGTTTGTCACTGCACTGAGAAGAGATCTGAGCGCAGCTGCAGAAATTGCCCGGAAACACAGTCTCAAAGAGCAGAACCGCCATGCCATTCTTTACAATCGGAAGGTCAGAGGTTCACCCTTAGCTATGGAGTTAGAATCATGCCAAAACCTCACACACACACAAAACGTGTTTTACTCACACCCAACGATTCACAAACAAACTCAGTGTGGTTTGCAAATATAAAACATCACTCACAAACTAATGCATTTTGTTCTGCAAATAAAAAACGTACCTATCAAACAAATACAGTATGTTTTACATATACAAAGAAACGTATTTCTTCAATGACAAAAATATCCTCCAAGTACAAACTCAAATCTTATCAAAGTAAAAAAAAAAAACCTTCAAGTACAAAACAAAATCCTTCAAGTACAAAACAAAATTCTACAAGTACGAAAAACTGTCATGTGACTTTTGGCACTAATTTTCCGCCTTGCTGATCCACACACAAATGCCTTCAGATCCACACACATGCTAGTAAACGGTCATGTAATTCGCACTCCACAACAGCAGGTGGCGCTGTTACCGACTTGCTTAGCGGCGCCACGGACATGGAAAGAGAAGAGAAGAAGAAACGCTAGCGTGGGGGACGTTTTGAACATGATAGCTGTGTTCCAACGTGAAGGCTGCATCCTTCGAAGGACTGAAGACTTCAAGGATGCAGCCTATTCACCTTATTCCGCCCCGCCCACTTTTAATACTTCGCGCTTCCGCATTTTGTCATCCGACTTCCGCTAAACTGACACGGCACATCCGGTAGCTATTTCAGTAGTTAGAAGATTGTTTATAGTTAGCCAAAACTTTATCAAAATGACAAATTACGTTAATACCGTAAATGTTTTAAATTGGGAGCACGGAAAAAACTTCGTACGACTATCAGTTCGTCTCACATAGTCTCATCCATCGTCATTGTTGTTGTGGTCAGAGGTAACGTTAACCTATGGGAATATTTAACTACGTCCTGTCAGAAGGAGTTGACGGAGCAGCAATAAAAAATTATTTGTAAATAATAAGGAATGAGAATATTTAGGGTTAAGGATAGGAGATTAGGTAATTGGTTAAATATGAATGATTAAATAAGTTGTATAAAATCAGTTGTAAGAAGTGCTTGATGTTTTCAGGAAGCTAGAGACACCTTCTACTTACCTTCATGTAGATACATTTCACCATTTACATTTCATAAGTAATAAACCAAGATGGTATTCATTTGCAAACTTGACCGTGACGTATTCCTTCTAACTAGAAGACTTAATTCATTTAAGTTTAAAGGGGAATCTACAGAGCTCACATTATATTGTTTTATAATAAATGACTGACAGGTAAAATCTGGTCACATTGTAAAGGTTTATAAAAATAACTATTCATAACAGGTAATATCTGGTCATTGTAAAGGTTTATAAAAAAAACTTCATAACAGGTAACATCTGGTCATTGTAAAGGTTTATAAAAATAGCTATTCATAACAGGTAACATCTGGTCATTGTAAAGGTTTATAAAAACAACTATTCATAACAGGTAACATCTGGTCATTGTAAAAGTTTATAAAAATAACTAATTATAACAGGTAACATCTGGGCACATTGTAAAGGTTTATAAAAATAGCTAATTATAACAGGTAACATCTGGGCACACTGTAAAGGTTTATAAAAACAACTATTCATAACAGGTAACATCTGTTTTACAAGATTCACAAGGAGGACAAGTTTCCCCTTCCTTTCATAGAGGAGATCGGTAATGGTGAAGCCTCTGTCTGCCATTACTTCATCGCCTGGACGAGGTTATTAAGTGCACGATATTGAAGAAAAATGCGATATGCGATAACTCATTAAACAATGCGATATTCGATATGCGATACGATAATGCTTAAAGTATATAAAATTAACTTAAATTAGATTTAAAATTATATAACCTACATATGTGTTTCACATTCTTTTTGTAACAAGAAAACATCCCTTCAACTTGTGAAAGTGAACATCAGTGTTTTACTGTATATAAGATGTTATTTTAACATCAGTGTAAACCACAGGGTTCAGGTTATCCTACATTAGGTCTATTTAACAACAGAAACTGAATAATTAAATGTAAAAGTAAAACACTGCTTAGTTTTTCACTGTATGAATTATATAAACTGATTAAAGCTTATTAAAGCTAAAAAAAATTATGCATATTGCAATATATACATTTGCGATATTTTGATATATTGTGCTCTACATGTTGTGTTTGGAAACTGCTCTCTGAAACACTTCTCCATGATGTCAAGCCAACGCGAAATCACCTTGCTTACAATGGACTGAGAAACACCAAACCTTTCAGCAAGATCACCCTGCAATAAATTAAAGGGTTAGTTCACCCAAAAATGAAAATTCTGTCAGTAATTACTCACCCTCATGTTGTTCCAACCCCGTAAGACCTTCGTTCATCTTCGGAACACAAATTAAGAAAAATTATAAAATGGAGGAGTGAGAATGGAGGACAGCTCTCAGATTTAATCAAAAATATCTTAATTTGTGTTTCCGAAGATGAACGAAGGTCTTACGGGGTTGGAACAACATGAGGGAGAGTAATTACTGACAGAGTTTTCATTTTTGGGTGAACTATCCCTTTAAGACGCAGCTTCATCAGAGTCATCAGGAGCTGATACCAAGTGTGTAGCTGAAAGCTGTTGGTGTGTGAACTGGTAAGGTGCTCGGCAAATGAGTGGAATGCATCCAATGTCGACCCTGTGTAGAGCTGACAAAGGTGGTCGTTTCTCAGCAGAGTTATGTAGTATGGCACTGGCTCAACGCATTGTGTTCCCATTTCAGATGTAGGAGGCTTCAGGTTGAGTTGAGATTTTGGAGCGTAGTTGTGGTCAGAGACAGATGGATCCTCCCATTGTGTATCTGCATCACAGGTCTGGGGCATGTGGCTGTGATCCTCCTCACAGTTGTCCACTGCAACACTGACTCTCATCGATGATCTAAGGAAATAATAGAACCATAAGCATTTTTACATTAGTACTTAAAATAGATTTAAATAGTACTTTTTTAAATTAGATTTAAATTTAAAATGTAGATTTAAATTAGTACTTAAAATGAGAATTAATTAATTTATGATGGCACTCATACTTAGAACAGTGTGAAAAAGAAAGATGCATTAAAAACGAGACAGTATACACACAATCTCCTAACTCTATGTAACATATGTAACATAACATACTCTATGTATTGGTCAATATCAATATCTGAATGAGAGATGTAGCTAGCTGGCCTCCTAACAGGAATAATGTGAGCTATTGTAAGACTGTAATGTACCATAATATATTGTACTATCCAGAATATTCTTTCATTCATTCTTTATTTCAGACCCTTAGGTCCATATCACAAAGTAAACGAAATATAAGAAATATGACATATAGGTGGCCAATGGTAATCATGCAAGATTCGTTGTATTTTGTGAACGGCTCGTTACTAATGTATTCATAGAACGGACTTCATCTAACGTTAGGCTAACAAGCACATAGATAGGTAAGTTAGGAAACAACAGTTAGGTAAGTTAGCTTACCTGAATCTGACAACCTGTTCAGCACCCGGCGGGACTTCTTTACCAGAATATCGTAGCCGAGCCTTTACTCAGGGTAAGGGTGTTCGTTCGTCAGTCTGCTCCCCGTCCATAAAATGGTACGAACACATATAACACACATGGTACGAACACACAGCGCTTGGGTGAGCACTTCAAGTTTAGCGCCTTCCGCCGCCATTGCCTCAGGTGCTCCACGTGTAAATCGTAAAGTACACCACAACACTCCGATCGCTTTAGCCTACATTGTGTTCGTAACACCGTTGGTTAAATTGTTCTATCCTCTTAATCCAATTGTTATGTCAGCCCCTAACTGAGCATATAATACTTCACATATTTTACCGTTACAACTATAGAATTACGCTAGAAACTAGCGTAGGTCGTTTCAGCCGGAAGTTGAAGTCCCGCTCAGCCGGAAGTAAGATGACAAAATGAGCGTAATGGCGTCGCCCTTGTTGTCATGGAAAATAAGGTGAATATGCGTCCTTCGAAGGACGCACCATGTAGCCTTCGTAGGATTTCCTAATTGCGCAACCAGGTGTTTCTGATCACCGCTCCAGGTGCCAAGCAGCGGTGCGAGAGGACAGCTGCGAACCTGATAATTCACTTGATAGCCTAATTGAGTAAACAGCTATGTAGCCAGAATTGGCTATTGTATTTTTTATGTTTTATATTTTACTGGAGGACATGGTGAGGATGTTTCAGCCCCGGCGCTGCCAGGTCATGTATTTTCGGTTTAGCCCGGTTTGAATATAAAACCCAACTGAATATAAAAAAGTCCAGTATTTCTCGCGCTCGTCATCGGCAGCTGTCACAGTTGCCAGGAGACAAGAACAATCCTCCGTAGACTAGACCAGTCCGAGCGCTTCAGATGCGCCCTTTGTATAGGATGCTGTAGTTAGCAACAATTTGTTAATATTGTGACAATAGACCTACATTTTGTTTCTTTAATTTTCGGAACTGCATATTTCGTTAAGTGTTCACGTACAAATGTGAAGTAACCTACTGAAGTACTTTTTTCCCCACACATATGATTTTACATTAAACTACACAATTATATAATGTAACAACCTTGAAAATATTCAGAAGTAAAATGCAGTAGTAGCATAATATAAATACAAAACTATAATAAAAACCCTGACAAGGAGTTTTTTCCCCTGCAGAATACATACCTCTAGTTTTACTCTTGATACTTTAAGTACATTAGAGTATGCAAGATAATTTTGCTTAACTAAGGTTTTAATAGGTTTCCCCCAATGCAGTATTAGTAGTTATTAAAAGTACTTTTTTCAGAAATATACTCTTTGAAAAAAGAAAAGAAAAAAAACCTCAGTGACATGGGAGCCATCGATTGAATCAGCCCTGCAAACCTGTTGGTAGACAACTTAGTGGATAGTGGAAATATGCACTCAAACACTCTGGAGACCATCCCAGATGATGTCCCACCAGCAGGAGGGGCAGCCCATCCCGGTCCAGCAGCTCCAGGGTCTCCCTGCTCAGCTCAATAGAAGTCTTCATCATTTTTTTCTTATTTTATGTATTGTAAATGTAAATGTTTATGTTGATTTTGATATGTTTAACGTATGTTGTTCATAGTTAGAAAAAGTACTTTAATGTAGCCTGTGGAACAAATGATTTTCATTTACCAATTGTATTTGAAAAAAAAAAAAGTATAGAAGAATTTGTTTCATGTAGAAATTATTACTGTCATTACAAAAATAAACAATGACCAGAACAATTCATTCTCTTTTATTTACACATTTAAAGTTGCATAAAAACACAGAATTTTTCTTTCCTTTTAAAAAATAAAAGTGAAAAAAGCTAAACAAGAATAAAAAATATATATATTTTCAATCATTCTCTCAAGAAGAGAAAACAGCCTGTCCATCCTCTCCCTACTCTCCAGTGCTCTCCTCGCCTCTGCCTCCCTTTGTAGTTGGCCTCTCTGTCTCGCCGCCTTCATGCTGCTGGTGCTGCCCCTGGCTCCTCCTCACCGTGGGCACCCACTGCTGAATTCGGCCCTGGTGTGTCCTCAGGGATTGAGGCAATGAGGACGGGGGTTGGTGCAATGCCTCTGTCCCAACACCTCATCCATGAGGACAAACCAGGGCCAAGTTTCAGCAGTGGGTTTCCCACTCACACCCTCACCTGTCCCAGGACACTTGCAATCCTAAGAGCAGAGCAAATGAACCATGGCTTGTTAACAACAACAGCACAATACATTTCAGCAAAGACGTGTATTAACTTTCTTACTTTGTATTTTTATTTTTTTTCCTGAATTGCTCTAAAAAAGCAGAAAAGGGTACTTAACACAGGGGTGCAATCTTAAGTGCATTGTTAACACTGCAAGATATGACACATCAAGACATGCATACAAAATACTTAAGAAATCATATTTCTATATACTCAAATTTGGTTAAAACCACATAGCTTTCATGACAGCACTACAAAAACACATAAAAGTGAAACCCCATTCCCTTATAAACTGCTTTTCCTATTGTTGTGGGCTTTATAGGGTGAAAAAAAAAAATGTTATTTGAAAACTATGAATTTGCAGTTTGTAATTAACTAGCTAAACTACATGATCCAAAGTACTTAACTACTGAAAAAGCAGAGATTTAAATGCACTGCAGTTTAACGACAACCAACTACTGTAAACTGTAGATTAACTGGTAATTGAACTATATGCATCATAAACAAATAAAATGGCCAGACATATTTTTACCAGTCTTTCTATTGTTGTCATCATCTCATAACTTCGTCACTTCACATTAACTTGGAAAGGTAATAAAAAAAAAAAACTTCCTAAAGTGTCACAATAAATGGGAAAAACGAGTCCAACAAGACGTATAATAGGTGGATATGGCAACACGGAGGCTGCACCCGCGCCCTCACTCACAAGTCACAACACGCTCTCAAGCCCCGTTCACTGTTCTAACGTTACCTTCTCGCAGCGACATGAATTGCAAACACTCATATGAAGTGGTTTAAAAGGCTAATTAATCATTCAGAGAGCTTGAAATTTTATTTTTGAATATAATTTTTTTTACCGAGGTCCGGACCTCGGTGACCTCATAGCTGGCTACGGCCATTCACCCTACCCACGACAGACATTTCTGGAGTTTGATATTTACTAACTAAATATACTAACATTTCTAACATTAGATTTTTCACCAGCAACGACTGCAAACTCACCTGTTGGCATAGACAGTAAAAGAAATGGACACAGCGACCCCATTGGATTCAACGGAGACAAAGTGAAGCCAATTAGAAACTCTTACTTCCTGGGGGTCCAGCGTACTGCGCAGACTCAAACTGAGCTTGACGCCGTAGATGTGACGTGAGCAAACCGTCTGTCTTCTAGTAGCTGTGCCAAGAGAAATCTGAATCATTCCCTTCCGAGACTTGCAGAGACGGAGAGTGTGAGTAGGAGCTGTCTATGAGCTAGGAGCAGGAGAAACTTTTAGTAGGTGTTCTGATTAATTACTTTGTCATTTTGTCTCAACGTCTTCCCGATTGCCCGCGCGCTTCTCCTCCTGTCCATACGGTAATTTCCTACTGTGCGACAGAGAGTCGCGTGGCTGTGACGCAATTGTTAGCTTATTTTTACAAAAATTGCTTCTACGGGGCCATAACGTAAGCTACAAGGTAATGAAGCCTTTTATACATTTTCGTGTTTCTTTAGAAATAAATAATGGACGAATGGAGTCTTTAAACACCTCAGATGTGAAGTTATTCGCTGTCAAAGTGACGCCAAAATGAATGGGAGTCAATGGGATGCTAACAGCAGGTGGGGGTCCGCTAGCCAATGGCGTCGCCCGGGGGTACCTTCAAAATAATAGAAATCCATGCCCCCCTGCCTGTTGGCCGCTCATCTCGTTCAAAAAACGTCCCCCACGCTAGCGTTTCTTCTTCTCTTCTCTTTCCATGTCCGTGGCGGCGCTAAGCAAGTCGGTAACAGCGCCACCTGCTGTTGTGGAGTGCGAATTACATGACCGTTTACTAGCATGTGTGTGGATCTGAAGGCATTTGTGTGTGGATCAGCAAGGCGGAAAATTAGTGTCAAAAGTCACGTGACAGTTTTTCGTACTTGTAGAATTTTGTTTTGTACTTGTAGAATTTTGTTTTTTACTTGAAGGTTGTTGTTTTTTTACTTGAAGGATTTTTTTTGTACTTGAAAGATTTTAGTTTGTACTTGGAGGAAATTTGTCATTTTTGTCATTGAAGAAATACGTTTCTTTGTATATGTAAAACATACTGTATTTGTTTGATAGGTACGTTTTTTATTTGCAGAACAAAATGCATTAGTTTGTGAGTGATGTTTTGTATTTGCAAACCACACTGAGTTTGTCTGTGAATCGTTGGGTGTGAGTAAAACACGTTTTGTGTGTGTGTGAGGTTTTGGCATGATTCTAACATGATTCAATCAGTGAGACCAGAGATTAATGTTTACAGGATTACGGATGTTCAGACTGGCAAAGAAAAAGTGGTGCACAGAAATCTGTTGTTTCCAGTGAATTTTTTATTCTGGGATGATGGTGAGGAAGAATCAGTTCGATCAGATTCCACTGGTGCTACCCGTGGCAGTGCTCTCGATTCCGCTCTGATGGATGATCCTGATCCTGTTTCAAAGACATCAGAATGGTTAATGCAGATGGATGGAACACATGACAGTGACGAAATGCAGGATGCCACTTGTGGTGGAGTTTCAGACATTCCTGATGAGATGACTCCTGAGTGGCAATGATCAGTACAGTGCAGAACCTGAGCATGTTCCTGAACCTGCTGAGAGTATAAAGAGTTTACCTGCAACCAAGCCAAATGAGTACCCCAGTTGTTTGCAAGAACCTGATAACAGACTTGCCCCTGTCATTTGCAAACAGCCCACAAGTACATATACAGGCCACATCACTACACGATTAGGGAGATCAGTTAAGCCCCCTAACAGACTTATTTGTGAAATTGATAGTCAGAAAATTGTGGAAAGTGGTTCACACAGTGATGCACAAGTTATTTTTCAAGGAACTAACTTTGTAGTGGAGTTGTTAAGGAACATTTTTGTTTAAAATGACTGAGTCTAAATGATGATTCATATCTAAGAGTCGACTGTGATGTTAAGAGAATGACTTTGAAGTGAGTTTTTCTTCTCTGAGAAAGAGTCTGAGAAGTTTGTTGTTTGCATCAAAAGATATTTGAAGAGCAGAGATACATTTGTAACCACTAGAAGCGTGTAGACTGCACCTCCTATAGTCTGTGTTAAGTGTGGAACCTGGTACCATTCCATTCTTTCACACTTCCTGGGGAAGAGATAAATTCTGACATACTGTATTGTAAAGCTCTTTTACTCACACCTGTTTTTATTTTTATAATTTTCTTTTTCTGCAATCTTTACTGTGTATTTAGTTTGTTACATATTCCGGTTCTAGCGCAATTTAGCAGAATTTAAGGGGGGTGTATGTAACAGAGTTTAAATAATGCTGTTAAATGCATGCATTAATTGGGAAAACTCGACATTGGCTGTTGCATCCCTTGCATTTGCGTGCGTGATATTAAGGGTGGAGCTACGTCACCACCAGCAGAGTTTCACATCTCTCGCTGCTGGTAAGTCGCATCAATAAGCGCTGCATCATAAAAACTGAGTTTAGATTGTTAAGTGTAAGGTTGGACTTTTATACTACTCACAAGTTTACTTCATTTGTCTGTCAGTCGAGTCATGTGTTATTTGCGATGATAAAATGAAGTGTGTGTGTGTGTGTGTGTGTGTGTGTGTGTACCCTGCTTGTGAACTCAGTATCTCAGTTTATTTCATTCAAGACTTTGAGCAACGTTGATGCGTTGATGCACATTAATCAGCTTTTGGTCGTGTTTGTCCCAGGTATGTACTATATATTTGGATTTGTCATGTTCTGTGTGGAAATGTATTAGCCGAGTTGAGTATTAGCATTAACACGCGTGCTATGTGCTCGCACGTGCTGAACTGTGTAACTGCGCCATTTTAGGTCGGCGTTTTTCCTCTTTCTGTTTTTCAATTATACAAAATATGTAAAAGATGGTTACTTAAGTTTATAGTTTTTCTGCATTTATGTGAATTGATGAGAAATGAGAACAGAGAAAGTGATTTATATTTTATTTCTTTAATGTATGTTTTATTTTAAGTTTTATTCCACTATATGTTCACGATCACTTTGTAAAAATGTATATTCAGCAGAGTTTCACATCTCTCGCTGCTGACTTTGAGCAACGTTGATGCACATTAATCAGCTTTTGGTCGTGTTTGTCCCAGTTTTGTCTGTCCCAGGACCCAGTAAAGTGATCTCTTGAGTGACCATCCACCTGCTCTCAGTGTGATTCCATCCACACAAACACACACAGTCACACATGTATAAATCCTGTTTGTTTGCATGAATAATTAATGAGATTGATTTCGCTCCATATGTTAGTGACAAGATTTTTCAAGTGAATAAATACATAGATCCGCAAAGTTTGTTTGTGTACTCTGGTCTAGTGGGAGTGCTTTTGTTAAGTGTGTCAGAGGTTCTGGGTTCTAATCCACCCTAAACAGTGGTGGGGACAGGACCCACCTGTCCCACCCGAAAATTTTTACCTGCATATGGTCAACCCACCAAAACACCTTCCGTTCATGAAATATGAGCATTTCATTCTTTCCATTATAATATTATATTCCATCCATTATAGACAGCAAGGAGACATGTGAAAGTTATTTTTCATATTATGAATATATACATTTTATGTTTAGACTTGGTTCTGCAAAAACATGATGGGTACAATAAAATAAACCAATTAAAAATAAAGGTTGTAAAGATGGTTTTCAAGTGATGCCATAGTTCCCTTTCAAGGGAACTCGCGTTGCGTCGAGTTTGACGCTATGGGAACGCTTTGCGTGATGACGTCTTGAAGCACATGTAAAATCAGTCCAATGGTGTGGCGGAACGTCAGAGGCGGGTGACGTCACGTACCAGGAAGCTATAAAAGCCGTCTCGAAACAGAAAACGAAAGCTTTCTGAGTCTTCAGTTGTGCTCTGTGTGAAATCTGTCTGTTTATTTGGTGTTGTCTGTCTATATCATATATATATATATTCAGTATGGCGAGCGAGCAGCAGTTTAGAGTGTGTGTCCATCCCTGCCCGCGTTATTTAACGGGAGGTGACACACACACTCTTTGTGTTGTTTGTTTGGGAGAGGAGCATGCCCAGTCAGCACTCGAGGGTGGTGACTGTGTGCATTGCTGTGCGCTTCCATTGCATACGCTCCGATCCCGCTTGGCTCGGTTCAATCCCGACCACGCTCCCCAGGGCTCGGGTCCCGCCGCTGCCGAGGCACGGCGTCGATCTCAGACCTGGGGTTCACAGATGGATTTATCAGTGGATGTTGAGACGGGCTCTGCCTTATCTCAGCATCCGTCTGATAGATCCAGTGCCTCTTATCAGGGTGTGGAAGCACGCGCTGCGGTTTCTTCCCCCCCGATAGAGGTACCAGTACTGCAACTATCCAGCTCTGAGGAGTTGGATGTTGTGAGTATTGTAGCTGAGTCTGAGGATTCGCCACCTCAGTCTCATGCGTTTGAGGAACTGCTCGATGTCATTACTAGAGCTGTTGACAGACTGTCTATTGAGTGGCCAGAAGATAGGCAGGACGTTCGTTCGAAAAGTAAGCTCGACGAACGCTTCCTGCCATCTTGTGCGCAGCCCCAGCGCAGGAGCCTGCCGTTTTTCCCCGATCTCCACACCGAGGTGTCGAGATCGTGGGCGAAACCAGTGTCATATCGAGTGTATACTGCACAAACATCACACTATTCATCCATTCACAATTATAAAGAGCATGGTTATGGGGAGATGCCGAAGGTGGAAGAGACGCTCGCGAGCTATCTCTCTCCAGCAACGGCATCTTCTCTGAAGGCTCCTGCACTTCCATCCAAGCCAGTAAAAGTTACTTCTTCCCTGGTTCATAAAGCTTATGCCGCCGCCGGTCAAGCTGCAGCGTGTTTACATACAATGTCCATAATGCAGGCTTACCAGGCTGAGTTATTGGGTGATTTTGAGGAGGGCGGGGGTATTAGTGCTGATACGGTGTCTGAACTGCGTAGAGCCACGGATTTGTCTCTCAGGGCCACCAAGGAGACGGCTAAATCCATCGGCCGCTCTATGGCAGCCCTGGTGGCCACTGAGAGGCATCTGTGGCTCAACTTAAGTGACATAAAGGACAAAGAAAAACATGTTCTTTTAGATGCACCAGTATCCACGCAAGGGTTATTTGGAGACGCAGTTAATAGTGCTGTAGCGAAGTCACAAGAAGCTTCAAAACAGGCAGCTGCACTTCAGAAACTTCTCCCCCGCCGTTCTTTCTATGAGGCTGCTGAGCGGGAGCAGCCTCACTCCTCTAAAAAGAGCGCTGAGCACCGCGCCACTCAGAAACAGAGCGTTTCCTCCCGTGCTCCCCCACAAAAATCTCGGGGACACGGAGGGCGCTCTCAAACCCAGCAGTCTTCGAGGGGTAAAACGGATCTGCGGACCGTTATTACCGCCAAGAAGGCTGCTGGGAAAAAGTCCTGATGTCTGAGGGCTCAGGACAAATGAGGGTAGTCCCCCCGAAGCAGAGCGGTTAACACCTCTTTTCACGGTGCCCGTCTCTCTTCGGTGCCCTCAGGGGACCGTTCTGCCAATCCTGCCGCCTCCGGCGTTACAGGGCGCAGCGGTCTCCGGCGAGCACATATCTCAAGGTCCACCCGGAAACGTAGTGGCCTCGGGATGCCCGCCCCCTCTGAGGAGGGTGCTAGAGCAGTCTGTTTGGTCGTTCCCTGCCGGTGCGCCGTTACAGGGCGACGAACCGACTGCTCAACAGCAGGAGAAAAATACGGTGCCGTCTCTCTTCGGTGCCCTCAGGGGACCGTTCTGCCAACCCTGCCGCCTCCGGTGTTACAGGGCGCAGCGGTCTCCGGCGAGCACATATCTCAAGGTCCACCCGGAAACGTAGTGGCCTCGGGATGCCCGCCCCCTCTGAGGAGGGTGCTAGAGCAGTCTGTTTGGTCGTTCCCTGCCGGTGCGCCGTTATAGGGCGACGAACCGACTACTCAACAGCAACAAAATCCAGAAACCAGTCTCGAGAGACTGGTACCTCTAGTAGAATCTTTGACAGCGTGGAAGCTACTGTCAAATGTTTCTCGTTGGGTCCTGCAGACCGTGGAAAAAGGGTATTAGATACAATTCTAGTAACGCCCACCGCGGTTTATGGGGGTCCTGCCCACAATGGTGGGCCCCGAGCAGGTTCTGGTTATGGAACAGGAAGTAAACACTCTGTTAGAGAAAGGGGCCATAGAATATGTACCTCCCTCCAACAGGGAAACCGGGTTTTACAGCCGGTACTTCATAGTTCCAAAGTAGGACGGGGGATTGCGTCCCATTTTAGGTCTTCGAGTTGTCATGCAGCTCAAGTTCAAAATGTTAACATTGAGACAATCGTGCCACAGATTAGTCCGAGGACTGGTTTGTCACGATAGACCTCAAGGACGCATATTTCCATCCGTCCGTGTCATTGGAAGTTCCTGAGGTTTGCTTTCGGGGGCAAAGCATACCAATATCGAGTTCTTCCATTCGGCCTGGCTTTATCACCCCGCACTTTCACCAAATGCGTGGATGCAGCTCTGGCGCCTCTGCGCCTCCGGGGTATTCGCATCACGAACTACATCGACGATTGGTTGATTTTAGCTCAGTCGCATTAGATGGCGGTTCAACATCGAGATGTTGTTCTCGCCCATATGAAAGAGTTGGGGTTACGGCTGAACGCCAAGAAGAGTGTGCTTCTCTATTTTAGAGGACCACTTTTTTAGGCGTGGTTTGGGATTCAGTGTCGATGCAGGCGCGCCTGTCATCGCCACGCTTCGATCCTGGCAGCTGTGAGAAGTGTAAAGCTAGGCCAGCTACTCACTGTCAAACAGTTCCAGAGACTGTTGGGTCTCATGGCAGCAGCTTCCAACGGGATACCTTTTGGACTGCTGCACATGAGGCCCCTGCAGTGGTGGCTCAGGACCAGAGGGTTTTTCCCCGAGGGGCAACCCATTTCGCACAATCAAGGTCACGCGGTGATGCCTACGTGCCTTGGTTATGTGGAAGAAACCTTGGTTCCTGTCCCAGGGCCCAGTGCTGGGAGCTTCTTGTCGTCGCAAACTGCTAACGACGGATGCTTCCCTCACGGGTTGGGGAGCGATCCTGAGGGTCGCTCATCTCAAGGTCTGTGGGAAGACCATCATCGTTCCTGGCATTCTATAGCCTAGAGATGTTAGCTGTCTTCCGGGCTCTGAGGAGCTTTATCACAGGTCTCAGGGGACACCATGTGTAGTACATACGGACAACACGTCGGTAGTCGCCTATATCAAGGGGGTTTGCGCTGGCACGCCATATCCTCTTGTGGTCCCAGGGGAAGTTGCTGTCACTCAAGGCAGCCTACATCCCCGGGGTCCAGAATATAGGAGCAGACACTCTGTCGAGACAGGGGCCGAGGCCCGGGGAATGGTGGCTCCACCCCCGAGGTGGTGGAGCTGATATGGAAATTATAAGTGGATCTGTTTTTCATCTCGAGAGACGTCTCACTGTCCACTTTGGTTCTCCCTCACGCATCCAGCTCCTCTGGGACTGGATGCTATGGTACAGACGTGGCCGAGGCTACGTCTGTACGCCTTTCCCCCAGTTGCTCTGCTCCCGGGAGTTCTGGAAAGAGTTCGCAGGGACCGGGTTTGCCTGCTTCTTATAGCCCCGCGCTGGCCGGGCAGAGTATGGTTTCCCGATCTTGTGTCCCTCCTCGACGGGCCTCCTCTGGAGCTACCCGTCAGGAGGGACCTTCTGTCCCAAGCAGGGGGCTCGATTTTTCACCCCCGACCAGAACTGTGGAACCTGTGGGCTTGGCCTCTGAGGGGGCCCAGCTCATAGAGTCAGGTCTCTCAACCGAGGTTGTTGAGACCATTCTACAGTCCAGAGCTCCCTCCACGAGGAAACTTTATGCCCTGAACTGGAGAGTATTCACCTCTTTGTGTAGTGACCGTCGGTTGGATCCAGTCAACTGCCCAATTGGTACAGTTCTGGAGTTCCTGCAGGACCGGTTCACTGCAGGTCTGACCCCGTCCACTTTAAAGGTTTATGTGGCGGCCGTAGGTGCTTACCACAGTCCTTTGGGTGGAATGTCTGTGGGGAAAGACCCCTTTGGTATCTCGTTTCCCTCGTGGCACTTGGCTTTCGAAATCGGACCAGGAGGCGAATAATTTGCTTTGCCCTGTTCGGGCGTTAGACGCGTATGTCCACAGAGCTGCCCTGTGGCGTAAAAGTGACATTTGCTCCCCTAACAAGGGAGGTCCAGTGTCTAAGCAAAGGATGAGCAGTGGGTGGTTGAGACTATCTCACTTGCTTATGAGGCGGCTGGACAGCCTTCTCCTTTGGCTGTCCGGTCGCACTCTACGAGGAGTATGGCGGCCTCTAAGGCCCTTATATCAGGAGTTTCGTTACAGGACGTTTGTGATGCGGCAGGCTGGTCCTCACCGCACACTTTCGTCAGGTTCTACTCTCTGGATCTAGACTCTGCTCCAGGGTCTCATGTTTTGTCTTCCTAGTGCTGCTCACCAGATTTCACACAGGACAGACATTTGTAGCTATGGAGGCGTTGGTATAGACGTTCCCATAGCGTCAAACTCGACGCAACGCGAGTTCCCTTGAAAGGGAACGCCTCGGTTACGACTGTAACCTCGGTTCCCTGAAGAGGGAACGAGCGTTGCGTCACCTTGCCATATCTCCTTCATGCCTGTCAACACGACTTCAGACTTTACGAAGCTTTCGTTTTCTGTTTCGAGCCGGCTTTTATAGCTTCCTGGTACGTGACGTCACCCGCCTCTGACGTTCCGCCACACCATTGGACTGATTTTACATGTGCTTCAAGACGTCATCACGCAAAGCGTTCCCATAGCGTCAAACTCGACGCAACGCTCGTTCCCTCTTCAGGGAACCGAGGTTACAGTCGTAACCGAGGCGATTTCTTTCAATGATCAGTTCTTAAATTAATATTTTTTTCTTAATGTAAAGAACATTTTAATAATCTGAAGAAACTTTTGCCACTATAAAGATCATTTTGTGGAATGAAAAGTTTCAATGGATGTTAAAGGTTCTTCAGGGAACCATCAACTGCAATAAAAAAAAAAGAAAAACTTTATTTTTGTGAAACATTTTTGCCGTCTGTGCCGATGTTGATTTCAATGTAGGGTTTTTTCTGTAAAATTCAAGAATGATATATTATATATAATACAAAGATTATATATCTGTACAATATCCAGTTATTTATTATTACAAAATCACAAACCTGTATTTTTTTTGCATTTCATTTTTGAGGTTTTACTGTTCTTGAGTAAACAAGCTATTTCAGAAATTGCATAAATAACTGTACAACATGCACAAACATGACATTTTAGTGATACAACTTCCTTTGGTTTCCAAATACTTGAAATCCATTACAAAAATAGCACTGCGTGTTATTTTTGTGCTGTGTAATGTCTTATTTTAGACATACATTTGTAATTTACTATTATAAAAAGCAGTATATTCACTAACATAAACAAATAAGCATCATGCAATAACTAACAGAAACTATGCAGGCGTTATTTAGAAGTATTAGACATATTTGTTTGTTCTTTGCTTAGGATTTGTCTGCATTTATTGGGTAAATAAGCATCACACACCTGGAGAAAATACTGATTGCCTAAGATTAAAAGCTCAATCATGTTTAGATACACAGTGCTTTTCACACAAGAGTGTCCTTCACATCACAGTCTCACGATTTACAAGAAACTAAAACAAAGTATCCCCTCACATGGATGGGACATTTAGATCTTCACATTTAGTTGTCACTGTGATTAAGGAAGGAACAACAACTTGATAAGCACAAATAAACAAACTGCGGATACAACAAAATCATGCAGGAAGTTGAGTTTGATGCGCAACTCGTTTGTCTTGATGGTGAAACCTGTAAAAAATCCAACTTGCAAATTGTTAACTCAGTTGAAAATTTTAAGTTGAGTGGACAATTTTTTGACTGCAATGTTGAGTTTACTTATAAAAACTATTTAACTGCAAGTGTACTACTTTTTGTCCGATGAACACAAACAATTAAGTTGAGAAAACATAATATTTTGATTTCATAGTTCGAACATTTAACTTCCCGTCATCGCGCATACGCAGTCTGTCTCGCTGTATGTTAGTCGGGGTTTCCTCCTTCCACCACGCTATCGAAGGGACTGGATTTCATCTGATTGCGTTAAGTTTTCTTTAAGCTTTATGAATGAAAATAGGCTATAAATTGCACACATATGTTGATAAAGTATAGTATTATGTTAAAAGATATATTTCGTGGTAACGATAAGTTTCTATTGTTAGAGATTATCCATGTAGCACATTGCTACTTAACGTTATTGCTACCCAGACTAGAGTGAGGAAACATGCTTGAATGAGAAAAGAAGGACAAGGACGTGCATGGTGTTTAAAAGATGTTAAAAATGTTAAGTTCAGTAAGTTGTGAATAAAGACTAAAATGCGGTGCAATGTCTTAAGTGAACATAAGGCTAGTTACGTATGTAACTGTGGTTCTGTGAATTCCGGATGACCGCCAGAGGCAGTGCAAAGCACTAGTGGATAATCGCTGCGCCAGCTAGATAGATCGAGAAGAATATAACAGAATATAACCCTTCAGAAAACTACAAACAAGGTTATGAGACCCAAGGGAAGCACCAGCAACCTGGTCATGATAAGCAGATATGGCAGCAACATAAACTTTTAAAGTGGAGGCAGCCCTGTTGTCATCAAATAGATGCTGCAAGAAACTCAATACTGTCGGCAGAGTACAGTGACCTGGGTCGATTCCTTGATCCCCACACCAAGAGGAAAATATCCTCCAACGAGCAGCATAAAGCTGTCGTGTCGAAGGAGCCCTAGCGTTGCCGATAGTGTTCACTACTGCTGGTTCACAATCCATTAACTGCGATCTGGACCCAAGGGCCAAACCCAGAGCTGAAGACGAGTTGGATCTGGGTGCCAAACACGGCCGTGCATCTGAGAAGGAAGGTCCCATCTGGTGGGAAGCTGCCATGGTTCGGCTTGTAACAGACTCAGAAGAAGGGGAAACCATAGCCTGGATGGCCATCGAGGTGCCACTAAAAGCACCCTGTGCTTGTATAGGAATATACGATGTAATGTTTCCCACAGAAGTGGAAATGGAGGTAACGCATACAACAGGCAACTCGGCCACTCGTGGGCTAATGCATCCTGTCCCAATGGGCTGGACGTCTCGGCTCTCGCAAACCACCAGCTGCAATGAGTGGTCATTTCCAATGCAAACAGGTCGACCTCTGCCTTGCCAAACCGTTTCCAAATCAACTGTACTACATCCGGGTGAAGTCTCCATTCCCCCGGGAGCAGCAGATCCCTGGACAGAGCATCCGCCACTTGATTGTCCAATCCCGGGAGATGAACTGCCCTTAATGAGGCCAGCCGGCCCTGAGACCATGTGAGGATCTTGCGAGTTAGCAGTAAAGACGCAAGAGACCTGGTGCCGCCCTGATGATTCAAATGAAAGACCGTCGACGTGTTGTCGGACCGGACAAGCACATGACGACCCATCAGGTTTGGTAAGAAGTGTTGTAGAGCCAAGTACACTGCCTTTAACTCCAGGACGTTGATATGTTCTAAGGCCTCCCTGGGTGACCAGTGACCGCCAATTCCCCTCTGGTTCCACGTTGCCCCCCATCCTGTTAGTGAAGCATCGGTCGTAATCACTTCCCGATGGGAGGACACCACCCCTAGAGGCACACCGGCTTTCAGAAATGTTACCTTTTCCAGGGTTTCAAAGCAATGGCGATGTCTCGCTGAATCTCGCTAGCCCTAAGCTGTTGCTCCACCTCTGAAGAGGCCTGAGGTGAAGCAAGCCCAAGGGGATCACGGATGTGGCAGCGGCTAACATCCCCATTAGTTGCAGAAGGACACCATAAGGAAGTTTTGTCCCCTGACCGAAACGAGTCAGTAACTGACAAATATTGTCTGTTCGTGCGTGAGACAATGTGGCAGACATTGTGATTGAATTGAGTGTTATTCCTATGAAGGGGTCTGTTCTGGGACCAGATGACTCTTTGTGTCGTTCACAGTAAGGCCCAACCTCTGGATATGCTCCAGCACAATCCTGGTGTTGTGTAACGCATGTCGTCTTGTTGGGGCATAGAGCAGCCAATCGTCTAAGTAGGGCAGAATCCTCATGCCCTTGGACCAAAGAGGAGACAGGGATGAAAACCGCCATCTTTCTTTGGAACAAGGAAGTACGTGGAGTAAAACCCGTCCCTCTGACTGAGGGAAATAACTTTATCTATGGCTCCTTTCAGTAACAGTGAATGAATTTCTAAGGAAAGGGCCATTGAACTGGTTACATCTTTGACAACTGTCGGAAAGATTCCTGAAAACTTGGGAGGCCGGCGTCGGAATTGCAGAGTGTATCCCCTGCTCAAAGTCGCCAGAACCCAGGGGTCGGATACTGAATTTTCCCAGTAAGGTAGATGCTGCACAGTGAAACGACCGACTGCCGGCCCCATAGCTTCAGGGTTTTTGGCCTCTGCCTTTAGGACCTGTGGGGGGGCGCTGACGTGGTCTCCCCTGCTGGTGACGGTGAAAAGAGCGGCGTCCCTGGGCCTCCTCAGCCCCTCTATGTCGGTGTGGAGCCTGAAGCTGAGAAACGCTCTGCTGTCGCACTCAATGCTCTGAGCCCGGATAGCGTGGGTGAGCCGGAGTCAGAGGCATTCTAAAAGGTGGTGCTCGTGGAACCTGAGTCAGTTGATGTGTGGCTTCTGACAACTTCATTCTCTTCTCCAATACCTCAGAAACATTGGGGCCAAAAAGATGTCCTGGTACAATTGGCAGTTCTCTCAGTGTCTTCTTACAATCTTCAGGTAACCTTGCCTGAGCAAGCCATACCTGACGCCGGGCTGTTAGAAGGGTCGCTGAAAGTGTCCCAAGTTCCCGAGTCACATGACCCATAGTCAACAGAGCCATCTGTAAGAAATGAGATGTAGAAGCGTCAACGCTCGCTGACTCTAATGTGTTATTGCAGGCAAGAAGCAGCTGGCAGATAGTATTCTCAGCTCAAGTTATATAGGCTACCGACTCGTATGCCTTCTTCAAGAAAGTGTCAGTACGTCCACATTGTGCACTCGGGCAGCATACATTGCCTCTTAGAGCCTCATCTGGTGATACCACCAAAGCTGCAACCGGCTGTTCAATTTCAGGCGCCCGTCCTACCCCAATGGAGTCAGCCTCAGCCATTGCGGCAAGAGTGCGGACTGTCTTTGACCTCCTCCTAGGCACATTGGGACTGGTAAGTGCACTGGAGAATTCTGTCACAAAATACTTACACAGTGGCATTGTGAACACATTACTATCAGCAGCTTGTCTGAAGAACACATTGGTTTGAATGGGTTGGACAGGTGATTTGTCAAGACCCAAACGAGCCACCGCCATCTGCAGAACAGATAACACATCGTCTGGAGCAGATAGGCCTGCTCCCGATGAATGTACAGACCCACCGCTTGAACCACCTGTAGCAGATAGGTTAGAAAAAACATTGTTTGGGAGGGTGGGTTGTATGACAGGTTCCACCAATTCTCCATCAAGAAAATGAGAATTAGACGCGCTCATGGAGAGAGTGTCAAAATCTATAGCATGTGGGGGTTGGAAATCACTCTCATCCACTGGTGTGTTCTCAGTATGTGGGGCCGGCACTGGGGGTTGTAGAGACTGAAGAAGACGTTTCATCTCCATCATTTCTGAAGAGAGAGAAGCTACAGTCTTCGATAACAAGTGTTCTGAAGTCTCTTTCTGTTGTACAGATTTCTTCTTGCTTGGCGGAGCGCCAGCAGCTGCTGACGCGCGACGCGGCTGTTGTGCGAGGCTAACAGGCGAGTTAATGTCTAACTCAGCAAGGCGAAGCTGTCTCTCTGACATCGGTAGCATACTACAATGCAAACACGGATCAGTCAGGGCCTCCTTTAGATGTTGAGCGCCTAAACATGATGGGCATTGATCGTGTCCGTCGTCGGGAAGAAGCGTATTCGGACACAATTTGCAACTTGAAACGGAGATGAGAGAGCTATGATCCATGACTCCGTCAATAACACGTCCTCGGTTAGCACCGTAGGCACTTAAAACTGTAATAACACCCACTGAGCAGTTCGAAAAAATCTTCGTATAGAACCGAAAATTCTATAACATGAAACGTTCTCACAACGTTAAAGTCAAGTCTGCCTTCGGATAGAACCGCGTGGAATTCAATGACTAGCACAACGGCGAGTATGCAATGAATCTAAGATATGATAATATAAATATATATATATATATATACATATATATTTATATATAAAACAGATATAACGTTATAGGTTTGCGGAAACGCAACCTAAGCGCGGTCGAAACCAGCCACCGGATAGTACCATGAAGCACAGAGTATCGCCGACACAACAACAAATAATCGTAAGCACTCACGTAATGAAGAAAAATAATCCAAGATATCCGTCCTGATGATAGTGTAGAGCACGCTGTCACAGCTTGGGAGGGCAAATCCTCGCAACTCAGGTAAGCTGCACGGGACAGCGTGAAAACAAACGACCTATCAAAAGCGAGAAAGTGAAAGAGGCTTGGCACCGAGTCGCTATGGGTTATATCCTCGCGTCTCGGTCTGCGTCATGACGTGACTTTGTTGTTATATTCTTCTCGATCTATCTAGCTGGCGCAGCGATTATCCACTAGTGCTTTGCACTGCCTCTGGCGGTCAGTAGGAATGAAACAGAACCAATTTGGTGAAACCCAGTTGTTTCAATATTAGGTTTCAATATTAGATAGATAATATTAGAATTTAATTTCAAGTTTATTTGTCACGTATACAAATGTCAGTTACAGTTTGTACATGCTTAGGTTGAGGCTCAGGCATTCTACAGTAGTGCAATATAATTAAATACAATACAATTTATAAGAAAAAATCATAATATAGGCCTATATATGCAAAACTAATGTGTTATGTTAAAAATATGTATGTTAGCTTTGCATATTAAATAATAGAATGGGTAGTATGTGTGCGGTATGTTTAAAGTGAATATTGGATAAAAAATATTGTGTATCCTTAAACAAATATTAGGCTATATCTTTAATGTTAATCAGTTAACAAAAGACAAAATCGCTCACTGCTCTTATAATAACTTTTGTATCTTTAATATCTGTAATACTTAATTAATACAGTGAAAACTATGCATTGACTCTTTTTCACATTTGATTATTCAATTTTTGTATTATTTTTACTACATGTTAAATTAACCTACTGTAACTGATTTTTTTTTTTTTGTTGTTTTGTTTAGAAAAATTATGTATCTTTGTTCTGTTGTATTTGTCCTTTTTAGACTAAAGAACATCAGTACAGTGACAAGATCCTTGGATGTGCTAAAACAGTGGCCTTTGTTTTTTAAAAGATCAGGTGAGTTTACTTTTAATTAGCTGAACTGAATTTACTTGTGTTTGGTCTACACTTAATTCTTACTGTTTTAACAATGTTTTTTTTTTTTTTAAGGGCCTCTGCTGAGTATTACAGGATCACACAAACTAATCCAAAGAGCACCTTTTTCTCTTCGTTAGATGAATACACATATAGTTGTACAGAGCAAGTGGTGGAGCGTATGGAGATGAGATGAAGATCCTCCTAGACCAACTTGATCATCAGGTAATTATTTTGCGTGTGATCATATCTCTCTGGTTAAAGGCTGAATGGTGCCATCTCTTTTTCAAGGTAATTCCCATGCTTCTCTTTGGATATAACTGGTTCCGTATTTGTTTTTCTGTCTTTCAGACACAGAAACTCCAATGTGCTTGCTCAAAGAAAGGCAACAACTCTTAAAGGTCTGCCTTTGTTTATGATGGAAAAGTCTGGAAACATCCTGAAGACTTGCCTGGTAAGAAGATCATCAGCATATACACTCACACCTGATATATTTCACCTATTTACCAGATGCTGTTAGGAGATAGGTGTTGTGTGATATACAAAACTTATCATCTACAGACAAAGTCATGGTAAAAATAATTAAATAATCGTAGTTGAAACTTTCTCAGTGATCAGCTTGACTTCATCTGATAGCACAAATTCAACAAGTTGTTATTTTACCAAAGCAAAGACAATGGAAAATTACTGCTTCACAACACTGTCCGGAAACATTCCCTCTGATATCTAACCTGTGAAAACAATACAGTGCACAATCATAAGGTTAAACAGTAATGTAGCAATAGCAGAGTAAATAAAATTAATATAATATGAAAGAATATGAATATAGGGGATATAAACAAGAAAAGGAAGCATGAAAGTAATCCATGTGACTCTAGTGATTTAAACCAATCTTCACTGATGCAATACGACCAGTTTTGGGTGATGAACAGAATGTGAGCCTTAATACATGTACGATTTTGGGTGACCTAAAATAAAAAGCATTAAATCAGAATGGCCGTGGATTCTGCTGTGGACAAGTGCCACAGGCAATCACATCAATGCTGATATGGCATTGTTTGGAGTTGGGAAACGTTTTCAGTTTATCAGTTTTAGTTCTATGGCTGAATTTGAACATGCTTAAAAAAATGACCACCTTTACTTTTCAAGTGGCCTTGTACAAGTTCAAACTGTACATGAGCACATCTTTAGGAACACTCTGTGGTCTAACATAATTCAATAAAAAAAAATCTTATTTTTTGCTGATTTATTTTCTACTGCAGGACACAGAGCCAGAAGACATTCACAAGGGGAGAAGATGAGGATCTTAACTATAGTTGAAGATGATGTTGCCACTATCCACTCAAACCCATATATAAGGTGCCCAGTGTTGTGAACTCGTTCATATTTTGAGTGAACGTGAACTGAACGTACTGTATTACTGCCTGATGAACGTTACTGTGAACTCGTTCATTCTGGTGTCTGTGAACGCCACGCTCTCTCAGTTCCCTTTCGTAGTCACTCCGAGTTACGTCGGATGACGACGAATGGGGTTTCGCTTAGAAAGCCTGTCATCTTTGAGTATATAAAACGAGCCAATGGCAATGAAATGCCATGGGTCTGCAGAATTTGCATAGCGTAAGTCCGCCCCACCCTGGGGGTATATAAGGAAGTACGCTGGCAACATGCAGATATGTTTTCGCTTCGGAGCCAAGAGTTTTCTTCACTCCTACAAGCCATTCTGTATCATCTTCACTCTACGAGACGAGCGGCTCTTCAGTGTGTTGGTGTGACGGCGTGTTCCAGCGAGATCGCATTGCCTGCTGCTGATCTGTGCAGTGATCTGCCGACAGTGTGTGTGTTTCTCCCTGGGCGCTTCAGCACTCTGCTGAGCTTTTCCTCTCTCTAAAAGAGCTGCACGCGGCACGTCTTTTTCAAGATGGCTCGCCCGTGTATTTACTGGATGTGGGCGCGTGATTCATCTGCCTAACGGTCACGATGAGTCATGTTTTTCTTTGCGAGAACGTGACCATCGCGATGTTTATAGATCGAGACTCAATGATCTCCATGTGGGTAGAGTCCCCTCTGCCACACCCCAATCTATCTCTTCCTCGAGAGGGGATACTTTGGCTGGTGGCCAGGGTGATCTGAGGGTTACAGTGTGGCATAATACCGACGAGCATTCCTCGGGCCACGCCCCCCTCCACATCGCAAACCGTGGGGCTTCCGTGTGTGCCTGGTTCCTCTCGGGGACCCAGTGTTTTCATTCGGGGCTCCAGCAGGTGGTGTCATGTCACTCACAGCATCACAAGGCGGGCTTGATTCCTCTGGAAATGAGGATTCGACTGCGTTGCCTCCCTCTGGAGTGTCAGCGTTAGTCGAGTCAGATCCAGAGCTGATGGCCATGCTTTCCCGGGCAGCTAAAAGCATTGGTTGGAGTGGCGCCGCCCTCCCCCCGAGCGCTGTAGGCTTCCCGGATGTGCATCAGGACGCTTCCGGCCCGCGGGAGTCCACGTGACTTTTGTCTGCCTCCGCCTTCACTGCACTCGATCGCGTGGCGATCATAGGCTGTATGTTCTCTGTCACTATCGTGGCACAGGCATGCAGTGCTGTGTGTCGCCTTCACCTTCGAGGCAGTGCTGATTCGGGAGTTCTGTCAGACCAGGCCGCCGTGGAACGCTGGTCCTTCCCTGGCCAACACTGACAGAACGCGGAAATTCGACCACGCCCCCACGCAGGGACGCTATGCCTCCCATGTCTGGGCTGGTCGATCCGCCATGCACACTACTGACCTCGCTCTACGGGCGACATCGGTACCTGCGTGATCCCGGGGCCAGGTGATGTCCACAGCTGTGGTCCAGGAATGGGCTCAGCCAGGTTGATGTGAGGGGGTCTGAGAATTCATTTTCTCAGCCCCCCCATGTCCCAGGCTGGGCTCCTCGGCGGTGTGGTTGAGGACTGTACCCTACAGTCTTTGACCCCCCCCAGAAGCAGACCGAGGCCTTCTGCACCGACAGTCATCCGTCAGTGCGGTCTCCTTAGTCTGCTTCCCGCTGAGGCCGCCTCCCTGCGGCCCCTCCCCTCGAGCCTTCACTGGCCCCGAGTAGGAGAGGGTTGCAGGAGGGCGGCACCGCCCGTCTCCGCCCCTTAGCCGGCCAAACGGCAGGCTAAGCAGCACTCTCGAGACGGGTGGCTTGCTCGGCGGTATGGTTGAGGACTGCCCCCAACAGTCTTCGACCCTCCCCTGAAGTGGACTGAGGCCTTCTGCACCAATGGTCATCCGTCCGTGCAGTCTCCTTAGTCTGCTTCCCGCCGAGGCCGCCTCCCTGCGGCTCCTCCCCTCGAGCCTTCACCGGCCCCGGGCTGGAGGGGGATGCAGGAGGGCGGCACTGCAGGTCTCCGCCCCTTAGCTGGCCAAACGCCAGGCTAAGCAGCACTTTTGAGACGGGCAGCTTGGAGTTAGGGCTCAGTTCTTCTCAGGAGTTGGTAGCAGGGCCACTCCGTCCCCCGGTGGAGGGCCGGGGGAGAATCTCTTATTTCAAGAACTGATGCCCCTTCCTCCGAGCCCCAAGAGGTTGTGGATGACAGTGCGCGCCGCTCACGAGCCTCACCACTCTCGTCCCCCTCTGTCGCCAGTCCCCTGCCAGAGCACGCCCCCGTGGGACGCTGGTCCTCCCCTGGCCTCCTTTGGCAGGGCGCGGCTAATGACCGTGCCCCCGCACTGGGCCGCTATGCCACCCACGCCTGGGCCGGTCATTCCGCCTCGCTGCACCACCGAGGGTACTTCTGTGGTCCGCATGACCCCGCTGGTACAGTTCTTGGAAGCCTGGTTACAGCTTCCTGGACTGTCTCGCTGGGTCGCGAGGACCATCAGGCTCGGCTACGCGATTCAGTTCGCACGATCTCCTCCCTGCTTCACGGGAGTCCGCTTTACTATGGTCGGTGGCAATGCCCCTGTCATGAGAGCGGAGGTCGCCACCCTACTGGCGAAGGGTGCGATCGAGATTGTCCCTCCAGCCGAAATGAAGTCCGGCTTCTACAGCCCCTACTTCATTGTACCGAAGAAGACCAGTGGGTTACGACCGATCCTGGACTTGCGCGTCTTGAACCGCTCCCTTTACAGGATGCCATTCAAGATGCTCACGGGCCAAACGCCTTTTCGAATGCGTGCGGCCGCAGGATTGGTTTGCAGCGATCGACCTGAAGGACGCCTACTTCCATGTCACCATTCTTCCTCGACACAGGCCGTTCCTACGGTTTGCTTTCGAGGGGCAGGCATACCAGTATGCGGTTCTCCCTTTCGGGCTAGCCCTGTCTCCTCGCACCTTCACGAAGGTCGTCGAGGCAGCCTTTGTTCCTCTACGGGAACACGGGGTTCGCATCCTGAACTATCTCGACGACTGGCTGATCCTAGCTATTTCTCGAAACCAGGTTTGCGAACACAGGGACCTAGTGCTCCGGTACCTAGCTCGTCTGGGCCTTCGGGTCAACTGGGAGAAGAGCAAACTCTGCCCCGTGCAGAGGATCTCTTTTCTCGGTATGGAAATCGACTCGGTCGCCATGTGCGCGCAGCTTATGAGCGTGCAGTCACTGCTGACTTGCCTTCGACAGTTCGAGGGCAAGAGTGCGGTTCCACTGAAACTATTTCAGAGGCTCCTGGGGCATATGGCATCCGCAGCCGCAGTACGCCGCTCAGTTTGTTTCATATGAGACCGATTCAGCTTTGGCTTCGCGATCCAGTCCCGAGGTGGGCATGGCAACATGGCACGCTCCGAGTCGCAGTGACTCCGACCTGCCATCAGACCTTCACCCTGTGGTCGAACCTCAGTTTTCTTTGGGCCGGAGTGCCCTTAGAACGAGTTTCCAGGCATGTTGTTGTATCAACAGATGCCTCCACCATGGGCTGGGGCGCCATGTGCAATGGACATGCTGCCGCAGGCTCCTGGCCAGGACCCCTGCGCCTTTTGCATGTCAATTGCCTCGAGTTGCTGACTGTACGTCTCGCCCTGCACTGCTTCCGTGCCTTGCTCAGGGGCCAGCACGTACTAGTCCGATCAGACAATACCGCGACAGTAGCGTACATCAACCGTCAAGGTGGTCTACGCTCCCGCCGTATGTCGCAACTCGCCCGCCACCTCCTCATATGGAGTCAGAAGCATCTGAGGTCGCTTCGAGCCATTATATCCCGGGAGACCTGAACCGTGTGGCCGACGAGCTGTCTGATTTGGGATCAGTTCGGGGACGCACAGATAGATCTGTTTGCCTTCCACGACTCGTCCCACTGCGACCTGTTTTATTCCCTGACCAAGGGTACGCTCGGCACGGATGCACTGGCGCACAGCTGGCCGCGGGGCCTCCGCAAGTATGCGTTTCCCCCAGTGAGCCTTTTTGCGCAGACCTTGCGCAAGATCAGGGAGGACGAGGAACAGGTCATTTTGGTTGCCCCGTATTGGCACAACCGCACCTGGTTCCCAGAACTAGTACTCCTCGTGACAGCACCTCCCTGGCCAATTCCTCTGAGGAAGGACCTGCTTTCTCAGGGATGGGGCACCCTATGGCACCCTCGTCCCGATCTTGGAACCTCCACGTGTGGCTCCTGGATGGGACGAGGTAGGTTTGAGTACCCTACCATCACTTCCGCTAGAGCACTGTCCACTAGACATGCCTATGCGTTGAAGTGGAACCTCTTCGTCAACTGGTGTTCTTCTAATCAAGAACCCACGAAATGCCTGATCAGTATCGTGCTTTCCTTCCTGCAAGAAGGGTTGGAGCGAAGGCTGTCTCCCTCCACCCTGAAAGTGTACATTGCCGCTATTGCCGCACATCACGACGAAGTCGAAGGTAAGACCGTTGGAAAGCACGACCTGGTCATCAGGTTCCTGAGAGGAGCGAGGAGACTGAATTCTCCTCGCCCTCCTCTCGTTCCCTCTTGGGACCTCTCAGTGGTTTTAACTGCCCTGCAGAGTGCTCCCTTTGAACCTCTGCAATCAGTGGAGCTTAAGTTCCTGTCTATAAGACAGCGCTCCTAGTTGCATTGGCCTCCATCAAGAGGGTAGGGGACCTGCAGGCATTCTCGGTTGACGAAGCGTGCCTGGAATTCGGACCGGCTAACTCTCACGTGATCCTGAGACCCCGGCCTGGATATGTGCCCAAGGTTCCCACCACACCCTTTCGAGACCAGGTGGTGAACCTGCAAGCGCTGCCTTTGGAGGAGGCAGACCCAGCCTTGGCACTGCTCTGTCCAGTACGTGCCCTCCGTGCTTACGTAGACAGAACGCAGTGTTTCAGGACCTCAGACCAGCTCTTTGTCTGTCATGGTGGGAAGCTGAAGGGAAAGGCTCTCTCCAAGCAAAGGTTGTCTCACTGGATAGTGGACGCCATTGCTTTGGCTTACTAGCAGCAAGGTCGACCATGCCCCCTTGGTGTGACGGCCCACTCCACCCGGAGTGTGGCATCCTCTTGGGCTCTAGCGCATGGCGCCTCGCTAACAGACATCTGCAGAGCTGCAGGCTGGGCGACACCTAACACATTCGCGAGACTCTACAATCTCCGAGTGGAGCCAGTTTCTTCTCATGTACTCGCTTCAACTAGCCGGTACTAGATTCTGCTCTGGTGTCTTCGCTTGCACGCCATTCCTCTCCTCGGACGAGATGCGTGCGATATTCTCCTCAGGTGAGCCTCATAAGCCCTGAGTCTCCTCCAGCACTGTTGACGTCAACGCCAGAGTTATGCCACCGGCAGCTTTCGCGCTTGGCTAGGTGCCTCCATGTGCATGGTTCCCCCTCTGGGCGACCCCCACATGTGTATTTCCACTGTAAGCCTCCTTGAGCATGTGTCTTTCCCTCGGCAAGCCACCTTGCCACCCCTGGGGTTGAAATATTCCACCTGCGGCTGGACACCCCAGTGATTCTCCATAAGCAGCCCCCCGGGGTCATATGTGTATTCCAAGTCCCCCCCTTCGGGCTGGGCATGATTGCATATTTCCACTGAGATATGCTTCCCAGTGTACCTTGGTATTCCTGTGTTCAGTAGGAGTCCTTCGTCCGTGCCAGTCTCACGACAGGGAGCTCAGACTTACGCAGGGCACTGGAAGACAGTCGAGAGGTGGCGTGATTACACTGGGAACCCCATTCGTCGTCATCCGACGTAACTCGGAGTGACTACGAAAGGGAACGTCTCGGTTACGTATGTAACCCTCGTTCCCTGAGTAGGGAACGGAGACGTTACGTCTCCCTGCCACTTCCGCTGTACCACTGGAACGCCTGAGTTCAGTCTCGGCTCCTCAGCGAAGACATATCTGCATGTTGCCAGCGTACTTCCTTATATACCCCCAGGGTGGGGCGGACTTACGCTATGCAAATTCCGCAGACCCATGGCATTTCATTGCCATTGGCTCGTTTTATATGCTCGAAGATGACAGGCTTTCTAAGCGAAACCCCATTCGTCGTCATCCGACGTAACGTCTCCGTTCCCTACTCAGGGAACGAGGGTTACATACGTAACTGAGACGTTTAACTTCGTTCAATAGAGTGCCAGATTTCTATAGAGCCTTCCAGACGAAAACCCGGCTAAAACACACCGTAAACCGGCCTTAATATGTAGCGGAAAAAACACCCAATCTGGCAACACCAGCCACCAGTGTCCACTGACTCTCTTGTTCGATCTTGTTCATCAAAATGAACAAATCTTTTTTCGAGTCATTTCGTTCATTTAAGGGGCTTTAAATGTTATACTAACTGGCAAATTCCCAGAACACATCCACCTACGCAATCTTGATCATATTCTGAATTAAGAAATCATTATATTGCAGTCAAAAATTGTTTACAGGGAACATAAATAATTACCTTCCGAGTCTTTCTTTCATTTGTCACGTGACAGACGCAATGAATGGATCGTTCATGAACGACTCATCACTCACGTTACAAATCAAAACAAAAAGCAGCAAGGAGCGCATTGTATGATCATTTAACGAGTTTTATGACAAGGTCGGTGAGGATGGGAAAAAATCTGACGCATAGCTTCAGTGTTAAAACTGATAAAATAATTGTCTGTGGTTCTATAGGGCTGTGGCGATCATTTTGAAAAATAATATCTCACAGCAACATGGGAAAAAAATAACTATGAACTAGTTCATTTTTGGAACTGTGAACTTAGTTCAAAATTTTTAGTATGAACTATGAACTATGAACTGAACTAGTTCATTTTAAAATTTGTGAACTGAACTTTGAACTAGTTCATGTAGAAAGTGAACTTTCCCAACACTGAAGGTGCCTCTATGGAAGCGTCAGCGTAAGTTCTACCAGAAAGACTCTATTGCCACGTCACTTATATGTAATTTCGCACCACCAATCACAGTTCAACATCAGATATAAAAGACTGACCTTACCTCCCCCTTTCGTTGCTGTAGGTGTCGTAGAAAAGTTTTCGCTTGTACACGCATCTTTCACGCAGCTCAATATGTCCCAAATTGCAATCGTGGATTTCGATTCCTCTGATTCAGATGACAATCTACTACCACCTTCTCCTCAGTCAGTGCGTAGGAGCAGCCGCATTCAAACCCGGGATTCCCCCTGGGCTCAACTGACCTCCGAGAGAATCGTTGCTCTCCTGGAAGAAAGCGGGCTGGCGGTCAGTAACGATCTCTCACGTAACGACCTAATACTCTTGGCTTCAAACACTCTGGGCACCACCGCTGCCCCACCCGACGAGGATACTCCAGCCATCGCGGCTCCAGCCCCTCAACCCAAACCAGCAGGTAGAAAGCGCACTGCTAAGTCTTCTCCACCAGTCCAAGCCAAAAAGGCTAAGTCATCTGCACCAACGCCATTATCTTCACCTAAATCAGGATCAGAAGGTTTCAACACTCAGCTCTTAAAATCTATCCAAGGTCTTACGGAGACAGTCAAAGGATTTGAATCAAGGCTAGGAGTATTCGTAACTGCTTTTGCCTCGAAAAATACGAAAAACTATGCCATCAACATCTTCAGAATTATTCTCTGCTTACCCCACTTTTCCGGGTGTGGTAGATCAGCCTACGGGCCTCGCCACGTCAGCAGCTCAGGCCTTTTCCTCATCAAATCAACCGCCATTCCTGAACGCGGCCACGTCAGCATCTACACCGAGCTTCAGTCTTTCCACGGCTACTCCAGCTCAAAATTTCGGTAGGCGCTTCGTCCCTCCCGCTGCAGTCACCGTGTCTCCAAAAATGAGATCCGATATCATCTTAGGTAAGGATATTAATTTAGCTGCCTTACTGCTACTATCGCCTGCAGCTGATCATCAAATGGTTGACTGCGGTGACGTGGCAGTCTTCCTGAAATCTTCTGATCCCAGACTGCAATGCAACCTATCATTTGGCGAATTCGTCATAGCGTTCGGCATTTTCAGAGACATATTATGCCAAGCTTTTCCTGACCGCAGGGAAGAATTAGATCTTTACCCTGCCATGTTGGCCGATTTTAATCAAAGATACGGAGGCACGCTCTTTTACGAGTATCACAAATCCTTTTCCGCGAAATCAGCCTCTTTCACCACCCTGTTCAACACTAGACTGGACTGGTCTGTTGCCGACTCCGAACTTCTGGTTCGTCATTTCGCTGGTCAACGAGCTCTGGCTTGCGTTTTGTGCAGCTCGCACGGTCACTCGGCCGCCTTTTGCCCCAAAGGAATAACAACAAAGGAGTCTGCCACTGTCCATGGTGCTGATCCTGCACACGCGACTTTCGATGTAAAAGGCAGACCTATAATCGCTTTCAATGGCATTCCTCTATGCAATAACTTTAACGAATCCGTTTGTAATTATGCTAAATGTAAATTTTCGCATATTTGCAGTTTCTGCAGAGACCCACATCCAAAATCGGTCTGCCCACGACGCTTCAGACCAGCGGCCAGAGGAAGAGCGGCGCCTCAGAAAAAATTCTAAATGGTCACCCTTCTACACCTATCAACATCGCTTCACTCTCCAGCTACCTTTCTTCCCATCCCGATTACTCTTTCGTCGACTACTTAATTACTGGACTTTCTCAAGGATTTCGGGTCGGTGTTTGTTCTCCCCTTTCCACCTCCTACGTCGCAAAAAACCTTCAGTCTGCTTTAGCAGAACCCGAGACAGTTTCAAGCCTGTTAGACAAGGAGCTAAATAAAGGCTATTTAATCGGCCCTTTCAGTGCATCTCCTTTTTCCCTGTATCGTGTAAATTCTATAGGCATAGCGACACGCAAATACTCGGGAAAAAAGCGCCTGATATTCGACATGTCTTCTCCCCATTCTGATAGCCTCGCGAGCGTTAACGAATGCATTCCTTCAGAGCCTTTTTCTCTGTACTACGCTTCGGTCGACGACGCTATCCATCTAATCAAAATAGCAGGTTATGGTGCTTGGCTAGCCAAAGCAGACATTATCGATGCTTTCAAGATCATGCCTATCCACCCGTCTGACTGGCATCTTTTCGGCGTCAAATGGGAATCTCTGCTCTATTTTGCTGTAAGACTCACGTTCGGCTGTAAAAGTAGTCCTAATATTTTTAATTGTTTATCCGAGGCTTTGTGTTGGATCCTGTTGAACGTTTGCAAGCTTCCATTCGTATTACATTTACTCGACGATTTTTTACTACATTTACTTTTTACTACATTTACTCGAGATTTTCCCTCACCACACAGCTCAGCACTCGACTCGCTCAAATCATTATTCAGCGACGTAGGCGTGCCCCTTTCTATCGAGAAAACCATGGGTCCTGCTACTTCCCTCGAATTTCTGGGTATCGTTCTCGACTCAGTTCTGATGCAAGCCTCTCTTCCTAACGATAAACTTTCCAGAATAAGAGCGTTCCTGGAATCTTTTCTCGCAGCCCGCACGGTCTCTAAACGCGACATGCTCTCCCTACTCGGGCATCTCAATTTCGCCATGAGAATTATTCCCCAAGGTCGTTCCTTTATTTCTCGCCTCCTTACGCTCGCCCATTCCGTCGACCGCCTGCACGACGTAATCCTCCTAGATGACGGGTGCCGATCAGACCTTAGGTTTTGGTCTCACCTGCTTAACAATTGGAACGGCATCTCTTTTTTTTATAACGATCTTCCCGAATCATCCGTTGCACTCGAGCTTTATACCGACGCAGTCCCTTCTAAAGGTTTTGGGGGATTTTTTCAAGGGCATTGGTTCTCAGAAAAATGGTCGGATGCTTTTCATTCATTTAGCGCAAATTCGTCCTCAATTGCTCTTCACGAATTATACCCCATCGTCGTAGCGTGCGTCCTCTGGGGCTCCGCTTGGTCCCGCAAACGTATATAAATGAATTGCGACAACCAAGCCACAGTTGATATAATAAATAAAGGGCGTTCGAAATGCCCATCAATTATGTCTCTACTTCGACGCCTAACTTGGCAAGCCGTCACACACAACTTCATCCTTAAAGCCGTACATATACCAGGACAATCTAACATCATTGCTGATGCTCTCTCTCGCTCTCGTTTGCAGGCTTTCCGACGTCTTTGCCCAGCAGCAAACCAGAATCCTACACCATGTCCGGACCTAGCCGAGCTGATCCTAGACTAAACTCTCATTATGATAACCTATTAAATTCTGCCAGGTTCTATATCACCAAAGGAGTCTCATCATTAACACTTAAATCATATAATTCTGCTTGGTCCCGGTTTATCATCTTTTGTTTTTCGTTCGGCATCCCCGTTCTGCCTATCTTAATTTCGACTGTATGCGCGTTTCTAGTTCATTGCTCCGATTCTCGGCATCTAAAGATTGCCACAATTCGTAAATTGCTCGCTGGCATTCAGTTTCACGCACGATTTTATAATCCCAATTTCCCCAGTCTCTTTTCTACACCCACTATCCGGCTTTTACTGAAAGGCATAGAAAGATCTAATCAAAAGACTCCAGACAAACGCCTCCCCATTACTCTACCTCTTCTGCACAAGCTCGTCTCTTCATTACGCAATGGCCTATTTTGTGAATACATTAACATCCTTTTAGAAGCTGTGTTCTTAACCGCTTTTTACGGGTTTCTACGATTAGGGGAATTTGCGTCTGACTCAAATAATTTTAATTCTGCTCGTGGCTTGGCTATTTCCGATTTACGCTTTTATCCTACGTTTTTTAATCTATTTCTTAAGTTTTCGAAAACAGACTCTTCCGGATCGGGTGTTAGCATTTCTGTTTCTAAAATAAATAATTCATATTGTCCTTTTCTTCTATGGTTAGATATCTCAAAGCACGACCGCGCCTTCCACTAAATACCCCTTTATTCATCTTACCTAACGGGCTTCCCATGACAAAGCCCTGGTTCAGAACTCATCTAGCTTCTGTCCTAAAGCAATGCGGACTTCCTCCACGGCTATACACCGGGCACTCCTTTCGCATCGGAGCAGCGACAACGGCAGCTGAATGCGGAGTTCCCGACTCCACTATCCAAATGCTCGGCAGATGGTCTTCCACGGCTTACAAGACATACATTAGATCCGATGTAGACGTCCTTCTTAATGCTCAACAAGCCCTCTCAACCTACATTCAAGGTAATATTATTCGCTAGCTACTGGTGGTGGTTCATAATAATAATGAACTAAACCTTTTATCAATAGCTCCTATAAACAGCTATTCCTCGACGGAGACTCCAAGTTTATTCGAATCCACAACTGCTTGCGTTCATTGAGTCTCTCATAGCAATGCAATATTCTCTAGCCTCCGCGGCTTCTATCATTCATTTAAGATATCGATGCACTGCTATTGTTCTCGATGAGCAAAACTGCCTATTGAGACCCTATCGAACGAATTAATCGAATTGCAAATTCGTCCCGGCAGCAGTAAACGTAAGGTTATCACGAACCTGTTTCATCACATTCACATTGGTTCACGGCTTATCGTAGCCTTTACAGTAATGCTATCGAGATTCTGTATTTCGTTCATACACGATTATTCGGCCTATTGAGGCATTAATATTAGCGAGCGTACACGTAGTTTTATTAAGCTATACTTCACGCTGATCACGGGCACCAGTCACAAAGCAATTCTAACTTTAAGAAATATCAATATTTCATTCTCACTTCTCTGCTTATCGAAGCGCCCGGGAACGTCACATTGACAGCAGATTAGAACTTTTAAACAGAAGGTCATCACGGACCTACTTTTAACTTTCCCATCTATGGTTTAATTTTTCATAGCCAAACTAAGATATTAATACTCATGCTCGTTCTCGGCCTATCGAGGCATCGCACATGCTTGTTCTCGGCCTATCGAGGCATCGCACATGCTCGTTTTCGGCCTATCGAGGCATCGCACATGCTTGTCCTCGGCCTATCGAGGCATCGCAATCTATCGAGATTTACGATTAAGCTAAAAGTTCTGAGGCCAACCGTGGCCGCCGACGTTAACGTTTAGGCCTATCAAAAATTCATGTCTGCCTTTATTTTATTTATTTATTTATTTTTATTCATTTTTTTAATGCACAGCTCCTCTATTCAAGCCTATCGAGGCTCGAATTAGATTCTTCACTTTCTTTTGCCAAAAGTTGCTCTTTTTAGGAGTCGTAACATACCGAAGCACGGTGCACTATTAACTGCATCTTTCACTCTCCCTATCAATTTCAAGGCTACATCATCGTTATAATCAAACGTTAGTTTCGTATTAAGCCTTATCTAGATGTCGTTTATCAGCTTTTCTCATGTTGTCTAATTACCCTGCATACTTTCCAGAGACATCTTAGGTACGTAAGGAATCCATCATATATTCCTTATTTTGGGGGTTTAGGCTCCGCCCCTGTCCAGACCATCAGGCAGGACCTACCGGCTAACTCACCGACCCAGACGGAGGACAGAGCCCACGCCAAAGAACCGAGACGGAGCTTGTTGAACATCAATTTTATTCCGTCTGTAATCTTTCACAAATAAATCTATTGCATTCAATAATTCTCTCCTGAGTCTTTTTGGTAGAAATGGAAGCGTCAGCGTAAGTTCTACCAGAAAGACTCTATTGTCACGTCACTTATATGTAATTTCGCACCACCAATCACAGTTCAACATCAGATATAAAAGACTGACCTTACCTCCCCCTTTCGTTGCTGTAGGTGTCGTAGAAAAGTTTTCCCCCATCCTCCCCACCACCACCAGGTTTAGGCTCCTGTCCAACCGTCAGGGGGTTTAGGCTCCGCCCCTGTCCAGACCATCAGGCAGGACCTACCGGCTAACTCACCGACCCAGACGGAGGACAGAGCCCACACCAAAGAACCGAGACGGAGCTTGTTGAACATCAATTTTATTCCGTCTGTAATCTTTCACAAATAAATCTATTGCATTCAATAATTCTCTCCTGAGTCTTTTTGGTAGAACTGTAGTACTATAAGAGCAGATTGGGCCAGATAATGTGCAAGACCTTTGCCACAGCTGTTACTCTCCTCTTTGGCTTGATTTATGCCCTCAGTGTGAACTATCTTAAAGTATTAAAATACAACAGTAGTAACTGGTTAAGAATTTTTTAGTTTTTTTTAAAGTGTTTATTTATCTTGACCTAAAGTGCTCTGCAAGGCTGATTTTTTGCATAGTCCTTCAAAAAATTGTCCAAGGAGCTGCAATCCATATGGATAATTGTAAGGTTGAGCATTTATTTATACCAGTTTGTACTCTAATTTTGGGCATAGTCTTTTTTTTTTTTTTTTTTTTAAATCTTGAAGAGTGGAATAGAACTTCATCACCTTCTAATATGTGTGCTTAATGCAGATAGAAAATGTGCTGTTTTGCAGAATGCAGAATATTTGTCAATAAATAAGTTCTGAATGATAGCAATGTCTTTTGTATTGTGTTGTATTTACGGTATGGTTTACTCCCTGCATTTGGATTCTTAATGTGAAGGCTATACAAGTATCTGGGTGAGATGTTTGAAGAAGTTGAATCAACTTAAAAAAGTAAAGCAACCAGCTGCAAAGCTTTTTTGAGTTTACTGAACTTCAGGACCTCTATAGTTGTGCTTACTCGTTTCTTTGAGTTGGACTGGTAGTTAGATTAACTTACTGAGGAAGGTATAAGTAACTTAATTAAATAAGTTTAGTGAACTTTAAAAAATTTGACACAACTTTGACACAACTTAGATCACTGAAGTTAAGTAAACTCAAAAATGCTTTTTAAAAAAAGTTTACTCAACTTGTTATCTTCATTGAGGATAGAGGGGGTAATATGAGGATGATAAGTGTTTTTTAGGGAAGATGACCTTACTGTACTTCTGCTTTCTCAGGAGAATCTCACACAGTACAGTGTGGTGAAACACACACAAGTATGTTTCTGCAGTTGCTGGCATATTTAGGGGTCACTGTAAGTTAGGATACATTAAAAAAAAATGATACTTTAACTCAATTTAATTATGGACAGTGGTTCCATATAACCAAATTATTTTTAATTACCATTAAATATTTATTTTTAATCAATATAAAATTCTTGCATTGTGACAACACAACTGACTGAGGAAGAATCTATGAAAAATGATGTCCAACCAACTCAATTTAATCACTTCGCTGTAACTTAAGCTGGTTTCGTTTTCTGAACACGTTTTGGTCTAGTAAACATTATCCAAATATTTTTCACTGAAGCAACATATTGTTTAGTCCTGTGATTTACATAACATCAAACTATATATAACTTATTTTTGTGTTGGCAGTAGTGATACTGGCTTTACCCAGAGCACTACCATATGATGGCTTTATTATTAGCGTGATTTGAATTCTTGTTAGCAGGTCCTCAACCCATAGCACACGCTCAACACTTCACCACAATGGTGAAACACTAACATTACAGAAACTTTTAAATACAAACATCATAGAACATAAAACATTAAACAGTCTCTCCATTTTCTCATCTTGCTAATAAATGCTTAAAATAACACTTTATTTCAATATTTACTCTCCTAATTCAGCCCCTTTGCAAAGTCCTGTTTGATTGAGTGCTGCATATGTTACTAACACATGTTCAGAAAATGTAACCAGTCTAAGTTACAGTGAAGTGATTGGATTGAATTGAGTTGGTTGGACTATTTTAGATTCTTCCTCAGTCAGTTGTTTTGTCACAACACAAGGATTTTGCATAGATTTAAAACAAACCTATAATGTTAATAAAAACTAAGTTGGTTGTGTGGAACCACTGTCCATAATTGAATTGAGTTAGTTTAAATAGCTTTTTTTTTGGAGTGCATGGTTAGGTTACTTGATTGAAACGTTATTTCAAATAAAAATATCAAGTTAAGTCAAAGAGTAACCGTTTAAAATCAGTTTAACATGAAGCAATCACAAGTTAAAGTTAGTGTCAGTGGGGGAGATTATTGCTAAGAGGTCAAGGGTGGAAAGTAATATTAAAGCAAGTGTGCCTACTCAAAAAAGCTAACCTATTAAGCTAACCAAAAAGACAAGAAGACAAGTTACACTGCAGTGTCTACTGCTCCCTACAAACCTTCTTAACTATTACTATGGTCTTTGTAATGGTCACATGTGTGCCTCACACTTGTCTATGTCTAGTAATGGGATTTACATTTTTTAATGTTTCTATAAAATCTGGGTTACAATGAGGCACTTGAAGTGGAAGTGAAAGGGGCCAATTCCTAAACAGGAAGGATGAGTCAAAATAACTTGTTTGCATTCATAGTAAAACTGCTGAAATTGTGTATTGATGAGATCGAATTTTCAAATACGCTGGCCTAGGCAGTTTTCCTGTTTGCTTAATGTAATATTATTCATTGCTCTACCATCTGCATTTGCTGAGTAGCTTTTTGTTTCATAGTTGCGACAAGTTTGTTTATGGTCCGACAAATAAGTGAATGGGCCATGTATGATTTTCAAGTTGGGAATAATTTACGCCCCCTTTCACCGACTCTGTAAAGGAAGACCAGACCCTCAAATCCTTTATTTTATCCAAACTGTGTAGTGCTGAGGTTGTGCTCAAAATCATATATCAATATATATTTTGATTGCACATACACTGCCTGCGATTTGAAATCTTACTTCACAGGGCACTATCAGACGAGAGAGAGAGAGAGAGAGAGAGAGAGAGAGAGAGAGAGAGAGAGAGAATTTGAATTTTGAAAGATGACTTTATTACAATTTTTCACATGAACCATTTTTTCAACAAATCAACATTTACCATTTTACATTTACCTTTAATACCACAAAGAACTACAAATAAAAAATAAATAAAAAAATTCCTACATTAGCAGAATAGAAAAATATATTTTCCATCAATAACAGAGCACAGAGCCTCATTCTTACACCATTTCATTTCAAATGTGATAACGTCATCCATGGAACTATAAAAATGAAAATCAATGAGTATTCTGGATTTAACTGTGGCTAAAAACAGAATATTAATATCTTGATCTGCACCCATTTCTATCTTGTTTTTTCTACTCATATAGATTGCCAGCTTTGCTTGACCTATAAGAAAAATAGCATTAACTGCTATTGCACCATGTAAAAGTCTCCATTGTATGTCCCCAACTCTTTTACTTAAAGGTGGCTTATACAACCATTCTGGTTTATCATCATCACACAGTTTTAAAACATTACGCCATGGTGTATCAACCCTCTTATCAAGCACTTTTTTGTTAAAAACAAGAACACAAGCTTTATAAAAAACTTTACCAATACTTGAAAAAAAATTAAGACATAGGGATTTTCCAGAGCTTAAAAACATTCCTGAAACATCATCTAACACAGGAAAAATTAAAAACTCAGATAATACATCTTTTTCATTAGGAACATTTCTTTTTTCACAGTAGTCTGATAAAAGTTTCAGTTCATCAGAAATGAGTCTTTGTTTCCATTTCCATTTGTTTCCAATATATGAAAAACAAATCGTCTAGACTTAATTTTCAGACTCAAAGCAACTTCTTCCATGTTCCCTAAGTCTGGCCCTGTCAAGTTAACTAGTGTAACGGAGCAGGCTCCCGTACCGCTTCCTCTCCACCACCGGAGGGATCCATCTCCAGAATATTAAACACCGTCATGAACTCAATATCCCATCATACCTCTTACCTGGGACTGATTGCGCTACACACCTGCACTGCACTGATTGCACACACACCTGCACCTCATTCACACACACATAAAAGCCACTTCCACACTCCACTTCTCTGCGAAGTATTGCATTGCCCCAGCTTTCAATTCCAAGTGTTTATCGCTGTTGTTTGCTGATCTGATTTCTGACCTACACTGCAAAAACTGAAATCTAAGAAAAAAAAAAAAAATCTTGTTTTTTGCCATGGAAGATAAAAAGTCTTATAAAATGCATTGCACACTAGACTTTAAATCTTAATATAAGAAAATTGGTCTTCTTCAGTCTTGACAAGTACATTTTAACCAATTTTGAGGTAAATTTTACTAGAAACAAGTGGCAGTTATACAGTGGAAGTTTTTGTGCATGTTCAATTAGATATTTGTGCTAATTTTAAGAATAATACTACCCCTACAAATTCTAATTTCAAGAATCTTAATTAAGAAAGGTCAAATTTTGTATGATTTTGTTTTGTTAGTCATCTTCTGTTCATTGGTTTGTGTCTGTTCAGGTATTTAAAAATTCAATTAAGACAAACTGCTTGTGTGAACATAAACACATGGTCAAAAAGTGGTTTGATTCTGATTTACTAAATTTCATATCAACAAATACATACAACAATGAATTTAATGTAAATTAATACACAAATAATTTTATGTAGAATAATAATTTACAAACATATTTTTGTATCCCTGTGGCTGTCAAAACAGACAGCACTTTACACAATCATATTTATACAATCTCTTTATACAAGGAATATTCTGGGTTCAATGCAGGTTAAGATTATCGGCAGCATTTGTTGTATAATGTTGATGAGCACAAAAATAACGGATTTAACATTTTCTTCTTAAAAAAGATTTGATCAATATTCTAATGTTGATTGAGCTTAGCTTGTATTGAACCAAGAATATTCCAAAACATCACAATGATAAATGAAAGACAAAAAAAAGCATACAGCCAAAATAGTATGCAATTTATAGAACACACCCATAACATTCTCACACATTTGAGGCTTTATGTAATTCAATCACATCTCCAAGGTAATATTTCATAGGGACATATGTAATGTCCCTGTGACTGAAACTGTAATACGGTGTGAAGTCTACAAGGTTGTCTGCATTTACCAGTTCAGTTGCCTCTGCCAGGTTGGGAACCTCAATTTTATAAGACATGTAGTCTCTGTCAAAACAGACTGTACTGAACATCTGACACTCAAAACAATACAAAGATGAATTTATGACAAATATGTTCCTCACAAGTCCAAATTCAGGTAGGCTACTAGCATTTGCCATACACACAAGTAATGATTTTTCACGAATGTATTTGTTACCATTCAAAGTAATCCACTTAACAGACACTGCATGGTTTATCTGATCAAGTCCAAAGTAGTCCCTTACTTTTCCTGTTAAATATGGCATGTTTTTTTTACTTCTGATACTGGTCCCAATACACATTCGCTGGTAAAAATAGGGTGGTTGGCGCTGTTTACATTCTGACAACATTCAAACATTTGGTTATGCTTAATCAAGGACTTACAGACATTTTTGAAATTTACTTTTGAAACCCATTAAAAAAACAACAACCAATGTTTGGATTGGATTCGAATCTCATGCACATGTGACGTAGCATTGGTCCCAACAGTTTAATCTGGGATGGAATATGAATCAAGTAATGCTGTTTAGGTGTAATGTTGTTCTCTGAGAAAAGTTCCTTAAAATGTTTAAGATGCTGTTCAATAAGTACTTTCAACTTGTCAATAGTCTCAAGGCAAATAACAGGTGAAAACAAAATTTGAACAATCTCCAGAAGCTCAAGAATGAATGAAAAATAAGCAGTTCCAATTGTTTCAACATGCACTTAATTTCCAAGGGAGCAATGCCCTCAAGAATGGCATGCATTATATCTTGAGGTGTTTGTTGGATTAAATTGAAGGCAGGGAAATCCATTACTTTGCTCCTTCGGTTTATTCCGTATGTGGTTTTAAGGCTGTTCCTGAGATACTCAGTGCTGGCTTTCGCAATGTCACTGCACTGTCGAATATGTCTTTCTAGTGTCCTTTGCTCAAAGCTATCTTCATTAAAAAACATTTGCATGTCCTCAAAAGAACATTCACAATGTCTGCATTTACTGTATGCAAAGCCCACGCCCTCTTTAAATCCACACAACTCATGTTGAGCTAAAGTATCTCCACAAATGGAAACCACTGCTCCATATATTTCATGTTCACCACTTGCAAGATGAATTTTCACACCATTATATAGCTTTACCAAGTCCTCATGCAATCTTGCCAATATGGCATGAACTCCACATTCTGAGAGTTCACTTTGCTTCACAATGGCAAGAAGGCGGATTGAAGCTAATTTTGACCTGTACTTTGGATTAATGTTTCCCAAAGTGTAGTAAAACATGAGCAATTTATTCTTTGACGCATGAGACCCAAGGGGATTGCAAATTTCGATTTCTTCTGAATAAAGGATTATCTGTAAAGCAGAGGGTCTAGAAGAAAATAAAGGGTGTGACAGCATGAGTTCAGCATCTATGATGTCAGAAAAATATCCACCACTGCATTTCTGGGATCCACCATTTATCATGGCAAAGATTTTTGGATGAGACTGTAACTGTTCTAAACTCTTTATCAGGGGTATATAATGGAAACATCTGTTTTTTTACGGCGAGAGCTCTTTGTTTATCTCTTTTCTGACAAGATGCTGCCAATCCAACTGTAACCTCTTCTGCTTCCACAAAATTGAATTGTTCTTTTATGACACTGTCCTGTCTATATGATGTTGAAACGGCAGCAAATGGATCTTTAAAGGAGTCAAAGAGTCCCAAAGCTTCTTGCTGAAGTTCACTTCCTGCATGTCTGTTGAATACTGTTTGTAGCTGACTCCTCAAGCTGTTCAGTAACTGAGCTGGATCCTCTTGAACCGCTGCCACAACATCATTCACACCGCTCTGGAAAGAAAAGAACATTAATTAGCAAGGAAATACACTGAACATTACAACATCACTGATAGATCATTAATGTGTCTCAGCAACAAAGTTATTTTAACAGTTTCAATACTAATTTTAGAGCTATCATTTATGGGGCATTTTGTAAGGTATATTGTATTTATAAAAAAAAAAACAAAAAAAAAAACAGAAGATGAGTATATACACACACTGTAAAATATACTGTTTGGAAACATTACTATTTTTAATGTTTTTGAAAGAAGTCTCTTATGCCCATCAAATCTGCATTTATTAAATAAAAAAAATAAAGTTTTTCTAATACACTTTAAAATATAATTTATTTCTGTGATGCAAAGCTGAATTTTCAGCATCATTACACTGAAGCATCAGGCTTCAGTGTGACATGATGATCCTTCAGAAATCATTCTAATATGCTGATTTATTATTAATGTTGGACAAAGTTGTGCTGCTTAATATTTTTTGAATCTGTGATACTTCTTTTCAGGATTCATTTTTATTCAAAAAAGAAATCTTTTCAATACAAGTCTTTTTTTAAATCAATTTAACACATTCATACTGAATAAAAGTATTCATTTCTTTCAAAAACAGAAATAAAAAAAAATACTGACCCCAAACTTTTGAACGGTAGTGTGTATTGTTACAAACGATTTCGACTTTTATTCATCCAAGAATAATGAAAAAAGTATCACAGGTTATAAAAAAATATTAAGCAGCACAACTGTGTCCAACATTGATGATAAATCACTGACACTGAATTTGACTGGAGCAGGTGGGCCACAGTATGGGCAATGTTCAACCACTTTAAAACATAGAACTCTAGATAAACTTAATCAATCTTAAAATTCTAACTTGTAAATATGTTCATCATTTATTTATGAGTTTCTAGGCTATTTTAAGTCATAAAGTGAGATGGATATGTTGAAATTTAATGAATAGCTTGGGTTGAAAGGTTGGCTATATTAATGATTGCAGTCATTGCACTAAGTGGGGCAGTGGGTCTCTGAGCCCTCCCAAGCTCAACAGCGCCCTGCATTTTTCCAATGTAAATCTGTGGTGAAAAATGGAAATGCAGCACGCTGTAATTGAGAGCCATAAGGGCAGAAATGAGACTGCCCCGACTGATTTTACGCTACATGAATGTAGTTCCGGACAATGCTATATCATTCCGCGTCAGGAAAGCTTGTGAGTCTGTGTCAGTTAAGCAAACGCATCAGGAAACCTCCAACAATCCCGGTGTTTTTAGAGGTCTTGTGGATCTTGTTGCTTCCCTTGACACTATCATGCAGGAACATCTTGAGCACATCACTGTTTTTAAGGGTACCTCTAAAACCATTCAGAACGAGTTACTGGAAAGTTAAACTCATAGTAGTGTTCCGTTATATTGACCCCGCTAACACTGTTAAAGGGGAACTGAAACGAAATAGTAAGTAAAGGTGATATAACAGATGTGTTATTGTTATTTGTGATAGGACACTTAAAACTGCTGAAGTAGTTACAAGGGGGAAAACAGTGATGTTAGTTTGTTGTTTTGTTACTGGGGCGCAGCCATCTTGAGCTTCAACGGTCTGTGACGTCACTGGCATGAGAGGCAACCTTGACCGTTCCACTCACCCCTTAGTTGTTATCGTGATGTTCACCATTACCGTAGATCACCTTGCTAAATTAATCCGACATCGAGGATGCTATCCAATATAAGCAATATCCATCGACGACACCCGCAAGATACTTGTTAGTGTGATAAATTCAGCCGCTTTCAAACTGTGTATGAGAGATGCGGCGGCGCACCTAGCCAGTTTAAATTTGACGAGCGCACATGCCTAAATGCAATGCACAGACAGCCCCTCTGGGGATCAATAAAGTTATATACATTTAGATCTCTTTCCTCCTCTACCACTTTCTCCTATACCACACTTTGACTATAATGTCTGCACTCTTATTCTCTAGAAATAAATAGTATTGATGACTGATTCAATGGTAAGGTCTCCTCTGTAACGTTAGCTTGAATGTTATTCCTCATTACGTAAATCGCGTTGGATAAAAGCGTCCACTAAATGAATACATTTTTATGTAAATGTTAATATAAATGTAGACTACAGAAAATGACAGCATCAAACGATCACACATGAACATACTGTCAAAATCAGTCAGTTCAGTGAGAGTAGCAGTAGAGTAGCCTGACATAACGCTAGTAGCCTACAGTGGTACCACGCCAGTGACGTCATCAAACACGGCTGCGCTCTGATAACAACAAATGTAAATTTCAGTATTGGGAAAAACTTCATGTTTTGTTTTTAATATTATTTTTGAATTAATTTGATTACAATTTTAATAACCAACATGTTATCAAATTATATTTTGTTAGTTTCAGTTCAGCGATTTTTTTGGGGTTTTTAAAACAGCGGACGGTCCCACTAATGCCGACTCGATCTCTAAGGTGCTATTAGAGCAGTTGTGTGTAGTTTGCTCTCCTGACAGTGACTTTGACAAGGGGAGACTCATTGCACAAACATTTGATGGGGCTAGTGAGATGAGAGGAGCATCTGGAGGAGTGCGTAAGAAAGTGCAAGACATTTACCCGAATGCACATTTTGTGCATTGCTATGCAGTATGCACACCAATTAAATTTGATAATGGAGCAAGCTGTGTCCGTAGTGGCACCTGTCCGATGTTTCTTCTCTGATCTTGGTTGCTTTTCGTCTTTTTATTTTTTTGAGATTGCCAAAAAGAACAGCAGTTCTGGATGAAATCGTAGGGAAACGGCTACCACGGTCATCTCAGGCGCGATGGAATTTCAGTAGCCGTGCTGTCAACACAGTCTATGAAAATCAAGCCATTCTTCTGGAATGTTCTGAATCTATTCAGTCATCTCGAGGATTTGATTGTTACTATAAGAGAGGCTAAAGATTTCTTCTTGGATCTATTTCATTTAATCATGCCTCTTGACGGGAACTGACGCAGTATAGGCACACAGAATCACAAGAGGTTTTGTGGATTCCATTGCAAAATGCGTGATGATGATGTAGCATCTCTTTGCATGAAATATAGCAGTGCGGCTGCACAGTCTAAACGGAAAAGCGCAGCCAATTTACAGCAGATCGCATTTGAAGTTTGTGACACTATAATTGCCAATGCCAAAGGCAGATTTGATTTCACAGGGCATCTGTCAGCTGCGATCTTATTCGACAACATGCATTTTTGTGAAGACTTTTCTAAAGAAAATTTGAAAAGGGCTGTTGATGCATACCCTATGTAAAATCAACAACGTCTCTAAACAGAGCTCTCGTTGATTTATGACAATTCCGACTTTGGCGTGTGCGGAGTGTGCAGTCACATTTATAAACAGTAATAATTTAAACGATGTGTGCTCACAGAAACAATGAAACTCCTACGTATCCTGATCACAATGTCAATGACAACTGCCGAGTCTGAGAGATGTTTCTCCACCCTTAAACGAATTAAAAAAATTCTTAGAAACAGTAAGTCACAGGAGCAGCTAAATGCATTGGCAATGCTTTCAATTGAAAAGTGCTTAATGCGTGAGATCCCAGAGTTCAACAAAGCAATTAGTTTAAACGTGCTCTCGTAAATAGCCTGTAAATAAATAAGAATAGATAGGCACATACCAGACATTTATACCTTTCAGAAAGGGAAACAATTGCAAAAGAGCAAACAATAAAATATAATTCAAAAAACAATATAAAAATAACCTGTAAATACTTTACTTACTGTTTGTGTTTGTTTTGTTTAATAACGCAGTTACCCATGCTCATTGATAATTATTCAGAGAATTGGCTTTGTTTTCTTCTCCCACATTTTTCCCCTCGTAACATTCTAAATCAATATTCATACACAATAAATACTACATTCATTCTAAGATAACATTATTTAGAGCATCACCGGCAGGCTGTATTACGCAAGGACCCCAGACCTCCGCCAAAAGTGTTCTGCATGTCAGTAGCGGTATTAACATTAAGCAACATGGGATCTGACGCACAGAAGGCAATGGCACGTCGCTATGCATAGTGACACATCCGGTCTTCATTGGCGTGTGCTAGTAGATAGTGGCATGTGCCACTGACATTGTCACAAAACACCGAGCCGTGGAACATGTCACCGTATGTCATGACACCTCCAGTAGTGACCGACAGATGAATCGAGCAGCTATACTGACATAATTGTGACACAAAATCCTAAATAAATAACCTAATTTAGTGATATTTTAAATATTAATTAAACACATTCAAGTCAGTATTTTTTTTCCAAAATATTTGTGTCACTTCTGTATTTGAGTGGAATCTGCCACTCAATGTTTTGTAATACCAGTGCTACTTTATGTTGTTTATCACGCAAAGTCGCAAACTGCCCATTCTAGGTAAGACACGAAATAAATCTCTCATGGGTCACTATGAATAATGCATTAACAGTCACAACCGTTACTGTAAACCTTTATTTTTGCATGATGATGCTGCACGGACGCACGCCAGTCGGTGTCAGTATAAGTGTAACACTGTGTAACACTGGCCAGCGCAAGATTCTCATCGGTGGAGACATCCCAGATAGCAATTACGTTTGGGCCAAATGTGGGTATTATCTGGCACATATGGCCTAGATGTGGCACGGCTGAACAGATATGGGCCAAATTGTAGCCATATTTGTTTTGCCATAACTTTAAAATCTGTGGGAAATGCTCTCTTGGTTCACAATTGTGTCTACTGTCTACTGACTCTCTTGTTCGATCTCGTTCATCAAAATGAACAAATCTTTTTTCGAGTCATTTCGTTCATTTAAGGGGCTTTAAATGTTATACTATTAACTGGCAAATTCCCAGAACACATCCACCTACGCAATCTTGATCATATTCTGAATTAAGAAATCATTATAATGCAGTCAAAAGTCGTTTACAGGGAACATAAATAATTACTTTACCTTCCGAGTCTTTCGTTCATTTGTCACGTGACAGACGCAATGAATGGATCGTTCATGAACGACTCATCACTCACGTTACAAATCAAAACAAAAAGCAGCAAGGAGGCGTCGTATGATCAAACGAGTTTTATGACAAGTTCGGTGAGGATGGGAAAAATCTGACGCATATCTTCAGTGTTAAAACTGATAAAATAATTGTCTGTGGTTCTATAGGGGCTGTGGCAATCAATTTGAAAAATAATATCTCGCAGCAACATGGAAAAAAAGAACTATGAATAGTTCATTTTTGGAACTGTGAACTTAGTTCAAAATTTTGAAGTATGAGCTATGAACTGAACTAGTTCATTTTAAAATTTGTGAACTGAACTTTGAACTAGTTCATGTAGAAAGTGAACTTTCCCAACACTGGAGCCGCTACTGGACTTTAGCAATGGAGTATTACTGAAGTAATGCTGCTGAAAATTCAGCTTTGATTCACAAAAAATAAATTATATTTTAAAGTATATTAAAATATAAAATTATAATTTTATAATGTAATATTTTACACTATTATGTTTTTTTTCTGTATTTTTGATCAAATAAATGAAGGCTTGAGCATAAGAGACTTCTTTCAAAAACGTTATACGTGTAAATACACACACATAAACACACGTACACATACATACATACATACATACATACATACATACATGTATACATACATACATATAAGCGGTTTCTTTTACTGATACTTACCTGTGAGAGATGATGTTTCTCTCTAGCAGTCATCACAATAGAAGTGGCATGTCTGGATAGCACATCATCACTTGATAATTCATCATTCTAACAAAGAAAACATTAAAAATATTAAATACTTGAATGCATTTAATTGGGTTACTAATTGGGATAATAATTAGGTTACATAAGAGACTACTGCTACTGCTATGATATTAACAACATAAGAACTAAGTTATTAATGTACCGTGGTTTCTTGGGGGAGGCGTGAAGAACAGGAGTCATCTGAAGGCCTGTTTGGGCCGAGTAGAGAGGGATTCCAATCTGAAGTTTCATTCGGTACATCCTGAGGGTCCGGTTTCTGAGGTGACTGTAAAACGCTGTTACTGCTTAAGCCAGCGAAAACTGTTTCACCAGTGTCAAAAGCATCAAAATCACCAAAATGTTACACAGGATCAGGATCAGCAAGAGTGGGTTGTAGATCCCCATTACTCCCCAATGTTGTTTCACTATCCGAATTGTTACTTGAGTTATAGTATACTGAGTATCCACCGCCGTTGGTCCACTAACGTTATATGCCCACAAGTTGTTGCTGTTCACCGTTCTTCTAGGTTCACTGGCTGACCTCTCTCTCCAATGTGATCTGCTTCTACCCAGGCCGTCTAGATATTGTGAGTGTGTTCGTCTGATGTGATACCAAAAAGAGTTGTAGACACGGTACTCTTTGGTGCACCCATCTATTCCACAAACCAGGCGGAAATCTGGACTACGGCTATGTGCAAAATTTATGTGACTCAATAAAGATTTGAGAGTAAGAGCCACAAATACATAACAAATGACGCAGCGCCAAATCATTGTTTCCGGTGAAATTAAAGCAAGCTATCATACCTCAGATAAAACCGAAGAGTTGATTCTAAAATCGTATCTTACCACCGCAACCAACGTACCAAACTAAAACACGTAACTTACAACACAGGAGGAAGAGAACCGCGTTGATCTTGTGACGCATGACGTTTTGTAATACGCATGCGCAATCAACGCGCCAACGTGCAGCCAGAGCCCGTCTACGGAGAGCCTGCCCACTCCCTATTAAGCTCTATTGTACCGAATTTTGGTTGTAGTTCCACCAGAGTTCCACTGGGGGCGATCGCCATGAGTGCAAAATGAATGGGAGTCTATAGGGCTAGACGGCTAAATGTGTCTCTTTCACCCGATTGCCGTTGAGAAATCTCAGATCTGATTGTAGATTTTGCAAGTTCAACATGGGTTTTAGGTCGAAAGTTGTATGAACGAGTACTTATGTCCTTTTGATTTCTTACAGGCTGAGTTGTTGTTGCCCATAACACGCTAGCATTCTGCTAATGAACGCTGATTGGTCAGTGAAGGACTGATTACGACCAGAGATACCGCTTGATGGCATCGTGTCATCCGCAGCGGGACCAGAAACAAACAAAACAAAAACTCTTCTAGCATGTGTATTTACCTGTGTCAGCTGTGTTGTCGATGCCTCGAGTGAAAATAAAGTGCAGAGCGCGAACGCACCAGAGTGAGTGAAGGATTGCCGTGAAGCAGTATCTCTGGTCGTACATGTGTATGACGTCATTGACACTTTAAAAGACTTTTTAAAGCAAATAAGTGACTCAAAAAAATCTAACACCCAGCAATGTGTAATTTATTTGCATCTCCTTTCGAATACAACATTCAAATTACTAGACAAAAAATTATATCCTGAGAAAAGTGGATTTTTATTGGTATAGCGCCATAGACCTCCATTCATTCTGCACTCGTCCTGTGAGCGCCCTCATATGGAATCAGAGAGGAACTGCAACCAGTTCAGAAGCCGGAAGTGTACTGAGAGTGAAACTTCTCGCCTTATTAGACATTCTCTGGTGCAGCGAATGAGGAGCAAGGAAACGTAGTCAGTTAGTGGCACTTCCTTGCGCCAGATTCTCACCATGGATGGACTTGATGATGTTGCGATTTCAACTTTAAAAGGTAGGTCATTTGTAAAAATAATTTAAAAAAAATTCCTCTATTGGTCATTCTATGTATTTGAAATTGAATTGTTTTTTTAGCCGTGTAATGACCATAGCACGTTAGTTGGCTTGAAAAATTACCTATAGAGAGGAGTATTTTGCTAAATATATGCACTATATTTATTATATATTTTTTACTTATATCGTTAAAATATTATAACATTATTATTGTAATAAAAAACGCATTATATTTAATTTGAGATATTATTTTTGAACTTAAAAATAATACCAGTTGACAGGGCTCTATGTTTACAGAATTAGGCCTAGGTGAGAGATTTTTTTTCTTGAGAAAAATTAACATGTATCTACTTTGCCCAATATTTATCCACATTAATTGATACTGAATCAAGATCGAAATCAAATCACAAGAATTTAATTGAAATTTGTGTCAGGCAATAATAAGAAAACAGTAGCCTATGTTGTGGCAAAAATTCATTAAACAATCATCAACTGCATAAGAGACACTCTGAAATTCAAATGATCATTAAAAAGTATTTTATTCCCCTTGCAAGGAGGGCCCAGTTGCATACACAGAGGTAGATAGTACAGTCTGTGACACAAGTGAGACGACGAGAGGGAGGGCAGGGGAGCCTTTATACTGCTTTCAAGGTCTCCTGCTTACAGGCCCTTATCTAAGCAAGGGAAGGTTTCTCTGCTAGTCATCTAATCCTGCTGAGTTTATTCTTACAAACTCACAAGTTCTAAATTGGACGGCCTCTGACCCTAGGGGTCAGAGTCCCTTTTCAATCTGCCTCCTCCTGATGTCTCACCTGTTTCCCAGTGTTTAAAAACACACACACATTAGTCATATGTTGGCAGACTACGTACAGTCCAGCAAAGATCATTTCAATGTCTTAATAATGAAAATAATGAAAATCAACACTGTAAATCAATGAAAATCAAAATTTTCCATTACACCTACCAGTCATTGTACCATGTAAACATTCTAAGGTGCTGTCACTAAATTTAATAAAATTCTGTTTAGTTACCAAATGTTTTGACAATCACAATAATTTATTTTGTGTTTTTATTTATTTTTATAAGCAGATTATAAAAACAGATATAGGCTAAATGTGTTATTCTTGATTTATAAGCATATCTATAATGTGTTTAATAATTGTATTTTCATACTTTATTAATGATCAATTTATAATTTCTAAATTATTACATTACAAACCAGTTATTTAGGAGTTGTCAGTGGTTAATAAGATCAGTTAGAAAGTAGGGCTGGGCGATATGGCTGAAAAGTGAAAACTGTATCACGATATAAGTGTTTCATATCGGTCGATATCGATAATTATTGATCTTTTTTATGACCTATTTAAAATAAGGACCAGGAGACAAATATATTTGTCACTCAAATAATTAAAATGTAAACATAAGTCAAAAATAACAATGAAACCTTAACAATTATCTCTTAACATTAAGTTGCAAAATTAAAGAACATGTAAGAAATGCTTAATAAAGTGTAATACAATAGTGCAAAGTGTTAAATATAAACATAGAGAAACCAACAACGTTCTTGCATAATTTGCAGACGACATTGGTCTGACTACAGTCAGACTTATAAAATCCAAAAAACTGCCATACTTGCGAGTTGACTTTTTCTGTTTTATCAACATTTTCCTCACTTGCTGCGGCACTCATTTTCCACTTATCACCCCACGCCGGTTCTGTTAGAATCCAACACGAGAAAACGATATGGCACAACCAGAGCCGTTAAATATGATTAAATACGTTTTTCAACAGCTCTGACCGCAACCATACTGTACATGACTGGCTGTTAGCGTGTCACCCCCTACGTTGCTAGGTGATTGAGTGCCTTACTGCCTTTGTTCATGCAACCAAACTTGCTTCGCAACCAGGGCTGGGCGATATATATCGCATGAGATTGTTATGCGCATCTCGTCAGTAAAGCCGGTTTCTTGATAAGTAGTAAATCGCCATCACCTGCTTTCAGATGGAGCGGCATTTACAACACAGTGCCGTAGTTCACTGACAAGCTGAGCCATATCGCATTAATTATCGCAGGTGATACGGCCGCGATAATTACATCCTGTTTTCGGTCGAAGTCCATAGTAATCGATTGTCGAGTTCACGCGCATAGGTTTAGTTATCTATGATCACGCGCGTGAACTCGACAATCGATTACTATGGACTTCGACCGAAAACAGGATGTAAATACAGGTATGAGCGCTGGCTGAAATAACATCATTTTTATTCATATCTTTCACATCTACTGCAGTCAGATTCACCCGTGTTCACTCTGAAGGAATCACTCACATTGGCTGTGCACTTGTAATGACACATCAAGGATGTTAAGAGGCTAAAAGCAGGTTTAAAACTTGCCCCATTGAAGTCAACAGGGTGCAAATTTTAAAAAGAGGATAACATGGTGTAGGCAACACCGATTTTTGTCGTTGTTCTCTGTATTGACAGCACTCCAAATTTACAAAAAAATGAGCTCAATGTTAAAATTGACCGGAGTTCTCCTTTAAGGTTGAACCACTGTAGTCACTTGGACTATTTTAACAATGTCTTTCCTGCCTTTCTGGGCCTTCAAAGTGTTAATTTAATAGCTGTCAATGGAGCCCCTCCTGAGCCATCGGATTTCATCAAAAATATCTTAATTTGTGTTCCGAAGATGAACGAAGGTCTTACGGGGTTGAGGGTGAGTAATTACTGACAGAATTTTCATTTTTGGGTGAACTAACCCTTTAAGATGCCTACCCTCTATACAAAATACTTGGTTTAAAAACATCCTAATCTGGCTACTCAAAAAAATAAAATAAAAATAACTGATAAAGTTACGTCATCCCAGCCTTTGGGTAGAAAAAACGTTTTTTTTTTTACGTTTTAAGTAAAAAAAACTTAAAACGTTGTTAAGCGGAAGTGAATAAATCCAAACTAACTTTAGCTGGACAATAACTTTATTCTAGATCTGCTGTAAAGCCTAAACAATGTCTGTTACTGTAATTCCATATTATCACTGTAAAGGTGATTTGAAACAATCTATATTGTTAAAAGCACTATATAAATGAGGATGACTTGACTACTTATTTTGCTGTGTTTGTAGTCTAAATTCTACATTTATATATTTGGTTCCCTTTCGTAAAGGGAACTCCCGCTGCATCGATACTCGATACTTTGGGGAATGCCTTCGGCATGAAGCGTCTGAAGTCTATTATACAACTATCCCAATCTGGATTGGTGCAACGTCATTACGTCACCCGTGACGTCGCATGTGACGGTGATCCGGAAGCTATAAAACGGTCACAGGAACCAGGAAATGTTAGCTTCTGGTCTTCAGCAAGCGCTCTATGTACAACTTGTCAGTCTTATTTGGTGTTGTTTGTCCCGTGAAAAGAGTTTATTGTTGAATATGGCCGAAAAACAGTTCAGGCAGTGTGCGTCCCCTTGCCCACGTTATCTTGCTGAGGGTGACACACACTCGCTATGCATAGTTTGTTTGGGAGTGGAGCATGCACAGGCAGCGCTCGAGGGTGCTGTCTGTGCTAACTGTGAAATCATGCCCCTGAGAACGCTCCGCTCCCGGCGAGCTATGTTTAATGAAAGCGGCCAGCCCCGCGATCCCCGTGGATCAGGTCCCGCGTCTGTCGAGGCAGCGCGGCGTTTGCATTCATGGGGATCGCAGCGGGATCTAGTGGATGATGTTGAGACGGCTTCGGCCCTTTCTCAACATTCTGAAGCTAGTTCTCATAGTTCCGCTCAGGGTGCGGAAGCCCGCGCTGCGGCTTCTTCCGCCCCAGCAGTGGAACCGATGCTCGAATTATCTGGTTCCGAGGAGCTAGATATTTTGGGCATCGAGGCAGGGGAATGTGAAAATTCGCCACCCCATTCCCCTGCCTTTGAGGAGCTGCTAGAGGTTGTGACCAGAGCAGTTAAAAAATTAAATATCGACTGGCCATCTGAGACGCAGGAAGCGACTGTTAAAAGCAAACTCGATGAGCGCTTCCTGCAGTCTCGGTCACAACCTCTACGCCGGAGTCTGCCATTTTTTCCCGATCTCCACACCGAGGTGTCGAGATCGTGGAACAATCCCTTCTCCTCGAGAATATCTAGCCCCAATGTACATCTATATTCTAATATAATGGGTGCTAGGGAGGAGGGCTATGGGATGATGCCCAGGGTTGAAGAGTCGTTTGCGTCGCACCTCTCCCCTGACGTTGCATCATCCCTGCGGGCTCCGGCGCTTCCCACTAAGCCCTGCCGTACAACATCGGCCTTGGTTGGGAAGGCATATATGGCGGCAGGTCGGGCTGGTAGTTGTCTGCATACGATGGGGCTGTTGCAGGCATACCAGGCCGACCTCCTCAAAGAGGTGGACGACGGTGGGGAGGTCGCCTACGACGACATCCGCGAGATGCGTCGTGTGGTCGACTTGTCTCTCCGTGCTACCAAGGAGACGGCCCGTGCCATCGGCCGCTCCATGGCAGCACTGGTAGCCACGGAGAGACACTTGTGGCTGAATCTGTCGGGCATCGGGGACAAGGACAGGGCTTGTCTCCTCGATGCCCCGGTTTCGCCTTCTGGCCTTTTCGGCGACGGTGTCAACAATGTCGTCGATAGGTTTCAGGAGGCGAAACGACAGTCAGCCGCATTTAAAGAGCTTATCCCCCGCCGTCGTTTCAGGTCTCGTGGGTCTGCTGCCAGGGGGCAGTCCCACGAGGCCGCCGCCAGCTCCTCACACCTGCTGAGGCAGAAGGAGAGTGTGGCCTCTCGTGCTCCCCCCCAAGGGGCCTGGAGACAGAGGCAACACCCTCAGTCGAAGCCTTCCAAGCCGAAAACAGATCTGAGGACTGTTATTCAGGCGAGGAAGGCTTCGACTAAGAGGCCGTGACGGGACATCCAGGCCTCTGAGGGCACCCCCCTCCGCGTGGGCTTTTTAAAACTTCGCTCCGCGGAGCCCTCAGGAAATCGATGTTGCTTCCCGCCATCAAGTGCGCTTCGGGACGCATCGAATTCTAGCGAATGTATCTCACAGAATGTTCCTATGAAATCTACTGGTTTGAAACGTTCGCTACCTCTCACGAGGCCTGTAGAAAAAATGATTCGGTTAGTTCCTGCCAGAAGAGTGCTTCAGGTCACCGAAAATATAAATGAGAATAAAGATGAAACTAGAGATGTGGATGGAACACCTGAGGTCAGTTCTGAGAGACTGATTCCCTTAGTAGATTATTTAGACACCTGGAAGGGTCTTCAAAATATATCTCAGTGGGTCCTGAGTACAGTTGAGAAAGGATATAGAATCCAGTTCCAGTTTAGACCACCCAAATTCACTGACTCTCTCACATCCAGCTCCTTTGGGCTTGGATGCCATGGTACAGATGTGGCCGAGGTCACATCTGTACGCTTTTCCCCCGATCGCTCTGCTCCCCGGGGTTCTAGAAAGGGTCAGGAGGTACGGAGTGAGACTACTCCTTGTAGCTCCGTACTGGCCGGCCCGAATTTGGTTTTCGGACCTTATTAGTCTCTTGGAAGGTCCTCCATGGGAAATCCCTATTAGGAGAGATCTTCTGTCTCAGGCTGATGGTACATTATTTCATCCCCGACCAGAGTTATGGAGACTATGGGTCTGGCCCCTGAGGGGGTCCCACCCATAATTAGGTTGCCCTTTCCACCGAGGTGGTCAGGACATCCATACTAGAACCCCACTCTACTAGGAACTAAACTATTAAGTTAGGGAGGGCATTGAGCCCAGTGTTATTACTGCCCACTGGCTTCAGTACTGGTGTTCCATCCTACTCTCTAACGGGATCTCCCGTTCATGCTTAGGGCCTCTGTGGCGGCCTTAGTGCCCTCCGCAAGCCTCTAAGGGTGTGCACGTAGGGACATTCCCACTCAAACTCCATGTTCCTGTAGATTGGAGGATGAATCCTTTCATCCAGCCTATTGGCATCAGGCTGATGGGTTATCCCTGGCACCCATCATGTCCTGTGGATGACATATTTTATATATATGAGTATATATGAATATATAGAAGAATCTATTGAGTCTGCTTCCTGCTCGTCTTACTCCCTGGAAGAGTGGTGGTGCTGCCCCCTCTTACTTGCTAGCGTGGGAGCCACTTTACGTTATCTTTGCCCAGGTACTGAGGTGCCTGTAGGCAATATCATGATTCTTCAGGTATTCCATCCTCCATCGCATGTGTCGGATGATCAAGGTCATGGCCTTGGAGGTTCCTATATGGGCCTCAGGCTGAGAGGAGTCAGTCCATCTAGTAAGGTCTAGGGTTAGGAGCTATTCCCCTTCATTGAGTAGACAGCTGGTTATCTAAAACCATTCATATTTGAAGTACAAAGTGCGCTTTTGCCTTCACCTCTTATCTAATGTTTTCTTCTGTCTGGGGCTCCCATCCAGGAGGTCGGTCGAGCCTCCGGCTCCAGACCTCCTCCTTCTACACCAAATCTTATGACAAGCTAGTTTGGATCTGCCCTCTACTCATTCTATCGTCCGTGAGTGTACCAGATGCTTTATACCAGGGCGTTTTTTCTCTCAGTGTGGCGGCGTGGGTATTCGTTCCCCAAAGTATCGAGTATCGATGCAGCGGGAGTTCCCTTTACGAAGGGAACGTCTCGGGTTACTAATGTAACCCTCGTTCCCTGAGTAGGGAACGAGACTCTGCATCCCTCGGCCACACTTTTCGCGCCCCTGGGAGCGACTTGCTTTGACCAATTAGAAGCTAACATTTCCTGGTTCCTGTGACCGTTTTATAGCTTCCGGATCACCGTCACATGCGACGTCACGGGTGACGTAATGACGTTGCACCAATCCAGATTGGGATAGTTGTATAATAGACTTCAGACGCTTCATGCCGAAGGCATTCCCCAAAGTATCGAGTATCGATGCAGCGTCTCGTTCCCTACTCAGGCGTACTACCCAAGACGTTTTCTAGCCCTCAGAGGATCCTGATACCTTCATCCACCGGCGTGTGCTTTCCAGTCTTGTCTTGCTGGTTGGTGAGGAGAACTGCATGGTGGTTGTAGGTACAACTCCAGTTGTAACCTTTGGGAAAGATTTGCTCCACGAGGGGCTTCTCTACCTCCTGGTATATTACTATGCATTCCACCTGACCTATCCCAAGTGTATTGCTACACTCTTGTCTGTGTTGCAAACAGAAGTTCTGGCAGATGTCATCCATGAGCAAGATGCAACCCCCTCTTATAAAAAGGCCATTCAGGAATGGAACATGTTTGTTGAATAAATACTGTTCAAACTGAGGCAGTGAATGGAGTGTTTGTTTTTATTTTTTGTTTTGTTCCCCATTATATTATACTTGATTTGTGCTGTTATGAGATTTCCCTGCTTTTTCAATAGTGTTTCTTAAAAAAATTGCATTAATGCAATATATTCATTGAGTAATTGCTGTTTAAAGCTGTTTGAGGTTAATACAGTGCATGCTATGCAGAACATTTGCTGTTGATGTGCCATGTTTTTTTGTTTTGTTTTTTCAAGTGTCAAGAGTCAGCCTTCATCCTGCTTTATGTGCTCCATTTGTTAAAGAGGATGTTCTTTAATAAATCTTCAGCTAAACTGAATATGTTGTTTGATTATTCATTTAAATGTAAATATTTGTACTATATTTCTTTATTGGGTTGTTTCAAGAATTTTCATCTATTTTCAGGTTTCGCATCTTAAAAAAAATCTAAATCTAAATAAGCTGAATTTAAGATCAAATTTTCTAAAATGACTTAATATTCAGTGCTTAAACGAAAGAAAACTGCATAGTTTTAAGCATGTCTGTCTAGTTTTAAGACCAACAGTATATTAGTGATTAGATTTAAGATTCTAGTTTAGATAAATATTCTAGTTTTAATGCAATTTTCACTAAATTTATTTATTATTCAATTCTTATAATAAGTAAAAACTGAATAGTTTTAAGCATTTTTTTCTAGTTTTAAGATTCAATTGTATTTATCAGTGACTAGATATTTATACTATTTTCAAGAATCCTTATCAAGTCAGTTTTGCTTACCCCATTGGCAGATTTTTTTTGCTTGATTTTAGTTCAATTTAACTAGATTCAAGTGAATCTTGATTGTTTCAAGAAATGCATTTTTTGCAGTGTAGGACTGTGTACCCCGACCTCTGATCATTCTCTGCCTGCCTTGACCCGGATTGCTTATTGGACTTTGCCTTTTGCTGCCTGCCCTGACTTCTGCCTGTGACCTCGTTCTGCTCTGTGCTCTCTCCGTTGATCTGTTTTCTGTTGATTTACCCTGCCTGTTGACCACTCTAATAAAAAGCTACAAATGGATCCCTCAGCGTCTGCGACATCATTACAAAATACTTTGCCACTCCCTGATCCAGCAGCAGTCAAATCTGTTTTTAAAGTCTCTGATAAATTGGACTGTTATAAACTCTTATACTTTCAATATTTTAATATAACTTACAGATGATGAAACAGATAAACACCACAAGGCATTAATGAGACAGGATGATGAACACTGAAAACACATTAACTTATATACAGACAATAACAAGGTGAACAGCTAAACAAAATTACAAATCATATTAGTAACCATGGAGATAAACGAGTAGCGGGAGCTGAACAAAGGAAGACAAGAACCAATGAATACTAACTAAAAGTCCATTAAAGTGAATCTAAGAAAAAACTAGAGGTACTTCTCAATATCCCTCCTCGTCTCCTCCGTCCTCCATCCTATGACCCGGAAACCGATCGAGCTCAGCCATCTTGAAGGACATCTCAATTCTCTAATTGCACCGCGAAGAGTCGAGGATCGAGGAATGAGAAGCTTCCAGAGGAGTCATGAGCGAGGATGCACAGGTGTATCCTATGCGGAAGAGTTTTATCGACTAAACGTGACGCACGTATAAATTTTCCTCTTCCCCTTCACATCGGTCACAATAATTTTAATTTATACTTTACCTTTGCAGTTTATACAAACCACACATCTCACATATGTCAACAGGTTAACTTGTATGGGATCAAATTCCCGCCAAATATATAGCGGTCACGTATCAGAAGATAATAAGCGTGAATCAAAAATTTTAAAACACATGTAAAAATATATTGCACAAACTGAAAAAAATATTGCAAAATGATCAGAATAGCAAACAACGTGGTCACGAATCAAAATATAATAAGCGGGAATCAAAAAATAACAAGCATGAATAAAAACTTTAAACGCATTAAAAGTATTTTGCACAAAACATTTTCTGCTCATATTTTACTCTTTTGTACGCTTGTGCTGTTTTTCTCTTCGCTCTTCCTTCAATGTTCTGCGCTTGCTTTCCAAAATGTTGCAGTTTGAGTTTCATGTAAATTAAGGCGGGCTTAAGTGTCACCATTGGTCCACTAGTTCTAGATTGACAGCTACTCCTCTAGCCAATCAATCGAAGAGGGGAGTTGACACACCAATGTGACTCATGGCTACTGATGCTTGCTTATACAGGGGAAGACGACCATCAACTCAGCTGGCAAAAATCTTACTTTTAATGCACTTAAAGTTATTCATGTTTGTTATTTCTTGATTCACGCTTATTATATGACCACGTTGTTTGCTATTCTGATAATTTTGCATTATTTTTTTCAGTTTGTGCAATATATTTTTACATGCATTTTTTTAATTTTTGATTCACACTTCTTATTTTTTGATACGTGACCGCTATATATTTGGCGGGAATTTGATCCCATAATCTTGCTTTATTATTATTTATTATGAATTTCTTAAATAATCAAATTTTAACAACATAAAGGCAAATCTTTTGAGCACAGTTGATGACGCGGTGACGTAACGCTCGAGTGATCAAGTATTCCACTATATAAATAAGCTTTCCTTCGATTCCTCCGTCCTCGCTTCTTTTCCTTGCAGCCTTCCCTCGCATCCTACAGGGGGAGGAGCTGAGACGCAAGGAAAGGAAGCATAAAATACCAAATATTATAATCTCTATGGTAATATCGACTTCACATATTTGGATTGCCTCTTGTCCTTGTCAATTGGGCCACATTCAGCGTGTTAAGAATTATCTACCCATGCATTTTGTATAGATTTTTACCCTCTGATGAAGTTATTGTAGTTGTTTAAATTAAAGGTCCCGTTCTTCGTGATCCCATGTTTCAAACTTTAGTTAGTGTGTAATGTTGCTGTTAGAGCATAAATAATATCTGTAAAATTATAAAGCTCAAAGTTCAATGCCAAGCGAGATATTTTATTTAACAGAAGTCGCCTACAGTGAACGGCCCGTTTGGACTACATCCCTCTACTTCCTTCTTTAATGACGTCACTAGAACCATTTTTTGACTAACCTCCGCCCACAGGAATGCTCCCTCAACCGAAATTCGTTTACGTACTTGCGCACTTCTTATAACTTACTGTGTTTACTCGGCTCTTACGGTGATTTTCTGAAGTAAAACTGACGCTTCATCTTTTGTGTGATGTACAATAAACTTTATTAAACTCATCAGTATATGTTTGATCATCATTCAGACAGCAGACTTGTAGGCTATTAATATATAATGGATACATACAAGCAGATGACAAATACGTTATAATAACCGTAATTAAACTACTAAACTATACCTGTTTCATCTCTATACAGCACTCTGACTCTGTAGGCATTATTGTCCGACTCGAAATGAACACCTTTACTGAGAGTTTCTGATATTATCATCATTCCGTAAGGTGATATTGTCCTGACTCCTGACAGACTGAGCGCGAGCTTGTGAAGCTCCGCCCCCTGGGTCGTCCAGCAGCAGCTTATTTGCATTTAAAGGGCACACACTAAAACAGCGCGTTTTTCTGTGACCCAAAAAATGACAATTTAAACATGCTGTAAAAAATGATCTGTTTGCGGGTAGGTTGTAAAGAGTACTAGGGGCTATGCTGAAACTTCTTAGTTTCCTGGTGTTTTTTCATATGTACGTTGAATGTTACACTTTTATACACTTAAATATTGAGCAATACTATAGCCTAATTTGTTTAATATATATTAGGGTTGGGCGAGATATCTCATGACATTGTTAGGCGCATCTCGTCAGTAAAGCCGGTTCCTTGATTAGTAGTAAATCGCCATCACCTGCTTTCAGATGGAGCGGCATTCACTACAAAGAGCCGTAGTTAACTGACAAGCTGCGCCATATCGCATTAATATCGCGGACGTATCGCCTGCGATATTAATGCGATATGGCTCAGCTTGGAGGTGTCTGTTAACTTTCACCAAACCCCAGAGGTGTCAAAAGGAGCAATTCGATTCAGACTCATTGGCGCTAAGCTGTGATTTACATAACATGGGTCAAATGTTAAAAGGTTCTCTGAATCATAAAAATGAGTAATTCACGTGACATTAAACATACGCTACACTGGGTACAATTAATAATACAAGTTATCACCATCTCATACATTTATTTTGTAACTATTTTAAGTGTAACCATAACCATATTTTGTCATTAAACCTTTTCAATTACAACTAATGTTCTAACTAGTTTTGATTTGGTATTGACTTTGAAGTGCTACCTATTGCAATACAATATTGTCACTCTCTATAGCAACGCTCTCCCACATATTAGCTATTGTAACTGCGCTTATTTCCGTCGTTGGAATAAGTGGCAGTGGGTGGAATAGACAAGAAATGTGCAGTTTTCTACCATCTTGCTAATAACGTTTCTTTAGTCATCCGGCTGTCTTGCAGCTTGAAACACTGCAGGAATCCACCCTTACAGATGGTGCCAAAACCCAGGATCCCTTGCAGTGAGTTTTCTGAAATTTACTTTGATCGGTTATCAGAATGAGGAAATTTTTTCACAGTGGATTTTGTGGATGGATTAAATCTGACCTTCTGACCATGGAATGGGTAAGTCTGTTTTCACTGATTAATGGTATGATAGGAAAAGTCTTCATTTGCATGAATTTAATGAAACAGAATTTAGAAGGTTTTGAATAGCTTTAATAGTCCCATTACTGTATAATTTGTAAATATTGTGAATATTCAGATCTCCTCGGGGACGGAAGGGAAAATTTAGTGACGAATTGTTTGCTTTATGGAGCAAAAAAGTTGAGCCTACCTTGTGTAAACTCAAGAAAGAGTACATTGGGATTTAAATGTCCAGATGAGGAAATGCTCCAATGGTGGGACACAATTGGCAAACATCAAAATAAATCAAAACATGGTGAAATAATTGAGGCTTTAAACTTCATAAGTTTTACACGGCTACGTGAGTTAACAACGTGTCTATCTTCAAGTATAGATGCTAAATGTAAAGAAGTGCAATGTAAAAATGCAGAGGCACAAAAGTCTGAGGCAAAGATTCAAGATCTTCAAACACAACTAGATAAATTACTAGCTGAGCAGTTGGCCCTGACTGAAAAATGTAAAAATCACAAAGAGATCATTGCAGATCTCAAGGCTAAGCTAAATGCTAAAAAGTTATCCATTGCACTTAACAGTGATGGTACTAAAAAGCATGTTCACTTCTTAGAGGAGGTGACTTGCTCTAATGAATCTGAAACGTTTAGTTCAGAAAATGCATGTTCAACTGTCCAAGAAAGTGTGCCTATTTCAGTTCTTAAGGTTATGCAACACCGTAATAGCGCAGAGTCATGTACCAGAACGCACGGTGTACAAGCATTAGAGAGTCATAAAAATCCTTAAACTCCAGGAGAACATAGCAAACATCCCTATGGTAAAGAAAGCAGGTTTTGCAATTCCTGTCAGAAAATAGGCCATAGAGGAAAACTGCTGGTCACTGGGAAGGGGCAGACCTCCACCTTATATTCAGAAAAATACAAAACGTCTCAGGTTACGTATGTAACCCTGGTTCCCTGATAGGGAACAAGACGCAGCGTTGAGACGCTGTGGGAACGCCCTGCGTGATTGCGTCGTGAAGCACATGTATAATCAGACCAATGGAAAGACGAGATGTCATAGGCGGGTGGCGTCATCAACCAGGAAACTATAAAACACCCCTGAAACAGACCGCGTTAGCTTCTGATAAGCCTGAACAAGTCGATCAGGGCATGCAGGAAGTATGGCAGGCGAACGCAGTGTCTCGTTCCCTACCTGAGATGTTCCCTTTAAAGGGAACTCGAGCTGCATTGAGACGCTGTGGGAACCCCATACCCACTACGCCATAATGACAAATGCCCGTTCTGTGTGAAGTCCTTGCGCACACTAAGAAGCAAGCAACCTAGCCCCAGGAGTGGAGCCTAGGTCCAAGTCATACAATCTAACAAATGTATGCGGCGAGGACCAGCCTGCCGCATCACAAATGTCATGGAGGAAACTCCTGATAATAAAGCCTTAGAGGCATTATTTGCCATACTCCTCGTAGAATGGGCCCGGACAACCAAAGGTAAAGGCTGCCCGGCCGCTTCATAAGCAAGTGAGATAGCCTCTCAAGTCAAGTCAAGTCAAGTGTATTTATATAGCGCTTTTCACAATACAGATTGCATCAAAGCAGCTTCACAGCATTAAACCAAAATAACATAACAAGGTTGTTTCTAGTGTAAATTTATTGATTGATAAAATTAAATGAATATCCCCAAAATATCCCCAACTGAGCAAGCCAAAGGCAACACTACCCACTTGCTAATTTTTCCTGATCTGGGGTATAAAAAGGTGGAGGACAGAAGGCCTGCAGCAGTATATGACCCGCAAATTTAGTAGGGACCTTAGGAATACAACCCGGCCTAGGGTGAAGAAAGGCTATCACCATACCAGGTGCTAATTCAAGTACATGCAGGCCTCCTGTACCACGAAGAAGACGAAATAAGGATCTCTCCTCAGAGATAACCCAGCAAAGAAACGTTCATTGCAGAAATCAAGTACTGTACCAACAGGGCAGATAACAAGATTCAGAAGGCGTTCTCCTCACAAGGCAGAGAACAGTTTTCATTTCAATGCATATTTAGTCTTCTCGTGGAGGGAGCTCTAGACTGGAGTATGGTCTTTCACAACCTCGGTCGAGAGACCTGAAACTATGAGCTGGGCCCCCTCAGAGGCCAAGCCCACAGTATCCACAACTCTGGATGAGGGTGAAATATTGTGTCCCCTGATTGGGACAACAAGTCCTTCCTGATCGGAATCTCCATGGGAGAGCCGTCTAGAAGGGTCACAAGGTCCAAGAACACACTTGGGCCGGCCAGTACGGGGCTACTAATAATGGATGAGCCCCTACTCGGCGAACCCTCTCTAGAATTCCCAGGAGCAATGATATCGGGGGAAATGCGTACAGGTGTAGCCTCGGCCACAACTGATACGTCGCATCCGGTCCGAGAGGAGCTGGATGCGTGAGGGAGAACCACCTAGGGCAATGCGTTGCATCAAACGATGCGAAAAAAGGTCAACTTGAGCTTGAGCTTGACCGAAGCACAGGAGCTCCACCACCTCGGAGTGAAGTCTCCATTCCCCGGGCCTCAGCCCTTGCCTCGACAGGATATCTGCTCTGATATATGAGACCACTAGTGTGTTGTCCGGACGGACAAGCACATGGTGATCTCTCAGTAGTGTTGTAGTACTCGAGATCGGTCTTGGTCTCGTCTCGGAATCGACCGCATTTTTACTCGGTCTCATCTCGGTCTCAGACGAAGAGGACTCTGGATTTTATTTCAAGACCGGTCAAGACCACAACTGAGGCATATCACGAAATTATTTGTTAACCCTCTGGGGTCTGAGGTGTTTTCTGGCCCTGGAGGTGTTCTGACATGCTCTGACATTTGTGCTTATTTCTGTTACTTGTGACATTTTCATGGCTAAAGTCTGATTATATTGTATTTAGCACAAACTGCTACAATAATATGTCAGCAGCATGTATGTAAAAGTTTGTAGTTTTGAAATAATGACATTTATGCGTGGTTTGTGAAAATAAAATAAAAATTGTCACTGAAATAAGGCCACGAAACCCATACTGATTATTTCTTCACAAGACTTTTGAAAATTGTATCACGTAGCCTAGAATGTTTGCTCCAAAACTATGTGAAAATCATCCTGACTGCTCATTCAGATAAGACAATATAATGATTTAAAATTTGTAAGACCTGTTTTGTGTAAGAAAGCTTTATGCGAGTAGGCGTAACACATTAATATGTATGGTTTTCACACCTGAGAAAGACAAAGGCCCTCCCCTAATGGCCCTATTAGGAGCTATCAGGCCCTGTCATTCTGAGCAACCTTGCACAAAGAATGAGGAGATTTAAAAAAGAATGGCTTTTTGATTGTTTGGATTTATTTACAACACAACATAATCCAAAGATACACAACAAATGACAAAAAAGCACACTATTGAAAACAATGATCCAAAGACAGAGACCTTTGTGCCATTCCTAAAAACATTGTACATACCTTTCATTTCCAAGGTGTATGATTTTCACTTGACCATGTTCATGTACAGAAACTCATGTGAATGTTGAAGTCAGCAGGACTCAGCTGCATCTGGGCCCTGTAAAAAAAACAAAAAACAAAAAAAAAAAAAAAAAACACTGAACATACTGAAATCAAGAGGAACTATAGGGCTGCACGATTTTGGGAATAGATTTTAGATTTTTCTGGTTAGAATTTCTTTAAAATTCACAGAATACACACACACACAAATGTTTCCAACAATATATAATGAATGGTTTGTTGTGCCTTGTAGGTATAGACTACGCGCAGTGCTGCATAAAATAATAATAACAATAAATTAAATCTTCCAAAAGATTTCAGTAACAACTACGCTAGAGAAAAATATATTGATTACAATATAAAAACATGAAGCCTATTGTTTGGTGCATTTTGCTTTTCAAACGCAGAGCACGCTCCAAAATATGTTACATTCAAACGCAGAGCTCGCTCCAAAATATGATACATTCAAACGCAGAGCTCGCTCCAAAATGTTACATTCAAACGCAGAGCTCGCTCCAAAATATGATACATTCAAATGCAGAGCTCGCTCCAAAATATGTTACATTCAAACGCAGAGCTCGCTCCAAAATATGATACATTATGGTTACCATATTATACATATCTACGTTTGAGCAGATATCCACAAACACAGTAATAGTTCAACTGCAATGTGAAGTTTATGCAACAATAACATTAACTAATAATTAAGAATTTCTTACCTTACATCTTTCTTGTCTTCAAATCGCGTTCTTCTTCTTCTGAGGTAAATCCAATGTAAGCTCACGGCTTGTCTTCCAAACTCAACGAAAAGCAGAGACTTTGGTGAAGTTTGGTGCTTTGTTTTTGAGGTAACGAGCGCGTTCGTGTGAGGCGTGGACGATTTGCATGTCAATCTCTTTTGCGCGTGTGGGCGTGGTCAAATTAAAAATAATGAGCAAGCGCTTGAGAAACTGGACATCTTGTTGGTTTTATACAAATTACTTAAGCAGAGATCATTTAAATCATTCTTTTAAATCGATCATTTAAAAGTACACACTTAAATGATTATAAAGATATATGGCTCATAAATGTGTGACAAGTATTCGCTGAGTTTTCTTTCAGTTTATAGATGTGCTCAAGAAAAAAAAGTTCACTGCGACTGTTACGACTTGGTTGAAGCAGAGGAGGAAGCAGGATCCAAGTGCAGTAGTCTTTTATTAAATAAACTCAAAACTTCACCTACACAAACTCAGGACTGAGACTCGGGAACAGAACAACCACCATGGTGCAACAATATACAAGAACTGACAAAGACTGAACTAAACACAGGGCTTAAATACACAGACAGACAAGCTAAACAAGATAACAAGGGGGCGTGGCTAAACAGAAACACCTGGGAAGACTAATCAAATCAACATAACGGGAGACAGCTAAACATGAAAGGACAGGGGAACACATGACAGACAAGAACAAAACACAAAACCCACACCGTGACATAGCCCCCCCTCTATGGGAGGCTCCCAACGCCCATCAAAACAAAAAACAATAGTTCAGGAGGGTAGTGGAGCGGAGGCGGACCTGGGGGCGGGATGGAGGGCCAGGCCCGTGGGGCGGCAGAGGACCTGGAGTCTGCGGCAGGATGGAAGGCCAGGGCAGATCAGGCTGTGCAGGCGACCAGGGCGGATCAGGCTGTGCAGGCGACCCTTCAGGAGGCCAGGGAGGAGACGACCCTTCGGGCGGCAATGGCACAGGAACAGACACATGCTCAGGAACAGGAACAGACACATGCTCAGGAACAGGAACAGACACATGGTCAGGCACAGGGACAGATTCATGCTCAGGCACAGGGACAGACACATGCTCAGGCACAGAAACTGGCTCAGGTACTGACACCGTGGCAGCGGCCATCTTTGCTGAGGGCTCAGGTTCAGGTGTGGCGGCGGCCATCTCGTCCGGAGACACTGGCTCGGCGGAGACCATCTTGTCCTGAGACACTGGCTCGGCGGCGACCATATTGTCCTGAGACACTGGCTTGGCGGAGACCATCTTGTCCTGAGACACTGGCTCGGAGGAGACCATCTTGTCCTGAGACACTGGCTCGGCGGAGACCATCTTGTCCGGAGACACTGGTTCAGCGGCGGAGACCATCTTGTCCTGAGGCACTGGTTCGGCGGCGGAGACCATCTTGTCCTGAGACACTGGTTCGGCGGCGGAGACCATCTTGTCCTGAGACACTGGTTCGGCGGCGGAGACCATCTTGTCCGGAGACACTGGCTTGGCGGGACTGACTTGAAGCTCTGGCTCGGCAGGACTGACGTGAAGCTCTGGACTGGATGGGACCAGCGGCGAAGAGGGCCTTGATGCTGGGCAGGACCAGCGGCGAAGAGGGCTTTGAGCTGGGCAGGACCAGCGGCGAAGAGGGCTTTGAGCTGGGCAGGACCAGCGGCGAAGAGGGCTTTGAGCTGGGCTCGGCGGACATGACGCTCTCAGTCTCAGGCTCGGCTGGACTGGCGTGAAGTGCAGGCTCGGCTGGACTGGCGTGAAGTGCATGCTTGACTTGAGGGGTCTCAGGTTTGGCGTGGCGTGACTCGGACAAGGCGTGGCACCGAGGCAGGGCTGACAGGGCGAGGACTCCGGGCACGTCCTCCGGAATCTGGCGAGCCTGACGGGTCCTCTTACGACGACGAAGGGGCGTTGTAGGGAGTGGTGGCTCGGCTAGGCAGACGATGTGCTCAGATCTGGCTGGGAAGACGAGTGGTTCTGGCTCAACTGGCTCTGGCTCGACTGGCTTGGTGGATTTGGTGGAACGTGGAGCAGACCTGCGAGCTCCCCGGACGGACATCAAAGCAGGGTCAAATAACTTGGACGTCAGGTCGGCACTATTAGAAACCAGTTTTCGGGCTCTGGGCCAGACGATCCCCGCGTCTGGTCCGGGACGAACACGGAGTTCCTGCTTGGTGGGTTGGACTGGGCTGATGAGGAGAGCAGGCTGGACACGAAGATCTGGCTGGACGCGAAGATCTGTCAAATCCTGCAAGCGAGCTTCGAGGACCATCACGAACCAGTTTTGACTGGTAATAATCATTAAGCCCATAACAAAAAAAAATCAATAAGTGCAAAATCTGGATAGTCGATGAGGTATGCAAGGTCTAAGAAATCTCAGATGCGGTCCTTGAGTGGTCGGTTACCTTGACGGAGTCGAATGAGGCGTACTGCTGGATCCATAATGTGGTCAGTTCTTCTGTTACGACTTGGTTGAAGCAGAGGAGGAAGCAGGATCCAAGTGCAGTAGTCTTTTATTAAATAAACTCAAAACTTCACCTACACAAACTCAGGACTGAGACTCGAGAACAGAACAACCACCATGTTGCAACAATATACAAGAACTGACAAAGAATGAACTAAACACAGGGCTTAAATACACAGACAGACAAGCTAAACAAGATAACAAGGGGGCGTGGCTAAACAGAAACACCTGGGAAGACTAATCAACATAACGGGAGACAGCTAAACATGAAAGGACAGGGGAACACACCCTGTTTATTTTCTTTATTTTAAAAAAGCACAGTGTTTTGATTTGATTGTAAGTGGACACATACAAAAGTAGAAATCTCACAGATTTTTTTTTATATTTCTTTTTTCTGTATGACCATAAATGACGGAGTAATTTAAGTTTATTGTGCTACAATGTGAAGAAAATCCAGCAAAACGAGCAGGCACGTTTGTCGACCCCAGAGGGTTAACATCATTACTGTGATTAGACGTTAAACTTCCAACCGTGACTGTCGTCGGGGAGATGTCAGCCAAATCCAGGGCTGCCAACTCTCAAGCAATTTACACTTTTCACACGCTTTTGCGCCACACATCCATTTTCTCACGCACAGAAAAATCGCGAGACAAAGAGGACACTGAGACCGACAGACAAGACAGAGCAGGTTACTTATGATAGCCTATATAAAAAAAAATCAGCTCTCAGATTCTGTCTATTCTATTACGAAATTCAAACAATAAATACCGTTTTGGCGCTTGTAAATGTGACAGTGTCTCAGTTCAAGCGGCACTTGAACCGATCATCTCTACTAGCTAATAGTAAATTAACACGAATAAACAATGTTGAAAGATACAGTAGCCTATAACTTACCGAAATGTATATTCCTCATACATACTATCGATCAATCAGTGTTTTTCAACCGTGGAAAGAGGTAAAACAGGTGGAGAACAATTGTCACACAACATTTACCTCAGGAAAGCCATTGAATGACCATATAACATGTTTAGTTGGCTAGAAAAAAAAAAAAAAAAAAAAAAAAAAAGATTTTTTTGCTAAATGTGTGTAGCATTGCATATTTATTATATTTTACTTATATCATTAAGTAAAGTTGTTATTATAATAGAAAACGCATTATATTTAATTTGAGTTATTTTTAACCTTAAATAATACTAGCAGCTGATAGGGCTCTCTGTATGTTTACAGCATTATGTGAGATTTGTTTGATCTTGTGTACCTAATATTTATCCAAATGAGTCGATATTGAATCAAATCACAATAATTTAATTGAATTTAAATTGTGAAATTTGTTTCAAGCAATACAAATGGTAGCTTAACAGAAATTGCACCATGTAAACATTGTAACATGTTGTCACTAAACCTAATAAAATTCTGTTTAATTGCTAAAATATTTTGACAATCACAATGCGGGACCATATAAAAAAGGGTTTCGAGTCACTGTTTACCTGTGGCTGTCGTTTGCGTGGTGCGTCATTGCCCGGGCACTGCCCTTCCTGGTTCCTCATCCGTTCTCGCTTGGAGGTATGTGTTTGGCTGACTAGTTAAACAGAGATGCATGATGTCATGTAAACAATTGTTCCATTTTAGCATTGAGGATAAATCGCGGCTGTGGGCTGTTGGCAGCTGCTACTCTACTATGGCGTTCCTCTTGCGCGTTTCCGCGTCTGGTGATGCGTTGAGCTTGAGGATAAATCGCAACTGTTGGCAGTTGTTACTCTCCTTTGGCATTCCTCATGGTGTTGTCTTGTGTGCGCGTGACGTGGACGGGCGACTGTTATGAAATGAAGGTATGTAAAACCTTCACTATTGTGTGGCGCTCCCTTTTTAGATTGCAAGTATATGTTTTATGTTTATATTTTAGGAGGAATAGACTGTCAGTGACACCTGCGGGGCAATATATATAGCCTATAATTTTTTTTTTTTCTTCTGTGTATTTATTTATGAATGTTTTGGTTTGTTTATGTCTGTTTTGCTTTTGAAAGTATTGTGAGAATGGTTTTGTACTACATACACTCTGTTGGTACCAAATCTAGAACTTCATTTGTGTTATTGTTTTCTGGTTTGTTGATTTTAAGTGTTTATTATTTGTGTTTTCTTTTGTAGGTAGTGTCTCTGTATGTTGAGACCAGTGCAGTAATTTCTGCTCCCATTACAGGAGCCGAGGCTTCAAGGCAGGCCGCTAGTAGGCCCTCACGTGCTGTGGTGGAGGTTTTGTCACCGAGTGCTGTGCGTTCATGCTTGACCGTATTGAGTGTGTGTGTGATACCTGTGCACAGGGTGGTAAGAGTGATTATAGGAGCCTTGTGCTCACTAAAGTAGTGTACCTGCCATTGTTAAGCCTCGGCTTTCTCCTTGATTTCTTGAGTGTTGCATGATGACCCAATCTTTTAATGTTGTCTGACTACAATAAAAATTTTGTATTTGTATCCACGTCTCTGGCCCTTCCTCGATAACAACGTTCCTGTGTGTCCTTTTGGTGGGTTATTAAATGTGATTATTAATATTTCCCTGTTAAACGGTGGCGTAGTCGTGCATATGTAGAGGTAGTCGTTGAGTCCCTCCCCTTGAGTGGCGTCCCGCTACACGCGCATACACATCCATAAAACACTCGTGCATACATACAAAATAAAACGTGGATGTGTGCTTTAGTTGTGTTGTGTGTGTGTGTGTGTGTGTGTGTGTATATATGTATATGCGAGTGATTTCATATGTGGATGTGCGTGAACTTTTCAGTGTAACCGGAAGGCATTTCAGTGTAAAAGTCATTTTGATAGTTTGTTTTCCAATTTGAAATGAAATAAGCATAAACGAGAAAACGGCCCCTTTATTCGTTTTTTCATAAAAAAAAAAAAGAAAAAACAAGAGTTCGGCTTGATTTTTCGTTTTTTTTTAGTTCACAGGCAAAAAACGAATAAATGACTTCAAAATTCGTTTTCCAAATGTGGGCGGCCTGACACGCTCCCTTCCGCCGATTGGTCAAGCAAGTCTGAGCATGTGACGTCATCAGTTGTCGCTCGGGTCTGTTCAACAAAATAATAGCAGAGCCCGTCTACGGAGAGCCTTGGCACTTCCTATTAGCCCCATTGTATCGATCTTGGTTGCAGTTCCATTAGAATTCCACTGGAGGTGATCGCGGGCGAGTGCAGACTGAATGGGAGTCTATGGGGCTAGACGGCTAAATGTGTATCTTTCACCCAATTGCCGTTGAGAAATCTCAGATTTTATTGTAGGTTTTGCAAGTTCAACATGGGTTATAGGTAAAAAAAAAGAATGAATGAGTACTTATGTCCTTTCGATTTCTTACAGGTTGAGTTGTTGTTGCCCATAACACGCTAGCATTCTGCTAATGAACGCTGATTGGTCAGTGGAGGACTGATTACGACCAGAGATACCGCTTGATGGCATCGTGGCATCCGAAGCGGGACCAGAAACAAACAAAACAAAAACTCTTCTAGCATAATAGTCCTCTACTATGGTTGTTCTTAAACTGTACAGGGCAGGTCCTATTGGGCTTTCTTCTGTGCAACTTTACGCGTTTCACAGAAATCTTTACATCATAAATATTAATTATTAGTCTGCCACCAGCCTGTTTTATTTAGCTGTGCGGAGTTAAATATGTGTAGTGAAGCTGCGCTTGACAGCGCCAAGCGGGAGAGGCTCACTGACCAATGTTCAGTCAGCAGTCAGAACTTTTCTTTTAGACGCTCCGTTTTGAATTTTTGTATTGTTTTACAGTCTATGGTTTTGACACGGGATGGTGATTGCAAATACTGTAATGCCAATCGGCTGAGGGTGGGTACCGATGATGGTGAAATTATACATTTTTACTGAAACCGTAATCATATCCACGACCCGCGAGAATGAGACAGATGATTGACAGGACGATAGCGAAGGCAATTAAAGGCGCAAGGTAACTAATATAAGTGACTTTGTCTTTGTTATTGTTTTTGTTGTTTTTAATCAAATAATTGTGAACCACGAGCCTTCGTTTTAAAGGGCAATTTCCAAATATATTGTATTTATTTGTTATAATATGGGTATTTTATAATACAGCATAGATAAATAAAAAAACACATGTACTATGTATGCCTATAGGCAAAACACCACAGTTTTTTGGTTTTGTTTGTGTGAACTTTTATCCCCAACCATATTTCTTCATGGGCTCCACTCCAGGGGTCACACTCAGCACCCCTACTTCCCATGGTACTAACTGTAATTAACAGTATGCTGACCCAGTTTATATGTAAAATCTTTGGTATATGTAATCTATATGTAATATCTAAAAACACAGTTTGATGGAAATAAACTTTTCTTAAAGCGTGTTGTAGCCTACATCACCACAAATTTATTGGCAGATCACCTTCTATCTGTGTTGTATACTGCAATAGACAATTGTCCTGCAAAATAATGAGGTTTTTTGTAAGAAAAACAGTGCGAGCAAATGTCAAATTGTTGTTTGAAATATAAATCAACAACTTAAGAGGCTTTAGGCTTAAAAAAAAGAAAGAAGAAAAAACGAATAAAGGGGCCGTTTTCTCGTTTATGCTTATTTCATTTCAAATTGGAAAACAAACTATCAAAATGACACAAATAACTTTTACACTGAAATGCCTTCCGGTTACACTTAAATGCCTTCCTTTTACACTGATATGCCTTCCGGTTACACTGAAATGCCTTCCGTTTGCACTGAAAAGTTCACGCACATCCACATATGAATTCACTCGCATATACATACACAACTAAAGCACACATCCACGTTTTATTTTGTATGTATGCGCGAGTGTTTTATGGATGTGTATGTGCGCATCGAGTTTATATGTATGTGCGAGTGTTTAAAGGTGTATATGCATGAAAGTTTATATGTATGTGCGAGTGTTTATAGGTGTGTCTGCGTGCAGCGAGTGTATATGTATGTGTGAGTGTTTATAGGTGTATATGCATGGAAGTTTACATGTATGTGCGAGTATTTATAGGTGTATATGCATGGAAGTTTACATGTATATGCGAGTATTTATAGGTGTATGCGTGCGTCAAGTTTATATGTATATGCAAGTTATTCCCAAGTGTATATGCATTCATTACTAACATAATATGTATTGGTATGGATTTCATATTAGTGTGCACGTGTATTCCATATATGTATTTTGAACATCCAAAAGTATACATGTATATGCGAGTAATTTATAGGTGTATATGCACGTGTGTTATGCATGTATTGATAAGCTAAGTTTGATTTAAATCCTACGTGGCGCCTATGTATATATATATATATATAAAATAATTTGTATATAAATATATAATATATGTATATAAATATGTATATATATATATATATATATAAAAAATAATTTGCCTACTAGGCAAGACAAGTGCATGGATATGTATGATACATATTCCACCACCTGTTATTCACATTAATATAAGACATAGGCCTAATGGACTGTGTCCAGATTAATACCTCATCGAGATTAGCATTTTTATGGAACTTTGAGTTTTAAAATGGCCGCATATGCATATTCCAAATTGTATCATAAGTGTGTCATGCAGTGTGGGGACTTGCACTGGTCTTGAAGGTCTTGACTCTGTCTCGGCCTGTCTTGGTCTTGGTCTTGACTTGGTCTCGAGCATTTCGACCCTTCAAAGTCCTGGTCTTGTCTCGGTCTTGGTTTAGGTGGTCTTGACTACAACACTACCTCTCAGGTCTGGCAGGAAGTATTTGAGAGTCTCAAAATACCGCCATCACTTCTAGACAATTATGGGCCAAAAAGTAGATGGTCCTGCCAAGGACCCTTCATCGAGCGACCACTCATGAATGCCCCCCAACCTGTGAGGGAAGCATCCGTCGATAGCGTTACTCGTCGACAAGAAGCCCCCAACACTGGGCCCTGGGCGAGGAACCAAGGCTTCTTCCACATGACCAAGGCACGTAGGCATCGCCGCGTGACCTTGATCTTGCGGAACGGATTTCCCCCTCTGAGAAAACCTCTTGGTCCTGAGCCACCACTGCAGGGGTCTCATGTACAGAAGGGCAAAAGAAATTACGCTGGACGCAGCTGCCATGAGACCCAACAGTCTCTGAAACTATTTCACAGTGAGTGACTGGCCTAGTTTTACCCCTTTAACGGCTGTGAGAATCGCAGAAATACGTGCTGGAGACAATCATGCTTGCATCATATTCGACTCCCACACCACCCCTAGAAAAGTGGTCCTCTGAGCTGGGAGGAGCACACTCTTCTTGGCGTTTAGCCGCAACCACAACATCTTTATGTGAGACAGAACGACATCTCGATGCCGAACTGCCATCTGCTCGGATTGAGCTAGGATCAACCAGTCATTGATATAATTTAATATGCGAATGCCCTGGAGTCTCAGAGGAGCCAGAGCTGCATCCACGCATTTTGTAAAGGTGCGGGGTGATAAACCTAGGCCGAAGGGAAGAACCCGATACTGGTATGCTTCGCCCCCGAAAGCGAACCTCAGGAACTTCCTGTGATGAGGATGGATAGATACATGGAAGTATGCGTCCTTCAAGTCTATTGTGACAAACCAGTCCTCGGACTGAATCTGTGATACAGTCTGTTTGAGTGTAAGCATTCTGAACTAGAGTTTCTGAACTCTGCTGTTTAATTGATGCAGATCTAGAATAGGACGCAGCCCTCCATCCTTCTTTGGAACAATGAAGTAACGGCTGCAAAACCCTGACTCTCTGCTGGGAGGAGAAAGCCTTTCTATAGCCCCTTTTTGAAGAAGTGTCAGTACTTCCTGCTCCATAACCAGAGCCTGCTCGGAGTCCACCACTGTGGGAAGGACCCCTTGAAATCTGGGCTGATGAGAACCGAACTGAATTCTGTAACCCTTTTCTATTATATGCAGGACCCACTGAGAAATATTTGGTAGTAGTTTCCACGCTACCAGAGATTCTGCTAAGGGAACCAGTCTCTCGAGACTGGCCTCTGGATTTGGTTGAACAGTCATTTCGGTGCTCTGAAGTGGCGAACCGGCAGGGAACAACCGAACTGACCGTTCTACGACCTTCCTCAGAGGATTGTATGGGGACGCTGACACCTCGGTGCCCTAAAACGGTGAACCGGCAGGGAACAACCGAAGTGGCAGCACTGCGACTCTTCTCAGAGAATTGCCCCCCAAAGGGCACCGAGGAGAAACGATTTCTCAAAACCTTCCCTGCCCCGGAGGGGCCCTCTGAAGCCTGATAGCCTCGACGTAAATCAAAGAAGAAATTTCTTACTTCTTAGAAAAATATATGTTACCTAGGTGACGAGGATCACTCGTCGCTTTGTGTAAGTTCCAGTACGAAACAGCGCGGGGGCGCACCTGTTATGATCTTCCGATGGTAAAAAAACAAATTATATGTTGTTGTATTACTTATCAATATATAGTTTTTGACCAGCGAATGTGTGCAAATGTGCTTTTTTTTTGTCCGTCATTAAAACAGTGCCGGCGCCTGCCGGCATCACATTTTCATCAACAGGTTACAAACTAGTTTGTTGTAGCTATATAGGCGGGGCGCTCCTGTTGTAAAATACATTTGGCCAAAATCGCATTTTATAAAATATGAAATGCTACTGTATGCACAGGCTATTTAAGTGTAGGTATTGGCTATGACTAGATGGCAAATCTAGACCTAGACCTCTCAGGCGACGTCCCACATGTCTCAGTCAGTGAGTCAGACATCAAATAAATAAAATATGAGACTTTATAGACATAGTGTTTAGTCGTACTTATTCAAACAACAAGATATGTATTTACCCTTCGCAAAATTTCGTTCAGCTGCTGTCTACTGTGCGGCTGCTGTGGAACTTCAGTTGATCCAGTGAATATAGAGGGGGCGGAGTTATCAGCTTACTGACAGCTTGAGGATCGAATAAGATTTACACAAGCTCGTTTTAAGAACTTTCATTGGCTAAATATTTGTAAAACAGACAGACAGACGTAAAGGGTGACCAATAGCATTAAAAAAAAGGGTAAGGGCAAAAAGGGCATGTATTCTGCACAGGTTGAGCCCTACCTGTGCACATGCCTGATTTAAAGACACATGCACTTAAACGGCGTGCTGAAAACAGAGCTGTTTTTTACCAGGTAAAATGAGTGTTTTCTTACAATACTAATGAGAATTTTTAATTAAAGTATATTACAAACTTTTAATTTAGACCCTAAAGAATCATATTAGCTTGTACAAAAGCTGATGAAGGGGCGTGTCTGTGTGAGACTTCACTGTAAACGCCCACTGCTGTGATTGGCTGCTGTGAGACTTCAGTGTAAGCCTGTTGATCGCGTGAATGAAGATCTTATCATTGCAACACAGTTTCTGCACCCTCACTAATGATTTCACCAATGCAAACATGATGTACGTACAGTAAGAGCTTCGTTGTGCAGTGTAACAGCGTCATTGATGAGTTTTGGCAAGTGTCCAGATAAACTCGCGATTGACAGCTTGGGCGACTGGAAAGGATTGTTCTTTGATCGCTATCTGTATATTAATCACAGTTTAAGTAAGATTATTTTCATCCTACTAAGAGAAACGACGTGAAGTTGATCGTTTAGTCACTGGCTTGATTTACAATGCATACACAGTATTATAAAGGAGGTGTCGGGAAGGAGACCCAAACTTGTGACCTCTGAGAAGGACTGTACTTAGGGTTGATACAAAATCCTCAATCTCCCCAGGTTGTCCGGTCAGAACAATAATGAGGACGAATTTTACACTCTCATGCCACTCTTTAATGAAACAGTTTGATATAGACGATGTGAGTTTTGTTCATGGTTTCTAAAACAAAACAGAAAAAAAAATGGACTCATGAATAATAAGTATTCATACACAATTGTAACAATAAATGCAACTGAGGTATGAAAAGAAGATTTCTAAATCACTACAATGAATATAATACAACAATAAACAATATATCTCAAAAGTGCTAAATATTATACAACTGGTACATATACAAATGGCACATACAATACTGTCTTGAATTGCACAGACATAAATGATTAAACTGCCTTGTTGGCTGAAAACCACCAAAACTCAGCGCTATAACATTTGGCTGAGAAGCCACATCCGAAAACATGCAGAGAGCGCATGCTGGTGTCACGTGATCAGAGTTAAAGCCTACGATGCGCACAGCCAAAAACACAGTGAAATCACTCTAAACACCATCAAAGATATGGGAAAGTGTGAAACTATCATGTAGCCTAAATTTGGTTTGGTTATTTAGCTCCAGGAATGCACACATTGATAGGCAAAGTAAAGTGTAAGTAATCGTACACATACTACATGTACATTAATCTAAGCAAGGAACAGGCAACAATATTTACATAGACTCACATTCTCATGGACGCATGAAGCAGAACTGAAGAATAAAGATATTTCCCCCTAGATATACCGGATCGGGGATGGAGCGAGTGTCTCCGATGAAAGTTACATGCATACTGACAACAGTCCGGGGTTGCGCTAGTGGAGACTGTCTGATTGGTGGAGAAAAAGGGGGGGAATGCTGATTGGCCTAACTGTTGCTGGGCACGTGTAAAGTGGAAAGTGACACTACAGTAAACTAGATAATTACTTATAATAACACAAACACAAGATAAAGTCAGAACCTTATTAACAGCTGCCCCCAACTTTGGGCAGCAAAGTTGAACACGAGTCAGTCAGGAATGTCTCGAGGAAGTGCAGGCAGCTTGATGAGCTTGGCGACAGGTCTGGTGTAGGATTTGTCTTTGATCTGGATCTGAGCAATACGAATCCTACCATCAGCTCCACGGAAAACGTCTGTGACTTTGCCAACAAGCCACAAGGCACGCGGAAGCTGCTGGTCAACAACAAGAACAATGTCATCAATACAGATGTCCTCTCGGTCTTGTTGCCATTTGGAGCGGCTCTGGAGAGATGGTAAGTAGTTCCTGATAAAATGGATCCAAAACTGGTCCGCTAAGACCTGGCAGTGTCGCCATCTGCGGCGACTGAGGAGCTCTGTACCTGAATAAACAACCTGCGGAGTAGATGGGTCCAGCCGCCCCATCAGCAGCACATTTGGAGTGATTGGATCTGGGTCTGCCACATCAGAAGAGGTGTAACAAAGCGGTTTGGAGTTGATAATGCTCTCCACTTCTGTAAGGATGGTTCTGAGGACCTCCTCGGTGACCGTTTGTGATCCCAGTATGGCATGCAGCGCTGACTTGATGGTGCGGATTTCTCGCTCCCAGGAACCCCCAAAATGAGGGGCACTAGGTGGGTTGAAGCAGAAATGGATTTGCTGGCTAGCGAGTTGTGACTGCAGAGCGCAGGCAAGGGAGTTGAAGGCCTCTTGAAGTTCTGAGCTGCCACCTTTAAAGTTTGTACCTTGATCGGACAGCAATTCATGAGGCTTTCCCCGTCTAGAGATGAAACGGCGTAGACTCATGAGGAACGAGTCAGTGTCCATGCTGGCCAGCAGATCTAGGTACACTGCATGTGTGGTGAGGCATTTGAATATTATGCCCCATCGCTTCTCATTGCGCCTCCCTATTTTAATGAGGAAAGGACCAAAACAGTCCATGCCAGTTGAGTAGAAAGCTGGATGGTGTAACCTTAGACTGGAAGGCGGGAGGTCGGCCATTTTTGGAATAATGGGTTGGCTGCGCCACTTGCGGCACTCTGGACAGTGGTGTTGCTGCTTGCGGACAACCTCTCTGCCTCGCAAGATCCAGAACCTTCCGCGTAGCTCAGAGAAGACTCTCTCAGGGCCTGGATGTGCAAGCTTGCTGTCGTAATCAGCAATGATCAACTTTGTGATGGGATGATGAGGGTCTAAGACAAAGGGATGCAAAGTGTCTGAGCTGAGGGATTCACAGTGTCTTAGTCGGCCCCCGACACGGATTAACTGAGTCTCTGGGTCATATTCTGGGGCCAAAGTGATGAGCCTACTGCTGAATGGAATGGGCTTTTGGGAGGAGATGAGAGCAAACTCCTCTGGAAAACAGTCACTTTGCACTTGTCTGAAGAGAGAGAGTTCAGCTTGTCTGAAAGACTCAGCTGTGGGTTTAGAGTCTGTGGCCGCCCCGTGACATGCTCGAACTGTGGCTTCCAGTAACTCTTGGAAGTTGTTAAACTGGCTAGTGTCAGGTAAAGGTGGATGAGGGGGAGTAGAGATGACGCCACAAAACTTGGCTTTGCGCAGCTCTGCTGAACCATCAGGGCATGTAATATCTGGACAGGAAGACCAGGTTGACTCACTTTCATGAAGGAAGGCAGGTCCAGATCTCCAGCGGCTGTGACTCTGGATCTGTGAGAGGGTCAGTCCGCGAGTTATATCGTCAGCAGGATTCTCACTGGAGTGGACATAGCGCCATGAGCTGCTCTCAGTTAATTCCTGGATATCCGCAACTCTAGCACCGACAAACACCTTGTAGCTGCAGGAAGGAGACAGCAACCAAGCCAACACGGTGGTGCAGTCGGTCCAGTAGGTTACGGAGGAGATGGAGACTGTGAGCTCTCGTTTCAGGACTGCACCAAGCTGGGCTCCGAGGTGGGCAGCGCAGAGTTCCAGCCTCGGGATGGACTGCTGGCGGACTGGAGCAACACGGGAACGGGCCGCTAGGAACGCCACCTTGACATCATCAACGGCGCTGACAGTACGCAGGTAGGCGACCGATCCATAGACCCTCTCTGAAGCATCTGAGAAAACGTGGATGCTCTGGGAGGCCGCTGGGAGGTCGGTGTCTGAGTGGACATAACAACGATTAACAGTAACATTAGGAAGTAATGGAAGTTCACTCACCCACACCTGCCACAGCTGGAGCAGATCCTCGGGAAGATGAGGATCGTCCCAGTCCCGTTTCTTTCCCCAGAGGCTCTGCACCAGGATTTTGGCTCAAGTGGTGTAGGGAATGAGCAGCCCTAGAGGGTCATATTGTTGAGCTAGGACTCGGTAAATGTTGCGCATTGTGGGCTCAGATTGCTTTGTGTGGCGAAGGCGATAGGTGAGAGTATCTGTTCTGCAGTGCCAGTGCAGCCCGAGGGTCCGTTCTGGGGGATCTGCACCCTCCATTGATAGCTACAGATCTCTGCTCTCGGATTTGAGTTCAGGTGGCAGATGACAGATGATGTCTGGAACGTTGGTGGCCCATTGACGCAGCTCAAAGCCACCTGATTGGAGCAGAGTCTGAAGTTTGTGGATGAGCTGCTTTGCTTCTGAGATGGATGAGAAGCTTTGAAGAAGATTGTCCACATAAAAACAGTTCTCCACTGAAAGCCGAGTATCTTCATCAAGGCTGCTGTGATCAATGACGTGCTTTTGGAGAGCAAAGGTCACGCAGCTGGGACTCCAGGTGGTGCCGAAAGGGAGCACCTGCCACTGGTAGATGTCAGGCTTGTTGCTGCGGTTCATGTCCCTCCAGAGGAAGCGGAGGAAGGGCTGATCCTCAGACAGGAGGCGGACCTGATGAAACATGCCCTTAATGTCGCTGCTCACCGCAGTGGGATATTGCCTGAAACGGAGCAGGACACCGGGGAGACTGGAACCTAGGGTTGGCCCTGGAAGTAGATGTTCATTCAGGCTGGTGTTTTGGAAGGTGAATGAGCAGTTGAAGACGATGCGGTCTTTGCCATTGTGATGGACCATGTGATGTGGGATATACCATGATTGCCTGCTCTGGTCTTCAGGTGATGTGAGCTTCTTGATATAACCCAAATCCACCAGTTTCTTGATTTCTTGGCTGTATGATGCAGCCTTGACTGGGTCTTTGGCGAGACGTCTCTCTGTGCCTCGTAGGTGACTCAGGACAGCTTCCTATGGGTCACTGAGAGGAGGAAGACCTTCCTTCTAGAGCAGTGGGGTGGCGTATCTCTGCATGTTGTCAATGTTAACTCTGACTGTCTTCTCCTCCAGCAGTTTGATGGCCGCCTTATCCTGTTTTGACCTGATGATGAGCCTTTCGTTACGATAGGGAAGAATGTCCATCTCCCATAATCTGGACACGTGACTGAGGTCAGTAGAGGAAGTGGGAGTGTTAATAAGGAGACACTGGGGGGTGGAGGTCTGGTGCAGCAGGACTTTTGCAGGACCTTGCAGAGTCCAGCCGATACGAGCTTTCAATGCTGCGGGGCCCCCTGGTGGACCTAGGTGCACAGGCTCAACTGGAGAGAGAAGATGGGGGTAGTCTGAACCAATGAGGAGAAGTGGCTACGCTTGGCTAATTGAATGTAGCGGGAGGCCTCTGAGATGACGATACGTTTTCCGTAGGGCCTCGACAGGATGAGAATGCTTGGAAAGGCCAAGCTCTGACGCAGTGAAGACTTTGTGGATGCGAAATTGTTTCTGAGAATGGGCAGATGAGGATATGGAGAATGACACTGACTTTCCTGAAACAGTCTTCACATCTTGACGGATAGTTCTGAGCGCCAAGACCTCACTCTGTCCCTTGAGATGTAGCTCTTGAGCGGCACTGTGAAGCAAGATGGTGCGTTCAGAGCCATCGTCGAGGATGGCATAAGTCTCTAGTCTGTGTTTGCCATTGTGGAGAAGAACTTTGACCATCTTCAGCAAAACACAGCTACTCCTGAGGTCTGGATCGAGGTAGTAGGTAGCTGGTTGTCCAGTCGCTGCGGTTGGATGGCTGATTTGGTTGCGGGAGTGTTGACCTCAAGCAGTATATCAAGGTGTGTCTGATTACACTGCTGACACTTAGCCTTGAGATAGCATTGAGCAGCAAGGTGATTTCTGCCACATCTCCAGCAGCACTTGCCAGTTTTGATCCATGACGCTCTCTGATCAGTGTAAAACTTCTTAAACTCTAGACACTGACTGAAGTAATGTTGAATGTCATCACAAAAGGGGCAATACTTCTTAGGTTTCTCAAGTTTAGCGCTGACGTGAGGTCGAACTTGTGACGAAGACTCAGGTGACTTAGGAGAAGGATCAGAGCCGAGCAAAACTGTGGTAGGGCGTGCACTGGACTTCTGCAACTTGGGCTTGAAGCCCTTCTGGTGTTCGTCTCGTGGAGACTGTGAATGGTAAGGTTGATAGTCCTCATCCTGAACACGGACCTCGTATTCAAGCCAATTAGAGAAGTGCACCAAGGTAGGTATCGGAGTGCGGATGGGGTCTATGTAACGCTTGAATTGTGCTCTGAGTTCATGCGGCAACTTGGACAGAAGTCATGAGGTGTGTGACCCGCAATCCAGCTCAGTCTTGCCCTCCTTGCCCAGTTGATCTAACATACCGACCAGAGCTCAGACTTTGAGGCCGAAGAGGCGAAAACTTCGACTGTCCCCACTTCTGATTGGAGGCTCGGCCAGGACTTCATTGATGCGCTGCAGGGCTAGTTTGTGAGGTTGCCCATACATTTCAGTCAGTGAGGCCATTGTCTTCGAGTAGGGAGTTGGACTATTACTGTAGGAGTCTGCAATGAGGAGCGTGTCTTCGAACTTGAGGTGATCAACTAGTATTTGGTATTTGAACCGCTCAGTTGCATCTCTGGGCAAGAGGTTGTCAAGCGCTATCTTGAGGCGGGCATATTGACGTGGATCATCATGTGTGAAACATGGAATGTCCGGCTTTGGCCCTCTGTATGTCGCCTCCACAGAGTATGTATTGTGAGGGAGAGTATACGGCTCTACATATGCTGGAGTGGACTGAATCCCTGCCTCATATGAAGGTAAATATGACACTGGAGGCGGCGGAGGAGGTAGCGGCACGTCAGCTGGAGGTAGAGGAGGTAGAGGCTCGCTCCAGGGAGGAATTGGTACAGCGTCAGGCCAGGGCGGAAGATCATCCACTACTGCGTGAAGATTGTGATTAGGAGTGGATGTTCTCTCAGGAAGATGATAAAGCATATATGAGGTGGCACTGTCCTCAAACTGAGCAGAATGCCCTGGATCGAGGTGTTGAGGCTGAGGCGCTGATCTCAGGGAGAGAGAATTGAAGAGGCTTTGCATATCTCGCCTGAGCTGGTTGTTCTCCTCTTTCATCTCCTGCAAAGCTGACATGACTGCTTCGGAGCTGAGGTTCTGAGGCGCAGGTCCAACTGGATCTGGAGTGATGACTGGAGCAGGAGGTTGAAAAGCTGCTCCCTCGTTGGAGTGGCCATGGAGTGTGAGAGAAGAAAGACGACGTGGCGGGATATTCACCAGGAAGTCATCGAGGTAGCGAGGCCGACAGACATCACGGCGCGGACGAGTGTGATCCATTGTGGAGCTGAGGAAACTGAAGATCCGGCTCGAAGGACCATATAAAGGAGGTGTCGGGAAGGAGACCCAAACTTGTGACCTCTGAGAAGGATTGTACTTAGGGTTGATACAAAATCCTGAATCTCCCCAGGTTGTCCGGTCAGAACAATAATGAGGACGAATTTTACACTCTCATGCCACTCTTTAACCCCCTGGGGTCGGCGGTATCGCCGGCGATACCAGCTCGCTTTTTTTCTTATCAGTTAAAAAGAAATTCATTTTGCTCTGTTGACTTTGATATTACAAACAAGTTTCATACATCAATCGATTCTGTTAAATGTGTATTATTTTTGTGTATACTCACAATAAAAACAAAGTGTTGTGCTTTTTGCCAAATAAAGAAAAATAAACGTGATGCGAGTTCTGCCTTCTCTCTGTCAGTGTAGTCCATTCTGAAATGCGTCCGAAAATGAACTGTAACTCAGCGAATACTCAGTCAAACAGGCATACAGACACACAGGCATGAAGCTTGAATTCTCTTCTTTTAAATGAAGTAATTTATATAAAAAACAAATATTCTCATCTTGTGAAATCTGTATTAAAAGAGAGCGATTCCAGTCGAGCTCATTAGAGCTCATTCAAAAATAATGTGACCACGCCCCGGAGAGCGCGCGCTATTCAAACGCAAATGTCTGAGGCAATCCACGCAAACCTGTGAACGCCCCCATATCAGCTTGAGAAAACACAAGTTTATTCAGATCATTACTTGTTTACACTGTCTCGCACCGCTGTGAGGAATAATAATAATGGAAAATGTCCCTCAGAAGTGCGGGTATTTCGAGGAGCAAGGATCCGACTGAGCTGAGGAATACTGTAGTAAGTTTTTTTTCCTTCTCAAGTGAATCGGGTTTCTGTTTATGAATGAATGAACGGCAGAGATGCTCGCTGTTTACCACAGCTCGCAAAAAGACAGTTTAAATTTAAATCACGTGTGTGAATGAATGATGATGTTTTAGCAAACTGTATTGCTATACTGAGATGAGTAAAAATCGACTGAAATATGTTGAAATAAAATGTAGGCTATTTGTATAAGCAACGTATTAAACTGCAAATTAACATTTATTTGCCCTAATATTTCATAAAAACAACGTTACAGTCAGGCGAAATATGAAAGACAACATTTTGTTGACTAGATTTGGGTACAGTTTTTACTGTAGAATATACTGCCACATCAAATAAGCTTTTGTTTAGCAATTTCTGCTCATATGTTCTCTCTCTCTCTCTCTCTCTCTCTCTCTCTATCTATATATATATATATATATATATATATATATATATATATATATATATATATATATATATATAATACTATTTTTGTCAAAAAATAAAGTCATAAACTAAGATGTTAGATGTTCCAATGTTGGCTATATTCAAACTAATGAATACCTACATATGATAAAATGTAGGCCTATAATCATTTTTTTACAAAGAAAGAGTACACTTGAAATATTGTTGAAATTGTAATTGTTGTAATTGTAACCTTTTTAATAACATAGCAAAACATATTTACAAGATAGATGTAGGCAAAATCTTAAATGGTCAATATAAGTCTTCTTCTAAATATATCTTTTGTCCTTGCATTGTGGCTCAGTCAGTGTCACACCTGAATGAATGGCTCATTATGCAGTATTCTCAGGTGTAAACCACTCCTCGTTCACGCCCCCCTCGCATATTGGCTTTCCAAGCAAAAAAAACTGTCTTACACAGTTTAAATCAATGTATTGTTTTTTGTGAACGATAAAGCAAGACTATTTTCACATAATTTTGTAGCCAGAACTCAAAGCGACAACATCCATTAGTCAAAAGTCTTATTGACACATATTTAGTATGTGTTTTGTGGTCTTATTTCAGCAATTTTTATTTTTCTCAATAACCACGCATAAACATTATTCTCTTAAAAATACAAACATCTACATACATTTTGTTCATATATTATGTTAGGCCTGTTTGTGTTATATAGAGTGAATTTACACCTTTGCCATTATCATGTTTATAAATAACTGAAAAAAGCACAAATGTCAGGGCATGTCAAAACATCCCAAGGGCCCCAAAAACACCCCAGACCCCAGAGGGTTAATGAAACAGTTTGATATAGACGATGTGAGTTTTGTTCATGTTTTCTAAAACAAAACAGAAAAAAAAATGGACTCATGAATAATAAGTATTCATACACAATTTTAACAATAAATGCAATTGAGGTATGAAAAGAAGATTTCTAAATAACTACAATGAATATAATATAACAATAAACAATATATCTCAAAAGTGCTAAATATTATACAACTGGTACATATACAAATGGCACATACAATACTGTCTAATAAATGATTAAACTGCCTTGTTGGCTGAAAACCACCAAAACTCAGCGCTATAACATTTGACTGAGAAGAGGGTTAAATCACGCCACATCCAAAAACATGCAGAGAGCGCAAGCTGGTGTCACGTGATCAGAATTAAAGCCTACGATGCACACAGCCAAAAACACGGTGAAATCACTCTAAACACCATCAAAGATATGGGAAAGTGTGAAACTATCATGTAGCCTAAATTTGGTTTGGTCTTTTAGCTCCAGGAATGCACACATCGATAGGCAAAGTAAAGTGTAAGTAATCGTACACATACTACATTAATCTAAGCAAGGAACAGACAACAATATTTACATAGACTCACATTCTCATGGACGCATGAAGCAGAACTGAAGAATAAAGATATTTTCCCCTAGATATACTGGATCGGGGATGGAGCGAGTGTCTCCGATGAAAGTTACATGCATACTGACAACAGTCCGGGGTTGCGCTAGTTGAGACTGCCTGATTGGTGGAGAAAAAGGGGGGGAATGCTGATTGGCCTAACTGTTGCTGGGCACGTGTAAAGTGTAAAGTGACACTACAGTAAACTAGACAATAACTTATAATAACACAAACACAAGATAAAGTCAGAACCTTATTAACAAGTATTGAACGACTTGGCGTACATATTAATGATCCCGACTGTAGCGTCATGTTATGTGGAGATTCGCCTATTTTTCAGGGGTGTTTTTCAAAAACGAGATTTAAATAAGAAGGAGAAAACAATGGTGTTTGAGACTCACTGTATGTCATGTCCATGTACTGAACTCTTGTTATTTAACTATGCCAAGATAAATTCAATTTCAAATTCTAGGGCACCTTTAAGTAATCATTTGTCTCACCAAGTTAAATTTTAAATTGTATGTCAGTATTTCTCATTTTTACTCAAGTACAAATATTTGTATTCTCATTAATGCATTTGAAACATTTCTGAAACCTATTTGGTTTCTGCTTATTTGTATTTTGTCCATTTTACTTGCAACAATGTTTTTGGACATTAATTCAACTGAAACTCTGTGTTTGGTTACACTGAATATTTTGCTGATACTCTTCATGAAATGGGGTTTTAAACCAGCATTTGTTGTTTTGTTGTAATGCAATGTATTTAAATGTTTCCAGAAACAGCGTAAGAGCTTGTACAATCTTATTTTATTCTCCCTTGACCATATTTTTAAGTACATCAATTTAAGGTTTTTTTGCCACAGACTAATTTTAATCTGACCATATCAAGCCTCTGACCAATGACAAATGCCATGTGTCTGCTTTTGCTGTTTGTTGTTATGTTCTTTTAAGATCACAGGATCCCTGCAACCAAAGTTCACATCCCGTGTCCTGCCTCAGAAAGAGGAACCAGCGTTTGCTCCCAGATTCCGTGCCTGTTCTTGCGGAGGTGTGAAGTGTTCGATTGATGATTTGCATATCTATGAACGGTGCAACACCATTTGATGGAGCCTCCTCATGCAGGGCTGAAAGGAGAACAAAGACTGAACTCTGACCAACTGCTATTACAACAAGCCTGGAGGAAAAGTCTGAAGATGCAACTACAGTACACACAACAGAAAGCATGTCTTTATGGATTGTGTCACCTTTGGACTCCATGTGTGTGGCCAACGGTGCCAAGGGCGGAATTGTAGGATTGAAAATAATCCAAGATATTTTAAATGAACAAAGATATTTGCTTTACTGTTTCCACCCCCTCTTTCCACCACAAGGACCATTTGGAGTTCCTAAAGGCACAGGGGTTTCTGATAGTGATCTAGGCCTGTGACAGTGGCAGATGCAGTTTAATATAAAAAAAATAATTAAGAAATAAAAGTGAGTGTGAAGGAGAAAAAGAGCCTACTTCCCCTTTTCAGGAGGAGACAGCGAGTGAAGAGAAACCTGCGGCTTCCCATTTCCAGGACACAAATATTTCATCACTGGACAGTAGTGAGACACAAATCTGTTCAATGCCAAATGCCAGACATCATTTGAAACTGTAAAGGTTATGTTTTTATTTGTGTACACTCACAATAAAAACAAAACATGGTGCTTTTGTAAAATAAAGAAAACAAACTGGATGCCGCTTTCTGTCGTCCGGGTTTCCTTTCCACAAAGCTTGTAGGGCGTCACAAAAATTCATCGAAACTCAGCGTATAGGCTTCTAGCTCTTGCATGCCATCTGAACTCGCCATTCTTGTTTTGTGTTGGTACATAAGCTGTGTCCCAATTCAGGGACTGTATCCTTTGAAGGCCGCATCCTTCGCTGGACACACTGAGACTTGTAAAAGTGGAAGGTATAGCCGATTGCGTCTTTGCTCCGGTGATGACAGACAAATTGCCATATTACACTTTAAAATTAAAGTATTGGGTTTTAATTCACTAGAATAATCAGATTTATCTAATGATACAAATGAAAGAATACAACAAAGGTTCAAATGTTGACTTATATGTTACCAACAATGCGATCTTATATAGTTATTCTTTATTATGTACATAAACGGATTAAGGTGAACATTTTTAGATAGGTTTTCAACCCTGTTTTTTTTTTTAGGCAGTTGAATACAACTTTAAAAGTCCAGTAAAAACGTTACTGCCACTCATCAACGGCAGTGGTCACAGTTGGTCATGGTCGACAAAACCAGACTGTCCCATTGAACAACTCCAGGGGCGCAGTTAGTAGGCTAACAATTTCTTAATATTGTGACAATAATATTGTGACAATAATTTTTTAAATATTTGAGTAAATTAAAACACAAAACGTACATTTATAAGCGTATTCCTCAGATGCCATAAAAGTATCACCCGCCATTTTCTTCAACCAAAAAAAAAAAAACCTAATTATTTTTTAGAGGATACATCATAATCGATCATCGCGGAGATGTAAACACGGTTCCTTGTGTTAAAATCGTATATGTTGAACTACAGTAGAGTAAACTTTTAAATTGTTGAAGCTGTAGACGTTAGACTGTATAGTATAGTTGTGATTTTGCTGTAAAAACACATTTTATTATGTATAGCTATCAGGGGAGCTCCAGTAATTACACGTTCACGTATCTAAAGTGGATTTACATACATTAGAAAAATGATCTGTAAGGAAGGTAAATAAACAAATGTGTAGAGTAACTAAACATAAATTATATATTTTATTTGTCCATTTGTACTATTGATAAATTGAGGAACATTTGTAAGAACCACCCATTGGCCCAACGACGGAATTCAACAGTGTAATGCGTGTATGTATTTTCAGCTCTCCAGTGAAGTTCACTTAATTTATTGGAATTTATTTTCAATATTACTTTAGCTCTACGCTTAATCTGACTCCAATTTCAAATGATAATCAAATTTAGATTGTGTTTCTGATTAGAAAATAATCATAAATATTGATTATGAATTAATTTAGATCTTTGATTATTCCGAGTATCCCATTCTTTCAATTATTCATTCATTAAGGGACCCGATGTTGCACAGAGTCACACGCCCCGGGTCTACGCATATTTCACGGACACACGGTGTGTGAGTGTTTTCCAACAGGAGAACGCTGAAACAGCGCTGTATGGGGGTGATCCTGGTAAAGGGTCCCCCAGACTGCTCTGTCACCCAGCCTTAAATATTCAGACCAGAACAAAAGGGTTATAAAAATATTGTTTAGAGTTTGTTTTGGGTCAATTCATGTACCCCAGGGGGTAGCACCTGGTTTCGAGAGATATCTTGAAGAGACATCACCCAGAGAGGAGAACAGGATTCTCCTACGTTCCCTTTCGAAAGCTACAATCGATATAGCCTTGGTCGATGACGTCATCGGCGTGCACCCGCAACACGAGGCTATAAATAGATGAGCCACAGGTGCATCATCAGGTCTTTTGTCTTCAGACCATTCTATGCATGTGTGCATCTAGAAACCCTCTCTATCACTCATCTGTTCTCAGATCTTTGTTAGGAGTTAGTATTCATCAGGCAGTGTGCAGAAAATTCTAATTTCTCAAAATCTTTTTCTCTCACGTTACAAACAGAGTTTAAAAAGTAAAAAAAGAGGAGAAATGAGCAAACAAAATAGTAAGCGTTGTGTTCCTCCATGCTCCCGTCCCATGTCTGAGCTGGATACACACGATTACTGTTTTGTTTGTTTGGGGGAAGAGCACGCGGTTCTGGCTTTAGAGAAAGGCGAGTGCGAGCATTGTGAACTGTTCACAGTGAAGATGCTGCGCTCTCGTCTGAACAATTTCCAGACCGCACCCACATTACCATCGTGGGGCTCTCGTATGGATCTGTGTGATGAACAAGAGACCCCCAAACATAGTAAGCTAGAGGATAGGTTTCTGTCCGGTGGCAGGGGGGAGAGACCATAACATCAGTCTTTTCCCTTTTTCGAGGACCTCCATGATGAACTGTCTAAGTCATGGAATAAACCATATACTTCTCGCATCTTTGTGCCCTCGACACAAAGATCTCGTGGGTGCGAAGTCGCGGGAGTATTCAGAGATGCCTCGGGTTGAACAGACGCTCGCGAGCTATATCTCGCCCGAAACAGCATCTTCGATAAAGAAACCTACCCTCCCCACTAAACCATGTAGAATAACATCATCACTAGTGGGTAAAGCTTACCAAGCTGCAGGTCAGGCTGTACTGCGCTGCACACTATGGCAGTGTTACAGGCGTACCAGGCTGACCTGTTGAAGGACTTGAGTGTGGGCAGTACCATCGACGAGGAAGCGTTCTCTGAGCTTCGTCGAGCCACAGACTTGTCTCTCCGTGCGACCAAGCAAACGGCCCGTGCCCGGGCCCGGGCCGTTCAATGTCGGCTTTAGTCAGCACGGAGAGGCATCTGTGGCTTAATTTAACGGGTATAAAAGAGAAAGATCGTTTGTTTCTTCTAGACTCTCCTATCTCTCCATCTGGCCTGTTTGGTGACTCGGTAAATACGGTTGTCACCAGGTTTAAGGAAGTTAAAAAGCATGAAGAAGCATTCGTTCAGTTCCTTCCTCGCCGCACTCAAGGGGAGGGGCCGTCGGCCACCCAGCCTCGACCCGGTCCTTCAAAAGCCAGGGAGGTTAAAAGCAGAGCGTGGCGGACCGTGCTCCCCCTCGTAAAGATTGGGGACAGGCTCGCCGCACTCAGCAACCTCCCAAGCCAGACCTCAGGACTATCATTAACAAAAAGAGAAAGTCCTGATGGTCTGGCACCCAATCTGGTACCACTCTCAGAGAGTCTGGCAGCGTGGAAACTTCTGCCAGGCATTTCTGCGTGGATATTAAGCACAGTACAGATAGGATACAGAATCCAATTTATTCGTCGTCCTCCACGTTTCAACGGCGTGGTCTCCACTTCCGTGAAACCGGAGCTGATGCACGTACTGTCACAAGAGCTGCAAACTCTTCTGAGCAAAGAGGCCATAGAACATGTTCCTCTTCCAGAGAGAGAGTCGGGCTATTACAGCAGATACTTCCTGGTTCCCAAAAAGGATGGGGGGGTGCGTCCAATCTTAGATCTTCGAGGCTTAAACCGTACAGTCAAAGCGCTCAAGTTCAAGATGTTAAACGTCAAGATGGTCGTGTCGCAAATTCAACATCACGATTGGTTTGTCAAGATCGATCTGAAGGACGCATATTTTCACATAGAAATATTGCCACAACACAGGAAATTCCTGAGGTTCGCTTTCGGGGGCGATGAGTACCAATTTCAGGTTCTTCCATTCGGCCTAGCCTTGTCACCCCGCACATACACAAAATGCATGGATGCAGCACTGGCTCCATTGCGACTCCAGGGCATTCGCATTTTGAATTACATAGACGATTGGTTAATACTAGCACAATCGCAAGAGATGGCGCTCCAACACAGAGACATCATGTTAGCTCATCTAGTTTCTCTAGGGTTGAGACTTAACACCAAGAAAAGTGTTCTTTCTCCTGCCCAGAGAACGACTTTTCGTTTGGGATTCGATCACGATGCGGGCACAACTGTCTCCCGCTCGAATCAAGACCATTCGGCAGACCATGAGCAAAGTCAGGCTAGGCCAAGATCGCACTGTTCGTCAGTACCAAATAATGTTAGGTCTCATGGCTTCAGCATCCACGGTGATTCCTCTGGGGCTGTTGCACATGAGGCCAGAGGATTTCATCCAAGAGCCAATCCTCAAAGGCAAATAAAAGTGACGCGCAGACTGCTAACGACAGACGCCTCCCTGATGGGCTGGGGAGCGGTCTTAGATGGCCGTCCAGCTCAAGGGGAATGGGAGGGTCATCAACTCGATTGGCACATCAATTGCCTTGAGCTGATGGCCGTATTTCTGGCTCTGAAATATTTTCTCCATCAATTGCGGGGCTGTCATGTCCTAGTGCGGGTGGACAACACAGCAGCAGTCTCTTGTATAAATCACCAGGGAGGTCTGCGCTCACGCAATCTGAAGAGAATAGCGAGGCAGATTTTTCTCTGGGCCCAGGACCTGTCACTCAGGGCAGTATACATTCCGGGCATTTGAATGTGGGAGCAGATGTCCCTACTGTCCAGACAGACACTACCGACGGGGGAATGGAAACTCCACCCGGAATTATTGAAACAGATTTGGACCAAATTTTACAAAGCGGAGGTGGACCTCTTCGCCTCCCAACAGACAGCGCAATGTCCCCTCTACTTCTCTCTGAGTCACCCAGCCCCAATGGGTCTGGATGCGATGGCGCACACATGGCCCAAAATGCGCCTGTATACGTTTCCTCCAGTTTCTCTGCTCCCGGGAGTTCTAGCCAGAGTTTGCCAACAACGGTCTTGCCTCTTGCTGATAGCGCCACGTTGGCCGAACAGAGTGTGGTTCTTGGAGATAATGTCTCTCCTCGACGGCTCGCCATGGGCGATTCCAGAGAGGAGGGACCTTCTGTCTCAGGCGGAGGGCACGATATTCCATCCCAGGCCCGACCTGTGGAATCTTCACGTTTGGCCCCTGATGGGTACCAATTAAGAAACACTGGGCTTTCGCCAGATGTTATTGAAACCATTCTAAGTGCTAGGGCTTCCTCCACTAGACAAAGTTATGCCAGCAAATACCAGTTTTTGAGAGGTGGTGTGTTGTACACAATGTAGATCCAGTCAACTGCCAGATTGCTTCAGTTCTGGACTTCATGCAAGAGAAATTATCAACAGGCACATGCCCTGCCACTCTTAAGGTTTATGTGACCACTCTTTCGGCTTGCCACGCCTTGCCACGGTTGACAGGGTGCCACTCGGGAGACACCCTCTGCTCTCTCGCTTCCTTCGTGGGGCCAGGCGACTGAGGCCTCCAGTAAGAACCAAGATCCCTTCATGGGACTTAGCTATAGTTCTCGAGGGTCTGGTCAAAACCCCTTTTGAACCTATAGAATCAGCGTCTGATAAAATTCTGACTCTAAAAATGTTTTTTCTCATGGCAATAACTTCTTTGAAAAGAATTGGGGATATGCAGGCTCTGTATATCTCGCCATCCTGCTTAGACTTTGCCCCAGGAATGGTGAAAGAGTTTTTGCATCCTCATCCTGATTACCTGCCTAAGGTTCCATTTTCGGCTGTACATCCGGTCACTCTAGAGGCCTTCTGCCCTCTACCGTTCACAACGCCAGAGCAGGAGAAATCTCATAGACTGTGTCCAGTCCGTGCTCTTCAGGCTTACATCCACCGCACTAGCCAGTGGCATAAGTCAGAGCAACTGTTCATCTGTTATGGGGGTAGTAACAGAGGAGCAGCTGCCACCAAGCAGACCATGTCTCATTGGGTCAGGGATGCTATTGCTCTTGCTTATGAGGTGCGCGGTCAAGCTTTGCCTATAGGTCTTAGGGCTCACTCCACCAGGGGGTCACCGCCTCTAGTGCTTTGGCAAGGGGTGCCCCCTTACAACAAGTTTGTGATGCGGCAGGTTGGTCCTCTCCGCACACATTCATAAGATTTTATAGTTTGGATGTTCATGCCACTCCGGGCTCTCATGTCCTTGAGTCAACGTCACAAGTTAATGTCTGAGGCCTTCTTGCGTTCTTGTGAGCACACCTGCACAACCGTAGGGGCCCAGACATTTTCAAGCACGACGGTGTGGGTATTCTCGTTCCCAATGCATTGAGCAGCGCAGCATCGATTGTAGCTTTCTAAAGGGAACGTTCCCAGTTACTTAACTGTAACTTTGTTCCCTGAGAAAGCGGAACGAGATGCTGCCATGCTGAAGATGTCACAGGACTGCTCTTCAGACAAAATATCCTGATGATGCACCTGTGGCTCATCTATTTATAGCCTCGTGTTGCGGGTGCGCGCCGATGACGTCATCGACCGAGGCTATATTACCTCCGGGTCAATTCTAACGACGTGTTACACACAATATTCACAGCTGGTAACGATTAAAGACGTTCCCAATGCGCTGAGCAGCGCAGCATCTCGTTCCGCTTTCTCAGGGAACAAGGTTACAGTTAGGTAACCGGGAATGTTCTCAATCTTTCCTATTAAACCAATGGCTGCAATGAAATTAAGACCATTTTACCAAAAGGAAAAACAATAGATTCACAAGATAAATCATTGGGGAGTAACAGAATACATGTACCGGCGTTACGTATTCAGAATACAAATTATGAGTAACTGTATTCCGTTACAGTTACAATTTAAATAGTTGGTATTTAGAATACAGTTACATTGTTGAAATCAATGGATTACATGATGATACTTCTCTGTTTCACGAGTTTATTCTAAATAAATTAAGGCAACTCCATGCATTTCCCAGAAGCCCCAATATGAAAACGAAAAAATGCGCGGTTAGCGTGATCAGTCACAATGGAGTCCGAAGAGCTAGAGTTAAAGATGGAGCCGAAACAACAGAGCTGGGCAAGAATGTGTTTCTGTCTTGGAAATTCAAACAGCATTTCACATTAAATAAAAGAGAAGGGAGAAAGAAATATAACTGTGCAGTGCATCCTCTGCTTGCCAGCAACCAACCTCCTTTCCGCGTCCAACTCCACCAACCTGAAGAAGCATCTTAAAGTAAGTAATTTGTTTTAATTAGCCAGGTTTAGTCGTCTGCTGTTGTTTTACTGGTCACTTTGATATTTTATAGTTGTATCAGGTTGCTACCAGGGCTGTAACGATATGAGTTATGAAACCGAAATCGCGACACTCAGATCCACAAACCTGTGTCACGGTGTGCAGAATCACGACACGCCCCTTCCAACTCCCATGTTATCCTTCCCGTCCAATTCTAATGCTACCACATCTTTAAATTACTATTAGTATTATTTGAAGTTAACATTATAAAATACGTAGACCTACACCACAAAATAAATACTTTAAAATTGGGCAATTCCAGCGTTATGGACTGACATTTGCATTCAAAATTTGAAATAGAAATTCTCAGAAAATGCATTTAATACCAATATATTGAAACGTCTGTTTATATATCCATACTCCCTTAATAAAGGAGTCCAGATATTAGAAAAATATCTGTCTACACATGTGTTTTCTATTAAATATGAGGGAAATAAACATGCGTGACACAAAATCTTTAACTTTTAGGTGTCAAAATATTTGTTAGTACTTCTGTGAATTACACTGCGCAAACCAAAAGTAATACTACCCACCGGATGAAGAAGGGTCGGCTCTCCACAGAACACAAAATATTCATTTTATTTCATTTTTCGTTTTTCATTTTTCGCATTTATGAGGAAAAAATGTTACGGACGTGACCGCTCTGAAAGCGGCACTAAAAGACTGCTTTAAAATTTCCACAGAGACCTCAAACAGAAAGCACAAAGCTTTTCTTTAAAGTGAATTTCGTTTTGTATTAATTGTATCTTAATTTTAACAAATGTTTCATCAACTAATTGCCTGGATTTAATGAATAAGAAGAAATATAGCAGACAATATAATCATGACACGAGCGTTGAGGCGCCGGTGCGTGAACTGGAGCTCATCTCAAAAATGAACCAAAACTTAACTAAATAAAACAGACTGCTCTCTGCTTATGTAATCCTAAATGCGCATTTCTCTCTGGTGCGTTCACTACTGCGAGTCAGCATTGTCATCTTTGCAGCCGACACTGACACATTAAACACTTGTTTATTAATTGTTAATTAAAATATCTCCTTGCTATATTTGACATATTCATAATCATTACTTTTTCCGGTTCTTTTAGGTGCTTTATTGGCAGCGCCACCCTAACATGTTACATGAACGCGTCACCACCGCATCACCGCACCGTATTCCACATTCCTACATTTATAAAATGCAATTCAATGTGGAAGTAATCCAAGTATTCAGAATACATTACTCAGATTGAGTAACGTAATGGAATACGTTACAAATTACATTTTGGGGCATGTATTCTGTATTCTGTAACGGAATACGTTTTGAAAGTATCCTTCCCAACATTGATCATATGTGATATATAGACATTCTTAGTGAACTTTCAGTGACTTGAGGACGGAGAGGGGGGATGCAGAGATAAGGAAGAAGAAAAGTTTAGACAGGCTAAGTCACACTCAATAATGCAGGTCTGTCCTGTGCTCTGTCTTTACTATCTTTTGTCCAGGGTGCGTTTTATGGCCTTATTGCAGGGTGAGTTTGGTCTTAGCAGGAAAATCAGTCCTTACACATTTATGTTGGATAAAAAGTAGAGGTGGGTATAGATTAATTTTTTTAATCTAGATTAATCTAGATTAATTTTGAAATTAATCTAGATTAATCTAGATTAAAATGGCTCATTTGAATTCTGCCGAAGGCATTCAGAATATGTGTGCTACCCAAATAATGACTATAAAAGTAAGTCTTTGAGAACAGGTTGCATCACAAACTGCTTGAGAAAGCTGTTCTACTCATAGACTGTAAAAGGTTACTACTGTACTGTTACCGTCCATAGGCAACATTAGGTAGGCCTATGTTATTATCAACTACTATAGGCTATCAATTAGGGATGGGCGATATGGCCTAAAATCCATATTGTGATATACGTTGCAGCCTCTTGCGATAACGATATATATTATAATAAAACCATTTCAGAACAGGTTACACAGACCCTGCTAAACAACTGCTAAATGTTTTTTTTTTTTTACTCTTTTTTTTTAAGGGTGTATGTAGTTTTGAGAACATATATTGTGCAAAACTGTAAGTATACAACATAATTTTGCAGATAAATAAAATTTAAGTACACTAGCTGCAGAGACTTAAGTAGGTATAATGTTTATTATGGCTTGGAGCTTATGAAACCCCAAAATTAAAATTAGAATATTGTCTAACTGATGTCTTTTCAGTTAAAAAGAAACACAACAACGATTCTTAAAATCGGGCGCAGACAGAGATTATGTGCTACACCACTAAGATATATTGGGAATAATACGCGCACGCTGGTATTCAGTGATATGTTTCGTTTTGAATTTGAAGTGGTAGAACGGATTAGTCGTGTGTTAACTTACTGAACTGTTACCCCACAAACTCTATCTATTTAGTTTGCTGCTGCTCGTCGGACGGCTTAAATCCGAACCAAGTCCAAATAATGGATGTTGCACCGATCTTTTTCACCAGCTTTCACTTTCAGCCGTGTTTACTTAAGATGAAGACGAATATGATGCGTTGCAGCCGGGTGTACCTCGCGGCTGCGGGTAGATTGCGTCATCATAGCTTGTGTAGTATAGAGCCAGCTCCCAACCCAACTTGGAGAATAGATTAACGGCAATATTTTTTAACGCAGCACGTTAACGCCGATAACGGCCCACCACTAATAAAAAGTGAGTTAACACATCAGCAACAACCTCAACATGTAAATGTAGTGTTGAGATCATAAATCACAGAGGTAACGTGAATCTTGTCTGGATGTTACAGGTTCAGATGAGCATGTGTGTTTATCCTGTGGAGAGTGGCTGATGAAGGCTTTGAGTGAGTATACTACAGAAATGAATAACAAAATCTATTTAAATATTAAGTTGTAGCTTATTTTATTTATTGTAATTTCAAACAGAGCTATTACAACTCTTTTCTGATTCTTGATTTCTGTGCATTTGCTGCAGAGCTTTTTTGGTTTCTGATTAATTCGGTTCGAGAGTAGAGATAAAATCTCGAGGCACACACGCACACTAGCGCACACACGTAAGGTCTCTCGCTCCCTCTCTCTGCCGCTCTTGCTTCCGGGAGAGCTTTGCGGGCATCAGGGAGCCGCTATCAATATGCGTGAGACTCCCGGAACTTCCGGGAGACTTGGGATGTCTGCGGTCAGTGCATTCAGTCTTAAAGTGACAGCAGCCTAAAATTCCTTTTGTTGTCTGTTATTAATGTTAATAAAATGAACAACGATGAACCTATATTTAATTTCTACAGTGAACAAATAGTGTTATTTTACATTAAGGGAGCTTGTAGGATAAGTGTGCTGCGTAAAGTCTGAGTACCAAGCAACATCTCCAGGTGCTCCCTTGAGAACCAGACCAAAAGAGTTATGTGCACCCCTGCTAATATCACCACAGTAAGACCTCAGTAAGAAGGTGTCATAATGAACCAAACTAAGGGGTCAGTAAATTCCATCTCACTTTCAAGGTATTTCAAGGATTGATCTCATCATCTTTATTTATTTGAGCATCTGAGTTCCACAAAGTTCTACATAGGAGCAGAGTTCAGCACCGCAAGCAAAGCTAAAGAAAGATACATGTGCAGATGAATAAATAAATAAATAAATAAATAAATAAATAAATAAATAAAGTGGATATGATGCTCAAAAGGAGTAGGCAGAAGCTTAGGCCGGTGACACACTGGATGCGTGGCGTAAGCGTCTCAGCTGCGTGGCGTGTCCGTTTTTATTTCGGCTCCCATGTTAACAGGTTAGAGCTTGCACACTGCCTGCGTGACACGCGCGTCTCAGGCGCGGCATGAGCCGCGCGGAAAACGTGTGCATGCTAGAAATAGAACCAACGCCTATTTTTCACGCGACACGCAAGCGTCTTGGAAGCGTTTCCAAGCAAAATTGAATAGGAAAAGATATTTATATGACATTTTGACACGAATACATATTAATAAATGTCATTTTGATGTTTGAAAGTGTCTAGGGTTTGACATAAATGCAAATATAAATGCAATTTAAAAAAATATTATTGATTTTCAAATACTGCACCTGTCAATACAGAACGAAATATTCTGTAGCCTATTTTGCCGTCAACACTGCCGACGTTGTCTTTGCTGCTATATATTTATGTTTAACATGAAGTATCCTTCCACAACTCTCTCCCCATATGTCAAATTTATCACCAATGAGGCTTATCATATGTCACCTAGCAGCAGCAGCGCCGCGTCAGACACGCTTCTGGTGTGCAAAGACATGGAAAACGCCACGCACACGCCACGCAGCTCACACACAACAGAAACGCCACGCTCACGCCACGCAGCCAGTGTGTCACCGGCCTTAAGCTTGTTGGCGCCTACCCCCTTTTGTACATTTGAGCAGTAGATACATTCATTTACTATAATCAAGAAGACATATGACACATAGTTATTTTGTCCTATTCCAGTGACTATACAATCAGCAATATTAACGTTACAACCATTCTGCTGATCCCAAGACAAGGAAAGAAAACTCTTTAACCTTCTCTTTAATTACAAATAATAACATTATAATTACAAATACCCATCACTGCCAATAATAACTAGTCACCAATCTTTTAATTTGATACACAATAGTGTATTTCTTAAGTTTTCTCTTGGTTTCTCTTAGTTTAGTTATTGTAACATACATATATGAGGTTATGAGGACATCTAGCGGTCATCTGATATAATGACATCCAGAGTCACGTGTGTATGTTTTGATAGGGGCTCGTGTTCTTCGGTCTGTCTAGAGAACAGAACATGGTGTCAGAATAAAACTGATATAAAGGCAAGAAAAGAGGATGGCACAGTTACAGCCACCACCGCCATTGATTCTGCAAGGAAATCTCTCGGAAAATTGGAAGAACTGGATACAGTGGTTTGAACTTTGCTCGCTAGCTAGCGGAGTAGCAGAGAAGTCTGAGACGGTGCAGTGTGCTACATTTCTGCACGTGGCGGGGGAAGAGGCCATAAAAGTATGTAATACATTTGAGTTCTCAGAAGAGGAGAGGAATAAAATACAAGTACTAAAAGACAAGTTTAAAAATTACTGTGAGCCTCGAAAAAACCTTCCATACATCAGACACGTGTTTTTCACGAGATCGCAAGGGCCTGCAGAAACAATCGACATGTATGTCACTGATCTGAAAAGCAAAGCAAAAGACTGAGTTTGGTGATCTGCACGATTCATTAATTCGTGATAGGATTGTATGTGGCATAAGAGAGGATCAACTAAAAGGCAGACTTCTAAGAGAAACGGATCTCACATTGGAAAAGGCCATAGACATTTGCAGGGCCAGCAAGATCACGTCGAGTCAGATGAAAGCACTCAATGATGAAGTAAATGTACACAAAGTTGAATCCATAAAGCCAAAGAAAAGAGACACCAAATCAGAGCAGACGTCAGTGATGAGAAAGGAATGCAGCAGATGCGGCAACAAGCACGAGTACAGAAAATGCCCAGCCTACGGGAAAACATGTAAGTCTTGTCAGAAGAAAAATCATTTTGCAAAGATGTGTAATACCAAAGACCTGCAGAGTCAGAGTAAAAGAATGCACGTGATTGAACAAGATGGTAACATGTTTATTGGTACAGTAACAGTGGAAAAAGAAAGAAATGTAATGTCCATCAACTCAAGTAAGGAGGATGAACAATGGGTCGAGACAATCCAGATAAACAAGAATGATGTAAAAGTGATACTGGATACAGGAGCTGAATGTAATGTCATGTCAGAAAGAGTGTACAAGTTGCTAAACATAGCAGGGAGACTGCAGAGGTCAAGCTGCAAACTTGTTACATATTCTGGACACAAGATGGTGCCATTGGGCAAGAAAGTACAAAGGACAGAAATACAAAATCATGTTTGAAATAATGAAGCATGATGCACCTGCCATTCTAGGACGATCTGCATGTCAAAAAATGGGCATGGTCAAAAGACTGTATGAAATTGAAAAGAGCAGTGACATTCTCAAGGATTTTAACGATCTATTTGAAGGATTAGGCTGTTTACCAGGAGAACACCACATACAAATTGATCCAAATATCAGACCAGTTGTGCATGCGCCAAGAAGGATACCTGTAGCTCTGCGAGAGAAAGTGGTTGAAGAACTACAAAGAATGGAGCAGATGGGGGTCATCGCAAAGCAAACTGAGCCAACTGAATGGGTCAACAGCATGGTAACTGTAGTTACATCGAAGAAAATGCGCATTTGTATGGATCCTAAAGATCTCAATCTGGCAATAAAAAGAGAGCATTATCCAATGCTGACAGTAGAAGATGTGGTCTCAAGAATGCCGAATGCAAAGTACTTTTCTGTGCTAGATGCTAATCAAGGGTTTTGGCAGATAAAGCTGGATCATGAATTGGGCGATAACGTTTTCTTAGGTTACCTTTCGGTATATCCTCAGTGTCAGAAGTCTTTCAGAGATCCATTGCACAAATGATAGAAGGACTGGAAGGTGTGGTAAATATCATTGATGACTTGCTGGTGTGGGGAGACTCCATTCAAGAGCATGATGAAAGGCTAATAAAGCTGCTGGAATGTGCAAGAAAAAACTATTTAAAGCTCAACAGGAACAAGTGCAAAATAAGAATGATGGAGATCAAATACATAGGACACATACTGAGTGCTCAAGGAGTTAAGCCAGATGAAGAAAAAGGGCAGTGACTGAAATTCCACCACCACAAAGCAAGCAAGAACTGCAAAGATTTCTTGGAGTAGTGCAATATCTGGCAAAGTTCATTCCCAATATGTCTGACATAAGTGCACCTTTGAGGGAATTGCTGGAGAAAGAGAGTGGCACTGGGAGGATGCTCAACAGCAAAGTTTTGAAAAACTAAAATATTTGGTTACTTAAAGTCCTACTTTGAAATTCTTTGATGTGAGCAAACCGGTCACATTGTCGGTAGATTCCAGTTCAGAAGGAATAGGAGTTGTGATTCTGCAAGAAGGAAGGCCAGTGGCTTATGGCTCAAGAGCTCTGAACGACTGTCAGCGTAGATATGCGCAAATTGAAAAGGAGTTGTTAGCCATTATTATGGATGTAAGAAATTTCACCAGTATGTGTACGGAAAGGAAATCACAAGCCATTAGAGAGTATATTTAAGAAGCCGCTGCATCAGGCTCCTATGAGATTACAAAGAATGCTTCTATGACTACAGAGATACAATCTGAAGGTGATGTACAAACCTGGTAAGGAACTATACATAGCAGATACTCTAAGTCGTGCTTATCTACACGAACAGAAGGGAAATCTGCTGGAAGAGGATCTAGCAGTGAACTGGATTATGTCACAACTTACTATTTCAGAACAGAAACTGGATGCTTTCAAAAAAGCAACAGCAGAGGATGCAGAGATGCAAATGTTAAAAAAGGCAGTGCTGAATGGATGGCCGAAAGAATGATCTAGGATGCCAAGATCAATACAGCAATACTGGACATTTCGAGAGGAAATCAGTTATGAAGATGGTCTGTTATTTAAAGCAAATAAGCTCATTGTTCCAAATTAGCTAAGACAGGAAATGATCAACAAAATACATGAGTCACACCTGGTAATTGTCAAATGTAAGGCAAGAGGCAGAGACATTTTGTACTGGCCAGGTATGTCGACACAAATTGAGGATGCAGTATCCAGATGTGCTACCTGTAATGAAAACAGGAACAACAATCAAAAAGAGCCATTTTTCCAACATGAAGTGCCAGGGCGACCTTGGGAAAAAATAGGTACAGACATTTTTTACCATAGTGGTTCAGCATTTCTGTTATGTGTGGACTACTTTTCAAAGTACATTGAGGTAAAACGACTCAGGGACACGACAAGCTGTGGAGTCATCAGGGAAATGAAGTCCATCTTTGCAAGACATGGAATTGCAGATATAGTAGTATCTGACAATGGACCTCAGTATGCAAGTGCTGAATTTTCAAGTTTTGCAGAGGAATGGGGATTCAAGCATGTGACTTCAAGTCTGGGTTATGCACAGTCTGATGGACAAGCCAAGAGAGCAGTGCAAACAGTGAAAAATCTCTTAAAGAAAGCGCAGAGTAGTCAATGTGATCCGTACATAGCACTACTGGAGTACCGTAACACGCCAATGGAAGGGATAGGATTATCACCTGCACAATTACTGATGGGAAGACGTCTCAGGACGAAGCTACCAACATCATCTGCATTGCTTACCACGGAGACAATGTCACAAGTGCATAAGCAACTTAAGCAGAGACAGAAGAAACAGAAGCAGTACTACGACAGGGTGGCTAAATACTTACCTGATCTGCAACCTGGAGAAGGAATAAGGATACAAAAGGGAGATTCATGGAAGCCAGCTGTTGTTCTGGGAAAGCATGAACAGCCACGTTCTTTTATAGTAAAGACTCCTGATGGAAAGCTGTTCAGAAATCGCAGACATTTAAGAAAAACAAGAGAAACAGACTCTTCAACATTTGAGAAAAGCGTTGACATGGATACTGATAGTCAGCAGTCGGTTGATGCATCACAGAGCAATGCACTTGACAGTAAGGACAATTCAAATGAACGAAAGGGTAATGAAAGCATAGAGAAAGAGCAAGCTTACCGTACAAGGTCTGGAAGAATTGTAAAAATACCTGAAAAATACAAAGACTGCACTGTAAAATCCAACAGTGATTCTTACTAACACTTTTTAGTTAACTTTACTTAATGTCTTAACTTAATTGTAAAAATCTAGTAATCTGTACTATTCACATACTATGCTTTGTTTATTCAGAAAACCCAAGTTAAGATTAATTGATTGGTTTGAGTGTGGTTTTTTGAGGCGGGGAAAATCTTAATGGACTTTTCACTAATTTCCTCCACTTCTGCAGTTATTTTTCTGTTTGCATTCACTCATTTCCCAAAGTCATCTTGAATGTTGAAATTGTAATACAACTGAAAAATTTGAGAGAACATCACATAAGCTGACTTCATAAATTGATGTTGATTTTCTTAAAATGTTTTTAGTCACCATTATGGCGATTAGTGATCCCTTTGGTTGGGCACTTGGAACTTCATTTATACTATTGTAATTCTCTTCCCATTGATGCAGTGATTGCAACAAGAAATCAGTTATTCGGTTTCAAAGGAAGAGAAGTAGGCTAATATATATCTATATATATATTATTATATGTATGTATGAATGAATGATGTATAACATAACTATATTTCATGTCAATTAATGATCTTTTATAATTTTGTTGCAAACACTTATGTCCTAAACACCTTTTTGAGTTATATGTTCTCATTAAACATATAATTTATGTTTTGTTATGTAGCTTACTGTTATTTTATTTTTTTATTTTTAGATTATACCAACTGTTGTATTGTATGCCAAAAATGTGCAAGAGTTCATTGTGCGCATGTGTGAACAAACGGGACTTTTATTTTGACTCAAGTTGTTGAATGTAAAACTTAGTACTGAGTACTTAGTACGTGTTGCTGCTCCCTCGGGCGCTGATGTTATACCAGCGCGTTGAGATGTAAACGAACAAAATAAATAATACTAAGAAGTTTTATCTGGATTTTCTTTAATGGATGGATGACAAAAACATATTGCATATAGACATGACGAATAGAAATGAAACCTTAACAGGTTATGGGCCCAGGCGCGCCAATGCTACAGGAGGAAGATGGCAGAGGCTAGTTTTCGACGGAGACGAAAACAACTACGAACTATGGGAAGTAAAATTTCTTGGCCATCTGAGAATAATGGGTTTAAAAGAAACAATACTGTCTACCGGGGATATAGACGAGGAAACAAATGAGGAGTGCTACGTTGAATTAATCCAGTTTCTCGATGATAAAAGCCTGTCACTGGTGATGCGAGAGGCGACTGATGACGGCAGAAAAGCTCTGCAAATACTTCGAAGTCACTACGCCAGTCAGGGTAAGCCTCGAATTATCGCCCTATACACTGAACTAACTTCGTTAAAGAAGGAATCTGACGAGACGATAACAGACTACATTATCCGAGCTGAGAAAGCGGTGACTTCCCTAAGAAACGCAAAAGAAGTAATAAGTGACGGACTGATAATAGCTATGATCCTAAAGGGCCTGCCAGATTCCTACAAACCTTTTGCTATCCATACTACACAGAGTAGTGAAGAATTGACTTTTACCCAGTTCAAAAGCAAACTAAGAAGCTACGAAGAGACAGAAAAATTTGATGATAAACCCAAATCTGACAATGTGATGAAAGTGCACATAGCATCCGTGACCTGCTACGGATGTGGAAACCGCGGTCATATTGCGCGCGATTGCCGCCAAAAAGGCGTACCTAAGTGGTGCAGCTACCATAGAAGTTCAACACACAGTGATGAGACATGCCGCCGGAGAAAGGACGGGCACAAAGATGAAGCAAAACAGGCTGCGGAAAAACAAGAGGAGCATGAAAAAGAACAAACATTTGTGTTCAAAGTAAGTCAGACATTTCTTCCAGATAATATTACGAAAAATGGACTAATGGTAGACTGTGGAGCAACATCCCACATCTTAACAGACAAGAACGATTTCACAAAATTTGACGAGAGTTTCGACCCAAAGTCACACTACATGGAGCTGGCGGATGGAGCCAGGATGAACAACGTGGCATTAAAGCGGGGCGACGCAGAGGTGTTACTGCTGGACGTGGAAGGGAAATGCGTCAGGATCACTCTAAAGAAGGCCTTGTTCATACCATCATACCCACAGAGCATCATCTCCGTTCAAGCTGCTACAACAGACGGGGCCAAGGTGATCTTCCAGGAAGGACAGAATGAACTGATAAGCAAGGATGGAGCTGTGTTCCACATAGAAGAGCATGAAAGACTGTACTATCTGAAAACGGTAAATAACAACAAACAATGTGTTGATGCATCAGTTACTGATATGATGTCCAGGGACAAAGTGAGTCTAACTTGTGATGTTAAAACATGGCATGAGATCATGGGACATTGTAATGTTAGTGATGTGTTGAAATTACCTGAAGTGGTTGAGGGTATGAAAATCACAGGTAATACCAAATTAGACTGTAATGTTTGTACTGAGGGAAAGTTCATCAACAGCAGAAATAGGAAAACTGACACAAAAGCTGGTGAGGCCCTAGAGTTGGTACATACTGACTTAGCAGGTCCCATTGAACCAACTTCTCAAGATGGATATAAGTATGCAATTTCATTCACAGATGATTTTTCAGGGGCAGTATCTGTTTACTTCCTTAAGAACAAGAGTGACACTACTCTAGTGACAGAGAAGTTCCTTGCAGACAGTGCACCATTCGGTAGAGTCAAATGCATAAGATCAGACAATGGCACAGAATACACAAGCAATGCATTTCAGTCACTTATACGAGAAAATGGTATAAGACATGATACATCATCTCCGTATTCCCCTCATCAAAATGGTACAGCTGAGAGACAATGGCGAACCATCTTTGAAATGGGAAGGTGTCTGCTAATAGAGAAGGGATTACCAAAGGTTCTGTGGCCTTATGCTGTCCAAACTGCAACCCACATCCGAAACAGATGCTATAATGACAGAATTAAGAATACTCCATACTTCATGTTGACAGGAAGAAAGCCAGACCTTTCTAAAATGTGGATTTTTGGATCAGAATGCTATGCGTACAAACACAATCATAAGAAACTGGATCCTAGGTGTGAGAAGGGAATATTTGTGGGGTATAGTAAAAATAGCCCAGCTTATCTGATATACAATCCACAGACAGAAAAGGTGTCAAAACATAGATTGGTGAAATTCATTAGGAAGAGCAGTGCTGAACAGCAGACACAAACCGATGAAGATTACTTAGAAATACAATACAGAGACAGGACACAGGATAGTGAGAACAGTGGTGTTGCCCCACAAAGTGAGGAAAGCACAGACAGCAGGGTCCTAAATGGAAACATGGAGAGTATTGATACAGACAATACAGAGGTGTCAGACCATGATGGAACTATAGAAAAAGTAGACACAGAAGACAACAAAAACAGTACAGGCCCAACAGCCACGGCTAGTCAAAAACATTACCACTCGAAAAGAGAAAAGAGAGCCCCAAAGTATTTACAAGATTATCTGACATACTCCAAAGATGACGTAACCAATGTGAGTGTTGATTATTGTTACAGGGCAGTGTGTGGAGTCCCCCAAACCTATAGAGAGGCCCTTATGTCACCTGAGGCTCCCGGATGGGAACATGCTATGAAGGAAGAGATGGACTCACTTAAAGAAAATGACACATTTGAATTGACAACTCTACCAGAGGGCAGAAAGACAGTGGGGGGAAGATGGGTATATGCCCTTAAAGAAAAATCTTCAAGGCTAGGTATGTTGCAAAGGGATACAACCAAACTGAAGGCATAGACTACCATGAGACATTTGCTCCTACAGCAAATCTCACCTCAGTACGGGCATTAATGCAGATAGCTGCTCAGAACAATTTCTTAATTCATCAGATGGACGTCAAAACAGCATACTTACATGCTCCAATAGAGGAAGACATATACTTAGATCAACCAGAGGGTTTTGAAGAGACATCTGACATAGGAGACAAGTTAGTATGCAAGTTGAAAAAATCTCTGTATGGTCTAAAACAGTCTGGAAGAAACTGGTACGAACTTTTAAATGATCATTTGAAACAAAACAACTTTGAGAGAAATCAGTCTGATCACTGTGTGTATAGAAAGCAGATTGAAAATGAGACGATCATAGTGATCATCTGGGTAGATGATTTGATAATTGCAGCAAGCAGTGAGGATCAGCTCAACAGTTTTAAAGAAATAATGAAGTCCAAATTTAACATGAAGGATCTAGGGAAAATATCTTATTTTTTGGGGATTCAGTTTGAGCAAAAAGAGGGAGAAATTAAAATGAATCAGAAAAGGTACATCCTCAAAATGCTTGAAAGGTTTGGAATGTCAAACTGTAAACCAAAAGCTACCCCAAGTGAGTTAAAAGTGGAGTGTAATAGGAATGAGGAAGGAAACAACAACGAGATTGAGAACCCCAAAGAATACCGTGAACTTGTTGGAAGCTTGATCTATGCAATGACCTGTACCAGACCAGACATTAGCTGGATAGTCAGTAAACTGTCACAAACCCTTGCAAAGCCTAAAACACATGACTTAGTAGCTGCTAAACATGTCCTGAGATACCTAAAAGGTACAGCTGACTACGAGCTGTGTTTCAAGAAAACAGACAAGATTTTAAGTCTAATAGCATTCAGTGATTCTGATTGGGCATCTTCTGTAGAAGATAGGCGTAGCATTTCAGGATACTGTTTCAGCCTGACAGAACAAGGCCCTGCTATCTCATGGAAGTCTAAGAAACAGCCGACAGTAGCACTGTCGACCTGCGAAGCTGAATACATTGGTCTAGCAAACACTACTCAGGAAAGCATGTACCTAACTCAACTGCTAAATGGCATGGACAGTAGTGTTTACACTTGCACCACGATGTATGGTGATAATCAGGGGGCCATTGCACTGAGTAAAAATCCAGTGAATAGATCTAGAACTAAACACATTGATGTGAAATATCACTTTATCCGTGATGCTGTCAGTAAGGGAAGAATACATATTGTGTACTGCCCAACAGAAGACATGGTAGCAGACATTTTGACAAAATCTGTTTCAAAAATTAAAATTCTAAAGTTCAAAGGTTTTCTGTTTGGGAACTAAATATTTGTGATGACATTGTGCATATGGCTTAAGATGATGAGAACAAGTGGGGGTGTTGAGTTATATGTTCTCATTAAACATATAATTTATGTTTTGTTATGTAGCTTACTGTTATTTTATTTATTTTTTTTTAGATTATACCAACTGTTGTATTGTATGCCAAAAATGTGCAAGAGTTCATTGTGCGCATGTGTGAACAAACGGGACTTTTATTTTGACTCAAGTTGTTGAATGTAAAACTTAGTACTGAGTACTTAGTACGTGTTGCTGCTCCCTCGGGCGCTGATGTTATACCAGCGCGTTGAGATGTAAACGAACAAAATAAATAATATTAAGAAGTTTTATCTGGATTTTCTTTAATGGATGGATGACAAAAACATATTGCATATAGACATGACGAATAGAAATGAAACCTTAACACACCTTGTGAAACTTTTAACTGGGTTTATATAATCCTCTATATTTGTGACAGTCTTGCAATTGATCATACTCGAGTTACACAGACTTCAACATTCAGCATGCAAAACACAACAATGGTAACAGTTATATTTTATTTAAAGTAAATTAACAAGTACTCTCTACAGTTCTTTTTTAGTTACTAGTACTCTTGTGTAAGTGAACTATACTAACTAAGCATTTGTCAGTACCACATACTATTCCTATTTCACTTTACTTGTTTTTTTTTTAAGGCAATCGGTTTGCATGCTTTTTTTAAGTAAGTCCAACTAATTAGATTTTACAGTGTGAGAGTGAATACAATGCATGTGCATTGTTGGATGTGCAATAAGTTGAAATGCAATAGTTTATGAGTACAAATGCATTTGTGAAAATGTGTTGAATACTTTTGCAGTTATGCTGAAAGTTTGGTAAATGAAACTCAAATGTTATGTTTAGAAGTTTGTGCAGAAGTTCTATGCATCAGTATAGGAATATACTTAAGAAGGGGGATGTAACATATTAGGTTATACATATATGAGGTTATGAGGACATCTAGTGGTCATCTGATATTTCAATTTCAATTTATTAATGGATAGCCCCTTGAGATGCAACATCTCATTTTCAAGAGGGTCCAAGTACACATAAACATAAAACAAAACAAAAAAAAACAACAAAAAAAAAAACAAACAAAAAAAAAAAAAAATGCTCAAAACCACTAGGCAGCTTACACAATTACACCAATCCTAAGACAAATCATAGCCCTGACATGTTATAACTGTCTCAAAAAGCACATCACATTTACTCATTATACAAATGGAACCATAATGCAAGAAATGTAAAAAATGTAAATCAATTAAACAGTTACATAAAACAAAATACAATTTGCAAGCATTACTGTTCAGTCCAACATCAGTAGCATGCACACACATTGTTTAGATATTGGAATAAAGTTAACTTGAATCTACGAAAAGATAAAATGGACCTCAAGGAAAGAGGAAGATTATTCCAATCACTTGTAGCTTTGTAGTGAAAAGTTTTACGACCAGTGGCTGAAAAGATTCCTGGTACAGTAAAGACAACCCACTGAGCAAGCGACGTCTGTGGACGTACAAAACAGGTTGATATCAAGTCCGTCCGTCCAGGCCATGATCTGAACGTCCATTGACAGCCAGAATTAGTCGATTAATGACACTGAGAAATTATGTTCAATCTGGCCATAATCTAAACGTCTACTGACAGCCAGAACTAGTTCAGAAAAGACGTTCATACGGACTATAATCTGGACGTCCGTTGACATCCAGAAACAGTCCATAAATGACGTGAATAAAGATGTCCAATCCGGTCATAATCTAAACGTCCACTGACAGCCAGAACTAGTTCAGAAAAGACGTTCATACTGACTATAATCTGGACGTCCGTTGACATCCAGAAATAGTCCATAAATGACGCGAATAAAGATGTCAAATCTGGCCATAATCTAAACGTCCACTGACAGCCAGAACTAGTTCAGAAAAGACGTTCATACTGACTATAATCTGGACGTCCGTTGACATCCAGAAATAGTCCATAAATGACGCGAATAAAGATGTCAAATCTGGCCATAATCTAAACGTCCACTGACAGCCAGAACTAGTTCAGAAAAGACGTTCATACTGACTATAATCTGGACGTCCGTTGACATCCAGAAACAGTCCATAAATGACGTGAATAAAGATGTCAAATCTGGCCATAATATAAATGTCCACTGACAGCCAGAACTAGTTCAGAAAAGACGTTCATACTGACTATAATCTGGACGTCCGTTGACATCCAGAAATAGTCCATAAATGACGCGAATAAAGATGTCAAATCTGGCCATAATCTAAATGTCCACTGACAGCCAGAACTAGTTCAGAAAAGACGTTCATACTGACTATAATCTGGACGTCCGTTGACATCCAGAAATAGTCCATAAATGACGCGAATAAAGATGTCAAATCTGGCCATAATCTAAACGTCCACTGACAGCCAGAACTAGTTCAGAAAAGACGTTCATACTGACTATAATCTGGACGTCCGTTGACATCCAGAAATAGTCCATAAATGACACGAATAAAGATGTCCAATCCGACTATAATCTAAACGTCCACTGACAGCCAGAACTAGTTCAGAAAAGACGTTCATACTGACTATAATCTGGACGTCCGTTGACATCCAGAAATGACTGACAGCCAGAACTAGTTCAGAACAAAATGACAAACAATATCTGTAAATTAATTAACTGACTGTTAATGTACGGACTCTATCATTAACTGTTAAATTGATCTTGCTGGTCAGACACCAACAGGGTTCATGATGCACACATGACACATGGTGCTTTTAAGTCCTCCTGGGAAGTTTGTATTCATGAGGTTTTACTATTTTTTTTTTTTTATGTTTTAAATTAATTTATGAAGCCACTGTAAAATGTATCATTACATGTTATATTGTTATACTATAATACTGTCATATTTTGTGCAGGCATTAGCTTACTTCATCGTAAATAGAAAAGCCTGACAATGTAACTGCTAAATACCAAAGTATTGTGGTATTACATGTTTCTCACTGACACACTCATAACTCTTCAAGATCGGGCTTAAAGAAAATCCCAAGCTTCCTACTCATATTTTCATCATTGTGGCGGCGTTCATGTGTGTTCAATTTTTAAATACGATCTTTATGATACAGGTATGTCTTGAATGCATCAATAGCTCTAGTTTAGGGACAATCCATACAAACAATCTTTACTAAACAGACTGTCACAGTGAGAAGATTTTTGTCCTTTATCAATGCTAAAGGCCTAACCACTGCAGTTAATACCATGCTGTTAAATAAACGTCTGTAGACAAGTCTTAAGGTTAGGGTTAGGGTTAACCTTAACCCTTAATTTCTAACCCAGACCCGGTTTCACAGACAGGTGTTTAGATAAAGCCAGGATTTGTCCTTAGTTCAATTTGGGTATTTCATTATAGCTTTTAAAAATGTGCCTTAGAAAAAAAAAACATTACTGGCGTGCATCTTGAGACCAAACAATGGCACTGCCATAAGATATGTCAGTACAAGTTGCTTTCAGGTAATACAGCTCAAACATGCATTTTAGTCTGGGACTACAGGCTTAAGTCTTGCCTGTGAAGTGTGAAACCCAGGGTATTATGTTGTAACTTGTATACAGTTATGCCAATGTTACCAAAGTGTTGCGTTGGACAGAGGATTAACCCTAAACCAACAGGTTGTGTACCAGTGCCACACAGGGTGAAAAAGGATGTTGACATTATTAGGCATAAGAGTGTTTCTAAAGGAAAGGTCAAGAATTTGTGAAAGTGTAAAAGGGTCATTATGGGTCACATGAATGTAACTGTCACCACCATGATACCAATTCATTAGATTTTCATATAGATCTACATACAGAATTGTATATGAATATATGCAGTGTTTGCTCTGTTTAATATACTGTTTGCTCTATTAAATTGCGCTTTATCAGAACAGTGGTAAATAAATATTATATATGGTCAGTTACTGTAAGTTCTTACAGTATTTTTAATCTTTTATTTAATGTTTAATTTTTAATCATGCACTGCAATGAAAAAACAATTTAACCAATTGATTAAATATAACAGCCAGTCTACAAATACAACCAAATAAATAGCACATTATATATATATATATATATATATATATATATATATATATATATATATATATGTTCATATTTTCCTGTAATTGCAATGTTGCCACACTATTGGCTGTCTCTCCTAGCTGTTTCGAGCATGATTGGTTATTCTCTGTTTATTCTGACTGTCATCCAGGAATCTAGCCAATGACAACTATGCGCGCCTTTACGAGTCAAGTTTGAATAAACGTCAGTTGAGTGAGTCGGTGTTTGCTTTGCTGCTGCGCGGGATCTTCAATATAAGCCTATTCTGTGGGTTTTACATCGTTTAAAACATGGATTATTTTACATCGGACTGCTAAATGTTTATTTTGAGCGAGTTGCTGGGTGTTGCTGGATGTAAATGAAGAACAAACAAGGGATATGGACAAAGAATTTTAACAACGGACATATTGCAATCTACGGAAGGTAAAACTTTATTTTATACAAATTCTGCTACATCAAGATATAACTTAGTGTATTAAATTGAGAATCTAAACGCGATTAGCGCAATATTATTAGTGCATACGGTATTCCAATGTATTTATGTTATGTGATGATAGCATGTGTAACTTGTCTAACTTATACTTATTAGTTTATGATAAAAAATAAAACTCAGCATGGGAGCTTTACAACGAGTGAACTGAGAATATTGTAACTTATCTTTAGACAGAAAGGAACTGTCACAGAATCTGCAAACTAGGCTTTTGAATCGTTGATCGCGGGATGGCTAACCGATCAGTTAAATTAACGAGTCTTAATAATATGTTTTGGAGCTGGTGAGTCAATTTTGCAAGCTTTTGCAAATGTCTCCGTTAGTAAGTAAAACCAATAACTAATATTGATGTGTATGTGTGTGTTTCCTTCATGATCCAGGCATTTTGGGAATAAATATTATCCAGCCACACGATGTTCAGATGCGGTGAGTATTGTCATAAAATACACGTGAAATAGAGGCAGAACATGTAAATCTGCTCAAATGCACTGAACACACAAGCTTTATCTTCTTGAGTTTACAGGCCTAGCTGACCCAAAAATAAATGTCTTTCAAAATGAAAGTATTTTCAAACCTGTATAACTTACTTTTGTGAAACACAAGAATTTTGGGAATAAAACAACTGTATTCATTGTATGACAAAAATAAAAGGCATTTTTCAAGATATCTTAATTATGGTTCTACATAAGAAACTCATACAATTTCAACATATGGGTGAGTAAGCTACATAATGAGATAACTCTATTTTTTTTTTTTTTTTGGATGAGCTGTTCTATTAGTTCACCTCAAAGTTGAAAATTGTGTCATCATTTACTCACCCTCAAGTTGTTTCAAACCTGTATGAATTTCTTTCTTCTGCTGAACACAAAGAAAGATATTTTGAAGAATGTCTGTAACTTGGGTCCCATTGACTTCCATATTTTTTTTTTTTCCTACTATGGAAGTCAATGGGACCCAAGTCTGTCTGTTTACCGACATTCTTCAAAATAAATTTCTTTGTGTTCAGCAGAAGAAAGAAATTCATACAGGTTTAAAACAACTTGAGGGTGAGTAAATGATGACACAATTTGAGGTGAACTAATCCTTTAAGGACATTTGCTAAATTAACCATGTTTTTTATTATAGTGTAGAAACCATGTTTTTATGGTGGATTGATTACAATAATTTATTAAGTGAGTATAGGAGCAGGCTTCACTGCATATATTAATAAACTTTTAGAGTGCTGGCCTGGATAATTGTAATACGTAAAATAGGTAAGAGGCCGCACTATGCATAAACTTTTATTTGCAAAAATGCGTTTCGGCGCGTGCAAACTGATGAAGGCACGCGCCGAAACGTGTTTTTGCAAATAAAAGTTTATGCATAGTGGGGCCTCTTTCCTATTTTACGTATTACAATAATTTATTACCATTTGGTTAGTGTCGCAAAACATTGTTAATTTTTAGTAAGGGTTCTCCAGATTTATATAACACTTATAGAACATTAAAAAATGGTCCTATGTTACCCGGTCAATAATCCTATTAACACACTTTAAAAAAAAAAAAAATTAGATCAAGCATTGGACTTACGGAGCAGAATAGGCACCAACAGAGAAACAAGTCCATCACTAGTAAGTATCCACTGCAGTATCTGGTTACACTTTATTTCGATAGTCCACTTTCACTAACATGTCAACTAACTCTCATTAGAGTATTAGTAGGCTGTAGTAGAAAGTCAATAGACTGGTAGGTTAAGTTTAGATGTTAGGATTCGGGTTAGGAGAATAAGTTGACTTGTAGTTGCCAAGTAACTTATAGTCAGTAGAATGTCTGTTAGGGGACCAACAAAACAGAGTGTTAGCAAATATTAAGCAGACAGTCTACTAATACTCTAATGACAGATAGTTGACATGTAGTTGCAAAGTTACTTATAGTTAGTAGAATGTCTAAAGTGGACTATCGAAATAAAGTGTTACCCAGTATCTAAATCCACAGTCAATTTTAAAGGCACAATGCACTCCGAAATTAAAAAATGATATATTTTTTTCTTCTCTCGTGCCAATCCAGATGTATATCTGACTTTCTTTCCACAAAGATTTTTTTAAAAATTATCCATTATTGTAAGCCAATATAATGCAAGTGCATACGCCAGAAACTTCATACAGCGTACTCACAGCTTGCTGTGTTGTTCACACAAGATGTTTTCTGGACTTATCATGTGAGCTTTACAATGCTCTTGGACTTTTTCGACCTTCAGCATTTTGGTGTCTATTCACTTGCATTATTTGACACACAAACACAAGAGATGGATAATATTTCTAAAAGTCTAGTTTATTTTTTCTAAAATATGTGTTTTCATCCGAAGAAAGAAAATCATATACCTTTCGGTCGGCATAAGGTAGATAAAATGAAGGGGGAATCAGTTTGCTCTCCTTTACCTAGTATTATTTATAAACCTTACATGTGATTTAATAAATGTACAATTAAAGGGGTGTTCCAAGCAAACATCTAAATCCCTTCACAAAGAGCCCTTCCACAAAAGGGTTAGCAAAGGGGGACATGCATGCGATGGTAAATTAACTGAAGTAATTTTATCTTATAGTAATTTTATATTATATTTATGGTAATGTGACCTAGGATGGCAAGTTCCTGTGATTCATTTTAAAACTAGATATGGTGGAAGAGTTCAATTTAACATAGAATAATTGAGTTGTTTGTTTAGGTTTGCTATATTACACACATTTTCATCATACCGAAGTTCCATAGGTAAAACTTTTATTAATAGATGCGTTAACCCTACCTGCAGGGTTAAAAGAAAAGACGTCAAGAACACACAAACTTAAGGAACTTTTACACATTAACAATGTACTAAAAACGGAAGAGTTTTTTCTTTGTACAGATGACAACGTTATTAAAACGATTACCGTTTGGACAGATCTGACTGTGTTATTCTACATGTTCCTTCTTTTGGTGATGCACACTTTTCTATCAGACATAAGTTTTAGATACCAGACAAAACGAATGAAATGTGACCCATGCTAATTAATTCCCCCCTTTTACCTCTCTCTTTTATCTTTCTGTGGCCAGGATCCGTCATTCATCAGAACAGCTACCAAGAGAAGTGAGTATTCGTCCTCTACCTCCTTTGTCTCAATGTTATTTAAACACAATTGGTCTCCAAAGTACTATATGTATGTGTTTATATTAGGGGTGTAAGATTAAGAAAATGTCATAATTCGATACAATTGCGATTTTCGATGCAAAAACGATTCTCGATAAATAAAATAAAAACGATTCACAGTATGTAAATGTAGTTACTTTTCCTATGTAGGTATTAGGGATGTGCATCTCCATAACTGAGGCCGATACGATACGCATCTCGATGCATAGCCAACGATACAATACATTAATGATACATATAAGCAGCTGCCAGCTACCAATGCAATGCAATACGATTCACTATTATTACGATCCGGTGCGATTCGATTTCGATTCAACGCATTGCAAAAATATGATACTATGCAATTCAATATGGTATAGATAGTTAACTTTTATTTCTTTTGTTCAGACATAGGGCAAATCATAAAGTAGCTTAAGTGCCATCTGACTTTTAACACATGGCTCTCTCACAATCAAAAGATTTGGTTTCCACAAAAAAAGCAGGTACTGTAGGCTAACTGACCAGAAAGCAGGTCCTGTTATTATGTGCTTCACGGGCCGTTTATCAGTTTATCAGTACACGGCTCTAAGAGATCCCCACTGAAGTAATAACATCGCTGCGAGATCTGAGAAGCATTCATATTTCTCTGTTAATAACGGATCAAACAGCGCTGACGTGGAAACATTGTGCCATGAATGAACAATCCAGTGTCCACAGATCAGCAACATTCACCATGGATTTACTGTAGTAACACTAACTGTAACCATGGAAGTTTGGCAGGAATAGTAGGCTATAATGCTTTCAAGTTACATTACGTTGGTTTTATTTTGACATGAATAAAATTACTGCCCTCAAATGTTAATCTGAACTAAAATAAACCTTTGTTTATAACTACAATATTACATTTCATTTTTTTCAAGGAGCTGTTTTACATGCTTCTAAGAGTCATATTATTCATTATTATAGCTTCATCATTCCTCAAAGTAAAAAAAAAATCATACTTTATGATGTTAGGTTTAATACAAAAAAAAAAAGTAAAAAATATTAAATCAAGGAAATTTCTCTGGCATTTCTTTCTTTTTCCTGTATCGAAAACGTACCGAACCGTGACACAAGTGTATCGTATTGAACCGAACCATGAATTTTGTGAACCGTTAACTTACACCCCTAATATGTGTGTGTGTGTGTGTGTGTGTGTATATGGGGCTGTTTAAACCTGGCCACTTGATGCGTTTTCTCAGATCGGATAGCTATCTGTTTTATCACAACATTTCCATTTACACCTGGTCACATAAATATGTTTTTGCAAACCGGATATAAATCCGATCTTCGATTCCCTCGCTATGCAAATTTAATGGCGTTCACGTCACCGAAAGCAACAGATATGAGCTGCATTTTATTGATCATCCGTTAAAATTTCTAAATCAAAGACCGCAATAGGAGAGAGCGCAACAGCCCTGGTAAGATCATTTTGTTTCTTTACTTTTAATGATGATAACTGTGTGTTAAGCATCGGGGACTTACTTTCACTTTGATTTGCGATAGTTTGCACATTGGCTTGATGAATAACGTTAGATGGTCAGCGGCGATGTGGCAGTAGCGTCGTCATAACTAGCTATAACATGACATATAGCCTATAACACGCTCTCACACCTTTATTTTAGAGCGTTTTTGGGAGGAGTAAAATTTACATATGTGGTTTCAACAACCAGATGCATTTACACTTGTCCAGTTTCTTCTGGAATGCGACCCAGACCACCTCCTGAAGTGGTTTGAGCAATCAGATTCAAATGCGTCACGAATGCGTTTCGGAGGGCATTTACACCTGGTCTTTTCAAGATCATATAGCTATCCGATCACTAAAATCGCATGAAGTTGTAAATGGCCCCTATATGTTGTGTGTGTGTGGAATGCCTTATATCAGGCTTGATGTAATTTTACTTGATTTGTGATTTATTTCATTTAATTGATTCGAGTACTCAAATTTTCAACTATGTATCTCTGCTATAAGCTAAACCACAACAGTGGCATTTGTATTTATTTATTTTACATGTGGATTTTTTTGCTTTGATTGTAGCTGCTGTCATGAAATGGGACCCAGCTGCAACAGAGGCCCAAATAAAGTCTGTAGCCGATCATCTGAAACTGCTTGCTGCTATAAATGAAGCTTGTGAACCTTATAGCAGCCATATTTTGTTAATTGTTATGTTATATTGTTTTAACAACATTTTATAGATTATTTAAAGGGAAATTGTGTTAATTTACAACTTTACTGTTCTGGCTTTTAAGTTTTATTGTGTTAATTTATACTTTACTCTTCCGACTGTTAAGTATTGGTCCAGCAGAACAAAATGGTAATAAAAATATATTTTGAGATTTAAATAGTTGATTTCTTGGAGTGATTAGTTTGGTTTACAGGAAAATGGTAAGCAGTTGATTTCTTGGAGTGATTAGTTTGGTTTACAGGAAAATGGTAAGCAGTTTATTACAGTTATATTGTTAAGATATACAAATGCAAGTATATACACTACACAGTTATTCAATTGAATATTCAATATTATCAATATTCTTTAAAATCTTATTTAGGTCTATGGTCTGTGTGTCTGCAGTTTCATGACACGACAACCATTAACAATGAGTAACTGGGGTTTTCTCAGTGAGAACTAGCTCACTCACTGCCACTGTTTTGTAAATATTTGTAAGTAAATATTTTTTAAAGTTGGATCCTTGCAAAATGCACATATGGGATTTCCATGTCAGTATGGGTCTTTAACAGTCTTTGACATTTCTACTACAGAAAACACGTCTAATACAACTTTTATTCTGGCTGCCTTTAGATGTCTAACAATTACGCCTGTAGCACGTCTTTAATTTACGTCTATACAATGTCCAGAAAAGACGTAAAAAAAACTTTCATTCTGGCTCCTGTGAGGACGTCTTCTGGATGTCTAAGAATGACGTCTGTAGCACGTCTTTAATTTACGTCTATACAATGTCCAGAAAAGACGTAAAAAAAACTTTCATTCTGGCTCCTGTGAGGACGTCTTCTGGATGTCTAAGAATGACATCTTTAGCACGTCTTTAATTTACGTCTATACAATGTATATTTGTATAGCGCTTTTCACAATACAGATTGTATCAAAGCAGCTTCACAGTATTAAAATAAAATAATACAACAAAGTTTGTTTCTAGTGGAATTTATTGATTGATAGAATAAAATTAAATATCCCCAAAATATCCCCAACTGAGCAAGCCAAAGGCAACAGTGGCAAGGAACCGAAAAAAACTCCATCAAGCGGCCTAATGGTGTCCTAAAACTCCATCAGGTGACCTAATGGAGAAAAAAAAAACCTTGGGAGAACCCAGGCTCAGTCGGGGGCCAGTTCTCCTCTGGCATTTATGAACTAGAGGCCGGATTGTAGTTTGAAACTGTGAGATTAACAATATTATATGAATGCCTGGCTGAAAAGATGCGTCTTTAATCTAGTTTTAAACTGGGAGAGCGAGTCTGAGCAACGAACAGTATCAGGAAGGCTATTCCAGAGTTTTGGAGCCAAATGTGAAAATGCTCTCCCTCCTTTGGTGGATCTGGATATCCTAGGTATGACCAAAAGCCTTGAATTTATTGATCTTAAAGAGCGCGATGGATTATAGGGTGATTGAAGATCCGCTAAATAGACTGGAGCTAAGCCGTTTAGGGCTTTATAAGTCAGTAGCAATACCTTGTAATTAATACGGAACTTTATAGGTAACCAATGTAGTGATGATAAAATCGGTGTTATATGATCATATTTTCTTGATCTAGTAAGAACTCTAGCGGCTGCATTTTGGACTAACTGTAGCTTGTTTATTGAGGATGCAGGACAACCGGCTAATAAAGCATTACAGTAATCTAGTCTCGAGGTCATGAATGCATGAACTAACTTTTCTGCATCAGAAACTGATAGCATATTACGTAGCTTAGCAATGTTTCTAAGGTGGAAAAAGGCTGTTTTTGTAACATACGAAATATGATTTTCAAAAGACAGGTTACAATCGAGTATAACACCCAGGTCTTTTACTGTAGAGGATAAAGTAACAGGACATCCTACGATGTCAAAGTTGTATTGTGAGAGGTTCTGTGGGCGGTTTTTTGAACCGATAAGTATTACCTCTGTCTTGTCTGGATTTAATAATAGAAAATTACGCGTCATCCAATCTTTTATATCTTTAACACACTCTGTCAATTTGGATAATTTAGAGTTTTCATCCGGCCGTGATGAAATATATATTTGAGTGTCATCAGCATAACAATGGAAACTAATTCCATGTTTCCTTATAATATTTCCAAGTGGCAGCATATATATTGAGAATAATAGAGGGCCCAACACAGATCCCTGCGGCACTCCATAGTTTACTGGAATTATGATCGATTTTTCTCCATTTAAATAGACAAAATGGTAGCGGTCTGATAAGTATGATCTAAACCAGCTTAATAATGTCCAGAAAAGACGTAAATGTCCAGAAAAGACGTAAAAAAAACTTTCATTCTGGCTCCTGTGAGGACGTCTTCTGGATGTCTAAGAATGACGTCTGTAGCACGTCTTTAATTTACGTCTATACAGTGTCCAGAAAAGACGTAAAAAAAACTTTCATTCTGGCTCCTGTGAGGACGTCTTCTGGATGTCTAAGAATGACGTCTTTAGCACGTCTTTAATTTACGTCTATACAATGTCCAGAAAAGACGTCAAAAAAACTTTCATTCTGGCTCCTGTGAGGACGTCTTCTGGATGTCTAAGAATGACGTCTTTTAGACGTCTTCTAGACGACTTTTTGCTCGCTGGGAAGAGATTGCATATCTCTAAGGGGATACAAAGAACTACGTGGAACCAAGAGTTCTCTCAGATATGGAGGACATTCGAAGTAGGCACATTTGAAAATAAAAAGAAACCAATGAAAGTCTCTTCTTGAATTCAACTGAAGCCAATTCAATGATGCATACATTACGCAATGATGTGTTTTAAAAGGACACCTCAGAACAAATCTACATAGAGAGTTAAAAACAACATTAAGTGGCTTAAGAGCAGCGTCACTAGTGTTCATGTAGATAATATCAGCGTAATCAATAATCGGCAATATCAACTGGGAAATTAACCGTTTCCTCACTTCCAATGTAAAGCAATTAACAGATCTATAAAGTGTACTGAGACAACCATATATTCTCTTTGTGATATAGTCAATGTGAGGTTTGAAAGTAAGCTCAGAATCCATCCACAACCCAAGATATTTAAATTTTTCAGATCTCACCATAGAGGACCCATTAGCAAAATACAGTTGTAAGTTAAGAGCACATGGTCTTCTGTGCCTCGTCCCAAACAACATACAACAGGACTTTTCCATATTCAACACCAAGTTGTTACTGTGAAGCCATTTTTGAGTCATAATAAAGTCAACTTGTAACCTATTCTGGATCTGGTGAATATCAGAGTCAGCAGTATAGATTACTGTATCATCAGCATAAAGATGAATCTTACTCATGGAAAAGATGTGTGATAAATCATTGATAAAGATCGAGAACAAAAGGGGTCCTAGAGTGGAACCTTGAGGAACACCCTTATCAACCAGTAAATAATCAGACAGTGAACCTTTAAAAGCAACACACTGCCTTCTATTATGAAGATAAGAATTAAACCATAATAGAGCACTTTGATTCAGACCTATTGCATAAAGCTTATCAAGAAGAATGTAATGATCCACCATGTCAAAGGCCTTTGAAAGATCAATAAAAATAGCACCCGTAAGCTGTCCCTTATCGCAGGCAGAAAAAATATCATTGGTAAACTTTAATAAAGCTGTGGTGGTAGAAAAATTGGGCCTAAAGCCAGATTGAAATGCAGATAAGATATTATTCTGAATAATGAATTTGGATAATTGATTAAAAATAATTTTCTCAAATATTTTGGCAGTGGAACAGATAATAGAGATAGGACGATAATTATTCATAATAGAAGCATCACCAGATATCATCATATGATATAATGACATCCAGAGTCACGTGTGTATGTTTTGTTACTGAAGTCAGTTTAATAAAGTTATGTGATGGAGCAGGTGCTCGTGTTCGTCTGTCTATCTAAAGAACATAACAAATTTGAGCAACTAATTTAGTTGCACTTGAAATGTTCTGCATTTACACTTTTGATCCACTCAGCTGAAATGTTGTATGGCTGTGCTTGCCATGTTTTCACCCTTGGATTAAAGGGCACCTATTATGCAAAATTCACTTTTACATGGTGTTTGAACATAAATGTGTGTTGGCAGTGTGTGAGCAAAACCACCCTAGAATGATAAAAATCCACCCAGTGTTTTTTTTACAATCTCAATAAATCATAAGCACTGTCTCAGAATGAGCTGTTCTCAGATTCGGCGCAATGTGACGTAGAATTGAGCAGGCCCCTCCCACGACTGTTGAGTGACACTTCAGTTTGAGCCTAGACCCGCCCTGAGTTAGCTGGACACAGAGTCCGCCATTGTTCGACGCTTGAGCAGCTGTAGACAAGAATGTCTCCTAAGCGATTGAGGTGTGTTGTTGATGGATGTAAGAATGAACATAGCAGTCTTCATTTACTCCCGTTGTTACTCAAGGATGGATCTGTACTGTTTGTGATCCAGCTTACACTCTCCGGAGCAACAGGCCTAACGTGACTGGACACGGAAGAAATGAAAGTGAGAGCGCACTCTTTATCACAGCTCTTCGAGTCATTTTACGGATATAAGGTTTACCAGTTTATTTAGGACCCACTGAAAAGGTGTGTAACATTATATTTGTTTACTGCCCAGACAGCAAACTGACTACGAAACGCATCCGCCGCGGAGGTACAGTGAACTCCGGAACGGATCCAGAAAGCGGATCCGAAACTGCGTCCACTTGCACACTGCGCCGGGTACGCCCCGGTGGCGGCTAGCGGATCCGGTCCGACACCGCTGCGGTCCCTTTGCGTATCCGTACATAAATGAGTACATCCGCCCCGGCTTCTCTTTGGATCCGCGAATGAGCTGCATATGAGCATCGTATCCGGCCCGGGTCCGTTTTGGACCCGTTCATAAAATTCCGTCTGCAATGCCACTTTTTTCCCCACACTGCCTGATTATCTGGCCAAAACTAACCTATAGCTACAGATATATTTAAAATATAATGGTGGACTGGATTGCTCTATAAAAGCTTGAATAGTTATTAATGTATCTGCCTTAATATGAATAAAACATGAAATCATTAAACATTGATAATTTTTAGCCAACTAACAATAACAAAATAGGTTATTACAGACTATAAATGTATTTACAATTTTTTTTTATAGTTTTATTCATGTATACATTGAATAGACATTACAGAAAAAATGAAATCAACCATAAATTGCACCAAGAACATCATTTTATTTAGTGAAAAACATTACACTAAAATGATAAAGTATTTTTTTTCACTACTGTTGGGTCAAGGTTTACTGACAGGGGCTCCGGCTCCTTGAGCTTCCCCTATCTGATGCCAGGTTGAACCACGGGATTACATGTTTTGTAATGTTGTCATCGGTGGCGGCACGGGAGACATGGCTCTTTCTCACAGCACCTGTAATACATAAGCAGATTTTCATTACATGTCATGAAATCACATTGAAGCTACCAGGTTGTTGTTTTTTAGAGGATAGACATAATTCTTTTTTTAAATTAAAATAATGTCAAGTCGTAACAGGGTGAAAGGCACTTCTGCCTCCGCTTTGCGGTACTTTATCTGCTATAAACACGTTATGTAAGATCGGGTCGCGTTTCTGTAGTTCTAATGAGACATAAGAAAACTACAGATTTTAATAGAATCCTTAAAGAATTTGGCACAAACAGAAGCTCAACTAAAATTATTAAGTGATTATAATTTTAACCATTATACAGCGTGACAAAAAAAAAAAGGTTTTCATTGAATAAAACTAGATTAAAAACAGTAGAGTGTTGGCGTTTGCAATGCTAAGGTCATGGGTTCAATTCCCAGGGATAGCAAGAACTGATAGGAATGTAAATGTGTACCTTAAAATGCAATGTAAGTTGCTTTGGATAAAAACGTCTGCCAAATGCATAAATGTACATATAATTACATAAACATTTTCACTGGCCTAAGAACTTAAGTTGTAAATCAATGTAATTGGTTGAGAATGGTTTCTCTGAGAAACCAGAAAACATACTGTCCATTTAACTCTATTTCAGCTGGCTTTACGTGTGGTGGTTGTCGGGTTCATCATATCATAACACTAAATTATGTTTTTGAGAAAATATAGAGGCCAAAAAGTTAATGTAAAATATAAAAGATAATATACGTATACTAACATCGGCTTTGGCCTTCTTTTTGGCCGAATCTCCTCCTCTTCTTCTTCAGACTGTAGATCTGATGTGTTGCAATTTAGAGCTTTCTTCAAGAGTTGTTGTGCCACAAAGTAGTAATCTAAAAAATAAATAGCCTACATGTTAAACTTCAGTAGACCTTCAAATTAATAGAGTAAAAAAGAACAGAACTATAGACAACAGAACAATATGAGAAGAATGTAATTAAAAGGATTTTCTTCCCACATATTAGCAAAATACTTTGATATTTGCTTACAAAAGCCATTTAGATTATTTAAAAAGAAAATAGCATACCACATGATTTAATAACTCTGGCATCATATTTTTTCCAGTCAGGTCCAGGTTCCTCAGAATTTTTCACTGCCCCATTCACTCTCTCATCATTTTTGTAGTTTGGCCAATAGGTAACTCCATCACTGTACCAATTTTGTGGCACCAAACATCCTTAAACGAGAAGGAAGTAACAAACAGCAAAAGATAAATTTAACTTCCTGTTTCATGAACAGGTCAGTATGTCTACCTTGGGTTATTTCACCAAGTGCATGGTGTAATTGCATATGGGTCACTTTTAAATGAAAGAAGCTGGTCCAAAAAAATAAAAGAAATTTAGATATGGTCAACAAATCGGAATTGGGCATCAAGACCTGCAGTATAAATGTGGCCTTATTGAACTCAACTAAATCAACAATGAACTGTAAACTTACAGTGAAGTTGCTGAAGAACTTACTGTCTTAATAGGCTAGTGACAATGCCCCCGAATTTTTGAGATACCCCTACCGGAGGTAGAACTAAACCCAACAATGTTTTTCCTCATCTCTAAGCTCTCCCATATATGAAATGGATTCTTGGCTCAAAATATTTTACTGCTAAGATTGTTAAATGAACAGATATTGTTATACACCCCCAAACCAAAAAAGGACTAAAATATTGCCTGTCCGTATGGGAGTTAAGGCATATAAACTAATGCAGATCAGTCACACAAGCTCAGAGAGCTTTGAAACTTGGCGTGTGTATAGTGAGGAAGTTGCTTTACCTACTAGAAAAGACTGGATGTGAATATCTTGTTGTATGGAATAAATAGAGACATATAAACACATACCTAAAATAAGCGGACATGCAAAAATTGAATATTTATGCAGAATGTTTTCATTTACTTTGTGGTTGCTTTGCCAGGGATTATCATAGAAACACATATGATGACTTGTTGGAAAGATGGGGTTGTGCTGAATCCAGCAATACCAAATATGTAAATATAGCACGACAAATCAGGGTGTTCTGTCACTCAATGTATGAGGTGTCTAAAATGAAAGAAAATGGAACACTGACATAATTTAGTCCAAATCACATTATCAGAGGTAATGGTGAGAAATTCTAATATAAGATAAATTTAATAATGAAACATTTCATATGGCACCTTGTACTATATGAAAACAAAGATTGATATCGAAAGATAAGACCTTACCATAGCACAAACAGGAGAACAGGGGCCTCATTTATAAAACTTTGCGTAGGATTTGCGTCAGAATTGGCGTACGGGTGAAACATAGGACCAGAGAGAAGGAAATGAATAGTGGAATAAAGTCGTTATTTTTGTTTGTTTTTTTTGCGCACAAAAGTATTCTCGTCGCTTGATAAACTTAAGATTGAGCCACTGTATTCACTTGGACTATATTAACGATCTCTTTAATAACTTTTCTGGGCCAGCAAGTTTCAATCACTTAGAAGCCTATGGAGGAGTGAGCCAGCTCTCAGATTTCATCAAAAATATCTTAATTTGTGTTCCGAAGATGAAGATGTTTTATAAATCCGAATATTTGTGTGCGTAAGCACGTCCTATGTTTCACCCGTACGCCAATTCTGACGCAAATCCTACGCAAAGTTTTATAAATGAGGCCCCTGTTCTCCTGTCTGTGATTTGGACTAAATTATGTCAGTGTTCCATTTTCTTTCATTTTAGACACCTCATACATTGAGTGACAGAACACCCTGATTTGTCGTGCTATATTTACATATTTGGCATTGCTGGATTCAGCACAACCCCATCTTTCCAACAAGTCATCATATGTGTTTCTATGATAATCCCTGGCAAAGCAACCACAAAGTAAATGAAAACATTCTGCATAAATATTCAATTTTTGCATGTCCGCTTATTTTAGGTATGTGTTTGTGGCGAGGGGGGTGTGGTTTTGCTGAGTCTGTAGCGGGAGAGAGAGGACGGAGCAGATCGGAGCGTAAGTAGGTCAAGTGCAGATGATGAACACCTGTGTCTGATTTCAGTAATTGGCGTGGAGAGACCGGATATAAGCCGGAGCACGAGAGACGAGCTGGGACCTCGTTGTGTGCTGCTGAGAGCTGGAGAGAATCACCGCAAGAATTCTGAGTTATTGTGTTTTGTGGCTGTGCTTGTGCACGGTGAACGCGCTTTGTGCGCACCTTTTGTTTATTTTGTGAGAAACGTGAATAAAGCGAGAGTCCCAGCTCAAGCCGACCCCTGTCTTCTTCCTTCCTTACTAATACTGAACTGAACCTTATCACAGTGTTTATATGTCTCTATTTATTCCATACAACAAGATATTCACATCCAGTCTTTTCTAGTAGGTAAAGCAACTTCCTCACTACACACATGCCAAGTTTCAAAGCTCTCTGAGCTTGTGTGACTGATCTGCATTAGTTTATATCCCTTAACTCCCATACGAACAGGCAATATTTTAGTCCTTTTTTGGTTTGGGGGTGTATAACAATATCTGTTAATTTAACAATCTTAGCAGTAAAATATTTTGAGCCAAGAATCCATTTCATATATGGGAGACCTTAGAGATGAGGAAAAACATTGTTGGGTTTAGTTCTACCTCCGGTAGGGGTATCTCAAAAACTAAAGGACTTTTTGACCATTTGTCACTAGCCTATAAGGTGGAGCTGGAGACAGGTACAGTTTTTCTATTCATTTTATCTAAAAGAAACGTAACAGAAACACAAAATACACATTGCAACTAGTGAGTTGTGGAAAATAACCAAAATTTTTAGTGTTTTCAAAAATAATTATACAGCAGGGCTCGACAATAAGGACTGCCTGATGGCCCGGGGCCAGCGTGAAAGACACTTAATTGGGCCAGTTGCAGGAACTTTCACCTGCCCGATTGGGCCAGTGCTGCATCTTCAAGTTGATAATTTGCACATTTTTAAGCCTTGACAATTTAAATGCTGTAGTGTGGACCAGTGTCAGTATTTGACAACATATCTGGCTAAATCAAGTTGGAACAGTAGTAAATCTTACTTTACTCTGATGTCAGGAAAAGATGAAACTCCAAAATAAGACTGGTGGCACTTGAACAAACTGTAAGCTGCAACAGAACACACACACAGTATCATATAATATTAATTATTTTTTTGAAACAACATTACATGGGGAGGTGGAACTGTCAAAATGTAAACAAAAATGGACATGTTATACCAGAAATTCAGTGAAAAAAAGTAAGTTAGGTAACGTTAGGCCTAACATGATAATATCTTGCCTGACATTTTAACGTTACAGGAGGGGAGACTACGCGCTCATGGTGTGATAAAAATCCGGACAGCTAACGTTAATTAAATCACCTAACCACCCAGAGAGAAAGAATATACCATCCAAATAGCTTTTTACTCAAAGTTATTAATTATCAAATACATTTTTACTCAAATCTACGCTAATGACAATTTGCTAACTTGGTTTGCCACAATCATTTCAGAAATAAAATCATCGGTATGTTGAACGGTATGAACGGTAATGTTACAGGCTAAGTAACTGTACAAATAAAGCATATTTTAACCATTCTTACCGTGTTCATTCTTCGCGAGTCCGCGAGGTGACAGTGCGTCAGGAGGCGGGGCACATGTTAAGGCGCGTCCGAAGTGCGGAATCTGCGGATCCGTATGTGATCCGTTCTGGGTTCGCCGATTAAAAGCGCAGGCGGGGCCGATCCTGGAGGCGAGGCTGATCCTGTTAGCGCAGCGAAAACGAATCTGACAGTCAGGCGGATCTGGCGGATTGAGGGCGGGTCCGCCACGGACTCCTTTGCTGTGTGGGTGTTAGTTGTAACGAGTGTTTTGTGTACTTCGCTGTGTATGTTGTTGATAATGAGAGAGAGAGAGAGAGAGAGAGTTTATGGATAAGACTTTAATGCGCACTTCTTATACTATGTTTATTCAGGTCTTACAGTGATTCTCTGGAGTAAAACAAACGCTCATCTTTTGTGTGATGTACAATAAACTTCACTGAACTCATCAGTATATTTTGGTCATCATTCGGACGGGTTTTGCTACAGCAGGCTTGTATTAGTGGATAAAAGCAGATGACAAATAAGTTATAACCATAATTAAACTAAACTATACCTGTTCTATGTCCATACAGCATATATTCTCTGGCTCTGTGGGCATTATTGTCCGACTCCGAGTCGAAATGAACACCGCAACTGAGAGTTTCTGTTCTGATATATTATCAGATGAGATTGTCCTGACTCTGAGCGCGAGCTCGTGAGGCTCCGCCCCCTGTGCCGTGCAGCAGCAGCTTATTTGCATTTAAAGGGCACACACTAAAACAGCGCGTTTTTCTGAGCCCCAAAATTACAATTTAAACATGCTGTAAAAAATGATCTGTTGGGTATTTTGAGCTAAAACTTCACATACATACTCTGGGGACATCAGAGACTTATTTTACATCTTGTGAAAAGAGTCATAATAGGTGCCCTTTAATAACTTCTTCTTTTATTATTCTCATTTGTTAGTCGTTCTGAATAAAAGCGTACTGTAATATGAATACTTGCGATGAAACTTTAATTTACAAAATTGTTGTAACGTGTAATTTTTACTCCACTAACTTTCAAATAAATTGATAGTGGTGCCGTACATATCAGCATTATCAAAATAACTACAAGAGCTTGGTGTCTTTCTTTGCATTGACATTAACTACTTTTTGACATTTTAATTAGTTCTGCAGTGCCTCAAGAGTACAGAGACAAACACCAGGTTTTTATCAGTAGAATATACAGAGGTAAAAAGTACAAGCATTGACAAAAAATGACAGTGAAGAGTCATGCAACCCTCTGTAAGAAAAATGATTACTTGCACAATTAAATATATAATCTTTCGTAAGAAAAGCAGATTCTGGGTCAAAGGACACAGCACTGCCCAAATGAGACCTTCCTTCCCCAATATCATGTGTTATAGGACAACATGACATTTTAGAAAAGAGGATCATATCCAAAGCCTGAATACTATTTTGTCACAAAGGTTAATAAAAAATCTTCTCGCAGAGCAGTAATGGGACAAGAGGACTGAAAAATGCTGAAATATAGTGTATATAAAATGAATTGTTCCGATCCTGAATTTTGATTCGTCAATACAACATTACAGTTTTAAAATACACAATTTAGTAAAAGCTGACACAAAACAGCAGTTCACATACTTATTGTGCTCTTATTTCACTGCACAGCTCCCATAGAAAAAAAAGAAAATGTGTTATTGGTCACATCAAGGACATGAAGCGTTTATTGCCATACATTTAGCTCAGGAGAAAGGAGACTTTAAAGGTTAGTCTTTCTGAGCATTTTTTGCTGATGTCCGTCACACACCAGATGAAGGTGCCTACAACAGATGTCGCGTTAACCGGAAATTTTTCATTGACCGAATTTTTTTTTTTTTTACCTAATGGAAAAATCTGAAATCAATCTCATTTTGACGATACACTGAGGATAATGATCTGATTGTAACTTGTAACTGTAATTCTCACTCCTGTCCACTTGGTGGTGAGTGCGCTCTTGCTGACTATAAAGTCAGTGGGCAACGAATGGCTTTTCTGAGTCACATTGTTTACTAACCTGTTTTTTACTGTCTATATTTTATTGATGTCTTTCTGCGGATGAAACACTGATTGAGCAGTTACATGAGAGACATGATACGGATTTCGGTAAGTTGGACTGTATCTTTCAACGTATTTTCTGATGTTCATTTATGTTTATTTCGTTCTGTAGTAAAGAGGAAGGGATGGTCACGTTCACTTGCACTTCGCTTGAACTGAGGCGCTAGTCTATGGCAAGCCGTTTTAACTTTGATTAATGTCATCCTTGATATCAACAATTCAATTTTCACTAGTTAAAATGATAGATTTATACTAGTAACAATGCTAATTCTTCATATCAACAATTACATTTTTACTAATTAAAATGATATTTCTTGATATTGAATTTCAACTAGTAAAAACTATAATTCTTGATATCTGTAATTGTATTTTCACTACTGAAATGTCACCATGGGCTGCCATTCAAATTCAATTGTTAATATCAAGAATTGATTTCTTACCAGTTGAAATTACAATTTCACATATCAGAAATACAATTCTTACTTGTAAAAACCTTTATTTTTGATATTAAGAATTCAATTGTCACTAGTTGAAATGTCTATTCTTGAAATCAACAACTGAATTGCTACTAGTAACAATGTTCATTTTTGATATCAATAATTCCACTAATAATTTTCACTAGTGACAATGTTAATTTCTGATATTATGAATGTGATTGTTACTAGTAAGGAAGCCATTTTAGATATCTGAAATTATATTGATATCAGAAGTACATTTTCAGATATCAAAAATTAACATTTTTACTAGTAGCAATTTAATTGTGGATATCTAGAATATAATTTTTTACTAGTAACCACGTAATTCTTGATATCAGGAATTAACATTTTTACTAGTAGCAATAATTATTGATATCAAAAATTATATTTCTACGAGTAAGAAATACAAAGCTGATATGTGAAATTGGAATTTCAACTAGTAAGAAATCAATTCTTTATCAACAATTGAATTTGAATGGCAGCCTATGGTGACATTTCACTAGTGAAAATACAATTACGGATATCAAGAATTATAGTTTTTACTAGTTGAAATTCAATTCTTGATATCTAGAATGAGCATTTTAATTAGTAAAAATGTAATTGTTGATATCAAGAATTAGCATTGTTACTAGTGGAAATGTAATTTCTGATATCAAAAATTGCCATTGTTACTAATATAAATCTAATTCCTGATATCAATAACTATAATTTGAACTAGTGAAAACTGAATTGTTGATATCAAGAATTCATATCCTGGAAATGAATAAAAGTTAAAACGGCTTGCCATACTAGTGATCTCTCGCGCCACAAAAAAGCTGAGACTTTGTTTCATTTCAAAAGTAACAAAGCACAAAGCTTATTATGATTTATTGGACAAACATTCATGATGAAACTTGAAAAGTGACCCAGTCTCTGTTCAACTTTCTCTTCATAGCCTATATTTAGCATAATCTAGCCTATATGCTTGGTCTGTAAGTTTGTGAATAAAAATGAAAATGTGAACAAAAACAGAGCCTATTAAATGTCTTAATATCATTAAAATATGACAATTGGAATTAAAATGACGGTAAAAGATTATGATGGAATTTTTACGACCCTGTCCGTCAAAATGATGTACAAATGTACAATGCTGAGGTCTAACACGACCTCTGGCCTACAATCACATTTGCAGCGTGATTTATAAGTTATATCTACATAACTAGCCTACGCTAGTTATATATTTATAGCTAAATAAGTCAGCTGCTTCTGTAAGTACTTTGGATGACAATAGTTTGCTCTACCCTGTGCTGTTCAGTAAAGGATGAAATTGGTTGTTAATGTAGACTTTATTTTTATTTATATTTTATTTATAGTACAAACTGGTTAGTGGCCTAAAAGGGACATGTTTCTGGAAAAAAAGGTTGTTTTTTTTCTCACATCCCGTATTTTCCCACCAACTTGTCCATTTAGGGACTTAAAAGTTAAGTTTGTAAAGATGATTTTTAATGTTTGCTTGACAAATTCTTGTTTGAAAGATTCAAATAATTTTTATAAGCTTGAAGTTTTTACTGTTATACAGATAGAAAATCAGACCAACTCAGAAAGATCAATACAAATTCAGACAGACCATATCAGATTACTTCAGACCCCATCAGACCCCCAAGAAACCACATCAGACAACTTCTGACCCCATTTGACCACGTCAGTGTGACGGGCCACCAGGCAGTTTCATGTGCGCCTCCGTTTGCAGAGCTTTTATCAAACACACGATGGTAAACAGCAATGACAGTGTGAAGCCACTATTACACGTAATGAATCATGCAGGCTCAAACTAAAGCAATAAGCCCCTCGAAGCCATCGTGCCTAAAACCCCCTTAGCTGTTCTAAATTCACTGTAAAACACGGCTTCAAGTGGCTTATTGCTTTTATAACGGTTACTCCATAAAAAAATATTCATTTTAATATTTATTTTATTCATAAAATAAACACCAGCAACAAAAACTATAACGTTATAAAACATTTATTCCTCCGCCAAGCAACACATGTAGCAACAAAGCATCACAAACGGCAGTTGTGCAGTAACACTAATGTAACACGGTCACAGGTGTGTGTGTTTGTTGAGTAATTTACAACGGCTTTGAACGCGACTCAACCAATCAGAATCAAGGACCGGACCTATCCGTTTTATAAACTTGTTTAGAGCACATTGTCATTCAATAGTGTCCCTCGGGGTGGATGCTCTAGCAAGCATATGGCCACCAGTGCTCTTGTATGCATTTCCTCCTCTACTACTTCTGCCAGCGGTTCTGGCCAAAGTGTGGATCTTGAAGGCCCAAGTCAGATCTGGCACCAGATCCAGGGAGGTACAACATGTCTGGCCGCTAGACGGGAGTCTTCCAGAGCTCTTGGAGAAGCAGGTCTGACAACACTGCAAGCCCCATCTAATGCTGCTAGTGGGAAAGGTTCTCTCAATGGTGTCAGTCCAGGGAAATGGACCCAGTTTCATGCGAGGTGGAGTCAGTCTTGTAATTTCTCCAGTTCTTGGTGGAAAATTAACGGTTTCGTCTTCATTGGGATTGGCGTTTTACCATTTTTTGTAGCATAAACACCATCAAACTGATGAGAGCTTCGGATCTTCCAATGTTTCATTTGCTGTGCAACTGATACTCAACTGCCATTGGCTCATCTGCGTTGAGGGGAGGGGTTCAATTAGAGCCATTAGACACTTCTCACACTGAAGACAGCATTTCTTTTGTCTATTTCTTCAGTTAGGAACAGTAAAAGTGATGCCGAGATGGTGTTTATTTTTATTACCAGGTCAGGAAGGTATTTTATTGAACAGATAAACAGCCATAGCTTATGTAGCTCTCTAACAGAGCTCATTGTAAAGCATTATCTATTGTGAAGGCTCATTTCATTATGGTTGTTGTAGTGCTGTGCTGGAATTTTCAGAAGTGATCCACCAGATATCTAGCCTGGTCCTACCAGACTCTCGTACATTTCATTTGTACAGAGAGTCTGGCCACTCTCCATTGACAAGCGTTAACTTAACCTTGAAGGCGGGTATACTGTTGAAGTTTACAACTATGGATCTGCCCAGAGTCACTCTGGATCTGCCTTAACCAATCGCTAACGTTTGGTCGTGACGTAACCCTACAACTCAAACTAGCGCACGACCTCCACGTCCTCGTTCTCAGCCACTCCCTCTCTTCGCTGATTGGACAGGTAAAAATTTGGCCGGAGAAAACCCACGAATATACCGCAAACCCAGACGGAGTACTGAAGCAAAATGAAAATTGAGCGGAAGTAAGTAGGAGGGCAGAGCCAGGCCACCAGATATCCACCAGAAGAAAAATAACACGTATGAATAGCTAGTTGATATCCTGGACACCGGGCATGAACACTCAGCTCTGCTGGATCTGGTCAGCAGTTTCTCTATATTGCGGTGCTGTTTACAACACATGCGTACACACACTCCCACTTACAAACACGCATCTGCTACTTTTACAGAAACCTCAGCAATAGTACTTCCTCATTTACTCTCTAGAATAACTTTTTTTTTAAATAAAATAATTAAAATGCTTTCCTATTCCTGTTGCACAAGTTGTTAATGACCAGCTTGCACAACTACTTCCTCATTCTACTTGTACGGCTCAGGCATTTTAACAGCATTCAGCGCACCTCAGACAGTTACTCACGAGAACAGATTATTACTACGTTTTAGGACTGTCAGTTGATTAAAACAATGAATCATATGCTCTGTGTTAACATAAATTATTTGTTTTTAGCATGAATTATTATTATTTTCTTTCTTTTTTACTCTTTTTGCTTTTTTGTTTGATACATGTCATTATACTTTGTGATGGGTAACAATATTATATCTACTTCCTATCTCCTGAGATCCCTTCATCTGCATGATTTTTAAAGGCAGCAGATGTACTCAAGCGAGTATGCGATTTGGGACGCAGCCCTAGTTTTTCCCAGTTTTACCGAGTAACTGATTACATCTACACCAGCGACTCATTTAGTCCCTGACACACTGTGAGGAAGGCTGATGGCTGAAATGCATTAGTGTGAAGTGTTTCTGCCATTTTTAACGTTTCTATTTTGATAGCCATGATGTTAAATAATTTTTTAACTCTTTTAAGCTGGAAGAAGTACCTTGGATATTTTTCTAAAAGTTAACTTGAATTATATTGAACCGGCTGAAATCTTCCTATAAAAATATTTTATTTTCCAAATGTGCATTTTGAATAATAAATAAATTTCCCCGCTAACCTGAAGTGGTGAAGTGTTCATCTTCTCATTTATGTTTTTTTTTTCATATCATATTTCATACCTGTTGAGTTTTAATTTATAGGCTAAATGAATTTGACGGATAAACAGGATTTGCTGCTTGTGTGTGTTGCTTGTTGTGATCTTATCAATCCTTTTAATGCAGTTCTTGCAGTACTTGCTCTATAAAGAAATGTAACAATGTAAAACATATTTAATTAGTCTTAAACAGTAACACATCGACAGCGCTACTACTACTACTACTACAATGAATGATAATTAAGAATTTTGGCATAAAATGAAAAATACATACAATTAAATGATTGTCAATGAAAAAAAAAAAAAGAGTAAAACATTTAATATAAATAAATAAAGGTCTGCTCATATATTATTCAAATATCTCTTGTCCAGTACCTGAAGAAGTCCAGATTTTTGTATCTCCTTGATTTTAAGTGGCATTTAGTCAACTAGGGCTGCGTTTAAATAGCTTTTTTATGCCCTTCCCTCGCTAACTGAAAACTGAAAATCATTAACAAGACCTTTGTCTCAAAATATAGTCAATAATTTTAGCGATTTATATATTGAAGTCTTTGGGGTGTATATCCCTGAATGCTCCCATTGTGAGTGCGTTGTGGTAATTATTGTCTGTAAGTAACACACTCTGGTGTTGATCAGTTCTCAGATTGGGCTTCAGTATAAAAGAGCACAGAGCCTCTTGCTCCCAGTGGACCGCAGCTCTTTATAAATGCTACCGTATGCCTTCCTCTCTCATTATTATTACTGTCACCGACTGGATCATTTATTTATTACTGCGCCATCTTAGCCCTTCAGAGGACCTCACTCCCAAACCCAGTCTTCTTTACCCAGGGTCCCACAGCTAATGAGGAGCCAGACAGACACCGTGAGAGAGAGGGAGGACTGGAGAGAGGAACTCCCTGGAGAGGAGAACAGGAGCTGAATGATAATCGTAACTTAGTGTCTCTTAGATCCAAAATTCAGGACGGTGCTAGTTAAAGAAGGATTGTGAGAGAAATGCGATTGGGTTTGTTGGGATTCTTGGAAAACGCCTGAAGACGATAAATTCACCTTGACTGCGCATGCATAAAACCTCACAAAAGCTCACTGAGATGATACAGACAGAAAATAATAAATAATAAAGTTATCGCACAATTCTTTTGGCAGGGTCATTTTATTTAGCAAAATATCTCAGCATTCTCTGATGCGTCCAGGTCGCACTCACTCACCATTATCTGTTTGGTCTAAAACGCAATTGCTCTACTGTTTTGCCGCAGGACAGCTAATGTGAGGGCGTTTTCTGTCATCTTTGCATGACTGTGATATGAAGTGTGTGCAAAGTAACAACAGTGTGAAAGTGAATAGCACATAACAGCCACAACACTGGTATAAACATGAATATCTATTTTTAAATACCTGTAGTGTTGACAGTCCTCACTACAACGGCGTTTTCAGATTTATCCACTTTGGAGAGTGTTTTCAAAAAGCTTCGTTTTCATTCATTTAAACGCCGTCTCAGTGTGGACATGAGGCCAAAACGGAGAGAAAAAGATGCGTTTTCAAACGAAAACCTATTAGTTTGGACAAGGCCTGAGTGAACAGGAACAGAAACAAGACACATTTTGGAGTCAAAAGCTATTTTACTGTAAGCCCTTTATTTTGCTGTGTATAAGTGTTATGAGTTAGGACAGTTTTAGGATTTAGGATAGGAGTTTGTTTATACATTCATATTGTACAAAGACAACAAATATTTGCACACACACAAGTCCTATTTAAAAAATAATGCATGAATGTCGCTGCCTTGATGACACCATGCACACTTTTTTTTTACATTTGACAAAAAGAATTTGGTTTCATATGATGAAACACTTTCAAACATTATAGATATGGAAACATTATATAAGATACATTATATATATGGAAAATAGTTAATCTGATTAACTGCATCTGTGTGAGGAGAACTGACTTTCTAAAAATCACCAAAACACAGACAAAATGAGTTCTTGGTGTGAGAATTTTTCCTCTTTTTATTCAGGCACAGCTAACTCCTACATCTTCAGCGTGGTTACAGTTATGAACTTCAATTCCTCCATGTGGACAGTCAAAAATGCTCCTCTCATTCCCGGTACATCTCAACTCATCCAGCCAGATTTTTCCAGTTCCTGCAGGAGATACACAGCAGACCGTTCTGAGTGGGTTTTGGAAACTATAGCCTGTATACCATGAACCGTTAACTAAAACCCCTTAAGCATAGACAGATACATCACCTGCAGTGGCCGTGAACACCTGGGTGACCCTCTGGAAGCCCAACATCCTACACACCACCAACCCATCCACAGTGTCAAAGCTGTCATCACACACCGTTCCCCAGACACCATTATACAGCACCTCGAGTCTTCCACGGGTAGAGCTTCCCACTAAACGAGCCACAGCTAAAGACAAATACACATATATGAGACATGTTTAGGCATTCATATGTAATGCTAAAGTGACTGTTATTTTGTAGAGTAGACAAAAAACAACAACAACAACAATACAAGAATCTCTGAGAATTTAATAGACGTTAACACTAGCTATGTTTTCATCCACCTATTTTAATGCGAATTTTGGGTTATCGCATAATAAACGCTGGATGGAAATGCCAAGATGAGCATCAATTCTAAAAATGTGCATAAAAACTTGCGCGGCGGATAATTTTGTCATTTTTTATTTAGACATGCACATAAACTATGATAGAAACACCTTTGCAGAATAAATCCTTTGATGCGCAACAATAACCTCATGTGACTTTGCCTTAGCAGAGGCTGTGATTGGATAACTGGAGTAACCAGTGGACCAATGGCATCACAGCATCTCAACTGTTGGTTTGGTGTTCCTGAGTCAAAGACTGTCATCAGAATGATTTGGTTTAATTCCTCCGGAAGCGTCTCACACGACTGCATTTCCAAACACCAGCATCCGAACGCAAGAGAACATGACAGTGTTTATTGTGTTTCGTCTGACGCTCTGAGACAAACTCATTTATGATGGAGGGAAACAGAGCCTGATTGCAGCAACTTACGGTTTTATTACAGATATAATGTGCAAATTTCCCAGGAAGTGATGATTTTGCTCTCTTGAACACATGGGATGGAAACGTTGCTTTATTCGCGAATGTTTTATGCAATTTTGCACACAAGTTAAATCTGCAACTTTGGATGGAAACATAGCTAGTGACACACAGTAGTTCAGAGAGATGGATCTGTATTTATGGAAATTACCAGACACACCACCCTTGGGTCCTACATCACCCTTCTCACCCTTCAGACCTGTTTAAGACCATCATACATTTACATACAATCAATTCACTTGCAAAACAGGTTAATAATCAACATAACTGCTGTGCACTCACAGATATCGTGGATACACAAAAAATATGCCAATACCTTGATTTCCCTTTTGCCCTGGGAGAGAATAGGGTAAGAGGAAAGGAAGAAAGTCAAGAAACAGACACAGATGGATGTTGCCTTCTTGTCATTAATAAACTTTTTAATAAACCCACCTGAATCCCCTTTACTGCCCTTTACTCCATTCAGACCCCGAGATCCTGGGACACCTACATACAACATCGAACTCAGATGACGACTGCATGATATAAACCCAATGTTTATCATCTATTTTCATGTTTGTCTTTATTTACCTGGCAAGCCTTGATCTCCCTTTACCCCCTGTAGTCCTGGGCGCCCTGAAAACAATTATTTACCCAAAATTATTGGCAACAGCATATATCACTTTTATGTGCATATGTTCTTAGCACTCCTACAATACCTTGAAGGCCAAGGCCACTGTCTCCCTTTGGTCCAGGTGAGCCTTTTTCTCCAGGTGGTCCTCGCAGGCCAGGAGGTCCCTGTGGACCAGGAGGCCCTAAAAGACCAATCAACCACAGGTTAGGGCCCAAGGGAATGAGGAATTATGAAACTTAATGGGTGCACCATTCTGCCTGAAAACAAAGTCACATTTGATACAGGTACCAGGATGATACAATGAGCACTTGTGTGGAAAAAGTCTAATCTCTGTATTTAATGAAGTTGCCAAGTTGTGGTAGAGTTCAGTGACTTGAAGGTAATTACTGTCTGTGAAAGAATCTGTAGTTTTTGGAAAAACCTATTGTCTTTGAAAGTCAACACATATGTTTTCCTTTTTACTTTTGAGTACTTTTGTGTTTGCCGTATAATAGATTCTGGAATGAAACTGCTGTGCAATAAGCTTTCTCCAATATTGTGGTATCAGCTATTTCAGATAAATCAAAGTACACCAGATTTTATGTCATTTGTCATAAGACTGGCTACTGGTAAGTTCAAGTCCTCCGGGGAAATTTACGAGTTGGTAAGTTTTTGGTAAGTCACTTTTGTCGGAGCAAGATGGCAGTGTACCTTCTCTTAATTAACTACACAAAAATACAGCAACGTTTTTAAACTCTACTTCTTGAGAACGAAGAACAAATAATTTAATCAGGTGTGTTTTGCTTTTTTATGTTTTTAATTAATTTATAAATCCACTGTAAACTTCATTGTTATATTACATCTGGAACATGCAATTAGATTATTTTGTTATAAATAAAAAAGCCTGACAATGTCACTGCTAAATACCTTTAAGTAGTGTTGTATTGTTTCTTTCCAAAAGCTTTCTTACCGCTTACACCTGGAGGTCCCTGCCCTCCTCGCTCACCACTGGGACCTTGGTCTCCTTTAGGCCCTGAGGAAGAGAGATTTCAAGTACAAGGTATCAAAAAGTGACAAAATGCAGAACAAAGTGTGGCTTTGACTGAGATTTAGTTTTAGTGGTGTTTAATAAGGAAAGCATCACTATTACTACTGTTCAGACTAAACAGATTAAAGTGGTTTTGTGGTGTGGTTGTCCTTTTGCACAACTGCACTACACTGTGAAAAAAAATCTTATTTTTTATCAGTAGTAGTAATTAGCAGCTATAGACAAACTATCAAATCATTCGGGTCAGATTTATCTTTCAAGAAGTACCTGGATTTCCACGGGCCCCTGATGTTCCTGCCAAACCATTCTTTCCATCGGCACCTGGACGACCGTCATTCCCAGGTAAACCTTGTGTGCACAGAGCAGTAGTCATTAGAGCAGTATAAAACTCTTACAGCATGGAAAAATGTGCAAGGCATTTCCACAACACATATTTTCTGTTTTATTACAGTATGAATTATTAAGGTGGCCTTTCATCATAATAATCAGGCACCTTGTATTCCTCTCTCTCCTGGATCCCCCTTTAAGCCTGAAACACCTGGAGACAGAAATAAATACAGTCAGGGAGAGATGTGGATCTGCTATACTGGGATGAGTAGTGTGTGAAAGTAAGGAGGCGATTACCAGGTGCACCCGGAGCGCCAACCATTCCCTTTACGCCTGCGAGACCTGGGTCTCCTCTCTGTCCTTTTTCACCTGGAGCTCCAGGCTCACCTACCCTCCCTGAAATAAATACAATCATTTTCAATTAATGTTCATTGTTTTGCAGCATTTTCCTTGTGTACACCAAAAAAGTGAATGCTTTAGCATTACTAACGTACAATTATTTCCTAAGCCTACGCAGCTCGTTAAAACTGGCGAAAAATGAAGAGCACAATACTCACACATGCTTCTCAAGAGCACTCACACCCATACACATATGCATACAAATTCATACAGATATACAAAAATACACTAACCTGGTGAGCCAAGGCCTCCTTTCTGTCCTGGGTTCCCTGGTATTCCAGGATAACCTAATACAGAGCACAGCTGGAGTATAACAACTGACTACTCAAAGCATGACATAACAGTGACAAAATACTATTCACACGCATCTGTTGGAAAAAAGGATTGAAGACACCAAAGGTCAAATGACAGCTTTAGTTCAGTGTTTATGTCTGTTTTGACCAGCAGGGAGCACTAAAAACACACAGATTGTGAAGGAACATGTAGAAAGTGATCGGTTCTATTCTGGTCACTGAGATCTGCTGCTGGGTTCAAAAGAAGAGATGAAAATTAGCCAATTTTCACCCCTTTAAACTGGGGACAGGATCTCAGAGATTTAGGGTGCCTCACAGATGTATCCTTCTGGATTCTAGCTACAGTAGGAAGAGCTGTGCAGGTAAAACCTCACTCCTCTGCCTTCCCATGCCGGTTGATGATGGTTTGAATCCCGTTAGGAGCGGTGCGACTAGGACCAGTTGCATTGGTGCCGTGACCCAGAGGGAAGAGACGTTCAGGGTCGGTGTGTACTGGAGGCCAGCTAGGAAGAGCTGTGCAGGTAAAACCTCACTCCTCTGTCTTCCCATGCCGGTTGATGATGGTTTGAATCCTGTTAGTAAGGCCAGCTAGTAAGAGCTGTGCAGGTGAACCTCAAGAGATGCACAAGAGGCAGTGGTTTTAAGCGCCCTAGTTGACGATGGTTCGAATCCTGTTCGGAGAGGTGCGAGTAGGACCCGTTACATTGGTGCCGTGACCCTGGAGTGACGTTCAGGGCGGTCTGTGTACTGGAGGCCAGCTAGTAAGAGCTGTGCAGGTAAAACTTCAAGGGGCTTTGGCTTTAAGCGCCCTAGTTGACGAATCCCGTTCTGAGTGGTGCGAGTAGGAACAGTTACATTAGCGTAGTCTGCTAACATCCCTCAAAAAACAGCTAGATTTTAAATGAATTGTTCAAATAACTTTTAATAAGTGGTTTTACTGAATTTGAAACTTTTTTGAATTGTTCAAGCTGATGCCTCACGCTGATGGTTGTAGCCAAGCTTTGGGCAAATAAGTCACGATTAGCTCCCTTATTAGTTATTGCCTAAATATTGCAATCTACTAATGTTAGAGTGAGAGTGTGACTGAGTGACAATATTTTCAAGGCATTGTCACAGTACACAGTTACCTTGTAATCCATGTAATCCAGGTGTTCCAGGTGGACCAGGTGGACCAGGCGGACAAACCATGACTATGAAATATAAAGGAAAACGATAACTTTAATTCTGTGAGACACACCTATGGTGTCTCCAGACAAAATGCTTTAAATGGGTCATGAAATGGAAAATCTAAATGTTTTTGATATTTCCACATAAACAATAAAATCATACTGCAACTTTCACACCTTAAATATTACTCAAATATGTGTTTTTGTTTTCCACCCTTATGAAGCGGCAAGATTTGAAATCTCCTTATTCATGATGTAACGACTATCCAAAACACTTGTGCTGCTATTGAGGTGATACAGGTGAGGTTAGGACAGGTTTGGTAGTATGGGTAGGGTTAAGGGTAGGTTAAGGGGTAAGAGAAGGTCAACAGAGTCATTATAGATGTAATTACAGAAATTAATAACAGCTGTAATTACATGCCGGTATGTTTTAAACAAGTACAGTGTAAAAGCATGTATGTACACAATAAGTGCATTGTATCAAATTATTAATTTAAATGTTAGTACATTCTGCAGTTGTTAAAGACAGTAAATATAAAGTATAGATCTGAAAATGCATTTCATGACCCCTTTAACGATTGAAATCATGGCAGATTCTCAAAATAGTACCTGGTCAACCAATAGGATTTCTCTTGTGTGTATCAAAGACAAAGATGTGTACCTCTTTGTGCACTAACGTTGAGTTGGTTTAGTTGAGTCCTCAGTTTTTCTAGAGTCCCATCGTCCCCACACAGATCGGACAGACACTCCTGTAAACACACACACACACACACACACACACACACACACACACACACACACACGCACACACACACACACTCCCCTTCAGCTCTGACACACTCAAAACAGGCCTAATACGAGTATGTGTTTGTATGGCACAACATGAATGACGGTGTGAAGTGTGTGTATATACCTCATCTGAGCTGGAGCTGCCCAGCTTGAATCCTTCAGCAGACTGGAGTTCCTCTGATCTGGCTTCAGCTGATGTACAGTGAGTGTGAACCCATGCCTCCAGAGTGAAGACTGCATACAATACACATCATACAAAGCAGATTAAATCATGGAACAACAGAAACAAGGTGATAGCTTACATGATGCCGTGAAATATTCATGTTCACAAAAAGTGTTGGACACTTACTGTAAGGTGCAATCACATTAGATAAAAATGGTCAGTTATATATTGTTAATAGTGGAGCGATGTATAAAGCTCAGCTCACACAGAATTCACTTTCAAACCAAGCAGCTTTCTATTGGTCAGTGTGGTGAATTCAAGTGACCATCTTGAAAATCAGTGAAATCTGTGTAAGGGAATTTTTTGCACCCGATCACACGGATTCCTATTAGAATGAGTTTTGCCCATGAAATTTCGCCAAGCAATGGTGAATGTGACTGCACCTTAAGGCTACAACTAAAAATATACACATTTCATTGCATAATACAACAAAATATTGGTGACATCTGTAAAGGAATAAAGCTTTTCTCTTCAATACATTTCCTTTTCTTCATAATTTTTGCTCATTAAGTTTTAATCAGCTGGTGTTTTGGTGATTATTAGTGCATTTTTAAGTCAGAGTCATATCAGAGAAACCACAGGTGTAGAAATCACTTTAACTATCACCATGATCCATTGACATCTGACAACTACAAAAGGTCACAATGCTTCTTTATTTTAAGTTTATTTATAATATAATTATTTAAACCCTAAAACTTGCTTGGTTTAAAATCAATGCCACTTGGTTTGACATTTTGTATATAATGCAAGGACATTTATAAAGTTATACTTTTTAAATGTGAATTTATTTCAGTTCCATCTTACCTTTATAGGCCAGCACAGAATTCAGTGCAATCAGCAGCAGGAGAAACACTATGAGAACAGGAATACAGTGACGTTTCTTCGCTGGTTTCCTTGGTGTCAGCTCTGTAACAAGCAATGCAGAACTCTGGATTAAACTACAGAAAACTGATTTCATAAGTCCATTATAAGTGATATGATATGAGGGAAATTAAATTAGCACTATTTTAAGTTACAATACACAGCATTTCCATGACCAACAACAGTCAATCAATATTATGAAATATCAGACCACTGAATGTCATGATTGATCAGAATGAAGCATTCCAGAAACACACAAACATTTTGAAGCATTTTTGAATGTGAACAGTGTCAGTCTGCCCGAGACTCACCACTGTGCTGGAAGTCGTAGCGCTCGGCCTCAAAGAGCTTCATGTTGTTGTCATAAAGAGGGTTTGCCTGGCTGAATACAGAGTCCTGACCTTCAATGGTGTCCACTTCGGTCTCCATCAGTCACTCCACCACACACTGACCTCTACACAGCCTGGGTGACAGTTTAAAAAACAAAACCAATGAAAAAAAAAACAAAACACATATGCTGGCTCATCGAAACATAAGTCATCTGACAAAAGAGATGCAGCGGAAATTGTTCCAATGAGTCAAGAAAAAGGAAGTTGTGTTGTGTTGTGTTGTGCTGTGTTGGCTACAGTAGCAGGTTAAGCATAAACTGCTTTTGCTGAAGACTGGAGTAATGATGCAGAAAATTCAGCTTTGATCACAGGATTAAATTACAGTTTACAATATATTCACATAGAAAACAGCTGTTTTAAATTAAACGAATTATATAGTGATCACATTATTACTACTAATATTACTACTACTACTATTATAATATAATAGTGACTTTTAGCTATCATCTGGGTTCAGGTTTAGCCCCAGAAGTCAGATAAATGTGACAAAATGTCCCTTTGGGTACATTTGGGAATATCCTAAATTAGATTTTCTTTTCTTCTTTTTTTTCTTTTCTTTTTTTTTTTGAGTTGTGTGAAAGTTAAAGCTATGGTGAGTCAGTAGTACTTACAAATGGACATACACACAATTATATAGATTATATACACAAACAGTTCTGTCCTCATTATAGAATGCATTTGTCAGATGGAGAGTCCAAGGGCTTCTAGAACCAGGGGTAGATCCCATGATGGAACTCTAACCTGAGCTATAGGCCTCATCCTCAGGGTACAACAGTCACAAGGCGGTGACAACATAGCCACAAGCTATGGCTGCCGCAGACACCTTAAGTGTGAATGGGGAAAGATAAAGAGAACGGGGCTACAAGAAGACGGACCCCGTCCTGGCTAACTCTTTCTAGAACTCCTGGGAGCAGAGTGATCGAGGGAAATGTGCACAGCCGAAGCCTCGGCCACAGCTATACCATGGCGTCCAGCCCCAACGGAGCTGGATGTGTGAGGGAGAACCAGAGGGGACAATGAGAAGTCTCTAAAGACGCAAAGAGGTCCATGTCCACCTGGCCAAACTTTATCCAAATCAGCTGCACTGACTCAGAGAACAGTATCCATGCTTAGCGCAGCTATGGCCGCCACATACACCTTAAGTGTGAATGGAGAAAGAAAAAGAGAACAGGGCTACAAGGAGAAGACAGACCCCATCCATGTCGCCAGGCCAAACTTTCTCCAAATCACTTGGGGTACAGTATACATTCCTGCCTCGACAGGATATCTGCTCCCAAAGTCAGGCGCCCAGAGATGTAGACTGCTCTCAGGGACACTCATCTCAGTTTCCCCTGAGAGCACTGGAGGATCTGATGCCGCCAGTCTGCACAGAGAGTGTGACCTCAGGCCCCCTGGTGGTTTATGTATTGCCGCTTTTCCACTGCGTGGTACGACTCGGCTCAGCACGGCTCGGCTCGGTTTGCTTTTCCACTGCAGTTTAGTACTGCTTCAAAGTGGGTGGGATTATAGATTGATCGTGAAAGTTGCGCCACCATCTCATCTACTGACCACAATACAGCCATTTCTGTTTTCAAGTTGCGTGCGATTGTCGTTTAAAGCAAGTAGGCTATAGTTTAAAAAAGTCATGCGAAGAAATGATACTGGGGTGGCTGTTGCTGACTATTTAAATCTAGCGGGTTTGGTGTCTCCTGTCGCAAATCCAATGACGAAAGTAGAGATGATTCTCTCTGACCAATCTGTGATCTGCAGTGTTTACATGTCACTATTTGGTGTCGGTACAGCTCACTTGGAACATCAACTGAGGTGGTACTAAAAGAAAAGTACTTGGTACTGCACACAGTAGAAAACCCCCCAAAAGTGAGCCGTACCGAGCCGTACCATGCAGTGGAAAACTGAAAACAATGTATAACTGTTCTTTAATTTTCATTTGTTAGTATTCTATAGACAATTTCTTGTACTCCTGTTACCTTTTTTTTTTTTTTAAATGACTGCTTTCTACTTCTGATTATATTTGTTGAGTAATGTCTGATGAGTTTTTATGTGCCATGAACAATTAATTTGCTGCTGCTCACACCTGCTGCTGTGAGATGATGTAATACACTTCAAGTAATTCTCTTTGTAAAAGAATGTTATAAATAAATAAATATAAATTCTATCTAATCTCTAAATATAAATAAATTTAATATCTGTAAAATCTGCATATCTAAGCCAGTTTCTTTAAGATATTTTGTTTTTGTCCACCATAGGATCAAAACTGCTTTGTCATTGGGCAATACCCTGGGGATCCTTTTAATAAGGTACAATTTTGTGCTTTAATTGCAGTTTGCACAATTGTTACGTGGTGTACAAAATTGCCCCTTAAATGGTACAAAGTTATAAGGTACAGTTTTGTACAATAAGGTACCCTTCAGGGAACCACCCACTGGGGCTAACCCACTGACGGCCACTCAGTTTTGTACTTTCTTTCTAACAGTGTAGAGAGTCCATCAGCTCCAGTTTGGTCCAGCCTCTTATGTAGACTTCAGATGACACCAACACCTGTGAAGAGATGACTCGACAGGACTCCATGCTATATTTTCTATACATCTTAATCACTTAATCATCAGCTTACTGTATGATTTGTATATGTACATTTCTGAAATACATAACTTGGACACAGTCACCTCTGATAACACATCACTCTAAATTGTAATGTAGACACAACATAGACACGCTGCTTTGAAATATGTATTGTGAAAAGCACTATAAATTATTAAATTAAATGTGAATTGAATTGTGTGTGTGTGTGTGTGTGTGTGTGTGTGGTTGTTGATATGATTTATGAGGACACAAATTTGTATAATGACATGGGTATTACACTGGTATTACAACATAAATGTGGTTTATGAGGAGATTTTGAGTACTATTATGAGTTCTTGTAATTAAAATGGATTTTAAAACCATACTAAACAATGTTTTATTAGAATTTTTTTATTTTTTTTATTTGTGTGTGTGTGCGTGTGTGTGTGTGTGCAAATAGTTGTGTATTCAAAGTTTGAGTATGTGCATATGCCTTTGTCCTTCCATTAAGAATGACAGTCACTTCTCGCTCTGTGAGAGTGTGTGCTCCTGTCGTGGGTAAACTGGTTGGAGATCAGGCCATCTGTTTAGACGGAAAGCTTTGAACAGAACCGCAGTGCCGCCCCTGACCTCAGATCAGCTCTAAACAGCCCTCGCTGCTCACACTTAACCTGCGCTGACAGAATGACCTTGTTTACTGTACTCAGTGTTTTGTTAATTTGTTTGTTTGATGACCACACCACTCAGCTGCTGATGTATGTGTTTTAGGGTGATTGATGACCTTGGGTGACCCTGTCAGTGTGTATCAGATGCTCTCGCCGTCTCTTACCCTCTGTGGCAGTGTGTGTCCTCTCTATATCCATCACTGTAAAATACAGTCAGGATGTTTAGATTTTATTTGCACATTGTGTCTGTGTTCATTTGCATTTGGGTTTTAAGGCTGCAGTCCGCAGTTTTTCCTCTTTGTCGCCATCTCTGTTCGAAATCTGCAATTGCAGTTATTCGCAGAATTATCAACTTTATGTGGGTTGTGCCTCGGCATGGCACAGTACGGATGAACCCAATGTATTGGGGAGAACGTGCAGCTGTCAATCGCCGCCGCTGCGGATACTGTCATTCGCAATCACAGATTCTACTTTTTGGAAGTATGACCAACATAAGAATCTTCACCGGAAAATGTCGTCTGAACAAGTAAGTAACATCCACTTTTGTTCTGACCAACTAAGGGGAAAAAAGCATTGCAGTAAAAAGTCTTGCAGTTAGACTTTGCCGCAATTTTACAGTTACTTACCGCAAAAAAGCCCAGTAAAATACCACTTATATTATTTACGGTTAACTACTGTAATATGCACTGCATTATGGGTATTTCTTATGAAATTTACAGTAACTTACTGTATATGGAATTTACAGTACACTCTAAAAACTGCTGGGTTAAAAAATAACCCAACCTTAACCACACGGCTGGGTCACTATTGGACAGAACACGCGCTGGGTTGGTTTGACCCAAGTGCTGGGTTTTACCATTTAACCCATATTTCTGGGTCATTCATTTGACCCAACCAGTGGGTGAAATTAACCCTCTTGCTGGGTTAAGTCTTACTCATGTGCTGGGTTATTTCTTGTCTCATTGCCTTAATAAAATTAGAAACAAATATTTGTTATATTATGAATGTAAAATAATTATTATCTCTGTAATACAATAAACCAGAGAGGCCACTGTATGATTTAAATCTCATTTTTTTTATTTTATACATTTCTTTAATACTTTTCTTTATCGAATACAAATGTTAATCAATGTCAAAGGTCTGACATGTCCCCCTCATTTCATCCCTGAGGCACAGAATGTGCAGCAATTCTCCAGTCATCTCATTTTGTAAATATTCAACCATGTTGGTCCTCACCTGTTGATTACACAAGTCAAGTCATCTTTATTTATATAGCGCTTTTTACAATACAGATTGTATCAAAGCAGCTTCATAGTGATACTGTAACATGAATATAATACAACAAAGTTTGTTTCTAGAAGAATATTGCATCATCATCCACCTTAAGTAAGGGAGATCAATAATATTGTTGAATATAGCAACTAGCAAGCCAAAAGCCAAGGCAACAGTGGCAAGGAACCAAAACTCCATCAGTGACAGAATGGAGAAAAAACCTTGGGAGAACCCAGTCTCAGTCGCTCAGTTCTCCTCTGGCCAACGAGCGAACAGTGTATGATTATGATCCATGCAGCATTACAGGTCAGAGGTCAGATTGAATAAGAACATTCAGAATATTTATCCAGTTTCATCTGGTTGGAAGTTGGAGTCATCACACCGGTATGGAGACGAGTTTGTTGAGGATCAGTCATGTCGATGAGGCCTTCACAGGGCTGATTAGGCTGGCCCTTCAGGGATGCGTCATGGATGGGTCCAGGCGCAGGTCCACCTTCTGATCTGGATACGGCCTGGATCCGGCTGACTTCAGTAAACTTCAGTAAACAGAAAGACAAACATTAGCATAGATGCCATTCTTCTTATTAAATAATGAGTACATCAGGAGTTATAGGAAAGCATCCCTGGTTTCAGCTGACCTATGTTAAATGTTGACCTATGTCAAGTTAAGCTTTTTTTGTGGAAGTATCAATTTATTATTGAATATGCAATTAAAATTATTGCAAACATTACCAAATGTGAAAAACAAACAAAATGTGTATTCAGCATTTGCAAACTGAATTATAGTAATAGTAATAAAATAGTAATTTGGACAAATATTATCAACATTAAGGCATTAAAATAAAACATTATTTTATTAAAAGTAAAATATTACTGTAATGTTGAAAGTGTCTTTAACATTAAAACTCACAAACCCACAAAGCTGCTCGTTAATCTCCTGACTGGCAGCGCTGATGATCGCCTCGTTTAGATGTTAACTTGCACACAATAAAATGAAAGATGACATGCATTATGGTAGGGTAGGCTATCATGTAAGTTTACATTTTTTTAAGTTTTAAATATTGACGATCATTCGTTCAACTAAACGGGTATACTTTTCTTCTCAAAACTGGCGCCTGTCCATTTATTTCTCCTTTCCTCAGTCGATGGAGATTGCAAGTCATACATTTACTAAAAAAAAAAAAAACTAGGCTATATCAAGCTCTTGAAAGCCTTTTTTTTTGTCAGAAACGATGGTTCGAGACATTACAGAAGACACACGCAGACTGCTGGAACTTACCTCAGTCATTTCTTCTGACGAGTATTTCTAAACTACGCCAGCAGACTTTTCACTCACAACTCACTAGCCTACATTAAAGACTCATTTCCCGCTGATTTTACGTGCGAGCCCTGTGAGGGAAACTGCGCGTGTGGATTTCATACAAAACGCTTTTCTCACTTTTAAATACAGCGTCCACAATGAATAGGCCTACGATAATTACATGATGAATTTAGAATTTAAACTGCATATTTCAAAAAGGCTGCTGATATAGCTGGTTTAAATTCAACTAGGATTTAACGATGCGGCATATTGTCAAAAATTCTAACCGGCTAGCTGTGGTTAATTAATGTTTCACAGAATAAATACGTTACCCCTCACACTTCCATATCAAAGACTGTATGTTGAACAGTGAAATTAGTTTGCTGCTACCACCACAACTTATTAAAAATATAGGTAAACATCATATTAACTTACCATAAAACACTGCCTGCTCCGAGTGGCGTGCTCCTCGAGTCAGGTCAGAAGTGAAGAATCCAGAAAGTTCCGCAAAGAATGAAAAAAGTAACCAGTTGCTGGGTCAAAATAACCCAACCAGCGGTTTATTTGTGAATGACCCCCTTACAACTCATTTGACCCAGCATGAGCAACCCAATAATGTGTTTACAGTACCCAAAACAACCCAACTTTTTGACCCAGCACAATCAACCCAACAATTTGTTTACAGAAACAACCCAGCATTTTTTTGAGTGTACTTTACTGTTTACGCAAAGGCAGTAGTGCTACTGTAAATGATTTTTTGAAGTTTGTATATGCATATTGTATTTATGTTTTAGGCATTAAAATATCATATGATAATGTTTTGAATGAATCTGCATTCTCATTTTTAATTTTTGGATTATGAAACACTGGATGTTTAAAAGTTAAATGAAATAAATAATAATAAAAAAAAAAACAGGTGGATGGAAGGATTTAAAATTAGTTCTTAGTGAGAGACCAGAGTCATTTTTATATTAGCATTTTCTCCAATAACAAAATAAATTAAAGCTGCAAGCAGCGATGAAAAGGGCCCTCGCACCCCTGCCACCGCCACCCAGCGCCTTTAGTAAAGGCCTTAAGATTACACTCACCAAATTTGAAGAGGAGCAGATCAAAACTGTAGGAGGAGTTCGTTAAAGTACAACATCAGGAAATGGCAAAAACTGCACAAAATCTGAGAGGAAGTTCAAAATAGCTGACTTCCTGTTGTGTTTAGGGCTGCGCTCCAAGAGACTTTTTTGTAGGTATTGGGTCATTACATGTATGTACCAAATTTCATATCTGTACGTGAAACGTAGAGCCGGGGCAAAATGTAGGGGCAATAATTAAGCCATTTTGCCCCAACCAATTTTGAAAACCACATCACACGTAAATTTTCACCACTTCTGAAGCGTGTGCAAAGTTTCATGATTTTTCGAGCACGTTTTGTATTTGCCACACTTCATGCTACCAGCAGGTGGCGCTATTGCTATAACCAAATATGAGCATGGCCATGTATTCAGGACAGGACTCTTATCAATCATGTGAAGTTTGGGGCAGATTGGAAATTGTATGCCTAAGTTACTGCAGGCTGTCTGTGGTTGCCTAGCAACATCGGAACTGCAAGCAACATTAATATTGAACTTATCTGATCATGCATATATCACCAGAAGGCCGAAATTGGGTGAACATTTGTCAGGCCGCCGAGGGCACACCCTTCGACGAAAACTCAAGATCTTTGCAATTTAACGTCACAAAGGCCTTAAGATTACACTCACCAAATTTGAAGAGGATCAGATCAAAACTGTAGGAGGAGTTCGTTAAAGTACAACATCAGGAAATTACGAAAAATGCACAAAATCTAGGAGGAAGTTCAAAATAGCTGACTTCCTGTTGTGTTTAGGGCTATGCTCCAAGATACTTTTTTGTAGGTATTGGGTCATTACAAGTATGTACCAAATTTCATATCTGTACGTGAAACCTAGAGCCGGAGCAAAATGTGGGGGCAATAATTTACCGAATTTGCCCCCCCCAATTTTGAAAACCATATCACACGTAAATTTTCACCACTTCTGAAGCGTGTGCAAAGTTTCATGAGTTTTCGAGCATGTTAAGGCCCTCTAAAAAGCGATTCACTTTGGAGAAGAAGAAGAAGAAGAAGAAGAAGAAGAAGAATAAACGGAGCAAAAACAATAGGGTCCTCTCACCATCGGTGCTCGGGCCCTAATAAATAAATATATTGTACAATATATATGTAATAAATAGACCTATATATGTACAAAAATTCACAACTGGCTCCCATACAGGCAATATAAATGATATAAATGTATTTTTATTTTATTTCAAATTAATATAAACTTCATATATAAAAACTTTGCTTACACCTCACAAAATTTAAATTGTTGCAAAGCCCGCGCAACAACCTGGCAGAATGTAAACTGAGGTTTGTGTGACGTCACGTGTCGAGTGCGCGCTCATAACGGACGTCCCTGCTGAGAGAGTGGATCGCTAGAAGCCAGCTGGGGGGTTTTCTGAGGTAAGTACTTTTTACTGAACAAATTTATTTTTACAAAGTAAACCATTACCAATATCAATTAAATATAGCTACATTTATGAAGAAAGTAAATAATAAATTCTAATAGGCTTTTAATAACAGCTCACAGGACAGTCTAATTTCGAAACTGCCGCTTTAATATCCCATTAAATGCCATAGAATTGACTGACTGCCTTTTCCAGTAGATGGACCCAATCTAATATTTACACAAACAAAGGTTTTCTGTTCTTTTTACGACCAGTTATGGCATATTTTACTTGTCAGTTAAATGTGTGGCGTTTTGAAGTTAAGTTAGGCCTAGCGCGTTTTCTCAAAGGCACTCTTTCGCGCTCTCTCTGCCCCAGGCCCGGTACTATGGGGGTGCTATGCACCCTCAAACGCAAGCCTCGATTGATACTGTTATAATATATTGGCGAAACAGATTTGCCAAACCAAACGCTCCAGTGCATTATTTGTGCTAATTTGTTTTCGAGCTCTGGAGAACGCACAAGTTTTTATTCAGTGCCGAATTATGCAGGCTCGCGAAAACTCTCATTAACAAAGTGTAGTAGACACGATGTAAGAGATGTGACAGCTACGTATAAATGCTGGATTCACTCTGCACAGGACCGAATATGACATGTTAAAATAGTAAGGCATTTAAAGCAATGTAAAGGCAGACTGCCTTTAATATTCATTGCAAAATATATATGTTTTTAATTATATGCCAATAATTGGTGAAACTGTCATCTGATTGTGTAATTGATCAATCTAGCAGTCATCCTAGATCTGTCATTTATATAGGCTAGTCATTTGCCAATAATCATTGCTGAAAAATAATGTTTCTTCTATTTCTCTCTTTTTCCTGTGTCAACAGGAGCTAACTACAGCCCAAAGGCTCTTTTAAGAGCCTCAGCACTGAGCATCTTTGGCTTTGTAAGTATGTTTTGACTAACTATCAGATGCATTATGTGATTAACATATTGTAATGCAGAACTTGCAGCATAACTTTTATTAGGAGCACTTATGTGAATCAAGAAACATTTCTGATTATTTTCAGTTGTACACTTCTTTTTCAGGATTCTTTGAATAGAATGTTCAAAAGAACAGCATTTATTTGAAATAGAAAGCACTACTGTTCAGTCAGTATTTTTTATTTTATTTTTTTTGGTTGTTGAATGAAATTAATACTTTAATTCGGCAAGGATGCATTAAATTTACCTAAAGTGACAGTAAAAACATTTGTAATGTTACAAAAGCTTTCTATTTCAGATTTAAGTTTGAAGGGTCATAAAGTTACTCAGTGTACCTTTAACGTAATTGTACATTCAGGCAATTAATAGAGTTCCCTAACAAGGGATATGCAATAAAGCTATACTATTTAAACTAACTCGACTGGTAATAACTGCTGTTGCACAAGTTGATTCCTCGTCTGTCTATGAACAAATTTAGATTAAATAAACTCATGACCATTTCTCACACATTTTCTCTGTTTTTTTTTCAGATCAGCCATCAGTGGTTTACCGTATGGAGGCCAGTCAAGACCAACTGGGATGATTTTTTATGCTTCATGCTTTTTTTGCGTATTGTCATGAACCCTGCTTTGATTTGTTATGAATTCAGTTCTCTTTTTGCATCCTCCTTTTGATTCTAAACTGAACTCAAATGGCACTGCGAATTGGGTAAGAGACAAACATAAATTACTTAATTGGGGAAATTGAGAGATGAAACCATGCTGATGACCTGTGTCTGTGGTGAAGTAGTGATTTTGACGTGTAATTAAACTCGAGGTTCTGTGGGGTGCGGACTGAATCGATTCCATTCCTAGAGCTTCCGGACAAATCTTTGGGGTGCGGACTGATGGGGCAGTGAACCCAAGGTTACCCCGTGAGTCAGTCCTAGAGCTTCTCATGGACGATTTTAGGGAATCGTTTTTTGTTGTTGTTTTTTTTGGATACGTTGATTTCTTAGGCGTGCCGCAAGAACACCACAGACACAGTGTAATCACCATGGGAAAATCTCAGAGTAAAACTGGGACTTGTGAAAACTATGATACACCGGTGTATTGCCAGATGAGAAGTTTATCTATGTATTATCTTTTTACTCTTTTAATTCATTTTATAACTGTACTGTACATCTTTTTAAATTGTTTTTATAACTGTTTTAAAGTGCCCCTATTATGCTATTTACTACAACACTTACCTACAACAGGTTTACGTGCATCAAAGGTAAAAAAAACAAACAAAAAAAACTGTTTAATTTTCTCATAATATACATTTGCACATCACCACATTTTTTCAAAGATTCTTAAACGGCTCGTCAGATGAATCAATCTCTCTAAATCACTTCTTTCCACATGCTACTGGCCAGACAGCTCAGTCTGTTGTGATTGGTTTACTGCGTACAGCGCACGTGTCTTAAACAAAAACACCCATTGCCATAACAACATCAGCTGTCCTGAGGCTTCCTACACCGTAAACTAAACACAGTAATGAACAATGACGTCGATTTTACCATATCAATCCGAACGCGAGTCCAATAATGAAGCACTGGAAGAACTAGTTATTCAACCCGAACCTCCATCAAAAGGACGACTCAAGCAGGACGTTTCTCAGTGATACACTGCATTAATGGACACAGTTATAGATAATTGTGGCCCACAAACTGATTAGCATAGGTAAGACAGTGATAATGTGAGTTAGCCAGTTAGCAGGAGACCTATGCAATATAAAACTCAAAACTTAAGTATTTTGAACTCCATCTTCCAAGAGCAAGCGGTTTGCGAATCCTGCATTGAACTCCGAGATTTGAGAAGCAGTCGTCAGTGAAATAAAGGGAACACAGCAAAAGTTTAGGATTCTACTGCTATGATATCATGGTAAAGATGAACTTTAACCACTGATTCTTCACATGCTCGTCCTTGGGCAGTGAAAATAAAACTGGCTTTACCTTCACATTGTAGAGCACAGCGTCTTCTCAACATGATGCTATCCAGCATCCACAGGGATCAGCTGTAGTGTTTGAGGGGTTTCAAGTTTTCCCTGGTGTCGGCAATATGCTAATGTTTCGTCTTGACGTCACAACTAAATGGCTTATGACTCGTTTGAAAAACGATTAGGCCTCAGAGGCCTTGTTTACACTGTAGACCTTGATGCCCAATTCTGATTTGTTGGCTATATTCAATTTTTTTTTGACCGTCCGTTTACACGTTCTTTCAATTGTGACCCATATCCGATTCATGTGTTTACAATTGCCGTACTATCTGAAACATTGCGCATGCTTAAAGGGTTAAATTATCTTACACAGATGGACAAACATGAAATATGCTTGATGCTAGCTCTGCGATGTATGCAAAGTTCGCCAAACATCACCATGATTATGAGGCGGAGGAGGACGAAAAGTGCCATCATTGCAGCCTGTGCATATGCTTCAGTTATTGTGTGCGAGAGAGATCTCAGGACTGGTAGGAGCATATTGTGGCGAGCTTTAACGAGAAGCAGTGGGTCCGAAATTTTAGGATGAGCAAGCCAACCTTTGATATGTTGTGTCAATGTTTGTCCACATTCCTCTCCTACGACGACACAACGTTTCGACAGGCCATCCGTCCCTTTGCGGATGCGCATCGGGGTTGCTCTTGTCGGAGAGTTAGGAGAAGTAACCTAATGCCTCATAAAATCCGATCAGCCTGTTTACATGACAGTCGCATTGGCACATATCCGATTTATATCTGATTTATTTCCACATATGAATGAGGCCTGAAACCGATCTCGAAATATCTGAATGCATGTGTTTTTTTTTTCCTGTTTACACTGTCATAGAACACATCCGATCCGTGTCACATATGAGCAAAAAATCAGAATTGGGTTACATTTCACTTGTAAACGAGGCCTTAGAGCTGTTACACTCTACATGAAAGGTCATTTTCAAAAATCCATAATAGGGGCACTTTAATTTTCCTTGCTTTTATTTTAATTCCTTACTGTGTAAAGCACTTTTAATTGCCAAAGTGTATCACGTGCTATATAAATAAAACTGCCTTGCCTAATGTTGCATCACAATAAATCAATAAAATGGATGTAATTGATTGTGAGAGTGAATAAAGAATATGCTGATGTACATGGACTCAAGTCGCTTTTTTGGAATTTATTAAATTCAATAGCATTCATGTAAAATATAAATAATAAAATAGTGTAAAATGGGCATAATACTGTAAAATGAAATTGCGGTAAGGGCATCTTACTGTAAAGTTAAATTGCAGTAAGGGCATCATACCGTAAAACACATTTACAGCAAGCTACTGTAAAGGGGAACTTACGGTAACTTACTGGCAGCACTATTGCAATGCGATATCAGTTATATGTACATGTATATACAGTATGTTACATGTAGAGTCATTATACAGATCAGTGAAACATTACGATGTCCAGAAATCATTTTCAATAGTACATTGGGTTTAATTTATAGAACTCATGTTTGATGAGTTTCTACTATAATACAATATATCGTTAGTGCCAAGATTGTTCATGCATGTGAATAAATACATAGACCCGCAAAGTTTGTTTGTGTACTCTGGTCTAGTGGGAGTGCTTTTGTTAATTGTGTCAGAGGTTCTGGGTTCTAATCCACCCTCGTATCGATTTTTTCTCTTTGTCAAAATAGTGGTGGGGACACGACCCACCTGTCCCACCCGAAAATTATTACCGGCCTATGGTCAACCCACCAAAGGTCAACCCACTGAAGGATTAAAATTTAAGAATATGTTTTTAGATCTGCTGATCCTATTTCCCTACATAACATCACATAAAAAACTAAGGTGAACTATACTGTATTGGGCATTCAAGGTGAACATGAGGGCATCCATTTACTGATTAGATTTAACAGTTTCCTTTGAAGGGGTTTTGTTAGTCTTTGATCTTCCAACTAAGTGTTGAACTGTGTGTGAAGGTAACATAGTCTTAGCTCTCGTGACCATTTGTTGTTTATACCCTTTGGGAAAGTCTTTAATCTTCCTACTCAGAGTTGAACTATATGTGAATGTTACAAAGTCTTCGTTCTCGTGACCATGTGTTATTTATACAATTTGGGAGTATCATTATCTCAGTTGGGGGTAATTGCCTCTATTGTCTTTAGATGATTAGATTCAGTAGTCATCTCTAAGGCTGTGTGTAAGTTCAGCACCTTTAAGGACAGCCCACTGAATGGCCTATAAGATACCATGTAAAGTTCCCTCAGTTAGATCATGTTGGACGTTTCTACAGCCGCGTACGGCGGAGTTCTCAATAAAGAATAACTTCTGTTGAACGCGATCCCGACTGTCTCACTGGTCTCTGCTTCGAACAAAGAAAACTTTACAACAGATGCTGCCGGGACCCGGATGGAGAAGGAAACTCAAAGAATTTTAAGCTCAAAGAACTGAATCTTGAAACTTCAAGCTCAACAAAAGATCTGACAAAGATTGCCAGACTGAATCTTTCCAGCTTCCTCCAGATTGAAAACTTCAAGCTCCAAAAAGATCTCAATGCCTGACTGAGTTCCAGACTGAATCTTGAAACTTCAAGCTCAAAGATCTCAACAAAGCTGACTGAGTTCCAGACTAAATTTTTCTGTACAACCTAGTGTTGTCACGGTACCAAAATTTCAGTATTCGGTACCGATACCAGTGAAAATCCACGGTTCTCGGTACCAATTTCGGTACCAAAGCTTAATTTAGATTAAATTTACATAATTATATTAAAGTGTATATCACAGTTACAAAGATGGAAACTGTAGTATTAAAAACACTTTACAATAAGATTCCATTTGTTAGATAACATTAGATAAAATGACCTAACAAAGAAACAATAGTTATATACTGTCGCAATTATTCTCCTTTAGGGGTTAATTTAAAAATACATTTTTAAAATCAAAAGTTAACATTATTTCTGTTAACATTATTTAATGCACAATGAATGAAGTGAACAAACATGACCAATCAAGTGTTTGTATTAAATAACATTCACAAACATTAGTTAATGTTGTAAAAATATATTGTTCACTCAATGTGTTATGTTAGATAACGCATTAAGTGATGTTAATGAATGGTATCTTATTGTAGCATTACCAAACTATACAGGAGATAAAATGTTTTATTTGACTTGACTATACTTTTATTTAATCCAAAACTGTATTCATATTTAACTTTAAAATGGCTTTTTAAACCTGCTAAGAGTTATCCAGCCAAGAATAAGACTAGAACTGCTTTTCTGACGGACTGATATTAATGACGGCTTTTTATTTCTCATCTCCATAAATATATCTAGTAGTAAAGCTAATGCAAGGGCTAGAAATCAATTAATAGGCCTATGTCACACTTCCTCGTCGTCATGGAGAGCGCAGTTCGCACAAGCGTTTGTACTCCCGTGGCGTCTATCGTTGCTATGCATCCATTAACGTGCATGGAAAAGCGAGCGCGCCGCTTCTATTATGAGCGCGCTTGCCGCGCGCCATTTGAAATAACGTATCTGCACACGCAAAAACATCAGCACCACATCAGCAGCAGCACCGCCGATCGCCATCAGCGCTTTTATGAAGAGGACGCAACTGCACGCGCTTCGGGCATGCACGCTCATCAAGTACCGGGTTTGAGAAAACCTGGTACCGTGACATTTAAAAGAAAATTAGTACCGACTTGGTACCGAAGTACCGGGTCTTTTGACAACACTAGTACAACCAACGATTCGGTGAGTTCTCACTCCATTCAAAGAACCAATGCAGACCAGTACAAATGTTTTCCTCTGCGCCGTTCAGTGAAGTAGTTAACAAACAGCTGTAGAGTTTGGTTAACTAAAGATAAGCCTCTAAAAAGGTTTGTTTTAGAGATGAAATTGATCCTCTGTTGATGGCAGGGAAGATTAACAGTTACATGTTAATATTGTGTGTATGCTCTTGCTAGAGAAGACCTATCTGTAAGCTAGAGAATTAGCTTTAGAATTAGATTTAGCCTCATGTGCTAATAAGATTGTACCCTCTGTTTGCAAGACAGTAGAGATAAGTTTTTAGTGTTTGTTTGTGGTAACAGAAATTCACAAAATGTTTAGGAAAAGTACTAGACAGATTACACCTTTTTGGACAGATAGTGAATTCAAGTCTTTGTTATCAGAGCACATGGGCTCCATCGTGACTGAGAAAGTCAGATTGAATTTAACAAAGAAATTTGGCATTGATGCCGACAGAGTGTGGACAATTGAAGATTGTAAGAAGGTACTAGGAGAAAGTATTCGCAAGAACGATGTCAAAGCCATTATCTGTTGTCACAGAGAATTTAGCTTATCCATTGCACAAGAACAAGATCAGTTTATTGCTAAGTTAACCGATCAGAACAAACAATTGCAGACTCAAATGTCCTGTCTCAAGACAAAGGTGGGCCATAACAAAGCCTCAACCAAATGTGATTTGGAAGACCAACAGTCAGATGAAAGCTATCCTGATTTACAGTCTTTTGATAGTATAGAGGACAAGGTCAATGCAAATGTAAATGCAGTTGAAGTGTGCGTAGCTAGACAAAAGCCTCAGGGAAAAGGTGTTCATACAGTTTCATTTGCAACCCCCATATTGCAGCCACAAGCAGTCAAAACATCTTTAGGTCCTAAAGAGATCGAGAGAATTGCTGAAAGTTTGCCATCAGTGCAAAGAAATTTTTCTGAGTTTAGGAGAGAGTTGTCCAAAAAGATGCGGCTCTATGATATGACTCTAGCTGAAATCACCCAGCTAATATCACAGATCTTGACTGAGTCAGAATTCAATGATTTTGAAAGTGCTGTAAACAATTCTGAACTGCAACAAGCCAGTAAAGATGAATTGAGAGAGGAAGTTCTGAAAGTGTTAAAGGACATTGTTGGACCGAAAGTGGACTGGTCGAAAATTACCAATTGTGTACAAGAGAAAGAAGAAACTGTGAGTGAATATACTGAGAGGTTCTGTCAGGTAGTTGCAGTGTACAGTGGAATTGCAGATACTGCAGAAAAGGTGCTAGGTGATAATGGTCCCCTAGTTCGCGCATGGTTTCAGGGTCTTCTGTCAGAACATAAAAATGCATTGCCTTACTTAGAACTAACATGGTCCAGTAGAACCCTGCAAAACAACTTGGACAAGTTAGCTACTTGGGAAAGAGCCTCTGATGTCAAGGCAAGGGTAAAAATTGCAGCAGCATCCTTTAAGGTCAACTCAGAGAAGCCAAAGAAACCCAAAAGTCCTAGAGAAGCCAGTTGTTCTTACTGTGGCAAGCACGGACATTTTGGAAAAGAATGTAGAAAAAACAAAAATAACTTAAGACAAGTTGACAATGTTATGCAGCTCTTACTACATTTGTTTGCTACTTTAAAGCAACCCCTCCCCTCGCCATTGGACTCGTGGCTAAGCTTTTTGAGGTGTTAACCATTTGGGCTGTGATTGCTTAATCTCCCCAGTAACTCACAACAAAGATGAAAGACTTAGTGACTGTCACAGCCTTTGTTTGGGGAACATTCAGTATACTCACAGACTTAAATGTTACTGCAGAACACTACAATCAGACACCATCCTCTGTTAATGATGTTTATTAGGACTGATGTTTCACTGGAGAATGGAAATGTGCCAATCTTCTCACACACTGTACAGTGTGTACACAACACAGGGACAGAATAGGACACGGACAAGTGAGGTGTCCTGGGAAGAACTGACGCAACAGGCGTTCGGGGGTGAACCCAGGGTGAAGACACTACCTCATAGGCCTTTCCCGATTTAGTCCATCCTTACCTCACTGGTCCATAGGTGTCAAATAAATTAAGAAATAGGGAAAGAATGAAACAACAACAGCAGACTCTGAAAACGCTACAACCCTAGTGTTTAAACAAATACTGCTACAACCCTAGTGTTTGGACAAATACTGCTCTGTCGTCTTTTGTTTTCTTTCTTCCTCTTTGCAGATAAACACTTGATGGCTCTCCTGAGACCCATATGCAAAGACCTCCTCACCTGCATACGAAGCCACAACCTCAAGAAAACAACTAGACCCACTGCAGAGCCAACCAACACAGAAGAAAAATACACAACGCAGAGACATACGAAACCTTCAGTCATCCATCGACATGATCAAGACTACAAGCCTGCACCATTACATGAGTGCTGCACCGGGTTAATGTCAAGTTAACCAACAAGCAATCTTGATCTTTCAACAAAATTACACACCAGATGACTGAAGATAATTCTTCATGGTTCAGAAACTTGTTCACGAGAAAATGAGTTCCAACCATAAAAAAAAATTAAAAAAAATAATACACAGCGCAGAGACATCACGGACCCTAATCGCATGTTCGTTTCTGTGTCAACATGCAATTACAGAAAATCAACACAGAACATGTGCGACTTATGGAAGAATGAAGTCCATGCATGAATACTGCTGGTCTGCCGTTTCTTTGTTTTATTGTGTTACAGGTATGTGTGTATGCCATGATGTCTTCACAAGCTGCATCCTGGTATAAAACATCACCTCAGATTTCCATGAACAAACCTCATGAGGGACGAGTCATCAGAGCGACTCTACGTGACAAATGGACTCTACAGGAAACAGACTTCACAGCTATTCAGGCGCCATGGACTTTCAAGACTTCCACTCTTATGCTACATGGTTCTCTTACGAGAGGTTCTCTCGTATTGCGTAAGCTTGCTTACGCTGCGGGAAAGTCTTCTTTTCTCGAGATACTGAAGCCAAAATTATCCTTAATTCATATTTTGTCAACGCAGTCCAGCTGCGGGCAGCTGAGCTAGAGCGGCATACTGCACGCTCATTGGCTGCCGCGCGGCAACTGCTTAAGCCTACCAGTGAGCCTGGCGTGACGTCACGCCCAATGAGGGCGCGCGCGCCCTCGCGCGTCACAGCCCGCCAGAATGGGCGGCGTCAGAGCGTATATAAGGAAGGCTCGTAGGCTATATTCTCTGATTTCTGTCTTTTCAGCGAAGCACTCGCATCACTTAACTCTGAGAGGAAGCCGTCGCCGTTGTCCTGCAAGGAACAGCTAACGAGCCAGCTTAGGACAGCCTGAGGAAGCCGGTCGAATCTTCGCCGCCTTCAGCCTGCCGTGCCAGCTCAGCTTTCCGGCGATATCCTTTTGTTAAGCTCTTTCTGTGTGTTTTGCTTCCGCAGCACTTTCTAAAAGAGCGGAGGCGTTGTTGCAAATGCCTCGCACCACGTGCGGCTCATGCCGCTCTACGCTCAGCGACAGAGACCGCCATCTTATCTGCGCTCTCTGCCTGGGCCGGGATCACGCAGCCGTCGCGCTTTCCTCGGGCGGCTGCACCTTCTGTGAAGAGCTACCGATGTCGACCCTGCGGGCTCGACTCGCCCTCTTCACAGAGCCTGCTCCAACTGTCGTCGGGCCGCGTAAGAAGAAACGCCGCTCTCAACGACCACCGGAGCCCGAGACTCGAGCCAGGGCCTCGCCGGAGCCTCTCCCGCGAGCCTCGCTCTCTCCTTCTCCGCCCCCGCTTCCCGACGCGCAGCCGACGGCTCTCGCCCTCGATGCCGTCGCCTCAGGGGATGAAGCGGATGATAACGCGCTACTGGTTCTGTCCGCTCCGCCTCCTCCACCAGAGCGTCCAGCAGGACTCACGCCAGTGTGGACGCCGAGCTTCTCCGCCTCCTCACTTTGGCAGTCGAGCGCCTGGGCCTCGAATGGTCTCCGCCAGCGGTGTCCCCGCCCAACAGGCTCGACGGATGCTTCCTGCCCGCCAGTCGACAAGCTCCAGCGTCCAGACCAGCGCCTTTTTTACCGGAGCTTCACGAGGAGCTTGCTAAATCGTGGAATGCTCCAGTTTCGGCCAGACTCCGCTCTCCGGCCTCAGCAGCTCTTTCCCGCGTGGATGGAGCCACGGAGAAGGGGTATGACCGGATCCCACCGGTCGAACAGGCGGTTACAGCGCATCTTTGCCCCCCATCTGCTAGATGGCGTTCAAAGACTGCCCTCCCGTCTAAGGCCTGCAGGACTACTTCGGCGTTTGTCACTCAGCCTCCTGCACGCAGCTCCACGCAGCGCCTGTCTCGACCTCCAGTTTCGCAGCAGCGCCAGCGCGGCCGACCTAGGTCCCGCTCCACCAGCCAGCACAGGCCGCTACCCCCGCGGGGTCCCCGGCCTAGAGTTTCGCTGAAACCCGAGCCTGCGAAGTCCTCCTAGCACTTGTCGAGAGGAAAAGACGGTTGAGTCCCGCCGCGGCCGGACCGCCGTCAAAGCTAACTTGTATCCCTCTGCCAGTCCCCTTGATAAAGGCTACTGCAGTAGTGTCCACCGCAGCCAACGAGCCAGTTTCTCAACTCTCTCGCCTGCACACAAACGCCGTTTTTACGGCGACCCAGATAAGTCAAATAAAGAGTGTAAAATCTGGTCATTCGGCTCACGCCGTCAGTGTTATGAGTGTAGTAAACATGCCCACGCCCCAGTGTTCATTGCTACACACAAGCACAATCTCCCCTGTGTACCCCACAGAGTGCACTCACATAAAGCGTGCTACGGCCGCTCGAGTGTTAGTTGTAGGTCACGTGCCCGCGCCCCAGTGCTCACACCTACACAGTGCTCGCTCTGTCTCACACATTCGGGGTCCAGAGCAACCCGTCACCGACTGTGTGTTAATAAAGAGCCCTGTGCCCGCTACACAGCACGCACACTCTCATGTGAACACTCACGAGCCCGCCCCGCTTCCGCGCCGCGAGCCGTCGCACACAACGCTCTCTCACAGCGTCACTCAGCCGGGCTGCCGCTATCAGCGAGCCCCCGTCTCCCCTCACTGCCACTGCGCGACTCGCGCACATACCGCCACAGGCTCCTTGTCCCGCGCTGTACGGCGGGCGGGACCCGGAGGCGATTCGACCCCTAGCTATGAGTGCGAATGCATGGAAAGCTATTCCGGGAGTGTCGAAGTGGATACTAAACACAGTGATAAAGGGCTATTCGCTTCAATTCGCTCGCCGCCCCCCGCGCTTTCGTGCCCGGGTCGAGACTCAAGTGAAGGCGGATGCAGCTCATCTGCTTCACGCAGAAATAGCGAATTTGTTGCACAAAGGGGCGATAGAGCGAGTTCACCCGCCGGTTACCGAGGCAGGCTTATACAGCCATTATTTCCTCGTACCCAAGAAAGGCGGAGCGCTCAGACCTATATTAGATCTGAGACATTTGAACAAAGCGCTCATGAAACGACCGTTCAGAATGCTCACGACCAGTCAAATCCTCGCGCAGATTCGCCCGGGGGACTGGTTCATCTCTCTCGATCTGAAAGACGCGTATTTTCAGATTCAGATTATTCCCCGTCACAGGCCATTCTTGAGATTCGCCTTCGACGGTCAGGTATATCAGTACACTGTCCTGCCGTTCGGCCTGTCCCTGGCACCCCGTACATTTACGAAGTGCATGGATGCGGCTCTCGCACCCCTGAGATCGAAGGGAATGCGAATTCTGAACTATCTGGACGATTGGCTCATTATAGCGCACTCAACAGAGGAACTAGTTTCTCACAAGACAGCGCTTCTCAGTCATTTGGAAAGCCTGGGTCTTTCCGTAAACTGGGACAAGAGCTCTCTAACCCCCAGCCAGTCTATCACTTTTCTGGGTATAGATCTGGATTCGGCGGCGATGACGGCCAGATTGTCAACACAGCGCGCGCGCTGTGTTCGACACCTCGCCGCTTCCATTCAAGTGGGGAAAGTTTTTCCCCTGAAAACTTTTCAGAGGCTTTTGGGCCACATGGCGTCAGCCGCAGCGGTCCTGCAGCTGGGCTTACTTCGAATGCGCCCGCTTCAATGCTGGCTAAAGTCGGAAGTGCCCCGCAATGCATGGTTTTCGGGCTGTGCACCAGTCAGAGTGACTCAGCGCTGTGTCTCAGCCCTGCAGCCCTGGCTGGCGGCCGAATGGTATCAGCGGGGAGTGACGATGGGGGTCATCGCACACCGCAAAGTGGTCTCGACAGACGCGTCCAACATGGGTTGGGGAGCGACTCACGAGGGCAGTCCGATTTGCGGCCCATGGTCGAACACGGAGAAAAGCCTTCACATAAACTGTCTAGAGATGCTGGCGGTCGAGAAAGCGCTGAAGCACTTTCTACCGCTTCTACGGGGACACCATGTGCTAGTTCGCTCAGACAACATGTCAGTGGTGTCTTACGTGAACCGCCAGGGCGGAATCAGATCCAGAACCCTGCGCGCTCTCACAGAGCGCCTCCTATCCTGGGCTCAGGGCCCGCTGCGCTCCCTAAGGGCAGCTCATGTACCCGGTCGTCTGAACGACGGCCCGGACAGACTGTCCAGGGACAACGTTCCCCCAGGGGAATGGTCTCTACACCGCCAGACGGTACAAACGCTTTGGCGTCGTTTCGGCGAAGCGGAGATCGACCTCTTCGCCGCGAGCGAGAACGCTCAGTGCCAGAGGTTTTTCTCAAAACACGAGGACGCGCTGGCCCAGACCTGGCCCAGCGTTCCGCTGTATGCGTTCCCACCGATCTCGATGCTGCCTCAAGTGCTAGCGAGGATCAGGGAGGCGAACTGCGCGGTGCTCCTCATAGCTCCGCACTGGGAAAACCAGCCGTGGTTCCCCGAGCTAATGAGACTGGCAGACACAGCCCCATGGCCGATTCCGGTGAGGAGAGACCTTCTCTCTCAAGCCCGAGGATCGATTCTGCATCCCCATCCAGAGCACTGGTCTCTGCATGCGTGGGAGATCAACGGATATTCGTTGATCTGCCAGAAGGGGTAATTAACACGATCACGCAGTCCAGAGCCCCCTCGACGAGGCGGCTCTATGCGTCTAAATGGTCGGTGTTTAGCAGATGGTGTGTGGAAAAGGGTTCTAATGCTCAGTCCTGTGGAGTCCCACAGGTGTTAAACTTCCTTCAAGAGATGTTGGACGCGGGCAGGTCCCCCTCCACGCTCAAGGTGTACGTCGCGGCCATAGCAGCGTTCGCCGAATCGGCGCGCGGCCGCTCGCTGGGCAGGAACGAACTTATTACCCGCTTTCTGCGCGGGTAATAAGTCTGCGCGGGGATGCAGAATCGTCAGTCCCTATTTGGGACCTGTCTCTGGTCCTAGAGTCCCTAAAAGTGCAGCCCTTCGAGCCTTTGGACTCTGTGGAGTTGAAATACTTGACGCTTAAAACCGTTTTTCTGCTAGCTCTGGCTTCAGTCAAACGAGTGGGTGATTTGCATGCGCTGTCCGTCAGCGCGTCGTGCCTCGAGTTTGGACCTAACGACTCGTTAGCCATTCTCAAACCGAAGCACGGTTATGTCCCCAAAGTGTTAGGTACTCCCTTTAGGGCTCAAGTCATTACCCTATCGGCCCTGCCGTCATCCGGCAGCGAGGAGGGTGTTAACCGCCTTTGCCCAGTCAGGGCGTTAAGGTGTTATGTCATGCGTTCTGCAGCCTTCAGGCTCTCAGAGCAGCTTTTCGTCTCGTTTGGAGGGCGCGCTAAGGGTCGCGCCGCCTCGAAACAGACGCTATCCAGATGGATAGTGGATGCTATTGCAGCAGCATATGCATCAAAAGACCTGCAATGTCCGTTGGGCATACGGGCTCATTCCACCAGAGGCATGGCCTCATCGTGGGCATGGTCCAGCGGGATTTCCATTCATGACATTTGTATGGCGGCGGGCTGGGCATCCCCCTCTACATTTGTTAGGTTTTATAACCTGGAAGTTCCCGCCCTGCAGGCTAAACTTCTGTCACTCTAGTCGTGTGCATGTCCTGCTCATGTGCGCAGGCTGTATTATCGATTAGCTTGTCTGTTGAGCTGCACGCTCAGGGTATCAGTATGCATTGACCGGCCGTGCCGTTCTTGTGTTCCCTAGGTCTGCTTATGAACATGTGTTGGCCCGCACCGCTGGCCACCTGTCATTTCACCTCTATGCTTTTCATAAAGAGTCATATGTGATCGTTAGGCGCGCACGGCGTGGACAAGGGGTTCCCGCAGCGTAAGCAAGCTTACGCAATACGAGAGAACCTCTCGTAAGAGAACGATACTTGGTTACTCACGTAACCTCGGTTCTCTCTAGAGAGGGAACGAGTATTGCGTTCCCTGCCGTGCTTAAAGCCTATAGCTCGTGTCGCTTCATTCGACAGAAAACAGAGAATATAGCCTACGAGCCTTCCTTATATACGCTCTGACGCCGCCCATTCTGGCGGGCTGTGACGCGCGAGGGCGCGCGCGCCCTCATTGGGCGTGACGTCACGCCAGGCTCACTGGTAGGCTTAAGCAGTTGCCGCGCGGCAGCCAATGAGCGTGCAGTATGCCGCTCTAGCTCAGCTGCCCGCAGCTGCACTGCGTTGACAAAATATGAATTAAGGATAATTTTGGCTTCAGTATCTCGAGAAAAGAAGACTTTCCCGCAGCGTAAGCAAGCTTACGCAATACTCGTTCCCTCTCTAGAGAGAACCGAGGTTACGTGAGTAACCAAGTATCGTTTTCTGTGTAATCATGTAGTTTGTATGACATTTTACACCCTGCGTCGCAGGTGTCAACAGTTATGGTTTTGAGAAGAACTATGACACTCATGTAAATCAAGGACACAACACAGAATAAGTTATGCGTGCCTGTAACTTTTTCAAGTTACAAGAATTAACTTTTAAGTGTTTAAATTTGTATTTCGTGAGAGTTATTTTAAGAACTCTCAAAGAGGGGACTGAAGGATTAAAATTTAAGAATATGTTTTTAGATCTGCTGATCCTATTTCCCTACATAACATCACATAAAAAACTAAGGTGAACTATACTGTATTGGGCATTCAAGGTGAACATGAGGGCATCCATTTACTGATTAGATTTAACAGTTTCCTTTGAAGGGGTTTTGTTAGTGTGGCGAGGGGGGCGTGGTTCAGCGAGGTCTGCGACAGGAGAGAGAGCGGGGAGAGAAGCAGCGGTAAGTGGGTTTAATACGAAATGATTGACACCTGTGTCTCGTTGCAGTAATTGGCGTGGGGAGACTGCATTTAAGGAGAGCTCTCACAAGCCATGGGGGAGAGAGAAGGACTGAGCACTCGTGGGACTGGGAAAAGAAAGCGGACTGAGAAACCTGTGGACTGAGAATACAGAACTGCTTGTTGCTGAAACCGTGTATTGAGTTTGTGAGCGCATGTGGCGCGATTGTTATGTACGAATTGAGTTTATTATTAAAATACCCACGAGTCTCAGTCAGCCGACCCTGGTCTCCTTCCTTCTCACACACGATCTAAGGGATCTTCATTACACTGGTGCCGAAACCCGGGAAGGAAGGAGAACGCCGCCGCCGAAATGGCTGTTGGCCGGAGGAAGCGACGCCGAGGACATTATCAACAAGGTGGTACTGGAGCAGTTCATTTCCCGTCTGCCAAGGAGGACTACCCAGTGGGTCCAGTGCCACCGACCGGCGTCGCTGGATCTGGCCATCCAACTGGCGGAGGACCAGTTGGCGGCGTGCTCCGGGGTCGGCGAACCCCTGCCATCAATCTCTCTCTCTCCCTCTCCTCCTGTCCCTCTCTCTACCCCTCCCCCTAAACCTGTTCCTTTCCCCAGGACCCGTATCAGTGGCCCGCCACGGGCCTACCCAAGATGGAGGGCTGGAGCAGAGCTTCCAGCCGGGCCGCGAGGCCCCGTCAGGGGGCCGGGGTCCCAGGAGGGACTCGATGGCGCTGCTGCACTCTCCCCACGCCAATCACTGGACCCACTTTCTGCCACTAGGGCGGCGGGAAAACCTGGGCCGGTCTGTTGGCGTTGAGGGGATCCGGGCCATTTCGTGGATAGGTGCCCGGTTATGGAGGTGGGGACGATGGTCCGGATCCCGGACGTCCCGCAGACCGCCCCTGATCAAGCCGGGTTGTACCAGATACCTGTGAGTATTAAGGGGGGTACCTATCAGGCATTGGTGGATTCTGGTTGTAACCAGACCTCTATCCATCAAAGCCTGATACAATCTGGGGCATTGGATACGGGCCGCATGGTTAAGGTGAGGTGTGTGCACGGGGATATAGTGGAATACCCGTTAAGAGCCATCACTATTAAATTTAGGGGACAAAATCATTGTGTGGAGGTGGCAGTTAGTCCGCGCCTCCGACATCCGTTAATTTTGGGGACAAATTGGCCAGCCTTCGAACAATTATTGGGGTGTTTGACAACGGATGTCTCTGGGAAAAAAAGAGGGCGGGGAAGGGGAGCTAGCACTCAGGTGGGAGAGGCTGTACCTGGACCTAGCGGGTCTGTTTCAGAGGATGCGAGCGGCGTGGAGAGGTTAAACCTCTCCAACCGCGATGACTTTCCTCTGGAACAGTCGCAAGATGAGACGCTCAAACATGCGTTTGAACAGGTCCGTTCCATCGATGGGCAGCCCCTCCAACCTGATCGCGCGCTCTCCTATCCTTATTTTGCCATAATTAACGACCGGTTGTATCGAGTGACCCAAGACACTCAGACAAAGGAAGATACAACCCAATTGTTAATACCACGGAGCCGTCGGGAAATGCTTTTCCAGACGGCGCATTGTAATCCGATGGCTGGGCATTTAGGAATGACTTCCACACTAAATCGTCTAATGACCCGATTCTTTTGGCCGGGCATTCACGAGAACGTGCGCAGATGGTGCGCGTCGTGTCGTGAATGTCAGTTAGTGAACCCACCGGCCGCCCCAAAAGCGCCTTTGCGCCCTTTACCTCTCATGCAGGTCCCCTTCGAGAGAATTGGGATGGACCTCATCGGGCCATTAGAACGAACCGCACGGGGACATCGCTTTGCGTTGGTCATAGTGGACTACGCAACGCGATATCCCGAAGCAGTGGCCCTCCGCACCATTTCCGCTAAAAGTGTGGCGGACGCACTGTTTCGTTTAATCTCCCGCGTGGGAATCCCAAAAGAGATTCTCACGGATCAGGGCACCGCGTTTATGTCTCGCACGTTAAGCGAATTGTACGAATTATTGGGCATTAAATCGGTACGAACCAGTGTCTATCACCCACAAACGGACGGGCTGGTCGAACAGTTTAATCGCACGTTGAAGACCATGATTCGTAAATTCGTACAAGAGGACGCGAAAAATTGGGACAGATGGCTAGAACCCCTCTTATTTGCTGTGCGCGAGGTCCCGCAAGCCTCCACAGGGTTTTCACCATTCGAGCTTCTTTACGGACGTCAGCCTCGTGGGGTTTTAGACGTCCTGAAAGAAACTTGGGAGGACGGACGCTCGGATAGCAAAAATGAAATTCAGTATGTCGTGGACCTGAGAGCAAAACTCCATACACTGGGGCGGCTCTCTATGGAGAATTTGCTCCAGGCTCAGGACAGGCAAAGCCGGCTATATAACAGGGGAACTAAGCTTAGAGAATTTACACAGGGAGATAAAGTGCTCGTGTTACTACCAACTTCCAGCTCTAAATTATTAGCTAAGTGGCAAGGACCCTTTGAGGTCACACAGCGAATAGGCGATCTCAATTATGAAGTAATACGAACGGACAGAGGCGATTCACGACAGATCTATCACCTCAATCTCCTTAAAAAATGGAGTGAGGAGGAGTCAGTGTTGCTTGCAACGGCAGTGAGTGGGGAGGAAGATCTCGGGCCAGAGGCGATCGTCAAAGGGAAATCTCTCGCCCTGGCCCCCGGAGGAGATCACCTCTCGCCCTTGCAGCTCGCTGACATTGCAAAGATACAATCTGAGTTTGCAGACGTGTTTTCGCCCCTGCCCGGTCGTACTAATCTGATTCAGCACCACATTGAGACGGAGCCGGGCGTGGTAGTTCGCGGCCGGCCATACAGGTTGCCTGAACACAAAAAAAAAGTGGTTCAGACCGAATTAGAGGCTATGCTGGAGTTGGGGGTAATCGAGGAGTCTTACAGTGACTGGGCGAGCCCGATAGTTTTAGTTCCTAAAACGGACGGCTCGGTGCGGTTCTGTGTAGACTATCGCAGGGTGAACGCAGTGTCGAAATTCGACGCATATCCAATGCCGCGGATTGACGAGTTGCTTGATCGGTTGGGCTCGGCTCGTTTTTACTCGACATTGGACTTAACGAAAGGATATTGGCAGATCCCCTTATCTCCCATGTCCAAAGAAAAGACGGCTTTCACCACGCCGTTTGGATTACACCAATTTGTGACACTTCCTTTCGGGCTGTTCGGGGCTCCGGCCACGTTTCAGCGCCTTATGGATAAGGTTCTGCGGCCCCACACTGCATATGCCGCTGCTTACTTGGATGATATTATCATCTACAGTAATGATTGGCAGCGGCATATGGAGCATGTGAGGGCCGTTCTTAGGGCGCTGAGACAGGCGGGGCTGACGGCCAACCCGAAGAAGTGTGCAGTTGGGCGGTTGGAAGTAAGGTATCTGGGTTTCCACTTAGGTCATGGGCAGGTGCGACCTCAAATTGATAAGACCGCAGCAATTGCAACCTGTCCGAGACCTAAGACCAAAAAGGAGGTGAGGCAGTTCCTGGGGCTGGCGGGATATTATAGAAGGTTTATTCCTGGTTATTCGGACCTCACCAGCCCGCTGACTGACCTCACTAAAAAGGAAGTGCCAGATACGGTCCAGTGGACGGAGCAGTGCCAACAGGTTTTTACCAAGGTTAAGGCTGCTCTGTGTGGCGGGCCGCTCTTACACTCCCCTAACTTTTCTCTCCCTTTTTTGTTGCAGACTGACGCGTCGGACAGGGGGCTGGGTGCTGTACTGTCCCAGGAGGTGGAGGGGGAGAATCGCCCGGTGCTGTACATTAGTCGCAAGCTCTCAAAGAGAGAGACTAAGTACAGCACCATTGAGAAGGAATGCCTGGCCATCAGGTGGGCGGTCCTCACCCTTCGCTACTACCTCCTGGGACGGGAGTTCACCCTCTGTTCGGACCACACTCCCCTGCAGTGGCTCCACCGCATGAAGGATACCAACGCGCGGATCACTCGTTGGTATCTCGCTTTACAGCCTTTTAAGTTCCAGGTGATCCACAGGCCGGGTGTACAGATGGCTGTGGCCGACTTTCTCTCCAGGAGGAGGGGGAGGGAGGCTGCAGGCCGGATGGCTCCCCGGCCTGAGTCGGGCGGTGGGGGTATGTGGCGAGGGGGGCGTGGTTCAGCGAGGTCTGCGACAGGAGAGAGAGCGGGGAGAGAAGCAGCGGTAAGTGGGTTTAATACGAAATGATTGACACCTGTGTCTCGTTGCAGTAATTGGCGTGGGGAGACTGCATTTAAGGAGAGCTCTCACAAGCCATGGGGGAGAGAGAAGGACTGAGCACTCGTGGGACTGGGAAAAGAAAGCGGACTGAGAAACCTGTGGACTGAGAATACAGAACTGCTTGTTGCTGAAACCGTGTATTGAGTTTGTGAGCGCATGTGGCGCGATTGTTATGTACGAATTGAGTTTATTATTAAAATACCCACGAGTCTCAGTCAGCCGACCCTGGTCTCCTTCCTTCTCACACACGATCTAAGGGATCTTCATTACAGTTAGTCTTTGATCTTCCAACTAAGTGTTGAACTGTGTGTGAAGGTTACATAGTCTTAGCTCTCGTGACCATTTGTTGTTTATACCTTTTGGGAAAGTCTTTAATCTTCCTACTCAGAGTTGAACTATATGTGACCATGTGTTATTTATACAATTTGGGAGTACCATTATCTCAGTTGGGGGTAATTGCCTCTATTGTCTTTAGATGATTAGATTCAGTAGTCATCTCTAAGGCTGTGTGTAAGTTCAGCACCTTTAAGGACAGCCCACTAAATGGCCTATAAGATACCATGTAAAGTTCCCTCAGTTAGATCATGTTGGACGTTTCTACAGCCGCGTACGGCGGAGTTCTCAATAAAGAATAACTTCTGTTGAAGGCGATCCCGACTGTCTCACTGGTCTCTGCTTCGAACAAAGAAAACTTTACAACACCACCAAAACACCTTCCGTTCATGAAATATGCACATTTCATTCTTTCCATTATAATATTAAATTCCATCCATTATAGACAGCAAGAAGACATGTGAATGTTATTTTTCATATTATGAATATATACATTTTTATTTTTAGACTTGGTTTTGCAAAAAAAATTATGGGTACAATAAAATAAACCAATTAAAAATAAAGGTTGTAAAAGATGGTTTTCAAAGTGATGCCATAGATTCCTTTCAATGACTAGTTCTTAAACGAAAAAAAAAAAAAATGTAAATAACATTTTAATAATCTGAAGAAACTTTTTCCACTATAAAGAACATTTTGTGGAATGAAAAGTTTCCATGGATGTTAAAGGTTCTTCAGGGAACCATCAACTGCAATAAAAACAAAAACTTTATTTTTGTGAAACATTTTTGTCGTCTGTGCCGATGTTGATTTCAATGTAAGATTTTTTTCAGTAAAATTCAAGAATGATATATTATATATAATAAAATGATTATATATCTATACATTATCCAGTTATATATTATTACAAAATCACAAACCTGTATTTTTTTTGCATTTTATTTTTGAGGTTTTGGTGTTCTTGAGTAAACAAGCTATTTCAGAAATTGCATAAATATCTGTACAAAATGCACAAACATGAAATTTTAGTGATACATCATCCTACATAGAATATTTGGTTTCCAAATACTTGAAATTCATAACAAAAAAAGAACTGCGTGTTATTTTTGTGCCGTGTAATGTCTTAATTTAGACATACATTTGTAATTTACTATTATAAAAAGCAGTATATTCACTAACATAAACAAATAAGCATCATGCAATAACTATTATTTAGAAGTATTAGACGTATTTGTTTGTTCTTTGCTTAGGATTTGTCTGCATTTATTGGGTAAATAAGCATCACACACCTGGAGAAAATACTGATTGCCTAGAAGATTAAAAGCTCAATCATGTTTAGATACACAGTGCTTTTCACACAAGAGTGTCCTTCACATCACAGTCTCACGATTTACAAGAAACTAAAACAAAGTATCCCCTCACATGGATGGGACATTTAGATCTTCACAATTTAGTTGTTACTGTGATTAAGGAAGGAACAATAACTTGATAAGCACAAATAAACAAACTGCTGACACAATAAAATCATGCAGGAAGTTGAGTTCTATGCACAACTCGTTTGTCTTGATGGTGAAACCCAGGGATTTCTCTTCCTCATTGAGGATAGAGGGGGTAACATGAGGATGAGAGGTGTTTTTTTAGGGAAGACCACCTCACTGTACTTCTGCTTTCACAGGAGAATCTCGCACAGTACAGTGTGGTGAAACACACACAAGTATGTTTCTGCAGTTGCTGGCATATTTAGGGGTCACTGTAAGTTAGGATACATAAAAAAATGCTACTTTAAACTTACTCAATTTAATTATGGACAGTGGTTCCATATAACCAAATTAGTTTTTAATTACCATTAAAAATTTATTTATAATCAATACAAAATCTTTGTGTTGTGACAACACAACTGACTGAGGAAGAATCTATGAAAAATAGTTATGTCCAACCAACTCAATTTAATCACTTTGCTGTGACTTAAACTGGTTTCATTTTCTGAACACGTTTTGGTCTATTAAAAGTTCTTCAAATATTTTTCACTGTAACAACATATTGTTTAGTGGGTGCTGGATGCTCAGGGCTCTGCTGGATGCTCAGGGCTCTTGGATTGCTTGATCACTGATCGATTGCTCCTGTCTGCCTCATTGCCTGCTGTGAGTGTGTTTGCCTCGGTGCTGTAAGCTCTGTTTTAGCCTCGTATTTCCTTGTTTTGAACCATCATTTACTACAATTTCTAGTTGTTTATACTGCTACTAAATACAGCTTACCCAACATCTCAGATTAACCTGACATCGCTAGCTTCCGTTAGTACTAGCACAACACGCTAGTAATTCGCTAGCCTGTTAACGTGCCACCCGTGCGCTCAGCTATTTTTATTTATTTATTTTTCTCTCACGCGCCCGCGCCTTTGAGTTCATAAAAAAAAGCTCAGGTGAGTAAGAATCACTCAACAAACACGGTGAGTAATGTCTTGTCCTGTTATTGTCACCTGCACTTCATGTCACATGTTTAGCATAGCCTTTTCTGTTGGCAATATAGGATTTATATGTGATAAATGCAAGGAGACAGTTAGGCTGACAGAGAAGATTTGAGAACTAGAGACACGCATCCAAACTTTAATTGAGGATAGTAAGAGTGCTAGAGCTTTAGATACTATTTTGGATGCGCCTAGCATAGTGAACTCTTTACATGATTCGGTTCCAGCTGAAGTAGAGCCTATGCAGCAGGGCAAATGGGTGACAGTGAAGAATCGCTCTAGTCGCGGATCAAAAAAACACTCTTCCGTTCCGACCTATCACTTCTGCCACCAAAGATTGCTTTATCAATAATCTTCCTGATCAGTTTCAGCATCTCAGCATCCCAGATAACTTAGAAGAACTCGATATTGCAACAGAAACTTTTAACTCTCTCTTTTCCAGCACTTTAGACACAGTTGCTCCGTTGCGCTTAAAGAAGATTAAAGAAAATAGTCCAACGCCGTGGTACAACGAGCACACTCAGGCCCTTAAGAGAGCAGCCAGAAAAATGGAGCGCAACTGGAAGAAAACAAAATTAGAGGTATTTCGCATTTCATGGAAAGAGAGCTCGATTACTTACAAAGAGGCTTTAAAAGCTGCTAGATCTGCTTATTTTTCAAACCTATTAGAAGAAAATAAACATAATCCTAGGTATTTATTTGAAACGGTGGCTAAACTAATGAAAAAGAAAGCTTCAAGCACCGAAGTTTCCAAGCAACACAGCAGTAATGACTTTATGAACTTCTTCACCTATAAGATTGATTATCTTTATGAAAATTATAACTATGCAACCGTCTACTACAGTATCGCATCAGGCAGTGCATTGTAGTCTCCCTGAGGAAAAATTTTATTCGTTCATTGTTATAGAAGAGGAAGAATTTACTAAATTCGTTAAATCATCTAAATCTACAACATGTATGTTAGACCCTATACCATGACATGACCCAACATGTATGTTAGACTGGTCGCTCAGTGCTGGTCTGAATGGACTTAATGGTCTAAGAACCTATGAACTCTAAGCTACTATGCTGGATTGAGAACTCAGTCAAGAACTGCTAATGTGAACTTGTGAAACTGGTGGTTTGCACACCCCAAATGAGTTGAAAAGGAATTAACTGAATTTAAACAAATTTAATTTTTGAATGAACTGATTTCTTTTTGTTGAAAGATTTTGTCATGTTAAGTGGGCCCAGAATTGGGAATTGAGTATTTTCATTTCTGGGATCCTTTCCTTATAAATTGAATAATTTTTGGTCTTGTTTTGTTTTTTCTTGAACTTGCATTTTGTGAATCCCCTCACTGAATGTTATTTTGCTCAAACAAAAAAGCTAATAACAGTTTATATGAATTGAGCCTGTTGACATTTGTGTGTTTTTTTCATCCACATATTCAGGGTTCCTACTTTTTTCTTATGTTTGAATCCTTTGTACGGTTGACTGACTCAAATAAATTTAGTAGGTTTAATCACCTGCTTGGCACCCCAATTAATTAGGTCAATCAATCTGTTACACTTTGTTTAGGCTTGGTTTGTAGGGAATTCCAAACCTGCGCACATATATTCAAACGCACATAACTATAGAACCAATTCTTAACGCGCATGTGAACGCCATCAGCGTTTCTCACAGGTTTGCGTTTAAAGTCTGTGTAGAGAGAATGGTGTCGTCTTAGCGGCCCCTAATTTAATAACAAATGATCGTTGCGACGGAAGCGAATCAATCAAAACTAACTTTAGCTGGAATATAACTTTATTAAAGAACCGCTATAAAGCCAAAACAATCTATGTTACCTTAAATTATTCGTTTATCTCTGTAAAGCTGCTTTGAAACAATCTACATTGTTAAAAGCGCTATATAAATGAAGATAACTTGACTTGACTTAACTTTAGTCCTGTGATTTACATAACATCAAACTATATATAGCTTAGTTTTGTGTTGGCAGTAGTGATATTCTTCATCCAGAGCACTACCCTATGATGGCTTTATTATTAACGTGATTTGAATTCTTGTTGGCAGGTCCTCAACCCATAGACACTTAAAATAACACTTTATTTCAATATTTCAATATTTCAATATTTACTCTCCTAATTCAGCCTCTTTGCGAAGCATGATGGGAAGTGAAAGTCCTGTTTGACTGAGTGCTGCATATGTTAATAGACTAACACATGTTCAGAAAACGTAACCAGTTTAAGTTACAGTTAAGTGATTGAATTGAGTTGGTTGGACTATTTTAGATTCTTCCTCAGTCAGTTGTTTTGTCACAACACAAGGATTTTGCATAGATTAAAAACAAACCTTTAATGTTAATAAAAACTAAGTTGGTTGTGTGGAACCACTGTCCATAATTTAATTGAGTTAGTTTAAAGTAGCTTTTTTTCTTTTTTTTTGAGTGCATAGTTAGGTTACTTGATTGAAACATGTTATTTCAAAATGAAAATATCAAGTTAAGTCAAAGAGTAACCGTTTAAAATCAATTTAACATGAAGCAATTACAAGTTAAAGTTAGTGTCAGTGGGGGAGATTATTGCTAAGAGGTCAAGGGTGGAAAGTAGTATTAAAGCAAGTGTGCCTACTCAAAAAAGCTAACCTATTAAGCTAAACCAAGAAGACAAGTTACACTGCAGTGTCCACTGCTCCCTACAAACCTTCTTAACTATTACTATGGTCTTTGTAATGGTCACATGTGTGCCTCACACTTGTCTATGTCTAGTAATGGGATTTACATTTTTTAACGTCTCTATAAAATCTGGGTTACAATGAGGCACTTCAAGTGGAAGTGAATGGGGCCAATTCCTAAACAGGAAGGATGAGTCAAAATAACTTATAATATAAGAATAATATCAGAATAATATCTGTATTCATAGTAAAACTGCTGAAATTGTGCATCGATGAGATCGAATTTTCGAATATGTTGGCCAAAGCAGTTTTCCTTTTTGCTGCAGTTTTCCCATCTGCATTTGCTCAGTAGCTTTTAGTTTCATGGTTGCGACAAGTTTGTTTATGGTCCGACAAATAAGTGAATGGGCCACGTATGATTTTCAAGTTGGGGATACTTTACGCCCCCTTTCACCGACTCTGTAAAGGAAGACCAGACCCTCAACTCCTTTATTTTAGCCAAACTGTGTAGTGCTGAGGTTGTGCTCAAAATCATATATCAATATATATTTTGATTGCACATATACGCTGCCTGCGATTCGAAATCTCACTGAAGATGTCTGAACACCCTGTAAAGTCCACGTCACAGGGCACTATTAGATGAGAGAGAGAGAGAGAGAGAGAGAGAGAGAGAGAGAGAGAGAGAGAGAGAGAGAAGAATGAGAGAGAGAGAGAGAATGAGAGAGAGAGAGAGAGAGAGAGAGAGAGAGAGAGAGAGAGAGAATTGAATTTAAAAAAGACTTTATTTCACAAACAACTAATATACACAAATTAAACAAGTTAAAACAACAGAAAACACATTACGGGAAAAAAATTAAATCATCTTCTAAAATGGTACAAACAACTCCTTTGCAACACCAAATCTTCTCAAAAATAAACAAATCATTCATAGTCTTATAAAACTTGTAATCAATCAGTACTCTTGATTTCACCAATGATAAAAAAGTCTCAACGATGTTTTGACCAGGTTTCTGTTCAATTTTATCCCTTCTACTAACATATATTGCCATTTTCGCTTGACCAATTAAAAAATTCAGTAACTGGCAAATATACTTATTTTTTTGACTATATTTAAAACCCAAAATAAACACAGTTTCAGTAAACAATTCATTAAACCCACAAAAACATTTTTCTAAAAACTCAAACAATGATATCAATCTGGCACATTGTATGAATGCATGAAAAACTGTTTCTCTTTGTAAGCAAAAGGGACAATCATCATTAACTTCCACATTTAAAACAGAAACAAAAGAATTAACCGCTATAATACCATGAAGAATCCTCCATTGCAAATCCCCAACCTTTTTTGATGACCTGATTTGGTTTGAACATTGGGGGGGTTGAAGTTTGGGTCTGCATATTTTTCATGTGATCATGGTATAAATATTGGGGGGGTTGTAATGCATAGATTTAAAGATTTAAATACAACCCCCCCCCCCACACACACACACACACACACACACACACAAACTACGCCCCTGACTGCTTGTGTCCAGTCACTGCTGTGTTACTTGTACTGCAACAGGAACTGCTCAAAGAATCATTGCAACATTTAAAATGTATATGAATTTTTAAAATGTATTCTGTATTTGTAATTGTGCATTTTGTATAGTAATGTATATCATGAGAATACTGTGCATTACATGTATATTATGCAGTTCATGTTTTGTGGATTCTGGTCTTTCCTGTCACAACATAATTGCATCCAAGACCTTCACTCTCATACTTGTGTGTATGCTTTAGTGACAATAAAGAATGTAAATTTATTTGAATTCATATTTTCAATTACATTAATTTAACTGGTTGTATAAGTCATGATTGAAACGGTTGATGATTGTTAAAATATATTTACAATTTTAAATGTTAGCAGATAGTGTTAATTAAATGAAATAACTAAATACAATTATCAATTTAAAAAAAATGGCAACAAGAACATTCTTTGTGTGACATATGTAATGAAATGCCCTTTGAGGTCTGTATCTGACAGCAGAACACGACTGTAATTTTCATTTTGTTTAAATTCCTCTTATTTAAGTGATCATTAATTTTGATGGTGTAAACGTATATCATGCTAACAGTGAGTAGTGTGATGGCCATGGTTGCCAACCTTGATTACCTGGTTGAAGTTTGACTTTCTTGACGGCTGAATATATCACACACGTTTGCTAGTATTCTCTTTAAATTGTAACAGCTGAACCGAATCAGAGCCTAACATGCAAAATAATCATCAGGAATAAACAAATATTCTCCGAAAACATTGGACACTACAATATTTTTAGTATTATATACAGTACTTTAATGTGCAATTACACCTGAATAGACTGAATAGATCTCTTGTGCTCCTAAAAAGCTTCTGCCAACTAAGTAGTAGCAGCAGGTAAATACAGATAAAATTAAAAAACAAACATAACTTAATATCACTAAAATGAAATAGAAAGCTGCGATTACAGACGCTCACATCCACACATAAACACTGACGTCTTCACTTCCAGGTCACGAAGCGATCAATCAAAAGCTCAGTAACCAATGAGAACACACTGCTACTAGCCCCGCCCCCACGAGAGAAATGTGTCAGAACGGCGAACGAAAACTCAGGGAGCGTAAACGAAAAACTTCAGAAGCGTAAATGAAAACTCTGGAAGCGCATTTGTAAGTTCAGATCAGCGATTGAAATATGAGAAACAGTTAGCAAAACATGCAGTGTATTAAAAACGAAGTAAAAAAATTTGCCTGCGATTTATTCTTTTTCAGTTTTAGAGATAATTTATTTAGTTTCAATTTATATTTTCATTAGTTTCTTGAAAAGCTACGTTCATTTTTATTGGCACAAGAATAGCTCCATAGTTGAGTGGAACCACTGTCCATAATTGAATTGAGTTAGTTTAAAGTAGCTTTTTTTTTGGAGTGCATGGTTAGGTTACTTGATTGAAACGTTATTTTAAAATGAAAATATCAAGTCAAAGAGTAACCATTTAAAATCAGTTTAACATGAAGCAATCACAGGTTAAAGTTAGTGTCAGTGGGGGAGATTATTGCTAAGAGGTCAAGGGTGGAAAGTAGTATTAAAGCAAGTGTGCCTACTCAAAAAAAGCTAACCTATTAAGCTAAACCGAAAAGACAAGAAGACAAGTTACACTGCAGTGTCTACTGCTCCCTACAAACCTTCTTAACTATTACTGTGGTCTTTGTAATGGTCACATGTGTGCCTCACACTTGTCTATGTCTAGTAATGGGATTTACATTTTTTAACGTCTTTATAAAATCTGGGTTACAATGAGGTACTTCAAGTGGAAGTGAAAGGGGCCAATTCCTAAACAGGAAGGATGAGTCAAAATATTTTGTCTGTATTCGTAGTAAAACTGCTGAAATTGTGTATCGATGAGATAGAATTTTCTAATATGTTGGCCTAGGCAGTTTTCCTTTTTGCTTAATGTAATATTATTCATTGCTCTACCATCTGCATTTGCTCAGTAGCTTTTAGTTTCATGGTTGCCACAAGTTTGTTTATGGTCCGACAAATAAGTGAATGGGCCACGTATGATTTTCAAGTTGGGGATACTTTACACCCCCTTTCACCGACTCTGTAAAGGAAGACCAGACCCTCAACTCCTTTATTTTAGCCAAACTGTGTAGTGCTGAGGTTGTGCTCAAAATCATATATCAATATATATTTTGATTGCACATATACGCTGCCTGTGATTCGAAATCTCATTGAAGATGTTTGAACACCCTGTAAAGTCCACGACACAGGGCACTATTAGATGAGAGAGAGAGAGAGAGAGAGAGAGAGAGAGAGAGAGAGAGAGAGAGAGAGAGAGAGAGAGAGAGAGAGAGAGAGAGAGAGAGAGAGAGAGAGAGAGAGAGAGAGAGAGAGCTTAACACCCTGTTATATTTGTTAGGATCATTATAATGACCTGTTTCCCTCATGGACATCAAATCAAACATTCATTATCAGGGGAGAGTGTGGCTGAAAATGTACAAATCAAAAACAAAAACAAGGAGTGTATTTTTATCTCCGTTTGTTTTTCCCTTTTTAAGTGAACAGACAACGTGTCTAGCAAACCATTTTGTAGTGTCTCTTCAGATCAAGTTGTTCAGGTGTCAAACCAGTGGTTACGGTGGCGAAAGGGAACATGTGACATTGTTTTATTGGCAGTGACAGCCAGGGAATGTAGTGTCGGTCCCAGACAGCAGCTAGAGCTCAATCAAAGCTATAAAACACAGCTTACTCTGACACACACACACACACACACACACACACCTATCAACCACACTCTTTGTCTTTGGCTCGCTTGGTCTCATGGTTATTGCATGTGATTTAACGGTTATGAAGGGAGCCGAAGAAGAGAGAAAACGTAGGATAAAGAAAGGAGTGTATCATAATATTGTCCACTTCCTTCTGCTCTAAAATCCCCAAAGATTCCTGTTGACCAAACGGCTCAGAGAAATCTGATCACTCTTTACACAGAGCCTGTTGGTGTCTCTTTACATTCTGCTTAGCCGGGACTCGGTTTCTCACTCTGACCTTGTCCTCTGTCAAGAGCTTCTCCTGCTGATCATCTTAAACACAATGGCATGATTAATAATGAAGAAAGAGAGGAGAGAGAGATCCCAAGGGAACATAGATGGGAGGGCACTTAAAAATAGTTTCAAATGCTAAAACGATAAGAGGTTAGACTTTTAGGTTGTGAGCTATTTGTGCATGGAGGATTGCACTTGTCTTTGAGGAGTAAAAGCACAGGTGTCCTCAGGTGAAACTGCAGGATAACTTCACTTAGCTTATTTTCCAACTTAAGGCGCTCTAGAGGTCAACACCATTCATAAGTCGACAGCATTGCTGAGTATTTTCTCCTTAAAACTGCAGTGAACCAAAGACAGTCTCAAAAACACGCTTTGAAATCGCTGGTGTTTCTGACGTCACAAACTACCTTGTAACCAATCAGATCAACGTGTGATCGTCAACAAGTGGATCTCTGAGCTGAGTGAGTGAGTGGAGGCGGGGCTCATTTGCATATTCATAGAACCACGCATACTAAATGAGGCGAGTTACATTCAAGCTATTTTAAGGCATGACAAAATTTCTTTTCAATGAAAAAACGTTTAAATATGTAATTTTGGTGATCAAAGATGAGTTTTAAGGGATAAAATCATTGACTACAGGGGGACATTGACTGTATAGGGTAAATGGCTATAACAGTAACTCAGCTCTCAGACTTTGACATTTCATGACAGCACACATTTTGAAAGGTTTCAGAATGTCAAAGCCTGGCACAGTCTAAAGAAAAGATTGTCCCATGGCTGGAGGATCTTTTGAAGAGTAAATGCAGACAATTGTAGATGTGACTATGTAATGTTATCAAGGAAGTGTTGTACAGTAGCTCATGCCTCTTCTTCATAACAAAAACTTTAAACCACACTAAACATGAAATTGGTGGAATAGTGTCCATATACATCAGAACAGACTATTTTTAACATTTAAACAGTAAGACCGATACATACCGTTTGACATGGTATTATGCTGTCAGTAGAAGGACAGAGATAAATGGGCTTTTTAAAAATGAACTGAACTGTATTAAGTGGTTAGTACAGATACATTTCAATATATTCATATTAATAACTATTAGTAGGTATAATTATTGTAATATTACAATATAAAAATATACTTTTCCCCCCCAAGTATCTCATAATTGTAATCAGTCACTGCTAGAGTTGTTTGTCAATTCATTTAAATATTTTTTTTTTTGTTTCCCAAGATCCAAAACCACATGAGCACTGGGTGAAATGGTGGTAGAGGATCTCACGGTGACTAATAGCAAACATTTAGTGGCTAAAATGTTGATTAGGTCAATTTTGGTATAAAAAAATAATAATAATTCCCTCCCATTCTCAATCTTTCTGAATTTCTCTAAATCAAATGACCTTGGCATTCTGCTGACAATTACAGTTTTGTTTTAGTTTCTGTTTCTTCTGAAATCGGTTGCGCAATTCTACATGATTCACACAAGTTGCAGAGTTGTGACGTTGTAAAGGATGTGTCAATTTGAAGTATTGCACAATGCACCAAAGTTTGTAGTGAATGGTAATAAATGAATATATATCTATTTAAATTTTACATGCAGTATTTCAATAATTTTAAAGGTGTGAGGCACGAAACAGCTTATAGACAACAATTGTAACGTTTATCGTTCAACATTCATGGTTTGCTTTGTGTAACAAAAATATTTACTGTGTATAAATAAATGACAGAAATTATAATTTTTTTTATACTTTTGAATTCAGATGTAGTCATTTTGGGTTTATTGTTGACAATATAATTTGGGCTACTTCCATGTTGTTTCCGACATGCTGTAATATGTCCAGGGTACAAGCTTCCCATGTGAACTTGAAGTAAGTTGAGGTGAACTGAAGTGTTTGCTGGACAAACTTTACCACTGCTGGTCCATTTGCATCCCAGTGTCAGACATCCGTCAGAAGGAGACTTGCTTAGAAGAAAGAAATACACATTTCATCAGCCTGACAACAAGATGGCTTTTTTTTTTATTTCCATTCTGTGCAGCAAGCCATACTGTATCACTCTCAAGGGATATGAATATGTGAACTCATGGAATGAATGTTAGGGAGGATCCTGATTGAATCTATTGTTCAAAAGCACATAATATCATCAGTCTCCTTGCAATACACCCTGAGCTCGGGTGGAAATAGTAGATCATCATGGGTACCTTTCCCCTACTGTTTTTTCAAATACTTTGTTTTTAGACATACTACTCTGTCGGTGTACTGTTTTACGTACACTATATAGTAGGGAAGTATTTGATTTTGGATGCAGCGTGTGGATTCTCCCCAGACTATAATCACACACACCTGTCACTCATTTATGCAATCAGAACAGAACTTATAAGCCACATTTCCATTACCCTTTAAATTGCAACAATTTAAATTGCGAATTAAAATACGCCCAATGAAAACACGTCAATTTCAAAACAGTTTTTAGGCTCGCATGGGGTGGTTTTTCAGGCAATTTCGAATTTGCAAAAACTGTAATGGTGTCACGTGTGGTTGCAGGAAGGCAGATGGAGACGAAGATATATTTTCAAAACGAAGGTTTAATTTAATTAAACACAGGACAGCAGACCTGGGGCTCGTTCCCTTTCAAGGGAACTCGCGTTGCGTCGAGTTTGACGCTATGGGAACGCTTTGCGTGATGACGTCTTGAAGCACATGTAAAATCAGTCCAATGGCGTGGCGGAACGTCAGAGGCGGGTGACGTCACGTACCAGGAAGCTATAAAAACCGGCCCGAAACAGAAAATGACAGCTTTCTGAGTCTTCAGTTGCGCTCTGTGTTGAAATCTGTCTGTCTTATTTGGTGTTGTCTGTATATATATTTATATTATTCAGTATGGCGAGCAAGCAGCAGTTTAGAGTGTGTGTCCATCCCTGCCCGCGTTATTTAACGGGAGGTGACACACACACTCTTTGTGTTGTTTGTTTGGGAGAGGAGCATGCCCAGTCAGCACTCGAGGGTGGTGACTGTGAGCATTGCTGTGCGCTTCCTTTGCGTACACTCCGATCCCGCCTGGCTCGGTTCTATCCCGACCACGTTCCCCAGGGCTCGGGTCCCGCCGCTGCCGAGGCACGGCGTCGATCTCAGTCCTAGGGTTCACAAATGGATTTATCAGTGGATGTTGAGACGGGCTCTGCCTTATCTCAGCATCCTTCTGATATATCCAGTGCCTCTCATCAGGGTGTGGAAGCACGCGCTGCGGTTACTTCCCCCCCGATAGAGGTACCAGTACTGCAACTATCCAGCTCTGAGGAGTTGGATGTTGTGAGTATTGAAGCTGAGTCTGAGGATTCGCCACCTCAGTCTCATGCGTTTGAGGAACTGCTCGATGTTATTACTAGAGCGGTTGACAGACTATCTATTGAGTGGCCAGAGGATCGGCAGGACGTTCGTTCGAAAAGTAAGCTCGACGAACGCTTCCTGCCATCTCGTGCTCAGCCCCAGCGCAGGAGCCTGCCGTTTTTCCCCGATCTCCACACCGAGGTGTCGAGATCGTGGGGGAAACCAGTGTCTCACAGAGTATACACACCACACACTTCTCTCTATTCCTCTATTTCTAAGTATAAAGAGTATGGTTATGGGGAGATGCCGAGGGTGGAAGAGACGCTCGCGGGCTATCTCTCTCCAGCAACGGCATCTTCCCTGAAGGCTCCTACACTTCCCTCTAAGCCAGTAAAAATGACTTCGTCCCTGGTACATAAATCGTATGCAGCCGCTGGTCAAGCTGCAGCGTGTCTGCATACGATGTCCATCCTGCAAGCATATCAGGCAGAATTATTGGGGGATTTAGAGGAGGGCGGGGGAATTGGTCCCGACACTGTGGCTGAACTTCGCAGAGCCACAGATGTTTGTCTCAGGGCCACCAAGGAGACCGCTAAATCTATCGGGCGGTCTATGGCAGCCCTGGTGGCCACTGAGAGGCATCTGTGGCTCAATCTAAGCGATATAAAGGACAAAGAGAAACATGTTCTTTTAGATGCTCCGGTTTCCACTGCCGGGTTATTTGGGGATGCAGTGAATATTGCGGTTGCAAAATCTCAAGAAGCCGCTAAACAAGCAGCTGCTCTCCAAAAGCTTCTTCCCCGCCGTTCTTTCTATGAGGCTGCTGAGCGGGAGCAGCCTCACTCCTCTAAAAAGGGCGCTGAGCACCGTGCCACTCAGAAGCAGAGCGTGTCCTCCCGTGCTCCCCCACAAAAATCTCGGGGACACGGAGGGCGCGCTCAAACCCAGCAGTCTTCGAGGGGTAAAGCGGATCTGCGGACCGTTATTACCGCCAAGAAGGCTGCTGGGAAGAAATCCTGACGTCCGAGGGCTCAGGACTAATGAGGGTAGTCCCCCCCGAAGCAGAGCGGTTAACACCTCTTTTTACGGTGCCCGTCTCTCTTCGGTACCCTCAGGGGACCGTTCTGCTAACCCTGCCGCCTCCGGTGTTACAGGGCGCAGCGGTCTCCGGCGAGCACATATCTCAAGGACCACCCGGAAACGTAGTGGCCTCGGGATGCCCGCCCCCTCCGAGGAGGGTGTTAGAGCAGTCTGTTCGGTTGCTCCCTGCCGGTGCGCCGTTACAGGGCGTCGAATTGACTGCTCAACAACAACAAAATCCAGAAACCAGTCTCGAGAGGCTGGTACCTCTAGTAGAATCTTTGACAGCGTGGAAACTACTGTCAAATGTTTCTCGTTGGGTCCTGCAGACCGTGGAAAGAGGGTATCTGATACAATTCAAGAAACGCCCTCCTCGGTTTATGGGGGTCCTGCCCACAGTGGTGGCCCCCGAGCAGGTTCTGGTTATGGAACAAGAAGTGAACACTCTGTTAGAGAAAGGGGCCATAGAATATGTACCTCCCTCCGACAGGGAAACCGGGTTTTACAGCCGGTACTTCATAGTTCCAAAAAAGGACGGGGGATTGCGTCCCATTTTAGATCTTCGAGTTCTGAACGATTCAGTCATGCAGCTCAAGTTCAAAATGTTAACATTGAGACAGATCATGCCACAGATCAGATCCGAGGACTGGTTTGTCACGATAGATCTCAAGGACGCATATTTCCACATTTCCATCCGTCCGTGTCATTGGAAGTTCCTGAGGTTTGCTTTCGGGGGCAAAGCTTACCAATATCGTGTTCTTCCATTCGGCCTAGCTTTATCACCCCGCACTTTCACCAAATGCATGGATGCAGCTCTGGCGCCGCTGCGCCTCCAGGGTATTCGCATAATGAACTACATCGACGATTGGTTGATTTTAGCTCAGTCGCATCAGTTGGCGGTTCAACATCGAGATGTTGTTCTCGCCCACATGAAAGAGCTGGGGTTACGGCTGAACGCCAAGAAGAGTGTGCTTTCTCCACTCCAGAGGACCACTTTTTTAGGCGTGGTTTGGGACTCAGTGTCGATGCAGGCGCGCCTGTCACCGCCACGTATAGAGTCCATCCTTGCAGCTGTGAAAAGTGTAAAGCTAGGCCAGCTACTCACTGTCAAACAGTTCCAGAGACTGTTGGGTCTCATGGCGGCAGCTTCCAACGTGATACCTTTTGGACTGCTGCACATGAGGCCCCTGCAGTGGTGGCTCAGGACCAGGGGGTTTTCCCCGAGGGGCAACCCATTTCGCACAATCAAGGTCACGCGGCGATGCCTACGTGCCTTGGTTATGTGGAAGAAACCTTGGTTCCTGTCCCAGGGCCCAGTGTTGGGAGCTCCTTGTCGTCGCAAGCTGCTAACGACGGATGCTTCCCTCACGGGTTGGGGAGCGATCCTGGAGGGTCGCTCATCTCAAGGTCTGTGGGAAGACCATCATCGTTCCTGGCATATCAATCGGCTAGAGATGTTAGCCGTCTTCCGGGCTCTGAGGAGCTGTATCACAGATCTCAGGGGACACCATGTGTTAGTGCATTCGGACAACACGTTGGTAGTCGCCTATATCAACCACCAAGGGGGTCTGCGCTCGCGCCCATTATCCAATCTGGCGCGCCATATCCTCTTGTGGTCCCAGGGGAAGTTGCTGTCACTCAGAGCAGCCTACATCCCCGGGGTCCAGAATATAGGAGCAGACACTCTGTCGAGGCAGGGGCCGAGGCCCGGGGAATGGAGGCTCCACCCCGAGGTGGTGGAGCTGATATGGAGGGAGTTCGGCCAAGCACAAGTGGATCTGTTTGCGTCTCGAGAGACGTCTCACTGTCCACTTTGGTTTTCCCTCACGCATCCAGCTCCTCTGGGACTGGATGCTATGGTTCAGACGTGGCCGAGGCTACGTCTGTACGCCTTTCCCCCAGTTGCTCTGCTCCCGGGAGTTCTGGAGAGAGTTCGCAGGGACCGGGTTTGCCTGCTTCTTATAGCCCCGCGTTGGCCGGGCAGAGTATGGTTTCCCGATCTGGTCTCCCTCCTCGACGGGCATCCTCTGGAGTTACCCGTCAGGAGAGACCTTCTGTCCCAGGCAGGGGGCTCAATATTTCACCCCCGCCCAGAACTGTGGAACCTGTGGGCTTGGCCTCTGAGGGGGCCCAGCTCATAGAGTCAGGTCTCTCAACTGAGGTTGTTGAGACCATTCTACAATCCAGAGCTCCCTCCACGAGGAAACTTTATGCCCTGAAGTGGAGAGTCTTCACTTCTTGGTGTAGTGACCGTCGGTTGGACCCAGTTAACTGCCCAATTGGTACAGTGCTGGAGTTCCTGCAGGACCGGTTCACTGCAGGTCTGACCCCGTCCACCTTAAAGGTTTATGTGGCGGCCATAGGTGCTTACCACATTCCTTTGGGTGGAATGTCTGTGGGGAAAGACCCTTTAATATCTCGTTTCCTTCGTGGCACTTGGAGGCTGAGGCCTGCAGTTCGCTCTAGGGTGCCACCATGGGACTTGTCCATTGTACTACAAGGCCTGTCCCTGGCCCCCTTTGAGCCCATTGAGGAGGTTCCTGAGAAATTTCTAACTCTGAAAGCTCTTTTTCTTCTGGCTATTTCTTCTCTTAAGAGAATAGGGGATCTGCAAGCATTGTCGGTTGCTCCGTCATGCTTAGAGTTTGCTCCGGGTATGGTGAAAGCTTTTCTTCATCCCAGACCGGGTTATATCCCCAAGGTCCCCACTAATGTGGTCAGACCTATCGTTCTGCAGGCCTTTTGTCCTCCTCCCTTCCAGAATGCGGACCAGGAGGCTAATAATTTGCTTTGCCCAGTTCGGGCGTTGGACGCCTATGTCCACAGAGCTGCCCTGTGGCGTAGAAGTGATCAGTTATTTGTTTGCTTTGGCTCCCCTAACAAGGGAGGCCCGGTGTCTAAGCAAAGAATGAGCAAGTGGGTGGTTGAGGCTATCTCACTTGCTTATGAGGCGGCTGGGCAGCCTTCTCCTTTGGCTGTCCGGTCGCACTCTACTAGGAGTATGGCGGCCTCTAAGGCCCTTATTTCAGGAGTTTCTTTACAGGACGTTTGTGATGCGGCAGGCTGGTCCTCACCGCACACTTTCGTCAGGTTCTACTCTCTGGATCTAGACTCTGCTCCAGGGTCTCATGTTTTGTCATCCTAGTGCTGCTCTACTAGATTTCACACAGGACAGACATTTGTAGCTATGGAGGCGTTGGTATAGACGTTCCCATAGCGTCAAACTCGACGCAACGCGAGTTCCCTTGAAAGGGAACGCTCCGGTTACGACTGTAACCTCGGTTGCAACTCGGTTGCGTCACCTTGCCATATCTCCTTCATGCCTGTCAGCACGACTTCAGACTTTATTAAGCTGTCATTTTCTGTTTCGGGCCGGTTTTTATAGCTTCCTGGTACGTGACGTCACCCGCCTCTGACGTTCCGCCACGCCATTGGACTGATTTTACATGTGCTTCAAGACGTCATCACGCAAAGCGTTCCCATAGCGTCAAACTCGACGCAACGCTCGTTCCCTCTTCAGGGAACCGAGGTTACAGTCGTAACCGGAGCGTTCTTCGTACGTTGCTTATTACATCCAAGATCAAATGACACATCCAAGATGATATCATCGTGCTAATCATGATCCGGCTAATTGGGTTCTTCGAACACAACTGTTGTTTATGATTAGTATCGCTGGATTGAGTTATCTGAGATAATTGCGCGTTCATGCGCTGGTTTAAAAGGGGATATGTATCGATAGTAGAAACATTGATCAGCAACGCTGCTATTGGCTGCTCAGCGTGGCCAAAGAGCGCGCACAGTTTTTCTCCTCAGCAGTGCAAGATAGTCGAAGTTTATTCGGAATTTTAATGTTTAATCAAAACGCCAGGGAACACCTCAAAGTCTGCAAAAGCCAGGAGAGAGGGCTGGCAAAAAGTAGCAGACAATTTAAATCCGTTAGAAGTGGCCATGTTATTTGTTTTTATCACTTATTAGCCTTATTTGTATTTTAATAATTGCATAATTACTTTGTTCATTGTAATGTCAGTCACCACACGAGAACATGGGAACAAATAAAAGTGAAGTACAAAAATATTCTACATAATGGTAATTTTTAGTTATATTATAGTCTCTTCTCTTCTATAAAAGGCACTGTTAAATAAATGGTGTTCTGTTTATAAAAGCATGAGAAAAAGGCTTAGAAAAAAAGAAAGAAAAGATCTTAGTAGCCTACACTGTAAAATAATTTTTGCTGCATTAAATTAAGGCTGTATAGTCATTTCATCTGTTAAATCTTGAGTAATGATGAATTGCTTTGACTTGTGAAAGTGAAAACTGATAAACTTATGTTAATGTAAAAATATTTTGCCATGAGTTATTGATCACGTTTCCCAAGTGTAGTTCATTGTAATGTCATTGTGGTTTCCTCTTTTGTGCAATTTTACATAATACACCAACACTTGTATCTGTTCCCAAAAAAGTGGCTGAAATATGTGCAGTAAGTGGACATTTTCTAACTTTCCAAAGGAAAGAAAGTATAAGACTTTGCAATGTCCATTTGTTTCCATTGCACTGGACAGTGAATAAACCCTCTCAGATAACTGTCATATGGAGGAACTAGCCTACCTGCAAGTGCATAAATAACTTTACTTCATTTATACTTGTATGCTTTATGGCTGCAATATAAGTTGCAGGATTCCACATCTACAGAAAGGCCTACAGAAGAGTCTGCACAGACAGAGGAGACATAGGCCTACAGGTGGGCAGTGTATAGCCAACTTTTCCTTTTTATTTGTTGAATGAGGCATGTGTCTAATATCTCTTGTTGCAGGCACTTGATCACTGGCTTTTCTTTACAAAGAACAATTGAAATAAAACTCAAGGAACTAAGCATATTTGTATTTTATTAAACATTTAATGAAAAGTGTGTTTTTTGTGTAATATGGCACATGCAACAATGTCACAGGCCCTGTCAGGTGTGCAACCCTCAGACTTTTCACACTGAAATCTTCCCTTTAGTGAGCCAAAGTTCATTTCATTGTGTGCCCTTGTGCAATGAGCTAGAGCTGCATTGTAACTGGTTTGGGTCAGGGAATGGGGTCATAAAACACCTGTCTGCAGGAACATGTCATAATCACCTATGAAAAAATGCAGTTCTGTTAGGATCAGCATAAGTGTATGTAATACAGTGAGCTTGATATTTAATTGTGGAACTTTCCTTACCACTTTCAAATAATGTGCATAAATGTGAATCTCTGAAAATTCTTAAGTCATGCACAGATCCTGGCCATTTTGCTTTCACATTTGTGATATGGAAGATTTGTCAACTGCCTTTTTTTTTATTTGATATATTATTAATCTGGAATATTAAGAATCACAATAGTAACTGGGCTGCACATTTACATTGTGAACCCCCTTTCTGTTCACATAATCCCCTTCATTGAGGCCTTGATGGCAGTCTATGGTCTAGCCTATAAGCCTGAGTGACATATATACTGTAATCAGCATGGTCATGATTGCATGATCTTCATAAAAAATTATGATAGCCTAAAAAAAATAAAACTGCTTAAAAAAACTGCTTTACAACATTGGGTCTTAAGTGGCTTGGAAATGCCAAAAAAACAAACAAAAAAAAAACACTAAAACTGTTTTTTAAACCTAAATCGCCAGGTAAACTCCGAATGACACGACAGACAGCACTTTCCATCAAGTTCTCCACATCTCCAATAGTGTAAAGGAAAGAGCCACTCGCAAATAATCTTAGGGTACAGTTTGTGCTGTAGCCTAGTTAAAGCTCCGACAAGTCGAAAATAAATGTGCGTTTCCAACAAATTAATAATGTAAACGACAATCTCACGAGTCACGAGAAAAAAATATATCTCTCAGAAAGTGCACTACCGCGCTTCCCGTATCAGCTCCGCTTATGAAGCCGGGATCTAATCCTGTTAACATGAAACAAGCTGCTCCCGAGCAGGTTTAAGATTGCGCACCTGTTGCTATGACAGCAAGTCCAGGATGAGCTTCGAAGAACCAAACAATCCAAGATCATGCCAAATCGCCAACAATCAAATCCAGCTAACTGAGTTAGCGACGTACGAAGAACGGGCCCCTGGTAGCAACACACACTAAATATAACGTTGATCGGACCAAGACTGACTGAACAGACGGAACTTAAATACAAACACAGATTACACTGATTAACAATACACAGGTGATACAGATGACGATGATGACTAAACAGGTGATACAACTGAACTGATAATGACAGTAACCATGGAAACGTTGGAGTGGCGGGAAAATAACAAAGGAAAACAGGAACAAATCAAAACACAAAGCGAAAGTCCAAACATACACTGACATGTGACAGTACCCTCCCCCTCCGGGCTCGGGATCAGACTCAGGAACAGACTCGGGCTCGGGAACAGACTCGGGCTCGGGATCAGACTCAGGAACAGACTCGGGCTCGGGAACAGACTCGGGCTTGGGAACAGACTCGGGCTCGGGAACGGGCATCTTGCGCGTGTAGTGCGTCACCTTAAGTTGCACACATGCATCAACAGTCAAGCGATCACAAGGGGGGCAGAGCATGTTGTTCATGTGTGAGAATATTTGCTCGCAGAGTTATGTCGAAATGCAGCCCATGTTTCGAACATGTTCAAAGCAGTTTGTTCTGCACTCTGCAAGTCAGAGATTTAGCTCGTTGAAGTGGCCTGTGTTATCGCTGAGAATCAAGTTTCGAGTTCAGAGTAGACTTGGCCTTTTTCAGCCAGGAAAGTTTTAATACTAAGCAGCCAACAAACCTTTCTAGAACTTTACCACAGCTTAGCCAGCTTACCGTCGAGTGGAGAGGAATATCTTTGGGCGTGCAGTCCATTTCCTCGAGAAGGGACTGGAACTGTCGATGCGTGAGGGAAGATCGCTTAACTATAAAATTGACAATCTTCACAACTGTAGCCATAACTTCATTAAGATCTGAATTTGACATTTTTATTGGTGTATTATGCAGTGTAATTTCATATCCTTTCATATCCAAATATCCTTTCTGTTTGCCGACCATGGCGGGAGCTCCATCTGTCGTCATTACAAAAGAAATTGCAACATCAACCCCTCCCTCAAAATGCTCATTGAAACTTCAGGAGGTACCACCAGTTGTGTCAGTCATTGGTTTTTAGGGAACAGAGTTCCTCTCTTACATTCGAATCACAATATATTACCATGACTACCAAATGCGGTATGTTGTTTATGTCCACGATCTAAATACCATTGCATTTTTTCAATCCAGCTGTTTGCAGCTCACTGACATTTTCTGCCATTTCTTCTATGCGTCGCTGAACAGTTCTGGCTGACTCTGGGATATCTTTAATTCTAGATTTGACAGTCTCTTTGTTAGACAAGCCATCAAATAAAACATCTGCGCTAGAGAGGAAAGCATCCTTAATGTATTCTCCGTCAGTGAACGGCTTTCCTTGTTTCACAATGCAATAAGCAATTTGGTAACTTCAGAAGCTGTATAGATCTAACAAAAACATGGAAAGTGCTGGTTTGCTTTTCATAATCGGACACAGCACGTCTGATGGACTTGGCCCTGTCTGCCTGATTTTTGAAGGATTTCTCATGTTTAGTTTCAAAGCGCCGCTTAACACAGGATGTGAGGCACACAATATTTTCTAAACAAACTGCAAAAGGCATGATCTTAAAAAAATAAATAAAAAAACATTCTTCTCTCCAAGACGGCTGAAATGACTGAACTGTTCGAACATACATTTGTGTCTACTTCTGCGTCACTATTTGTCATCCTTGCCTGAACTTCAGCACCGTGGGGAATGCAAAATGTACAATCGCTGACATGTGACGTAAGTAAATAAGTAACTTGATTTTGATGAAGGATTAATAGGTAATTTGTCATGCGAATCTGACCAGGACTTAAACATTTCTTAAACTAAATGAATAATTAATTAAACTAAATTAATTAAATTAATCTAAATGTTAATTTTGTAATAAATATAACATTCATCTTCATGTGCTAAGGTTGCCGACCCCTGGAATATCCTATCGATGCACTATGATTTAAAGCATTTTCTAAATGTAAAGGGGTGCAGATGTACATGATTGGATAGATGCAGAGATGTTCAGTTCAGCTGGAGTAACAGTGTGTTCTATTTGTACTGGGAAGCTGCAAATTCTCACCCCTCAAGTTGGAGTTCCAACTTGGAAACTCTGAGGAAGCACAACAACCCTTACTTCAGAATCAAAGAGCACATCATCCTCAGCACATCATCTGGAACAGTCGTAATATATTCTTTATTTGCACATCTGTTTGTCTATGTCTCAACAAACTCAGTGGTGCACACAGTACTATCCATCTTCTGTGGACATGATACTTTGGCATTATCTGTGCAATATACAGCCTTTTATGTGTTTGTAATCTAAAAGAGCAAGCACAACAAAGGTTTGTCTGAACATAAGGCGTGAACACAGAAACGGAACGCGTGAACTACATCCTACATCCGACTTCGGAGGCAAGTTGAATGCAGCATAATAATCAGCCTTCCTGATTTAAATGATGGAGATTATTGATGAATAACCTGTTTCTCAGGTTAGAAAAGGATTTATCAGTAAAGTTTTACAGATTTCATCGAGGTACAGCAGGTCATGCACACGGATGTCATTAATGCACAGGTGACCTGTTATCTTTACCTGACATAATCATCTGTGAACACTTTTTGCCAGAAAATGAAGCAGAACAGCTGCATAGTTACTAAAGCTAATTTTAATGCTCGATGTGTAAAGGTGTCTGCTGCCACATACACACACACACGCACACACACACACAGGTCTTGTGTGTTTAATTAGCATAATTAAACTCTTATTGAGCTTAAGAGAGGTCATCTGTAAGTGGCCTTTAGCTAATGAGAGAGACAGAGGCATTAAGGGACAGACAGATCAGCTGCACACACACACACACACACATAGAAGGAACTATATATGTGTGTGTTTTGGAGAGGTGGGTCTGTAAGGTTCAGCTCTAAGCACATGTATAATTCATATAGCTCTTTCTTTACCTTGATTGACAGCTTGCCCCCTAAAACCCCTCTTCCACAGACCCACACTTACACACGCCAGTCTTTACCCTGCACACCTTATCAGACACATGCATACTGAGACAGAGGATCAGCCCCCTCCTATCACTGGGGCTGGACCGGGTTCATGACGTGTGTAACTGGTATAGGAATGGGACAACAGGGCTGATGGCTGTGCATAATGACGTGCACCTGACATTCATGGATCTCATCACTGCTGCCTTAAATTCAGTTTGGCATTTCTCCCAGAAGGGAGAAGGCCAGACCTCATTCAATGTTATAGAATGACAGCCTTCTTTTACATCATACATCAGATCAGATCCCCTGTTGCTTTGACTTCAAAATTGCAACTTCATCATTACAAATGTGTAATTACAAATATAGGTAAATACTGTACATGACATGCGAGTTTCTATAAACTCGAGCATATTCTTTTAAAGTCCTTAAGTATTCTTTTTTTTTAAATGTGCTAAAATGTACTTCTTTTTTACAAGGGGTGTTTGATGTTTGATACATAAAATGCAAAATATTCCTCCAGCTGTCAGCATCCTGCGTCCTGTTGTTTGTCTCTGGGCCTCTAGAGGTCACCTGTGTTCCCCTCTGCCTTAGTTCTTCCTCGTGTGTCCTTGTTAGGGTTATCCAGGTCACCTGTGCCTTGTTTCCACTAGAGTATTTTAGCCGTGTTTTTTTCCCTTGTTCCTTGTTCCTTGAGGTTTTTGAGTCTTGGCTATGCATCTCCTGCTGTGTCCCACCAAGTCCTCCCAAGCTATCCCAAGTAAGGTGTTCTTAGTTATTTTATTTTGTTTTTCTCCCCTCGTGGAGTTATTTTATTTCTCTCTTGTGATTCTTTGCAGTATCACTACTGTTAGTAATACCTCTTTCTGAGAAGATTTTTTTTTTTTTTTTTGGCTTGCAAAGTACCCTTTTTTTTTTCTTTTTTCTTTTTTATAAATCGCCTGAAGTATTGCATTGAGTGTTTCGTTTGGGTCCAACATTACCTCCTCTGTGGCTAAGTGGTAGATCCCTCAACTCACCACACCTGAGACCAGAGTTCGAGCCACATTGTGGACACGCCTATAGGCGCACATTACTAACGCGCTCTTCAAAAAAATACTGCGCAATTCAGTTCACCATGGTGCAGGGCGTGAAAATAATAACTGCATCGCGCTGAAACTAGCAAAAAACACTTGCGCTGCATTGCGCCGGGTGTATGATATTGGGCCCATAGAGCATTGTAGCATTTAAATATGTAGGGCCCATAGAGATCGAAGCACACATCAGGTTGCTAAAAAGTACCTGTGTGTTCATACAAAATACTTTTTCTAGTCATATTAATTGTAAGTATTTCTTTATATTACAGTAGATATTTAACCAGTGACAGATTATTTTTGGAGACTCCCAAAAGCGGAGAGCATATATATATATGCTCCAGCATCCCCTGCAAATCTTCTTTTTTTGTGTGTGTTTGCCCTTCCTTACAGCTTGCATAAATGTTTGAAACGGCATGTGGTTCAATCAGTAATAACAGAATTTGCATTTTGGTGTGAACTGTTCCTTTAAAGCAAATTCTAATTCTGTTTCTCTCCTACACTAGATACTAAGTTCTGTCATGAAACTCTAGATGGCGTAGGCTGATCGGCCCTTAACTCAATTTGCTTGCAATCGCATCATTCTCTATAGGGCACAGCTGATTGGTTCCTGCTGTATCAGTAACCAATGAGATCACTGCTCAACCTTCAAATACTTGGTCAGCATTTGCTGTAGCAGTTGCAGCACTTTCAGAAACCCTCCACCTTCCCCAGCTCCACCTGTATAGATCTGCTACAAGAAATTCATGTATGTTTTATTGTACAGCAGCAGAATATCTGTTAATGTAATGGCAGTAGCAAGTCCCGTACTTGCAGCAGCAATAACAGCAGATCTATTCCACCAAGAACAAACATATCAACATTGTCATATCCATTTCTATGCCAAATGCACTGAGAGTAGTCATGACATAAATTACAATCATGCACATACAAAGTATATCTCTAATATATACTGACACATCTACAGTGTAGCTCTATAAAAAAGGAAATATATTTAGGAAACTAAGTCTATAATAGAGTGCTAATGTGTCTAAACTTTGTAAGTCACAATGAAAGGACAGGACGTATGAACGTGTGTGTGTGTGTGTCACAGTCAGTCTGTGCTCAGGGAGATGCAGCTGGTACCAGAGTCAGTGTCTGTGGGTCTGCAGGCAACATTTATTTTTAACTCTCTTTCTCTCATACACACACTCATATTGCTATGTTCAGAATTCATTTGTAATATATCTCATTGCTAAATTTGCATTTCCTTGTGAAAAAGATGTACACTTTAGCATACTTTTTATGGAAATGAAGAACATACTGAGTGTGTGTGTAGAACTAAATGTAATGTTTTCAGACACTTAGTTGCATGATAATTGCAATGAAAAGAAAATGTATTATACTGATTCACGGTGGTTGCAGGAAGGCAAACACAGACGAAGATAAGAAATCCAAAATTACAGGTTTAATGGTAATTCTGGCAAACAGACGATCAGGTAGCAACACACACTAACCAAGACGGTGAACAGACGCAACACACACTAACCAAGACGGTGAACAGACAAGGACTGACTGAAAAGGAAGAACTTAAAGGAACACAAACTAGGTAACAAGCAACACAGCTGAACAGAATGAAAAACATTTAAACGACATTTTGGTGATCAAAGATGAGTTTTAAAAGGATAAAATGATTGACTCTACAGGGGGACTTTAATATTTACAGTGGTTTGTGAATGTAGACGCTTTAGTACCAAATAATTTATCAGGAGCGTTTATGCTGGGATGTGCGGCGACACGTAACTTGAAACGATTTCAAAGAAATCTATTTAAATGTTTTTAAAGGGGAAGCGCATATCCTCAGAGTGTTGGTTCCCCCGCATATGATCAGAAAATTCATATTTTGTGTTTTGTTATTGTTTTAATATATAACTTAGTCTATTTCAATTATATTAGGCTAAATACGGGATGTTATTGTTTTGGTGAATGTTTGTTTCTCAGATCATAAAAAAGAGTGCCCTCCTATGAAAACGAAATGCCCTCCCCCCAATCTATATGTTCTGGTGACGGCACTGAGTACAGTTTAAAAATATATATTCTTTTAAGATTTTGAAGTACACTACAAGTGTACATTCATTAGAAATAAGCACACTTCTTTTTCACAAGGGATGGTTGCAACTTTACTTATTATTCATTTCTTACTTCCCTCAGATCTGACCTCAAGTCAAATATCATTCCTCATAATATTAGCACTTAATATGCATTTAATTAATTCTGGCTCTGTATTCATGTTAACACATTGAACATGAATAAGGAATATTCCAGCTAGAATTTAAACATTATCTTGTCTATTTTAGATTTATCAGCTCATGTATCGTGACACTTTCATAAGAAACATCATGTAATGAAACACTGAAGCCTAGATAAAAAAAAATAAAAAAAACCCTGACAGCTAAAATGACTCCTGTAACAGATTTTGGCAATAATCATCAGTTGCATCTGGAATTTAAAGTCTGAAACACATATTAAAACCAATTTTCTGACAGAAGCAGCTAGAGAGTAAAATTAAAAAAGGGAAAGAGAGAGAGAATGAGAGTTAGCTTGAGGATGGCATGGGCATCAGTGATGATGGTTAAGGATGATGGGAAATTCCTGAGGTTACACACACACACACACACACACACACACTTACCCAGCGCGTGAAGTGTGAAGTTAGTGGTCCAGTGAGAGCCCTGGGGGTCGCTGCTCTTGATGACAGATCACCCAGAACTCCATAACAGCTCATTATGTAAAAGCCTCATGAATAGAGATGTGACGGGCAGAGCGCAGCTGTGAAGATCGAGGCAGAAAAGGACAGAAGATGGGCGCTTCAGCATCTCAGATTTATTTCAGCATTATCAGCCATAATTCAGTCGCCATGATGAGCTGCCTCAGGCTGAAACGCCTCACGCTGGACAGCAGATATAAAAAAAATGCACACAAATCACATGATGTATGATTATAACTGAAAAAAGCACATGATGTGTGGAATTAAATACCAAGAGAGTGAAAGGGATGGAAAAAAGCTGGGGTTTTTTGGTCCAGGTTTGTATAATTAATACAGAGATTGTCCCTTCATTATTCAGATTAGTGGTTCATAAACTGTTACAATAAATATGTTAATAATTAAATATTATTATTTGCACAGTACAAATAATGTAATCTGTGATATAATGTACAACGTAAAATATGTAACATGAATATTGTGTTTTTGCTTCCGTCATGTTTGCCTGTGTGCCCAGTCATTTGACCCAGTTTCCCAGTGTGTTTGATTGTTGTATTCAGTTCACCTGTTGTTGTTTAATTTAATATCTCATTAGTTCCTTGTTTAGTCTAGTATGTATACTCCTTGTGTTCCTGCAGTCTCTGTCCTGTCTCCGACAATTCATCCAAATGCAGCAAAGTACATACTAACCCAGCATACAATATTGTGTTTAAAAGACGCTTATAGCCGTCCAAACACAGCCCAGACATCTAGGCTAAAACAAGCAAAATTTGGGCAGTCAGAGAAATTTGAATAGACATTTAAACCATAGCTCAAGAATAGACTAGTCATCAACTAGATAAAGAAATTAAATGAGTAAAGAAATTAAACCAAACACCTTGTAAGCACTGATTACTTTGCTTACATGATGGAATACCATACACCTCGTAAGTTATTTTGGCAAAAACGACATGTAACCAAATTTGCGTTATTCTGGCTAGAAGTGGGTTACTCATAGCCAGACTTTATCAGGTCTATAGTAAACCCAGACAGTGAAATGACGGCTATCACTTGCTGGGAAGGAAGACCATCAAGGAGGCTAAAAGGCAGTACAAATAGAGAAAATTGAGAGCTTTTACTCTACTTCTGATGCTAGGTGGATGTGGCAAGGCCTCAACACATCACAGACTATAAGAGCACTTCAGATGTAACCAGCTCCAGTCACCCTTCCTGAACGACTAAACCAATTTAACGCCCGCTTTGAGACCTCCAGCAGCTATACACAGCCATTCACACAGCCAGATCGCACAACCTAGCTGAAGTACACAAAGTCTTAAGGATAATTAATACTCGCAAGGCAGCAGGCCCGGATAACATCCCTGGACGGGCCCTCAGGGCATGTGCCTCAGAGTTGGCTGATGTTCTCACCTCCACCTCCAATCTTTCACTCTCACAGGCCACGGTCCCCCACCTATTTTAAGACTACCAGCATTATTAGTTCCCAAAAAGAGCAAAGTGACCTGTCTGAATGACTACAGACCAGTTGCACTTACTCCAACCATTATGAAGTGTTTTGAGAGAGTGGTTCTGACCCACATTCAGTGTACCGGAAATACTGGATTCCTTACAGTATGTCTACCGCCCAAACAGATCTAGTTCAGACACTATCTCAGCAGCCCTGCATATAACCCTCTCACATCTCGAAAACAAAGACACATAGGGCCCTATTTTAACGATCTGAAACGCAAGTGTCAAAGCGCAAAGCGCAAGTAACTTTGTGGGCGGGTCTTGGCGCTGTTGCTATTTTCCCGGCGGAATAAATGACTCTTGCGCCAGGCGCAAATCTAAAATGGGTTGGTCTGAAGAGCTTCATTATTCATAGGTGTGGTTTGGGCGTAACGTGAAATAAACCAATCAGAGCGTCATCTTACATTCCCTTTAAGAGCAGACGCGCTTTGTTCTAAAGCGGATTCCTATTATAACGGCGGATTTGCCAGACGCGCGCCAGGAGCGGTTCACAGCCGAGGAGAGCGACGCTCTCGTCAGGGACGTTGGGGATGGAGAAACCCACCCAAATTAACTTCGGTTAAAAAGGCGTATGATAATTTGGGTAAATGTGTAAGCTAGATGTATGCTTTTATAATAAATTGTCTATCTATCTATCTATCTATCTATCTATCTATCTATCTATCTATCTATCTATCTATCGTAATAATGTATGATTTGCAAAAATGAAAACTGCTGCTTCTGTGTAGATGAGAGAATCAAAGTGTATGCGCGTTGTGCACACGCTACATTGATTATGGCCAAGCATGCACCCTTACAATAGCATATGAATAACATGCGCAACGCGCCACTGACTTTAAACTATTTTTTCCTGGTTAGTGGCGCAATTGTTTTCTAAACCTGCAAAATAGCATGAAGGAACGTTTGCGCCGGAACACGCCTCCTTTTTTGCGCTGAACCGCCCAGGGAGCGCAAGTTCATTCCCTAGTTTAGCGACGTGCTTCTGTGGAGGGAAAAGCGCGCTTTGCGCGGGTGCAAAATAGGAATGATACATGCGTCGGTGTACAAAGTCAATTGCGCTGGGTGCAAGATAGGGCCCTTACACTTTTTTTTCATGGACCTGCCAGCCATCCAGCTGCTCTGTCTGGAGCAGCAGGGAAAAAGTCTCGAGGACCACACAAGGATATTTTTAGACCTGGCTTACCGCACCAACTTCCCCGACCACTTGCTGTGTGTTTTTTATTATTCCAACCTGCACAAGGTGGTCCAAGGTACACCTGCCCGTGGATGGTCCTTGAGAGGACTTCACTGCATTCGTGAGATGCTGGTGAACAATAACTCCCCGTTCATCATCGGCATGGCTGAGGACCACACCAGCCCCTCTCCACATTCAGAGACCAGCCATCCACCTTTGGATTTGCTAGAGCCCACCGCTGACTATGGAGTTCAGCCCTGCTGTGATGGATGAGCCAAAGCCAGCAGAGAAGACGGAAAAGTACATTGCCCTGGAGCCTGAACCCTACAGAGTGTTTGACCAGGTGGGCAAGCCGGCAACACCGTGCATCACTAAAGTTCAAGGGCATGGAGGGAAGCCCCGCCCACAACCCCGCCACTGTGGATATTAATAACATGACAACTGGAAATGGATTGGAGGAATTTTTTGGAGGTATTTAAGTAAGTAATACCTTTTAAGCTCATTTTTTCATTGGTCCCATATAGTTCAGAGTTTCCTGTGTCTCCTGAATTTCCTGTATCTCCATAGTGCCCGCCCAGCCTCCCTCTACTGCCTCCTCCTACAGCCAGTTCCTCAGCCCTGCCTTCGCTGGTTCCCTTCAGCCCCTCTGCATCTCCTACACCATTCTGGGTGGATCTGCCTCGGAGCTTCAGGTCACAAGCTTCTCCCAGTATGAAGGATCCCCTGGCTCCGCTTCCACCTCAGGGCCCATAGCTCCACCTCTGCCTTTCGACCCATCGTCTGCCTTAGCTATCCCATCTCTCGGCTCCACCGGAAACCATCGTCCTGACAGCTCCACCGGGCTCCCTCATCCCACCAGCTCCGCCTTGGTCAAACGTCGTCCTGCCTGCATCTTTGGCTCCGTCTTCCCCCTGGTTCCACCTTGTTGCTGACGTTGTGTGGGCTCTTTGGCCCTTTAGCTCCACCTGGGTCTCCATCTCCAGTGGCTTCTTCTCCATCGGTCGTCCCTAGGGTGTCATCTGTCATCTGCCATCTACCATATCTACCATGGCTCCCCTCCCCTTAACTCCGCCCTGGAGATTCATCCTGGCTTGACCTCAGTCTGGTTTAGTTCTTTCCTTTGATGTCTTTACTGAAGCATATATTTGTGTGTGGTCTGTACAAAGATAAATAATTACAATAAGTAAATAATACAGACTTCAGATCCAAATATTTAACAATACATGTTGTGTCAATTCATGGTTACAAGTTGTACTGAGCACTCCAGCCTAGATTCACCCAGGACACTCAGAGCACTCCCAAACTGCAGGGGGCAACCATGCAACCGGAGTTGGTGGAACCAACTTCTAGGAAGTGCTCTTGGGACCATATTTACCTGCGCACCCACAGGGAGTGCATGGCATTGAAATGCTTGGTAAAAGCTCAGTTGGCCCTCTCACCGGTTCCTGAAAAAAGATACTATGACCACAGCTCCTGATCATCCAAAGACGCAACTGGTAGGACAGAATGTGTATGAATGTGTTGAGTTCATGCTTCTACAGTATATGACTTTTGCTTGGTGAAACGTGCAATTTAAATTAAATAGTGAAGACTTTATTATGTGAACGTAGAACTTGACAGAAGTAACGTTACTCTAAGCATGTGTATTGTTTAATTATTATATGTTTAATTATGGGATCATGTGTATTGTTTAATTATTATATAAGTTTAATTATGGGATTGGTATTTTAATTATTAACTATTAGAGATCCTAGGTTAATCTAAATTACTTTGTTTGGTTTGGTTTGAGGATTCAGTAACATTTATTTATTATTACTTTGAGAAAGTGGTATTGAGATTTATTTGTAACTAATTCATGTTTTTGTTTGTGTATCTTAAAGGTTATCAACCTATTCTGTTCCATCCCAATCTATCAAACCATCTTTAAGAAAATAAAAAATCATAAAGTGATTTGAGTTGTCCTTTGCGTTCATCAGAGATAAAGCAGTTTTCAAGTTTGGGCAGAGCTGTGGTCAGTCAGAAAACACACAGAACTTGACAATACAATATAGTAAACACAGATGGTAACTTAGCTTGCTGTAGACGGATGTATGGTACTTTGCAGATGGTGGATGTGAGGTGATGACTGGTGAAGCTGGATTGGGAAGACGGATGATGGCGGATGGGCGATGGAAGACAGGATACTGAAGGGGTGATCTCTGGTGAGGAATAGCAGGGAAGGATTCAGGTAGGTGGTCGGTGTGTAACTGACAAGACCAGACAATGATGGGGAGGAAAGTGACTGAAGATATACGGTGTGATAATGAGGGTGATGACTTGCAGGTGCAGGTGATAGAGGAGTGTGATCAGGTTTGAGCCAGGGAGGATGATGGGAAGTGTAGTGCTGAGGGTGACTGAGCCTGAGGGTGACTGAGCTGGTGACTGTGAAAGTACTTCCCCCTCCTGGAAAGCGCGACCTCGCGTGGATAAGGTCAAGTGGGGTGGGAGGGTGGGCACCCTGGAGGCTGGCTAGGAGTGTCTTAGGGTTAATGACGGGAAGATTTAAGGGAAGGGTTAACAGTTCGGGAGACCAGGACGGATCGGCCTTTATGGCTCTGCCGATGTTACCAGGCTTGGTCACTATGGCCGGGGACGTATAGCCCCCCCAAATAAATTCTCCTGGGCAGAGCTATGGGTTTCTGGGCCGGAGAGAACTCGGGGACTGAAGGCCTTTCTGGACACTGGACGAGGACTGGAGTTGTCTCTGGACACTGGACGGGCACTGGAGTCGTCTCTGGACACTGGACGGGAGATTCGGGCGCTGCGGCGACCATCTTAACTGGGGGTTTAAGCGTGGTGGCGGCCATCTTGACCGAGGGCTCACTGAATTGTATGTATGTGTACCTTTTTTTTTGAGTTTTCCACTGAGCCTATGTTGGCTCATCAAGCTTATTACACGTTATAGGAGAAGGCATCATAGGATAAAATGCTGTTATGATCTTGGCAAAGGGTTGTACAGAGTATTAAATGAAGGGCTGCCAATAATTGTGGAATACATATAGTTCAGAAAAAATATTTATTTTATGATAAGCTTTTTTCCCCAATCTTTTTAGCCTATTTAAGGTTAGATATATTTGTGAATATTTTGAATGAATATTTTGAATGACTTTCCATTCATTCTTTCTCCAAATCACTTCTCCTATGTAGGGCCCTGTTGCATTTCAGATATGACAATCCTGCTCACATGAACTCTCATTCATCCAGTACATTATCTCTCTCACATAATCGAATGCTTACAAACATAATACACACCTACAACGAAGCATGGTGACACAATAATTCATTTACACACACATACACACAGAGAGAGCGAGAGGGCGAGAGAGAGAGAGAGAGAGAGAGTTGGAGAGCGCCCAAACACTGGGCAGCAACAGCTCATAAAAATTACATGAGACGATTTAAGAAGGTAAATGTCAGCAGGAACTAAAGAAACACTCAGAAAACTCACTCTCAGACGCACACATCACACACTGAGTTTTAGATAAGCTTAAATGGCAGAAAGTCTCTTACGTACTCTGGGTTTTTGTGTCTGTTTTGCTTGTTGACAGTTCTGCAGATGAGGATGGAGATGTGTGTCCTATTGATTGACAGCTGTCATCTCTTAGCAGATAAAAGGCCTCAGAACAGCTTCACATGTTACCACATCATTTACTGCAATACAGCAGACCTCATTAGCTCGTTAGAGGGCATGTGTGTGTTTAAAATCTTTCAAAAGTCCTGTTAATGGCCGGGGGTTTTGAGAATTGATCTTCAGTGTACTTGCATCCACCACTTAAACATAATTTTTTTATACTTCAGAACATTTCAGAACATTGACTGTTTTTATGGTGCTTTTTTTAAAGTTATTTTTTAATTATTGTGACATGTATAATGTATCTGCTTGATCTGATTTTATATTGTTGTATTGTGGTTACTCTTTTGAAAAAGAAGTGCTTGGCTGTTTCTCAATATGCGTTCTTAAGTGATCTTGCGTCCTTGTGTTCTCGTTCTACACCATCATTAACCGTCGAAGTTCAATTCCAATACTCAAGAACGCAAGTACAGAAGACGCATGAAAGTGCCCAGATGTGTTCTTGATATCGAGGATGCGTCGAATGCAGACTTGAGAGAATCAATGTGTGAAAGTAAAAATGTGTGTTAATAACTGTACGTAATTGTACCCTCATACATTCTTCTTTTGCACGCCACCTAGAGTAAGACAAACAAATGATTAGATTTCCTCTATTCAGTGCTGAATGTATTTAGAAGAGACCAAATCTAACGGTGTACTGTGTGTGTGTGTGTCTCTTTAGCATGTGTTAGAGGGGAATGCTTGCCCTTTAACCTCTGATTGGCTGCGGCGTGCAGCGCATTAGAGAGAAAGGTATAATGAGTGATGGACAGCATGTGTATGTGTGTTGGACTGCATTGCAAGTGCCTTCAGCTCAGGCTACCACATTTATCTTTACATATAGCCCATGAAGGGTCACTAGAAGCCCTTTTCTCGTGATACCCTTAAAATGTACCATTGTTTTACTGTAGTATCTTGTAGTATTATTTTTGTGGAATTAGTATTTTGCTGGAAGGGAATATGTTTAATTTTTAATGAAGTATGATTGTTCTTATAGTTTCTAAATGTGCTTAGACTGCTATTAATAAGGACCCATTTAATGGGTCTAATTTCTTACACCTCAGTTTAAGTATGTTACAAGGACAGTGCAGAGTCTTTTCATTTGTCTTTATTTTTTACACTTCACAAAATAGAACATTTTCTTTCATGTGTCCTCATGTCTGGGGAGACAAGGGTCTCAAAAACATGCTTAACATTGAAGAATCAGGTTAATACTTTAATGAAATTTCTATAATGAGAACTGATTAAAAGTTGCATTACTTATATTTGGGGTTGCAGAGACCACATATATAAAAATGAATAAATGCAAAGACTTTTCTCTGACTGATTTCTGCACACTGTAAACACACAGATGCCAGATGTTTATTTGGATTTCTTTTAACAATGTTTTTTTTTTTTTCTGGGGTCAAGTTGTTCAAGTTGGTCAAGATGGGGTTGCCAACCGTTCCGTATAATACGGAATCGTTCCGTATTTGACACATAAAAGTCTTGTTCCGTATTGAACTGATACGGAACGCACTTTGTTCCGTATTTTTGAGAATAAATTCAGTGCAAATCCATGACAGACACATTATAGCTTCTAATATAGCCTATGTCAGACAGACTATATGAACGAAGACATTTGTATGCTAAGAAAAAGAAAACCCTACGGTGCGGTAACATATACTAATTTCTCCCCCTGTTTGTCTATGATCAGCGTAGCGTTTTAACATCTTGGAACATCATCAGAGAATCCCCTTTTAATTGGTCGTTTCAGTCATGGTGAGTCACGTATCGTAGCAACGATGACGACAAGTGACAACAGCGGGAAATGTAAAAATGATAGCCTTTATATTTCACATCTATGTGGTTCAGTCTTGTATTGATTAGGCCTACTTTGCTATTCTATAAATATATAGGCCTATAAGTTGTATTATAATATGCTATAATGTATGAAATATATTTATATAAATGTATCAATTAGTTTCCACAATATTCACCAGAAGTCATAATTTCAGGGATTATTTTTCAAAATTTTCTTCCGTGGGGGCCAGGCACGGCGTTAGTTTTCGGCGCACCCAAAACTAAAAAAAAAAAAAAAAAAAAAAAAAATCTTAATATATTCTAATTTTGTCAAGAATTATAAAAAATCGTCAATAAGCTCATAATTTGAACTAAAATAGTCTAAATGTTTAGTTTTAAAAAAGCTGGCTATGTCTATTTTGATGTTTCTGCGCAAGTTCAGCAGACAGTGGTTCGGGTTTGATCAGAGCTCGTGAGCGGAGAGCGCATTTCTGAATATTCCGCTCCTCTCACTCATTCCGCAGGGTCGCTCGCTCAACCCAGAATGGCCTGCTGGATCGAAAATATGTGGAGGGCTGCCTCCGACTAATTTTTTTTTTTCTAGTCGACTAGTAGTTGTGGACAAATCGCCCCTTTATATTAATTTAATTACTTAAATAGGCTGGTACAGGATAATAAGCGTTATGACCGCACGCATAAAGCTTGCCACAAAGAACCGGTTAAAGTAATGATTATGAATGTGTCTAAATTAGCAAGGAGACATTTATTTGTTTAGTAATAAACTGGTGTTTTCTGTGTCGCTGCAGAGAGAAATGCACATTTCATATGGATAATCAGAGAGTAGCCTATTTATTTTGGTTTGAATATTTTCGTTTAAAAGTAGACATTTCAAGCTTTCTGTAATAGATAGCCTATATTTCTCAAATCTGTGAGGCACAAGCTGAGTTTCGGCACCCTCCAGTTCACGTGCAATGCAAGTTGTGACGCCTAGCAATGGTATACCTTTAGTGGTAGTATACCTTCAGTTAAGTTATACCTACCTTAAGAGTCTTCGTAGTGCGCTAAGAGACAACGTTATCGGAAACGCAGCCCAGGTATGATGCGTAATGGAGATTCCAAAGCGCTCTTCTTTGGTCAGAACCATGGAGAGCGATCGTGGATATAAGTCGTCCTATGCACCGAAACTTTTAACAATGCAACAAAATTTTTTAAAGAGCATTAAGCTATTAAAATCTATATTATACGCACAGATAATATAACAGTAAGCTTTATTAGTCAATATTTTTTTATTAGGTTAAACAGTGATTGGATAACGTTTTTAATTTAAGGCCCACCCACTATTGGTCTGGCCCATCCAAAACTGGAATCCTGGCGCCGTGCCAGGTGGTGGTGGTGGTGGTTGTGACTGTCCGCCATATTGAAGCAAATGATAAAAACTTTTTCTGCTATTCCTCCAACAAATATTGCCCAATTTTGTCCAAAATCAGCTCAAACGATCTTTGGACCGAGCCACACAGAAATTATTAAACTGATTTTTGATATTCGCTACCGTTCCCGAGATATTTGTCTCAGAATGTGACATTGCCTGTATTTGTTGCCATATGCTATTTAGCTTAGCATGCCAATCAAATACGATGCTAATCAGAGGCTATTCTTTCTAATGTGGATTTTGACTATCAGATTAAACATAATTTATGTTAGTGACCAAGTGATCTTAGATGTCTAATTAGTTAACATGCTGACTAATGCTTCTGTGTGCTCATTCTCACACTGAAGGCTCTCCTTGGCAGCTTGGTGAATCAGTGTCAACTGAATGGTGCAACTTGCTATGCCACAAGCCCATAACCTTTCAGGTCGTCGGATCGAGTCCCGTGTGGGGCAACTTTATAAAATGATGTAATTTAGAGCCAATAGCTGCGGTTCTGCCTTTAAAAGCTCAAGTGTCTTGTAAAATGAAACTAACCGTTGTATGAGTGGCATGCTGTTTAAAGCAACAGGCTATATCTTTGAAGATTGTTTAATTAAATCCAGTGTGTAGCAAACATTAAACCATGTGAATTGTGCAATGTTCAAAATATTCCTATTTAAAAAAAATCATAGCCTACATCCAAACAAGCCCAAAAAATAAAATAGCCATAGGGGCTTGGCCCCCATCTGCTTACAGCTATTTATTATTATTATTATTACACATACATCATTATTTACACATTCAACGACCTAAAACATACCAACAATAAGGTAAATCTCAACAGACTATGAGGGCTAAACAGACTGGATTGTTCTAAGCAGCTTCAGGCGATGTTTAACAGGAGATGTGAGATTGTGTCGAGACTCAGTGTGAGGATGAGCAGTTAAGGTTGATGTCGCTGCATAGAGTGTCAGCAGAGTGTTTGTCCGTGAGACCTAATGATGAAATAAAGTTGCTGTGACGGAGACACTTTGAATGATGTCATTACTGGAGTCTGTGTGTGTGTTTGTGTGTGTGTGTGTTTGCGGAGGGCAGTGCTCCTGCTGACTTCCAGAAAGCCCTCCAATGCAAAACTGGAGTGTGTTTCTCAAAGCCAACTATGGTCGCAAGTGCTGTAGTTACCAGTTGAGTTCAATTAAACTTGCGATCATAGTTGGCTAACGATGCTTTTTGGAAACACACCCCTGGTCTGTTACCCATCTGCTCCTGTGTGTGTGTGTGTGTGTGTGTGTGTGCTGGCAGATGAACTGAGATAAATGAGCAAGGGGGAGAGTAAGAAGGAGAGAGAAAAGTGATGTGAGCCCCCTGGCTTATTTTTCTTTCACTCTGTAACTACCAGCTGTGCCTCTTCACACGATCACGAGGATCAGATCGCACTTACACGGCGCACATACACAGACTAATAAAAGCTTATCAAGGCCCATGTTCGTACACAAACTCCCCTCCAAACTCTAAAATGTGGGGTTCAAATGAATAATCCAAGACAAAACCAGAATAATTCAGGTGTTCTCCGGATTCATTTGAATTCATGGGTTGTGTGAACAGTCATACAATTTGGCTCTTTTGTCAAAGCCAGTAAATCTTTCGGATCAGTCAGAGATGTGTTTTGCACAAACAAATCAAACCAGATTAGCAGAGTGCTCGAAAGACAAGCACCAGGCATTTAATTGCTGGAATTGTGTGTGTTGGGTAAACATGTATGAAAGATTAGTCTGATATTCAAACCCATGGCTGTTTATAAACTAAAAGACATGTTTGTGAGAGCAAAACTCTTGTCTACTGTTCTTCCTCATGCTGGATGTTAATAGCCAGCGGTGTGTAATCAGGCGTTTATGGGGAGCTCATTATATATAACGTGTGTTAAGCCAAGTGTTGGATGGATTAACAGACGCTTTGATGTTGTTTGAGGATGTTTATTAACCTTCTCTTTTAACCATAATGTAAAACATCTGAATGTACAGGCACCAAATACCCACCGAAAAGCAGCTAAACTCAGTTTTTGGTCAGTTTGATTTTCTAAACAACAGTTGTTGGAAATGTTGTTGATGTTCTCCTTCTCTGTCTCTGTGGCCATGATGTTTGGCATGCTCAGTTACCACTGGAGGTCTCAGAAGAACCTGTGTGAGGTCAAACGTCAAGTCCCAGAGTTCACTGCCGAACAACGACACTTCATTAAAATACACACCACAGGTTTGTTATTTGAATACAAATTGAAAACACACCGTAATGCTCCACTGCAGTCAAAGGGTTCAAATAAAGTCATCTGCAGTAGAGCTGCAATTAGGAGTTAAATGGCTAATTCAGCCAAATATATTAAAAAGTCCATTCATTTTTTTTTACTCAACCTCATGTCTTCCAAACCTGCATTACTTTCTCTCTACTGTAAAACCCGAATCAAACAACATTGGACCCTCCTGGCTTTCACTATATGGGGAGGAAAGGCTGAGACATTTTATGACACATCTTTTTTGGGGGGTTACACAGTAGAAAAAAAATCGGTAACACTTTACTTTACTTTGTCCTTGTTACATGTAGTTACTGTAGTAATAATTATAAATTATGCATAATTACATGCAACTAGGCCTAAACCAAACCCGGTAGCACTTTATTTTACAGTCCTGTTCCCCTTGTACATACTATACTTATTATAGTAATTATAATAACTTGGTAATAACTAGTTACTAACACTGAACCTACCCCTAAACCTAACCTTAACCCATGCAGGTACATTATATTATATGATTATTTTATTGATCATTATAAGTACACATACTGTAAAATAAAGTGCAACCCCAAATCTAACCCTTACCCTATCATAAGTGAATTTAGTTTATTATTACATAGTCCTTAAATTCATAATTACACTGTAACACAGACATCTTAAAATAAAGTGTGACCAAAAAAATCATACAGATTTGGAACAACACGAGTGAGTAAATGATGATAGAATGTTAATTTTTGGATGAAAATCCATTACATTTTTTTCATTGAGCTGAAATGCTCAATACTCTTGTCCAGCAACCAGTATTAGACCAAAATAAACTTGTCCATATCTACATAAAACCAATTTATCTAACAGCAGAAATTGTATCACACTAGGGGCTCATGAATGCAGTTTACAGGGCGGAAAATCAATTTGAGCAGAGAACTGTACAGATAATGCTAATGATCATCTAGATGTGGAATCCTGATCACCACCCCGAGCATGTTTGGCTGTTTACAATTTTTAATGTTGCGTTTAATTGGGTATAATATCCAAACACAATACATCATTAAACAGAAAGGTACGAATTCAGACAACAGATTCTCACACGGTTGCAGAGTTCAGATGACCCTTATATTCCCAGCGACAGTACAGACAGGAATGACAGTGGAGTGTGGCGCGGAGAGAGGAGATGCTTGGACAGTCCGTCTGAAACGAAGCGCGTCACAGCTCAGTCTGGATACAGAATGAAGCCAGAGAATGTACTGTATTTGTTGTTGTTTCCTCCGTGCGCCTTTCCGCCGTCGAGTTTGACATAAATCTCGTCGCCAGAGTCCAGGTGCAGCACGGCACTGTTGCTCGCGTAGTCGTAGTTCTGATCGGCGTCTTGCGCGATGGCGCTCGCGCGAACCTGTTCAAATAAACGCACAATGTCATTCAGTGCCATTGAATTCACAGCTCTATTGATAGCCTGTAGTTTAGTAGCAAAATGAGTCGTAAAATGAACCAATCTTCACTAATAAAAAAACTTTCATTTCGTTATAATATTTGTTAGCACAGAGAAATCAATCGCCTGTAGTTGCATGTATTGAGAAATAATCAAAAAGTGCAGGGTTTAGGCCTATAATAATAATAATAATAATAATAAATTAGTAGCATTTTTGTATGACCAATCTGTTTTTCCACACCACGCGATGCATTTGTATCTTCTACCGAACATCCATATAAAACTAATTTGAAACTTGCTCACTGTGGGAATAATTGATTGACTATTTTTGTTTTTTATTTTGTTTTATTGATATACCGTCCGAACTATAAAGCTGTTGCTAAAGCGATTTATGTTCACGAGTTTGTACACGTAACTTTTGTGTTTACCGAAAACACTAGCCTATGTCTATTATGTGAGAAAAATCTTTAAGGCCCTCCATTTTTTTTTTTTTTTTTTTTTTTTTTGACCCCATTTATCATAGGTGATTTAAGTTAAGCCTTAATTAGCATATTTAGTGTTTTGCTCCTGCAAACGTTGTAGAAATACCTGTCCATTTTTACAGAGGTCTGCCCACATGCTTGTCCCGTCCCCTCCGCGCATCAGCACATGGTAGGTGAAGTAGTAAATCCCCGACACCTGACACGTAAACTTGCCAGTTGTGGGATCATAGTGATTTCCGACATTTGTTACTACATCATCAAACCGGAGCACCTCATAGCCTTCATGAGGGTTCTTGAGACCCACGTAAAACGCGATCTTGGTGTTCCCTAACGCTGGACCAACGTCTCCTGTCTCAGTCCTCGCCGTCCCCGATGTGATGCCGGTAAATCCAGGTCTGCCGGAGTCCCCAGGTGGTCCCCTTGGACCAGGTGGACCAGGTTCTCCAGGTGGACCCCTGGGTCCCGGTTTGCCCGGGCGGCCCGGTTCCCCTCTAGTCCCTTGAGCGAAAGATGGTGGGATGGCACTGAGGTCCTGCATCACCTCCAGCGCCGTGGCGCTCGGTTTGGGGTTGTACGGATCACAGATCATCCGGCAGGTGCCTATCATTTCGTAGTGCGCTGAAACCACGGAGGTTTGGACCAGAAGCGGAATTGCGATGACCAGCGCCACGATCATGACGATGCCCACGACCACGCCAATTATTCTCTTGCTGTGGAGCACCCGGGAAGCGCGCGCTAAAAAGTCCGGCTTGTTTTTGGAGGAAATGGTGACACGCACGCTTGAAAGTATGACAAGGAAAAAAAGCTCTCTTTCCTTTAAATGTATATAAAATGCACACACTCCCCTCCGTCCCACCTTCTTGTGACCTCTGGCAGAATAGCACCGTCTGTGCCAGAGATGTCAGAGAAACTATTGGCTTTGGCACGCGCGCTGGAGCGCGAGACGGAGCGGTGGTTGCGCGCAGAGAGAAGACGCACTGACTGACGTAGCAACGCTGTTGCAGTTTGGATAATAATAAACGATGCTGTGATGATAATTTCGCATTTAAGCTATGCATAAATATAGAGATGATCCGAGCGAAACAAAACATATGTTCGCGTTCAACAGAATTGGTTTTCAGCCCCCTTAATTCTCTCTATAGCCTTGCAGTTTAATTATGATAATTGCCATGGTTTAGTTTTAAGATCTGAGCAAATTTGCGTATAATTTTTTTTCATGTAAAAACACTCAAAAATTGGGAACCTAACATCCAAGTTAACTGGATTTATAGTCAAACATATTTAATATCATCGAATCAACCTAAATACTTGAATTTATACCAACAAATGTATGGCTTAAATCAGGTAGAAATAGATCTTTAAGGTAAAAATTGCAGGTTACCACTTTTTAAAGTGTACCATGATATATGAATGTGTTCAGTGCCATGGTATATAAAATTATCACTGTAACCATGGTACCACTACAATACATTTGGAAAACATTAGCATTATAATGCTTTCTTTATAGTAACCTTACAGCATGTTTCCTTCGAAAATGCATGGATACAATTTTATGCAACTTTTTTTTTTTTTTACATTATTTGTTTTGTCATTAACAATAAATTGATAAAGATTTTTCTTTGTTTCTGTTCTTGAAGATGCAGTGGAGTGTCAGTCTAAAAATTACAGAGCTCATTTATATGGAAGAAAATTAAATGGCAGCTTGCTATTTACTTTTTTACTAAATATAAGTCTGAACTTGAACATGATATTTAACATTCCCTATATGCAATTATATATATAAATATAACAGATGGAAATGGAAAAAAAAAAACATATTGGAAGATATTTGCAATAATAATATAAAAATGTATATAAAAAGTAGCAAACTAAAGATGAAAGCAGTTATTTCACAGTGGCAAAAACTAACATGCCTAAAATGTCAGAATACATTTATGTGAAATATAATGCAAAAATACACACACAAAATAATTTTTGATGCATTTCAGGGTTTTGCCTAGAGAATGCTATTTATGCATATGTACAGTATGTACCTCTTCATATATAATGATTTTGTCTTTGCACCATCATTTAGTTTAGGCATTACTGACCAAAAAAGTACCAAAAATATCAAGATATCACTATGGAACATGCAGAAAAATAATAATGAAGTAATGACTGTTTAGAGATAAAGTGATAATTCTGTCAGTGGTCCAAGATGACCGTGAGCCGGTTTATCAGTGTTTCACAGGTGCATCATCAGAAGAGAGCGAGATGAGGGAGGATTCAGAAAGCACTGAGCTGTTCTAGACTGAGTGTTTTACCTCAGGCTTTATCTAAAACTTGTGCCCCCATACAAGCTTTCGGCCTAAAAAATGTGTGAGATGTGACATGTAAGAGAGAGTCCTTGCTATTCTATTTGCTGCTCTGATTTCTTTATTTATGTGTAAAAAGTTTGTGTGTACATGAATCTGTGTGTGCATGGCTGTGTTTGTCTCTTTGTGTCATTGTGTGTGTGTTTAAACTTATCTGCTCACTGGGCTGCTGGATGTGAGTCTGACTGCTGTGACTCAGGGTTGTGTGAGTGACAGAGACCACAACCATGAATAAACTGGCACACACACATTCGCTCTCTCTTCACTCACACACGGCCATGAATATATTACCCCTTACACACATCCACTCATAAATAAACCTGTGCTCTCTCTCTCTCTATCTCTCTCACACACACACACACACACACACACACACACACTTAATCATACAGACACGCCCAGACATTTGTGTTCCGTCACCAATCACTCATAGTGTTAAAAGAGGCAGTAGCCTGAAAGGTGTCTGTGCGTGCTAGGACTTAAACGGTAGAAGGAAAACAGGAGAGTGGGTAAGATGAGCCAGATGGTAAATTAGGCCACCTCCTGTACACTCTGAAAGGAAATGACCACAGCTTAAATAAATGCATGGCTGCAACTTGCAAATTAAAAATTCAAATTTACTGATTTTATTAATCCTTTTAATTTGCAAACATTATTGCAATTACTGTACTAATACCAGTGACAAGTAACATTTTACTTGTTCATTATGGGTACACTATGTAACTTTTGCCCCTCTAGCAGTTAAACACAATCCAAAACTGCATGCATTTTGTGCAAGAACATTGTTTTGGTTGTGCTTCGACTCTGCGTGACTGTGCTGATGAATATGGTTATCCTACTGCTCATAAAACATTCACTACTAGGTTAAGAGATATAACCAGCTTACATGGAAAGGGTACAAGGGCATTTCTAAGCCGGGATTGATGCAGGAACTGTGTGGAGACTGATTGCGTCCTCCAAGCGACAAAAGTCACAGTGCGGGCCGTCGGCCAGACAATGTCCACCTTGATGGTCAAGGAGCGCCATTTCTTGTTGGACCTGGCTGAGATGAAGGACGCAGAGGAGAACTGGCCCCCCGACTGAGCCTGGTTTCTCCCAATGTTTTTTTTCTCCATTCTGTCACCAGATGGAGTTTGGGGTCCTTGCCACTGTTGCCTCTGGCTTGCTTAGTTGGGGACACTTAATATTCAACAATATTATAGTTTTGACTGTACTGACACTGTTGTATGACAACTGAACTGAGCTAGACAGAACTGCTTTTTAGATTAAATGAACTAATTAAATAATTGATGATCTTTGCCCGGCAGCTCTCTGCAATCCAGAAGCAGACTGCCATACTGGGCGTGCTCTGGCAGTGAACGACACCCCACTTCCTCACTCCCAGCCACCCTTTCTTTCACCACAGGCAGGGAGTCTGCGTTTCGAGGACACACTGCTTCCTCACGCCTCCTTAGCCAGTCCCTCACGGGACCCATGGAGCCAGGTAAGTATCACACCACAATCACTGCCTTTACATGCGGAGAATGGGAGCCTGGCTAGCCATTCCCGGCTATGCGATTCAGTTCATAAGGCGCAAAGCGGTGGGTTACGGCCAATCTTGTATCTGCGTGTCTTGAATCGGGCTCTTCACAAACTCCTGTTCAAGATACTCAAGCAGAAACGTGCGATTGACCTGAAGGACATGTACTTTCATGTCTTTTTTTTTCATGATTTTACCTTGACACAGACCGTTTCTATGCTTTGCTTTCGAGGGTCGAGCATATCAGTACAAGGTCCTCCCCTTTGGGCCATCCCTGTCTCCCCGCAACTTTACCAAAGTTACGAAGGCTGCTCTTACCCCGCTCAGGGAAGTGGGAATTCACATCCACATTAACAATCTCGACGACTGGCTCATTCTAGCTGCCTAAATATGAACAGCCTAAATATGTTCCACTGAAACTATTTTAGAGGCTCCTGGGGCATATGGCATCCGCAGCCGCGGTAACTGCACTCGGATTTATGCATATGAGAAGGCTACAGCACTGGCTACATGGCACTGCGGCATACTCCTGTCTCCAAACATTCAGCCCCTGGTCAGAACTTGCCTTTCTACTTACTGGAGTGCCCTTAGAATAAGTGTCCAGGCATTTTGTTGTGCAATGGGCATGCAGCTTTGGGCTCCTGGACGGGACCTTGACTGCAGCGGCATACCAATTGCCTGGAGTTGCTGGTAGTGCTGTTTGCCCTGAGCCGGTTTCGACTGTTGCTTCAGGGCAAGCACGTGTTGGTCCTGCGACTGTTGCGTATGTCAACCGCCAAGGCGGGGTACGCTCATGTTGCATGTCACAACTCCTCCTCTGGAGTCAGCAGTGGCTCAAGTCGCTTTGCGTCGTTCACGCCGAGCTCAATCGTGCGGCTAACACACTCTTACAACAGCTCATGCTCCCGGGAGAATGGAGTCCCCACCCCTTGGTGGTCCATCTGATCTGGAGTCAATTCAGGGTCACAGGTAGACCTGTTTGTCTCCCAGAAGTCCTCCCTTTACCAGTTCTATTCCCTGACCGAGGAGATCCTCGGCACAGATGCACTGGCACACAGCTGGCCCGTGGCCTACACAAGTATGTGTTTCCCCCAGTGAGCCTGCTCACACAGACACTGAGTGTGGTCAGGGAGGACGAGGAGCGGGTCTTGTTGGTTGCGCCTTACTGGCCCACCCGGACCTGGTTCTTGGACCTGATGCTCCTTGTGACAGCCCCACCCTGGCGGATTCCCCTCTGGAAGGACCTGTTTTCTTAGGGACCGGGAACCATATGGCACCTGCATCCAGACCTCTGGAACTTCCACGTGTGGAAAGGACCTCTGGACAGGACGCGGAGGACTAAAGTGGCCTATCACCGGCAGTTGTAGACACCATCACTCAAGCTAGAGCCCCCTCTACCAGGCGCGCTTATGCTTTGAAGTGGATTCTGTTCGCTGAGTGGTGTTCTTGCTGGTGGGAAGACCCGCAGAAATGCCCGATCAGTTCTGTGATTTCCTTCCTGAAAGAGAGGTTGGATCAGAGGCTGTCCCCCTCCAGCTTGAAAATGTATGTTGCCACCATCGAAGCACATCACGATGCAGTTGATGGTAGGTCACTGGGAAAGCACGATCAGGTCATCATGTTCCTGATAGGCAACATGAGGTTACATTCTCCCAGACCGCACCTCATCCCCTCATGGGACCTCTCTGTGGTCTTTTCTGGTCTACAGAGAGCTCCTTTTGAACCGCTGGAGTCAGTCGAGCTCAAGATCCTGTCTCTAAAGAGAGTGCTCCTGTGTAGGAGGATGTTTGAAAATATAATTCATGGTGACTTGTTTTATATAGTTACAGTAAGTGCATCGATTTTAGCACTGTGTTATTGCATAGTGGCAAACCCAAGTAAACACTGTCTCATCTTGTGCACTAAAAAAACTATCAGTTGAATTTAGACTGCCCTGAAATGCAGAAGGATATTAAAATGGCAGTTTTCTGCTTAAACCTTTGTGTTTTACAGGTGTAGATGGCCCTTTTTTGTGGTACTGCACCACAAAGAGGTGGAGTCAGCTGCACTGACTCCACCTCTGCCACAAACAGGCCTAATTATGTCAAAAGTACTTGTGCATGTTTGACCATATGTGTGTTGTTTGCAGATGAGAGTTTCTCTGTTTTTACAATGCTGCCTGCTTTATAAAAGTCAGAGCGATGAAGACAGTACAGATACAGAGAGAGGATAGTGTGTGTGAGAGAGAGAGTTTGGTTTTGTATGTTATAATGAGTCATAATGTTTTCATTCTATTGTCATTTGTCCTGCCTTTCACACACACACACACACACACACACACACACAAACACAGAGACCTAGGATCTAAATGCAGCGATTGAGCAGGATCCAAATGCAGCGATTTATTAATGATATATAACAAAGGTACAACTAACTCTTAAAACACAGACCTACAAACACATTTGAGAACAATGAGGGAATCACAAAGGGAAACAGGATCAGGACAAGGAAATGTAAACTAAAAGCCTACACAGCAAAACAAAAGCACAAGGAACACAGAATACATTACAAAATATTACAATTTTTCTCACACACACCTATTGGTAAGCATCAACTTTAAGAGACCTATACACATGCATTCTATGGACTCACAGAGATTAATTCATACAGTATTAGGGCTGTCAAGTGATTACAATTTTAATCAAATTTATTACATGATGTGCCAATTAATCTAAATGAATTGCACATAAATTTTCAAGAAATTACATCCCCCCATTGTTTTCCCCCAAAATAGAATTTATTACTCAAACTTTAGGCTACAACGGACATATTTTTTTTTTTTTTTTTTTTTTAGAAGCTGAATTGTTATTTAGATATATTTACAGACCAAAACCGTTTGGTTACCAACATTCTTCAAAATATCTTATTTTATGTTCTGCAAAAGAAAGACGAACAGGTTTGAAACGACATGAGGGTGAGTAAATGTAAATAAACAGAATTTTAATTTCTGGGCAAACTATCCCCAAAATATGAAATTATTTTTTTCAATGAAATGATACTCTAAATAAGAAACTAAAACGGCAAGTAGGTGGAGGTAAATGTCTAAATGAGTAAGTCATTAGGTGCTTCTCAATACTCAAATTGATGCTTTCTTGATTCCTCTCTCCTCCGTCCTCCAGCCTGTGACCTGGAAAATGATCAAAGTTAGTCATCTTAAAGGACATCTCAGTTCTCTAATTGAACTGTGAGGAGGCGAGGAACGAGGAGTGAGAATGTTACAATTAATTGCTCCGAGACAAGAAGGTTGAGGATCCAAATGCAGTTTATTGTACAGAGGGTAATCCAAAGACGTAATACAGTAAACATTCAAGAGGTCATTAACACACAGTAAGCAGTCCAAACAAATCACAGGGCACAGGGACACAGGCAAATAGGAAAATCCAAGAACAGGCAGAGATCAAAACCATGAACATGGGAACAACAGACAGAATGCTAAACAAGACTTTGCAGGGAATGAATGAGAAAACCAGTCTGATATAGGGTAAGCTAAACAGGGTAATGACACACAGGTGGATGTAATCATGGCTGATTAGTCTGGGCAAAGGATTATGGGGAATGGAGTCTGTGATAGTGTGGTGATTGTCGGGGGTGGAGTGTCCTCTGGTGGTAATCACGGGCTCTCTCACCGGGGATCGTGACAGAGGAAGCTTCCAGAGGAGCGATGAGCGAGGAAGCACAGGTGTATCCTATGCAGAAGTCTTTCTTGGCGAGAAACCTGACGTACATATACATTCTCCTCCCCCTTCACATCTTTCACAATAATTGTAATTTGTGTTTTATCTTTGTAGTTTAAATAAACCATAAATCTCATCTATTTCAACAGGGCAGTTTGCTTTATTATTATTTATTATGAATTTCTTAAATATCCAAACATACAACATAAAGGCAGATCCCTTGTGTGCAGCTGATGACGTTGTGAAGTGACACTTGAGTGATCAAGAATATTAAAATGTACAATTAAGATTGCCTTTGATTCCTCCATCCTCATGTTCTTTCCTTGCAGCCTTCCCTCGCATCCTACAGGGGGAGGAGCTGAGACGCGAGGAAAGGAGGCAAGGAAAGGAAACTCGGATGCACAATTACAGTTTTTCTCGATTGCTTAAACACTATAACCAGGCTTTTGAACTAAAATTTCAAAACCATAATGCCATTTATCAAAAAGCACACCCATTTCCCTAAACTATGAACACTATTCCCTGTTTTGACACATGAGTCAGATTTGTTGAACTGTCACTACAAAATTCTTCACACAAATCCCTTCATTTCTCATTGCCTAGACCACAGGTGTCAAACTCAGTTCCTGGAGGGCCACAGCCCTACAGAGTTTTGTTCCAACCCTGCTTCAACACACACACACACACACACACACACACACACACAAACACACACACACACACACACACACACACCTGCAGTTTTCAAATAAGCCTGAAGGACTTGATTAGCTGATCAGGTGAACTCTGCAGGGCTGTTGCCCTCCAGGAACTGAGTTTGACACCCCTGGCCTAGACCATGTTGTCATGTATAAAGCACTAGCATTCAATATTGTTCACTCAAGTCAGCACAGCTTCAGCTCAGTTAGCACACAATTCCCAAGTGGAAACACTAAGAGTCAAAATTGATCACACACCAATCAGATCCTTCAATGGATAGATAAAAGGGCCCAAATCAGTTTATTGAGTTTTGGAACAATGGATCCAGAAAGACATGAAGGAAGAGATCGAGGAGGGATAAGGAGGAGGAGGAGGATGAAGGGCAAGAAGACAAGCAGTCTCAGATGAAATTCAAGCCACTCTAGTTGCCCATGTCTTTGTCAATGGTATGACTATGACGGAGGCTCGGCTACGAGTAAGGCCAAATTTGAGTCGCTTTACCGTCGCCTCGAGAACCTTCAGGGAGGTGTGGTGGCAAACAAAATTCTATCACTGAATAAGAGACAAACATTTCCAATAGTCTTTGATGAGGTTTATTTTCTTGCAAGAAAAGGCCAGCAGTCATACAGTCACACAGAGTGACACAGAGTGTGACAGTGAAGAGAGGGCATCCTTTCTCCTTTATAGTCTTGACTCCCAGAATGTGGAACCATACATGAAACATTCTTAGACTTGTTCATCATATTGTATCCTTGAGTGGAGGCCCTCCTGTCAAGTACCAACATTCTTTACCATTCCAATTATACAATTATAATTATAGAATAAGATTTGTGTGTGCTCTTTTACTGTCATATGATGGTCACACACATCTTACAGTTTTTTTACGATTGCTATGACAGATTTTTCAGTACTTTTAACAATTTTCCAAAACTCTTAACACAGTTAGCACTACATCCTTCTGTGTAAGCAATACTATTACAGTTTTTCTCGATTGCTTAAACACATTTCTTGAAACTATGCCTCGTATTCTCAAAACTATAAACACAAATCCATAACGTCTCACCCAGTTCCCCAAACATCCTATTTTCAGGTCAAAATGAAGCTCTACACTCAAAACCATTCACTCTTGCTGAAAAACCAAACTTTGCCCTCAGACAGGACACACAAGCCCTCAAAATCACACACACTACAACATAGTCTAACACACTGGTGCAATAAATTCAAAACAACATTTCCAAAACTGGTAAGTTATGTTGCTTGTGGTTCCCCCCTCACAAACCTTTTCACATGATGAACACAAAAGACACAACCAATGGATACATTGGCACATTTTTATTCATACACAGAAAACACACACACACACAAATATTTTTTTTTCCTGTTTTACTCTTTTTTTTTACTCTTTTTTTTTTTTTACTCTCTCCTCTAATTTTTTTTATTTTTATATTTACTTACAGTAAGATGTGTGTGACCAACATATGACAGTAAAAGAGCACACACAAACCATATTCTAATATGGAATTTAAATTGTATTGGAATGGTAAAGAGTGTTGGGACGTGACAGGAGGGTCTCCACTCAAGGATACAATATGATGAACATGTCTAAGAATGTTCCACATATGGTTGAAATACCATCATTTGCCTAGAAAGATAACATTCTGGGAGTCAAGACTATAAAGGAGAAAGGATGCCCTCCTTCACTGTCACACTCTGTGTCACTCTGTGTGGCTGTACGACTGCTGGCCTTTTCTTGCAAGAAAATAAACCTCATCAAAGACTATTGGAAATGTTTGTCTCTTATTCAGTGATAGGATTGTGTTTGCCACCACACCTCCCTGAAGGTTCTCGAGGCGACGGTAAAGCGACTCAAATTTGGCCTTACTCGTAGCCGAGCCTCCCTCATAGTCACACCATTGACTAACACATGGGCAACTAGAGTGGCTTGAATTTCATCTGAGACTGCTTGTCTTCTTGTCCTTGCCCTTCCTCCTCCTCATTCTTATCCTTCTTCCTTCATGTCTTTCTGGATCCATTGTTCCAAAACGCAGTAAACTGATTTGGACCCTTTTATATATCTATTGAAGGTTCTGATTGATGTGTGTTAAATTTTGACTCTTAGTGTTTCCACCTGGGTAATTGTGTGCCAACTGAGCTGAAGCTGTGCTGACTTGAGTGAACAATTTTGAATGCTAGTGCTTTCTAAATGACAACATGGTCTAGGCAATGAGAAATGAAGGGATTTGTGTGTAGAGTTTTGCAGTGACAGTTCAACAAATCTGACTCATGTGTCAAAACAGGGAATAGTGTTCATAGTTTAGTGAAATGGGTGTGCTTTTTGATAAATGGCGTTATGGTTTTGAAATTTTAGTTCAAAAGCCTGGTTATAGTGTTTAAGCAATCGAGAAAAACTGTAACATTTCTTGTTGCTTTAACACAAATGGCATACAATTAACACAAATTTAAAATGCTTGAACTTCTTTTACACACAAGCTCAAACAAGACCAAAACAATGGATTTTTACTGCCAAATTTACCAATGCTTTAACACTGTATGTCAGAACAGATAACACCATGCTCTAAACCTAACCTTACAGGCTAAAGTCAAGGTAAACAGCTGTTTATATTGTGAACTGAAACACAAATATATCCCCTGTATTTTATTCTATTGTTACTGAGAAACAGCTGATTGAATTATGCAAATAGATAATTAGAAGATGACTCCTTTTTTTTTATTCTTCTGGTGCTTTTTCTGTTCGTATATTTTGTATTTTCACATAATAAATGGCAGCTATAGTGCATATTTTTGTTATCTTGCAGTAATGTCCTTTTGCAAATAAAGTCTTTATTGCAGCAATTCTTAGTTTTTTCATTAACCGTACATTCTGTAAAGCACTCTGAGATGGGTCTTTTTTTATCGAATTTCTGCAGCAAAAGACCTAAACCCAACAAAACAAAAATGTAGAGAGGCTTCAAAAGAAACTGCAGTGCAAAACACAATCTATGATCAATACAATATACTGTCTGTTGTATAAGGGCATACATATAAAATAATGCAGTTTCTGTAATTCCATCTGATGCTAGTGTTTTTATGACATTGTGCTATGATTGACTAAATGTTCCTGTTGGACGAGAACATATGTTAGTGTTTTGAAAAATTATTTGATTTTGAGACATGTTTGCAGTGTTTTGGTAGACATAGTGTATTGTTGCTAGTGTATTATTGTATTTTGAAAATTAGTGTTGGAGTTTAGTTTAGTGTGATTTTGAGCATGAAATTAACTGTTTTGCTAATTGTGTGTTGTAAGTGTGTTGGTGCGTTAAGAGTTTAGGAAATTTGTTAAAAGTATTGAAAAAATTGTCATAGCGATTGTAAAAAAACGTAAGTAAACATAATTTATTTATTTTTTTAGGAAAGAGTAAAAAAAAAAGAAGAAGAGTAAAAGTTTGTGTGTGTGTGTGTTGTACTGTGTAGTACATGAATGAATAAAAATTCATTCATGGGGGGGTTGGGGGGGGGGGGGGGGGGGGTTGTGTGTTTTTTTTGTGTTAAAACAGTGTGTTAGACTATGTTGTAGTGTGTGTGATTTAGAGGGCTTGTGTGTCCTGTCTGAGTGCAAAGTTTGGTTTTTCAGCAAGAGTGAATGGTTTTGAGTGTAGAGCTTCATTTTGACCTGAAAATAGGATGTTTGGGGAATTGTGTGAGACGTTATGGATTTGTGTTTACTGTTTTGAGAATACGAGGCATAGTTTCAAGAAATATGTTTAAGCAATCGAGAAAAACTGTAAGAAATGAGAGGCACCCATTGAGTCATTAATTCATTCAATTCATTCAAACAGCTGATACATTCAGGAATGAAGTAAATGCCTCTCTTTATGAATGTGCCATTGGATCATTGGTTCACCAGACTAATTAGTTCAAAACACGGATTCATTCAGAAACGAAACACCGTTGTGCTGCTCGGAGACACACAACAGTTCTGCTGTTGGCAAAATTGAGCAAAAACAGACAATATTGTGTCTAAAACACAACACAATATTAACTTCTTATTTATTGAACTATTGTATAAAATCAATAGGGCAATCACATTTGCACTTGTGCTATTCCGGACAAAAGCAGCACTTCATTTCGATCGTGTGATATTGCGCTCGTTACTCGTGTGATATTGCTTAAAAATATCTGAAGTCCTTGTAGGAGTCGGAGTCATCTCTTCACAGGTGTTGGGCATCTGAAGTCTACATAAGAAGCTGGATCCAAACCGGAGCTGATGGACTCTCTATAGTAAACTCCGGATGGGCATCCCGAGATAAAACAGAAAAACAAATGGAAAGCAATTAGCGTAGCTGCTTTTCATAACAGTAAGCAAAGACAATCATGTGCATTTGATCTGATGTAACTGGAGTACCAAGTTATGTGATGCATTATGTGAATGCTTGGGTAAAGAGATGTGATTTAAACTGGGAGAGTGAGTCTGAGCCCCGAACATTATCAGGAAGTATAATCTGATAGTATTCTTCCTGATAGTAATTATCTGTAATTATCCAGAGTTTAGGAGCCAAATGTGAAAACGCTCTCCCTTCTTTAGTGGACTTAGATATTCTAGGTACAACCAGAAGCCCAGAGTTTTGTGACCTTGCACATGCGTGATGGATTGTAAGGCAATAGAAGATCAGTTAAACACAGGAGCTAAATCATTTAGGGCCTAATAGGTCAGTAGCAATACTTTGTAATTGATACAGAAGTCAATAGTGTAGAGATGATATGTGAACAACACATGTAAAAGGCTGTCTGTTCTTGGAAGAAGTGGAAATTACTCTGATGAAAAATATCGCCACCTGCTGTCAGCCACTCACCACTGAAAATCACATCAAGGGGAACATTTTAACAGATGTATTTCACCAAACTGGGTGAAGAATGTATGATTGTATTTAGTGTTTAAAGCTGCTTTAATCATATTTGATATACAGTTTACCTAATAATCCTGTTCAAAGGCAGAGAATGAAAACTGTCAGACAATAACACACTTCTACATACTGACAGACAACAAAACCCACATCAACTGCTTGCATGTGCACACACACGCATACTCACACTCACTCACAAACACACGCACACATACACACACATGTTTAAATGTCAGTGTGCCGATAGCAGTGAATGTCTCCTGCTCAGGACTATGGTGCGCAGTGAACCCTGCATACACTGTAACAAATTTCTGTAGTTTTCACAGCATTATTACTGTAAAATCAGCAAAAGCTTACTGTAGAATCTGTATACAGCATGTTACTGTAGATCTGCAAAGCATCATGGTCAATTTTCAATGGCGGGTAAATTCTACAGTAAACATATTTTTTCTGTGAATCACAATACAGCAATTTCTAGAGGATTTTTTTTTTTTTCAGCCATGGAAAGCTGAAAAGCTACGAGATTACACATTTTTATCGGAATTTTAACTTCAGAAAGGTAACTTTGATGATTTATTTCCACAGTTTACTCTTGTTAAGTTACCTATTTGTTTAACTTTAAGAGTGCACCGAGAGAGAGAGAAGTACCGAGCGGCCCACTTCCTAGTAAACTCGTGTCTTGTGTGCATTTTATTACCAAAAAAAAAAAATCTATATATATTTGCGCATAATTTCGATAGATTTTCTAATCTGGCAACATTCGATAACGTCATCATGAATAAAAATTAAATTGGAATTAATCTGTTGTGATGTAACGTTATCTGTTGGTGCGCTAGCCGGAAATATGATCCCGTACACTTGGATAATTTTTCTCTTGCTTGCTGAAGTCAACTGTCACCGCCGACGAGTCGACGACACTGCGTGCGCGTGAAGCACTGAAGCCAGCCGACTCCCGACAGAAAACGCAGCTAGAGGTAAGACTTAACACATTTTTCATAGGATTATGATTTTTCTGAACCTCATCGCATTGCAGAAAAGAGATTGTTGATAGCCTAATTTGAAGCGCCATTCCCGACATGTGTGAGCATATTACGTTAGCTGCTACAAAAGATTTGTCTTATCTGCAACATTACATTTATAACGTCTTCAGTTTGATTAAAGAGTACGTTTAGCATTGTTGAATAAAATTAATTTGTAATTATGTATGTGTTGGTGCGGTAACGTTAGCTATTTGAATAATCTCACTCGTTTTTTTTTTTTTTTTTGCCTGCTGCTAACGTTGCCGCCAGAGGAATCAGACATTTAAGCGGGCCGAGTCAAAAGAAAACGCAGCCACAAAACTTAATTAAAATACGACATTTTAAAGGATAACTTTAAAGTTATTTCCTCCCCCAACCTTCACCAACTTCATCGCTTGCAGAGGGTAAAGTTAGCCTAACTTACACTGTTGGTAGCCTAATTTGAAGTGCCATTCTCGACTTGTGGGAGAATACTGTATGTATTAATATTGTTCTTATCTGGCAACATTACATTTATAACGTCTTCAGTTTGATTAAAGAGTACGTTTAGCATTGTTGAATAAAATGAATTTGTAATTATGTATGTATATGTTGGTGCGGTAACGTTAGCCGTTTGAATAATCTCACTCGTTTTTTTTTTTTTTTTTTTTTTTTTTTTTTGCCTGCTGCTAACGTTGCCGCCAGAGGAATCAGACATTTAAGCGGGCCGAGTCAAAAGAAAACGCAGCCACAAAACTTTTAATTAAAACACGACATTTTAAAGGATAACTTTAAAATTATTTCCTCCCCCAACCTTCATCAACTTCATCGCTTGCAGAGGGTAAAGTTAGCCTAACTTACATTGTTGGTAGCCTAATTTGAAGTGCCATTCTCGATTTGTGGGAGAATACTGTATGTATTAATATTGTTCTTATCTGGCAACATTACATTTATAACGTCTTCAAGTTTGTTAAGGAGTAACGTTAGCTTTGTTGAATAAAAATTTATTTGAAATTGTGTATTAATGTATGTGTTGGCGCGGAAGCCGTTTGAAAAATCACTCGGTTTTTTTTTTTTTTTTGCTTGCTAAACTTGGCGCCTAAAGAATCAGACATTTAAGCGGGACGGCTGATTCGAAAGTTTTATTCATTCGAGAGTTTTATTAATGACTCGTGAAAGCATAATAATATACTCGCACTGTATTAAGATTTTTCGAGATCTTACTCTTTCTTTTATTTACCATTTGGTTCTTTTCTTTCAGGTTGCAGCAAAGACAAGGCCTCAGCAATCGTTCCAGGTACATAAGTGACATGAACTAGCATGCATACAATGTTTTTCAAATGCAAACAATGTTGTTTCTCTTCGGACACAATCCCTAGATATGTCAAACACGTTAAAGTGCACAGAAACCGTGCAAACTTCAGGTATCCATGTGGGATTTCGAAATGTCCTTGTAATTTCAAGACATTTTGTGCGTTACAGACACACATGTACCGAAATCACTCAAAACATAAACCAGCTAGATCTCAGAAGTGTGTGAATTTGAATTGTCAGGTTGAGGAATGCACTTTCAAATCTTCACATCTTTCAAGTCTCTGTGAGCATTTAAATATGCATATTAGGGATGGGGAAAAGATTGTTTGCCCTATCAGCACTTGTCAGAAGCTCTTCAGTGTCAGATCCTCATTCACCTCACATTTAAGCAGGAAACATGCAAAGGATTTGGTAGCATGTAGAGATGGAGGTGTAAACAGTGATGATGCAGCTATGCATGATGATGCTGTTGAGATGGGAAATGATGACATGACTGAGACTATAGAATTTCCTGAGGTTGGTAATTATTCAGGAGATGTTGAGAGAGACAGGAATGTTTTTCTTACCAATTTGGCCCTTTTTTACTTGAGAATGCAAGCAAAGATGCTTTTACCTGCTTCCACAATATCCACTCTGATAGAAGAGTTTCAAGAACTATGCACAAATGCAATGTCACAGATGTTTGTTCGACTTCGTGAAGAACTGTCAAACCTTGACATTCCCGATGAAAGGATTTTTAATATCATAGATGGTCTGTCAAAAGATAACTTATTAAAGATGTATAATGAGGGCATGTTCAGATCAGATGCAACCAGGAAGACATATTTTAAGAACAATTTCCATTATATTGAGCCCATACAGGTTCATCTTGGTTTTGATGCTTCTGGTAAAGAACGATTTTGCCAGTATGTCCCAGTGAAAGACACTCTAAAAGCCCTGTTGAACCTGCCATCAGTGAGAGAGCAATATAATGTGTCAAAAATGCACTTGCCAGAAGATCCAAATGTGCTTGAGGATGTGAGAGATGGTAAGACTTTCAAAGAAAATAGCCTTTTACAAGAGTTTCCTTCTTCAGTTTCTGTTATCTTGTATCAAGATGCATTTGAAGTAGTGAATCCTCTTGGATCTGGCAAAAAGAAACACAAGCTCCTAGCTGTGTATATGACACTGAGTGAGATATTGCCACATAACAGGTCATCCATTGACCCAATGCAATTAGTCATGCTGTGCAGGGAGTCTGATTATCAGTTTTTTGGACAAGAGAAAGTTTTCTCCTCCCTTGTGAAAGACTTAAAAGACATTGAGCAATCTGGTATTACTTTGGAAACAGGCCAGACTGTGAAGGGGGTAGTAATTGCAATTGCAGGTGACAACCTGGGGTCGCATTCACTTGGAGGTTTTACTGAGAATTTCAGCAAGAGCAAAAACTTCTGTAGATACTGCCTTATAGCCAGAGACAGATTTGTAAACGAACCTACTAAGCTAGGCCCAGCAAGGACAGTAGAAAACTACAGGAGCAGTGTGGCGAAGTTGTCTATGGGATCTGAAAACTGTGTAGATGGAGTAAAAAAAGACTCAGTTTTCAATTCTTTACAGCATTTCCATGTATGCCAACCAGGACTTCCTCCATGTCTTGGTCATGATCTTTTCGAAGGGATTGTATCTGTGGATCTTCAACTGTATCTTAAACATCTTGTGGCCATTGGGAAGCACTTCACATTTGTGCAGTTGAATAGGATGGTCTCTCAACTTAAGTTCAAAGGTAGTGATGCTAATAACCGACCTTGTGTGATTAGAGCTGATGGAGAGAAATTGGGAGGAAGTGCAGCACAGAACTGGTGCTTGTTGCGTCTTCTCCCTATCCTTGTTGGTAAACGTATCAAGAATCCACTTGAAGATCAAGTTTGGCAGTTGTGCCTCAAGCTGAGGGAGATAGTAGAACTTGTCTGTGCTCCCAAAATCCATACCAATCAAGTAGCCTATCTGAAGCTACTTGTTGAGGAATATTTGGAATCTAGAGCAGCTATTTTTTCAGACAGACCATTAAAGCCAAAACACCACTTCCTCCTTCACTATCCAGACCTTATAATTAAATTTGGCCCTCTTATTCGCCTCTGGACACTCCGCTTCGAAAGCAAGCACACATATTTTAAGCAGTGTGCACGGAAGCTCCATAATTTCAAAAACCTATGTAGCACTTTGGCAGAAAGGCACCAATTACTACAGGCCTATTTACACTCAGGGAGCTTTTTTCCAGGCATTCTTCAAGTAGGCCAAGCCAATGAATTTGATGATCAAATGTACAATGTTGCCATTCAAGAAGCTGTAAGACTAAGTGGTATTAAGAAACAAAACACAGTAGAAACAGTTTCTGCCACATACAAGGGAACTACCTACAGGAAAGGAATGGCTGTACTTCTCAATGTTAATGACAGGGGTCATGAGCTTGGTAGGATTGTTGTTCTTCTGGTCAGTGAGGAGAAGGTTCATTTTGTTTGTGAAAAGTCTCAATCAGTGCCAGCCTTGGATCTTGGTGTTCACATCTTGCAGCATGACACACAGAAACATTATGTTTGCGTTAGTGTGGACACCCTTGCTGATTATTACCCACTTCCAGTTTACAACTTTGATCACCTTGATGTTTTTGTGCTTCATCATTCTGTTTTTTCAGGTGAAGTATAATGGAAGCCAGCATTAAAAGTGTCCTCTCCTATCTGGAAAATGAGTCACTGGAAAAGATTCTACAACATTTGTCAAGCATTGGGGTTAGGACAGCTGATGACATGGAATTCATAAAAGAAGATGATTTGAAACACCTCCTGACACCAGTGGACTGCAGGAAACTACTGCATGCCTTCAAAAGAAGAGGTAAATTGTAGTATTAAAATTATATTTCACCAAAAAATTTAAATTGTCATCAATTACTCACTCATGTCGTTCCAAACCCATAAGTAGTTTGTTCATATTTAGAACACAAAATGAAGATATTTTAAATTTTCTGTTCCTTCATTGAAATTCTGCTTACCCAAAACTTATAAAGCTTCATGCTTCAAAACTTAAAATAAATCCAGATATATGGGGTAGTTCAATTTAAGTATTCTGAGGAGACACACTGGCTTTATAGTTAACGGATTTAATTTAGAATTTTATTCACCTATAAACGTTAACTAATGAACATACAGCACTCAAAATTTGTAAACATAAGCTCAACTGTACTTGCTTGATGCATGAGAACAAACCTTCATGCTCCATGTTTGGTGATCAATGTTTTTATGTGAATAAAAGCCTAAATTAAACACATTAAGTGATTTGTTATTACTTTAATAATTTCAGTTAAATAATGAAATCCGTTTAAAAAATACAATGCATATGAATTCCAAAACCAGCAGTCATACAATATTGACTATACACATTTATTAGATACAGCTATGTAAAAAGTTTTTGACAAGATGTATATGTTTTCGTAAAAGCCTTGAATTATTGTGATAGCTACTCCATGCTTTTTCTATTTTAGATACACAGCACAACACGCAGCAACATGACTGTACCATGGAAACTTCTGCTGAACCTGACTATTTTTTGACTTTAACACCTGTACCTTATCCTGAAACCTCACCCAATTCAGAGCTTGTATTGGAACCTTCAAGCCATGTTTCTGTGCAGAATAGCACTTGGGTTTCAACATTTTCTGTGCCGTGGGAGAAAACACATGAAAGCTTGAGAAGGTGTCTTGCACAGAGGAAACGACCAAAAGCTGCAGATAGACGGCATATGGTGAGAGTCATTGCAGAAGCAATAAGACAGGTTTGCTTGAACCCCCCATTCAGGCAGTGTGCTGAACTGGCTAAGAGCATTGTGGATAAATATCCTGAGTCTTTTGAAGACCGAACAGAAGAGGGAGAACAGCTTGGCAATGGATATTACACTTTAAGCAAACAACTGAGGATAAGGATCGATTTTTTAAACAGAGACAATACCCTAACACGACTTCGAAAACCAAAACGAATGGTCCCTGCCGTGGATGAAGACCTGCCTGGACCATCAAGAAAGTGTGCCAAAACTGATAGCTACGGCTGTGTCAAATGGCAGCCATCACAGCTGCCTGAAGGTGAAAATAGAGAGTCTCTCTATGAGAAGAAAATAGAGTTAATGACTATTTATTCCAAGGAGGGACAAAGAGGTGCAGACCAGAAGCGAGTCAATGATCTCATGACATTACTGTATGAGCAACAGCGTCGTGACATTAATGCAACTCCTTCACCAACCCTGTCAGATTTACAGAATGAGTGGCCATTTCTCTTCATCCAGAAGTTTTTACTACAGCACTTCTGCACATTGACAGGAATTGAGCTGGAATCAAGACTACGAGAATCACTTGCTGGCAAAGGGAAAAGAGTGCTACAATATTTCAATAGTCAACTTTTGAAATGGAACAAGGAAGTGAAGGCAGTCCTTCATGGCATCGAGAGACAGATGGAAGACATGGATCCTGGACTTTCTGCAATTGTAGTCATGATTGCTTACTTCAAAGAAAAGGAAGAAGCTGTTTTCCTCTTGGCTGATGCAAGTATTTTTTGTACAGTATTGCCACACACTTTCTCTTATGAATATTGTACTTGTGATTTCTAAAAGTGTTTTTTCTGTTTATTTTGTGTTACAGGAAACTTCCACCCAAGCAGACATTGAGGCCCAGATTTCCCTGCCAAGCACTCCAAGGCTCATCATGCTCGGTAAGATCCCACACACACACACACACACACACACACACACTCACTGTCCCTCGCTCACTCACTAGCGCTCACTCACTCGTGCACACACATACACTCACTCACTTACTTGCGCTCACTCACTCGCGCACACACACACACACACACTCACTCACTCGAGCACGCACACACTCACTCACTCGTGCACACACATACACTCACTCACTTACTTGCGCTCACTCACTCGCGCACACACACACACACACTCACTCACTCGAGCACGCACGCACTCACTCACTCGTGCACACATACACTCACTCACTTACTTGCGCTCACTCACTCGCGCACACACACACACACACACACACTCACTCACTCGAGCACGCACACACTCACTCACTCGTGCACACACATACACTCACTCACTTACTTGCGCTCACTCACTCGCGCACACACACACACTCACTCACTCGAGCACGCACACACTCACTCACTCGTGCACACACATACACTCACTCACTTACTTGCGCTCACTCACTCGCGCACACACACACACACACACTCACTCACTCGCGCACACACACACTCACTCGAGCACGCACACACTCGCGCACACACACACACTCACTGTCCCTCGCTCACTTACTCACTTGCACACACACACTCGCGCACACAAACTCACTGTCCCTCGCTCACACACACTCGCTCACTTGCGCGCACACTCGCACTCTCACTCGCGCGCGCACACTCGCACTCTCACTCGCGCGCGTACACACACACACACACACACACACACACTGTCCCTCGCTCACTCACTAGCGCTCACTCATTCGTGCGCACACACACATACACTCACTCACTTACTTGTGCTCACTCTCGCACACACACACACACACACACACTCGCGCACACACACTCGCTCACTGGCGCGCACACACACACTCACTGTCCCTCGCTCACTTACTTGCACTCACTCACACACACACACACACACACTCACTGTCCCTCGCTCACTTACTCACTTGCACACACACACTCGCGCACACACACTCACTGTCCCTCGCTCACTCACGCTCACACACACTCGCTCACTGGCGCGCACACACACTCACTGTTGCTCGCACTCTCACTCACTTACTTCCGCTCACTCACTCGCGCACACACACTCACTCGAGCACGGACACACTTGAGCACGCACACACTCGCACACACACACTCACTGTCCCTCGCTCACTTACTTGCACTCACTCACACACACACACTCACTGTCCCTCGCTCACTTACTCACTTGCACACACACACTCGCGCACACACACTCACTGTCCTTCGCTCACTCACGCTCACACACACTCACTGTCCCTCGCTCACTGGCGCGCACACACACTCACTGTTGCTCGCACTCTCACTCACTCGCGCGCACACACACACTGTCCCTCGCTCACTCACTAGCGCTCACTCACTCGTGCACACACACATACACTCACTCACTTACTTGCGCTCACTCACTCGCGCGCGCGCACACACACTCACTCACTCGAGCACGCACACACTTGCACACACACACTCACTGTTCCTCGCTCACTTACTCACTTGCACACACACACACACACACTCCCGCACACTCACTGTCCCTCGCTCACACACACTCACTGTCCCTCGCTCACTGGCGCGCACACACACTCACTGTTGCTCGCACTCTCACTCACTCGCGCGCACACACACACACTGTCCCTCGCTCACTCACTCGCGCACACACACTCACTCGCGCACACACACACTCACTCGAGCACGCACACACTCGCGCACACACACACACTCACTGTCCCTCGCTCACTTACTCACTTGCACACACACACACACACTGTCCCTCGCTCACTCACTAGCGCTCACTCATTCGTGCACACACATACACTCACTCACTTACTTGTGCTCACTCTCGCACACACACACACACACACACACACACTCACTCGAGCATGCACACACTCGCACACACACACTCACTGTCCCTCGCTCACTTACTCACTTGCACACACACACACACTCGAGCACACACTCACTGTCCCTCGCTCACTCGTGCTCACACACACTCGCTCACTGGCGCGCACACACACACACTGTCCCTCGCTCACTTACTCACTTGCACACACACACACACTCGAGCACACACTCACTGTCCCTCGCTCACTCGTGCTCACACACACTCGCTCACTGGCGCGCACACACACACACTGTCCCTCGCTCACTCACTAGCGCTCACTCACTTGCGCACACACACACACACTCACTCACTCGAGCACGCACACACTCGCACACACACACTCACTGTTCCTCGCTCACTTACTCACTTGCACACACACACACTCCCGCACACTCACTGTCCCTCGCTCACACACACTCACTGTCCCTCGCTCACTCACGCTCACACACACTCGCTCACTGACGCGCACACACACTCACTGTTGCTCGCACTCTCACTCACTCGCACACACACACACACACACACTCACTCGAGCATGCACACACTCGCACACACACACTCACTGTCCCTCGCTCACTTACTCACTTGCACACACACACACTCGCGCACACACACTCACTGTCCCTCGCTCACTCACGCTCACACACACTCGCTCACTGACGCGCACACACACTCACACTCACTGTTGCTCGCACTCTCACTCACTCGCACACACACACACACACACACACACTCACTCGAGCACGCAAACACTCGCACACACACACTCACTGTTCCTCGCTCACTTACTCACTTGCACACACACACACTCCCGCACACTCACTGTCCCTCGCTCACACACACTCACTGTCCCTCGCTCACTCACGCTCACACACACTCGCTCACTGGCGCGCACACACACTCACTGTTGCTCGCACTCTCACTCACTCGCACACACACACACTCGCACACACACACTCGCACACACACACTCACTGTCCCTCGCTCACTTACTCAATTGCACGCACACACTCGCGCACACACACTCACTGTCCCTCGCTCACTCACGCTCACACACACTCGCTCACTGGCGCGCACACACACTCACTGTTGCTCGCACTCTCACTCACTCGCGCACACACACACACACACACACACACACTGTTGCTGGCACTCTCACTCACTCGCGCACACACACTCACTGTTGCTCGCACTCTCACTCACTCGCGCGCACACACACACACACACACACACACACACACACACACACACACACACACACACACACACACACACTCACTGTTGCTCGCACTCTCACTCACTCACTCGCGCACATACTCAACCCATTGTGGAGGACCGTTAAAAAATAAAACATTCTAGTCTTTCTGTCGTGATGTCGTGAAGCATCGCAGACGTGACGTAGGTTGTCGCCCACTATGGCACACTATACGAGATAGTCTACAAATTCTACACTGTGCATACATGTGCAGGCACACTACCTGGCTGTTCATTAGAGGATGTTATGAAAGTGATCTGTGTAGCAAAGTTTTTTTGCCAAACAGTAAACCATATCAGATTGAATGATGTGCAATGTCAACTTAATTTTTTCAGGAGAGTCCATTCTGGGGGCAAAAAAGTGGATGCTTTCCATCGAGGGCAGAGTTGTCCTCCAACTGAGTGACTGTTCCGAATTCACTTCTGCTCTTGCTGTCCTTTTTGCATCATACTATGTATTTAACATGGAATATCCTGAGGAGGCAGCCACTACATTAGAATTTATCCAGAGGTAAGCACTTATTTGTTGTTGATATATTTTTGACTAGGAATGGGAACAAATATTTGAGTACTCATTCTTTAACCACCTACCCGACTAGTAAAATACTTCTCAAAGTGTTTATTTGGTTTATATGGACTGTTGTGTAATTGTTAAACATCAAACTTTTATTTTAACTCACCATGCAAATGGTAGAAAAGTAAGCACAGCTAGTCTACAGTCAAAATTTCATGGACATCACATTTTCTTTTCTTAACTTTAATACTAAAGTACTTGGTTTTTAGAGTACTTGACTTCTAAATTACTCAAAGTTCCCATCTCTACTCTTCACACTTCTATAAATGTGCTCACTGTAATCTGTAGTACACTCCAATGCTGCAGCAAGTCCCTCTATCAGGGTTCCCCGCGGGGTCTTAAAAAGTAAAAAATTCTGAACTTTAAATTTAAGTCCTTAAAACCACTTAAAAACCGGCCAGATTGTCATCCGCAGTCTTAAATTTAATTTAGTCAGGTCTTAAAAAGGTTTTACCCTCGTTCATTTCCAGAAATGCTGGCCGCAGAAAGTTATTACAAAGTAGCAAAAAAGTATCGAGTTGTAGCCTACAAAGCGGAGCTCTAGAGCAGGGGTCTCCAACACGTCGCTTGCGTGCTACCAATAGCTCATGGCCTGATTTGAGGTAGCTCGCCAGAGGCCGTTCACATTCTTATGACAGGTTTTTTTTTTTTTTTCTTGGATAGAGTAATGCATGATGTTTTTATTTACAGATTCTTCATCAGGATAAATCCGGAGCACAGCAAGTGCAATTCGAAGGTCCAGATTAGCAGAAGAACTGGGAAGGTGGTCCAAAGAAAAAACGAGTCCCTCAATCCACACGTGGCATCGTTCATCAGGGACTTCATTGAGTATGACTGGAAGAACAACTAATACCAGGTGAGACTGTTAATTGTTAACTTGAATACTCTGAGTTATTGTCATTCTAAATCCCACTTTTAACCCCAGGTAAAGGAACATTTAAAAAATTGTAATTTAGAAATTGGGTTATCAGCGCTTTTTACCAGGGGCTGCGTGTTGTGCTGTGTATCTAAAATAGAAAAAGCATGGAGTAGCTATCACAATAATTCAAGGCTTTTACGAAAACATATACATCTTGTCAAAAACTTTAGCTAAATATGTGTTCTATATTACATATTTATTATATTTTTACTTATATCATTAAATAAAGTTGTTATTATAAAAAAAAAACGCATTATATTTAATTATTTTTAACCTTATAGGTATAGCGGAGGATTTTTTACTTCCGGGTGGGTGACCTATACTATTGGTCCTCCTAATTGTCAATCATTCTGGTGAATCAATCAAACTTTTCAAAAAGTGGAGAGGGCGGGTCTTATCTAAAATTCGGAAAGATCCTCTGCTATACCTTTAAATAATAGCCTACTACCAGCTGATAGGGCTTTCTGTATGTTTACAGCATTAGGTGAGTTGGGGTTTTTTTCTTGAGAAAAATTAAGGCCTATCTTGTGTGTAGCCTACCTAATATTTATCCAAATGAGTCAATATTAAATAAAATCACAATAATTGAATTGAAATAATAAAAAATCGTAGCTTACCAGATATTGTACCATGTAAACATTGTAACATGTTGTCACTAAACCTAATAAAATTCAGTTTAGTTACTAAAATGTTAGTGACAATCACATACACTTATTGTGATGCCATTTTTTTTTACAATAATTTTTTTTATGTATTTTAATTTTCTGTGCATAATTTATTTTGTTAAACTACATAAATGCCATTATCTGTACCGTATCCCAACTGTTACAATAAAACATCAGTTGAGCAATATAACATGCATTTTTATTCAGTATATAAGCAATATTTTGCTTTTTATGTTAAAGACACTATTGATACCGTGAGAAATTTACATTCTCAGGAAAATAGCCGCTTATCAGTTAATCGTTAATCGATCGATAAGGTCTATCAACTAATGATTAATGAATTAATCGATAATTTGCAACCCTAGTTTTGGTTTATAGAGAAGTGGACATTGTATTACATGTTGATTGGCTTAATTAAATGATCCAATCAAACTTTTATATATATTGTCATCAACCCATCTGTCTTGCTTATAAACTTTTCCATTAATAATTAATTTCTTCCACTGCAGGGTAGAAGACTCCAGCCCATGATGTTGACTAGTTCAGGCCGGGTAAAAGACTCCAGCCCATGATGTTGACTAGTTCAGGCTGGGTAAAAGACTCCAGCCCATGATGTTGACTAGTTCAGGCCGGGTAAAAGACTCCAGCCCATGATGTTGACTAGTTCAGGCCGGGTAAAAGACTCCAGCCCATGATGTTGACTAGTTCAGGCCGGGTAAAAGACTCCAGCCCATGATGTTGACTAGTTCAGGCTGGGTAAAAGACTCCAGCCCATGATGTTGACTAGTTCAGGCTGGGTAAAAGACTCCAGCCCATGATGTTGACTAGTTCAGGCCGGGTAAAAGACTCCAGCCCATGATGTTGACTAGTTCAGGCCGGGTAAAAGACTCCAGCCCATGATGTTGACTAGTTCAGGCCGGGTAAAAGACTCCAGCCTATGATGTTGACTAGTTCAGGCCCTGTTTTTTAAGGAAAAATAAAGTTCTGGGAGAAAACAACATTCAGGGACCAAATTCTATTGTTCAAAATCCTGCTGTTTTTAAATCATTTAATTTGTCTTTTATACCTTCTAATTGAAAAAAAAAAATGTTTTTTTACTATGCTATTTTTATTTTATGAATTTCGAAATTTAAATTGTGAAAAGTTGTCAATAAATGGCATTTTTGTGACAAAAACAGTGTCTTCATTTTACAGCACACAAAATTAATGCAGTAATCCCTATTACAGTAGTAAAATATGTGGGGTGATGAAACACAGTACTGTGATTATTACTGTAAAAAAGTTTACAGTATTTTTTAAAGTTACTGTGATTAAGTTTACAGTAAGCGTACTGTGAAATGAACTACAGCAACTTACTTGCTAATTGCTGCCAGCAAGTTGCTGTAAATTTCACAGTATTCTTTTTACAGTGTACATTAACACCCCCTGAGGTCATACACACACTTAAAATGCTAGCTTTGCCCTTTATGCGCACACACATAAATACACACACATATACATACATTCACATACTGTGAAGGGGGTCAAGTCTGGGTCAAGTACAGTCTAAGACAAGATGACCTGTAATGCTGTAATGAGTGTCTAATTCACAAACTCATTCATAGACAATAAGCACATAATGCATCATCATACGCTTGTGAAAAGAAGTGGGCTTAATTGTATTGAATGTGCACTTAGTCTGCTTCAAATCTTAAAAACACATTTGGTTACACTTTATTTGGTAACACTTTATTTTACAGTGTCATTGTTACATATGTTACATGTAGTTACTATATTAATAACTTTAAATTATGCATAATTACATGTAACTAACCCTGAACCAAACCAAACCAAACCAAACCCTAACCCTATAATAAGTGCATAGTTAATTCATATTACTCAGTATTAAATGTATAAATACACTGTAACAACTGCACCTTAAAATGAAGTGTAACCCTTTATTTTAATTGTTACAGTGTAATTATACATTTACGTACTGAGTAATATTAATTAACTACATGTATGTACTATATGGTTAGGGTTTGATTTTATGGTTAGTTGCATGTAATTATGCATACATTACTGTTATTACTGTAGTAAGTACATGTAACGTGTAACAAGGACACTGTAAAATAAAGTGTTACCAATATGTTTTACTAGTGACCAATGTTTCAGAGGGCTCTTAAAAGTGTGCAAAGAAACTTATTAAGCAAAATCACTAAGTGCCATCCTTCAACTACAAGATATAGTTGAGTAGCACTTTAGGAAGCTGGAAATTCCTAAATTAAATGGAATGTATAATTAGATGACAACTGTGTGTCCAGCACATTGTTTGTGTATCACATGTGCGTTCAACCATTGCTGCAAATGTATCGGCTTCTTGCTGATATGTTTATTTTGTTATTGTGATTTTCCTGTGATAGTCTGCAGTGTCCGGAAGTGCAGTTGTGTGAAGCGGGTCATATAGGCCAGGTTAAAGTGGAGCTGGGGGGAGGAACTGCTCCCAAACTGTCCAACTGACCCAAACTCCCAGCAGCATCGCTACTCTGTGTGTGTTGAAGGGGGACGCTGGTCTGGAGGCAGTCATCACCCCTGGTCTCACACACACACACACACACACACACACACACACACACACACACACACACACACACACACACACACACTGTACTGAGCTCAGTCTTTAAAGAGCTGATAACCAAGACATGTACATATCGCTGGACAGTTTACAGAGTCCTACAGGGGGACAACTGGTTATGATGACATCATAACCAGTTGTTATGATGTCATCTGGTTCATAGACCCATGTCGGACACATGTCGGTGCTAGTTATGTCATCATAGTGTAAGCATACTCAACGTTTCATAATGGCCACAAACGCTCTCTGTGTTCACTGCTGGACATCTCAACAACTCAACAGCCCAGTTTCTGCATTGTGGGAGCTGGAATGATGCCACACTGAATGAGAGGTCAAAGTAACACTTTGCAATTTAAATGAGTTAATACAATAAATCAAATTAACAATGGAAACAAATCTGTAATTGCATCTATAATTACACTGTTTCCTTCCCTTGCTTAACCCACCCTTAAACCTATCCATACCTAATGATGACGATTTCAAAACACTGCTTCATGAAGCTTCGAAACCTTTACAAATCTTTTGTTCTGAATCAATGGTTTGGCGCGTGTATCAAACTGCCAGAGTTACGAGATTTCAGTAAACGAGGCTTCATTACGTCATAACTGTTTCGAAACGTTTCGAAATTTCAACGGTTCACCGCGGGGGCGATGATCTCTGTCAACCCATGAATCATGAGGAGTCACTGAGAACCAATGAACAAGTGTCTGTGGGTATTTATCTGATCTCTGATCAGTTTTATACATTTGTAGACGTTTTAATGAAACATTAGTATAATTAAAATGAATAGTGGTAGTCTCTTATTGGCCTGTTTAGCTGAGCCATTCATAGAACAAACAACAGTTGATAAAAGATGATTCATAATTAGATGATTAGATAATTGCATTTGAAAGATTTTACTTTCAATCAAAAATATGCAATAGATTTGTAAAAGGTGTTTTTATGCATGGTTGGCTTGGGTTTTTTGTTGCATTTACACTGTTCTGACCACTAGGGGTCACCGTGTAGACGGGTGTCAGATTGTTTCGAAGCTTTGACACAATACAGCACATTTGCTTCAACTGTTTCAGTTTCACGAAGCCTCGATCTGCCCACCGCTACTACCACCAAACCTGTCCTAACCTTACCCGTGTCCAGCTCAACAGCAGCACAAAGTGTTCTGCAATACAACATCAACACGATTAGTATGTCACGTTTGGTTTTGGGTTTTGCATCCCATTTAGGATTTCATGTCTTTTATTTTGATTTATGTCACAGTCATGTTTCCTGTCTAATATCCTGTGATTCCCTCTTCCCTGCATGTGATCTTGTCATGCTTCATGTTCTGATTGGTTCCTTTGTACATGTGTCTTGTTTTCATTGGTTTCTTTGTTTCACATGTCATATTTTCATTGGTTGTCATAGTCATGTGCTTATGTATCATGTATTGGGTCATTTTGACCCAGAGAGGATTTTCTTTTGCCCATAAATGCTAGTTAACATTATCGCATTTGACTAAAACTTATTGACTTTACTCACACAGGGTATAACTTCTTCCCCAACATTTTTGAGATTTTTTTTCACCTTCTAATACAAAAATAACCGGCCTACAACTTTTTTTATTATAAATCTCTCATTACTTTATATTATAACCAAATATTGAATATTGAAATCTTTTTGTCAACTTGTTTTCTTTCGATTGTCTTGTCTTTCTTTTTGGATATGACTGATTGTAGGCCTCTTTTATATGAGCTTATGCACCTCAATTCTTGACTAAAAAAGCATTTTTTGTGGGTAATTTTGGCAATGTTGAATACAATTAAAAAAAATATTCTGTACAATTTATCATACTAGTGTGCTTTAATGTTTCACCAGGAAGTTTGTTTTCAAATGCTTTTATCTTGTACAAAATGGCACAAAGTCACACTCTGTGGTGTTCCTGGTCAAAATTGAGCAGTTTAAATGAAAAAAAAATGTGCATAAATCTCTTGTTATGCTATATTATCACCAAATATTGGATTCAGTCTTTTTGTAAACTTGTTTTCTTTCAATTAGGAGAGGTTTTGTATTTACTTTTGAAACTGATTGACTGATTGTAGACCTCATTTTTGACTGGCAACACAAAGGGTGTTACAGGGTTTTCAACACCGCAAGATTAAGTCCTCATGTTTGCCTTGTCTAGTTGTTATATACTGAAGAACGTTACGCTGTTTCCACGCTTCAAGTGCAGGCCATTGTTTGTCAAGTTCATAGATTATGTTTTGTTTCATGTCAAGATTGAGTTTGTTTTGTTTCCCATTTTGGATCTTCATTATTGTAAATAAACTGCACTTGGGTTCTCTTCACCATCGTCTTCATCTGCTCCATTACAAAGTACATTGTGCCAAACAATTCATTTATGTAAGTACATAGTAGTTAAAGGCACCAATATAAAGTGGGACTAAATGTTAAAATTAACTAACTAAAATGAAGGAATGTTTAATTTTTATTTTATTTTTAGTTCATGTTAACTAATTCCCTAATGTTAAAAAATGGAAGTGTTACCAAATTTTCAAATTTGCATCGGTAACAATTTTATGCTGAGAAACAAAGCAACAGACACAAAATGAACAGAGTTGGAACACTATTATAATTTTTTTTTATTTTTTTTGCTGTGGACAAGATTATTTGAGAGCAAAAGATTAGGATCACACTTTTTAAATTTGGGTGTCTAAATATGTCCAGACGAAATGCATGAATTTGCTCCCATTTTCAATTGGAGGCTTTAGTCATACAGAAAATGTCCCCTGGCCTTCAGTGACATGTTTTTTCTGGGGTTTCTTTCACTCGTTCTTTTTATTTATTTTATTTTTTATTTATGTCTGTCTGAACTACAGCTGTCCTGAGGCAAGGTGGAGTGTGTCTCCGCACAAAAACACACCAGCTGACTTTGCCTTTCAGGAGAGAGAGAGAGAGAGTCAGATAGAAAGAGCTAGAAAGAGAAAGAGAGAGAGAGACCTAAAGGAAGGTCAGCTGTGGGGATGTAAAAAATTCTCGTCTAAATTTGCCTTTCAAACACAGTATTTGTGTGTGACACAGAGAGAGAAGCAATGCGTGAAATCACGCAAATTAATCTTTGACTGTGCAGATAACAACAACAAAACAAAAAATAGAAAAAAGTAAAGAAAATATCAATGAGTTTGCACCAAGGCAGACAAGGTAAATAATAAAGTAAAGCAAAACTCATCCATAATGAGAATTACGTCATCATTTACTCACCGTCAAAAACCTATCTTCCGTGGATGACAAAAGGAAATATCCTGGCTGTGTTTTCCACGGAATGAATATGAATGGACACAATGTAGATGAGCTTTGAAAAAATGCCCATATGACTCATGCTCTGTATTCAAGTCTCCTGAAGCCATGGAATAGATTTGTGTGAAGTGGACTAAAACATAAGTCATTTTGCACTATAAATCTTCCGTCTGCTATAGCTCTCAAAACAACCAGGTCATTCACTAGATCTAAATGAACCTCGTTATATTGGTGACTTTCAAGAACAATATACAGTTATGAAATTTTCATTTTGGGCTGAACAATTGTTTTAATAGATGCATTGTATATAGAGATGGAATGATGCCATTGCAGTTTTGCTACTGTACATTTGTACTAAACTTTTAATATGGAGACTTTCACTGTCTGTGAGCCTAAAGACCGTAAGACTACAGAGAACAGACCAAACACAAGATAAACACTCCTCAACACAGACACAATGACATGAAAGACAATAATGTGTATTCAAAGACAATTTAAATCATGTAGCCTAAAGATCATTCAAAACTGTGTCTGAATATCTTAATCATTTATATTTTATATTTGAATTATTCTTTATGAAAATATCTGCATATGTTGTGCTGTATATACTGTATGTAATGGATAATGTACCATCTGATATTGTATATTGCAGCAGCCATAAATCTATTTTCTGAGTGTTCATTATCCAATTTATTGTAAACAGTTGCTTATGTGGAAAGGAAACATTGATTTAAATTGAAATGTAGGCTACAAATTGACATTTGATATTGACATGTACAGATCTCAGACAGACCACAAGCACAGGTATGTAAACAACTCCTGGATGAGCAGTCATATTTGAAATGTTTATATAAATGTAGGCTACATGAACAATATTTTCCAATCATCTGAATATTTGAGAGCTCTGTGTTGGTGCAGTTCTGCCATCTGCTGGATAAGATGAACCAGAGCGACCAGAGATCAGCTGCACATTCATAACACGCATTTAACATATTATCGTAACCTTTTAGTGAGATCAAGGACAACTTTCTTGGTCCCACTTTATAATAAGTGTCTTTTAACTACTACAGCATGTACTAACACTTAATCATTTGATACAATGCACTTATTGTGTGCATGCATGTTTTTACATGGTCCTTATATTAAAAAAGAAAAAGAAAAAATACCTGCATATAATTACATCTATAAATTAATTTCTGTGTTTACACTATTACTGTCAAGGATATTTAGTCATATTTGTTCTTATTTTCACTTTCATGGACTTTTAGATTGTATTCGGTAGTTCCTTTGTTCCAGTTTCCCGCTCCTTGTTTGTTGTCATGGACACTTAGATAATTTGTCACTTATTTCAGTGTTCACCACATCGCCTTCAGTTTGTATGTCACTCTGTTTCAGTTCTCAGTTGTCTGGTCTACGTTATGTTAGCTCTTGTGTCTGTTCGTTTACCTGTTGTTGGGTGCCTATTTTAAGCTTATTAAAGCATATTGAACCTCTTCATCACAACCATTGCTGACAATGAGACTGTTGACCTTCTCTTACCCCTTAACCCACCCTTAGACCGACCCATGCACCAAACCTGTCCTACCCTTACCCGTATCCAGTGCCGGCCCGAGCCTTTTGGGGGCAACTAAGCAGAATTTGATTTGGGGGCCCCCTCCCACCACGAGGAGTCATGCTATAATGTTACATTATAAATAAATACAATGAGGTTATATTAATACAAAATAAATACTTAATAAAAAATAGATACTTAAATAAAAAAGTTGTAACTTTTTCTTTACTCTTTTACTAACTCTTTGAAACTTCTGAAAACAAACTGTCACAAAACATATTAAATAAATTATTTGCAAAATATCCTCCAACGTTTTGCAACACTTTGCAGTTTGAATGACGTCTTGTATGAACATGACGGAGTGTGTTTTTATGTTTCCACTGTTCGATCGCGCCTCACACACACACACACACACACACACACACACACACAACATATTCCAGCATTGCAATCTTGACATCGCAGCCCGTTTATTATAGCCTTAATAAATATAGAATACTAGAATAGTAACCAAACATATAAAAATTACACTCTTTTTAAATAGTCAGTAGTACAATTCGTACCATTCACAGTAAGCACCGTTCCACTGTGATGTTTCTCAACACATTTTTGCGCGTGTGAAGAGGATGATATTTTCCGTCGATATTGGAACGCGAGTGAAGTACAAAGCCTATAATAAAGAATAGTTTAGCATCCAAATACATCGCAAATGTTGAAACATTGCTTCTATTCATATGGATTAGTTTTACGATCTCTTTATGAACTTTTTTTGTGGTCCGAAAAAGAAAGGAGGACATACGGCATTAGAACAACACCAGGGTGAGTAAAATTTTAATTTGATGAACTATCCCTTTAATCTTTTTTTTTTAGGATTTTTTTTTTTTTTTTATATTGCAGAGGTTTATCTGACTTTTTTACAGAATGACAAGCTTCATTTATTATGACCTCAGGAACAAGGTAGTATTTTATTTCGTAAAATGTCAAATTAGAATTTTACAGCAAAAACATCACATCAGAACACCAAAGATACAGAGAAAAGTTATTGATTACAGCGTGTCTGATTGTAGAATGTGTCGAGCTGCTGGATTCAGTGCAGCAGGAAGTAGGAGAGCAGAGAACAGCAGAGGAACAGGAAGCTCTGGGTGACACTCTGAGCACCGTTACACAGGTTCCCCTCACAACATGAGATGCTCCCAACATTTTTAACCGATGATGTGGCATCACAAAGAGATTTAGAGACACAGCCTTTTATAACCCTTAACGGGCCATCAAAATTATCTGATGAAAAGAAAGAAGAAAAACAAAAATCAAAGGCTGATTCAGTCTAAGCTGTACATTGGTATTTGCGATCTGTATCAAATGTTTAAACCTAAGAGATTTTAAAAGATAATGATCTTCCTTTTCCAGATTCTCACCTGTTGCTGTAATGCAGCGGTCTTCGTCCCCTGAACAGCTCAATGTTTTTGAGCAGCTCTTCTCATCACAAGTGTAACATTTCTTTCCATTCGGGACGGGATCTACAGGAGGAAAACAAGTATTATTTTATTTTATTTTATGTACAAAATATCAAATGAAACAACACTCCTTTATCTGCTCTATTCAATCAGTTCATGACAGACAGCCACACCCTGCATTTTATTTTCTGATTGAATGTCATTTAGAAGTAAAATGACTGTTGACTTTACAGATTTGCACATTGTAATTTAAGTACAATACCTGGAGGATCTTGGCGGTTACACAGGTCTGTGTTACAGCAGGAAGAATTCGTCCTTTCATAGCCGTAGTTTGAGGATACACTTTGACAGACAGTAGCACAACCTTTAGCCAATGCTTTAGAAGTAATGCCACCTAAAAATATTATAAGAAAACATGGAATTAATTTTCACTGTTATGCTGATGACACTCAATTATATATTTCATCACGACCAGATGAAAACAATAAATTATCTAAATTGACAGAGTGTGTTAAAGATATAAAATACTGGATGACGTGTAATTTTCTGCTATTAAATTCAGATAAAACGGAGGTATTACTTATTGGTCATAAAAACTGCCCACAAAACCTCTTACAATATAACTTTAATTTAGAAGGATGTCCTGTTACTTTATCCACTACAGTAAAAGACCTGGGTGTTATATTAGACCACAACTTGTCTTTCGAAAATCATATTTCATATGTTACAAGAACAGCCTTTTTCCACCTTAGAAACATTGCTAAGCTACGTAACATGCTATCTGTTTCTGATGCAGAAAAGTTAGTTCATGCATTCATGACCTCGAGACTAGATTACTGTAATGCTTTATTAGCTGGTTGTCCTGCATCCTCAATAAACAAGATACAGTTAGTCCAAAATGCAGCTGCTAGAGTTCTTACTAAGTCAAGGAAATATGATCATATAACACCAATTCTATCATCTCTACATTGGTTACCTATAAAGTTCCGTATCAATTACAAAGTATTACTAATGACCTATAAAGCCCTAAATGGTTTAGCTCCTGTGTATTTAACGGAACTTCTATCGCCCTACAATCCATCGCGCTCTTTAAGATCACTAAATTCGAGGCTTCTGGTCATTCCTAGGATATCTAAGTCCACTAAAGGAGGGAGGGCGTTTTCACATTTAGCTCCTAAACTGTGGAATGGCCTTACTGATATTGTTCGAGGCTCAGATTCGCTGTCCCAGTTTAAAACTAGATTAAAGACGCATCTCTTTATTACTCTACTCTGATTTATTAAATAAACTAAATAAAGTAGCATTTACAGTCTACTATTTTATTTTTATCATTATTATTATTATTATTGTTTGACGTTATGTCATTTGATGATTTTTATGCAGTTATGGTTATACTATATAACTATTCCTACAGAAAGTGACCTTGATCGTTTATTTATGTATGTATATATATATATATATATATATATATATATATATATATATATATATATATATATATATATGTGTGTGTGTGTGTGTGTGTGTGTGTGTGTGTGTGTATGCATGTATGTATATGTATATATATATATATATATATATATATATATATATATATATATATGTATATATTATTTTATTTATTTATTTATTTATTTTATTTTTTGGTTTATTATTATTATTATTATTATGTTTGCTAATGGTTTATGCAGACTGAGCGGTGCACTTACAGGTTTATGTGCATACTCTGTTTGTGTGTGTGTGTGTGTGTGTGTGTGTGTGCGCGCTTGCTCTCCTACTGCCTTTCTCTTCACATGCCCCCTACTGCTCTATACAATAACCTGCAATGATGCTTTATGATCATTTTTTGCTTACATATCATGTGTAAATTCATTTTAATATTTATGAATAATGAACTTCACTAAAGGTTTATTTGTTATTCACTTGAATATTAGGAGTTTGCCTCCTAAAATTGATTTATTGAGAGCTTGGCTCGCTTATAAAAATCCACATATCATTACTCTTTCTGAAACATGGTTAAACAGTGAGATCTCTGATGATGAAGTCAGACTTGACAATTATGTTCTATTCAGGAAAGATAGGGGCTCAAGAGGTGGGGTCTTTTAATATATGTATCCTCAAAATTGACTGCAGAACTTGTATTGCCAAGTGAGAATCCCCTGCATTTTGAAGGCCTCTTTGTTAAAATTATTTTCCATGAAAACAAACGACTTATAATAGGAAATATTTATAAACCTCCTAATGCTCCTGCTGAAACCACTGAATGTATCTTGTCTACTATTAATTCTTTAGATTGTGCTAGTGAAAAAATCATATTAGGTGATTTTAATTCAAATTGGCTAGCTAATTCCTCTCATAAAGATCGCAATCTTTTTAATAGCATAAATTTAACTCAACTCATAACTGAACCCACTAGAGTTGGTCCTAGCTCCTCTTCTTTGCTTGATTGGATCTTGGTTTCTCATCCTGGTAGAATCTTAAAATCTGGGGTATTACCGGATTATCTTAGTGACCACTCTATTGTTTATTGTATTTGGAAAATTAAATTGCCTCATCTTCCTCCAAAATTAATCGGAGTAAGGAAATGGATTAACGTTAATCCTGAACACTTTATTCAAGACATACTAGACATAAATTGGGAGAGATTTCAGTTAATTCCATCTGTTGAAGATGCATGGAATTACTTTTATACTGAATTTGTTGAGATAATAGATAAACATGCTCCTTGGAGATCAATCAAGGTTAAGGGTCGACACTTACCTTGGATCAAAGGAGATCTCATACACTTATTTAAACAAAGAGACAAGGCATGGAAAAAATATTGTATATCAAATGATTCTGCTGACTGGGATGCTTATAAAGAACTAAGGAATAAATGTAAAACTATTACTAGAAATGCTAAAGCAAATTACTATAATGATTGTTTATCAACTGACTTTAAGAACCCAAAGCAATTCTGGAAGAGAATTAATTCTATAACCAACAAACCCATAAAAAGCCCTATTTCCCATATTAAAGTAAATAATGAAACTATTAGTGAACCTTTATTAATTGCAGAGGCCTTCAGCCAGCACTTCTCTACAGTTGGCAGTTCTTTTTCCTTTCCTCCTCACTCTGATGTTTCTCTGACCCAAAATAGGTTCAATAGATCATTTTGCTTTAATATTATCACTCCAGATGATGTTCAGCAGGTTATTGATGGTGTAAACCCCGGATGCAGTGCTGGTCCAGATGGTCTCGAGATCAAGTTATTTAAACTTGCCTCTCATGTTATATCATTTCCATTGGCTGATATATTTAATTTATCATTGGCAACTTGCGAAACACCCCGATCATGGAATTGTGCCAGAGTAATTCCTCTTCATAAAGGAGGTGATATCACAGATATTAATAATTACAGACCTATTTCAATTATCAATAGTGTAACAAAAATATTTGAAAAATTAATCTTTAATCAACTTTCTAAATATCTTAATGACCAAAACGTATTATCTCCACATCAATCTGGGTTTCGATCAAATTTTTCAACCACCACTGCTCTTTTAAAATTCACAAACGACATACTGTCAGCATCAGACAGTAATATGCTGACAGGTGCTATTTTTATTGATCTTACCAAAGCATTTGATATGGTTGATCATTATCTTCTCTTAGACAAATTATATGCTATTGGTCTTTCTTCTGATTCTTTATTATTTTTTAATTCTTTTCTTCATCACAGAAGTCAATGCGTTACTTTTCAAGGCAGCCAGTCAGGCTTCAAAATTATTGATAAAGGAGTTCCACAAGGTTCATCCTTAGGTCCTCTCTTATTTTCTATTTTTATTAATGATCTACCGCAAATCTGTCCTGATAGTTTAATTCACTTATATGCAGATGACACCGTAATATATTCATCCAGTTCTGACATCTCACAAATTCAATACTCTGTTCAATCGGACTTTAACTTAGTTCAAAAATGGTTTTCCTCTAATAAACTCCTCTTGAACAAAAACAAATCTTACACTATGTTGTTTTGTACTCGACATAATTCTTTGCCTATATCTAAAAGCTGGTCTATTAGTTTTCTCGATGGAACAGCTTTAACAAAAGTCGAAGAGTTTAAATATCTTGGTCTCTGGCTTGATACTCAGCTTTCCTTCAAACCTCATATTAATTCAATCTGCAAGAAAATATATGGTCAATTGAAGTCACTTTATCGCTCTGTTGATTGCTTTTCACAATAGGTTCGAAAAAGAATTATTACGCATTTGATACTTCCAATAATTGATTATGCTGATACTATATACGGGAATACTACTGATTCAAATCTTCGTCCTATCTCTGTACTTTATAATAGTCTTTGTAGATTTGTGCTCAGATGTCCTTATAGAACTCATCATTGCCAAATGTATGAGTCTTTGTGCTGGCTGGCTCCCAAGTCAAGAAGGCAATTTCACTGGTTACTACTTATTTTTAAGTGTATTCATTTGCATTTCCCTCCATATTTGAAACGTTACCTAATTTCTTTTAATACACAGTACAATTTAAGGCATACGGATCAGCTCTTCTTTTATGTACCCAGAATTTGCAAAGAAGTAGGTCGTCGTGCGTTTAAATTTAAAGCTCCATCAGACTGGAACAATCTTCCCTGCTCGCTCAGATCTATAACTACCTTTTATGTTTTCAAATCATCTCTTCTTACTTATTTTCAAACACCGTGTTCCTGTTTCTCTCTTTCTTTTAATTGTAATTATTTATTTATTTTTTGTTTATACTGTACATGTTTGCATTGATGTACCTGTATGCGTATAGTGAAGTGTGTAAGCATATTTATACCTTGTTTTTGTATTTCCATGTTCGCAGATGGTTCACTGATTTTCTTCGATTATGGTATGGGCTAAAAGTGAAGGGATTAGGTTTGTGGGAGCATTGTTAGTGCGTGCGTGTATATGAATGTGAATGTTACTGTATTTAAACGTTTGTTATAGTCTTGTGTTGTATTTCCTTTAATTATGATTTTCCATTTTGATGCTGGTTTCTTTGTAATGTAAAGGACCCCCTCGAAAATGAGATGGTGCATCTCAAGGGGTTATCCTTGAAAATAAAGAAATATCTTTAGCCAAGCATTCACATAATACTTACCTTTTATACTACAGTTGAATCAGATTGAATGCATTAATATTATGAACAGCAGCTACGCTAATTATTTCCCATCTGCTTTTCTGTTGTTATCTCGGGACGCTAGTCCCGAGGTAAATAGAGATCGTCAGCTCCAGTTTGTATCCAGCCTCCCATGGAAACTACAGATGCCCCAACACCCGTGCAGAGACGACTCGAAGCCTGTGAAGAGACAACTCGACGCTGGCGATATGTTTATGCCCTAAATTAATACATGATTAACTAACTGTATTTTTCTATGTACATTTCTGAAGTGCACTTTCTGTAAAGCTGCTTTGAAACAATGTGTATTGTGAAAAGCGCTATACAAATAAATTTAAATTGAAAAATATGAATGACACAGGAAAGACCAATTAAACTGGAAAATTGATTTATAAATGTCAATATTTAGAACTTTTCTAAACGAACAGTATTTATATCGTTGTTACCTCTTGAACACAGCCGCGTCCAAATGATCTGAGGGCGCGGGCGGGTATAGATATATACACTAGACGTCGCCTTGGCTACTGCAGTTCATTGGAACGAAACCGTAGCCAAGGCGACGTCTAGTGTACCCGCCCGCGCCCTCAGATCATTTGGACGCGGCTGTGTTCAAGAGGTAACAACGATATAAATACTGTTCGTTTTCTCACACAAACCGCTCGTTTCATGTCTTAGGCCATCAATGTGTACTTACGATGGGGAATTGTTTAATTTGGACGATGGGGAATTGTTTTAATTTGGACTTTGTGCATGCTCTTTGAGACAGTGACCATAGACCTGCATGAAATGACTGACAGACAAGAACGGTTTGACCTAAAAATATCAAAATTGAAACTACTGCGGAAAAAAAGACACCTACATCTTAGATGCCCTTGAGGTAAGCTAAAACATACCAAAATTTTATTTCAAAGTGAACTATCCCTTGAACTGAGTGTGCCAGATAAGAGAGAGGAAGCATAATAAGCGAAATAAAATGGACCGAAAATTGCCTGTTGAATATTATAGGTTGTATTTTTAAACAGTTTGTATATTTTGGAAGTAAAATATGAAAGGTGAACATGGATTATTGAATTTTCAAAAATGAAAATGTGTTTGAAATGTTTTTAATTGAAATATTCACAGCTTAAATATTCAAACATGCTGAATTTCAGCCCATAAAAATGCAAGCCCTTAAAATACAATGCATTAAAATGCAAGCATGGTTAATGCAAGCTTGTTACATTTGTAATATGCTGCCACCAACAACTGCTTCTGATGTAGCAACAAATGCAATGTGTGAAATTGTGGAAATAAACTAAACTAAATGCATATTTTTTCAAGTAGTGCAATTCAACAGGCTTTTTGGTTTCAAAAACATTTGGCATTATTTTACTCCCATACATAATTTTGCTTATGTTCAGTGACAATTATTGCTTAATATGTGGTGCATTTACAGTGAGGAAAATAAGTATTTGAACACCCTGCTATTTTGCAAGTTCTCCCACTTAGAAATCATGGAGGGGTCTGAAATTGTCATCGTACGTGCATGTCCACTGTGAGAGACATAATCTAAAAAAAAATCCAGAAATCACAATGTATGATTTTTTAACTATTTATTTGTATGATACAGCTGCAAATAAGTATTTGAACACCTGAGAAAATCAATGATAATTTGGTACAGTAGCTTTTGTTTGCAATTACAGAGGTCAAACGTTTCCTGTAGTTTTTCACCAGGTTTGCACACACTGAAGGAGAGATTTTGGCCCACTCCTCCACACAGATCTTCTCTAGATCAGTCAGGTTTCTGGGCTGTCGCTGAGAAACACGGAGTTTGAGCTCCCTCCAAAGATTCTCTATTGGGTTTAGGTCTGGAGACTGGCTAGGCCACGCCAGAACCTTGATATGCTTCTTACAGAGCCACTCCTTGGTTATCCTGGCTGTGTGCTTCGGGTCATTGTCATGTTGGAAGACCCAGCCTCGACCCATCTTCAATGCTCTAACTGAGGGAAGGAGGTTGTTCCCCAAAATCTCGCAATACATGGCCCCGGTCATCCTCATCCTCTCCCATGTGCAGAAAAACACCCCCAAAGCATGATGCTACCACCCCCATGCTTCACAGTAGGGATGGTGTTCTTGGGATGGTACTCATCATTCTTCTTCCTCCAAACACGTTTAGTGGAATTATGACCAAAAAGTTCTATTTTGGTCTCATCTGACCACATGACTTTCTCCCATGACTCCTCTGGATCATCCAAATGGTCATGGGCAAACTTAAGGCGGGCCTTGACATGTGCTGGTTTAAGCAGGGGAACCTTCCGTGCCATGCATGATTTCAAACCATGACGTCTTGGTGTATTACCAACAGTAACCTTGGAAACGGTGGTCCCAGCTCTTTTCAGGTCATTGACCAGCTCCTCCCGTGTAGTTCTGGGCTGATTTCTCACCTTTCTTAGGATCATTGAGACCCCACGAGGTGAGATCTTGCATGGAGCCCCAGTCCGAGGGAGATTGACAGTCATGTTTAGCTTCTTCCATTTTCTAATGATTGCTCCAACAGTGGACCTTTTTTCACCAAGCTGCTTGGCAATTTCCCCGTAGCCCTTTCCAGCCTTGTGGAGGTGTACAATTTTGTCTCTAGTGTCTTTGGACAGCTCTTTGGTCTTGGCCATGTTAGTAGTTGGATTCTTACTGATTGTATGGGGTGGACAGGTGTCTTTATGCAGCTAATGACCTCAAACAGGTGCATCTAATTTAGGATAATAAATGGAGTGGAGGTGGACATTTTAAAGGCAGACTAACAGGTCTTTGAGGGTCAGAATTCTAGCTGATAGACAGGTGTTCAAATACTTATTTGCAGCTGTATCATACAAATAAATAGTTAAAAAATCATATATTGTGATTTCTGGATTTTTTTTTTTAGATTATGTCTCTCACAGTGGACATGCACCTACGATGACAATTTCAGACCCCTCCATGATTTCCAAGTGGGAGAACTTGCAAAATAGCAGGGTGTTCAAATACTTATTTTCCTCACTGTATATATTATGGCAAGCCGTTCAGGAAATAATTATATTTATAATATGAAGTCTGAATATATAGAATGAAAGTCTGAATATATATATATATAGAATGAATGTCTGAATATATATAGAATGGAAGTCTGAATATATATAGAATGAAAGTCTGAATATATAGAATGAAAGTCTGAATATATATAGAATGAATGTCTGAATATATAAAATGAAAGTCTGAATATATATATAGAATGAAAGTCTGAATATATATATATATATATATAGAATGAATGTCTGAATATATAAAATGAAAGTCTGAATATATAAAACGAATGTCTGAATATATGGAATGAAAGTCTGAATATATATATATATAGAATGAAAGTCTGAATATATATAGAATGAAAGTCTGAATATATATATATATATATATATATATATATATATATATATATATAGAATGAAAGTCTGAATATATAAAACTAATGTCTGAATATATGGAATGAAAATCTGATGTTATCAGCGCCATCTTGTGTTATTCATCTACTATTTTTTATACACATTTTGAACAATGAGCGAGTCCGCACGAAATTTAGTAGCAGCAATTTTAAGTAACGATCATCTAATTAACACCCTGGCGAATGCGTGTACGGGCCGAAATACTGGCAACCGTACTCAACATCGTTCTACTGATGAAGAAATTAATTCACTATTTTATCGCGGAAGAGCGAATGCGGTGAATTCATAAGATTCATAAATTCCTTCGAGAATGATGCATAATGTTCTTTCAGCAACATTTTGTTGAACATGACTGCCCATAAGCACTAAGAATGTTGCAAGAATGGAAATATGATCCTCGAGATGACGTGATGTAGACAAATTGTTTATATTGTTTGGAGTATGACCAACTGTTGCAAAAAAGTCTTGTAGCTCACCAAAGTATTGGAAAATATCAGGGAATGACATTTTTAAATGAATCACAATTCAAAAGGCTAAAACAAGCTACACATTATTCAGTGAGAATTGTCAAATGTACACTTCACATATTCACACTTTCACATACATTTAGACTTTCATTCTATATATATTCAGACTTTCATTTTATATATTCAGACATTCATTCTATATATATTCAGACTTTCATTTTATATATTCAGACATTCATTCTATATATTCAGACATTCATTCTATATATATTCAGACTTTCATTTTATATATTCAGACATTCATTCTATATATTCAGACTTTCATTCTATATATTCAGACTTTCATTCTATATATTCAGACTTTAATTTTATATATTCAGACATTCATTCTATATATATTCAGACTTTCATTCTATATATATATATATTCAGACTTTCATTCTATATATATTCAGACTTTCATTCTATATATATTCATACTTTCATTTTATATATTCAGACATTCATTCTATATATTCAGACTTTCATTCTATATATATTCAGACTTTCATTCTATATCTTTCATTCTATATATATTCATACTTTCATTCTATATATATTCAGACTTTCATTCCATATATATTCAGACATTCGTTTTATATATTCAGACTTTCATTCTATATGTTCAGACTTCATATTATAAATATAATTATTTCCTGAACTGCTTGCCATAATATATATATGCAATTTAAGTCGTTATATTATAATCACTGATGAGCTCTTTCCTTGATAGCTTTTAATCGCAGCTGAATCGTGAGTGAATCATTCAAAAAGATTCGACTCGAAAGATTCAGCCGAACAGCTGCAGATTCATAGATTCATTCATGACATCGCCCCGACTCTCATGAATGCGTGCCATGAAGCTCTATGACTTAAGTATTTCTATATCATGAAAGGCCAATCGGGACTAAAGCAGTGGTTCTCAAACTTTTTACACCAAGTACCACCTCAGAAAATATTTGGCTCTCCAAGTACCATCATAATGACCAATATGAAAATACAGTAGCATAGTAGGCCTAACTATTCAGCTACAGTTATGCACAGCTCAAAAATGAGGCAGCCTTATTTCTAATAAGAATATTTATTATTGTCAGCCACTTTAAACATTGTAAAAACACAGTTTGAACATTAACACTGCACTGTGCTGCTTACATACAGGTAAATAAAACAACTTAAATAATGATTCAATTCAAATGTATTGCACCTAAAAGTGAAATAAAAACTGTAGCCTACTGTACTTAAAATATTAAGTAAAAAAAAAAGTACTGTACTTAATAAAAAAACACAGGCTGTGTATTGATATTTAACCTTTTTAAACGTACATGTAAAATATTCTGGCTGACCCCTGTGAGTTTTCAAGGCGATCATTATTTAGAACTGATCACTTTATTGTTTCCATACGCGGTCCCAATAGTTCCAAAGTTTACCTGGTCCTCCCCTCGGCTACATTTATGCCTTGGGTGCCAATGCCATTTACTTACACAAGACCACCATCTGTGTTTTTAGCCTGAACTGAATCTTTAATGGAGGACACTCATTAATTGTTCTTTTGGACTAGTACACACACTATTGGTTCTTATGGACTGTGAAATAACTTTTACACACACACAAATTGGACTGTTTCTAGGCCAAAAGGACATGCACTGTTTTGCAAGGCCTATACAAAATACTGAGTGAATACTTTTCTATACGGCATCGGCCTGGGATTTAAAAGTGTTTTTGTGCACTGAAATGGATTGTGGTTGTTTTTTTGTTTTTTTTGGACACTGGATGAAATCTCTGAAATGAAGCTCTAGCATAAGTTCTGCCGGGAAGACTCAATTGTTACGTCACATATTACTTTCTCATCTATCCAATCATATTCCTATACTTATGGTATAAAATATTGGTACTTAGACGCTTCAATTCACCTCCATCCACCCCACCACCACCAAGATGGGTCTTTCCCTCCATCCTCCCCAACACCACCAGGATGGTCTCTTCCCTCCATCAACCCCACCACCACCAGGATGGTCTCTTCCTATAACTCGCAGGGGGTCGGCTGCGCCCCTGCCTTCGTCTTCGGGCAGGATATGCAGATCCGGACCCTCGGATTGCAAGCTACGGACGGGGCCTACACCAAAGAACTTGATTGCTTGTTGGGCTGTTAATAAATGTTAATTGTTACAGTATTTATTCTCCCGAGTCTTTCTGGTAGAACTTGAAATTATTTTAAGATGGGGTATGGTCTATTACATTTGAGTACAAAAAGACTTAATAGGTCTGTTGGCAAATGTGAACTTAAAATGTCATAATAGAGGAAACGTGATGTAAAAAATAAATAAAAAAATGATGTTATATTTCATGGGTATGAATAGAAATAGAATGTTATAAGGGCATTGGTAGATGTCGGGACGACATCTTATCCTGTGGGGTTGAGTGTGATATAGTGAATTTTATGTTTATTAATTTCTTAAAATGCATTATAGAATTGTTCAATGTTATTTTCTTGATATTGCTAATATTGTTTAAATGCTTATTTGTGCTTTAGGTAAACAAAACAAGAAAGAGCATTATGTGCATTCATTAATTTAATTATTTTCATTTGGCATACCAGCGTGATGACATCATCACACACTTCGTTATGTGGCGCGCCCGTGATACGCTCCATTCAGAATCAATACACTGTTAAAGAAGCAATCACTGCAGCGCTCTCTTTTATTTTATTCTTCTTTAATCTTCTTATACTTCTTCTTCAGAGGTATTACAGTTACATGCCAAACTTTTGTCTGGAATAATTAGTAGTAGAATAATAAGTATGAGCAATAACAATAGTGATGCCTTGCCTTTGGCAAGCACCACTAATAAGTATGAGCAATAACAATAGTGAGTGCCTTGCCTTTGGCAAGCACCCACTAATAATAAGTATGAGCAATAACAATAGTGATGCCTTGCCTCTCCACTTTGGAGAGCGTTTTCAAAAAGCTTCGTTTTCGCTAATTAAAACGCCATCTGTGTGGACGTAAGGCCAAAACGTAGAGAAAAATATTTTTTAAAACGAAAACCTATTAGTTTGGACAAGGCCTGAGTGAACAGGAACAGAAACAAGACACATTTTGGAGTCAAAAGCTATTTTACTGTAAGCCCTTTATTTTGCTGTGTATAAGTGTTATGAGTTAGGACAGTTTTAGGATTTAGGATTTGTTTATACATTCATATTGTACAAAGACAACAAATATTTGCGCACACACAAGTCCCATTTAAAAATAATGCATGAATGTTGCTGCCTTGATGACACCATGCACACTTTTTTTTTAACATTTGACAAAAAGAATTTAGTTTCATATGATGAAACACTTTCAAACATTAGTAGAAAATAGTTAATCTGATTAACTGCATCTGTGTGAGGAGAACTGACTTTCTAAAAATCACCAAAACACAGACAAAATGAGTTCTTGGTGTGAGAATTTTTCCTCTTTTTATTCAGGCACAGCTAACTCCTACATCTTCATTGTGGTAACAATTATGAACTTCAATTCCTCTATGTTGACAGTCAAAAATGCTCCTCTCAGTCCCGGTACATCTCAACTCATCCAGCCAGATTTTTCCAGTTCCTGCAGGAGATACACAGCAGACCATTCTGAGTGGGTTTTGGAAACTATAGCCTGTATACCTTGAACCGTTAACTAAAACCCCTTAAGCATAGACAGATACATCACCTTCACCGGCCGTGAACACCTGGGTGACCCTCTGGAAGCCCAACATCCTACACACCACCAACCCATCCACAGTGTCAAAGCTGTCATTACACACAGTTCCCCAGACACCATTATACAGCACCTCGACTCTTCCACGGGTAGAGCTTCCCACTAAACGAGCCACAGCTAAAGACAAATACACATATATGAGACATGTTTAGGCATTCATATGTCTTGAAAGAATCTCTGAGAATTTAATAGACGTTAACACTAGCTATGTTTTCATCCACCTATTTTAATGCGAATTTTGGGTTATCACATAATAAACGCTGGATGGAAACGCCAAGATGAGCATAAATTCTAAAAATGCGCATAAAAACTTGCGCGGCGGATAATTTTGTAATTTTTTATTTAGACGTGCATAAACTATGATAGAAACACCTTTGCAGAATAAATCCTTTGATGCGCAACAATAACCTCATGTGACTTTGCCTCAGCAGAGGCTGTGATTGGATAACTGGAGTAACCAGTGGACCAATGGCATCACAGCATCTCAACTGTTGGTTTGGTGTTCCTGAGTCAAAGACTGTCATCAGAATGATTTGGTTTAATTCCTCCGGAAGCGTCTCACACGACTGCATTTCCAAACACCAGCATCCGAACGCAAGAGAACATGACAGTGTTTATTGTGTTTCGTCTGACGCTCTGAGACAAACTCATTTATGATGGAGGGAAACAGAGCCTGATTGCAGCAACTTACGGATATAATGTGCCAATTTCCCAGGAAGTGATGATTTTGCTCTCTTGAACACATGGGATGGAAACGTTGCTTTATTCACAAATATTTTATGCAATTTTGCGCACAAGTTAAATCTGCAACTTTGGATGGAAACATAGCTAGTGACACACAGTAGTTCAGAGAGATGGATCTGTATTTATGGATATTACCAGGCACACCACCCTTGGGTCCTACATCACCCTTCTCACCCTTCAGACCTGTTTAAGACCATCATACATTTACATACAATCAATTCACTTGCAAAACAGGTTAATAATCAACATAACTGCTGTGCACTCACAGATATCGTGGATACACAAAAAATATGCCAATACCTTGATTTCCCTTTTGCCCTGGGAGAGAATAGGGTAAAAGGGAAAGGAAGAAAGTCAAGAAACAGACACAGATGGATGTTGCCTTCTTGTCATTAATAAACTTTTTAATAAACCCACCTGAATCCCCTTTACTGCCCTTTACTCCATTCAGACCCTGAGATCCTGGGACACCTACATACAACATCGAACTCAGATGACGACTGCATGATATAAACCCGATGTTTATCATCTGTTTTCATGTTTGTCTTTATTTACCTGGCAAGCCTCGATCTCCCTTTACCCCCTGTTGTCCTGGGCGCCCTGAAAACAATTTACCCAAAATTATTGGCAACAGCATATATCACTTTTATGGGCATATGTTCTTAGCACTCCTACAATACCTTGAAGGCCAAGGCCACTGTCTCCCTTTGGTCCAGGTGAGCCTTTTTCTCCAGGTGGTCCTCGCAGGCCAGGAGGTCCCTGTGGACCAGGAGGCCCTAAAAGACCAATCAACCACAGGTTAGGGCCCAAGGGAATGAGGAATTATGAAACTTCATGGGTGCACCATTCTGCCTGAAAACAAAGTCACATTTGATACAGGTACCAGGATGATACAATGAGCACTTGTGTGGAAAAAAGTCTAATCTCTGTATTTAATGAAGTTGCCAAGTTGTGGTAGAGTTTAGTGACTTGAAGGTAAATACTGTGTGTGAAAGAATCTGTAGTTTTTGGAAAAACTTAGTATCTTTGAAAGTCAACACATATGTTTTCCTTTTTACTTTTGAGTACTTTTGTGTTTGCCGTATAATAGATTCTGGAATGAAACTGCTGTGCAATAAGCTTTCTCCAATATTGTGGTATCAGCTATTTCAGATAAATCAAAGTACACCAGATTTTATGTCATTTGTCATAAGACTGGCTACTGGTATGTTCAAGTCCTCCGGGGAAATTTACGAGTTGGTAAGTTTTTGGCAAGTCACTTTTGTCGGAGCAAGATGGCAGTGTACCTTCTCTTAATTAACTACACAAAAATACAGCAAGGTTTTTAAACTCTACTTCTAGAAAATGAAATATAATAATTGAATCAGGTGTGTTTTGCTTTTTTATGTTTTTAATTAATTTATAAATCCACTGTAAACTTCATTGTTATATTGCAGAGTTATATTACATTTGGACTAGTGTTGCTTTCGTCAACGAAAATTATGACGAAATATTGTCGTCAACGAACCGTTATCACCTGACGAAGACGAGACGTAAATGCTGGTCATGTGACGATGACTAAAATACATGTATAATGCAATATCGTTGACGAATAAAAACGAGACTAAATGTGGTTTACAAAATAAAAACTATGCTAAAATGTCTCTTCATTTTCGTTGACCAAAACGAGACGAGATGAAATGTTATAATGTCACGACGAATGAGAGAGTTGTGCGTGAACCCATAGCTTTGTCGGGTTTAAATTCTGGTTTGCGATCTGGTCACCCGATTATCAGCGAATTTAACAATATTACTCCATTAGTTATTCTATTAAAATGTCTAATATATGTTATATTTGACACATTCATAATCATTACTTTTGCCAGTTCTTTGTGACAGCTGTATGCTATTGGCAGCGTCTCTGGTTAGGCTACATCAGTGGTTCTCAAACTTTTTCGGTAATTCCCCACTTTGGACAAGGGGGAATTTCCAAGCCCCACATGCTAAAGAAATAAAATGTTCAAATTTATTGAATTAACAAGTAGTATCAGTATAGTAACAAGTTATATCTAAATACAAACTAACTATCTACATCAAATAACAGCAAAAATAAATAAAATAAAAGTGCAGCTGTGTCATAATTTACATGAAATTCAAAAATAGAGAAAATAAAAGTGCAGCTGTGTCATAATTTGCATGAAATTCAAAAATAGAGAAAATAAAAGTGCAGCTGTGTCAAAATTTGTATCAAGTTCAAAAATAGAAAAGCAATAAAAGTGCCACTTTGCAATCTGTTAAAAAAGAAAAGAAGATAAATCCATTTGGCAAAACAGGTCTATTTATCCCTGCATTAGTGGCTGCAATGAGCCTGTTTTGCATTGCACAATTTATTTATTGCCCACACTAGCCTGCTACCCATCAGCGCGAAACAGAGATATAGCTACACATATATCTATGGGCGCGAAAGTTTGTTCCGATAATATTAATATGCCTATATAGTCACACAAACACACAAGCGCACAGTCACTCTCTAGTGCACGATTCCGGGAGATTGGATCTCATTTGCGGGCGTCAAGGAGCCGCTTTCAATATGTGGGAGACTCCCGGAACTTCCGGGACAGTTGGGATGTCTGGATAAAGATATGAAGGCATAAAAAGGAAAATTTCCTCCCGTTTGGCGCGCCCCACCTGTCACGTCTCTATTCCCCACCAGTGGGGCGCGCCCCACGCTGGGCTACATGAACGCGTCACTGCATCAGCACCAGAACATGGAGATTTTATTTTAGAGAATAATCGCACAACCTATTCGATATTCTATAATTAAATAAACTAATCGAATATCCTATAGCATGGAATCTCTTGTTTCTTTTCCCAAATCTTCACTCACGTCTCACCCATTTTCTAAAGGGATTATAAACGTTTCTTCATTGGTTCGCTTTTAATTAGGCCTATTATATTTGTATTCTTTACTGTGGTAAAGTAGAAAAATGCCTTAGGACAGATAGCCTACATTTGTACTTGCATGTCAAATTCTTTTTAACACAGTTTGTGCTTGTTATATTAGACATAGGGCGCGTCAAGTTTAGTTGTAAAGCGCGTTTCACACGCGCGGGTGATTTTTAGTTTCACTTTCTCTGGCAGCGCAATCTCAAACATAGCCTAAATATTTCGCCCTTGTGGGGGATAAAATTCGCTCTTCAGACCAATTTACATCAAGTAGAAAACGCGAAGATATCATAAAGGGATCGATGGTCTCCTTCCTGCTTGTGTCCCACATCCCTCTCAGAGCGCAGAGTGGTAGGCTATATCACGCGTCTTTGTGTGGAAATATAAAACAAGTTTTAATTTTTAAATTTTTTTAAATAACCCCCCAACCACCGCCGGTAGTTGGTCCATAGTTTACCAGTAGTTTACCGCGGTGGTAAAAAAAAACTGCCACCGTCACAGCCCTAAATATACTAAATATAATAAGATAACCTTGTTTGAAATTCTATATTGACTGGGTTAAATAGAATTGCATTACTAAAAAGAGACTAAAATACAATTTCCATTGACTAAAACTAGACTAAAATGCCATCAGTTTTCCTTGACTAAAACTAGACTAAAATGTCATCAGTTTTCGTCGACTAAAACTTGACTAGACTAAAAAGAGTATGAACGTGACTAAAACTAATAAAAACTAAAACGACAGCTTGACACAAAGACTAGACTAAAACTAAAATTAAAACAGGCCGCCAAAAACAACACTAATTTGGACCATGCAATTAGATTATTTTGTTGTAAATAAAAAAGCCTGACAATGTCACTGCTAAATACCTTTAAGTAGTGTTGTATTGTTTCTTTCCAAAAGCTTTCTTACCTCTTACACCTGGAGGTCCCTGCCCTCCTCGCTCACCACTGGGACCTTGGTCTCCTTTAGGCCCTGAGGAAGAGAGATTTCAAGTACAAGGTATCAAAAAGTGACAAAATGCAGAAGAGTCAAGTGTGGCTTTGACTTAGATTTAGTTTTAGTGGTGTTTAATAAGGAAAGCATCACTATTACTACTGTTCAGACTAAACAGATTAAAGTGGTTTTGTGGTGTGGTTGTCCTTTTGCACAACTGCACTACACTGTGAAAAAAAATCTTATTTTTTATCAGTAGTAGTAATTAGCAGCTATAGACAAACTATCAAATCATTCGGGTCAGATTTATCTTTCAAGAAGTACCTGGATTTCCACGGGCCCCTGGTGTTCCTGCCAAACCATTCTTTCCATCGGCACCTGGATGACCGTCATTCCCAGGTAAACCTTGTGTGCACAGAGCAGTAGTCATTAGAGCAGTATAAAACTCTTACAGCATGGAAAAATGTGCAAGGCATTTCCACAACACATATTTTCTGTTTTATTACAGTATGAATTATTAAGGTGGCCTTTCATCATAATAATCAGGCACCTTGTATTCCTCTCTCTCCTGGATCCCCCTTTAAGCCTGGAACACCTGGAGACAGAAATAAATACAGTCAGGGAGAGATGTGGATCTGCTATACTGGGATGAGAGATGTGTGAAAGTAAGGAGGCGATTACCAGGTGCACCCGGAGCGCCAACCATTCCCTTTACGCCTGCGAGACCTGGGTCTCCTCTCTGTCCTTTTTCACCTGGAGCTCCAGGCTCACCTACCCTCCCTGAAATAAATTGTTTTGCAGAATTTTCTTTGTGTACACCAAAAAAGTGAATGCTTTAGCATTACTAACGTACAATTATTTCCTAAGCCTATGCAGCTTGTTAAAACTGGCGAAAAATGAAGAGCACAATACTCACACATGCTTCTCAAGAGCACTCACACCCATACACATATGCATACAAATTCTTACAGATATACAAAAATACACTAACCTGGTGAGCCAAGGCCTCCTTTCTGTCCTGGGTTCCCTGCTATTCCAGGAGAACCTAATACAGAGCACAGCTGGAGTATAAAAACTGACTACTCAAAGCAAGACATAACAATGACAAAATACTATTCACACGCATCTGTTGGAAAAAAGGATGGAAGACACCAAAGGTCAAATGACAGCTTTAGTTCAGTTCAGTGTTTATGTCTGTTTTGACCAGCAGGGAGCACTAAAAACACACAGATTATGAAGGAACATGTGGAAAGCGATTGGCTCTATTCTGGTCACTGAGATCTGCTGCTGGGTTCAAAAGAAGAGATGAAAATTAGTAAATTTTTCACCCCTTTAAATTGGGGACAGGATCTCAGAGATTTTGGGTGCCTCACAGATGTTTGGTATCCTTCTGGATTCTAGCAAAGAAGAGCTGTGCAGGTTAAAGGAACACTCCACCCATTTGCATTAAGCTTTGCAATGTTAGAAACCCAGTCATACTATTGAATGGTCGTGCAACATTTTCTCATTTTCCCCTGAGACGAGAGAAATCTGTATTTACCTCTTAACACTTCCTCCCACAATGACGCAAAAATCGTCATTTTGCGTCATTGTCGGAGGAAGTGTAAGAGGGGGGGATTTCTGTTGAGACTACAAGCACTAGTTCCCACCCTTTCAAACCTGCCCATAGGGGGTTGGACCTAATGTGCTAACAGACCTATCACAGATCAGTGCCAGTGCGTTTGATTTCACCGGGAGAAACCTGCATGTCCGGCCGTCGAGATCGTCCAAAATATCCGGGATTCGGCTTTGCTTTCTACGGTCGCCATTCATTGTTTACATGCACACCTTTTGTTTCAATCTAACTGAATTCATTCCGATTGGTGAATCTGAATGTAGTGTTTACATGAACGCTAAACAAGTGATCGGTTGATGTGCGTTTTACCATTGCTAAGAAAATACCCGCTCCTCTGTGAGAGATACGAGACCAGTGCCTCACAGGTGCCGCTCATCAGTAATCACGCCACCGGCCTCGCGTCGTTCTCCCGCGGCCCTAGTCTCATCCTGCTCGCCACAGTAAACACAATGAATGGCGACTGTAGAACGCAAAAGCCGAATCCCGGACATTTTGTGCGATATGCGATCTCAAAAACCCGGGCAGACTCACGGAGACTACTAGTAACTTAGTTTAGCTTTATTGTTTACAACTGCTCTATAACCGGTAGGCGTGGCTTGGGAGTGGCCTCGTAGAGCAGCGAAGCAAGTGCATTCTGGGAGTTGTTGTCTTTCATCCACATGAGCCAAAAATACATTTTCTGGCTTTTCTCAGTCTAGAAAGCTCCAAATTCAAAAATAATTTCACATTTCTTCTACATAAATGACCCAATTTAAATACACATTCATCTTTCCAGAGGTGGAATGTCCCTTTAAACCTCACTCCTCTACCTTCCCATGCCGGTTGATGATGGTTTGAATCCTGTTAAGCGCGTTGCGAGTAGGACCGGTTGCATTGGTGTCGTGACCCGGAGGGGAGAGACGTTCAGGGTGGTGTGTGTACTGGAGGCCAGCTAGTGAGAGCTGTGCAGGTAAAACCTCACTCCTCTTTCTTCCCATGCCGGTTGATGATGTTTGAATCCCGTTAGGAGTGGTGCGACTAGGACCGGTTGCATTGGTGCCGTGACCCGGAGTGGAGTGACGTTCAAGGCGGTCTGTGTACTGGAGGCCAGCTAGTAAGAGCTGTGCAGGTGAAACTTCAAGGGGCTTTGGCTTTAAGCGCCCTAGTTGACGAATCCCGTTCTGAGTGGTGCGAGTAGGAACAGTTACATTAGCATAGTCTGCTAACATCCCTCAACAAACAGCTAGATTTTAAATTAGTTGTTCAATTATTCAGTTGTTTTACTGATTTTTTTTTTTTTTTTTTGAATTGTTCAAGCTGATGCCTCACGCTGATGGTTGTAGCCAAGCTTTGGGCAAATAAGTCACGATTATCTCCCTTATTAGCTATTGCCTAAATATTGCAATCTACTAATGTTAAATTAGAGTGAGAGGGTGACTGAGTGACAATATTTTCAAGGCATTGTCACAGTACACAGTTACCTTGTAATCCAGGTGTTCCAGGTGTTCCAGGTGGACCAGGGGGACCAGGCGGACAAACCATGACTATGAAATATAAATGAAAACGATAACTTTAATTCTGTGAGACACACCTATGGTGTCTCCAGACAAAATGCTTTAAAGGGGTCATGAAATGGAAAATCTAAATGTTTTTGATATTTCCACATAAACAATAAAATCATAATGCAACTTTCACACCTTAAATATTACTCAAATATGTGTTTTTGTTTTGCCTTGCCCAACGGCAAGATTTGAAATCTCCCCATTCTTGAAGTAACGTTTTTCCAAAACACTTGTGCTGCTATTGAGGTGATACAGGTGAGGTTAGGACAGGTTTGGTAGTATGGGTAGGGTTAAGGGTAGTTTAAGGGGTAAGAGAAAGTCAACAGAGTCATTATAGATGTAATTACAGAAATTAATAACAGCTGTAATTACATGTGGGTATGTTTTAAACATAAGTACAGTGTAAAAGCATGTATGTACACAATAAGTGCATTGTATTAAATTATTAATCTAAATGTTAATACATACTGTAGTTGTTAAAGGCAGTAAATATAAAGTATAGATCTGAAAATGCATTGCATGACCCCTTTAACGATTGAAATCATGGCAGATTCTCAAAATAGTACCTGGTCAACCAATAGGATTTCTCTTGTGTGTATCAAAGACAAAAATGTGTACCTCTTTGTGCAGTAACGTTGAGTTGGTTTAGTTCAGTCCTCAGTTTTTCTAGAGTCCCATTGTTCCCACACAGATCGGACAGACACTCCTGTTAAAACACACACACACACACACACACACACACACACACCTATATTACTAACAGGGGACTATCGCTCTACACTGGCCAAGATGGGACTAGTGTTTCTGGTAATTTTGAAGAAACAAAAATGACATACAAAATGTACGGAGCCCCTGAGGGGACCTTTGCAAAAAAATAAAAAATAGGACTTTGGCGTGCGCACGAGAAACTTTCGGTTTGCGTTATAGCATCATTAATACAAATGTGGAAATATGGATGATGTATATATCATTTATGTTGTTGTTTGACATGTTTTGAAGTGTCTATTTTAGCAAAAATCCCAAGCAAGGTGCTATTAAAGACAAGACTTAGAGACATATTTTAGTCACAATTCAAATAATTGTATTAACTTTGAATATACTTTGAATAAACTTTTTATTTGTATGTGTATTGATAAAAAAAATAAACAAGTAATAATCTTCTGCTACTGAGATGAAGGAAACATTTTTTTTTAAAGAAGTAAAGTTCACAAGATTGCTATTTATCTTGATCAAACTGTTCCGTCATCAGCTCTTCCTCAGTTCCGCACTGCAGAATAAAATAGTCATCCTCTGCTGCAGTTGTACGGATTCTTAACGCGTTTATTGCAACTACATTTCATCTTTTTCTCATCAAACAACCAGACTAACGAATGGTTCGACACAACCCGTACAGAAGAGCCTAGACAGGTCTTTCTTCTGTATAGATATACTGTAAATACAGGGTAAATGACGACTGTTGGCCTACCATGGTCACCCTCGTCCAGTAAGTTTAAAATAATAATAATAATTATAATAAATATAATTATAATAAATTAAGATATAAATCAATATAATTCGTTGTAAATTAAATATTTTAAACACTAATACAAAAAGGTAATAATAATTTACTGTATAATAGTCCTAACGTTCATGCATGAACTGTCATTCAGACTGACTCTAACAACCAGAGAACAGAGAACATCAGAGATATTAAAATACATACTCTTCTGAGTTTTATGATGTAGGCCTTTTTTATTAAAATGTATTAGCCTATAATTTATATCTCAAGGATGCGCGCTTGTGCGTGGCGCACTCGGTCATGTTGAGAGGGAAACACGCATTATATTATTAGGCTAGTCTATTCAGAAATAGTGTAAAAGACCTGTAAATAAAATACAACATTAACATTATAAACACTATTAATAACATAAAGGCTATGCGTATTTTACTTCCCCTTACTGGCTAGCCAAATCCTTAAATGAATGGTATCAGAAAACAACAAGAAATGAAAAATAAGTAACCACTTATAATAAAAAAAATAATAATACATAGTAGCCTATAAAAATAGCCCATTGTGCCCTTTATTACAAACAACCTTTAGCCTATTTTAAACGCCAAGCCTAAACGAATTTATTTGAATCGAAACTGAAACTATACCGCAAAGTTGGGTTCGCGCATCTTTCGTTCGGGCCAAAGTTTAATACTGAACAGGAATTAATAATCATTTAATAATGAACCGGCTGTGATGTCAAGTTAATGCCAGAAGTGAACCGATGTTGTTAATAGCGCGATTCGCCGGCGCCATCACTTGGATTTGTTCCTCAGTTGGGGAAACAACTTAATACTTTATTGTTTCATACTCTGTCATTCGAAACAGTAATATATATATATCTTTATTTGTGTACATTCAAAATGACTACAAAATGTCATGCCTTTGAAAAAGAAAGAAAACAACATGATGCGGACGTGTAGAACTTTATCCAAGAGATGTTGTAAAGCCTATAAACAATATGGGTGGTGGAACCAGTGGAACGAAGAGGTTCCACTTCAACGCATAGGCATGTCTCGTGGACGATGCTCTAGCAGAAGTGATGGTAGCCACCACCGCTAGTGGTAGGGTACTCAAACCTGCCTCGTCCCGTCCAGGAGCCACACGTGGAGGTTCCAAAGATAGGGGCGAGGGTGCCACAGGGTGCCCCGTTCCTGAGAAAGGAGGTCCTTCCTCAGAGGAATTAGCCAGGGAGGTGTTGTCGCGAGGAGTACTAGTACTAGTACTAGAACCAGGTCCGGTTGTGCCAGTACAGGGCAACCAAAATAACCTGCTCCTCGTCCTCCCTGACTGTGCAAGAAGGCTCACTGGGGGAAACACATACTTGCGTAGGCCCTGCGGCCAGCTGTGCGCCAGTGCATCCGTGCCGAGCGTGCCCTCGGCCAGGGAAAAGAACAGGTCGCAGTGGGACGAGTCGTGGGAGGCAAACAGGTCTACCTGTGCGTCCCCGAACTCATCCCAAATCAGCTGAACCGTCTGGGGATGGAGTCTCCATTCTCCAGGGAGAGGCCGAAGCCGAGACAGCTTGTCTGCCACATGGTTCAGGTCTCTCGGGATATAAATGGCTCGAAGTGACCTCAGATGCTTCTGACTCCATATGAGGAGGTGGCGGGCGAGTTGCGACATACGACGGGAGCGTAGACCACCTTGACGGTTGATGTACGCTACTGTCGCGGTATTGTCTGATGGTATTGACTAGTATGTGCTGACCCCTGAGCAGCGCACATAAGCGGTGCAGGGCGAGACTCAAGGCAATTGACATGTCAAAGGCGCTGTGGTCCTGTCCAGGAGCCCGCGGCAGCATGTCCATTGCATGTCCAGCATGTCCATTTTTATGCTGACGACACCCAATTATATATACCTATCAAGATAAATTATCCGTCTGCATTCATTTCTCTTTTATTATTCTTAGATGAGGTTAAATCTTGGCTTGCTCAAAACTTTTTGTTTTTAAATGAAGAAAAAACTGAGGTGATAGTTTTCGGCCCCACTGATCGTTTTAAGAACCCCAGCATCGATTTGAGGAGCTTATCTGCATTCAGATCTACGCATGTGCGGAATTGGGGTGTGCTTTTAGATGGGCCTTTAAAACTTGACAAACAAATATCTTCGGTAATTGGATCTACTTTCTATCAACTCTGTCTTTTGTCTAAAATTAAACACTTCCTAACTGACAAAACACTAGAGATGGCTGTTCATGCTTTTATTACTTCCCATTTAGACTGCAGCAACTCATTGTATTGTGGTATTTCCAAGTCACAAATCGCTCACCTTCAACTGGTCCAAAATGCTGCAGCAAGATTTATTCACAGAAGTCGTAAATATGATCACATGATGTTGATGATGATGACACATTTTATTTATATTGCGCTTTTCTACAACCCAAAGCGGTACAAAAACAATATACAGTAAAAATATATATAAAGAGATTAAACAATTAAACATTACAAAAGTTAATGATAGTACATTTCAAATACCTAAATATGGTAAATTAAGTGATTTTTATTCAAATCAAGCAGAAATATATCTTTAAGGTAACAGTTGCAGGTTGACACACAAGTTAAACTGTACATGATCTAGACTCTAGATAAATAAAATGCGACCGCAGAAGTAAGTCAGGGGAATGCTTATATTTCTTCCTTTGGTTTCAATTTTGAACATGTTGAAGTTCTTTTTAAAAAAGTATACATTTTAATACAATTATAAAATGATATAACATTTGATACTGTATATTAACAGCAATTACGCATTTTTCACTTTAGCAACAAAGTGGAGACCCTCTTTTCTGTAATGAAAGACCAATCTAATGGGTTGTGGTCTCTCAGACATTGGCCAATAGAAAAACATTGTTTCCCTTTAGGCTTAAATTAACCAGATTTTTTTTTACATCATTACATTTTTCCCCTGACTGACAGGTGATGCTTGTAACCCGATCATAATCCGTTAACCGACAAGATTAGAATGTTATATTCTAATTAAATTAAATTAGAATGTATGTATTTCTCAATACTTATCACTTTTTTTCAAAGCTCTTCACTCCATTGTCTTAACCAACTTTCAGCTTCACTGCAGTAAATTTCACATTCAAAACGCACTAAAAATCAAGCGTAGTGTCAGTTCTGGCAGGTCACGTTAGTCAAGCTCGCATCAGTGACTCTCAGCTGATCCACATCTACCTATAGGAATATGATGACTATCACTGTATAAATATATAAGCTCCTTCAGTATTATCAGCAGCTATCGCGTTTCTCAGAAGCGAATTACCCTCCTCCACCCCCAGCTCCACCTCTCATCAGTCAGGATTTGGCATTCTGATTCCCCTTGAATCAGAATAAATTCTCGAATCATGTTGTACTTTAAAATCTTGAATTAATGATATCTGCAATACATTCCTGTTGGTTCTGTTCTGTTTACCGTAAGAGGGGTTATTGCTGCTAGGCTGCATGGATGCGCAGGGAGTTCTTGCCCAGAACATAACCATACCGCCAATCCAAACTGTATGCTAATTGTCAATCGTATTTGACGATAGTGGTCCTGACAGAACTAACAAAACACATCATTCATGTCTCAAATTAAGTCATTCTTTCAGAACACTAGTAAAGGTTTCACCCAACAAACACAATTGCATATACATACATACATACAAAAAAAAAAAAAACAACAGGCAGCAATATGCACTATTTTCTGCTGTTCAGAATTCAATGCAGTTCGGTTCATGTTTACATTAATGTACAAAAAAAAAATTCCTTTTGTATAGATGGTGAAGAAAATGAAAGACTAAGACTTGTGTAGGTGTTTAGTTACATCTTCATTTTTTTTTTTTTTTAGATTCAGAATATATTTCAATGTGGTATACGGTAAACATATTGCAAATTTCAGTCGTCTTATTTTTTTGTGTTGTTAGGTTTTGAACTTACATCTAACAGTCTTGGAAATAATATGTAAGCGTGTGCAAATTGGCCTGTATAGTAAATCAAGTTCTGTTGGTGTTTGTGAGAAATGAATTCATTTAAATTGAAAGATCTCAGTTTAGCCACAGACTGATCTTGTGATCACAGTGTGAAGAGTTTTGAGAAGGTGTTCAATGTTGTATTATGATCAGTTTTGAACTTATGTTTAACAGTTTTGAAAAAAGCGTATAGAAATGGGCTCTGAGTTTTGAAATTGAAATGCATTATGCATTCACTGAATGCATTGACACAGACATTTGCAACACTTCCACGGTAATACCATATTAAAATATATTCAGAATCTAAAAAAAATAAATGCTATCAAAACAATTAGATGTAGCTGAACACATACACAGGTATTAACCCCCTGAGGTCGGCGGTATCGCCGGCGATACCAGCTCGCTTTTTTTTTATCAGTGTAAAAGAAACTCATAAATACTCTGTTGACTTTGATTTTCCATAGGAGTTTCATACATCAATCGATTCTGTTAAATGTGTATTATTTTTGTGTATACTCACAATAAAAACAAAGTGTTGTGCTTTTTGCCAAATAAAGAAAAATAAACACGAAGCGAGTTCTGCCTTCTCTGTCAGTGTAGTCCATTCTGAAACGCGTCCGAAAATGAACAATAACTCAGCGAATACTCAGTCAAACAGATATACAGACACACAGGCATGAAGCTTGAATTCAAACGCAAATGTCTGAGGCAATCCACGCAAACCTGTGAACGCCCCCATATCAGCTCGAGAAAACAAGTTTATTCAGATCATTACTTGTTTACACCGTCTCGCAGTGCTGTGAGGAATAATAATAATGGAAAATGTCCCTCAGAAGTGCGGGTATTTCGAGGAGCAAGGATCTGAGCAAGGACTGAGCTGATACTGTAGTAAGTTTTTTTTCCTTCTCAAGTGAATCGGGTTTCTGTTTGTGAACGAATGAACGGCAGAGATGCTCGCTGTTTACCACAGCTCGCAAAAAGACAGTTTACATTTAAATCGCGTGTGTGAATGAATGATGATGTTTTAGCAAACTATTGCTATACTGAGATGAGTAAAAATCGACTGAAATGTGTTGAAATAAAATGTAGGCTATTTGTATAAGCAATGTATTAAACTGCAAATTAACATTTATATGCCCTAATATATTTTATAAAAACAATGTTACAGTCAGGCGAAATATGAAAGACAACATTTTGTTGACTAGATTTGGGTACAGTTTTTACTGTAGAATATACTGCCACATCAAATAAGCTTTTGTTTAGCAATTTCTATATAAAATAGGGATGTCCCGATCCGATCACGTGATCGGAAATCGGGCCCGATCACGTGGTTTCAGACTCGATCGGAATCGGACGTTACCTCCCGATCAGGACTCGGAAAAATATGTATTCTCATTATTATTTAACGCATCTATAGTTATGCGGTGGCACAGAGTTACGCCGGTTTCACACTGCACGCGTTAGCAGAGCGTAAGCAGCGCAGGAGCAGTGCGTATGGTGAGCAGGAGCAGGACACGCGCGTTTTGCTTTCACACTGGCAGCGTTTGTCACGCGCGGCTGAACCGCGGGTTGTGTAGCCTACAGACAGAGTAGCCTACTCTATAATGGATAAGTTGGCATTGCTTTATTTCGTTTTCAAATACATTTAAGAGAAAATACTTGTCAAGAAGCTTATTTTATTAATAATTTCATAAATATAACTTTTGGTTCATCTTTGTTTTTATTGTTCTGGCAACAAGTTTGTTTTTGGACATTTGTTTTCTTTTTAAATTGATGTTGGTCATTTGATCGACTGTTTAAAACACAATAGATATCATCAATGCACTTTTTGGATAAAACTGCGGTGTATTTTGGCCATGATCAATGCATATCACTTTAATTCAGCGTATAAGCGGCGCAGCAAAAATAGACTCTGCGCCGAAACGATCGCGGCACTGCTGCTTCTGCTCTGCTCCTGCTACGCGCTGCCGCTCCGCCTCTGCGTGCGGTGTGAATGCTCTAATCTGTTAACATGGGCGCCGAAAAAAATACGCGCTGCACGCTCTGCTAACGCGTGCAGTGTGAAACCGGCGAGTGCAGTTCCTAAAAGCACATTACTGGCTTTGCAAACACTGTGGCACTTTATTTTTTTATTTGTTTACATGCTGCTGGGTATTTTAAGTTGAGGTGCTATTTGTTTATATATTAGACTTTTTTTATATTTACTGTTGCACTAAAGTCCAAAAGTGAAGAATTTATGTTATTTATTACTTGATTGTTCAAGCTACCTCACAGAAGTGCTTTGTTTGTTAACAGAGTTGTTGAATGTTAAAATAAGGTGAATTAAATAAAAAATAAGGAACATCCTGGATCTGTTTTTTGCTCTTCTTTATTCTTTTTTTATGTATTATAGAAGTATCGGATCGGGACTCGGTATCGGTAGATACTCAAAATCAAATGACTTGGACTCGGACTCGAGGGCAAAAAAACCTGATCGGGACATCCCTAATATAAAATACTATTTTTGTCAAAAATAAAGTCATCAACTAAGATGTTAGCTGTTCCAATGTTGGCTATATTCAAACTAATGAATACATAGATAAAATGTAGGCCTATAATCTTTTTTTTTTTTTTACAAAGAAAGAGTACACTTGAAATATTGTTGAAATTGTAATTATTGTTGTAATTGTAACCTTTTTAATAAAATAGCAAAACATATTTACAAAATAGATGTAAGCAAAATCTTAAATGGTCAATATAAGTCTTCTTCTAAATATATCTTTTGTCCTTGCATTGTGGCTCAGTCAGTGTCACACCTGAATGAATGGCTAATTATTATGCAGAGTGGGTGGGACATTGTATTCTAAGGTGTAAACCACTCCTCGTTCACGCCCCCCTCGCATATTGGCTTTCCAAGCAAAACCTGTTTTACATCAATTTAAATCAATGTATGGTTTTATGTGAACGATAAAGCAAGACTATTTTCACATAATTTTGAAGCCAGAACTCGAAGCGACAACATCCATTAGTCAAAAGTCTTATTGACACATATTTAGTATGAGTTTTGTGGTCTTATTTCAGCAACTTTCATTTTTCTTTTTTTCAATAACCACGCATAAACATTAATTCAAAAATATACATGCATGGTGATCACATATTTTAGTAGCCCTGTTTGTGCTAGAGTGAATTTACACCTTTGCCATTAACATGTTTATAAATAACTGAAAAAAGCACAAATGTCAGAGCATGTCAGAACACCTCCAGGGCCCAGAAAACCGCTCAGACTCCAGAGGGTTAATCTTTCAGTTTCATCACCATCTATACAAAATGGGAAACTTGGGGGAAAATGTGTACTGTAATGTAAACTGTAATTGACCATGTAACATAAAATGCTGTGAATTCTGAACAACAGAAATATTTTATAATGCTACCTGTTATTTGTGTTTTTTATTGTGACAAAGTGTGTTTGTTGGGTGAAACCTTTACTAGTGTTCTGGAAGAATGAGTTGATGTTAGACATGTATGAAGTGTTTTGAGCATTTTATTGCGTTTTGAATGTGAAATTAACTGCAGTGAAGCTTAAAGTTGCTTATGAGTAGGCCTACTGAGTGAAGAGTTTTGAAAAAATTACCAAAGTATTGAGAAATGTGTCCTAGCGACTGTAAAAAGAAAACAACCCAAAACAAACAAAACTGTAATAGCAACTGTAAATGGAGCCTTATTTATCACTCAGAATTAGTGTTAAACACATTTACACAAACACATGTAGATCACTGTCTCTCTAGGGTCGTCCACACTATCATAATGAGGAACAGAAGACACAGAATGATAATATGTTCCCCACATCACACCAGGATATTTCCCCCACAATTGAAAATTCATGCATTAAATGGTCAACTGATGTTAAAAACACAAACATTGTATGGTAACCTCTGCACATTCTGTGTTGTTACAGCGCTGCAAAAATGGCAGAAATGTTTCTTTATGAAATAGCATACACAATACCACAGATATTTTTTGAAAAAGATCTAAATCAACTTCAAGGTTTGGATGCAGTGAGAAAGTCACAGAGACAGAACTAAAAACCTAATACGTCAAATAAACTCTTTTAAGATATCATTTAATGTGAGTTAATAAAATATGTGAGTTCATGTTAGTTCACAGTGCATTAAATTAACAGATACAACACTGGATCCTAAAATGTCTTGGAAAATGTTGAGATTAACGTTAAGTAAGATTAATTAATCCTGTAGAAGTATTGTTCATTAATTGTTAGTTCATGTTAACTAATCCTTACAACAGGGCTCTACAGTGCGAGTAATTCACTCGCATTTGCGCCTAAAAATAGTTATGTGCGAACTTGAAAAATAATTTACGAGCACAGTGCGCGAGTGACGGGCTGTTCTCAATACACTGAAGACAACAGCGCGATGAAGCGAAGCATAGCATTGATTTCACATGGAAAGCAAGCAAGAGGACGGGGTCGCAACTGCGTGATGTGAACATTTGATGACGTGCTTAACTTTATTCAAATGGGAGCGACGATTCGCAACCATTGAGCCAATCACTGAAATAGTGTGGGAATGTGCGGGAACTGCTGGATTTTAAGTGAGAGAGTCCTCCCAACAGTGCTAAAAATAAACGTGTGAGAGCGTGTTATTGGCTATATGTCATGTTATAGCCAGATATGATGACGCTACTGCAACACGCATCACGACAGATGAGCGATCTATTCATCAAGCTAACGCGCAAACTGCCGCGAATTAAAGTGAAAGTAAGTCGTAGACGCTCATCTAACAATCATATTCATTAATAGTAAAGAAACAAAATAATGATATTAGGCTAACGGTTACCAGTGCTGCTGTCGCTCTCTCCTATCGCTGATTTTGAAATGAGCTTATGATGATCATATTGATCTGGTCATTTTGGTGACGTGAACTAGGCCTACATTAAATCTGCATATAACGCGGGAATAGAAGATCCGATTTAGTTTTGCGAAAACACACAATGTGACTAGGTGTAAATGGAATCGTTTTGATCAGTAAAAACGCATGAAATCGTTTTGATCAGTAAAAACGTATGCAGTGACCAGGTGTAAACAGGCCGCTACACCATAAAAAAAGTAAACACTTAGTGAGCTAGATACGCAACACAGTATGAAGCCTATAGTCATTATCTCAAAAGACCAAGTGCAAAAAAAAATAATGAACTCCTGCACACTATCAATAGGCCTACTTGCAAATGAGTATCAAAATTTTATTAGCAACCCACCAAATTTTATTTGAATTATGTCCCACCAAAAGACCAAGTGCATAAACTGAAGTTACGACCAAAATAGTCCACACTGAGGACCGGAAGACGACAAAAACTCATTTTTGATGTAACTTAATATAGGCTACTGCAAGTACTGCAAAGGAAAAAAGCAAGCAGGCATTTGTTTTGTTTTTAGCACTTTATACTTTATTGAGGTGTTCATTCTTGTTATATATTTTGAAGTAGGTTAAAATAATAATTGCATAATTATTAAACAGGTAACGTTAGTTCACCCAAAATAGAAAATTCTGTCATTTATTACTCTCCATCATGTCGTTCCAAACCCGTAAGACTTTCACTCATCTTCGGAACACAAATGAAGAACTTTTTGATGAAATTGAGAGATTTCTTTCCCTCCATTGACAGCCTACACAACTACCACTTTGATGCTTCGAAAAACGTTCATAAAAAGATCATAAAACTAATCCATATGAATGAATCCAGTTTAATCAACTTTTTTCACTGTGCTCCTATATTTCTTTGTGTGCTCCTAAATTCTTTCATTTAGGAGCACATGTACGCCCTGTACAAGATGAAACCTTATTGTAAAGTGTTGCAATTTTTTATAAAGAAAGTTGTAAATATGAATGTAAAATTAATATTAAAAGTTAAGGAATCTTACACTGGTTCAAACTAGGCTACTGTACTGTATATGTTTGATTTATGTTGAAGTGTTTGGGACATTGGCTTTAAATGATGAGCGTTTCATTTTTTTAATCAGGCTTTCAAAGTATATCAAATTTTGGATTTAGATTTATCGGCTAATATATCAGATATGATCAGTTATCGAAATCGGCCCAAATGTTCATATCGGTGTATCCCTAATTTGATTTCCAGAAAGAAAAAACAAAACAATACCTTCTGTACATCTCTGACTTCTGACTGGGACAGAGTTCATTTCGAGAGTGGAGGGTTCAACCTCACTGAGAGACATTAGACATGAAACACTGGTGTAAATGTGTGAACACTAGATCTCACAGATGTCTCTGCTTCGTTTGCTCGTTCTCTTCCAGCACAACTCTCACTTACCTTGTCTAGTCCCACAGTAAGAGCAGCACAATCATCACTGCCTGATGACAACTGGCTCTTATGGCTCATCTGAAAATATGAAATTAAGTGTTAAACACAGAAACACTTCACCTAGGAGTTTAAAAAAAGCATAATAAATGGAATATATAAGGGATAATGTACAGTCAGTCAGTAATTAATACAAAATAAACATGGACAGGATAACCAGGGTCCCGATACACAGCTACCTAACAATAAATATTTGCACATGAAATATCGATTTGAGATAATATACAAGACTACAAAATAGTTCAAGTTTTCAAATCAATATTTCAATATTTAAATGTTACCACAAGGTAATGTTCACGGCTTTTATGCAAAACATTACATGTGTTTTCATTACAGTGTGTCAGGTTGTGTGTAGCTTTACACCTGTTTTATGAGGACACTGTTTTATGAGGACATCATAAGAACATGTTCCTGATGTTTGACTTTGAGTGTGACGTCTTAGTTTGACAGAATCCTGGTCTATGAAGACACAGTTTTATGAGGACATCATAAGAAAATGTTCCTGATGTTTAACTTGACAGAAGAATTTCAGTGTGTTGTGTTAGTTTGACAGAATCCTGGTCTATGAGGACACTAGTTTTACTGGGACACTGGTAACTAGATACATTTGGACGGCACCCTGAGTTCAAGTGTGTGTATGTATGAGAGTGACACGAGACATTGCGCCTGTGCTAAATGTACAGTAAGTGATCGTGACTCACTTCTTACACACACAATCATAATTCAGTGACTGATAACTGTGGCAAATAGTTCTGTTCTATTCTTTAAGGAATAACTCAGTTATTACATTAACTTCTTAGATACCTTTAGAGTTGCTGTATCTTTTTCAGGTTTCATCTGATTCTTCACAGTTATCATCTGAAAAAAAAGAAAGAAGAGCAAATAAAAAAATATAAAAAAGACAAATAAATACTAATTTTAGTATTACTTATTGAAAGCCAATTTCAACAGAGGTTGCTATTTTCTACCAACTTCTTCAATGATTATATATTTAATCGAACAAGCACAAATAGTTTTCAATATTGGTATTAGCCACAATGAGCTGTGAATTATGGGTTATCAGGATCGACCTTAATATTCCATATGTGTGTCCCGGTAAAACTGTATCCTTATAGACCAGGATTCTGTCAAACTAACACAACACACTGAGATTCTCCAGTCAAGTTAAACATCAGGAACCTGTCCTCATAAAACGGTGTCCTCATAAAACAGGTGTAAGACACACACAATCCGACACACTGTAATGAACATGCATGTAATGTGATGCAATAAAGCCATGAACATTAACTTGTAGGGCTGCACAATGTATTGCTTTATCATTCATACCTATCTGTGGTAGTGACATTGCAGTATAGGCCTATGTGAAGTCAGGCAGGCTATAGGGATCATAGTTGATCTGTGATCAAAACCCCATGGGTCGAAACACACAAGATTCTTGAATTAATTGCAAGGTTTACCATCATAGAGTTAGAGTTTATCATTTGAACATGTCTTTAAGTCCTGTCAGTTTAAACACTTTTTAACGATTTTAAACCATTCAAGTGCAAGACGACATAAAAGAGAACTCAATTCTGAACTTGTGTGCTGTTTTCTGTGCACACACAGAGCCACGCAGACACACTCCAACACAATTCCATTCTCATTCATGTCATTCTGTGCTTGAACAGATACATTCATGCAAAATTATGGCAAAATGGCAGTCTCAGCGAGTATCCTCGTAAATACAGTCACAAATGCCTTAAGTGAACATGAACAATTGAGAGTAAAAACGCATGTGTAACAGTATATTGGATCTGCGTATTAGCTCTTAAAGTGAAAACAGCCTAATAAAACTGCTGCTGTCTGTCATTTATGTTAATAAAACAACCAAATAGAAATAAAAATTCAGTTTTGTAGCTTTAACCAGGATTAATTGTATGTTATGTATAAGGTAAACATTTATACCTAAATGCTGTTAGACTTACCTTGAATATATGAGGCACTGTTTATTTCATATCTTTGTTCAATTTTTTATCTATGCTTGCAATTTATTATTTTCTATGCAGATGCAAACCCCTACAAAATCACACCAATCATTAGAGAATTATTAGCCTAATTCTTTCCAAATAGAGCTATTCAAGTCATCTGGTGAAATAGTTTTCATATTGCATTATATATTGCAGAAAAATAAATACTGCAATATAAGTTTTTTTGCAACATTGTGCAGCTCTATTACCCTGGGTAACATTTACCCTTTAATAATAAAACAAGTAAAATCATCACTGTAAATAACACATAATGTAACTGCTTTATTAAACAGTGTCACTTACGCATGGAAACACTGAACTCACCTTTATAATGATTGCTGAATCTGCCCTGGAGCTCATCTTTGTCTTTCTCCTGAAGTGAGAACTGTATGTCCTCCTCCAGATCTTGATCTTCTCCTTCAATGACTCACTTCAGGCATTATCTCATGTGTCTGCGCTCATAGAAAAAGACCCTCATTAATCATGACCATTGCATTTCATTTGACATATTATTCAACAAGCTTGTTTTAAATAAATTGATAAATTATGGTAAACAGCATTCAAGTTATTTTCATACTTTATTATACGATATTTAAGGAATATGGTAATTGAGGATAACTATTCATTCATAAATTTCATTCACAATTGATAAATGATAGGCAATAATAGTGACAATATTAATAAGACTGAATCAGACTGACAGTTTTATTAATATTCAGAGTATATTTTATTATAGTCAGGAGTAATTAGAGCACATATTTGTTTCTTAATGTGTTTAAAGCAAGCAGAACTGTAGAAATATTAACAGTAGCATATACTGTACTGGGTGAAACACCCTCCCCTTCACATACTGTAGTCATGACAACGCGTTATTATGATGGCTAGACTATTTTATGTGATCAGAAAAGGTAGCAGTTACAATTGTAGTGCAATCGAAAACGAGTTTAAAATGACAAGCATCGCTGATTCCCTCATGACAGTCTGTAAACAGAATCACTATAAGTCCGCTAGCACCGTTAGCATCACAAGCTAGCTGCTTTCTAACTGTAAAACGAGCAGCGAAGAGCTTACAGGACATGCACAAACAAGCCAAACGGACCCACATGCTATTAGAGAAGCAATTAAACAACATTATAACTTACCTTACAGATAACAGTTGCCTTCATCAGGTCCACAGATGTCTTCTCAGGTGCATAGTTTCTGTCCGGTCCAAACAGGAAATGACCGTGACGAATGACTAAATCTCTGATTACGTCATACTTATCATAATATAAACGGGATTTTATTTATTTATCATATATTTACTGCACAATTAATAAATTACAGGCAGAAATACTTAAATAATTAGTATTTTGCATTAAGTAGTTTGTTATAAAGACATGAAGCTGAATGAAGCTCCTCCCACCGGCGCCATCTTGTTTTCGCGATTTCCCGCCTACCGGTACCAATCATAGACAGTAAAGAAATGGACACAGCGACCCCATTGGATTCAGGGGGGTAGTCCAGCATCCAGAAAGCGTACCATCCCCGGGGGCCGCCATTGGCTAACAAGCCATCGGCTAACAAGCCATCACCTGCTGTTAGCAATCCATTGACTCCCATTCATTTTGGCGTCACTTTGACAGCGAATAACTTTACATCTGAGGCATTTAAAGACTCTATTTGTCCATTGTTTATTTCTAAAGAAACACGACAATGTATAAAAGGCTCCATTACCTTGTATCTTACGTTATGGCCCCGTAGAAGCAGTTTTTGTAAAAATAGGCTAACGATTGCGTCACGATAGGCTAACCACGCGACTCTCTGGAAATTACCGTATACACAGGAAGAGAAGCTCGCAGTCAATCAGGGGGACGTGGAGGCATAAAGTCAGATAAAGTCAAGGGAGAAGCCCATAGAGAGTCATAAAGTTGCTCCTGCTCCTAGCTCATGGACAGCTCCTACTCACGCTCTCCGTGTCTGCAAGATTTGGAAGGGAATGATTCAGATTTCTCTTGGCACAGCTACTAGAAGACTTACAACTGTCAGACAGGTTGCTCACGTCACATCTACGTCAAGCTCAGTTTGAGTCTGCGCAGTACGCTCAGCCATCAGGAAGTGAGTGCTTCACTTTTCTCCGTTGAAATCTATGGGGTCGCTATGTCCATTTCTTATACTGTCTATGATTGGATTCAACGGAGAAAAGTGAAGTCAATTAGAAGCACTCATTTCCTGATGGCTGAGCGTACTGCGCAGACTCAAACTGAGCTTCACGACGTAGATGTGACGTGAGCAACCCGTCTGTCTTCTAGTAGCTGTGCCAAGAGAAATCTGAATCATTCCCTTCCGAAACTTGCAGAGACGAAGAGTGTGAGTAGGAGGCAGGGTTTCCCGCAGCACTTTGGAACTAAGGCGGCCGCCTAAGCAACACACGCCTGCCGCCTTGACTACGTTGTCAAAAAAAATGTATATGAGCTAGGGCTGTAACGATACACCAAACCCGCGATTCGGTTCGCAACACGATTTTTGACCCACAATTCGATAAAAAAAACGATATTTATTTTTTGTATTTTTTTTGGGGGGGGGGGGGGGGGGAGAGATTTTTTTGCGGTGGTGACGCGTTAATGTAACATGTAAGGGACCTAAAGCGCACCTAAAAGCTGTCACAAAGAACTGGCAAAAGTAATGATTATGAATGTCAAATATAGCAAGGAGACATTTCAATTCTTTATTAATAAACAGGTGTTTTCTGTGTCAAAGATGAAGTTGACGATGCTGACTCGCGATCTTCGCAGTAGTGAACGCGCCAGAGAGAAATGCACTTTTCATACTGATTGCATAAGCAGAGAGCAGTCTGTTTTCTTTCGTTTTGAATTGTTTTTTTTAAAAGTAGCCTACACATTTCATGCTTTCTATATATATGTCTCAGGTCTGTGAGGCAAGTAGCTTATATGCTGAGTTTCGGTTCATTTTTGAGACAAGCTCCAGTTCACGTGCCGGCGCCTCCGTGTCCTGATTATATTGCCTGCTATATTTATTCTTATTTATTAAATCCAGCCAATTGGTTGATAAAACATTGATTAAAATAAAGATACAATTAATACAAAACGAAATTCACTTTAAAGAAAGGTTTTATACAAAAACAAACTAAATGAAGTGGTCAAAATCATGTCTGCCCACTCGTCTCCCAATTTTCTTACTCATGCTTTTCACTTTTCATATAATTAACATAGCCTAGATGAAATAAAAAAAATAAATTATTTTATTTAAACATAAATATGAAACTAAATCGTTTTCTTTAATGACTGGTCTACAACACGTATGCCTATAGCCTACAGTACAGATAAATTTAATGCGGGATTTGAGCGAACGCCATCTTACCGGTGAGCATGTAGGGGGCATAGCCGCGGGAACATATTTTATCAGGGGGTGCTGGGGGCGGGGCTTAATGGGTGGGGCGGTGCTATGGTAGAGTTTAAAAAAAAAAAAATCCTAATATTAAACAGCCCAAACAAAAAGATGAACATACAAATGAATGAGTACAGAGTTGTGAGAACGCTCAGAAGTCATGATACATTTTAAAAAGCACAGCACACAAATCTGTATACTCACTCAGGAGTGCCGGGTCACACAGAAACATAATCTTTCAAAGCGAAAATGCAAGACGCCAAACGAGGGCAGTGGAACGGGGGAAACGCAAGGTCTCGAGGCGCATTTTAGTTGAACTTATTTTAACTTGAGTGCTGCGTTTTGAGAATGCTGTGTCATGCGCGAGACGCGAGCACAATAGTTAAACACGAGTAGGCTAGTGCTTTCACACTGAAAAACAATGGAAAAGTAGCAGAGTGGAATGGTTGACGTTCTGTGTGAACAGCCCCTAATGCCGATGAATGCTTTAATTAATACCTCTATATTTAGTTTTTTCACAATGCATTAAATGAGTGTCACGTCACTCACTCCATGCGAGATCGGCTTATTGCCTTATGATATATTCATTTCTTTTAGTCATAAAACCCTATTCGACAACATATAAAAACTTCTTAAAAAACAGGTTGAAAAACAAAAAGTTATTTAAAAGTCATGTCATCTTAAATTCCAATGTAGTGAAACAGCTGTCGTCAGGGGGTGCTGCAGCACCCTCAGCACCCCTAGTTCCCGCGGCCATGGTGGGGGGAGACGATTTTCAAACAATCATCGAATATTATTTTACTTGATATGCCAATCCTTAATATTTGTTGTTTTAAATGCCTATTTGAGGTCTCTGTGAAAGTTTTAAAGCAGTCTTTTAGTGCCGCTTTCAGAGAGGTCACCTCCATAACGGAGAACTGTCATATCCGTAACATTGTTTTTTCCTCATAAATGCGAACACGAAAAATAGTTCGGAAAAAGTTCTGTGGAGAGCCAACCCTTCTTCATCCGGTGGGTAGTAGGCTATTACTTTTGGTTTGTGCAGTGTAATTCATAGAATTAAAAAAAATATATTTTGCCACCTAAAAGTTAAAGATTTTTTGTGTCACGTCTGTAACGCACGCATGTGTAGTCTATTTCCCTCATATTAAATGTAAAACGCATGTGTGGATTTTTTTTGTCTCCACGTCCCCCTGATTGCCCGCGAGCTTCTCCTCCTGTCTATACGGTAATTTATCTACTGCGCGACAGAGAGTCGCGTGGTTATGACGCAATCGTTAGCCTATTTTTACAAAAACTGCTTCTACAGGGCCATAATGTAAGATACAAGGTAATGGAGCCTTTTATACATTTTCGTGTTTCTTCAGAAATAAATAATGGACAAATGGAGTCTTTAAACGCCTCAGATGTAAAGTTATTCGCTGTCAAAGTGACGCCAAAATGAATGGGAGTCAATGGAATTGCTAACAGCAGGTGGGGGTCTGCTAATCAATGGCGGCACCCGGGGAAGCTTCAGTGTTTTCTGAAACATTGCCCTCCTGGTACCAATCTGTCAAATCACAGGCCCCAAAGCATACAGTTGTGAATAAGATGCAAATTTTTGTATATAATACCAGGACCTGGCTCCAGGAGCGCACCCTCGAAATCAGGGATACACTGTATATGGTAAAATTTAAGTTTTTTTTTTTTTTTTTTGAGAGCGAGCTTCTGGGATGTAGTAAATGACATCTACACTGTCGGATTTATGAGGACATGGTTCCTGTCCTCATAAACCCAAATGTCCCCATAATGCGGTGCGTATTCAGGTCAAAAGTCCTCGTAAACCACAAAAACAAACACACACACACACACCACACACACACCCCTTCAGCTCTGACACACTTAAAACAGGCCTAATACGAGTATGTGTTTGTATGGCACAACATGAATGACGGTGTGAAGTGTGTGTATATACCTCATCTGAGCTGGAGCTGCCCAGCTTGAGTCCTTCAGCAGACTGGAGTTCCTCTGATCTGGCTTCAGCTGTTGTACAGTGAGTGTGAGCCCATGCCTCCAGAGTGAAGACTGCATACAATACACATCATACAAAGCAGATTAAATCATGGAACAACAGAAACAAGGTGATAGCTTACATGATGCCGTGAAATATTCATGTTCACAAAAAGTGTTGGACACTTACTGTAAGGTGCAATCACATTAGATAAAAATGGTCAGTTATTGTTAATAGTGGAGCGATGTATAAAGCTCAGCTCACACAGAATTCACTTTCACACCAAGCAGCTTTCTATTGGTCAGTGTGGTGAATTCAAGTGACCATCTTGAAAAGCATTGAAATCTGCGTAAAGGGGTTTTTTTGCACCCGAATGCACGGATTCCTATTAGAATGAGTTTTGCCCATGAAATTTCACCAAGCAATGGTGAATGTGACTGCACCTTAAGGCTACAACTAAAAATATACAAATTTAATTGCATAATACAACAAAATATCGGTGACATCTGTAAAGGAATATAGCTTTTCTCTTCAATACATTTCCTTTTCTTCATAATTTTTGCTTATTAAGTTTTAATCAGCTGGTGTTTTGGTGATTATTAGTGCATTTTTTAAGTCAGAGTCATATCAGAGAAACCACAGGTGTAGAAATCACTTTAACTATCACCATGATCTAGAGCCCGACCGATAAAGGATTTTTAAGGCCGATACCGATACAAATATTTGGGGATTTCAAAATCCGATATTCCGATATATCGGCCGATATATATTTTTTTTAAAAATCCAGAAACGTGTAACAAAACATGAACAGATTTTCCCTAACATTAGTTATTTGTAGTTATTTAAGATTCCTCAGCCTTACTAAAATAATATGATAATGCAGTTTAAAAATAAACTTTTTTTTTTTAAAATTAACTTTATTGTCACAACAGAACAGAATATATTAAAGTTCTGATAAATATAATGTATATTAAAAATACAAACTTAAGATATGAAACTTAAAGTCCTTTGAACAAAAAAAAAATCAACTATTATTATTAATATTGACAGTAATAATTAAAAAAAAATCAATGATGATGATATTATTATTGTCATCATCATTTGTATTATTATTAAACAAGACGAAGGTCACTCCTAATTTTATCCATCTATTCCATCAAGCTACAACAAACCATTTTCAATCATCATTTGCTGCCTGCCTTCTAAAATCTACGACTTAGTGATGTACTAAATACATTATGTGACTCGTTAAAGGACAATTCCGGTGAAAAATGAACCTAGGGGTAATTAACACAGAGTCGATCGTTCCCTGGGATGCGTTTTCATGAAAATCGAATGTAAAGAGTTTTAGCCATCTCTAAAAACAGATTAGCTTATAACACTAGTATATGGGGCACAGAGTAAGTAAAAGTAAATCGCTAGTTAATGCCACTAACAAGGCTCAAAATAGCCTCACACTAACACGGTAGCATAATGAGGGTCCCTACATACAAACCGAAGCATTGAGAACTTTGTAAGTGTACAGACAGTTTAATAAGAAGATACATTATAAAGACAGTACATTACGCGTTTCAGGCATTCGTCATCTTGGAAAACTAGTCGAGCCACGAACGCCGTGCTAAGTTAGATTTCACAAACGTATTTCCTATCGACCAGCTCACTTAGCACGGCGTTCGTTACTCGATTAGTCGAGACTGTTTTCCAAGATGACGAATGCCTGAAACGCGTAATGTACTGTCTTTATAAAGTATCTTCTTATTAAACTGTCTGTACACTTACAAAGTTCTCAATGCTTCGGTTTGTATGTAGGGACCCTCATTATGCTACCGTGTTAGTGTGAGGCTATTTTGAGCATTTTGAGTTAGTGGCATTAACTAGCGATTTACTTTTACTTACTCTTTTAAAACTCTTTACATTCGATTTTCATGAAAACGCATCCCAGGGAACGATCGACTCGGTAACCATGTGTTAATTACCCCTAGGTTCATTTTTCACCGGAATTGTCCTTTAATGCTGCGGCTAAACAAAGTCAGCAACGCACAAAGCTAACTTTTATGCACAGGCTATGTTTGATACTTTTTCTCTATGTCTAAATGTTCACTCCTCGCGTGCCTAACTTACGTTTTACAATGCAGGGACTGGAACTACAGATATGCTAGTTATAAATACAGTAATCATTACTTTATTTAGGCAGAATAAGTTCGTTGTGATTTCCAAGCTCATTGATGTTAGCAGTCTTCCTTGTAGAGTGCGCTCTGGTGGACAAACTATGCAGCGCCAACACTCATAACATGGTTGCAGGGTGTTTCATCCGCTTTTATTTTATTTTTTAAATATTCATTTATCGGCCGTTATAAATGCCGATACCGATAGTTTGGAAAATGCCTAATATCGGCCGATAATATCGGCCCGCCGATATATCGGTCTGGCTCTACCATGATCCATTGACATCTGACAACTACAAAAGGTCACAATGCTTCTTCATTTTAAGTTTATTTATAATGTAATTATTTAAACCCTAAAACTTGCTTGGTTTAAAATCAATGCCACTTGGTTTGACATTTTGTATATAATGCAAGGACATTTATAAAGTTATAATTTTTAAATGTGAATTTATTTCAGTTCCATCTTACCTTTATAGGCCAGCACAGAATTCAGTGCAATCAGCAGCAGGAGAAACACTATGAGAACAGGAATACAGTGACATCTCTTCCCTGGCTTCTTCGGCGTCGGCTCTGTAACAAGCAATGCAGAACTCTGGAACTACAGAAACTACAGAAAACTGATTTCATAAGTCCATTATAAGTGATATGATATGAGGGAAATTAAATTAGTGCTATTTTAAATTACAATACACAGCATTTCCATGACCAACAACAGTCAATCAATATTATGAAATATCAGACCACTGAATGTCATGATTGATCAGAATGAAGCATTCCAGAAACACACAACATTTTAAAGCATTTTTGAATGTGAACAGTGTCAGTCTGCCCTAGACTCACCACTGTGCTGGAAGTCGTAGCGCCCGGCCTTAAAGAGCTTCATGTTGTTGTCATGAAGAGGGTTTGCCTGGCTGAATACAGAGTCCTGACCTTCAATGGTGTCCACTTCTGTCTCCATCAGTCACTCCACCACACACTGACCTCTACACAGCCTGGGTGGCAGTTGAAAAAACAAAACCAATGAAAAAAAAAAAAAAAAAAACATATGCTGGCTCATCGAAACATACATCATCTGACAAAAGAGATGCAGTGGAAATTGTTCCAATGAGTTTGTCAAGAAAAAGGAAGTTGTGTTATGTTGTGCTGTGTTGGCTACAGTAGCAGGTTAAGCATGAACTGCTTTTGCTGAAGACTGGAGTAATGATGCAGAAAATTCAGCTTTGATCACAGGAATAAATTACAGTTTACAATATATTCACATAGAAAACAGCTGTTTTAAATTGAACGAATTATAAATAGTGATAACATTATTACTACTAATATTACAACTACTACTATTATAATATAATAGTGACTTTTAGCTATCATCTGGGGGTCAGGTTTAGCCCCAGAAGTCAGATAAATTTGACAAAATGTCCCTTTTGGGAATATCCTAAATTAGATCGTACTCGGTTACTAACGTAACCTCGGTTCTCTCTAGAAGAGGAACGAGTACTGCATAATATCTTACACTATGGGGAAATCTCTTTTCCGCGAGATATTGAAGCCAAAAAATTATCCTTAATTTTGTATTAATGTAAAACGCGTTGCGGCAGCATGCAGACATAGGCAAGATGGCTCGCGCGCCTATTGGCTGCTCTGCGGCAACTGCAGCAGCCTATCGAGAGAAGCCCTCGTGACGTCAGATCCAATGCGTCAATGCATAATGCGTCCAATGCGTCATGTCCCGCTGAAACGGGCGTGGCCAGGGCCTATAAATATAGCTCGACAGGCTGAATAATCAGCTTTTTCATCGCCGAAGCGAACCAGAGCATGTTGCAGGCACGGCAAAGATACGCAGTACTCGTTCCCTCTTCTAGAGAGAACCGAGGTTACGTTAGTAACCGAGTATGTTCTCTTACGAGAGGTTATCTCGTACTGCGGAATATCTTATGCTATTGGGAACACAGTGTAAAACGCTGTGCATGCTGAGATCCAACACCAAAGTCCCAAGGGCAGGTGCCCGGGGCTCATACAGTGCAAAATCGCCAGGGAATCGCAGAGAGTCCGGGAAGGAGGGGCTAAAGTAGCATCATTCCCGTAATAAGTAGCGCCCTATTGAGGCATATTGTATCAATAGTGATCCACACAGCCAGGGCGAAGCAAACTCGGCCTGGACTGATGAATACTATGGGTCTTACACACTGCCCATAGAGCAGTTTAATCGATCAGCGAGCGATGCTCAAGCAGTTTCAGTATTCTGAGCCGATAACCACGGGGCAGGCAATACTGATTTACTAGACCGAAAGCAGCTTAGCCTGCAGGGCGGGAACCTCTAGGTTATAAAACCTTATAAAAGTAGACGGGAAGGCCCAGCCTGCCGCCATACAGATATCTTGCAAGGCAATCCCACTAGACTAGGCCCACGATGAGGCCATGCCTCTCGTGGAGTGCGCTCTGACACCTAACAGGCACTGCAGGCCCTTAGAAGTGTAAGCCAGCGCTATAGCATCAACTATCCACCTGGATAGACTCTGTTTTGACGCAGCTAGTCCCTTAGGACGTCCACTGAATGAAACAAAGAGCTGCTCTGTCTGTCTGAAGACAGCCGAGCGAGACACATAAGCCCTTAATGCCCTAACCGGGCAAAGGAAGCTCGCGTCCCTTTCCTCATTAGAGACCGGCAGGGCGGACAGGGAAATCACCTGTGCCCTAAACGGTGTGTTGAGGGATTTAGGAACGTACCCGTGTCTTGGCTTGAGTATGATTTTCAAGTCATTTGGCCCAAATTCCATACACGACGCGCTCACTGAGAGCGCTTGCAAGTCCCCTATACGCTTTACTGAAGCGAGAGCCAGAAGAAACACTGTCTTGAAAGACAAATGTTTGATGTCTATAGATTGTATTGGCTCGAATGGGGCACCTTTCATGGCCTCCAGAACCGTAGAAAGGTCCCACATGGGAACTGATGGAGGTCTGGGAGGATTCAGGCTCTTAGCTCCTCTAAGGAAGCGGATGACCAAATCATTCCTTCCAAGTGACTGGCCAAGCGTTGGTTTAGTAAACGCTGCTATGGCCGCCACGTAGACCTTGAGCGTGGATGGGGTTCTGCCCCTATCCAGCAGCTCTTGCAGGAAGGAGAGAACCTCCGCCACCCCACAGTCCGGGGGTGATATGCCACGGGCTGTGCACCAGCTAGAGAACACAGACCATTTCGAGGAATAGAGCTGTCTAGTAGACGGGGCCCTAGCCTGCGTGATTGTGTTTAACACTTCCACCGGGAGGTTAGCAGGTACCCATTGATGGTCCATGCATGCAGGGACCAGAGCTCCGGGCGAGGTCGAGCCCCTGGCCTGAGAGAGGAGATCCCTCCTCACCGGTATCGGCCACGGGGCAGTGTCTGCATCAGAACAGGGAACCAGGTCTGGTTTTTCCAGAGCGGAGCCACAAGCAGCACTGAGCATCCGTTTTCCCTGATTCGCTCTAGCACCTGAGGCATGAGCGTGACGGGGGGAAAAGCATAGAGCGGACGGTGGGGCCAGACGTGGGCCAGCGCGTCCCTGCTCTTGGAGAAAAACTCCGGACAGTGAGCGTTTTCTTGAGACGCAAACAGGTCTACCTCCGCTCTGCCGAAAGTCTTCCACAGCAGCTGGACTGTCTGTGGGTGTAGAGACCATTCCCCTGCCGGAACATTGTTTCTGGACAGTCTGTCTGGTCCAACATTCAGGTGACCTGGCACATGCACTGCCCTCAGCGAGCGCAGATTGTGCTGTGCCCAGACCAGGAGGCGCTCCGTCAGCCTGTAAAGGTTTTGGGATCTGATACCTCCCTGGCGATTTATATAGGCCACCACTGACATGTTGTCTGAACAGACCAAGACGTGGTGTCCTTTTATCTGGGGACAAAAACGCCTCAGCGCATAGTCGACTGCGATCATCTCTAGGCAGTTTATGTGCAGAAGCTTTTCCCGTTCTGACCACTGGCCGAAGAACGGTCTGTCCTCGAGCAGCGCTCCCCATCCCGAGGTGGAGGGATCCGTAGACACCATCTTCACACTCGAGGAAGTCCCCAGGTTTACACCTGACCGGTACCAGTCGGTCGCTCTCCAAGGTTTCAGAGCTGAGACGCATTCTCGATCGACCTTGAGGCGAAAAAGACCAGAGGTCCACGCTCGACGCGGTACTCACGCTTTTAGCCAGAACTGCAGTGGGCGCATGCAAAGCAGATCCAACTGGAGTACTGATGATGCTGAGGCCATGAGAACCAGCATTTTCTGAAACTCTCTGAGCAGGACTGTAGTGCCGCAGCGGAAGGATCTCGTCGTGCGCTGAATATTCATTCTGCGCTGTGGCGATAGTTGCGCTGTCATAGACAGCGAGTCCAGTTCTGTGCCCAGAAAAGATATCCTCTGACTGGGGAACAGTGAACTCTTTGCCCAATTGACTTTGAGACCTAGATTCTCGAGATGCTCGAGAAATACAGTCCTGTGTTCTATGAGCTCCGAACGTGATTGAGCTAGAATCAACCAATCGTCCAGATAGTTCAAAACTCGCATGCCCCGAAGTTTCAGGGGTGCAAGCGCCGCGTCCATGCACATCGTAAATGTACGGGGTGCTAGGGACAGGCCGAAAGGCAGGACAGTGTATTGATATGCCTGGCCCTCGAAGGCGAATCTCAAGAATCGCCTGTGATGTGACACTATTTGTATTTGAAAATACGTGTCCTTTAGATCTATTGACATAAACCAGTCCCCTTGGCGAATTTGCAAGAGGTTTTTCCTGGTCGTGAGCATTCTGAACCGGCATTTTAGAAGCACTTTGTTCAGCTGCCTTAGATCTAGAATGGGTCTGAGACCCCCGTCTTTTTTCGGAACCAGAAAATATCTGCTGTATAGACCCCCTTCGCTCTGAGCTTGAGATAGAGGCTCTATGGCCCCTTTGCTCAACAGTGTTGCTATTTCGGCTCAAATTAGATGTGCTACTTCCTTCTTTACCGTAGTTTCGACTCGTGCCGCGTAACGGCGAGGGCGTCGAGCAAACTGTAGCGAGTAACCTCTCTTTATAATGTTCAGCACCCATTCTGATACCCCGGGAAGCTTTGCCCACGCATTTGCATGAATAGCTAGGGGTTGAATGAGATCTGGGCTCTGCCCGTGACATGGTGGTGACCGGAGAGCTTCGATATGCTGTAACATTGATGCCGTGTTTGCGGCATTCGAGGCGGGGGGGCGCGCTGATCACAGTGGGCAGCCTGCCCATGCTCGACTCTTCTACGGCGGCTTGCTGAGAGAGAGCGAGCGGGGGGAGACCCGTGGGGCTTGTAATGTCTGTGAGTGCATGTGGGCGCGGGACAGCGGGCACATTCTCTGCACTGAAGACATTGCCGGCATGTGCTGGTTTCGTTTTTACAGAAATGTGAGACATGCAGTGTGTAGTGTTTGTGGGCACTGGGACGTGGGCACATTCACTACATTTAATGCACAATCGACATGAGTCGATTTTATGTGTGCAAGCCCTGTTTGGCGGGCTGTGTTTGTGTGTAGGAATGAGCACTGAGCCGTGGGCATTTTTACTACACTCATAACACCATCGGTCGTGGTCGGAATACCAGAAAATACACTCTTTATGGGATTTATCTGGGTCGCTGTAAAAACAGCGTTTGTGTGCAGGCAAACGGGCTGTGGTACCAGCTTGTTTTCTGCAAAATACACTGGAACAGTCACATTCTCTGGAACTGAACGAGCGAAAAGTTTTGGTAAAAGTCGGGCCGCAGCGGGACTTGAACACCGTCGTTTTCTTAGGCGGGCTAGGAAGACTTTGAGGCCTCAGGCTTTATCTCGATTCTAGGCCGGGGCCCACGCGGAGGGGGGGCGGCGGCCAGTAGAGCGAGAGCGCGGTCTCGGGTCCCGGGCCTGTCGACGCTGCGAAGCGGCTGCAGTGGGCAGAGGCTGCGGCTTAGACCTTCGAGCAGGCGGCTGCTTCGGGCGGCCCGCTGCGGAGCTGGAGCGCTTAGGCAGGAAATGCCTCATGGCCTGTGATGTTTTCTGCACCTCAGCGAATCTATCCGCGAAATCTTTGACGGAAGATCCGAAAAGGCCGGCAGAGGAGATGGGGGCATCGAGGAACGCAGTGCGCTCTGACTCCGACATCTCAGAGAGCGTCAACCATGAGTGTCTCTCTGCAACGGTGAGAGAGGCCATGATTCGCCCTACGGCCTGTGCAGCAGACTTAGTGGCACGAAGAGCTAGGTCCGTGGCGCTCCTTAAGTCCGGCATGCTGATAGCTTCCGGTCCTTCCTCATCCAGTTTACGGAGAAGGTCGGCCTGGAATATTTGCAGGATGGCCATTGAGTGCATCTGAAGGCGGCGAGTTGTCGACCAGCGGCAAATACAAAGGCTCGTCCCGCAGAAGGCTTTCTCAGACGGCGCGGCTTCTTCCTCTCGGGATCCAGCGATGCGTGAGATCTGACGTCACGAGGGCTTCTCTCGATAGGCTGCTGCAGTTGCCGCAGAGCAGCCAATAGGCGCACGAGCCGTCTTGCCTATGTCTGCATGCTGCCGCAACGCGTTTTACATTAATACAAAATTAAGGATAATTTTTTGGCTTCAGTATCTCGTGGAAAAGAGATTTCCCCATAGCGTAAGATATAACGCAGTGCGAGAGAACCTCTCGTAAGAGAACTTTATTTATTTTTTTAGTTGTGGGAAAGTTACAGCTATGGTGAGTCAGTAGTACGTACAAATGGACATAAAAACAATTATATAGATTTTATACACAAACAGTTCTGTCCTCATTATAGAATAAAGCAATAAGCCCTACAGAGCCGTGATTTACAGTGAATTTAGAACAGCTAAGGGGCGTGACGTGGAGAGGAGTTTCCGACAGTACGGCTTTAGATTAGAAGATGCTATACATCAAGCGTAGCGTTAGTTCTGGCAGGTCACGTTAGTCAAGCTCGCATCAGCTGACCCTCAGCTGATCCACATCTACCTATAGGAATACGACGCCTATCACCATATACATATATAAGCTCCTTCAGTATTATCAGCAGCTATCACGTTTCTCAGGAGCTAATTAAATGGCGAAATTCGGCAGGCAAACAACATCATCTCACAAGGAATCGTGTAATCGGGAATTTAGCAATTTTAGCCCGATTTTGGCACGATCCGTTTGACGTAGGGTGTCGTGGGGATTCGCAAACGACAACGGGCGTCGGGACGCAAGATTCGATCGTTTCATCTCGTATAGTGTGTCATAGTGGGCGACAACCAACGTCGCGTCTGCGATGCCTCACGACATCACGACAGAAAGACTAGCATGTTTAATTTTTTTACGGTCCTCCACGACGACGGCGTGCGAGTGAGTGAGTGAGGGAGAGTGAGTGAGAGTGTGTGTTCGCGAGTGAGTGAGTGAGTGAGCGAGTGTGTGTGACTGTGTGTGTGCGCGAGAGTGAGTGTGTGAGTGAGAGAGCATGTGTGTGTGTGTGTGTGTGAGAGAGAGAGAGAGAGAGAGAGAGAGAGAGAGAGAGAGAGTGAGAGTGAGAGTGAGTGTGTGTGTGTGTGTGTGTGAGAGAGAGAGAGAGAGAGAGAGAGAGAGAAAGTGAGTGCGTGCGTGCGTGTGTGAGTGCGTGTTAGGCCGGTGACACACTGGATGCGTGGCGTAAGCGTCTCAGCTGCGTGGCGTGTCCGTTTTTATTTCGGCTCCCATGTTAACAGGTTAGAGCTTGCACACTGCCTGCGTGACACGCGCGTCTCAGGCGCGGCACGAGCTGCGCGGAAAACGCGTGCATGCTAGAAATAGAACCGACGCCTATTTTTCACGCGACACGCAAGCGTCTTGGAAGCGTTTCCAAGCAAAATTGAATAGGAAAAGATATTTATATGACATTTTGACACGAATACATATTAATAAATGTCATTTTGATGTTTGAAAGTGTCTAGGGTTTGACATAAATGCAAATATAAATGCAATTTAAAAAAATATTATTGATTTTCAAATACTGCACCTGTCAATACAGAATGAAATATTCTGTAGCCTATTTTGCCGTCAACACTGCCGACGTTGTCTTTGCTGCTATATATTTATGTTTAACATGAAGTATAGGCCTTCCACAACTCTCTCCCCATATGTCAAATTTATCACCAATGAGGCTTATCATATGTCACCTAGCAGCAGCAGCGCCGCGTCAGACACGCTTCTGGTGTGCAAAGACATGGAAAACGCCACGCCACGCAGCTGACACGCAACAGAAACGCCATGCTCACGCCACGCAGCCAGTGTGTCACCGGCCTTAGGCTATGTGAGTGAGTGTGTGTATGTGCGAGTGAATGAGTATGTGAGACGGCTCGCGATGACTGGTTGGAAAACAACGTAGTCTGACATGTTTCTTGTCCACGACGTGACAAGATTTTTAGGAGTCAAAATCGTGTAATCTGACACAGTGACTATTGTAACTGTTAAACGTATTGCACCCTTATACATTGTATTACGGTATTGACTACCTGTATTGTTTTATTTGGAGGTATACGGTTATGTACATGATGACGTTACGTTTTACGTCACATGCTTCTAAGTTGAGAAAACAGTGAACTGATGTTATGTTCAAGTGAAGCTTGCTAAATAAAAATCCTGCCAAGAGGATAAACAGCACTGAACAGCGTTTCGTTTGTTTTTCCTGCACGCGAGTGAGGGTGAATTGCGCACTCGGATGCTCAACAGGTTATGGGCCCAGGCACGGAAACAAACGAGCGTGAGTAAGACAGACGCGACGTATTACGCGTTCTATGAAGCTAGCAATGAAGCTTAAACTGAAGTGACATAAGAAGAAAAGTCGGCGAAAATGGCAAACAGAGTGGTAAACAGAGCGGTAGGAGTCCTAGCAACACAATCTTTGTTTGATGGATCCGAAGATAAATATGATCTTTGGGAAACGAGATTCTTAAGCTGTTTACACACTCTAAAGTTAAAAGAGACTATTTTGCATGAGCCCACTGATGCTAACGCAGAACAGCTAGCCGAAGACAGACGGAAGAATGCTGATTGTTATGCTGAACTTGTAAGACTGATAGATGATAAAAGCCTATCACTGATAAGACATGAAGCTGCTGACGATGGCAGGAAAGCTCTTAAAATACTGAAAGAGCATTATTCAGGGAAAAGCAAGCCATGGATTATAAATATGTACACATCCTTAACTCAGCTACGCATGGCAGACAACGAGAGTGTTACTGACTACTTGATAAGAGCAGAAAACATCATCACAGCACTGAGAGATGCAGGAGAAGCTATGAGTGATGGATTAACCATAGCAATGATTCTCCGTGGATTACCAGATTTTTTCAAGCCGCTAGCCATCCACATAACACAGAATGAGGACGACGTTACGTTCACAGATTTTAAGAGAAGACTGCGGATTTATGAAGAGGCGGAAAAAATGAAAGGAACTGAATCCACAGATAATGTGATGAAGACACAGACGAGACAAGGAAAAGGTTCTGTCAGGTACCACACTAAAGAAAGAAAAGAGGAAGACACAAATGTGACATGTTACAAATGTGGAATAAAGGGACACAAAGCGAGAAAATGTTACAAGAGAGTGTGGTGCAATCATTGTAAAAATAGTACACACGCGGAGTTCCTGTGCAAGAAAAAGGGCGACCAAGATGGCGTCAGAAAGGTTACAGACGAACACGATAATGACCAAGACCATCTCTTCAAAGCTGAACACTCAGAAAAACCACAGAACAAAGTGAAGATGAAAGGCATCATGGTAGACGCTGGAGCGACATCTCATATTGTGAGTGACATCACAAAATTCAGAAGTTTTGATAGCTCATTTCAACCAGAGAACCATTCAGTGGAATTAGCCGACGGAACGAAGTGCAGTGGAATGGCGCAACAAAGAGGAACGGCAGTGATTTATCTCATAGATGACGCTGGAAAACAGCACACTGCACAGCTACGGGACGCACTATACATGCCTTCATACCCACATGACATATTCTCGGTAGCTAGAGCAACAAATGGAAGAGCAACAGTCATTTTCAAAAGAGGAGACAGCCACTTGATTACCAAAAACGGAAGCAGGTTTGATATCCATGAAAGTGGAAACTTGTACTATTTGCCAACACTAGAAGAGGGCGCTGACCAGTGCAAAGTGTGTCATGATTTACAAACCTGGCATGAAATTTTGGGACATTGTAACCATGAAGATGTACAGAAGCTACAAGGTGTAGTAAGAGGCATGGAGATAAGAGGAAACAAAATGAGACAGGAACAGTTATGTGAAGTGTGTACAAAAGGAAAATTCACACAGACCAGAAACCGGGAGCCAGACAGAAAGGCAAAGAAACCTCTTGAATTGATTCACACGGATCTGGCCGGTCCCATGCCAACACAGAGCAAAGAAGGACACAGATATGCACAGTCGTTCACAGATGACTATTCAGGTACTATGTTTGTGTACTTCTTGAAAACTAAAGGTGACACAATACAAGCTACTGAAAAGTTTTTAGCTGACATTGCACCTTTTGGAGAAATCAAGTGCATTCGTTCAGATAACGGCACTGAATTCATGAGTCGAGATTTCCAAACGCTGTTGACAAGGAATAAGATTAGACATGAAACATCTGCACCTTATTCGCCACATCAGAATGGCACAGCGGAGAGAGGATGGAGAACACTCTTTGATATGAGCAGATGCTTGCTGATAGAGAGTGAGTTGCCAGACGAGTTGTGGAACTACGCAATGCAAACATCAGCCTACGTGAGAAATAGGTGTTACAGTAGACGTACAAAGAAAACACCATACGAGTTATTCACAGGCAAAAAGCCAGATGTTTCAAAAATGCAGAAATTCGGATCAATCTGTTTTGCTTACAAACAAGAGAAAAGCAAATTGGACTCAAGATGCGAACAAGGTGTTTTTATAGGCTACGACAAGAACAGCCCAGCCTATCTAGTGTACTATCCTAACACCGGAAAAGTCCAAAAACACAGATTGGTGAAGTTCACAACACAGACAACCAGTGAAAGAGAAAAACAAACATCTGAGACACACACAAGATATGAAAACATGGATCCAAATATCTTCAGCAGTGAAGTCAGTGCTGCCGATAATGTGGAGGATGAACCAGATCATGGTGTTCAAAGTGATGTTTCAGAGACTTTGCCTGAACAGGCTGCTCCCAATCAGTCTGGTAGAGCTACAGAATCCGAGACCAGAAAGAACCCCCCAAGAACCAGGAAGAAGCCAGCTTATCTACAGGATTTTGAAACTGAGGATGCTGAAGACAAACTGCAAACATGCATAGATTTTTGCTACAGAGCAGTATGTGATATACCTCAAACCTACCAGGATGCCATAACATCAACGAAATCCAAGCAATGGAAGGATGCTATGGACAAAGAAATGCGATCATTGGAGGAGAACAAGACCTTCACACTCACTAAATTACCACCAGGAAAACAACCAGTCGGAGGAAGATGGGTTTACGCACTTAAAAGAGATATTGACGGATCTGAAAAATACAAGGCAAGATTTGTGGCGAAAGGATACAGTCAGAAACACGGGACTGACTATGATGAGACATTCTCACCCACAGCTGACATGACAAGTGTGAGAGTAGTTTTGCAGAAAGCAGCACAAGAAAACCTGATCTTGCACCAAATGGACGTTGAGACAGCTTACTTGCATGCGCCTATAGATCACGAAATCTATATGGAACAACCGGAGGGTTATGAGCAAAAATCTGAAAAAGATGGAAAATTAGTATGCATGCTAAAGAAATCTCTCTATGGCCTTAAGCAATCTGGCAGAAACTGGAATGCTGTGTTACATGTATGTTTGACAGAGAACGGTTTTACACAGAACCCAGCTGACAATTGTGTGTACACTAAAGAAAAGCCAGATGAGAAAGTAATCCTGATAGTATGGGTTGATGATTTAATCCTAGCTGCTAACAGTGAAAGTGTTCTGGGAAATGTAAAAGAAATGCTTACACAAAGGTTCAAAATGAAAGACATGGGAAGGTTGAAACATTTCCTGGGCATAGATTTTGAACAAGCAGAGGGTCTAGTCAAAATGTCACAGGAAAGATATGTGAGAAGAATACTAGATCGTTTCGACATGCAGAACTGTAAATCTAGGGAAACTCCATGTGAACCAAAGCTTGATTTTACAGAAAATGCTGAAAAAATGAAAGAGCCAAAGAAGTTCAGGGAGGCAGTAGGAAGTTTAATATACTTGTCCACTTGCACAAGACCAGATTTGAGTTTTGTCGTCAGTAAACTATCTCAGTATTTTGCTGAACCAACAGAACAGCACTGGAACACAGTAAAACATGTGTTCAGGTACCTTAAAGGTACAGCAGAACAGCAATTATGCTTCAGGAGAAATGAGACAGAGAGGCTAGGTCTGAGAGTGTATAGTGACGCTGACTGGGCATCTGATACGAAAGACAGACGTAGTACTTCAGGGTACTGTGTTAATCTGAGTGAAGAAAGTTCTTTGATCTCATGGAAAACCAGAAAACAACCGACAGTAGCATTATCTACTTGTGATGCAGAATACATGTCTTTAGCATCAGCCATGCAGGAATGTATCTACCTAGAGCAGTTGCTTAAGGGTATAGACACATACAAATATGCACAAACAAAGGTGTACGAAGACAACCAAGGTACCATTGCACTAGCCAGAAACCCAATTTGTAGGCAAAGGTGCAAGCACATTGATATCAAATACCATTTCATAAGAGAAATTGTAAATGATGGCAAGGTTATCTTGGAATATTGTCCTACAGAGACAATGGTTGCTGACATAATGACAAAGCCAGCCACCAAGCAGAAGTTAAAGCGGTTTAGTCGGGACATGTTTGGAGCATAAAAGTGTAAAAAATGTTTATATACACTAAAATTTATGTAAAGGAGAAAATTTTATTTGATGTCTAATTTGTTGTTCTGAAAATACAATGGGCTAAGAGTGAGTGGGGGTGTTAAACGTATTGCACCCTTATACATTGTATTACGGTATTGACTACCTGTATTGTTTTATTTGGAGGTATACGGTTATGTACGTGATGACGTTACGTTTTACGTCACATGCTTCTAAGTTGAGAAAACAGTGAACTGATGTTATGTTCAAGTGAAGCTTGCTAAATAAAAATCCTGCCAAGAGGATAAACAGCACTGAACAGCGTTTCGTTTGTTTTTCCTGCACGCGAGTGAGGGTGAATTGCGCACTCGGATGCTCAACAGTAACAGACAAAAAAATCGTGTAATCTGAACCAGGCATTAAACTTGAACACGAGATTTGCCGCATTGATCATAAGTTTCCTGATTTGGAAGTGACTTCAGTCTGCATTGCTGCTCGCATCGCTGCATTATTGACACAGGACTCGACGTGATTCATTCTCCATTCATCTCTGAAAGTCTTCACAAAGCTAAGCTAAGTCCTTTTTAATGCTCATTGCTAAAATCTATCAGGGCTTTGGCAACATGCTTGTTGCTAATGATATACGTGTGGCTTGGGCTAAGCCACACGTATATCATCTAACTTAAGCCCTATTCGCACGGGATTAGTATTACCCCTGGACCTCTGTAATTAAGAAATTACCCCCTGACGTCTGTGTTTTTGGTGGCTCATTCACACGGGCAAATAAATGTTCGTAATTCCCTCGAGTTTACGGACTTTACAGCGTGCGCCCACCCATTCACACTTCACTAGCTGAACGTGCTGAAACGAAGATCGCGCTGCAGTATTGCAATTCAAAAAAATAACTTATTTAAAACCAATTTATTAGAGAAATATATTATAGAATATCATATTATTGTATAAATATATAATATATCTTCTTTTTCTTTTATTCTTTGTCCATATTTACAACAAGCCTGCCTGAAGAAGGTATTATGAATACCGAAACGTCGCGATAGGCTTGTTTTTCTATTCATTTTATTTGGTTTATTTCATTTTATATCATTTTTACTCTTTCACACTTTGATTTCTTGAGATAGCCTACTTACAGGATGGACGTCTTTAGAGGCCGTGTGAGACAAAGAAATGCTCCACGATACAGACTACTAAGTTACACTACCACAAAAAGCGTCCAAACTTTCCAAAAGAGCTTCCATGTTGCGCCAAAATACTTAATTTGACGTTTCCATGACAACGGTCCGAGTTGAGCTTCCGGATCACGTCTTTACTGTAGTTTGTTTTCTCTTTTGCAGCACTTAATAGTTTTTATTGGAGAAAAACTATAATCGGATTGGAGTAGATCATATCGAGAGATTTTATTGTTAATATAGTTTTAATATAGACGTAAAATGGACTGTTAAACGGCCCATAATGGTTATTACGTTCTTTAGAAAACGATAGGCTCACAGAAAAACAGCCCAAATCACAGACATGGGGATTTGCACGGGACTGGTATTATCAGAGGACCCATGTGTTGGCCAAAATACGGTAGGTCATTTTCGGGGGAATTTTTACAGACATTTTTACAGACATGGCAGATTCGCACGGGATAAAAATCACTGCGATTATTACAAATTACCGGAGGTCCCTAGGTAATACTAATCCCGTGCGAATAGGGCTTTAGTCGTTTTCATTGTGCGTTACTATGTGTTGTCATTGGCAACTGATCGCATTGCACACGCTGTGCTTTTAGCGCTATGCAGCACAGATTCAAGCAGCTGCTTGATATGAATTAACAATTCATGGTGCAAACGGAAATATTCTGCTGTGGCACAGCTTTAAAAAAGACAGTAAACAGTCACAATTCAGTTGAGTCACTTCGGACACGCTTGGTCTATCTAGTTCTTGGAAACACGTCGTTCTTAAAGCTACAGTGTATTGTGTGCTTTCATTTTAATGCATTTTTTTTTAATGGCTTGCATCTTTATAGGCTGAAATTCAACATGGTGGTATATTTAAGCTGTGTATATGTAAAAAAAAAAAAAAACCTATTGAAACACTGCTTGTTCTAAGGCTATCTAGTGGCTATTAAAAACTGCTTGCTTTAAAAGATGTTAGTTGCTATTGAAAACATGGTTATTTTATTTTTAAGGTTATTTAGCCCAGTCGTTATTTGGAACATGGCTGTGTTTTAGGCTTATACCTGGTGTCATTGTCACATGCTGTGCTAAATTTTTCAGGCATCAGTAATATGCTGTCATTTCAGCAACATTGCTATCAGTACTGTATGGTGGTTGCTAGAGCAATGTTATCGAATATGTGTTTGTTACTTCGGCTTGTGCATACTGTCCTCAGCAACATGCTATAGTAATCAAGTGTTGTTTATGCTATCTGGTTGCATTGGAAAAATGCCTGTGCTTTATTCTATCTGATTATTGCAACATAATGTGTTAAAGTTACCACATGCTTGTGGCTAAAGCTATCTAGATATCGGTAACATAGTTGTGCAAAATACACAGTACATTCACCACAGAGGTCTGGTATTCAACACTAACAACATTGTAGCTTGATGGTCCTGTGAAGGAGTGTGGAATCATGGGAGTCGTCATCTTCACCTCCACAGCCGAAGGAATCCGTAGGACGGGAGCAGTAATCATGTTCATTAATGAGGAAGCACACTATATGTCATTGCTTAGCTGTGCAGTGCGCACTGCATCTGACTCAGAGCTAGAGGGTATATGCTTCTCCGACCGGACTACACTAGTTTTAATACTAGTCCTATGGTTATACAAACATGCTAGTTGTATTAGTTTTCTTGTCGATAGTCAGAGCTATTGCTGTAGGGTGTATGCTTCCCCTGCCAAACTACACTAGTTTAGCAATAGTTCTGTGATTATAGAACATGCTTGTTGTATCAGATTTTGCTGCCGCTAAGGGTGTAAGCTTCCCCCAATAGATCCTATACAATTGTTAAATTGGCTAAAGCAACACGCTTGTTTTCATGTGTCCTTGCTTGCTCCAGCTTGGTGTGATGCTTCCCCAATTAGATTGGATCTATAGTGCTCAACATATGATGCTAACATCAGGATGTAACCATTCTATCAGCCTCAGTCGTGGTGGGGGTAGTGTGTAAAAAAAAAATATAATAACAAATGTGTGTATAAATTATAACAAAATTATATTTCTCTTTCTACAGAAGTAAACTACAACAAAGTATAACAAGGTATGAAGTCATTGACAGGTGACGGTGTATGCAGTACACGTCAACAAATAACTTGTCTAGTGATTGGAATTTATTTTATTTTATAAACCATCCAGCTAATTCTAATTCAGTGTTGCTAATTCTGTGTGAACCAGAAGTTTCCACCAGGATTACTTCAGTATTGTGTACTTATTTCCAATGAAAAAGATAATTGAAAATTAAATCTCCATCTCTCATCTCTAGCTCACAGGCGTCACTCAAAGAAACTGGAACTGGACTGCGGATATACAACAAGCAAGCAGCTGATTCTTTTTGATATCTAATTTTCACTTCTTCATTTCAGGTGGTATATCATTCATTGCAATATGCATGTTTACTGCTGAACATTTCGGGTATTGACAACATGCTTGTTGCTATGGCTTATGTGGGTATTGGCAACATACTCGTTTAGGCCATCTAGGTAAGGGCAACATACTTGTTGCTTAAGACTTTCTGGTATTGTTGGTAGCATGCTGTTGCTCAAGCTTTTCAGGTATTGGCAACATGCTTGTTGCCTTGGCTCACTCAGGTAACTACAAAAGCATCCAGATTGTGCTGTCAGTTGGTTTTGGGGAATATTGGCATATGGTTTTGTTTTGGGGGGTTATTGCTGCTCTCCCTGCTCTTATCCATGCTAGGCTGCATGGATGCGCAGGGAGTTCTCGCCCAGAACAGAACCATACCGCCAATCCAAACTGTATGCTAATTGTCAATCATATTTGACGGTAGTGGTCCTGACAGAAATCAAGCGTTAGCGTTAGTTCTGACAGGTCACGTTAGTCAAGCTCGCATCAGCTGACCCTCAGCTGATCCACATCTACCTATAGGAATACGACGCCTATCACCATATACATATATACAGTGGGGAAAAAAAGTATTTAGTCAGCCACCAATTGTGCAAGTTCTCCCACTTAAAAAGATGAGAGAGGCCTGTAATTTTCATCATAGGTACACTTCAACTATGAGAGACAAAATGAGAAAAAAAATCCAGAAAATCACATTGTAGGATTTTTAATGAATTTATTTGCAAATTATGGTGGAAAATAAGTATTTGGTCAATAACAAAAGTTTATCTCAATACTTTGTTATATATCCTTTGTTGGCAATGACAGAGGTCAAACGTTTTCTGTAAGTCTTCACAAGGTTTTCACACACTGTTGCTGGTATTTTGGCCCATTCCTCCATGCAGATCTCCTCTAGAGCAGTGATGTTTCTGGGCTGTCACTGGGCAACACGGACTTTAAACTCCCTCCAAAGATTTTCTATGGGGTTGAGATCTGGAGACTGGCTAGGCCACTCCAGGACCTTGAAATGCTTCTTACGAAGCCACTCCTTCGTTGCCCGGGCAGTGTGTTTGGGATCATTGTCATGCTGAAAGACCCAGCCACGTTTCATCTTCAATGCCTTTGCTGATGGAAGGAGGTTTTCACTCAAAATCTCATGATACATGGCCCCATTCATTCTTTCCTTTACACAGATCAGTCGTCCTGGTCCATTTGCAGAAAAACAGCCCCGAAGCATGATGTTTCACCCCCATGCTTCACAGTAGGTATGGTGTTCTTTGGATGCAACTTCTCCTCCAAACACGACGAGTTGAGTTTTTACCAAAAAGTTCTATTTTGGTTTCATCTGACCATATGACATTCTCCCAATCCTCTTCTGGATCATCCAAATGCTCTCTAGCAAACTTTGGACGGGCCTTGACATGTACTGGCTTAAGCAGGAGGATACGTCTGGCACTGCAGGATTTGAGTCCCTGCCGGCGTAGTGTGTTACTGATGGTAGCCTTTGTTACTTTGGTCCCAGCTCTCTGCAGGTAATTCACTAGAATTCACCGTGTGGTTCTGGGATTTTTGCTCACCGTTCTTGTGATCATTTTGACCCCACGGGGTGAGATCTTGCGAGAAGTGAAGTGAAGAGAAGTGTACCTGTGATGAAAATTACAGGCCTCTCTCATCTTTTTAAGTGGGAGAACTTGCACAATTGGTGGCTGACTAAATACTTTTTTTCCCCACTGTAAGCTCCTTCAGTATTATCAGCAGCTATCGCGTTTCTCAGGAGCTAATTACCCTCCTCCACCCCCAGCTCCACCTGTCGTCAGTCAGGATTTGACATTCTGATTCCCCTTCAGTCAGAATAATTATCGAATAATGTTGTACTTTAAAATCTTGAATTAAATATATTTGCAAATTTTCATGTTGGTTCTGTTCTGTTTACCCTAAGGGGGGTTATTGCTGCTCTCCCTGCTCTTATCCATGCTAGGCTGCATGGATGCACAGGGAGTTCTCGCCCAGAACAGAACCATACCGCCAATCCAAACTGTATGCTAATTGTCAATCATATTTGACGGTAGTGGTCCTGACAGAAACAGTGCTTCTAATCAGAGCACATTCCACATGGCCTCATAAGTCATAGAAATAGCTTCCACAATCCACATGCTTACAGTTTGTTTGGTAGCCGGGCAGTCCTTCTCAGGGGGCCCGAAGCATAACAGCAACTGATCAGTTTTTCTCCACTGATAGGTCGTCTGGACATAAACCTCAACTGCCCTTACAGAACTGAGTAACTGTGGCTTCTCGTTTCGCCGACACATGGGGAGGAGGATGAAAAGCCTGGAGGACTATGGACCGGGCCACATTAGTGGGTACTTTAAGTACATAACCCAGCCTCGGGTGAAGAATAGCTTTCACCCCACCTGGAGCAAATTCCAGACAGGAGGGAGCAACTGACAAAGCTTGAAAGTCTTCTACTCTTTTGAGTGATGTGATCACCAGAAATAATGCCTAGAACGATGCATTTGTCAGATGGAGAGTCCAAAGGCTTCTAGAACCACGGGTAGATCCCATGATGGATCTCTATCCTGAGCCGTAGGCCTCATCCTCAGGGTACAACAACGTGTGTGTGTGTGTGTGTGTGTGTGCAAATAGTGCAGATGCCTTTGTCCTTCCATTAAGAATGACAGTCACTTCTCGCTCTGTGAGAGTGTGTGCTCCTGTCGTGGGTAAACTGGTTGGAGATCAGGCCATCTGTTTAAACAAAAAGCATTGAACAGATCCGCAGTGCCGCCCCTGACCTCAGATCAGCTCAGAACAGCCCTCGCTGCTCACACTTAACCTGCGCTGACAGAATTACCTTGTTTACTGTACTCAGTGTGTTGTTAATTTGTTTGTTTGATGACCACACCACTCAGCTGCTGATGTATGTGTTTTAGGTTGATTGATGACCTTGGGTGACCCTGTCAGTGTGTATCAGACGCTCTCTCCGTCTCTTACCCTCTGTGGCAGCGTGTGTCCTCTGTACACAGAGACACTTATATCCGTCACTGTAAAATACAGTCAGATTTTATTTGCACATTGTGTCTGTGTTCATTTGCATTTGGGTTTTAAAGCTGCAGTCCGCAGTTTTTCCTCTTTGTCGCCATCTCTGTTTGAAATCTGCAATTGCAGTTATCAGCGGAATTATCAACTTTACGTGGGTTGTGCCTCGGCACGGCACAGCGTGGATGAATCCTGTTTTTTGAGGAGAACGTGCGGCTGTCAGTCGCCGCGCCGGTGTGGATACTGCCATTTGCAATCACAGATTCTACTTTTTGGAAGTATGACCAACATAAGAATCTTCACTGGAAAATGTCGTCTGAACAAGTAAGTAACATCCACTTTTGTTCTGACCAACTAAGGGAAAAAAGCATTGCAGTAAATCGCGCTGATTAAATTAACAATCGCTTATCATATCACGTCAAACCGTGCAAATTATACTTTGTTCTCAAATTGTTAATGTTAACAACATCAGCATTGAGTGACTACATTTAATGCCCTTCCGATATTTATCCTTGTTTTCGCATGGGCCGGTTGCAGTCTCTTTTTTTCTCCGAAGTCTTGAGCGTTTTACAATGGGTGAATCTCCAGTTGTAACTGATGATTGACGTTTGAACCTTTCTGGATCCGCCATTAAATTGATAAGTTTAATTATATCACGTGCTGTGAGAAAAGGCTATAAATCTCCACCTCCAACATCCTCAAACTCATAGCCTAAAAGCCGATACTCTTCTTTATGTGTACATTGATTTCAATGTAGGATTTTTTCTGTAAAATTCAAGAATGATATATTATAATAAAATGATTATATATCTATACATTATCCAGTTATTTATTATTACAAAATCACAAATTTATTTTTTTGCATTTTATTTTTGAGGTTTTACTGTTCTTGAGTAAACAAGCTATTTTAGAAATCGCATAAATAACTGTACAAAATGCACAAACATTCAATTTTAGTGATACAAGTTCCTTTGGTTTCCAAATACTTGAAATCCATTACAAAAATAGCACTGTGTGTTATTTTTGTGCTGTGTAATGTCTTATTTTAGACATACATTTGTAATTTACTATTATAAAAAGCAGTATATTCACTAACATAAACAAATAAGCATCATGCAATAACTAACAGAAACTATGCAGGCGTTATTTATAAGTGTGGCGAGGGGGGCGTGGTTTTGCGGAGTCTGTAGCGGGAGAGAGAGGACGGAGCAGAGCGGAGCGTAAGTAGGTCAAGTGCAGATGATGAACACCTGTGTCTGATTTCAGTAATTGGCGTGGAGAGACCGCATATAAGCCGGAGCGCGGCAGAGAGAGAGGGAGAGAGACGAGCTGGGACCTCGCGTGTGCTGTCGGAGATCGAGAGAAACGTCTAAAGAGAATTCTGAGTTATTGTTTGTTTATTGCTGTGTACATGCACGGTGAACGCGCTTTGTGCGCACCTTTTTGTTTATACGGAAAAGAGTGAATAAAATGTGAGTCCCAGCTCAAGCCGACCCCTGTCTTCTTCCTTCCTTATTATTACTGAACTGAACCTTATCACACTGGTGCCGAAACCCGGGAAGGAAGAAGATCGCCGCCGCCATGCAGTCCCCGCCAGGTACACCATTTGCGGACATTATCCAATCGCTCGCCGGTCTTCACCAAGAGCAACACCAACATCTGCTGGCGATCAAGGAGGAGCAGGATAAACGCTTCGAGGCGCTCCTCCGATCCCAGCATGAAGACCGCGAGCTGTTCCGGAGCTGGGTAGACCGGGAGGTTCGGGCCATCCCCTCATCTAAGGACAGCACATCTCCTCTGCCGCTCAACAAAATGGGGCCTCATGACGATCCAGAGGCCTTCTTGGATTTATTTGAGAAGTCGGCAGAGGATCGGGGATGGCCCACAGGAGACTGGCCAATGCGGCTGATCCCCCTGCTGTCAGGAGAAGCGCAGATAGCCGCCCACCAACTGCCAGTCAAAAACCTCCTGGTCTACCAGGACCTCAAGCGTGCCATCCTCCAGCGGGTCGGCCGGACGCCGGAGCAACATCGCCAGCGGTTCAGGACCCTTACCCTGGAAGAGTCCGGCCGACCCTTCGTGATGGCACAACAGCTCCGGGACTCCTGCCGCAAATGGTTGATGGCCGACAGTAGCGACGTCGAGGATATAATCAATCGTGTGGTACTGGAGCAGTTCGTGGCCCGGCTGCCTAGGAAGACTGCACAGTGGGTCCAGTGCCACCGCCCGACGTCGCTGAACCAGGCCATCCAGCTGGCGGAGGACCAGATGGTGGCGTGCCCAGGGGTCGGCGATCCTTTACCATCTGCATCTCTCTCTCTCTCTCTCTCTTCCCCTCCCCCCTCTCTCTCCAAACCTGTTCCCCTTCCCAGGTCCCGGGGAGGGCTCCCACCGAAACCAGCGCCACGGTGGAGAACGGGGTATTCGGCGGAGCCAACAGCTGCACCCAGGGTTCCTCCAAGGGGGGGAAGTTCGACCACGGGATTCTTCGCCCCGCCCACTCCATCACCGCTCTCTCCACGCCAATCGCTTGACCCGCTTCCTGCCGACAGGGCGGCGGTAAAGTCTGGGCCGGCCTGTTGGCGCTGTGGGGACCCAGGACATTTTATTGACAGGTGTCCAGTGATGGAGGTGGGGACATTGATCCGGGTCCCCGACGCGCCACAGGCTGCCCTCGATCAAGCTGGCCTATACCAAATACCAGTGAGTATCAAGGGGGGTACATATCAGGCTCTGGTGGATTCAGGATGTAACCAATCCTCTATACATCAAAGTCTGATTCAACCTAGGGCATTGGATAATAGCCGCGTGGTTAAGGTTCGGTGTGTGCACGGGGAAGTGGTGAGTTATCCTATTTTGCCTGTGGATGTTCAATTCAGGGGAGAAAAGCATAGAATAGAGGTGGCAGTTAATCCGCACCTCCGGCATCCGATAATCTTGGGTACTAATTGGCCCTCATTCAACAAATTATTGGGATATTTGTGTTCGGATGCCTCTTGGGGAAAAAGAGAGAAGAGTAGAATAGCGGTTGCACAGTTGGGAGAGGCTGAACCGGAACCTCCGGAGCCTGTTTCAGGGGAACAGAGTGCTCTGGAGCGAAACATCCTCCCTGAGCGTGATGATTTTCCCCTGGAACAGTCACGGGATGAAACGCTGAAAAACGCCTTTGATCAGGTTCGTTCTATCGACGGTCAGCTTCTTCATCCTGAACAACCGCTCTCCTATCCTTATTTTTCAATTTTAAAAGATAAGTTGTATCGGGTGACCCAAGACGCCCAGACAAAGCAAGATACAACCCAGTTACTGATACCTAGAAGCCGTCGGGAAATGCTTTTCCAGGCGGCTCATTGTAATCCAATGGCTGGGCATTTAGGACAAACGGCTACACTAAATCGTCTCATGGCCCGGTTCTTTTGGCCGGGCATTCACGAGAACGTGCGCAGGTGGTGCGCGTCTTGTCGTGAATGCCAGTTGGTGAATCCACCGGCCACCCCAAAAGCACCATTGTGCCCCCTTCCATTAATGCAGGTCCCCTTCGAACGAATTGGTATGGACCTCATCGGGCCATTAGAACGGTCAGCGCGAGGACACCGCTTTGCATTAGTTCTGGTGGATTATGCAACGCGGTATCCTGAAGCAGTACCTCTCCGCACTATTTCTGCTAAGAGTGTGGCGAGCGCACTGTTTCAATTAATCTCCCGGGTGGGGATTCCAAAAGAAATCCTCACCGATCAGGGCACGGCGTTTATGTCACGTACTATTCGCGAGCTTTACGAATTACTGGGCATTAAATCGATTCGAACAAGTGTCTATCACCCACAGACAGACGGGCTGGTCGAACGGTTTAACCGCACGTTAAAATCCATGATTCGTAAGTTCGTACATGAGGACGCCAAAAATTGGGATAAGTGGTTAGAACCCCTTTTGTTCGCTGTACGGGAGGTCCCGCAAGCCTCCACGGGGTTTTCCCCCTTCGAGCTTCTCTATGGACGTCAGCCACGGGGGGTGCTGGATGTCCTTAGAGAGACTTGGGAGGACGGACCTTCTAATAGCAAAAATGAAATTCAATATGTCATGGACCTGAGAACAAAACTCCACACTTTGGGGCGGCTATCAATGGAGAATTTGTTACAGGCACAAGACAAGCAGAGTCGGTTGTACAACAGGGGGGCTAGACTACGTCAATTCGCACCGGGAGATAAAGTGCTTGTATTACTCCCTACTTCTAGTTCAAAGTTACTCGCAAAGTGGCAAGGGCCCTTTGAGGTTACACGGCGAGTTGGTGATCTCAACTATGAGGTAGTTCGAACAGATAGAGGCGGAGCACATCAAATATATCACCTCAACCTGCTTAAAAAATGGTCTGAGGCGGAATCAGTGATGCTGGCGACGGTAGTGAGTGGGGAGGAGGATCTCGGTCCAGAAGTGAATTCAAAGTCCCAATCCCTCGCTCTGGCCCCTGGAGGAGACCACCTCTCACCCTCGCAGCTCACTGATATCAAATCAATACAAGCAGATTTTGCTGATGTGTTTTCACCACTGCCTGGTCGAACGAATCTCATTCAGCACCATGTTGAGACTGAGCCGGGCGTGGTTGTTCGCAGCCGGCCGTATAGATTACCAGAACACAAGAAAAAAGTGGTTCAAAGTGAATTAGAAGCGATGCTAGAAATGGGAGTAATAGAAGAATCCAACAGTGACTGGGCGAGCCCGATAGTTTTAGTTCCTAAAACGGACGGCTCAGTACGGTTCTGTGTGGATTACAGGAAGGTGAATGCTGTGTCAAAATTCGACGCATATCCAATGCCTAGGGTTGACGAATTGCTTGATCGACTAGGCACTGCTCGTTTTTATTCGACACTGGACTTAACTAAGGGTTATTGGCAGATCCCCTTGTCTCCCATGACCAAAGAAAAAACAGCTTTCACAACGCCGTTCGGATTACACCAATTTGTTACACTTCCGTTCGGGTTGTTCGGGGCTCCGGCCACCTTTCAGCGTCTGATGGACAGAATTCTCCGGCCGCATGCTGCATATGCCGCTGCATACCTAGATGATATTATCATTTATAGTGGTGATTGGCAGCGACATATGCAGCATTTGCGAGCTGTCCTGAAGACGTTGAGAAGGGCTGGGCTCACGGCCAATCCGAAGAAGTGTGCAATTGGGCGGGTGGAAGTAAGATATCTGGGTTTCCACTTGGGTCATGGACAGGTGCGTCCACAAATTGACAAGACGGCAGCAGTTGCGACCTGTCCGAGACCCAAGACCAAAAAGGAGGTTAGACAGTTCCTGGGGCTGGCAGGTTATTATAGAAGGTTTGTACCTAATTTTTCAGACACTGCTAGCCCGCTGACTGATTTAACTAAAAAGGAGGCACCAGATAGGGTCCAGTGGACGGAGCAGTGTCAGCAGGCTTTCACCCAGATAAAGGCTGCTCTGTGTGGCGGTCCGCTCTTAAATGCTCCTGACTTTTCTCTCCCCTTTATCCAACAGACAGACGCGTCGGACAGGGGGTTGGGCGCTGTCCTGTCCCAGGAGGTGGAGGGTGAAGAGCGGCCGGTGCTGTACATCAGTCGAAAGCTCTCTAAGAGAGAGACGATGTACAGCACCATAGAGAAGGAGTGTTTGGCCATCAGATGGGCCGTTCTCACCCTTCACTATTACCTCCTGGGGCGGGAGTTCACCCTCTGTTCGGACCACGCTCCCCTGCAGTGGCTCCACCGCATGAAGGATACCAACGCGCGGATCACTCGTTGGTATCTAGCTTTACAGCCTTTTAAGTTCCAGGTGATCCACAGGCCGGGTGTACAGATGGCTGTGGCTGACTTTCTCTCCAGGAGGAGGGGGGGGGGGGCTGCAGACCGGATGGCTCCCCGGCCTGAGTCGGGCGGTGGGGGTATGTGGCGAGGGGGGCGTGGTTTTGCGGAGTCTGTAGCGGGAGAGAGAGGACGGAGCAGAGCGGAGCGTAAGTAGGTCAAGTGCAGATGATGAACACCTGTGTCTGATTTCAGTAATTGGCGTGGAGAGACCGCATATAAGCCGGAGCGCGGCAGAGAGAGAGGGAGAGAGACGAGCTGGGACCTCGCGTGTGCTGTCGGAGATCGAGAGAAACGTCTAAAGAGAATTCTGAGTTATTGTTTGTTTATTGCTGTGTACATGCACGGTGAACGCGCATTGTGCGCACCTTTTTGTTTATACGGAAAAGAGTGAATAAAACGTGAGTCCCAGCTCAAGCCGACCCCTGTCTTCTTCCTTCCTTATTATTACTGAACTGAACCTTATCACAATAAGTATTAGACATATTTGTTTGTTTTTTGCTTAGGATTTGTCTGCATTTATTGGGTAAATAAGCATCACACTATAGTATAGTAGTAGTAATATAGTAGTCTATATGAAGTACACTGTGTCAAAAAATGATTTATGACCCTGATTTACGGTTTTATGACATATGTTTACGACAGGATGTGTCATGGATTTTTTTATTTTTATTTTTTCAGATTTCACTGCCGTGTCCACAATGTTTGTGGGAGAGAATAAAAAATCGGGGCGAATGAAATTAAGAAAGCATTGACAAATTAAAAAGGCCTAGGCCTTAGGCCTATACTTTTCACTATTGGATTAAATTAACCTAAAATAACACCTACAATTACATCAGTCCATGTAACCAGTGTAAAATGTTCAACAACCAGCGATAAACATTAAACGTACAGTATGGAATTTTTTCTCCACTAGGGGTCGCTAACCTATTTACAATAACAAAGGCGTAGTTTGATGACACAACATTTGCTAAGAATTATGGATCTTGTCGTCAACGTCAAGCCGACCGATCTAATAATGTTTATGGGTGACTGAATACATCAATGTTTTTATCATGACTGTGATATGAAGCAGTTCGGGATTGCTAAGAGACAGCTATCAGCTCCACAAGCGACGCGAGCTCTCGGCATCTCGAAAACACCGCGCTGATATTGATTCTCGTTTTAGTTCTCCTTTTTTATCCAAAGTCTGCTTGCCATGGTCCATAATGTTTGAACGAAACAACAACAGCGTGCAGATAGACATTGCGAACTAGTGGTCCATGTCTGTCGTCTTGGTTACTATCAGAGGGCTCTAGTTCATAGCTCTGGTTACCATGGCAGCACGAGCGGAAACCAGGGACAACGCGGATATGACGCCATTGACTGCGACAAAACGGAAATAAAGAAACGTGCCGTGTCTTCGAATTAAATTAAAATTTCTCCTGGTTTGAAAGTTGTTGGAAACAGTCGGGATAATGTAAGTAAACAACTAAAAAAAATATATAACATGGATATAGTGATTTTTGCTATTTTTAAAGCAAAAAAGTTACATATTGTGCCTTTAATTTGTTACATTTTGTTTGTTTATAATTTGTTTGTAACAATTGATTTTTGTTGTAAAACCAAGGGTCTCTGATGAAGGTTTCAGTTAGATTATCAGAATGTATTAAAACAAGGATTTTTTATATTGACCTACTGTATGACGTTAAAAGTTTAAACTAAATACAATGTATACGCAATATCTTACTAATAATAGCCTATGCATGAAACGGCTTGAACGCATTATGCTGCGGTCAACACACTATGATTTTAAATAATAAAAAGATTTTACACAGGGAAAATAAAACAAATACAATTTAACGTTTATGTATTAATGAATTTATTTCATGATGTTACGGTTAGATGTCTTCAAGGCTTTACCCAGCAAACACATTTACGTTGTGGCAACGTCTCTGGCACGTTGCATTTCTGCTATGGCAACGTCGCTGTCTACGTGCTCGCAACATTGTAACAACGTAGAATTGTAAGACGCGACAGGGCTGTCGCAACGTTGTTGCGCGACATTCAGCAACTGAGAGACGACGTTCTGACAATATTTTTATATGCTGCTATATCCCCCATTTAGCATTTTGTTAGATAATTATATACTTTTTATCGTTTATTGTTTATCTATATTATTATTTAATAGGGCTATCAACACCTGCAAGTGTACACTTTGAAGAGTAAAAATGACAGAAGGTTTCGTTAATTCAACTTTATTAAAACTGCATCAAATTGCACTTCCAAAAGTAGGCTAATACATTTGTGAAAAAAACGGAAAAAAAAACGAAATAAACGAATATACAAACTTATTTTAAGTATATTAAATAAAACATAAAAAGCAAAGGCAGATCAGAACATTTAATGAACAAAACCAAAAGCCGGCCGGTAAGGTCGGTAACCGGGGAAACATCCACAATCCAGAGGAGCAAAGAAACGAATGAGATAGCGGAAAAATCGATGATGAATGAGAACACAATGAGCCCAACAGGTGGTTGGGATTTAAAAGGCTGATTTTCGCGCTTCAGGGCAGTGACGAGTACATTATGTAGTCCAGTGGTTGTCAAGACACCGTTGGCACAACCTTAAGCAATGGCCCTGAACGATGGTTTAATGTCAACATTGTGACAACGCTGTAACAACGTATTTATAGCAACCTTTTGGCCATGTTGATAAAACGTTGTTAGAAGGTTGGCTACGTTGTGCCAACGTTCTGTGTTTGCTGGGTAGGTGATAAAACAAACTAGGACTGCCCATGACCACCTGCGGTGCATAAAAGCATTTATAATCCCAACGCACACGAGAGTTTCTTCACTAACGTTAGTTATGGCGGCGCCTGAAGGATTTTGTTTTCACAGTCACGGACGAATCATGAATGCGCCGCGGGTCACAGTAAGAACAATTTTTAAATAGTTTTAAGCAGTGTTCGATTGTAATTATTTTATTTGAAAAGTGATATCTGTTGCTGAAATAAGCTAATTATTTTAAGAAAAGGGTGTGAGGCACTCAGTGTCAGGCTTCCGGGGTGGATGAAGTAGGAGACGAACACGAGGATTATGAATTCCAAGATTTTAATTCTAAATATAAACAAATACAAACAAAAAGGGAGCGTGCGCTCAGAACAAAGATAAACCTAACATTAAACAAACCTAACATAAACATTGACCGACAAGTGAAGACTGAAACACTCAGGGCTTAAATACAGGGGAGAACAGATCAGGGAAACAAGACACAGCTGACAAGACTAACGAGGAACCAGGTGATACAAATTAACTAATGAGGGTAACCATGGAAACCAAGGAGTGGCGGGAAAACAGAACAAAGGAAGACATGTGACCAGTGACAAAAACACTCAAACAGAACAGAACTGTGACATAATTCCCACCTCCCGGTAGGCGCGTCCTCGCGCCGTAGACAGACCAACAAATAGGGTGGGAGGGTGGGCGCCCTGGAGGCTGACAAGGGCGTGGCTTGGCAGGACAGGGAGCCTCCAGGGCGGAGCTGGCAGTTCAGGTGACCAGGGCGAAGACAGCCTTTCAGGCGGCCATGGCGGAGAAGACCCCTTGGGTGGCCATGGCGGTGCGGACCCTTCGGGCGGCCATGGCGGAGACAACCCCTCGGGCGGCCATGGCGGTGCGGACCCTTCGGATGGCCACGGCGGAGACGACCCCTCGGGTGGCCACGGCGGAGAAGACCCCTCGGGTGGCCACGGCGGAGAAGACCCTTCGGGTGGCCACGGCGGAGAAGACCCTTCGGGTGGCCACGGCGGAGAAGACCCTTCGGGTGGCCACGGCGGAGAAGACCCTTCGGGTGGCCACGGCGGAGAAGACCCTTCGGGTGGCCACGGCGGAGAAGACCCTTCGGGTGGCCACGGCGGAGACGACCCCTCGGGTGGCCACGGCGGAGAAGACCCCTCGGGTGGCCACGGCGGAGAAGACCCTTCGGGTGGCCACGGCGGAGAAGACCCTTCGGGTGGCCACGGCGGAGAAGACCCTTCGGGTGGCCACGGCGGAGAAGACCCTTCGGGTGGCCATGGTGGTGAGGACCCCTCGGGTGGCCATGGTGGTGAGGACCCCTCAGGTGGCCACGGCGGAGAAGACCCTTCAGGTGGCCATGGTGGTGAAGACCCTTCAGGTGGCCATGGTGGTGAGGACCCCTCAGGTGGCCAGGACGGAGCCCTATGGCCCCCCCCAAAAAAATACTTGGGAAAAGTCCCGGGCAGCGACGAGGGCTCGGTGCTGAGCAGATCCAGCGACGAGGGCTCGGTGCTGGGCAGATCCAGCGACGATGGCTCGGTGCTGGGCAGATCCAGCGACGAGGGCTCGGTGCTGGGCAGATCCAGCGACGAGGGCTCGGTGCTGGGCAGATCCAGCGACGAGGGCTCGGTGCTGGGCAGATCCAGCGACGAGGGCTCGGTGCCGGGCAGATCCAGCGACGAGGGCTTTGTGCTGGGCAGATCCAGCGGTGAGGGCTTTGTGCTGGGCAGATCCAGCGGTGAGGGCTTTGAGCTGGGCAGATCCAGCGACGAAGAGAGCTCTGAGCTGGACAGGACCAGCGGCGAAGAAGGCTCTGAGCTGGACAGGACCAGCGGCGAAGAGGGCTCTGAGCTGGGCAGGACCAGCGGCGAAGAGGGCTCTGAGCTGGGCAGGACCAGCGGCGAAGAGGGCTCTGAGCTGGGCGGAACCAGCGGCGAAGAGGGCTCTGAGCTGGGCGGAACCAGCGGCGAAGAGGGCTCTGAGCTGGGCGGAACCAGCGGCGAAGAGGGCTCTGAGCTGGGCGGGACCAGCGGCGAAGAGGGCTCTGAGCTGGGCGGGACCAGCGGCGAAGAGGGCTCTGAGCTGGGCGGGACCAGCGGCGAAGAGGGCTCTGAGCTGGGCGGGACCAGCGGCGAAGAGGGCTCTGAGCTGGGCGGGACCAGCGGCGAAGAGGGCTCTGAGCTGGGCGGGACCAGCGGCGAAGAGGGCTCTGAGCTGGGCGGGACCAGCGGCGAAGAGGGCTCTGAGCTGGACGGGACCAGCGGCGAAGAGGGCTCTGAGCTGGACGGGACCAGCGGCGAAGAGGGCTCTGAGCTGGACGGGACCAGCGCCGAAGAAGGCTTTGAGCTGGGCGGGACCAGCGGCGAAGAGGGCTCTGAGCTGGGCGGAACCAGCGGCGAAGAGGGCTCTGAACTGGACAGGACCAGCGATGAAGAGGGCTCTGTGCTGGACGGGACCAGCGGTGAAGGCTTTGAGCTGGACGGAACCAGCGGCGAAGGGAGCTTCAGGGTCGACGGAATAAAAGAAAACAAAAGCTCTGCGGGCATGACGCTGTCTGTCACAGGCGCAGCGGGCATAACGCTCACAGTCTCAGGGGCGGCGGGCACGACGCATACTGCCTTGGTCTCGGCAGCTCTGACGTGAAGTGCGGGCTCGGCTGGACTGGCGTGAAGTGCAGGCTCGGCTGGACTGGCGTGAAGTGCAGGCTCGGCTGGACTGGCGTGAAGTGCAGGCTCGGCTGGACTGGCGTGAAGTGCAGGGCTGGGTGACATTCCTGACCGGGGCGCAACACTCTCCAGACACCGGATTACCGTCTCTTTCCAGGAAAGTCCAGTGATGTCTGGGAGGTTGAGGGGACGATGGAAAGTAGCCCCGATCAGGAATAGTGTGCTGAGGGTTTCATCCTCCAAAGAACTTGTGAGGGCGAGCTGAAAAAACTTCTGGGAGAAATCCAGGATGTCGTGGTTCTCCTGGGCCACAAGGATGAAATTGAGGTGTTCGTCCATCTTGTTTTTTGGTCGGTCAATCTGTCAGGCTTCTTGGGGTGGATGAAGTAGGAGACGAACACGAGGATTATGAATTCCAAGATTTTAATTCTAAATATAAACAAATACAAACAAAAAGGGAGCGTGCGCTCAGAACAAAGATAAACCTAACATTAAACAAACCTAACATAAACATTGACCGACAAGTGAAGACTGAAACACTCAGGGCTTAAATACAGGGGAGAACAGATCAGGGAAATAAGACACAGCTGACAAGACTAACGAGGAACCAGGTGATACAAATGAACTAATGAGGGTAACCATGGAAACCAAGGAGTGGCGGGAAAACAGAACAAAGGAAGACATGTGACCAGTGACAAAAACACTCAAACAGAACAGAACTGTGACACTCAGGAGGATGAAGGTTAAAAAGCCTTTATTAATCCATGGCTAGTCTAATAAAATAAAAACATGCCTACGCATTTCAGCCAGCAAGGCCTTCGTCAGGGCTTGAAGTGTTTGACAAACAGCTCACTTCCTTGTTAAGACCAGTAATCAATAACAGCTGCTTAGGTTGAGCAGGTAAAAAGTCACATGATTAAATGACTAGTGTCACAAAAATTACTTACAGTCAGTAATCCTGGTAAATTTAACTACAGAGAAAAAGCATATATTTCTACAAAAATTAAACTAGGAAAAAACAAAAAAAACACTTACTACTACAGATATAAAGCCACTAAACTTAAGGGAAATGTTAAATTACAAAAAAGGAACAAAATCTAGTTCTCCATTTAGACCAGGGAAGCATGTAGCTTTCAATGTGTAAATCCAAAATGATTCTCTTTGCAAGAGTTTCTTTAGCCTATCACTTCCTCTAATTGAGTTTTCAATATGCTCTATGCCTATAATTTTAAGAGAGTTACAACTTCCATGGTTTGCATCTTTATAATGTACTGCCATAGGATATTGAGGTTTTCCAAATCTTATTGCGTATTTATGCTCTGCAAGTCTTGCCTTTAATTTACGCTTAGTTCTCCCAATGTAAAAGCAACCACATGGGCATACCAGTCTGTAAACTACATATGAAGTATTGCAATTGATAAACGAATTTATGTTAAACCTACATCCAGAGGAGATGTCAAAGAAAAAATTAGCATTAACCATATTATTACAATAATTACAGTGTCCACACTTATAGTTACCTTTTCTGGTAGAGAGCCATGTTGTTGTATGGGGGGAAAATGACTTTGAACAAGTTTATCATTTAAGGTTGGTGCTCGTCTAAAGCTGATGGTTGGAGCGTCTGGGAGGGCTTCCCTAAGAACACTATCGCTTTTAAATAAAGCAGTCTACAAATTGAGAGGCTAGTTCGGTGATTGATTCATTTCCACTTATTATTGGTCTACCTACTGGGTTCTCCAAATTCTTATGTATTTTTGGGAGCATGTAAAATGAAGGAATTCTTGGATGGTCATTCAGCAGGAAATCCTGTTCTTTTTGTGGAATCCATTGTTCATTTTTAGCATGTAGGAGTATTTCCATAAATTCAATCTTCATTTGCTCTATTGGATTAAACTGGAGGTGTTCATAATACTCTCTGTTAACCAACTGTTAATTGGCTTCTGTGACATATTGATCTCGGTCCCACACTACTACAGCTCCTCCTTTATCAGCTCTTTTTATTATAATGTTTTCATTAGCTGACAGGCACTTTATTGCATCTCTTTCTTCTTTTGTCAGATTGTGTCTCATTATATTGTTAGATGCAAAAAGTTGATCAACTTCATTATGTAACCTTTTTGTAGAAGGTATTTAGAGTCTGATTACATATATTTGGTGTAAAGGTAGACTTGGGTCTAAATGAAGTTCTCATGTCATCTTGTTGCATATGACTTCGAGAGGCAGCTTGACTGGGGGTGGTGTGATGCCAAACTTTCAATTGGAGATCACGATGAAACTTGAACAGATACATTTTTGTTTGAAACTCTCTTGCTGTATTTTTAGGAGCAAATGTTAGACCTTTTGATAAAACAGAAATTTGACAAGTAGAAAGAGGGACATTTGAAATGTTAATTACTTGTTCATCTTCATCTTGCCTTTGCTTCTGGTGTGCCGGCTGTGATTTATGGATCCTTGATGACCTGCTTTTACCTCTTCTTGTCTTCCGCTTCATTGTCTCTGTGATATGTTGTTTCTTTGAGGTCTGGTGCCTAAAAAAGTAGACGAGGAGGACTCTTCTATCTCAGAGTGGTCTTCATCACTGCTAGGTAGTTGAAAGGAGACAGTTCTTCTCCGTTGTAACTGGGTTTTAAAACTTTGTTTTTGTTTCCACCAATAAACTTTGTTGTCCTTATAATCTGATAAATCTCTGTTAAATTTCCTCAGTTTTTCTTGTTTGAGCTCTCTTTGTAATTTCTCTAAATCCACTTCTAGTTATTTTTCAAAAGAGATTTGTTGATTTTTAAAGTTGGTAGATATTTCTTCTTTCAAGTTGGCAATTTCATTCAGAATTTGAGTTTTTTGTTTCTTAGCTTCTTGTATAAGGAGAAGCATGAGATCTAGAGAACATTTGTTTAGTATTGCTTCAAAATCAAAAATCAATTCTTTAAACAAAAAAAGGGTACAGCAATGGGAGCGTGTTTTGCACCCAACTATTTAAATCTCTTTATGGGAACTTGGGAAGCAAAATTTGTATATTCTGATCATAATATTTTTTGCTGATAAAATGATATGGTGGGGAAGATATATTGATGATATTATTCTGTTTTGGTCTGGGTCAGAAACTGAACTGCTTCAATTCCATTCATATCTGAACAACACTAACAGAAGTTTGAAGTTTAGCCTTGACTTTTCCTCATCTGAAATTAATTTCCTAGATCTTAAAATCACTAAAGAAGCTAATGGAGATTTACATACTTCTATTTTTAGAAAAACAACTGATCGCAATACAATCCTTAGAGCAGATGGCTTCCATCCATCATGGCTAAAAAATAATATCCCTTTTGGCCAATTCCAAAGACTTAAACGTATCTGTGACACAGAAGAATAATTTGAAAGAAATGCTCAAGATATGTGTCAGAGATTTAAAACAAGAGGATATCAAAAAAGAACTATACTCAGAGCGTACAACAAGGCAAAATGCCTCCCAAGAGAACAACTGCTAGTTTCGAAAGAGAAAAATCAACAAAGATCAGATAATGTATATTTTGTGAAACAATACAGTAAGCATGCAAACAAAATTAAACAAATTATTGAAAGAAACTGGGACTTGTTAAAAGGTGATAGTGTTCTTAGGGAAGCCCTCCCAGACGCTCCAACCATCAGCTTTAGACGAGCACCAACCTTAAATGATAAACTTGTTCAAAGTCATTTTCCCCCCATACAACAACATGGCTCTCTACCAGAAAAGGTAACTATAAGTGTGGACACTGTAATTATTGTAATAATATGGTTAATGCAAATTTTTTCATTGACATCTCCTCTGGACGTAGGTTTAACATAAATTCGTTTATCAATTGCAATACTTCATATGTAGTTTACAGACTGGTATGCCCATGTGGTTGCTTTTACATTGGGAGAACTAAGCGTAAATTAAAGGCAAGACTTGCAGAGCATAAATACGCAATAAGATTTGGAAATCCTCAATATCCTATGGCAGTACATTATAAAGATGCAAACCATGGAAGTTGTAACTCTCTTAAAATTATAGGCATAGAGCATATTGAAAACTCAATTAGAGGAAGTGATAGGCTAAAGAAACTCTTGCAAAGAGAATCATTTTGGATTTACACATTGAAAGCTACATGCTTCCCTGGTCTAAATGGAGAACTAGATTTTGTTCCTTTTTTGTAATTTAACATTTCCCTTAAGTTTAGTGGCTTTATATCTGTAGTAGTAAGTGTTTTTTTTTCTTTTCTTTTTTTTCTTTTTTTCCTAGTTTAATTTTTGTAGAAATATATGCTTTTTCTCTGTAGTTAAATTTACCAGGATTACTGACTGTAAGTAATTTTTGTGACACTAGTCATTTAATCATGTGACTTCTTACCTGCTCAACCTAAGCAGCTGTTATTGATTACTGGTCTTAACAAGGAAGTGAGCTGTTTGTCAAACACTTCAAGCCCTGACGAAGGCCTTGCTGGCTGAAATGCGTAGGCATGTTTTTATTTTATTAGACTAGCCATGGATTAATAAAGGCTTTTTAACCTTCATCCTCCTGAGTGCCTCACACCCTTTTCTTAAGATATATGTGGATCCCTTCACTGAAGAGCACCGGAGGTATTTACACACTTTTTACACCCAAGAAGCACTCCCAGCATTTTTCTGCTTTTTGTATCAAGCTTTAATTATTATTATCAATATTAATTCATATTTTTACGATATGTTGTGTAATGGTGACCTAGTCAGTGAATGATACCACCATTTCTATTTATTTGGCTGGTATTCTTAACAATTATACTGTTATCAATCTTTTGTCAAATCCGGTAGTCCTAAAGTGATGATAGTCTAGCGATGCTGTTGATCCCCGGTGTTCTAAACTATAATATTTTACATTTGTTTATGGTCCGGGCAACGGTGGTTTTCCTTTCATAGTAAGCTTGTTTGGTACATTATGCATATGTGCTTGCTGATTGTTATAAATTTGATGCATAAGATTGTGTAGCATAACGCCCCATAGCGTGTATCCGTGATAGGGATGTTGTTTCTGTAATGATACCTGAGGTCCGAACCCTGCATTTCTCTGACGGAGTGCCGGGATTAATGTTCTGACAATATATTTCAAAGTAATACTAGTTCTCTGATATTAAAATAACTTTTTTAAATGCCTTTGATTATATTTGCAATGTGTTTATGCAATGAGTCTATATACTTTTTGTCCAGCAGGGGATGCTATGCTGTTTTTCTAGGTTGATCATTTTAAAATAATATCAGAGCCCGTACAGAGAGGTCGAAAGTTGAATGAACGAGTATTTATGTCCTTTCGATTTCTTACAGAGTTGTTGTTGCCCATAACACGCTAGCATTCTGCTAATGAACGCTGATTGGTCAGTGAAGGACGGATTACGACCAGAGATACCGCTTGATGGCATCGTGGCATGTGAAGCGGGACCAGAATGTTAAGGTGGACTTTTTCGCCCAAGTTTTTTTTTTTTTTTTAACGCACCAACTTTTTTTTTTTTTTGCTGGCACTATTTAGAGAAAATAAAGTGCAGAGCGTGAAAGCACCAAAGTGACTGAAGGATTGCCGTAAAGCAGTATCTCTGGTCGTACGATGTGTATGACGTCATTGACATTTTAAAAGACTTTTTAAAGCAAATGACTCTAAAAAATCTAACACCCAGCAATGTGTAATTTCGTTGCATCTCCTTTCGAATACAACATTCAAATTATTAGACAAAAATTATATCCTGAGAAAAATGGATTTTGATGTGTATAGCTCCATAGACCTCCATTCATTCTGCACTTGTCCTGTGAGCGCCCTCATATGGAACCAGAGTGGAACTACAACCAGTTCAGAAGCCTTATTAGACATTCTCTGATAATACTGATAAACATTTACACAGCTGATCGATATTTAATGTTTATTAGAAGGTTGCATCTACACGTATTGCCTGCAGGGGGGCGCTATTGTGTCACTTTTGATTTATTTATTTTGACAGACAATCAAATAAATTGATCTGTTGCTTTTGAAAAAGATTCGCCTTACAATATTGTATTGCTCATTACCGTCACGTTTGGCGATGAGAAAGGATTGCGTACGGTTGCCCGACCATATGTTTATTGCATATGTTTATTGCTTATCTGTCTAAATGTATGATTTTCATAGATTATAAAATTTGATCAACAAATGTTTATTTTAATTTAACTTTTATTTTCTAGAATCGTCCATTGAACTGCTCGCTTTTCAATCCATCGACCACTGTAAGTACTGTATATATTTTCTAATCTTATACATTTATAAATATCCGCATATCCACAATTTGACACGTCATATTTTTTCTATTTTTTTTTCGTACAGTAACAGCAACACAGCCAAACATTATAGATGTCTCGACCACCAGTAAGATAGCCCTATCTTATGACACAATATTACGATACCCAGGATTGTAATTGTTTTAACATTTGACACATATTCTACCACTTTTTCATCTTTTCACAGATTAGTTACAGTTGATTACCCAACCAGGCTTTGTGGATTTGACACAGAAAGACCCCCCCGCCCCCCCGCCCCCCCCATCAGTCATCCGGCTAGAATCTTTAGTCCTATTTCCACGGCCTAGACAAGTTCTGACGATCAGATGGTAAAATGTGTTTATGTAATAGAACTTACGACAGACTCAGACGATCAGCCAGGCCCGATTTAGCTGACACACCGAATGTCATAGACATCTCAACAACCGGTAAGATAGTCCTATCTTATGACAGTCCTATCTTACGAAACCCCTGGATTGTAATTGTTTCGACATTTGACAAATATTCTACCACTACTTCATCTTTTCACAGATTTGTTGTAGCTGACTATACAGTCAGAATTTATTGATTTGACACAGGAAGACCCCGAAGAGCAGCCCTTAGCTACCTGTCATCCAGCTAGAATCTTTAGTCGTATTTCCATGCGCTAGACAAGTTCTGACGATCAGATGGTAAAATGTGTTTATGTGATAGACCTTACGACGGACTCAGACGATCAGCCAGGCCCGAGTTTTCACGAACCATCCTGAAAACGACGAATTGTGTCAGATTCTATGCTAGCCACATCACCCAAGCCCGAGCAAAATAACGGTAAAGCATACATTTTATTATTATGTTTTATTAATTTTGATTATGAGTTCTGTTTTGTTATTCTAATCATACTATCGATTATACAAAGATGTGTTATACTTTCTGCAATAGTGTTTCCTTTGAGTTTTGTCATCTCTCATTCTACGCAGATGTGCATCTAGACAGTACGGACGATTTGACCATGTGTACCGAAACACAGCAGGATCGATGGGATCAAGTCTCGTGGTCAAATGATGATTACGACGAGGATGTCGTGAGAGCCAGACAAACACTGTATCCTTTTCACGATCTGCCGTCTGCTGAAGTAGAAGAAGTGGTTCACCCTACGACTGTGCAGAATAATCATCCTTGTTGCAATAGTGCTCTGATACACACGCTCATTAACAGACTTATTGCGCTGGGTGATGAGATTCGTCATAGAACGGAAGTGCTACACACAGAGTACTGTGCCCAGTCAGAGGTATACTACACATCATTATGTCGCCGAATAGAGGATGGCTTCAATGCGATTCGTGTTTGTATGGATGCGCAGGACATAAAGATTCATGAATTACAGGCTATTTTATACAAACAACATCAGAGACTCGAAAATTCTATCCACAGATTGCAAGCAGTGGGGTATGAGACCAACGAACGAGTGCTTTTCATATTAAACGATCAACTTAGGGAACGACGATTAATTGTCAATCTTCTCGGAGTTATGAGCAGCGATGTACGCCGAAGATAGGATACATTTGTGTATTTTATTTTGTATTAATTTCAATATATTCTATTAGATTTGTATTCAGCATTATGCTACGTGCATGTGGTAGCATTCCATTACTTGTATTGTTATGAGTTTTTACATTGTGTGTTTGATTTTTATCGTCATTACTGAATTCTCAGGGTTTTTGATATTTCATAATTTCAGGTCAATATTGTTTTGTTCTAAATAAAAATTAAAATGGACGTTGGCAAAAATAATCCACAGCCAATGCACAATGCTGTCGTCTAGACCAAAATCTCTCAGTCCAGCTACAACAAATGTTTGAAATGCAAATGGGTAGTACCCATAGTTTGTGTGATGGGTTACAACAAATTATAAATATGTATCCGGAATTTGTACCAACCTCTTTTAATGTAGAACCATTGTCACAGACTTGTAATTTAAAACATAATGGCGACATTATGATATGTAGTAATTTAGAAGAATTAGAAATGGCTATTGAGCAATTCCCCAATATTAATCTATGTGATCGGTTACAGGAAATATTAAACGAATGCAATATACAAATTGTACAAGATGGCTATGCATTAAAAACTGAACATGAATCAGCATCTAGCGATGCTTTTTTTCCCCCCACAGGTAATGTCGATATTGATCACCCATTGTCTATCAAGGCTGCTAACCCAACAGGTAACGTCATCACTGGGTCCCCGACAGCTAGCATCGCCCCTCCCGCTACAGGTAATGTAGGTACTGATAGACCATCGTCTTGTCATTCATCAAAGCTGATAGACAACGCTTGTACTGATAGGTCAGACATCTTTTGCAGCGATTTTTGTGTGAGCATATCAGTGAACACCCCTGACCACTCGGTGAGTTTCACGTCTTTGTAAACGAAAGTTTAATGCGTTTTAGGAAGGATTGTTCCAGTGCATATATGCAGCCATTCTGGAGGTGGGGGGGAAAGCGAAAGAAACCTAAAATTCTCGGGACAGCAGCATGTGTCCAAATTTTAATCTTAACCGTTCAATTTCATCAGAAACGATCTGTAAACAGGGCTTTAAGTGTAAAATACCGAACTTGTCCTTTAAAATTGTTGTGTTTTACAGAATATACAGTGGTGTACTAGAAACATACAAAAATCACAATGAGCCGCACCCAAAAACGATATGTCTCTATTTGCACAATGCGCATTACTACACGATAACACAATAAAATCTTACAGCTTTCATAGGAGCCGCCTTTGTATGTGAATTCTGCTATGCAGGCCATAACAATCCCAGACATCATCATTGCGCGCACGTATGTAATGTATGCCATGATGCGGAATGTTATAAATTTCCTAAAAGAACTGTGCATTGTCCCGATTTTTTACGCTTCTGTAAATTGTGCTACTGCTATGACATGCATAAAAAAAATCCCCGCTGGACATGAAAGACCACCATGCCATGTTGTTAAATATTGCAAACTATGTAACAGGCGATACGACGTCATAGGGTTTGCCAAAAGAGACCATCAAAAATGCTCTCCAGCGCGATGTACGTATTGCGGTGAAGATTTAACTGATATGGGTTTACATGAGTGTTTTATACCTCCTCTACTCACCAAGGAATTTAACGAGAATTATATTTTCTATGGTTTTGAAACTCATTATGAAAATGGACGACACGTCGCAAACTTTGTATGCGCAATCACCTTTAAAGGTGAGAAATTTACAGCGGAAGGTACCGAGTGCATCGCACAGCTAATCGCACGTTTCAGACAACCCCGATACAAAGGCTACTGTTTCATCACCCATTACGCAGCAAAATTTGACTAATTTCTCATTCAAGAGTATTTTTGCAAAGCCGGGGTTAAGGTCGACATCATAATGCAAGGGTGTAAACGTGTACGACAATGTACGACACAACGTTTTTGCACAACGTTATATAGACAGTTATGCATTTATCCCAATGGCCCTATCTAAGATGCCAGCTGTGTTAAACTTGACATCGACTGAAAAAGGTTACTTTCCCCATCTTTTCAACAGGGTAGAAAATGTAGAGTATATCAGCCCCTATCCAGACAAAAAGTACTACAACCGGGACAACATGTCCGATAAAGACCAAGTAAAGTTTGATGTGTGGTACAGTGTGACGGCTGGTAAAGAGTTTAACTTCAGGAAAGAGTTGTACGAGTACGGGGTAAATGACGTCGTCTTATTACGTGAAACATGCATGAAATACTGTGAGGAGTTGACCCTTTTGGGTTCACAACGCTCGCTAGCTGTTGCATGGGGGAGTTCAAATCGCATTATTTGAACAGCGGTACGTTGGCACTGACTCATGATATACAAGGAGCGGGCCCTCTCAGGGTGTGGGTTAGTATCAAGATTTTAAAAGCCATCGAGAAGGGCTATGTGGTTGCCAGGATAGATGAAGTGTGGCATTTTCCACAACAGTCGGATACGTTGTTTTGCGACTATGTGAAGACGTTTTTACGATTAAAACAGCAAGCTAAGGGTATCGGTCGAATGTTGTCACGGATGCTGACAAAAAAGCATACGTTTGTGAGTATTTTGAAAAAGAGGGGATAAGTCTCGACCCTGAAAAGATTGAGCACAACCCTGCTCAGAGGGCCATTAACAAGCTACTGATGAATAGGAGGATCTACCAATAACCATTATGGTGAACGAACCTGAAGAATTCACCAGAATTATTTGTGTTAAAACCGAAGCGTTGTCCTGTTTTATATTTGCCTCAGACGATGTAGCTCTTGTCCAGTATCGTGACCCCAAAGGGAGTGTTCGCAGGACTAAAGATATTAATGTGTTTGTAGGCGCGTTTACAACGGCTCATGCACGGTTGGAGCTGTACAACCTGATGGACATAACCTAGAAATCTAGACGCACCCTAGTGGCAGCAACATTTATTTTGCAGCCAGGGTAGTCTAGCAACTCTCCGTTGACTTTCGGAGCTGTAAAAACCTAAATTGGGTCAGGCCAACCACATCGTGTATAGAGTAGGCGGGGCGGGCTTAACATAATGACGACAGAGTTGCGACGGGTTCCCTGCTACTTGAAAACAAAGAATGGCTGCAGCTGCTGGAGAACAGGCTTTGGCCGCGACTCTGGAGGACTTGGAGTTAAGTTTTTCTTTGAGAAAAGAGAAAAGAACGGCACTAAAGTCATTCTTAAAAAAGGAAGATGTGTTCGTAGTTTTGCCGGTCAGATTCAAAAGTTGAATCTATCAACTAACGTTAGCTCCGCTGTTGGGAAAACGCTCTGGTTGGTTGAAGTGCTGTCCTATTGCGTGCAGAGGGAATTTGAAAGACAGCCGTATATCCCGCCCCTCGGATTGAGCCGTGTCTATGGTGAGTTGCCAGACCTAACATCTTGATGTAGGTCTGGCTTGCCAGGCTATGATGGACAAGCTCAGCGACAGATTGCTTTACTCCGACACCGATAGCATCATTTTCGTGTCTAGGGAGGGTGAATGGGACCCCCCCACTGGGGAATCATTTGGGTGAGCTGACGAATGAAATAGACAATGGGGATCATATCACAACAGTATGTTAACGCTGGCATTACCCTATCCTGACCACGGTCATAAAGACGAAGTAGTAGGCACTAATGTCAAGGATGCTGGAGCTGTGGAAGATGTTGTGGGTAAGGTTCTGAAGAATGTTCCATCGAGAAGCGTGAAAAACAGTAGATGCATATTAGACAAAATGTCTAAAGCTAAAGGAATAAGTTCTTGGACCAAGTCTGGGGAGTTTGTGTTCAGGGGTAAAGCTGTACAAGGGTCACACATGGTCGATTTGCTAAAAAAAAATGTCACGGCTGCACAAAAGGTTTGGGGTGACTGAAGGCCTCTAGGGTGGTCGGAGTTTCTACAGGCTTTTGCCGAATTAAACATCCCTTTTTCTACAGTACCGAATCATCATGTTAGACGTATGATTAATTCTCTAAAGAGCAAGCCTGATACGCCAACGTCACCCCATATTCGGCCTTCTAAAAAAGCATAAAGATATTCACACACTTCATCTCGCCACGTCATGTTTAAATCACTGACTATTGATCGAAGGCAATGGTTAGAATTTTAATGCTTCCATATATATTCATGCATGCAATATTTGAAACATGAAATGATGTGTATGTTTGTCATTTGATTGAACTGAAATAAAAAGTTCAATCAAAATTATGGATTTTAAGAATTTTTATTATTCTCAGACAAATACAATGTAGATTGGTTACTCAATCATGATTCAATGAAGTATTACACGCCTGCATACAATGAATACACAAAAACATTTTTTCATTACAACCATACAGACTTAATCTCTGCACAAAGAGTGATACCATTTTATCATTTTTAATATAATCATGATTATACAGATTCATCACATCACGATAGTCGCTACCCTTGACTAAATGATATAGAAAAAAAAACACAGTGTTGTCCGCAAGTATCTGATGAAAAATCCTGAACACGTCTGTCTAAATATAACACATCGGCATCATTGGTTGTTAGGAAGTTTTTGATGTTGGTTGGAAAACGATCGCTGTTGGGGGGATTACCAAAACTGTCGAAAAAAACAAGTTGGTCCATCTTGAGTCAAATAAATAGCAAGCCAGTGTTCACCCGGTAGGTGGTCAGGGTGTGTATTAATTATACACATTGACGGTAAGTTCCTTAAAGATTTTTTGGGTAGCTGATCGCTTGGGAGAACTCAGAGAAAATGAGTATTGCACGCAATGTTGTCCATGATCCCCGCAAGTTCTACCGTATTAATTTCAATAGTAATCGACCAGGACCTGTCTGTGGTTAGAAACTTCAACGATACTGTCGAACACAGCGTAAATGATCAGGTTAATAGTATGCCGTAGCGGTTGTCTGAAGAACCAGGCTTCGACTCTGATATTCTGACCTGATGAGGGATATGTGGTGGCCACAGTCTTCATCAGGCGTGAGGTAAAAGGCGTAAAGCGTGTACCCGTTCAGGACATCACTCCTGTCGATAGACAGTGCCGGGTTTTTAAGATGTCTTCCGGTTGTCATTGCAAGCTGATAAAATTCAAGAACAGCCAACCCGGCTTCAAAATTTGGTTGTAGAGGTTTTGCGGGGAATTGTTGTACAATAATTGTTTTATCGTAGGATCCTGTGAATGCATCGTTATCGACCATGGCTAGGACGATAGATTTTGGTAGCGTTCCTAAAAACAGATTTTCTTGATTTGAAACGTGGGACCCTGCAGGTATGGACTTTTTTTTTAGACATACCCGATCTATGGGGTACTTGGCTGTAGTCGATAGCAGCGGGGGGTGATGCAGAGTTTTTCTTGACATATAGGGATGCTGACGTCATCGCACCAGACATAATTTGTATTTTGATGTCAACACCGTTTAACATTAATTTTTCTTGAAAGAAAATATCACTGTGAATAGGAGTCAACAGTTCCACCACCTTACTCCCGCTTGTGTAGAGCGATCGCTTCATCAACCCCGCGTTATTGCCGACGGGGTCATTCACATCCATGTGACCGGCTTTTGACATGCGACCGTGTCTTTGTAAAACAGACTGGCCGAGAAAAGTGATTCCAACGCATCTTTACTGTAGTTGATCAGACTCTCTATGATGCATCAGTAAGGATACATGCTCGAACTCTGGGATATCAGTCGATCGCCGAGGCTCACATCAACTTGTGAAAATATAGTAGCTCCAGGGCAGTTTATTAGAGCAACCTTTGCAGGGTTGTAATAATAACTAATTTTAAAGAATATAATGTTTTGATGGCTTAAAGTGTAGTTTTACAACGACTTCCCCATAAGAAAATGGTATTTCACAGTTTTGGTCGTCCTTTAGCTCTATTGGTATGTCGGTGATGTGCTCCTTGTTGATCGATGCATAATAGGGTTGTGGTATCTAACACTGATGGTATCATTGTTTTCACTCGATGTACGCATCTCAAAAGGGGGACATACGAATCCCTGACTGATTGATATTGTATAATGTCGGTGTAAACGTAGAATGTATAGAACCCCGCGCTGATATCAGCTTGATGAGGGGCATACAAGATATCACTCGTTATAAAATCAGCTTTTTCATGGTAAGTTTTCACCCAGTTTTAATGGCAGTCTGCCGCTGTGAAAAAAAAAAAAAAAAAAAAAAACGGCCTCGGGTCAGACTCGGGCTGATAATTCTGATGAGCTGTCAGGAACGGGTCGGGCTAGGGCCTGAGCGTCTCGGGCCAGGGCCGGGCTCGGGCCTAGATTTGAGGCCCGTGCAGGGCTCTAGCGTACTTACTAAATACATTGATGCACGTCAGCAAATATTTATTATTATAATTTTTTTCGGAATAGACAGACATGTCAACAAGATCCACTTGGAACTGGGCATCTATTGCATAAACCACCACTCTATTGCGCTTGTATTTTATAGGAGCTGTTCTGTGTAAAGTGTAAGCATCCTCTCCAAACAATCTGAAACCTCTTTATCACTTAGTCGAACGTCGCTATCCTTTAAGATGGCATCTTTTAAACGTTTTTTACCTCCTAAAGAACCGGGTGGGTTAGATGGCGTATAATAAGCTTTTTTCATAAGCTCTGACATTGAAACATGAACCTCTGTTGTCGGTTCAACCTCTGTAAAAAACTCTGTATCTTTTATTAAAAAAACAAGCAAAAACAATGCAAACCAACACAATTTATGTTACAAACAGTAAAACAGAATACATAATGACTACATGCTCTAAGTAAAAATAATTCTACCAGAAAGACTCGGGAGATAAATTGATATAACAAGCGTATATTTATTAACAGCCCAGCAAGCATAAATTTATAAAGTTATTTGGCATGCGAGGGTAGCGGAAGCTGCATATCCTGCCTGAAGACGAAGGCAGGGGCGCAGCCGACCCCCTGGAGGTAAAGGAAGGGACCATCCTGGTGGTGGTGGGGAGGATGAAGGGGAAGGTACCATCTTGGTGGTGGTTGGGGAGGATGGAGGTAATTGGCAGCGACAGCATCTGCGAATTCAGACAAATGTAAGTACCACTCTTTTATATGAGTGTTAGCACATAATTGGTTAGAAGTGAGGTAATACATGACGCGCTGATTGAGTCTTCCTGGCAGAACTTAGGGGCAGGGGGGCAGCCGACCCCCAAATATAGGTGGAGGAATAATTCCACCGGGACGGAGCCCATCCCCAAAGAAGTGAAAGAAAATATACCCACCAGTCGTGCATCCTGCAGTTCCTGAAACGAGAGAAAAAAGTAAGTTAAAATAAGCGTGATAAAAGCAAGGCCACGAGAACCATTAGACCGCGATGGGCCGCACATGGACAGGATGTAATAGACAACATAGAGACAAGGTCCTATGGACCACACATAGAAGCCATAATAGCGCAAGGTCGTGATGGCCACATAGAGACGAGGCCGCGATGGGCCGCACATAAAAGCCGTTTTGGCGCCAGGTCATGATAGACCACATAAACACAAGGTCAAGCTTGACCACAGGCCATGATAGACCACATAAACACAAGGTCATGCTTGACCATAAGGCCGTGATAGACCACACAGAACCAAGGCGCGATGGACCACAGACCACGAATGGCCACACATAGGACAAGGCCGCAATAAGCCACAAAGTCGCTAAAGGCCACACATAAACGGGCTAAACATAGACACGGCCATAAAGCCACATGAAACCACAACCTCTAGAAAACACTAGACCATGATGGGCCTTGCAGGACAAGACCACAGTAGGCCACACGGCCATGGGAGACCACAAAGACGAGACCGCTTAGGAGCCACAACGGCCGCTAATGCCACACAAAAGACAAGTTTCACAAGACAAGGCCGCTAGGCCACACAAAACCAAGGCCACAATGGACCACAAGACCACGATGGGCCATAAGGACAAGCCACAATAGGCTACATGGCCATAATCGGCCACACAGAACACGGCTATGATAGCCACTCAGGACAAGTCCACAAACGGCCACGAGGCCGTGATGGACCACACAGAGACGAGAGACCAGACCAGACAGGCCACACGAAAACGAGGCTGCAATAGCCACATGGAGACAGACCACATTATCCGCTTATCGGGTGATGCGAGCTAGAGCTTCAGCGCAGATTAATGAGTGAGATATGAAACATGAAACCACCACCAGTATTTTCATGAGGATTTACCTGAATCGTTACTGAAGAGCTTGCTGAGCTTCCATAATGATCTTAGAATCAGTTCTTATATAAGACTCGAATGCAGAGGAAAACCATCTGCCCAGCATCTTGATAGCTGAAGTAGAAATGCCACGTTCAGCTGCAGTAGTGGCTGCCCCGATCCTGAAGGAATGACCAGAATGCTGGAAGGGAGACAGCTGCAGCTTTTGAGGACAGAAACTACACTGCTCAAAAAAATTAAAGGAACACTTTGAAAACACATCAGATCTCAATGGGGAAAAATATCATGCTGGATATCTATACCTATATCTATAATATGAACTGGGTAATGTGTTATGAACAAAAGGATGCCACATCGTTTGATGGAAATGAAAATAATCACCCTACAGAGGATTGAATTCAAAGACACCCCGGAAATCTAAGTGAAAAAATGATGCAGCAGGCTTGTCAATTTTGCTGAAATTTTATTGCAGCAACTCAAAATGGTTCTCAGTAGTTTGTATGGCCCCCACGTGCTTGTATGCATGCCTGACAACGTCGGGACATGCTCCTACTGAGACGACGGATGGTGTCCTGGGGTATTTCCTCCCAGATCTGGACCAGCGCATCACTGAGCTCCTGGACAGTCTGAGGTGCAACCAGGTGATGTCAGATGGACCGAAACACAATGTCCCAGAGGTGTTCTATTGGATGTAGGTCAGGTGAGCGTGGTGGCCCTTCAATGGTATCATTCCTTCATCCTCGAGGAACTGCCTGCATGCTCTCGCCACATGAGGCCGGGCATTGTTGTGCACCAGGAGGAACCCAGGACCCACTGCACCAGCATAGGGTCTGACAATGGATCCAAGGATTTCATCCCAATACCTAATGGCAGTCAGGGTGCCATTGTCTAGCCTGCAGAGGTCTGTGCGTCCCTCCATGGATATGCCTCCCCAGACCCTCACTGACCCACCACCAAACCGGTCATGCTGAACGATGTTACAGGCAGCATAACATTCTCCACGGCTTCTCCAGACCCTTTCCTGTCTGTCACGTGCTCAGGGTGAACCTGCTCTCATTTGTGAAAACCACAGGGCACCAGTGGCGGACCTGCCAATTCTGGTGTTCAATGGGAAATGCCAATCGAGCTCCCTGGTGCTGGGCAGTGAGCACAGGGCCCACTAGAAGACGTCGGGCCCTCAGGCCACCCTCATGAAGTCTGTTTCTGATTGTTTGGTCAGAGACATTCACACCAGTGGCCTGCTGGTGGTCATTTTGTAGGGTTCTGGCAGTGCTCATCATGTTTCTCCTCGCACAAAGGAGCAGATACCGGTCCTGCTGATGGGTTAAGGACCTTCTACCGCCCTGTCCAGCTCTCCTAGAGTAGCTGTCTGTCTTCCTGGAATCTCCTCCATGCTCTTGAGACTGTGCTGGGAGACACAGTAAACCTTCTGGCAATGGCACGTATTGATGAGCCATCCTGAAGGAGCTGGACTGCCTGCGCAACCTCTGTAGGGTCCAGGTATCGCCTCATGCTACCAGTAGTGACACTGACCCTAGCCAAATGCAAAACTGGTGAAAAACAGTCTGAAAAGATGAGTAGGGAAAAAATATCAGTGGCCTCCACCTGTAAAACCATTCCTGTTTTGGGGGTTGTCTCACTGTTGCCCATCTAGTGCACCTGCTGTTAATTTCATTAACACTAAAGCAGCTGAAACTGATTACCAACCCCCTCTGTTACTTAACTGACCAGATCAATATCCCAGGAGTTTAACTGACTTGATGCTATTCTCTGATTAAAAAGTGTTCCCTTTATTTTTTTGAGCAGTGTAGATGAGCCCTGAACGAGGCTTTAGAGAGAGATGCTTCGTTAGGCAGGAAAATAGGGGGAGTGATCTGAGAATCTAGGGCGGATTTTTAGGAATTTAATCATAGATGAGAAGGGACAAATTTTATTGCTAATTTAAAAATTGTTAATGTGATACCAGAAACTTGAGTCATTTGGAGTGCTTAAGAAGAATAAAGAAATTAGGTGAGAAGGTGAATCAGAAAAAGAAAGACCACGGGCAAGATCGGAGTGTTTAGATCTGAAGTAAATTCCCCTGGATATATGAGCCATGAAAGCAGTTAAAACATGGCTACAATCTGAATATGAAAATAGGAAGAGAAGAGACCATTACGGATGGGAGGTAATAAAGGGAGGTTATATGGATTTCACTTTTCTGTAATGTTGCTGTTAAAGCATAAACAACATCTGCAAAAGTTACAACGCAGAAAGTTCAAGCATGGAATATTTAATTTAAAGAGATTGCCTTTAAGGACTACAATAACGCTGAGAGGGACTGTGCGACATTCCTTCTGGATTAGTGGCATCACAAACCCCAAAGTTACATAAATCCAGCTCCTGGAATCTGATTTATAGCATATCGAGACAGAATGAGCTAATCAATGACTAGAAGATAACTACACATAAGCTACATAATTCATCAACTAACCATCCAGAAATGGGGTCTACATGTTGATGCTTCTTGAGTCTCTCTATCTTTGTCTGACTCGGGTCTGAACATAAAGCTAAAAGTTTTAAATTGTCTGTGAGAGGTAATCAAAGCCGCAAAACGAGCTGTTGAATCTCCACCCCCTGTGCCGGGAGCAGCAGCCAGACTGCATCCAAAGGGACAGACAAAAACTGTGCGCTTTACTCACCCTCAATGACAATGCCAGCATAGTATATGAAAATATCTTTGGGGCATTCCAAGCCAAACCCCTCACACACGCCCTGGGGACACTGGAGACCCACCACACATCGATTTCGTAATTGTAGACGAGGAAGGAACAACCAGCCATGATCAGGATGGGAAATAAAGGAATCTGAAAAGAAAAGCGAAACGTTATAAACAATACTGCAGAAATATAAGCTTTTAAGGTGTAGGGAGCCACACCTTCAGTGATAGATGGTCTAGCTGGATTGAGCAGAGAGACTAATTTACATGAACACTGTTAGAGGAAGCAGGGTGATAGATAAGGGTTTCTGAAGGGCAGAGCCGCCTGGAGACTAAAGTGCGTAGCTATGGCATGGCATGGCAGTGCAGTGGTCAGGAATGTGCTCACGTGACCTTAATCATGAAATTGGAGACTACTGATTGCCAGATAAACATCTCAGGAATAGCATGATCGTCTAACAAGAAGATCTGCCTTAGTGATGCAACCAAGCTTCATTAGCACATACAACATAAGTTTTGCCACCACTCGAACCCAAAAGGATGTTAGCAACTGCTATAGGATAATTTCTGTGAAGCGCGAATGAACGAAGCCTGAGCAGGCTTGGTAATTCATCTGACTTTTGCTGTTCCAATGTTCAAATCTGAGATCGGATATGCACCCTTCGTCTAGCTGATCGGATCACTTAATTAGGCACTGAGTGGGCCAGTGTTAACAGACGAGAGATAAATGCCCTACCTTGAATAGATACTTATAGGGTTTTTTTTTTTTTAGATGACTGAGCAGACACCAATAAGATACAACCTCAATGACACTTGATATTCTGTTGTTGACTTTTGAGCGTAAAATCTATGTCTCAGCTGCGCAGAGTACACCTGACATTACTCTCGAGTTGCTCTTGCATGAATTAAGTTTTATTCACGGCCGAGAGATCGCTGGCCATGGCAACCGAGTGAGTCCCTTGAATAGAAATTTACGTTAACATTTAAATCATACAGATGAGTAAATATAATGTCACTTGAGTCTTCTTGACTGATTGGTTTGAATGATATAATCTAAACTAATAACTGTTAGTTCTACTGTGTTAAGCATGTTTTGGCAAAGTCTGTGACCTTTGACCTGAGCATCCTTAGTCTGCCTTCTTTGTACATTTAATATCAAATACCTATTAAGTAAATATTTCTATGACACATATCTGTGGATTAAAGTATTCGCCAAGAAAATTTGTGTTACAGCGATATTACCATATTTCTGTTACTGAAGAACTTAAATGTAAGCATTAAAAGATCTTGATGATTTGAAGAAAAAATAAATAAATTGTATATAGAGATATATATATATATATATATATATATATATATATATATATATATATATATATATATATATATATATACGTACACATACAGAGTACATTGATGATTCCAATCTCACTGCGTGATTCGCACATCATATCTAGAACATCTTTTATCATCACACAATGCGGCTCAGACCCATTAACCCTCTGGGGTCTAAGGTGTTTTTGGGGTCCTTGAGATGTTCTGACATGCTCTTACATTTGTGCTTTTTTCAGTTGCTTATAAACATATTAATGGCAAAGGTGTAATTACGCTCTATTTAGCACAAACAGGGCTACCATAATATGTGAGCAACATGTATGTACATGTTTGTATTTTTGAGAAAATAATGTTTATGCATGGTTATTGAAAAAACAAAAAATGAAAATGTCTGAAATAAGGCCACAAAACACATACTAAATATGTGTCAATAAGACTTCTGAATAATGCATTTTGTCGCCTAGAGTTTTTTCTTCAAAATGATGTGAAAATCATCCTTCCTAATCATTCACATAAAACAATACATTGATTTAAATTTTGTACAACACTTTTTGTTTGGAAAGGCAATATGCGGGTGGGAGTGATTCACACCTGAGGAGACAATGGGGCCCGCATAATGAGGCTGCATACGTAATGAGCCTTTCATTCAGGTGTGTGACTGAGCCACAAGAAAGAATGCAAGGACAATATATATATATATATAATTGGTTCACAGTTGTTGTTGTTTTTTCCACAAATTGTGCTTGCAAATTGTATAATATCCAAGGTAAACATTTCTAGTAATTGTGCAGTTAATTGTTCTCATACTGTATTTTCAGATTTGGAATATATTCTCTACCCAAATGTGTCACTAATAAAGCATAATAAAATTATTTAAATAGAAGGCTTATATTGACCTTTTAAGATTTTGTTTACATCTATCCTTGTATGTATATATAATTATTTATTTATTTATTTTGCTATTTTATTAAAAAGGTTATACAATTACAACAACAATTAAAATTGTATCAGTATTTCCAGTGTAATCTTTCTTTGTAAAAACTAAAGTATACATTTTATCATACGTAATTCAATTCATATGAGCAGAAATTGGCAACATTATAAGCTTATTTGATGTGGCAGTATTTTACAGTGTAAACTTTATAATCTATCCGATTTTTACTCATCTCAGTATAGCAATAGAGTTTGGTAAAAGCTGTTCATTCATTCACACACAGAAACGCGATTCATTTTTAAACAGTATTTTTGCCAGCTGTAGCTACATAACAGCACGCATCTGTGCGTTCATTCATTCAGCGTGTACAGACACTTGTGTTTAGAACAAAGCAGATATAGAACTGACCTATTCCTCAGCCGGATCCCTTTGCTCCTCGAAATGAAACTTCCAGCACTTCTGAGGTAAATTTTCCAGGATTATTATCAAGATAGTATTATTCCTCACAGCGTCGTAAAGTACATGAGTCTGAAAGTGAACTCGCTGTGTGTGTTATCCAGCTGATGTGTGCGTTCACGGGTTTGCCTGGATCACCTCCGATTATTTGCGTTTGAATAGCGCGCGCTCTCCGTGGGCGGGGTCACATTAAAACTTAATGAGCTGAGATGAGAACGACTGACATCTCTCTCTTTTCATACATATTACATAAACTGAGAATATTTTTTTTATATAAAAATTACTTCATTTAAAAGAAGAGAATTCAAGCTTCATGCCTGTGTGTCTGTATGCCTGTTTGACTGAGTATTCGCTGAGTTACAGTTCATTTTCGGGCGCGTTTCAGAATGGACTACACTGACAGAGAGAAAGCAGAACTCGCATCATGTTTATTTTTCTTTATTTGGCAAAAAGCACAACACTTTGTTTTTATTGTGAGTATACACAAAAATAATACACACTTAACAGGATCGAGTGATGTAAAACACAAGTATGTAAGATCAAAATCAACAGAGTATTTTTCGTCTCTGTTGCACTGATAAGGAAAAAAACGAGCCTATCACGCCGGCGCGACAGCTGACCTCAGGGGGTTAACACATTTGTCCATCAAATCATCCCATGAATTAGCCGATCCTCTTATATACCCCATTTGTTTCTTGAGATTTGCTTCACGAGTAGTGAGTACCATAGGTGAAAAACCAGGGTTGCCTGCATCAGCGATGATATTTTCTACCAATTGGATCATCTGCCATCTGTAATGATCTTTAAACATGAATAGCATGCAACTCTTTAGGCTGCATACACCACCATGCTGGTGGGGTCTTGGTCACTCGCCATTCACAATTGAGAAACCTTGCCAGAGATCGACGACGTCGTAGACGTATTCCTTGCAGGATTTATCCAGCAGTTTGTCCCTGATTTCTTGTAGCTTAGCACCGATGAAGGGTTCGTCTCTTAGTTCATGTAGAATAGACCCGACGGTTCCTTGAATCGTCTGAGGATGGGATTTTAAACCGCACCGGTTTAGGACAAATGCTATGATGAATCAAAGATTAGGTTTAAACAGTTTACAGGCCAGTTCGTCAAAGTGGGTTTCAAAGAAGTATGTGGGTGGTTCATACAGGCAGGAATGTTGCAGTTGGCTCGGATGATCTGTTGCACAACCCTCACACTCTTCCTTCAGCTTGTCATCGATAAGATGTTGCAACAGCAGTACGATCATGGCTTTTACGATTTTGAATCCAACGGCGCTGAAGCATCCGTCTGTAGCGTTGAAACCAGGTTTAGCAGTGGAATTGACACCAATACAAGCATCAGTCAGGAAAGTCAGGTTGCGGTATCCAAGCTCCGTGTAGAATTTATCCAGCCAGCCTTTCTCAGTATCGGATGTGTCGGGGCCGTCTGCTAGAATATTGTCAGTAGCATTGTCATCATGATTAGCAAGACCATAGTTGAAAGAGACACCGCAGCTACAGGCATGTTTTAATAGATAGTAGGACACTTGCTTGGGTGATAAACTTTCTTAGTTCTAGAATTCAGCAGGTTAAAATAGGAGGGTCTCTTTCAGACAAATTGATTACTTCAGTCGGAGCTCCCCAAGGATGTGTTTTATCCCCGTTATTATTATTTTATATACAAATCCTTGTGGGAGTTCCTTCAAAAATAGACATATTGTAAAGTATGCAGATGATACCGCTTTAGTGAGTCTTTTAAATGATGGGGAGGAAGAACATGGGCCTGTTCTGGACTTCTTTTTAAACTGGTGTGAAAATTCTAATCTTTCTTTGAATATCTCAAAAACTAAGGAAATGGTTATTGATTTTAGAGAGAAAGATCAAAGTGAAACTCATCCTACATTAATTAACGGGGAGCAAGTACAGTCAGTAACAAATTATAAATACCTTGGTGTAATGCTGGACAATAAACTCAAGTGGGATGTATGGTCTGTCTGTGTAAATAAAAAGCTTCAACAGAGAATGTACTTCCTAAATAAATTACTGTCCTTTAATGTCCATAGTAGAATATTGTTTATGTTTTATGGGGCTTTTATTGAAAGCATTGTCATTTTGTGCTGGTATGGTAATGCCTCTGAGGCCCAGAAGAGATCATTGGGGAAGGTGGTAGTAACCGCAAGTAAATTGTTAGGAATAAAGTTAGAGAGTATAGAGAGCATATATAAAGGAAGAGTGTTAAACAAGGCTAACATCATTATGAATGATAAGAGGCACCCTCTATCCTATACTTTTGAATTGCTACCATCAGGCCGATGATATTGTGTCCCTAGATGTTTAAAAAATTGGTTTAAATATTATTTTATTCCCCAAGCAATCAAGTTTTTAAATTCTCCTCGCTCCAGTGGTAGTGGATAAATACCCGCCAGACTGGATACCTTAATTAGGTTTACTATTAGATTATTTTCTTATGTATTCATATTTAAATATATGCCAAATGTGAATTTGTCAAATGTCTGTGTGAGTGTACGCTGTAAACACAATTTCCCTACAGGGATAAATAAATGCTGAACTGAACTGAACATGTTTCGAATTTATGTCTTGAGACATGGCTTATAAAGAGGAACTGTGAGGAGGGATCAGACTTACCTTGGTTTATAATGGCTGTAGTAGATGGGCGGGGACGGGAGAGTGTGTGTCCCACTGCGCGCGCATCTCTCAGGATGGAACAGCTGCACTTTAATTTTATTGTAGCCGTTGTGCATGTCGCACCACTTGAACATATTGTTTATTGATGAAAAAAGGAGACTCAGCAGACACACATCGCTCCATTTGAACAAAAATTGCATCGTGTACAGATCATGATGCCCATTTTGTAGAACCGCTCCTGAATGCTCGCAAAGCTTTGTCTTATCTTTGCAACTGAATATATAAACACATTCATCCTCTTTCTTTTTAGTATGATCCCCAACCACACGGTACCGAACATCCGGCGCCTCACCGTCCCACTCTGCGACGTACAATGGTTAGTTTCCAGCATCATTCAAATCTTTCCAGACCCGGCTGTAAAATAATGTCCAGTCTTTATCAGGAAATAACAGACAGGGGTCTTCTCCCGGTATAAATAGATCGGGGGTATCGGTTGTGTAGAGCAGAACGACTCTTAACTATTTATGAAATAAATATGTAACCGAATACACGGTTACTATTCATCAAATATTCGCCTCTTACACTGTTCGAATTATCGTGGAGAAACTTTGTCAAACTGATATGTCCATGCGCTTTTCTCTGAGCCAACGTCAGTCTTTCCACTATATCTTCATCCAATTCACGCTCTGGGGTTTTAGGTGAGTTAAAACAATCCATATTGATACGATTCATGGGTGATCGTGATCGTCTATTTATACAAGCCTGAGAGACTATCAGGCATACATAACAGCACCTGAAAAAACATTCACTTCCTTGTCACACCAAGCATCTTACAATCATAAACGCACATCAATAACCCCCCCCCCCCCCACACACACACACACACACTTTTTTTCACATGCCACATGGCATCATAAAACTCCCAAATTTGGACATCCCGTCGTAAACATATGTCATCAAACCATAAAGCAGGGTCATAAATCATTTTTTGACACAATGTACTTTATATAGACTACTCTGATTGCCTAGAAGATTAAAAGCTCAATCATGTTTAGATACACAGTGCTTTTCACACAAGAGTGTCCTTCACATCACAGTCTCACGATTTACAAGAAACTAAAACAAAGTATCCCCTTCACATGGATGGGACATTTAGATCTTCACATTTAGTTGTCACTGTGATTAAGGAAGGAACAACAACTTGATAAGCACAAATAAACTGCTGATACAACAAAATCATGCAGGAAGTTGAGTTCGATGCACAACTCATTTGTCTTGATGGTGAAACCCAGGGATTTCTCTTCCTCATTGAGGATAGAGGGGGTAATATGAGGATGAGAGGCGTTTTTTAGGGAAGACCACCTCACTGTACTTCTGCTTTCACAGGAGAATCTCACACAGTAGGCTACAGTGTGGTGAAACACACACAAGTATGTTTCTGCAGTTGCTGGCATATTTAGGGGTCACTGTAAGTTAGGATACATAAAAAAATGGGTAACGCTTTAGATTACAGCCCGGAAAGTACTGCGTAATTAAAATGAAAGTACAGTGTAACTTTCGGTAATTACAGTGTACCTATAAAGTACTTACGTGTAAGTATAGGGGAACAATACGTTAAGTCTTGGGAATAAAGGTGTAACAACCAGGAAAATACTGCGTAATTAAAACGAAATTACAGTGTAACTTTCGGTAATTAGAGTGTACCTATAAAGTACGTACGTGTAAGTATAGGGGAATATGTAAAGTTTTGGGAATAAAGGGGTAACAACCAGGAAAATAACAAATTATTTAGGCAAATTATTTAGACTGTAAGTATTCCATGTAGTTACAGGGTAAGTATGACATTGCGGGCTGTAAATTAAAGTGGTGCTTCTTACCCTCTTGTTTCATGTAGTTACAGGGTAAGTACAATAAAAACACATGTAGGGGAGAGGCGGGACGATTGAAACGCGGGACGGATGAAACACTGAGATTTCCTTGAAAACCACTCATGTCATGTACGTCAAATTTCGTCAGCACGTACAGCACGCAATGCCTAACATACCCGCGAAAAGATTTCTTCTTTACGTCGTGCCGTTTTGGAGTTAAAGCCGCAAAGCTGTTTTTGAATGCGGTGAGTGAATTCTTTCGTGCGGTACTTTTTTTTGACTGACAAGTTGGATTTATTGTTTCATGTGCCATTGTAATGATAATAGGGCAGGTGTATTAGTACTGCAACACACCCTTAAGTGTGCAATATCAGAGTTTTTTAGTTTAAGAGCAAAAGAGTTTTAAATGACAGGATGCGCTGTCGGGACGGTTGAAACAGTGTTTCAACCGTCCCGACCGCGCGTCCTGCCCGTTAAACCTGGTCATAGCCTATACTGTTCATAGATTCATATACTGTTTCTAGACTTGTGTTTCTTTTAATGCAAATTAATTTTCAATTACGCAACACATGCTATCTCTGTAATAATCATCAATTGTCCAATCTTCAATATTCAATAAATTTCATTTATCGTCTTCTGGTTGACCTCGTTTTCTTCATAATAACAGGCTATTCAACTAGCAAACGCTCAATATGACTCAAGGAAGAAATGTAAGAAAATTAATTGTAAACTGATTTGTCTGTCTTCGTCAAAATAGCCTGTTAGAAAGGTTACAAAATGCGCATAGGCTTATCGCCTATTGTTTATTGGGCGACAGAACAAAAATGGTTAATATGAACCTTTAAATGAAAATAAATTACAAAATATGTTTGTAACAATATGTACATAAGTTACTTGTCAGGTGTTGTTCACAAAAATAAGCATTAGATGAATAGTTGCCATTTAAACTGTTATGTTTCATCCGTCCCACCCCTGTGTTTCAACCGTCCCGCACAGGCGGGACGATTGAAACAAAGCACAACTCCCGTTCAAAGTCATATTTTACTTAAATCATTCTATATTTGTACCGAATAACACATGATACTAAGAGAACACATATGTGAGTTGTTAATCACAAAAAAATAAAAAATCTATCTGTAACCTTATCTTAGAAAACGACATTTATCTGAAAAGTGTTTCAACTGTCCCGGCTCTCCCCTACACACACAATCTGACATCACTTGGAAAACCTTTATTTGAAAAACAACTTATTTCAAAACAGATTTACAACATATTACACTGACTTCTTATTCTTTATTATTATTATTTTTCCTCCTCTTGGTCCTCCTCTTCTAATCCTAAAAAGGAGTATTTTTCTATTCTGTATTATGCATTAAAAGAAAATACAGTACACCCAGAAATGTTCTCATAATTTACTCATCTTTTCGCTACCGACCAACTGTCACCAGCGAGTGCATGAGAGTCGGCTTCATAGGGTCGGCTTAAATGGCTTCGCGTTTGGTGAAGCTTTAAGCGTTCATTGCATTCTCACAGGAGTTTGATGTGAAACTCGCGCGAGAACTGGTGTCTCTGTTCTTCTGCATGGTTTGTTTTTCATTATTATTATTATTATCTGTTATTGTTTGTATTTTGTTGTGAGCAATAATAAAAACATTAAAAAATAATAATAATTCGACATTCGGTTTTTCGGTGCGCTTACGTCAAGCTTTAAATTTTCAAGCGTAAACTTACTCAACGTACCCTCTCATGAACGCGCAGGTGACAGTTGGTCGGAAGCGATAGTCTACAGTTTAAAATTTTTAAATATTTGGTAGAGTTGGGGTAGGCTACTCGAACTCGGACTCGCACTCGAGTGGGGGACACAATATTTTATTATTCAAAAACGAAACGAAGCTAACGTTAGTGTTGTTTCAGCGTTGAGCATTGTAGCCAATCACAGACATGTATATTACGCGCATGAACGCAGTGGCAAATCAGAGGCGTTTTAGTCACCATGCGGAGAATTCACTCAAAATGTTCAGAATCAGCGCGAGCTTTATCCTTTCGCAAAAATCTCCTTATAAACAACAAAGTCTAGACGCGATGTAAATAAGAGATTCACTGCAGTGCGGACAACGTCAGTGTTTATGATGAGAGTTTCAGTGAGAGTGCAGAACGCGGTAAGTAGCCTAAGTGATGGCTTAAAGGGAGCGCTATTGACGATCTAAATAATAGTTTTGTTTTTCATGCTTCTAGAGGACCAGTGGTTACATTCACACTGTAAAGTTTGAGGAGTGATAACAGCATTTAAATGTGCGAGTGAACCCGCTAAATTATAGTCCTGTGAGTCATGAAATTGCGATGATTTGACATAGTAACCATAGCATGAGAACATGAGAACGTGATAACCATTGCAACATTTTGGGGTCTAATAATGTTATGATTTATGTTACATTATACTTTAGTAATAAGTTTACATACACCTTGCAGAACCTCTAAAATGTTATTTTATTTATTTTTTAATAATACGGATCATAAAAACGTTTTTTTTTTATTATTATTTTTTTATACTGCCCTGAAAAAGCTTTTTCACATTACAGATGTTTAAGTAGCCTAGGCTATAGCCTAGTCCACAAGACAAAATACAAACACAAATTACAAGACAAATTACATAAGCTTAATTTTTAATACTGTGTGCCATTGCCTGAATGATCCACAACTGTTTTTTTTGTTTGTTTTTTTGTAATGGTTGTTCATGAATCCCTTTGTCCCGAACAGTTAAACTGCCCAATGGTCTTCAGAAAAATCCTCCAGCTCCTGCACATTCTTTGCTTTTCCAGCATCTTCTGCATATTTGACTCTTTACTAGCAGTGATTGTATTATTTTGAGATCCATCTTTTCACACTGGGATTCATACACAACTACTGGTATTACAAACACTGAAAACATTCAGTGATGCACAAGAAGGAAACATCCATTCAGAGCCAGGGCGTGTAAATTGGTGTAAATTGTTCATATTTTGTTTAAAAATTCATTAATTAATTTAATACTGCTCTTCAGAGGCTAAATACGATATTAACATAAAAGAAAATAAGAAAAATGTACATATCACTATCTTCTTGATCAAACGTTTACCCCTGGCTCTTAATGCATCGTGTTGCATATTCTTGAGCATTACCTTGCAGATTCTGAATAATGTGACCAATCATAAAGCAGATATCCACCATTTTTGTCTGACAAACAAACCAAATCAAAACTAAAAGGTGTGTATTGACATCTTTTTGCATTTCTAATGTTCATTCATGTTTAAATCGTGCTATAACTAAAATAGATGATCAGTTCACATGCTGCTTGAACTATGGTCGTATGGATTACTGTAGTTATTGTTGTATGTGCTGTTGTCAACTTTTAGGAACACATGAGCTTGCATTATATGCATTTACAGAGATTATTTATTTTTCTAAAAATTTTGTTTGTGTTAATCTGAAGAAGGAAATTTGTATACATCTCGGATGACATGAGGGTAAATGGTGAGGACATTTCTGTACTGTATTTTCTTTTAACACATAATACAGAATAGCAAGAGACATGTCATGGGATTCCTTCTTAAGATTCATCAGTGGAAAGAAAGAAAAAGAAGAAGAGGAACAAGAGGAGGAGGAAACCAAGAAAGAGAAACAAAGTGCTGTAAATCCGTTTTGAAATAAGTTGTTTTTCAAAAAAAGTTTTCCAAGTGATGTCAGATTGTGTGTGTGTACATGTGTTTGTATTGTACTTACCCTGTAACTACATGAAACAAGAGGGTAAGAAGCACCACTTTAATTTACAGCCTGCAATGTCATACTTACCCTGTAACTACATGGAACAAGAGTATATTTTCCCAGCATTTTAAAAAAAAAGTTGCAATAGTTTGATTTGCCTTGAAACTTAATCAGTGCACCTTTGCAATAATAACAAATTAGCCTACTTTATAAATGCACTGATATGTACCCCGTAATTTAAAAAAAGCCTTTGTATTTTTATACACTATTATTACAAAAAGGTGCAGTGTATGTACTCGCTAAATTGCTCCCAAAAGTAAGATTCTAAAATACTTAGTCTAAATAATTTGCCTAAATAATTTGTTATTTTCCTGTTTCTTACCCCTTTATTCACAAAACTTTACATATTATTCCCCTATACTTACACGTACGTACTTTATAGGTACACTGTAATTGCCGAAAGTTACAATATAATTTCGTTTTAATTACACAGTACTTTCCGGGCTGTAATCTAAAGCGTTACCAAAAAATGCAACTTTAAACTTACTCAATTTAATTATGGACATTGGTTCCATATAACCAAATTAGTTTTAGATTTATTTATAATCAATACAAAATCTTTGTGTTGTGACAACACAACTGACTGAGGAAGAATCTTTGGAAAACAGTTATGGCCAACCAACTCAATTCAATCACTTTGCTGTAACTTAAACTGTTTTCATTTTCTGAACACGTTTTGATCTAGTAAAAATTCTCCAAATATTTTTCACTGAAGCAACATATTGTTTAGTCCTGTAATTTACATAACATCATATAACTTAGTTTTGTGTTGGCAGTAGTGATATTGGCTTCATCCAGAGCACAAGTAAGTAAAATGTATTTATATAGCACTTCTCAGATTAAAATCACAAAGTGCTTCACAATAAAATATAATACAGTAACAAATTCAAAATGCAAGAATATTAAATACAAACAGAAAACAAAAAACAACCCTAAAAAAACCCTCGACTAACTAAAAGCCTGCTTGAAGAGCAGAGTCTTCAGTTGCTTTTTAAAAGAATCAACAGAGTTCGCACAACGCAGAAAGAGAGGCAAAGCATTCCACAGCCTAGGAGCCACTGCCTGGAATGATTGGTCCCCTCTAGTTTTAAAATGAGTGCGGGGAACCACTAATAGCCTCTGATCTAATGACCTGAGACTCCGGGTGGGAGTGTGAAGCTGTATCAAGTCAGTGTGTTGTAGGTAGGAACTTGACCATGCAGGGCTCTGAAAATAAGGACCAGGATTTTAAATTGAATTCTATACTGGACTGGTAACCAGTGAAGTGCTGCTAAAACAGGTGTGATGTGTGCTCTTTTCTTAATGTGAGTTAAAAGCCTTGCAGCAGAGTTCTGAACAGCCTGGAGACCATAAAGCTCCTTCTTACTCAAACAGGTAAAAAGACTGTTGCAGTAATCTAAACTAGAGGAAATTAATGCATGAATGCACTACCATATGATGGTTTATACAAAACGCAATAGAACATAAAATATTAAAAAGTCTCTCCATTTTCTCATCTGGCTAATAAATGCTTAAAATAACACTTTATTTCAATATTTACTCTCCTAATTCAGCCCCTTTGCAAAGCATGATGGGAAGTGAAAGTCCTGTTTGATTGAGTGCTGCATATGTTACTAGACTAACACATGTTCAGAAAACGTAACCAGTCTAAGTTACAGTGAAGTGATTGAATTGAGTTGGTTGGACTATTTTAGATTCTTCCTCAGTCAGTTGTTTTGTCACAACACAAGGATTTTGCATAGATTAAAAACAAACCTTTAATGTTAATAAAAACTAAGTTGGTTGAGTGAAACCACTGTCCATAATTGAATTGAGTTAGTTTAAAGTAGCTTTTTTTTGGAGTGCATGGTTAGGTTACTTGATTGAAATGTTATTTTAAAATGAAAATATCAAGTCAAACCATTTAAAATCCATTTAACATGAAGCAATCACAGGTTAAAGTTAGTGTCAGTGGGGGAGATTATTGCTAAGAGGTCAAGGGTGGAAAGTAATATTAAAGCAAGTGTGCCTACTCAAAAAAGCTAACCTATTAAGCTAAACCGAAAAGACAAGAAGACAAGTTACACTGCAGTGTCCACTGCTCCCTACAAACCTTCTTAACTATTACTGTGGTCTTTGTAATGGTCACATGTGTGCCTCACACTTGTCTATGTCTAGTAATGGGATTTACATTTCTTATCGTCTCTATAAAATCTGGGTTACAATGAGGCACTTGAAGTGGAAGTGAATGGGGCCAATTCCTAAACAGGAAGGATGAGTCAAAATATTTTGTCTGTATTCGTAGTAAAACTGCTGAAATTGTGTATCGATGAGAGAGAATTTTCTAATATGTTGGCCTAGGCAGTTTTCCTTTTTGCTTAATGTAATATTATTCATTGCTCTACCATCTGCATTTGCTCAGTAGCTTTTAGTTTCATGGTTGCGACAAGTTTGTTTATGGTCCGACAAATAAGTGAATGGGCCACGTATGATTTTCAAGTTGGGGATACTTTACACCCCCTTTCACCGACTCTGTAAAGGAAGACCAGACCCTCAACTCCTTTATTTTAGCCAAACTGTGTAGTGCTGAGGTTGTGCTCAAAATCATATATCAATATATATTTTGATTGCACATATACGCTGCCTGCGATAAAGTCCACTTCACAGGGCACTATTAGGAGAGAGAGAGAGAGAGAGAGAGAGAGAGAGAGAGAGAGATTGATTAACACCCTGTTATGTTTGTTGGGATCATTATAATGACCTGTTTCCCTCATGGACATCAAATCAGACATTCATTATCAGGGGAGAGTGTGGCTGAAAATGTAAAAAGCAAAAACAAGGAGTGTATTTTTAGAGCTCATGCCTCTTCTTCATAACAAAAACTTCATTAGTATCCATATACATAAAAACAGACTATTTTTAACATTTAAACAGTAAGACCGATACATACCGTTTGACATGGTATTATTCTATCAGTAGAAGGAAAGAGATAAATGGGCTTTTTAACAATGAACTGAACTGTAATAAGTGGTTAGTACAGATACATTTCAATACATTCATATTAATAAGTATTAGTTGCTATAATTATTGTAATATTACAATATAAAAATCTACTTTTTCCCCCAAGCATCTCATAATCGTAATCAGTCACTGCTACAGTTTTTTGTCAATTCATTTAAATATATATATTTTTTTGTTTCCCAAGATCCAAAACCACATGAGCACTGGGTGAAATGGTGGTAGAGGATCTCACGGTGACTAATAGCAAACGTTTAGGGGCTAAAATGTTGATTAGGTAAATTTTGGTAAATAATAATAATAATTCCCTCCCATTCTCGATCTTTCTGAATTTCTCTAAATCAAATGACCTTGGGATTCTGGGCATGCTGACAATTACAGTTTTATTTTAGTTTCTGTTTCTTCTGAAATCGGTTGCGCAATTCTACATGATTCACACAAGTTGCAGAGTTGTGATGTTGTAAAGGATGTGTCAACATTAATCAAAACATTAATAAATCATTAATCATGTCAGGTACAGTATGACATGGTCCAGAAGTATATCATCATCTAGACGTGTCAATGATAGCTGTTTAGCCATAGCTCAGTTAAGTTGCCGCTGCTACCTAACGGTTACAGAAAACTTTCGGTCCGAAATGTGCCCGCGGTGTAGCGTGATAGCATCACTGGACTGACACGTGATATGCCGACATAATATTTTTATTTTGTAGCTATTTTTCGTAGCTACTGTACATAAATGTCCTCAGGAAACTATTAAAATGAAATTATTTATTAATTAATTATTATTAAAATTAAAAAAATTAATTTGGGCCACCGGTCACAGATAAATCCACACCTGGTACATATATAGCATTAAATAGCCTAAACATGAACATCAGAAGGAATGTTGTTTTAACCGCGGAAAGACACCGTGCGAGTTCGTACACTTGGTAGGTTGTGAGAGATTGCACACGTTACGAGTCAGTTAAACTGATAATTGCGTCAAAGCGTACACGGCACGACTGTCCTGCACGAATTTGCACGGCGGCAATCACGTGAGCTTTTGCGCTAAACACAGAGACCGGAGCTTTCAATGTTGCAGGCAACTATAGCTTCAGATAGAAAAATGACAGAAATGTGTGTGGTCAAATGATTTGTTGAAAAGCAGAGAACAGTAGCAATTCCTTTCAACATAAAAACTTGAGAGAGAGAGAGAGAGAGAGAGAGAGAGAGAGAGGGAGAGAGAGAGAAAGGTGTGTGTGTGTGTGAACTTGATTACCACACTCTAGTAGCCTAATAAAACACAGCATGCACAGATTTCTTGTTCCAAAAGGAAAACCTTGTGCTTTTAGCTCATGAAAAAGCAATAACACATGAACTGGACATGGATGAGTTTGTAACAGAATTATCTAAAATGAGTAGGAGGCTAATGTTGTTAATATTATAGTGATATAAGTATATCTTTTTTCAAGACCTGCCCTGTTTTCCTCAGATCTAAAGTTACTAAACTGATACAAGATCTGTTGTGTGGTAAAAAAAAAAAAAAAAAAAAAAAATATTAGTGTCTAAATATACATAAGAATGTAAAAATGAAAATGTAAAAAATAACAATGGCCAAAAATCTGTAATGTTATACTATATTAACAGATGTGAGAATAATTCTTAAGAAAAACAGCATTTCAGATAAAATTAACATTTTTAGTTTGTAACAGTTTTCTAAAATGAGCAAAAAGCTGATGTTGTAAATGGTATAGTGATGTAAATAGTTATTTTAAAAGACCTGCCCCTTTTTATCAAATCTAAAGTTACTTAATTGATACAAAATCTGTTAAAGCTGCAGTAGGGAGTTTTTAGAAAACGTTGACTTAGCCTGAAAATTTGAACAAGCACAGCTTACAGGTCACTCCCCCTCGCTCTCTGCTGCGCTATAGCCCTCCCTCCACAGCTCCTCCCCCACAGCGGAGCCCATGCCGTGAACGCGCAGGCTAGTAAACATGCAGGGCCACCGATGACGGCAGATAAACAGTTATGGCACATTCACTGGTAGGGACGAAACATCAACAATATGCTTTACATTGACTATGGCCTGCCCATACTTTGACTACAAACTTGGTCCTTAAATCATTACGTATTTTGCAATACATGTAATGTAACTTTATAACGTTGCACTCTTTCTATAAGTTATAAATAGCTAGTAAGATAATATAACGGTAACTAACGTTACAGTAAGTAATTATTCTAGCGATATGTAATGCTAAATAAGGTTTGCTAGTACATTATTTCAGCAACATGACAAGCCAGTGAATTAGCAGGTTTCAATTGTTGCTTTGCACAGTGCAGTGTGTGACATTTTATCTGTATGTTATGCGGCTAGAGGTTTGACACTAAGTCATGGGCTCCGACGGGCTTGTTTATCGTCATCGGTCTTTTTCAGTTTACCTGTCTTTGTTATATGAGCAGGTGCCACTCGAGAAATTGGCAGTTTTGGTTGTTTGTCCGACATTAGCACAGCTGCGGCACACCGGCAATCTTGATTTTGAACGACGGCACGTGCTGTGCGAGAGAGGGGGGTGATCAGCGCGTACACGAGCTTGATTGACACTGCTAAGACATTCCTCCTGGCTCTGATTGGTTGTTTCTGACCGGGAGCGGTGTATTTCTGCAAATGGGAATAGGACCACTGGGAGGAGCCAGAGGAGCTTGATTTTTTTCACAGATTATCTGTCTCATATTCTACTGTCAGGACATAAAGACAGTTTTAACAAATATGTAAAAATGTGATGAACAGATGGCTGGAGCAGGTGTCCAGTCCGAAAACGGGAGGGAGGGGGTTATGGAATTTATGCTTTTTATGGTATAAAATCATTCAAAAGTGACACATTGTCCCCTACATTCTCTCTCACAATGTCTACTTTCTGTACTGACACAGACGAAAATACAATCAAATCTATGTTTGGGAAGGAAAGAGATTACTGGCAAGATAAGGAGATTGAGAGAAAAAGAAAGAGGGTGATGGAGATGAGAGAGGCAGAGCAGATGTGACATAATTTTTGTTATGCCCACTGACATGTTGTGTTGACGCCCGTTTTCTCCATATTAGCATTTTTCCGCCTAACGCTTTCGGCTCTGCAATTGGTGGTCCAGCTGTGAAATTACAGAGGGCCAAGCCATAGCACTTCAATGGACCCTTTTCATAGACTGTAATTGCGCGTTTTAACGGTTTATTGTAAATGATGCAAAGATTTTTATATTTCCAACTGCCGTTATCAATCTCTCTCTCTCTCTCTCTTCCTCTCTCTCTCTCTCGTGCGCATACATGGGCGATGGTTGAGTGAGTGTGGAGAGCGTGTGGTGAGTTCGAGTGAGTTTAGTTGTTTTTTTTGCCCGCTGTGGCTTTTTTTTCTTGGTTGATTATCGCTATTTCTGGTGTTTAAGTAAGGGATAATCCACGGCTAGCCATGCATTAAAGGATTTTAATGCACAACGTAGAGGCGAAGAACCACCCGACGCGAAGAGTCTTGAGACGGTTTCCTTCTCTTCCCCTCCGTGCAAAACACAGCTGTATGTCAAACCAAACTTTTCTTACAAGTCCTGTGGGTGTGAAAGGGGAGAGTGCAGGTGCATTTCTAATTTTCTCCAAGTCAGACTCAGTAATACGCGGATGATAAACGCTGGTGTATTTTCCATTTTTCCTGTAGTGCTTTAAAACTGATTTAAAGATGGCATTTCTTGACTTGGAAGTCTTTATCACTTATGGGGCCCTATCTTGCACCCAGCGCAATTGACTTTGTACACCGATGCATGTATCATTCCTATTTTGCACCCGCGCAAAGCACGCTTTTCCCTCCACAAAAGCATGTCGCTAAACTAGGGAATGAACTTGCGCTCCCTGGGCGGTTCATCGCAAAAAAGGAGGCGTGTTCCGGCGCAAACGTTCCCTCATGCTATTTTGCAGGTTTAGAAAACAATTGCGCCACTAACCAGGAAAAAATAGTTTAAAGTCAGTGGCGCATGTTATTCATATGCTATTTTAAGGGCGCATGCTTGACCATCATGTATTGCGTGCACAACGCGCATACACTTTGATTCTCTCATCTACACAGAAGCAGCAGTTTTCATTTTTGCAAATCATACATTATTACGATAGATAGATAGATAGATAGATAGATACATAGATATATAGATAGATAGATAGATAGATAGATAGATAGATAGACAATTTATTATAAAAGCATACATCTAGCTTACACATTTACCCAAATTATCATACGCCTGTTTAACCGAAGTTAATTTGGGTGGGTTTCTCCATTTCAATGTAACTTCTCTCTTTTACGGCCGTGACGAGAGCGTTGCTCTCCTCGGCTGTGAACCGCTCCTGGAGCGCGCCTGGCAAATCCGCCATTACAATAGCAATCCGCTATGGAAAAAGCGCGTCTGCTCTTAAAGGGAATGTGAGATGTCGCTCTGATTGGTTTATTTCACGTTACGCCCAAACCACACCTATGAATAATGAAGCTACTTCAGACCAACCCATTTTAGATTTGCGCCTGGCGCAAGAGTCATTTATCCCGCCGGGAAAATAGCAACAGCGCCCAAGACCCGCCCACAAAGTTACTTGCGCTTTGCGCTTGACACTTGCGTTTCAGATCGTTAAAATAGGGCCCATTATGTTGTATTTTGTAATGTGACGGTTTATACCTGCTCTGAGACACATCAAACTTGCAACACTGTATTCGTGTCCAGCGGTAGACTGAACAGAGGCATAAAACTCCCGCAATGTCTCATTTAAAAGAGAAGCAGAGTAGGTCTCGAAATCACAATTGTTTTTGGCGCAAAAAGTTACTGAAAGTGTTAACTGCCCATTTAGTTGTCTTTTTCGTATTGACCTCATCTTTGTCTTCTTCGATCTTATCTAGCTCTGCCGGTGTTAATTCTTTGTGCCGCTTTTTGTCATTCAGCGTCTTCTCCAAGTCTTCATTTCGTCTTGTGCCTGGGCCCATTTCTCAAAATTGCCATATTCACCATACAAATTAAACAATATGCAAAAATCATCCATTTAGCCTACCTAAATAAACGTTTTCATATGTGTCTCTTACTCTGTTTGCAAGTGTAACTGTGTTACTATGGTTACCAATGTTTATAGTAGCGGATTAATTTCAAACTGTAATCAAACTGACTGGAACTACCTGTGCATTAAACGGTTTTACTGCACACCTTCCAGCCAATCAGAATCGAGTATTTAAGCAGCCCGTGGTATAATCTGCATTGAGTTTGGATAAAACAAAATAGTGGTTTTGACTGTTGGTTGCTAGTGTATCACCGAGGGCATGGCGGCCCAAGGTGTTGACTCGCTCGGTTCATTAACGCGGCGCCACAGGGTTAAAGTGGTGGCCGCTGCAAGTGTGGAGGATTGTATATTGGCAATCGGAGAGGTTGTTGGACACAAGAGTATTCTAGCAGCGTCAAGGATGAGCAATGCAGTTGTTTGTTTTTTGAACACTGTAGATCAGGGGTGTCACACTCAGTTCCTGGAGGGCCACAGCCCTGCAGAGTTTAGCTTTAACCCTAATTAAACTCACCTGATCAGCTAATCAAGTCCTTCAGGCTTATTTGAAAACTGCAGGTGTGTATGTGTTGAAGCAGGGTTGGAACAAAACTGTGTAGGGCTGTGGCCCTCCAGGAACTGAGTTTGACACCTGTGCTGTAGATAATGCAAATAATGTCGTGGAAAGAGGAATTGTAATTCGTGGCCTTTTTACACCTCTGCTTTCTCTTTCAACTCCTGCAAGAAAATTTATTTTGTCAAACGTCCCCCCTTTTATTAAAGATGAAGCCTTGGTTAAGGAATTGTCATGTTTCGGAAAGTTGGTTCCTCCAGTGAAAAAGATTGCGATCGGGAGTAAATCTAAATTGATCAAACATGTGGTGTCTTTTAGAAGATTCACTTACATGATTTTGAGTGAGAACAGAACAGAACTGAATTTAAATCTGAAATTCAGATTTGATGATTTCGACTATACTGTTTATGTATCCACTGATATAATGAAGTGTTTCGGATGTGGAAAAACTGGCCATTTGGCTCGTGCCTGTCCGGAAAATGGGGGTACACGTACAAGGCAAGATACGATAGATGAGAGGGTGGTGCAAGACGTGGAAAGCGCTGCTGGAACATCTGTGCCAGTACCTGTGAATTCAGCACCGAGTGTCAAGGGCAAAACTAACAAAGTGCCTTGTGAACAAACAGTTGAAACTGTTCAAACCATTGACTGATAAAGATCAAACAAAGTCGATTGTGAGCTTGCTTAAAGAAGCTACTGTGATAGAATTGATGGACACACAAAATAGTACACTGAATTGTTCATCTGATATTTAGACTTTATCAGACAATGTAAATTTGTGTGAAGTAGACATGGATCAAACTGTCTTCAAAACTCCTCTAAAAAGGAAAAAGAAAAACAGAGAAGAAGAATCGAAACAAGCAAGAAAAGAGCAGAAGAATGAAACAGATAATTTCGAAAGTGAAAGTGAATTGTCTGATTCTCGTGCACAAAGTGAATGTAAATGTAATGATTACAGTGCTGAAGAAATTAAGAAGTTTTTAAAAGTGACAAAAAATCAGAGAGGGGTACAGATTGCTGATTTTTTTCCCAGATCTGAAACGGTTTGCAGAAAGAGTGAAGGTTGTTTTCTGGATGAAGTATATCGACTGAAAAAATTTGTTTCAAGAATACAAAATCAGTTGAATAATAATGATGACAAAGTGGCATAACTCTTTTATCTTGAGCGGCTGTGTGTTTCTGTATGGTTTAATTTTTTTTGTTTCCTTTTTTTCTTTGCACATGGCAGATATCCGTATAGCATCTTTAAATGTGAACGGAGCCAGAGATAATGTAAAGAGAATGCAAGTGTATGAAACAATGAAACAGAAACAACTTGATGTTCTTTTTTTTACAAGAAACACACAGTGATGATAAAAATGTTACGAATTGGATAAAAGAATGGAATGGTCATATATTTCTAAGTCATAAAACTTCACGTAGTGGAGGAGTTGCCATCTTGTTTGCAAATAATTTTACCCCATGCTCTTTTAAAATGGAAGAAATAGTGAAGGGGGGACTTTTGAGAATTCAAGCCCTTTTTGAAAAATATGTTTAGGTGTTTATTTGTGTATATGCCCCCACTTTACCAATAGAGAGAGTAGCTTTTTTAGATATTTTATGCTCAACTCTAGATAAATGTAATAGCGAAGAATATTTATTTCTTGGTGGGGATTTTAATTGTGTTGAGCAAAATATTGATCACAATCATATAGAACCATATATGCCTTCTCGCAAGCGGATTTTTGAAATAATTGAAAGAAATTACGGTAACACTTTACAATAAGGGTCATGAGTTAACTACATTAGTTAACATTAACTAATAATGAACTGCACTTATACAGCATTTGTTCATCTTTGTTAATGTTAATTTCAACATTTACTAATACTTTATTAAAATCTTGTTAACATTAGGTAATGCACTGTGAACCATGGGCGAGGCTAGCCCCTTTTTAGGGGTGCTTCAGCACCCCTAAAAAGGAGCTCAGCACCCCTAAAACTTGGAGTAAGAAATGTTGTTATTCTAAAAAAAAATATATATATTTTTTTTGTCTTTGACAAGGTTAAATAATGTTCTTCATCTTCAATCCGCAGCAGCGCCAAGCAGAGCGCAGGTCAGAAACAGAGGCGCGCGTGTGTGTGTGTGTGTGTTTGTTCATCTGAGCCTCATTGGTCTTTCACTTCTCGTCAATGTCAGAATATTTGAGATGACCAATCAAATCAAAGTAGGCGGGCTTTATGTTCACAGAAGCTGCTGAGCGCGAATTTTAGCAGCACGACTGACGCTTCAGTTTACGGTCAAGTGCGAGTTAAGAAGATGTAAGTAGCTAAACTAAACATTTTATATTTGACAGTTTTTTAGGTCATAAATGTTAAACGAATGACAAAAATAATTAGAAAACTAATAAACCTTTGTCTAATTTCGCCATTTTGAGCTGAAAATAGGCCTATAACGTGTAATTATGTCATTGTGAGGGGACAAGAATCATTAACAAAGCCGTTTTCATAGGCACAAGATTAATAATGCATGTGTACATGTTGAGAATTAATATAATACAATTTGTAGCCTTCAGTAAATTAAAAAAGTTCAGCTTTAGAGGGGAAGAGACAGGGCAAGATCAGGAGACTGAGAGAAAAAGACAGAGTGATGGAGATGAGGAGAGAGCAGGTTTTAAATCTGTTTCTTATCCTTTTTTGGCCTTCAAACGTCTTGAAATGCACATATCAGAGAAATAAAAATGTTTAACCCCATAACAACCTCAAATGTATGACCTCTTTGATTATAAAGCCCTGTCTACGGCCATGTATTAGGCCTAGATCAATAATGAATGTGTACATATTGTGAATGAATTTAATAAACCTAGCTTTCCTGGTAGCTTTGTCTGAGAAAATGATTCATGAATCAACCTATCAGTTGACCCTATGTTTACTTTCTTCACTGACAGACAAAAATGAAAAGCCTATATCAGTCAAAGCTCAGCTTTAGGAGGGGAAAAGACAGAGCAAGAGAAAAACAAAGAGAAAAAGAGTGTGATGCTGATGAGGTGTGAAAAATAAACAGCTGCCCGCACATGGTTTTAAAGCTGTTGTTATTCAATTTTTTTGGCCTTCAAAACATCTTAAAATGCACATATGTAGATCAGAGAAATCAAAATTTTCTCGGGGGAGCATGCCCCCGAACCCCCCTAAATACCTTGCATTCGGTACCTCAGTGATTATAAAACCCTGCCATATCCATGTTAATGGATGAATGAATGAAACTAGTTAATAATGCGCATTAGACCATAAACTAACTTTTTTTTTTTTAAATCATACCCTCATTGGGGGCTGAGCCCCCTTAAAATGAAAATCCTAGAATCGCCCCTGCTGTGAACTAACATGAACAAACAATGAACAGCTTTATTTTGATTAACTAACATTAACAAAGATTAACAAAAACAGTAGTAAACGTATTGCTCATTGTTAGTTCATGTTAGTTAATACATTTACTAATGTTTAATAAAGGAACCTTATTGTAAAGTGTTACCGAAATTACCTATCTGATGCCTGGAGAAGTTTAAATGGAAATTTAAGGCAATATACATGGGCTCATGCACATGCAAATCTATTGTCTTTAGCAAGACTAGATAGATTTTATAGATTCAAACACCATCAAAGCGTTTTTAAGAGTTGTAAAATATATCCAGTTGGTTTTTCAGACCACAGTTTAGTTACAGTATGTGCAGTGTTTTCCTTAATTCTGTGTCATCAAGGAGTACGTATTGGCACTTTAACACTGCTCTGATGAATGATGCTTTTTTTAAGGAGACTTTTACATTTTAGAAATGAAAAGGTTTCTTTTTCTTCTCTGCAGAGTTGGTGGGATTTTGGCAAGTCTCAGATCAAGTTTTTTTGTCAACAGTATACTCAAAATATCACAAAAGAGACAGTTAAGTCTATAAGTCTATAATGAATTTTCAAGATATGGCACAATTAAGTGGAAATCCAAGCGTATATCGATTCTCTTTTTTTTAAAGAAAACTGCTTTATCTGACCTACAAGAGATGAAGGCACAGGGTGCACTGGTCAGATCGCGTTTTAAAACGGTAGAACAGATGGTACAAAAAAATTTTTTCAGTTTGGAAAAAAAGAATGGCCAGAAACGTTTTATCCATTCATTACTTTCTGAGTCTGGATCTTTGTTGTCAGACTCTAAGGAAATAAGAGAAAGAGCAGTTAGTTTTTATGAACAACTTTATAAGTCTGAATATAAAGAAGATAAAGATCTAGAAGAGGCTTTTTTTTTTTAAATTACCAAAAATATTGAAAAAAGCTAATTTAACACTTTCAAAGCCTATTGGCCTGGAAGAATTGTTTAAAGCTCTTCAGGGAATGGATAAAGGTAAAGTTCCTGGGTTAGATGGAATCCCGGTTGAGTTTTACAAAAGATTTGTTAGTAGTTCTTAATGACATTTTAACCAAAGGACTATTGCCAATGAGTTGTAGAAGAGCGGTTTTGACCCTTTTGTCTAAGAAAGGTAATTTGAGTGAGATAAAAAATTGGAGACCCGTGTCCTTATTGTGTTGTGATTATAAACTGCTATCTAAAGTACTAGCTACCCATTTGGGTGAAGTTTTAGATGAAGTCATTCACCCTGACCAGTCGTATTGCGTGCCTGGTAGGTCAATTTTTGACAACATTCATTTAATTAGAGATTTGTTTGACGTATCTAACATGTTTGGTCTTGACATAGGCTTGATTTCCTTAGATCAAGAAAAAGCCTTTGATCGCGTAGAACACAATTATTTGTGGAAGACTCTTCAGGCTTTTGGTTTTAACCATGAATTTTTATCTTATGTTAAAGCTGCAGGCGGCAAGTCTGGCAGATTGGGTCGACTTAGCCAAAATTTTGAATGTTTACAACTGTCATGCCCCTCCCCCACTACCAGCGAGCACCATCCCATCGAGGTCGTGCTCGTCAGTGCGTGTGTACCTGATTTTCTGTGAACGCGTCCGTCTCTTCAGCATCGATCAACACCATGGACTCGGAGGTAGGCTGCCCTGGCTAATCTACCCATAGATAGCAATAACCGAGAAATTGGAAGCTTGTTAGTAGATTTTCTCTCCGCCATCACGCTTCGTGCAATCTTCAGGCGAACTTCAGGCGTGTCGTGTGCATGTGATATTGTAACGTGCGCGAGGGAGGGGGGATCTGTGGCGTGTGCACGACCTGTGATTGACAGTCAGATCTCATACCCCCCTGCGCTGATTGGACCCGATGATCCGGGAGCGGTGGATTTTTGCAAAACAAATAACACGCTCCAGGTGGAGTTAGAAGCTCGGGTTTTTTTCTAAAACCACCTTATTTATGTTGTTCTGTCGGATTATAGTGTCGATTTCACTGAATATGATCAAAAAAATGTTGCCGACGGCAGCTTTAAAGTCTTATATTGTGATATTGAGAGCATTCTGAAGATTAATGGTGGCTTATGTGCTCCTTTTAAAGTGTGTCGTGGGGTATGAAAAGGTTGTTCTTTGTCAGGGTTATTATATACTCTCGCGATAGAACCACTTTTAAGTGTTTTAAGGAGAGTTTTAGAAGGGGTGCCTTTACAAAATTGTCAGACTTCTTTGTGTCTGTCTGCGTATGCAGATGATGTAATTATAATGATTAATAAATAAAATGATTTAGATATATTACTAAAGACATTCAAGGATTTTGGTTTAATTTCTTCTGCAAGAATTAATTGGAATAAAAGTGAGGCAGTTTTGACGGGAGAGTGGAAAAGTAGAGCACCACCAAATCTTCCAGAGGGTTTATGTTGGACAAGAGATGGTTTGAGATATCTTGGAGTATATTTAGGTAATGAAACAGTAGTTCAAAAGAATTGGATGGGAACTGTTGAAAAGCTTAAGAGCCGACTTGAAAAATGGAAATGGCTTGTACCAAATTTATCATGTATACAGAGGACGTACTTTGGTTATTAATAATTTGGTGGCTTCCTCTTTGTGGCACCGGATGGCTTGCATTGATCCACCCGCTTATTTACTTGGAAAAATCCAGTCTGTTTTATTGGACTTCTTTTGGGACAAGTTACACTGGATACCACACAACATTCTGTATTTAAAAAAAGAAGGGGGTCAAGGACTTATACATGTGCAAAGCAGGACTGCGGCCTTTCGGCTACAATTCATACAACGATTGCTTACCAGTTCAGAGAACTTGGCTTGGAAATCAGTGGCCTGTGCTATACTTAAATCCGTTGATGAACTCTGTTTAGGTAAACATTTATTTTTGATGGATCCAAAAAGAATCAATACATCGAAGCTTCCTGTTTTTTTATAGAAATCTGTTTAAAATATGGGACCTTTTTAAAGTGAAAAGAACTGAAAGTACAGATTCTCTTTTTTGGTTACTAGAAGAACCCATGATTTATGGTGCTTGTCTGGATATTTCAGATACATGTGGACTATTAAATGGTGCTTTTATTAAATCCAAGATTGTAACACTGGGGCATTTAATTAATGTGACTGGTCCCTGTTTTAAAAATGTGGAAAATGTGGGTGCCTCATTAGGTATTAAAGGCACAATATGTTACTTTTTTGCTTTAAAAAGAACAAAAATCACTATATCTATTTGTAATATAAATTTGTAATATAATTCGAGAAACGTCCCGTTTCTTTATTTGCGTTTTGTCGCCGCCAATGCCATCATACCCGCGTTGTCCCTGGTTTCCGCTCGTGCTGCCATGGCAACCAGAGCTATGAACCAGAGCCGTCTGATAGTAACCAAAGCGACTGACGCGGACAACTTTGTAGTTTGCAATGTCTATTTGCACGCTGTTGTTGTTTCGTTCAAACATTATGGACCATGGCAAGCAGACTTTGGATAAAAAAAGGAGAACTAAAACGAGAATCAATATCAGCGCGGTGTTTTCGAGATGCCGAGAGCTCACATAGACAGTATATAAACGAGAGCTCCACGTCCGAGACTTCGACCGCTCCTACATGTACTTTATTAAACAGGTGAGCACATTTACATAAAACTAATCAATGTTTTATAGTTCAACAATGATACAATGTCAGAATATGATCTGTATGTTATTCTAATGTTGATCTAGTTTACTGCTAGTCTCATACAGACAGACTAACACATACATTTCAACACATTCAAATGCAGTTTAATGTGCTAGTGTAATGTTAGACCAAGTGAAACAGTGCTGCGTTACCTCACAAGTTTAATTTGTCTAATAAACTGACCTGTGAGTAGTAATTCTGCGTGTAGTTCGGTAGAATGAAATGTCCATATTCCTTTTATATCCGCGGGACTCGCGTCGCGTGTGGAGCTGATAGCTGTCTCTTAGCAATCCCGAACTGCTTTATATCACAGTCATGATAAAAACATCGATGTATTCAGTCATCCATAAACATTATTAGATCGGTCGGCTTGACGTTGACGACAAGATCCATAATTCTTAGCAAATGTTGCGTCATCAATCTACGCCTTTGTTATTGTAAATAGGTTATTGTCAGAATATTGTCATCTGTTTTGATGAAAAATTGACTATACCATTCTTCATTTTTGGTTTTAAATATATCAGAAGAAGACAATATGAATGCCAATTGATAAATTGTATTATAGGCAAGGCAAAAATGGCAATATGTTAGCAGAAAAAAAAAAATTAACAAAAAGGTGATTATAATTGTTGAGAATTCCTATGGATCACATGACGTAGCCAGTCAGGGGAGGAGTTAAGTCTCCTCAGGTGCACTTAATCACTAGTGTTTGGTGTGTTGGTGTGTGCCAGATGCAATGGAAGCAGACTATCTGTTATTTCTCTCCTAATGAGAACCTGTTGTAGAGTTGATGTGTTCCTGACAATGTAAGTTTGTGTTCTTTTGATTTGTTTTATAATGTTAATTCTTGAGATTCTGTTTGTGTTGAATTCTGAAATGTTCTATGTGATTACACTACTTATGTTTCAGTGTTTCTTATTATTTGATGTTTGAGTTGTTTTGAGTTGGATTGGATTATGAGATTAATGATTTATTAGTTGAAGTTCTGTGGTGTTAAAGATTCTGTTTGTTTGTTTATAGAAACCATACAACTCTATGATCTGTTGCAATAAAATGAGTATGGACTGAGTACTGGATCCCTGTGTTTTAATGGACACACCATCCTGGTAGCACATTTCCTGAACCAAACATTCAAAACTTTACATGGTCCTTCGAGCCGGAGAGGCTGCTAGGATGGATCAAGATGATTTTAAGAGACCTAAACGGATCTCAAACCCCCCTAGATGGTATCAAGATTATTTATTGACTCAGTCAAGGACACCAGCTTGCACACAGGGACAAACCACTTCTGATCATGTGCTTCGGGAGGTATCACCGAGAGCTGCCATATCTGAAACTCGGGCTGAGGTGAGGGAGCTTGCTGGCAATGTACAGCAAATAAAAGAAATGTTGTCAGAACTAAACCAGAGAATGAGAATAATGCAGGGAAGAAGTCGAAACTCTTCCTTTTCGATCAGTTCAAAACAGAGTTCTAAGACAACATCTCCTGTTGTTAAACATAATCAAGAGGATGACAATTCTAGAGCATCTCTTGTTCATGAATTGGGTGAATGCCTAAGACAACATAAGGCAAACCGACATGATATTGATCCACCTACATCACCTCCTCAACTCAGCAGACAAAGTACTCTCCCTCCTCCACCAAGATCTATGCTGCCTACACCATTGCCACAAGAAGGATCATTAGAGCCCTGTTCTCTACAGCTGCCTGAGGCACAAATGTTAACGGAATCTGTTGCTACACGGTCTATTCACTCTCAGTCCCAGTCCTTAGAGAATCCTCCTGGAATGAATATGAATCCAACTCTGTTTGGCAATGTTCCGCCTTGGTCCTTAATCCAACAGCGATCGTATCCAGTCTATCCAGCCAATGGGCAAGGCAATAGATTTTCCTCATGGATGTCTTCAAATTATCTAGTACCCTTTCCTCCTCCTGCATTATATCCCCCTCATGGTTCTTTTGTTTATCCAAGTCATCAGTTTCCTGCTGTGGTAGATGGGAATTGGGCTGAGGAGTCCGTCCCTGTCCCAGCTGAGGAGTCCGTCCCTGTCCCAGCTGAGGAGTCCGTCCCTGTCCCAGCTGAAGTGTCCGTCCCTGTCCCAGCGGAGGAGTCCGTCCCTGTCCCCGCTGAGGAGTCCGTCCCTGTCCCCGCTGAAGAGTCCGTCCCTGTCCCAGCTGAAGATGATGGGAAGTTGACTGAATGCTTGTACTCTAAACCTCTTGGATATGTGACATCTAATATATCGGACCCTGATCCCATAACTCCGAATACACTGTTGATGGGGCGGCAAGATGCTTCATTGGCTCAAATAATGTATGCTGATTCTGAAATACTTTCACGTAGAAAGTGGAGGCATAGTCAAGTTCTGTCTGATAGATTCTGGTCAAGTTTTATCAGAGATTATCTTCCTTCCCTTCAAAGTCGTCAGAAGTGGATGCAGGAGGGAAATTCGATTTCATGTGATGCTGTAGTTTTGGTCGTTGACCTGCAGCTTCCACTGGGACTATGGCCTATAGGAACTGTCACATAGATCTTGCCAAGTCCTGATGGCAGGATAAGGGTTGTGGAGGTTCTCATTGAAGGGAAATGCTATATACGCCCAGTCAGCCATCTGGTGGTCCTTACTAAGTTTTTGAATTAATAATTGTACAGAATTCTCTAGAGTCAAATGTTTACACATTTGGGGGCGGCTGTTGAGAATTCCTATGGATCACATGACGTAGCCAGTCAGGGGAGGAGTTAAGTCTCCTCAGGTGCACTTAATCACTAGTGTTTGGTGTGTGCCAGATGCAATGGAAGCAGACTATCTGTTATTTCTCTCCTAATGAGAACCTGTTGTAGAGTTGATGTGTTCCTGACAATTTAAGTTTGTGTTCTTTTGATTTGTTTTATAATGTTAATTCTTGAGATTCTGTTTGTGTTGAATTCTGAAATGTTCTATGTGATTACTCTACTTATGTTTCAGTGTTTCTTATTATTTGATGTTTGAGTTGTTTAGGATTGGATTATGAGATTAATGATTTATTAGTTGAAGTTCTGTGGTGTTAAAGATTCTGTTTGTTTGTTTATAGAAACCATACAACTCTATGATCTGTTGCAATAAAATGAGTATGGACTGAGTACTGGATCCCTGTGTTTTAATGGACACACCATCCTGGTAGCACATTTCCTGAACCAAACATTCAAAACTTTACAATAATGTTGTAATGATGTTTGCAGCTATGATTAAATCTAGACTGCTAATTGATTTTTATTTTTATAAAGCTACGAACTGTCTAGAAGTGTTTGAAAATAGATGGTGTCATAGAGGGGCATTGTGTTCTGTTATGGAAAATTAAATTTACTTTTCACATTTTTTATAAATATATGATTTGCATTTTAATGTTTTTTAATTTTTAAATATTTCTGTAATTTGTATTTTTTTTTGAAAAATCAAAAATCTCTCTCTCTCTCTCTTCGCAATCTCTCTCTCTCTCAATCTCATGCAAGTGACTGACAAAAGCATTTTTTATGTACCTTGAAACTGGTCATTTTGTAAACTTTTGCACATGACTGACAAAAGCAAATTGCATGTGCCTTGTAAATGTGTGCTCTGCATTTGAAATAGACAGTGCTTGTTTTCACATCTTTTGGAGCACACAATGTGCATCTCTTCCTTTTCTCTTCTCTGTCTATGACAGTTGAAGGCCCTAGTTTTGGTATTTCTATGTCTCTCACCAGTGTAGAAGAGGGCAGTGCTCGACGTAAATGTTCCTCAGCTCTTCTAGGAACAGCCATCTCTTGACTGTTCCCCCTCTTTCCAACCGGGATTCTCCTCCATCCATGCCAAAAGGCATTGTAGGCTGACACATCAATGATGTTGAAAAACAACACCATGGCCCATCGTGCTGTTTATCTCTTGCAAGAGTATGTGCCAGTAACCTTAAAAACAAAACAACAACACAACTCAGTAGGCTAGCAATGTAACATCATGTAATATTTCTCAACATTTGAGATGTTCTTAAATTGATCATACCTTAAACCATATTTACATATTCAAAAGAATAAAATAAATAAATAAAATAAAAATAGTGTTTCAAAAGAAAGCATATCCAATTATTATACACCATGTTAAACAATAGGTAATGAACAAAAATAGTGTAAATTTAAAAAGTAGCATACCTTATCAAGGTTGCCTTTTATACTACTTTTTTTGTAGTACAGGATGACTTCTGGCTTCTTGTCCTCCCTGGTACTCACATGGACGTCTTTGTGCAGAGTGGTCTTCAGTAGGACTTTTTTCTTTTTCTTTGGGCAGTATGACATAAGAGCATGTGTGTCGGTGAAGGCAAACTTGGATGAAAAAAGATCCCTATTCTTGTTGGTCACTATTGCAGGAGGAAGCTCGGGCTTCTTCCTTCTGATTGTCCCTACCATAATGGGATTTTTTTTTTTTTTTAATAGTTCTTCGTCGAGATTATAGGAAGTAAAGAAATCATCACATATCGCTGTATGTCCCTGGAGACCTGCTATCATTTCAACTCTCTTGTCCTGGTTCTTTTCTGAAACACCACTTGACTGTTTCCCATACGCACGCTGTCCAGAGCTTTATCCTGAATTTAGCAGGTTTGCTGGGGATATATTGTTTAAATGGGCATCTGCCCCTGAAAGCGGCTAAGCACTCATCTACTGTGACTTCTGGAACTTGAAGAGTGGCAACCTCTCATCCCACTTGTCCCAGAGCTCTCAAATTAGTGCAAGCTTGTCGTTTTCCCAGTGTTGAGGTCTTGTATCTTGGTTGTCAAACTGAATCACTCATGACAACACATGAAATGTCTGTTGTGACATTGTGGCACTAAAAATTCCCCAACCTGTGTCTGCATCCTATAAACTGGCGGTGGATTAATTTCTGGATCTGTAGACCCCAGACAGAATCAAGAGACCCATATATGCCTGGGTGTCTGTTCGATCAACCGTCTTCCAGTTGCCTTTGTAGACCCTTCTCCACTCCCTGGCATCATTCATGACATTTTCAGAAGAAAACCTGCCATGCCTCATAGATGGGGATGAAGACCAGGACAAAGTTCCATCTTTCGACCAGAATGTAATCGTAGCATCAGCTGGCCTCATTCGAGTCTGTAGCTTAGTGGTGCCTTCTTCGGATACATCTTCTAATGCACCTTCACTGCAAGATTCATATTTGCAAGCACACATGTACATATGTGAACATGAACATGATGAACATGCTCCTGAAAACGAAATTGTTCTCTTATTTTCAGTCTCCCCCATTCACTTTCAGTGGCCGGTCATTTTTGTCAGGGAACACCACAAGTGTGAATCTGTGCCATTTTGTACAAAATAAAAGCATTTCAATACAAATGCCCTGGTTAAACATTAAAGTAGACTAGTGTGATCAACAGTGCATTTTTTTTTTCATATTTAAATTTGATTGAATGCCTTTATTGTAATTACACTTAGCTGTACAATGATTATATATTTTTTTATTTCATATTGTGAAAATTGTTCAAAAATGTTTGTTTTTTTACTCAAAAACTGAGGTGCATAAGTTCAGATCAAAGAGGCCAAAGATTAATATAATATAAAACCAGTCCTAATTGAAAGAAAACAAGGAAAAGGGCCAAAAATAATTTTTATTTTTATTTTTTTAGAAGTTGTTTTAGTCTGTAAAATACTATAAGTTTCAGTCCAATGCAATAACATTAAATTATGTTTTATTAACAAAGTTCTGGAGGAGCACTCTCAGATAATTAACCTAATTAACGTAATTAACGCGAGAGGAGTGCATTCAGTTAATCAACTCAATAAACGATATAAGAGGTATACATACAGCAGACTTCGTACTGTCAGGGCCGGCGATTGCTATAGGCGAACTAGGAGATTGCCTAGGGCGAAAAAATGTGTTCGGGGCGTGGGCGCCCTCTAGTGTCGCCCTTAGGCCTACTTCCCATTAATCATAGAATTAGAATGACAAGCGAAACGTTAGGCCGGTGACACACTGGCTGCGTGGCGTGAGCGTGGCGTTTCTTTTGCGTGTCAGCTGCGTGGCGTTTTCCATGTCTTTGCACACCAGAAGCGTGTCTGACGCGGCGCTGCTGCTGCTAGGTGACATATGATAAGCCTCATTGGTGATATTCGACATATGGGGAGAGAGTTGTGGAAGGCCTATACTTCATTTTAAACATAAATATATAGCAGCAACGACAACGTCGGCAGTGTTGACGGCAAAATAGGCTACATAATATTTCGTTCTGTATTGATAGGTGCAGTATTTGAAAATCGATAATATTTTGTAAAATTACATTTATATTTGCATTTATGTCAAAACCTAGACACTTTTAAACATCAAAATGACATTTATTAATATGTATTCGTGTCAAAATGACATATAAACATAATTTCCTATTCAATTTTGCATGGAAACGCTTCCAAGACGCTTGCGTATCGCGTGAAAAATAGGCGTCGGTTCTATTTCTAGCATGCACGCGTTTTCCGCGCGGCTCGAGCCGCGTCTGAGACGCGCATCTCACGCAGGCAGTGTGCAAACTCTAACCTGTTAACATGGGAGCCGAAATAAAAACGGACACGCCACGCAGCTGAGACGCTTACGCCACGCATCCAGTGTGTAACCGGCCTTACGTTACATTAGGCAAGTGCTCAGCTGCTGGCGCGTTGGTCGCAAATATATTGGTCTAAACACTCTGGTGCACAGGGACGAAAACGGAGAAAAGAAGAAGATAAAAAGAAAGCCCAGTATAGAGGTAAATCTACTCATCTCAGCCAATAAGGTGTCAAACGAAATAAATGTACTTAGTATTGTGCATCACCTAATATTGGACGTTTCATTGCTGTCACTAAGCAATCACTAGCTAGCTAGTTACTTTGCTAGTTTGCTACGTATTACTGTTGATCTTTTATTATTTGAGATAGGGATAGAACTACAAGAACTTAAATCTTTTAATTTTGTAGTGGTACGTACCGTATCCATAATAGCACTTTTGTTTGTAGAGAGTATAGTTAATCCAGTTTATGGGTCATATTTTGTGTCGTTACAGGTGCTTAAGAGTGTTTTTGCAGTTTATGGAGTTAATCCATAAACTGTGCCATAGAATAGCCATGTGCCAGCAGCCATATCACCCTGTAGCCCAAGACTGGTTGCCCGCTGAAGCTAAGCAGGGCTGAGCCTGGTTAGTACCTGGATGGGAGACCTCCTGGGAAAACCAGGTTGCTGCTGGAAGAGGTGTTAGTGAGGCCAGCAGGGGGTGCTCACCCTGTGGTCTGTGTGGGTCCTAACGCCCCAGTGTAGTGATGGGGACACTATACTGCCAAAGAGCACCGTCCTTCGGGTGAGACGTTAAACCGAGGTCCTGACTCTCTGTGGTCATTAAAAATCCCAGGATGTCCTTCGTAAAAGAGTAGGGGTGTAACCCCGGCATCCTGGCCAAATTTGCCCCTTGGCCTCTGTCCATCATGGCCTCCTAATCATCCCCATATACTGATTGGCTTCATCACTGTCTCCTCTCTACCAATAAGCTGGTGTGTGGTGGGCGTTCTGGCGCAATATGGCTGCTGTCGCATCATCCAGGTGGATGCTGCACATTGGTGGTGGTTGAGGAGATTCCCCCCTTCTATGTAAAGCGCTTTGAGGTCTCAGAAAAAGCGCTATATAAATGTAACAAATTATTATTTAATTATTATTATTATTATTAATCCAATTTGGTAAATATTCTTGAACATTCTTTGTAGCATTTGTGTATGAACAATTTATTACAGGTGATCCTTCAAGTCATAATTTGCTTGTTGAAGTGTTGGAGTGACTATAAGGGCATTTTTGTTTGTTCATCCATTGTTTTAGTCACTATAATTGCATAGCAATTTGAAGTTGCATGTGAGTTTATGTTGAATTAGTTTGTTTCCTTGGTGGAAAACTCTGCTATTTTCCATATAGCTGCAGAAAAACCACATACAGGAGCATAGAATAGCCATGTGGCTACAATGTGATTAATAATTCCATTAACCATGAAAATGCTTTCCTCGCAACAGGATTCAGTTACTCTGAACTTTGCACTATGCCTCTTAACCTCAGTAACCTTAGTTTTACTGTGATGGGTGTAGTAAAGGACAATAATCACAAAACTTACCATGCTTTTATCACATTATTGGTAGTTTTAATGTGATATTTGTTGTAAATGCACAGCAACCACAACACTTACCATGCTATTACCACAGTAACTTTAGTTGTAACTAAATTGATGGTTTGCTCAAGGCTGTTGGATCTTCTGAATTTCAAACAATGCCATAACTTCTTGCTTTCCTGTGTTCTGCTTTAGCTCTCTTTCCCTTGGTAAACTGTATGCATGTATGTATGTGTATGTTAGAGTAGTTTAAGTGTTTAGTTAATCAAATCTTGTTCATGTCACACATAAAGTTGTCCGTGTCTCAAGCTAATTTCTGGAGTCTCTAATCATAGATCTTGACTACTTGATCTTAGTAGTACTGTAAAGTAAGAAAGACATTTCCCATGCCCCGGAAATGTACATTTCTTAGAAAAAATAAACAATTAACACTGAGTGTTCATGGGACAAACAGGTTAAATGATTGTAATATTAATTTACAACATTAAGTTAATTATATTAACTGATCCAAATATTCACAATCAATTATAACCAGTTATTATTGATTATTAACATTTCATAGAGCTAATTTGATACATCAGTATTGGTAGTTTAAAAGTTATATTTGTTGTAAATGCATAGTAACCACAACACTTACCATGCTTTTAATGCCTAATAATGTGAACATCCATCCATCCATCCATCTTCTTCCGCTTATCCGGGGCTGGGTCGCGGGGGCAGCAGTCTAAGCAGAGATGCCCAGACTTCCCTCTCCCTAGACACTTCCTCCAGCTCTTCCGGGGGGACACCGAGGCGTTCCCAGGCCAGCCGGGAGACATAGTCTCTCCAGCGTGTCCTAGGTCTTCCCCGGGGTCTCCTCCCAGTGGGACGCGCCCGGAACACCTTCCCGGGAAGGCGTCCAGGAGGCATCCGGAACAGATGCCCGAGCCACCTCAGCTGACCCCTCTCGATGTGGAGGAGCAGCGGCTCTACTCTGAGCTCCTCCCGAGTGACCGAGCTTCTCACCCTATCTCTAAGGGATCGCCCAGCCACCCTGCAGAGAAAGCTCATTTCGGCCGCCTGTATCCGGGATCTTGTCCTTTCGGTCATGACCCAAAGCTCATGACCATAGGTGAGAGTAGGAACGTAGATTGACTGGTAAATCGAGAGCTTCGCCTTGCGGCTCAGCTCTTTCTTTACCACGACAGACCGGTACATCGACCGCATTACTGCAGAAGCTGCACCGATCCGTCTGTCAATCTCCCGTTCCATCCTTCCCTCACTCGTGAACAAAACCCCAAGATACTTAAACTTCTCCACTTGAGGCAGGAACTCTCCACCATCCTGAAGCGGGCAAGCCACCCTTTTCCGACTGAGGACCATGGCCTCGGATTTGGAGGTGCTGATTCTCATCTCAGCCGCTTCACACTCGGCTGCAAACCGTCCCAGTGCATGCTGAAGGTCCTGGTTTGATGAGGCCAACATGACAACATCATCTGCAAAGAGCAGAGACGAAATCGTGTTGTCACCAAACCTGACACCCTCCGGCCCCTGGCTGCACCTAGAAATTCTGTCCATAAAAATTATGAACAGAACCGGCGACAAAGGGCAGCCCTGCCGGAGTCCAACACGCACCGGGAACAAGTCTGACTTACTGCCGGCAATGCGAACCAAGCTCCTGCTTCGGTAGTACAGGGACCGGACAGCCCTTAGTAAAGGACCCCGGACCCCATACTCCCGGAGCACCTTCCACAGGCCATCGCGAGGGACACAGTCGAATGCCTTCTCCAAATCCACAAAGCACATGTGGACTGGTTGGGCAAACTCCAATGAACCCTCCAGCACCCTGTAGAGGGTATAGAGCTGGTCCAGTGTTCCACGGCCTGGACGAAAACCACACTGCTCCTCCTGAATCCGAGGTTCTACTATCGGCCGTATTCTCCTCTCCAGTACCCTGGCATAGACTTTCCCAGGGAGGCTGAGAATTGTGATCCCCCTGTAGTTGGAACACACCCTCCGGTCCCCCTTCTTAAAAAGAGGGACCACCACCCCGGTCTGCCATCCCAGAGGCACTGTCCCCGACCGCCACACGATGCTGCAGAGGCGTGTCAGCCAAGACAGCCCTACAACATCCAGAGACTTGAGGTACTCAGGGCGGATCTCATCCACCCCCGGTGCCTTGCCACCGAGGAGTTTCTTGACTACCTCGGTGACTTCAGCTTGGGTGATGGACGAGTCCACCTCTGAGCCCTCGGCCTCTGCTTCCTCAATGGAGAGACGTGACGGCGGGATTGAGGAGATCCTCGAAGTATTCCTTCCACCGTCCAACGACATTCCCAGTTGAGGTCAACAGCTCCCCACCTCTACTGTAGACAGCGTTGGTAGGGCACTGCTTCCCCCTCCTGAGGCACCGGACGGTTTGCCAGAATCTCTTCGAGGCCAGCCGATAGTCCTTCTCCATGGCCTCACCGAACTCCTCCCAGGCCTGAGTTTTTGCCTCCACAACCACCCGGGCTGCAGTTCGCTTGGCCTGTCGGTACCCGTCAGCTGCCTCAGGAGTCCCGCAAGCTGGTAGGACTCCTTCTTCAGCTTGACGGCATCCCTTACTTCCGGTGTCCACCACCGGGTTCGGGGATTGCCGCCTCGACAGGCACCGGAGACCTTACGGCCACAGCTCCGAGCAGTCGCTTCGACAATGGAGGTGGAGAACATGGTCCACTCGGACTCAATATCTCCAGCCTCCCTCGGGATCCGGCCGAAGCTCTGCCGGAGGTGGGAGTTGAAGATCTCTCTGACTCTGCCAAACGTTCCCAGCAGACCCTCACAATACGCTTGGGTCTGCCGAGTCTGTCCAGCTTCCTCCCCCGCCATCGGATCCAACTCACCACCAGGTGGTGATCAGTTGACAGCTCCGCCCCTCTCTTTACCCGAGTATCCAAGACATACGGCCGCAGGTCAGATGAAACGACCACAAAGTCGATCATCGACCTACGGCCTAGGGTGTCCTGGTGCCACGTGCACTGATGGACACCCTTATGCTTGAACATGGTGTTCGTTATGGACAAACTGTAACTAGCACAGAAGTCCAATAACTGAACACCGCTCGGGTTCAGATCAGGGGGGCCGTTCCTCCCAATCACGCCCCTCCAGGTGTCACTGTCGCTGCCCACGTGGGCATTGAAGTCCCCCAGTAGAACGACAGAGTCCCCAGTTGGAGCACTTTCCAGCACCCCTCCAAGAGACTCCAAGAAGGCCAGGTACTCTGCACTGCTGTTTGGCCTGTAGGCACACACGACAGTGAGAGACCTATCCCCGACCCATAGGCGCAGGGAAACGACCCTCTCGTTCACCGGGGTGAACTCCAACACATGGCGGCTGAGCTGGGGGGCTATAAGCAAATTATAATGTGCTTATAATGTGAACAATACATGTTAAATAAATAATATCTGTAATGGACAACTAGACATTTAAATATGTTCATTGTACAAACCTTATATGAACCATATATGAGGGACAGGCTGAAATGTGATATTTTACTGTGAGCACTTTAAAAAAAAAAAAAAGTCTGAAAACTGTGCCCAACAGTATTTAGTAAACATAGTGTCACTATGCTTACTAAATTGCGGAGGGAGGGGGCTCAGGAGAAGGACGAAGAGCAGGTGAAGGGCAGACAGAAGGCAGGAGGGACCAGGACGGAGACGACTGTGCAGGCACCCATGGCGGAGACGATGGAGGGAGGAGCCTTAGTGGAGAAAGGGCTGATGACTCCAGGGGGCCAACTGACATAGGTGGAGCAGGTGGAAGCGGAGACCCGGATGGAGTCGGAGAGCCGACGAGCCAAGGCGATGCAGAGGATCCCGAGGGACATGGCGATGTCGACGGCTCTGGCGACAGAGGCGCAAGCGGGGATCCAGAAGGCCACGGTGGAGCCAGAGCGACAGAGGACCAAGGTGGAGCTGGAGGGAGTGAGGAGCCCAATGGAGCCAGAGGGACAAAGCAATGCCAGAGGAGGGTAGTCCCGAGGCGAGGGCAGTCCGACGAACGACCAAGGCGGAGGGGCGAGGGAGCCCGGCAGAGCTGATGGACTGATGGTCCACGGTGGAGATGAGGAAGGTGTGAGCCAAGGTAGAGCTAATGTACCGACGAGCCAAGGTGGAGTCCTGGTCGCGGAGGTCGGAGACAGATACCGGGGATCCACCGACCATGATGGAGCTGAAGACTGGCAGATACAGGCTTGGGGACAGACTCAGGTCTGGGAAAAAGAACAGTTCTTGGGGCAGGAACAGGTCTAGGAACATGAACCGTTCTTGGGGCAGGAACAGGTCTAGGGACAGGAACAGTTCTTGGGACAGGAACAGGCCCTGATGTGGCGGTGGCCATCCTGGCTGAGGGCTCAGGCGGTGTGGCGTCGGCGGCCATTGTGGCTGAGGACTCAGGCGGTGACAAGACTTTGGAAAGGGTGGTCTTGGCAGGACGAGACTCTGGAAGGGTGATCTCGGGGGCTGCTGGTGATTGTGGTTGTTCTCTGGATCGGGACATTATGCTCACCAAACACCTGCTGATGGCTTCCCTCCAGTTCAGTCCATCGGTGTTTGGGAGGTCAAAGGCCTGGTGGATATTGGCCAGAATCCAGAAAAGCAGCTTGAGGGTTTCATTGTCGAGGGGGCTAGTGACGGCTCGAAGAACAAATTTCTGCACGAAGGAGAAAAATTCTGTGCTCTCTTGAGCAATTGCGACAAAGTTAGCCCTGTCGTCCATATGGGCTGGTCTGATCTTCTGGCACGGTGGGTTGCAGGAAGGCAGACAGAGACAAGGATATGTAGTGATGTGACGTTCGGCACGTTCTTTCACTACCCAGTTCACAAGCACTTCACCATTCCATAATAATTTTCTTTTATTTTGATTATATATACCTACATGAGCCTTGCCTATGAACTCGTAGGATTAGGACTGAAGCTAAAGTTTATGTGAATAAGGCTGCATTTGTTAATCAAAGCAGATTCATAAGAACTGTTTCTGTACAAGTTAATTAGTCCCATTTATTTTATTTTTTTCATAAATTCATTCATACAGTTGTTTGTTCATACATTGTGTAAGAACTACATCAACACCAACACATGAATTATGAGGATTAATTGTATTGCTTTGTGGTTTACAGAGCACAAATTGATTTATTAAATGAAACAAACAAAAATGGATTTGTCTTCTGGGACAGAAGGCAGCTTTTCCAACTTTTGACCACAAGAAGTCGTTAGTGTGCAATAGTGATGGTGAAATGAAGCTTTGTGAGGGCTTTCCCCCTCGACTGTATTGTAAAATGGTTAATTACTCGAAGCTTTTCAAAACGTTGCAATCGGTTGCAAACTATGACATCTTGAGGTCAAAAGGTGGAAAAGCTCATTTCTGTCCCAGAAGACCCATCCATTTTTTTTATGTTTCATGTAATAAAACACTTTGTGCTCTGTAAACCGCAAAGCAATAAAATAATCCTCATAATTCATGTGTTAGTGTTGATGTAGTTCTTACACACTGTATGAACAAACATATGAAAAAATAAAATACAAATAAATGGGACAAATTAACGTGTACAGAAACAGTTCTTATGAATCTGCTTTGATCAACAAATGCAGCCTTATTCACATAAACTTCAACCTCAGTCCTAATATATATAATCAAAATAAAATAATTGTGGAATGGTGAAGTGCTTGTGAACTGGGCAATGAAAGTGCTTGTGAATTGGAGAGCTGACATTTTATTTTGTGGGTAATTCAAGAAATTAAAGATTTTTATTAAGGAACAGGACTTGTTCAACAGTGTGAGGGCTAAGTCTATTTTTATTTATTTTTTTACTACTACCGAAGGGCATGACACTCAAAACCTGCTCAAGGGGTTCGCGCTATTTTTGAATCTGATTCTGAATATGAAGCAGTCTCGTGACTGTGTAGAAATTAAGCTTCGGACGTCACAGATCACATGGTTAAAACAAATCAAGCTCCGATACACTGCTTCAATGTGAGATGTTTCTTTTTTTGATATAAGCTTCAAAGCCTCTGTGGCAAACGTCACATCACTAGTGTGCAACGTGTTGAAAAGCTTCGAGTAGTGAACCATTTTATGATACATTCAAGGGGGAAAGCCCCAGTGCTTCACAAAGCTTCATTTCACCATTACTAAGGATAGGTTTCCATAACGAAGGTTACCTTTAATTAAACAGGTCAGCAGAACAGGTAGCAACACCAACGCATTCTCATCCTTGGGCGTCATATACTGACGCTTTTGACATTTCGTCGACATCGAACGCACATGGCACCCTTTAGCGTCAATATGACACGCACAGAGCTTTGTTTGGTTATGGGTAGGTTTATGTCTAGTGTAGGGTTAGGGTTAGACCACTAGGAGGCGCCTTCTGGCCCATTTCTATCTGCGTCTCATATTGACACTAAAGGGTGCCATGTGCGTTCGATGTCGACGAAATGTCAAAAGCGTCAATATATGACGCCCTAGGATGAGAACAGGCTGGCAACACACATCTAAATATAACAGAGATCAGACAAAGACTGACAGAACAGACGGAACTTAAATACAAACACAGATTACACTGATTAAAGGGATGGTTCGGCCAAAAATGATATTTAACCCATGATTTACTCACCCTCAAGCCGTTCGAGATCCATATGTCAATCTTTTTTCAGACAAACACATTTTCAGTTATTTTAGAAAATGTCTTAGATCTTTCAGTGGTTATAATGTGAAGCTATGGGGTCCACCTCCTTCAAGTCCCAAAATGTGTATGCATCCTTCACAAAAGTAATCCATCCGGCTCCAGGGGGATAAACAAAGGCCTTCTGAGGGTAATCCGTGCGGTTTTGTTGTAAAAATATACATATTTAAAACTTTATAAACGAAAATAACTGGCTTCCGGTAGCGGTCGACGCGCTATTTAAATATGTATATTTTTATACATATAAAAAAATTTTTTTTTAAGTATTCTCTTTTATTTGACAATTTGTGTCACAGTCGTACATTTTAGAGTTGTACTCTAAAAAACACACAAAATCGCGTATCTGTAAACTGTCGTGGCCGTAGATTTTGGAATCCAACTCTGACAAAAACAGAATTACATACAATAGTTTTTTAAATTACGCACGAGTATATTAAAATTACACACAAATGTTTTGAATTACGTACGATTATTTTTGAAAGTGATTTTATTCCATACTAAACAGGTGATACAACTGAACTGATAATGACAATAACCATGGAAACGAAGGAGTGGCAGGAAAAGAACAAAGGAAAACAGGAATCAATCAAAATACAAACTGAAAGTCCAAACATACACTGACACATGACACACATAGCACTGAGGATTTCAAAAGGGACAGATAAAAATTGCTCTCCCTTTAAATTTTGAACTTGGTAAAGACATTATTGGATACTATACGGTTAAGCCGAGTTCAGACTGCACGATTTTCAAAGTAGTTGGGTCACTGTTCTTTTCACACTGCGTGACTATCTGGGGGTAACATTCAGTTGCTGGTGTGTTCACACTGCACGATGCATCGGTGACAGGATGTTTCACACTGCATAACTTCCAGGAGGAAGAATCGCCGACAACTTCTGTCTGGTCCGCAAACTACGTTTCGCAACCAAACACACGCGAGAAGTGATAAGGAAATAGCGCAAAATCCCACGTGCGTAAGACCGCAGTTCTCGCGCGAGACTGAAATTGTTATTAAAAATGATAGCCAAATCAATCCAAATTGTCTGTGCACTGATTTGCAGCGAAAAGGAGAAAAAGAAAAACATATTATGTATGAGGAAATGGCTGGGAAGACAAGGGGAGCAAGGACTGTGTGTTCTGCAAAGAGAGTTAAATAAGAGAGAAAAATAAATAATTTTGCAATGTGCTGCTGTTGCTGCTGGTCAAGCAAATGTTTGTGCTTTGTTTCTGTTTGATATAATTGTAAATATATCTATTAAAATACTGATATTGTGACCTATAACTCCTCCCCGAACTCCCCGCTGCTCTGTATCTTGCTCTCTCATTGGCTGTCGGTCATCGCCGATGTAGTTTTCAGTCAGAACACTTTCACACAGCAGGATTTTGAATTGCCGACAGGTCCAGATATTTAGCATGCCAAATATCTCACGGGCGTCGGCGACTCGTCGGTGATTCTCTCAGATCGCGTCTTTGCTCATTCACACTGCGTGATTGTCACTCGCGTGAACGAGCACAGCATAAGTGTAACACACAGCATAAGCAGTTGTCCTGACGATTTTTTCTTTGATACACTAACCGGACTTTGAGTTACAGCCAATTGAAATGTGTATTTGTTTGCTCTTCCGGGGGCCGTTGCTGGGCCCCTGGGGGTGGAAGGTCAGTACAATCTACACATATCTATTCTCCTCATCATGGACAACAAACTTTGTTGAGTCACATTTAAATATCTTACAATTTTTACCATACGTTATTACAAAACAGTTTATTGGAGGACACAGCATAAAGTTGATAAAATAGCATAAAGACAAATGAGATTCAAGATAAATAAAAATGGGTCTTCAAAAATACATTAACATCATATTAATCAATTCACAGCTGCTGAAATGAGTGAACAAAAATGAGTGCCACAGAATCCTATTCAGTCACCTATGATTCAGAAAACAGATTTGATATTGTGTTGGAAAATAATGATTCATTATCACAGCTAAACAAATTTCTTGCTCTTCCCTGTACAAGTCTTTATCATGTTCATGTTCTTCTTCCTCATCTAAACAGTTTGTTCAGTTGTACCCTACAGTACAACAGATGAACAGAAGATGGGATCACTGATGTGGTGTAGCTTTTTCTCAACTAGAAGGAGTCATACCTGTAGTATGTAGAGGCCATTGTCGAGCGTGAACTGCAGTGCTAATAGTGTCGTAATTGTGTGCCGTGGATAGAAGATCAACGGCCAAGGTCAGGATTTTTGTTAATAATACATTCATTTTGGTCTGTTTTTCACCAATCCCTATCATATACCCCCAGAACAATTGGAATATACATGACACATGTTGCATGGGACCATTCTCTGATACTTCTGAATCTTGATGCTGGTCACTATTCACTGCCATTATCTGGACGAGCGGAAGCGGATTTTAGTTTTTTAAATTTCTCCTTGTGTGGCCCGAAAAAAAAAAAGAAGGGCATACGGCATTAGAACAACACCAGGGTGAGTAAAAAATAATAATAAAAAAAATAATCATATTTTCATTTTTTTCTTTTAAGAAAGAAAATATTTTTATAATTGCAGAGTTTTATCTGACATTTTTACAGCATGACAAGCATCATTTATTATGACCTCAGGAACAAGGTAGTATTTTATTTTGTAAAATGTCACATCAGAATTTTACAGCAAAAACATCACATCAGAACACCAAAGATACAGAGAAAAGTTATTGATTACAGCGTGTCTGATTGTAGAATGTGTCGAGCTGCTGGATTCAGTGCAGCAGGAAGTAGGAGAGCAGAGAACAGCAGAGGAACAGGAAGCTCTAGGTGACACTCTGAGCACCGTTACACAGGTTCCCCTCACAACATGAGATGCTCTGAACATTTTTAACCGATGCCGTGGCATCACAAAGATTTTTAGAGACACAGCCTTTGCTAACCGTTAATGGGCCTTCAAAATTATCTGATGAAAAGAAAAACAAAAAACAAAGGCTGATTCAGTCTAAGCTGTACATTGGTATTTGTGATCTGCATCAAATGTTTAAACCTAAGAGATTTTAAAAGATAATGATCTTCCTTTTCCAGATTCTCACCTGTTAATGTAATGCAGCGGTCTTCGTCCCCTGAACAGCTCAATGTTTTTGAGCAGCCCTTTCCATCACAAGTATAACATTTCTTTCCATTTGGGACGGGATCTACAGAAGGAAAACAAGTATTCTTTTATTTTATTTTATGTACAAAATATCCAATGAAACAACACTCCTTTATCTGCTCTATTCAATCAGTTCATGACAGACAGCCACACCCTGCATTTTATTTTCTGATTGAATGTCATTTAGAAGTAAAATGAGTGTTGACTTTACAGAAGATTTGCACATTGCCATTTAAGTACAATACCTGGAGGATCTTGTCGGTTACACAGGCCTGTGTTACAGCAGGAATAATCGGCCCTCATATAGCCGTAGTTTAAGGAAAAACTTTGACAGTCAGAATCACAACCTTTAGACATCGCTTTAGAAGTAATGCCACCTAAAAATATGAATGATACAGGAAAGACCAATTAAACTGGAAAATTGATTTATAAATGTCAATATTTAGAACTTTTCTTATTTAAATTTTTTTAAATACAGATCATAACAATCTGAGAGAAAAAAATTAAATAAAATAAAAATCTTTGTAGAATATTTTGTGTTTAAAATTGTTAATTCCATCAGAAAAAAACAAGAATTTGTTCTGTCGCAGCTCCAGTAAATAATAATAATAATAATAAAAACAGCAGCATCTCCAACTTTAAATCATATTGGACTTACCAACTTGTGTTGCTCCTGTTGAACTGAAGCACCAAGAAGATCCAACTGGACATGTTATAGCCTTTTGATCTGCACAAGAATTTGTCTGACTATCGCACTCAAAACACTGGAGAGAGTGTCCTTGTGTAATAGAAAAGAGAGAAAGAGACATCAATTATCTGTATTTGTACCCAGTAAAATTACAAAATATTTTTGTCTTCGTACCTGCAGTGAAAAGAATGAAGAGAAGAAAAACTGAGATCTGCAGATCCATCTTTGATCAGGAGGTGAATGAAATAATGTGCTTGTTTCAGCGCTCATTTTATAGCGTATCAAAAGGGGAGGATCTTTATGAGAAAATTAAAGTTTAACAGAAATAGACATTTCTTGAAACAGAAACTTGAGCTCACATTTGACAGTTAAAGATAAAGGAAAATTTTATGAGGATTTCCTAGAAATGTAGTCTACAGTGTAAATAATTATTTGATCCCCTGCTGATTTATTAAGTTCCCACTTACAAAGAAATTAAGTGTCTATAATTTTTATGGTAGGTTTATTTAATGGATAGAGAATATCAACCAAAAAATCCAGAAAAAAGAAGAAAAAAAAAACACATTATATAAAGGTTATAAATTGATTTGCATTTCAGTAAGTGAAATAAGTATTTGATCTCCAAGCAAAACATGCACTTCGGGGAGAAACCGTTGTTGGCAATTAGGAGTACTTTCTTAAAGCGACAGGACATAATCTGTGTTCCACATGGGCACATAACCAATCTGTGGGAGGCAGAATCCTTGCTGGTTGGTAGGGCATAAGTGGGCGAACTTACAAAATCAGCCGGGGATCAAATAATTATTTTCCCCACTGTACTTAAATCAACCTTCTTAAAGTGATAGTTCTCCCAAAAACAGAAATTCTGTCATCTTTATTCACCCTCATTGCAGGAGCATTATTATGGAAGTAAAATAATGCCAAATGTTTTTGAAACCAAAAAGCCTGTTGAATTGCACTACTTGAAAAAAATATGCATTGCATACCATGCTTGCATTTTAATACATTGTATTTTAAGGGCTTGCATTTTTATGGGCTGAAATTCAACATGGTTGAATATTTAAGCTGTGAATATTTCAATTCAAAACATTTCAAACACATTTTCTTTATTAAAAATTCAATAATCCATATTCACCTTTCATATTTCACTTCCAAAATATTCAAACTGTTTAAAAATACAACCTATAATATTCAACAGGCAATTTTCGGTCCATTTTATTTCACTTTGCAAATTCGCCAGAAAATACTATGATGACATCCAGGAACTGCAGGAAAAGCAGTAGATTGCCGAGCATACTCTCCATCTGCTGTTAGTCGACCTCACCAGCAGGGGGTGCAAAAGCGTGTGTTGTTGTTGATGAAATAAACAGTTAGAGCAAGCCATTCATTCATAAAACTCATTTACAGTAATGTAAGTGTTTGTATTTGTGATTATTATGACGGATGTTTTATGTTAAATTCAGTGTCTTCAAGGTTACTTTTCCTGTGTATTCAAGGTTACTTTTCCTGTGTATTCTACATGCATCTTTCTCTACCGTGAACGAGATTATAATGTTATTCCCCGATGCGGATATACAGATCCAATTTGACATTTTTGAGGTTGACATATATTTCTCTTGGTTGTTTAGTTGCCATAACTTTATATTGCGGTGATGGCTACTAGGGTTTCCCTCAATACTTCAGGATTCCCCTGCTAGACATATAAAACGCTTAACATAGCTTAATGGACTAATACAGTGATATAAAAGACCAAACTTTCAGGCAAGCAGATGGACTCAGAATATGAACATAACGTGCAAACTTTAATGCTGAAATCAAGTGTTGATATTCTGAGTTTCTGAGTCCATCTGCTTGCCTGTAGCCTATATAGTAGCCGACAGCCTACATCTCCAATAGGGTGCGAGTTTGGTCATTTATATCACTGTATTAGTCCATTAAGCTACGTTAAGTGTTTTGTCCCGACGGAAGGGGAATCCTTGAGTATGAGGTATTGAGGGAAACCGATTATAATACCGTTCATGGTAGAGAAAGCTGATAACATGTAGGCTACACAGGGAAAGTAACAATAAAGTTAGTGAATGAAACATAAACACAGCTTTTGTGTCTTTATCATCTTTTGCATATATACTGACCCAGATAATCATTTCCATTTTATGAATGAATGTCTTGCTCTAACTGTTTATTTCGTCAACAACGCGCGCTTTTGCACCCCCTGCTGGTGAGGTCGGCTAACAGCAGATGGAAAGTATGCTCGGTAATCTACTGCTTTTCCTGCAGTTCCTGGATGTCAATGTTGAATTTACTGTTGAAATTGAACCACTGAATTTGTGGAAGCGAATTTGCAAAGCGAAATAAAATGGACCGAAAATTGCCTGTTGAATATTATAGGTTGTATTTTTAAACAGTTTGAATATTTTGAAAGTAAAATATGAAAGGTGAATATGGATTATTGAATTTTTAATAATGAAAATGTCTTTGAAATGTTTTGAATTGAAATATTCACAGCTTAAATATTCAACCATGTTGAATTTCAGCCCATAAAAATGCAAGCCCTTAAAATACAATGCATTAAAATGCAAGCATGGTTAATGCCTTTTTTTTTTTTTTTTTTCAAGTAGTGCAATTCAACAGGCTTTTTGGTTTCAAAAACATTTGGCATTATTTTACTTCCATACATAATTTTGCTTATGTTCAGTGACAATTATTGCATAATATGTGGTGCATTTAAGTTTTTGAATATTTGTGTTTTGATTGTAAACATATAATTATGTGTACTATTTAGGTAAATATTCTCTATTTTTATATAAAAAATGTGTTATATGTTAAAATTTTGCACTGGGGACCTATTATGCAAAATTCACTTTTACATGGTATTTGAACATAAATGTGTGTTGGCAGTGTGGGTACACAGCCACCCTATAATGATAAAAAACCACCCAATGCTTTTTTTTAAATCCCCATAAATCATAAGCAGTGTAAGCCGTTCGCCATTCTGGACAAAGTGATGTCACTTTGCACGGGCCCTTCCCACGACTGTTGACGGACACTGCCATATTAGCATAGACCCGCCCTGAGTGAGCTGTACACAGTTCAACATTGTTTTGATGCTAGAGCAGGTGTAGACAAGAACGTCTCTTAAGATTTTGAGGTGTTTTGTTGTTGGATGTAAGTGTAACCCTTATTACGAGGTAGTAGAAATAATGTACATAGGTTTAATAGTCTAAAGTAGTCGTAGAGGTTATCATGAATACGATTTGGACCAGAATCAGAAGACGCTTAATTGTTAAGAGCCTGAGAATTGAATATCAATTAAAAAAAAAGAATGCCACACCAGAATGACAGTTTAGGTAACCTGTATTAAATTCACAGGGTGGAACATACATACAAAAAAACCCACATTTATGAAAAATAACAAACTAAAATAATAAAGTGCGCACGTAAACAAAACAAAACCCTCTTTTTCAGTATCTTTGAGCTCAGTTCGTCCTCGGTTCAACTTGCCTTGGTTAACAAGAGTTCAGTTTCACCTACCTAGTTTGTCCTACCACAACAAAGATGAAGAGGATGATCCGGGCAGTTCGTCTAAAGCAATTTGATTCATTGTCAAACATGATTGGCTCGCCACCCAGCCACCCGGACTGGGAATCAATGAATCTCTGGAAGAACGTCTGGAACGTCTGGATCTGTATCACTCCATGCAAAGGATCTCTGCACGATGTTCCCAACTCTTTACCAAAACCTGACCTATAAATAAGGCCAAATCATTTCTTTCAATTACCATTCAGTGAATAAATGGACTTCTACAGGCTTCTACAAAATAAAATGAGATAATATTTCAGTATACCTATAATGCAATATAAAAATCTTTCTCTCGTTTTACAACAGCTCTTATGTTTCTTCTCAGGTATCAAAACTATATGAATTTCTCTCTAGTATCAAAAGTAAATTTACATAAATTGCATCCTTCATAAAGACACATTTCAAATTCAAGTTTTACAAAACCTTACGGTAGTATAACATTAACAGTATGAAGAATACAACTGCATGAATTGCATGTAAACATTAATCAAATTGTATCACTTTAAATTAGAGTTCTCCCACTTAGAAATCATGGAGGGGTCTGAAATTGTCGTCGTAGGTGCATGTCCACTGTGAGAGACATAATCTAAAAAAAAAAATCCAGAAATCACAATGTATGATTTTTTAACTATTTATTTGTATGATACAGCTGCAAATAAGTATTTGAACACCTGAGAAAATCAATGTTAATATTTGGTACAGTAGCCTTTGTTTGCAATTACAGAGGTCAAACGTTTCCTGTAGTTTTTCACCAGGTTTGCACACACTGCAGGAGGGATTTTGGCCCACTCCTCCACACAGATCTTCTCTAGATCAGTCAGGTTTCTGGGCTGTCGCTGAGAAACACGGAGTTTGAGCTCCCTCCAAAGGTTCTCTATTGGGTTTAGGTCTGGAGACTGGCTAGGCCACGGCAGAACATTGATATGCTTCTTACAGAGCCACTCCTTGGTTATCCTGGCTGTGTGCTTCGGGTCATTGTCATGTTGGAAGACCCAGCCTCGACCCATCTTCAATGCTCTAACTGAGGGGAAGGAGGTTGTTCCCCAAAATCTCGCAATACATGGCCCCGGTCATCCTCTCCTTAATACAGTGCAGTCGCTCTGTCCCATGTGCAGAAAAACACCCCCAAAGCATGATGCTACCACCCCCATGCTTCACAGTAGGGATGGTGTTCTTGGGATGGTACTCATCATTCTTCTTCCTCCAAACACGTTTAGTGGAATTATGACCAAAAAGTTCTATTTTGGTCTCATCTGACCACATGACTTTCTCCCATGACTCCTCTGGATCATCCAAATGGTCATTGGCAAACTTAAGACGGGCCTTGACATGTGCTGGTTTAAGCAGGGGAACCTTCCGTGCCATGCATGATTTCAAACCATGACGTCTTAGTGTATTACCAACAGTAACCTTGGAAACGGTGGTCCCAGCTCTTTTCAGGTCATTGACCAGCTCCTCCCGTGTAGTTCTGGGCTGATTTCTCACCTTTCTTAGGATCATTGAGACCCCACGAGGTGAGATCTTGCATGGAGCCCCAGTCCGAGGGAGACTGACAGTCATGTTTAGCTTCTTCCATTTTCTAATGATTGCTCCAACAGTGGACCTTTTTTCACCAAGCTGCCTGGCAATTTCCCCGTAGCCCTTTCCAGCCTTGTGGAGGTGTACAATTTTGTCTCTAGTGTCTTTGGACAGCTCTTTGGTCTTGGCCATGTTAGTAGTTGGATTCTTACTGATTGTATGGGGTGGACAGGTGTCTTTATGCAGCTAACGACCTCAAACAGGTGCATCTAATTTAGGATAATAAATGGAGTGGAGGTGGACATTTTAAAGGCAGACTAACAGGTCTTTGAGGGTCAGAATTCTAGCTGATAGACAGGTGTTCAAATACTTATTTGCAGCTGTATCTTACAAATAAATAGTTAAAAAATCATATATTGTGATTTCTGGATTTTTTTTTTTTAGATTATGTCTCTCACAGTGGACATGCACCTACGATGACAATTTCAGACCCCTCCATGATTTCCAAGTGGGAGAACTTGCAAAATAGCAGGGTGTTCAAATACTTATTTTCCTCACTGTATATATTTTTTTTTTCATCAAAACCGATTATGTTTATCAGTAGTTGTATATCAAGCAGGGACAGATTTGTGTGAATTTTGTTTTGTGATTTCACCGGAATGAATACAGAGTCTCCTCAACGGATTGAAGCGCGCGTCCGAGTGAAGACTGTGCGGCATGTGCATGAGCCACAAGAGAACACTGTATCAGCACCACTGATCGCAGCGGCAATGAGCACTTTGATCACTGATAAAAAAAAACAAACACATTTCAGCGCTAGATTGCTTCGTATTTAACAAACGAATGAAACAAATAATTTGCTAGTCAACTGGAGATTTTTTATTTATTTGTATTGGTACATCCGTGCCGCGAGACGTTTCAAAAGTGGTGGGGACAATATCAACCCTGGCAAAAAATGGTGGGGACATGTCCCACCCACAAATTATGCCTATGATGACGAGGCACAAGGAGAAATTGACAAAGAACTGTCCGACACAGCCCACGTAGCTCTCACTACAGATAGATGGACCTCCAGGGCCACTGAAAGTTTCTTTACGGTGACCACTCACTCACTATGAGAAGCTGCGTTTTGCAAACACGCCCCAATTATGAAATAAATAAATAAATAAATTAGATAATTAAGCTTATAACATATGCTGAAGTAAATTTTTGGAGTGTCAAAGACTAAAAGAAAAAATAACAACAAGAACCGGACAGAACCGAAAACCGTGACCCTAAAAATATATCTAAATTACACCATATGCTCTCGTTGACAAATGCGGAACAATTAGTTCATGCATTCATGACCTCAAGGCTAGATTATTGTAATGCTCTACTGGGTGATTGTCCTGCACACTTAATAAACAAACTACAGCTGGTCCAAGGCGCAGCAGCTCGAGTTCTTGCCAGAACCAGGAGGTATGACCATATTGGCCCGGTTCTGTCAACACTACACTGGCTCCCTATTAAACATTGCATAAATTTTAAAATATTGCTGATTACTTACAAAGCACTAAATGGTTTAGCTCCGCAGTACTTGAGTGAGCTCTTAACGCATTATAGTCCTTCACGTCTATTGCGATCTCAAAATTCCGGCCAGTTGATAATATCTAGAATATCAAAATCGACAACGCAGTGCTGAAGTGCCAACTAGTCTCTCCCTATGGAGGATCCCTTTACCGCTCTACAGATAAAGCGTTGTCGGGAAATTTGTTTTGCATACCTACCCTGAAGTGACAAAATATATAAAATAAAATTCTGTATCAAAATGTAGGGAATTACAAACCTGTGCACATATATTCAAACGCACATAACTATAGAACCAATTCTTAATGCGCATGTGAACGCCATTAGCGTTCATCACAGGTTCACGTTTAATTTCTATGTAGACAGAATGGTGTCATCTTAGCAGCCCCTAATTTAATAACAAATGATCGATGCGACGGAAGCGAATCAATCAAAACTAACTTTAGCTGGAAAATAACTTTATTAAAGAATCGCTATAAAGCCAAAACAATCTCTGTTACATTAAATTATACGTTTATCTCTGTAAAGCTACTTTGAAACAATCTGCATTGTTAAAAGCACTATATAAATGAGGATGACTTGACTTGACTTGACTAAAACCGTGATACGAACCGAACCGTGGGTTTTGTGAACGGTGCCACCCCTACTATTCACTGAAAACACCTGCTCAGAACAAGTAGTCTAGGCCTAGTCATATATTTGTTATCACACGATAACGTCTCGGTTACTAATGTAACCCTCGTTCCCTGAAGGAGGGAACGGGAGACGTAACGTCGACGTGACGACGTAATTGGGATCACTTCAGGGAGCCCTATCAACTTCGAGTGTCTACAGAACGAGCCAATGAACGTTGGTGTGCGTGAATCGCGCCACGCGCCCCCGCCCCGCAGCGCGGGTATAAACAGGAAGCGGGCGCACGCACACATTGTTTTTCGCTGAGGAGCCGAGATTTGTGACGGCCATGCAGCGATGGTCAGCAACGGTGGCGACGGGACGTTATGTCTCCCGTTCCCTCCTTCAGGGAACGAGGGTTACATTAGTAACCGAGACGTTCCCTTTCAGTCGCTCACGTTCGACGTAACGTCGACGTGACGACGTAATTGGGATCCCATGGAAAACGCCACGGTTGCTGCCACATCCAGCGCCCTACGCAAGACTCTCAGACCCCCAACTGCTGGGGCGGAAGACCTGCATAGAGGGAGTTCAACTGCTGTTCCATTATACCCCACACAGTGGAACTCTTGGATAACACTGGGAAAGCGTACCTTCCCAGGGGAAGGACGCTGCGGAGCCACATCCTGCCCGAAGGGAGGTAACATGTGGCGAATACACATATGGACTGGCCGAAGGGGCAGTGCAACATATGGAATGTCACTGGGGTGGCTCCACCCGAAGGGGGAGACTACACTGACAGTGACGGCTCCCGCAGGGAGCTGGTCGTGGAAGAACACACATATGGGATCGCCGCAGGGATCACCACATATGGAACCCAGCCTAGCACAAGTTACACCAGCATACGAGCACTAGGCCTGGCGTCGGACGCTCCGCAACGTCCGACTGCCGAAGGGGTGCAGAGGAACTCACAGGGTTCGCCAATTGGGGAACTCGACTGGAGCAAAAAGCGCACATATCCATTCCTAGGAAGGGAGTGGCGCAGCAAGCCGACACTAGAGCGGGAACTTCGGTGTTACCGGCTAGTTGAAGCAAGCACACAGGAAGAAACCGGCTCAACACGTAGGCTATAAAACCTAGCGAACGTGTTGGGTGTTGCCCAGCCCGCAGCTCTACAGATGTCTGTCAGCGAGGCGCCGTGTGCCAGCGCCCAGGAAGAAGCGACACCCCTAGTGGAGTGGGCTTTCAACCCGGGCGGGCAGGGCACGCCTTGGGCTTTGTAAGCCAAGGTGATGGCATCCACTATCCAGTGGGCCATCCTTTGCTTGGAGACAGCTTTTCCCTTCTGCTGTCCTCCGTAACAGATGAAGAGCTGATCTGAGGTCCTGAGGCTTTGCGTTCTGTCCACGTACTTGCTCCCCTCAGGAACCTGACGATCAGGTCATGCTTTCCCAAAGACTTACCATCAACAGCATCGTGATGTGCGGCAATAACGGCAACATATACTTTAAGGGTGGAGGGAGACAGCCTTCGCTCCAGCCCTTCTTGCAGGAAGGAAAGCACGGCTCTGATCGAGCAAGATCGGGGGTTCTCCTTGTGAGAGGAGCACCAGTCAACGAACAGGTTCCACTTCAACGCATAGAGGCGCCTCGTAGAGGGGGCTCTAGCGGAAGTGATGGTGTCAACTACCGCAGGGGGTAGGTCACCTAGAACCTCCGCGTCCCGTCCAGGGACCAGACATGGAGTTTCCAGAGGTCTGGACGCGGGTGCCACAGGGTGCCCCGTCTCTGAGAGAGCAGGTCCTCTCTCAGAGGGATGGGCCAGGGAGGGGCTGTCGCGAGGAGCACTAGTTCCGGGAATCAGGTCCGGTTGGGCCAATACGGCACAACTAACAAGACCTGCTCCTCGTCCTCCCTGACTTTGCACAAGGTCTGTGCAAGAAGGCTCACTGGGGGAAACGCATACTTGCGAAGGCCCCGGGGCCAGCTGTGTGCCAGAGCATCCATGCCGAGGGTCCCCTCGGTCAGGGAATAGAACAACTGGCAGTGAGACGTGTCCGGGGCGGCAAACAGATCTACCTGTGTGGTCCCGAAGCGCCTGAAAATCAGCTGGACCACCTGGGGATGGAGTCGCCATTCTCCCGGTAGCACCTGCTGCCGTGAGAGCTCATCGGCTGCACGGTTGAGCAGGCCCGGAATGTAAACGGCACGAAGCGACCTCAGATGCTTCTGAATCCAGAGGAGGAGATGGCGGGCGAGTTATGACATGCGGCGGGAGCGTAGACCACCCTGGCGGTTGATGTACGCAACGGTCGCAGTGCTGTCCGTACGGACCAGTACGTGCTTGCCTAATAGCAGCGTTTTGAAACGGCTCAGAGCAAGACGTACTGCTAACAACTCGAGGCAGTTGATGTGCCAATGCAGTTGAGGCCCCGTCCACAGACCTGAAGCTGCATGCCCGTTGTACGTGGCCCCCCAGCCGGTGGCAGAGGCATCCGTGGAGACCACAGAGTGCCTGGACACTTGTTCCAGGGGAACACCTGCCCGCAGGAACGAAGGGTCCGACCACAAGCTGAGAGTTTGGCGACAGTGCGGAGTCACTTGGACCCGGCACGAGCCGCTCTGCCACGCCCATCTCGGGACTCGATCGTGGAGCCAGTGTTGGAGCGGCCTCATATGAAGCAATCCGAGCGGCGTAACCACGGCTGCAGATGCCATATGCCCCAGGAGCCTCTGAAAAAGTTTCAGTGGTGCCGCTGTTCTGCGTCTGAGCGTGCTCACGCAGTTCAACACTGACTGGACACGGGCCTCGGTGAGGCGCGCTGTCATGTTGATCGAATCCAACTCCATACCGAGAAAAGAGATCCTCTGCCCGGGGGTGAGTTTGCTCTTTTCCCAGTTTCCCCGAAGCCCTAGGTGGCTGAGGTGACTGAGCACCATGTCCCTGTGTTCGCACAACTACTCTCTCGACTGGGCCAGAATAAGCCAGTCGTCGAGGTAGTTGAGGATGCGAACACCATGCAAGCACATGGGAGCAATGGCCGCCTCCGCGACTTTCGTGAAGACGCGGGGCGAAAGGGCCAGCCCGAAGGGTAAGCCCTTGTACTGATATGCCCGCCCCTCGAACGCAAAGCGAAGAAACGGTCTGTGTCGAGGAAGAATCGAGACATGAAAGTACGCGTCCTTCAGGTCGATCGCTGCAAACCAATCTTAGGGACGGATGCATTTGAAAATGCGTTTCTGCGTAAGCATCTTGAATGGTAGCCTGTGAAGGGACCGGTTCAGGACACGCAGGTCCAAGATTGGTCGTAACCCACCACCTTTCTTGGGTACAATGAAGTACGGGCTGTAGAAGCCGGTCTTCATATCGGCTGGAGGGACCGGCTCGATCGCGTCCTTCGCCAGTAGGACTGCGATCTCTGCCCTGAGCACAGGGGCATTGTCCGCCAAAACACAGGTGAACAGAATGCCCTTGAAAGCAGGGGGATGCCGGGCGAACTGAATCGCATAGCTGAGTCTGATGGTACGGATGAGCCAGCGAGACAGGCTGGGAAGCGTTAACCAGGCTCCCAGAGACCGAGCAAGCGGGACCAACGGCACCACAGACGTACCCGGGGTGGGGCAGCGCGGCGGAATGCAGGGACCCAACTCGGACGGCACAGCAGCCCGAAGTGGGGTCTGAATGTGTGGTGCAGCACATACCTGCTTCCGTCGAAGGGCAGAGTGAGTGTGCGGAGGCGTTAGAGAGTCCGGAACACAGCCACTGCTGCTCGCTGGCGATGAAAGAGGGGCTCGGGAGTGACAAGGCATGGCGGCGTCGTCGACTGCCAAGCGCGCCCTCTTGGGGCCCAGAGGTTTCAGAAATTGCTCTTTTTTTGAAAATGTGGGTACCACTGACCCGTGGGTCAGTGGCGGAACAAAAAGAAAAGGAAACAAAAGATTCTCCACCCGGCCCTCCACCGGGGGAAGGAGTGGCGCCTTCGCCATCTCCTGAAGAGCAAGATGATCCACCTCTGGGCCGCCTGTCTCAGGGTCGTTTGCACCGTCGCTTGCCTCCTGGTTTGGCAGCTGCCTGGACGGGCGGGGTCGGCTTCCTACGCAACCCAACCTGAGAAAGAGGGGCATCCAGGAACCGATATTTATCGGTGTCCCTCATATCCGCCAGGTTGAGCCAAAGGTGGCGCTCCTGGACCACCAAGGTGGACACCGCCTGACCGACTGAACGTGCGGTTTCCTTCGTCGCCCGGAGGGCGAGGTCAGTTGCCACACGGAGCTCCCGGAGGAGCTCTGGGTCAGAACCACCCTCGTTCATGTCCATGAGCGCCTGGGCCTGGTGGACCTGCAAGAGCGCCATGGCATGGAGGGCGGAAGCAGCCTGTCCACAGGCCTTGTAAGCCTTCACCGTTAGAGCGGACGAAAACTTACAGGCCTTGGACGGGAGGCGTGGATTACCCCGCCAAGAGGAAGCGGACGCCGGACACAGTTGCATCGCGACGGCCCGCTCCACTGGGGGAATATCCACATACCCCTTAGCTGCCCCGCCGTTGAGGGTGGCGAGGGGGGAGGAGCCACTAGAACGGCTTCGGGCACTATACGGTGCCTTCCACGTCCTAGAAAGCTCCTCATGCACCTCCGGAAAGAAAGGTACCGGAGAAACCAATCATCCAACCGAGAAGGTTCGGGACGTGCTGGAGGGTTCCACGCAAGCCCAACCTTCTCGGCGGCCCGGGAAAGCATAGCCGCCCATTCTGGATTGGTCTCGGACAACGCTACACGCCCCGAAGGGGGCAACGCAGCCGAGTCGTCATCTCCAGAGGACTGAAGCTCCCCCTCCGATGCTGCGATCAACATCTGATCGACAGCTGGAGCCCCAACGGAAACGGTTGGTCGTTCCGGAGAAGGACCAAGACGTTCACTAAGGGGCCCCAATGGCAACAGCGCTTGTGAGGCGTGAGGGGCCCGCGGAGATTGACTCGGACCTCAGATCACCCTGGTCATGCACCGAAGTAGGTCTATTCTGCGGGGCAGAATAAACGCTAGATCGGGGCATAGGCGAGGGGACTGCACCTCCCTTGAGGTAAGCGAGTCTCGATCTAAGCGCTGAGATAGCACGTGATGCGCGGGGGCACGTGATGCGATTCACACATGCCAACGTTCATTGGCTCGTTCTGTAGACACTCGAAGTTGATAGGGCTTCCTGAAGTGATCCCAATTACGTCGTCACGTCGACGTTACATCGAACGTGAGCGACTGAAAGGGAACTGATATATTGTCACATTATGAACATCTCTATCCACCAAATGGAAACAAAATAAAACCAAAATGAATAAGCAGCTTGGATATTCGTTCTCTACATGGGCAGAAATAAAAAGCCCCTTTCCGCTGATTGGTCAACCAAAAAGCTGTCATCAGTTCTTATTCGGCTCCGCGCAACAGAATAAATTATTTGATGGAAAGCGATCAAAGAACATTCCCTTTACAATCGCTGGAACTGTCAATCAAACAGCACAAGTGTTCTGGATTCTCTGCAAAATGTCTCAGTTACGAATGTATCCCTTATTCCCTGAAGGAGGGAACGGAGACGTAGTCGACGTGTTGACTGATTGGGATCACGCCAGGGAGCCTGTCATCTTCGAGTACTGTAAAAACGAGCCAAAGAACATTGACGTGCGTGAATCGCATCACACACCCCGCCCGCAGCGCCGGTATAAATGGATGGAAGTGGATGCACGCACAAGTTGTTTTCCGCTAAGGAGCCAAGCGGAAGCCAATAACGGGGGAGACCAACCGGTCAGTGACAGCAGAGCAGGCTCTGCCAGGGGAAGACACGGGCTCGCTGCAGGGAGTCAACCCGTGGAAAATACACATATGGGATCACCGTAGGGATCACAACATATGGACCCCACCTAACACAAGTTACACAAGCATACAAGTGATAGGTCTTGTATCGGACGCACCGCCACGTCCAACACCGACAGGATGGGGGGGAACTCAACAGCGTTCGGAAGAGGGAACTCAAAAGGGAACAAAAAGGCACACTTATCCAGTCCATAAGAAGGGAATGGTGCACGATTCGTTGACCGAAAATGTGTGCAGGTCCCCTACCTTCTTAATAGAGCAAGCAAGTAGAATAACTGTTTCTTTAAAAACAGATTTTTAACTGAACTACCTGTAGTACTCAAGGGAGGTCTCAGAGTGCAGTAGCACTGGAGATAGGTCCCAAGAAGGTATAGAGGGGGCGCAAGGAAGATTTCATCTCCTTGCACCACTGCAGGAACCTGACGTTCAAGTTGTGCTTCCTATATCTCAACTGCATCCTGATGTGCTTTAAGGGCAACATCATTTTGAGGGTTGAGTGGAACAGCCACACTCCGACCCCTCTTCTGCAGGAAGAAACACAGAAGTGATCAAACACTCTCGGGGGTCCTCTATTGAGAAGAACACCAACAACGAACAGGTTCTACTTCAGATCGTAAGCAAGTCTCATTCTTTTTAGAGGGAGCTCTTGCAGAAGTAATAGTATCTAAGCTCTTTCAGAGGTAGATAGCTGAACCACCACAACAGAACCTGGATTTCTCTGGTTCGGTGTCGGTGCCAATGGTGCCCCATCCCTGAGAAGTCTCAGAGGATTGATTCAGGAAGGCAAAGTGTTTCAACTGTTGGGCAAATTTCTCTTCGGAAATGGGGGAGTCCAGGAACTGAACCTTGTCCGCTTCCCTCATATACGCCAGGTTGAGCCAGTGATGGCACCGTTGGACCACTAACGTGGACATTGCCAGACCGATCGTGTGGGCTGCAAACTTCGTACCCCGGAGGGCAAGGTCGGTTGCAGTGCGGAGCTCACCCATGAGCTCACGGTCTGAGCTACCCTCGTGCATATCCATAAGTGCTTGAGACCGGTGGACCTGAAGCAACGCCATAACATGCAGTGAAGATGCAGCTTGCCCACAGGCTTTGTAAGCTTTGCCCGTAAAGACTCCACTGGAGGGATAGCCTCATAACCCTTAGCCAAACCTCCATCAAGGGTAGTGAGGGAGGAGGAACTACTAAGGTGGTTTCTGGCAGAGAAAGGTGCCATCCACGACCTAGTAAGCTCCTCATGCACTTCAGGGAAGAAAGGTACTGGTTCTCAGTCTGGCCCACCACGAGAAACCAATCATCCAACCGAGACGGTTCGGGCCAGGGTGGAGAATTCCAGATGAGCCCTACCGCCTCGGCAGCCCTTTTCAGTATAGTTGCCCAGAGGGGGGCAACGGAGCCGAGTCGTCATCTCCAGAGCACAGCTCTCCCTCCGATGTTGTGATGGACATCCTGTCCTCTGGCGGGGCCCCGAATGAAATGGCTGGTCGGTCCACTACAGTGGAACCAGCACGTTCCTCGGGGAGCTCCACCGGCTGCGGTGTAAGAGAGGAGGGAGGGATCCATGGGGCTTTGCTGGGCGGATTTCCCCTCACCGTGATCCTCAGATCACCCAAACCATGTGACATGGTCCCCTGGGAAGTTGACCCAGAGGGCGCTCTAGAGCGGGGCATAGGCGTGGGAACTCCACCTTTGCGTTTAACGAAGACGAGTCTCGATCTTAACACCGAGATGATCATATTCCCACAGTGAGAACATGAATCATCAACGAAAGCTGCTTCAGCATGCTGTAAGCCCAAACACGTGATGCATCTATCGTGACCATCAGAGGGGAACAGAGCCCTACCGCACCCAGAAATGCACGGATGGAATGGCATCTTGAAAAAGACGCAAACACACCCGTGTTGCTCTGTCAGGAAATGGGACCCATCACCAGTGCTGGAGCACACAGGGGAACAACCACGGCAACACTTTTCAGTGAAGCACTCTCTATTTCCGCCCTTAACCGGCCGTCAACAAAACACTCTTTAAGAAATGCTGTTAAAACAGCAGTTGACAGCTTCCGTAGCTCGCGATCACCGCTGCAATTGCTGTAAACACCAGCACTGGGAGAGTCTTCCAGAAGAACACCGATACACTCGCTATTTGTGAAACAACACTCTTCAGAGACATCAGTAAACTGATCGGCTCTGAAGCGAAAGACAACTGGTGCGTGCATCCACTTCCGTATTTATATCCGCTCTGCATGAATCGCATCACATGCGATTCACGCACGCCAATGTCCATTGGCTCGTTTTTACAATACTCGAAGATGACAGGCTCATTAGTGATCCCAATTAGTCGACACGTTGACTACGTCTGTGATCAGCTACAATGTTCATCCACCTCAACCTTTTATGCCACTATCTAAATATAATGCTATAGATCTATATATAATGCTATAATCAACACTTTTCACGATTAGTAAACCTTGAGAACTGTAATAGTAAAAGTGGGCTAAAAGTCTTCGACAGAAATCCACATGTAATACATAGCTATTTCATATGCAAAGATGTTAGCCAATCACAGCAGTGGGCGTTTACACTGAAGTCTCACAGCAGACATGCCCCTTCAAACATAGAAGTCAAATCAGAGGGCTAAAATCAGGGTATGAAAAAATGCCTTTTATTTCTAAATTATGCCAATTTTTTATGTAAAAATCATAACGTTATAAGTGCATTCCAGGAAACATTATAAAATAATACAATAATGCAGTTCATGACCCCTTTAATAAGAAATGTAATATGGTTATATTTAGGGATGTGCGATATGACGATTTTTGATCGTGGACGATTAAATTGTCTCCACGATCTGCTTTTGAAGAAATATCGTAGTATCGTGCATTCTATCAGTTGCTGTTCTGTCGCCTCTGTCCCAACATCCTGAACAACGCGACGTATATTCACATTAGGGCTGGGCGATATGGCCCAAAAAAAAATCACGATTTCTTTTTTTATATCAGTCGATATCGATAATTATCACGATAAAAGTCAAATCTTTATTTCTTTCAAGTTTATAGGCAGATTTTTGCTTCTAAGTTAAAGTTGTAGAAACCAGAGCGTTAACTGTGGTTTTAAACTACTCTTTATTGTCAGAACATATCATGACAAACACTTGCCAAACAGGTGAACATTTCACAAATCTGAGGTAGAACATTCAAACATTTGTCATTTTTCCTTAACAAAATAAATATATTTATTGGACAATCTCTTAGTTTCTGCATGTGCAATTTTTTTTTTTTTTTTGTAAAATGTAATATTCTGACTGTTTGGGTTTTATTAAACTTAACCATTGGTCATCCAGTATCATGCATTTAGATCATGACAACCACAGATGAAACCAGGCATAGCCTCTCACTATCATGGCAAAATGATGTAGCCTAACTTTATGGTTTCTATGGTAGCCTATTTGTATGAAAAACAGTAGCCTAAATACATAATTAAATACTGTAATTATATTCCATTAGTTTAAATCACTGAGACATTTAAATCACTGAGACATTTGTGTTCCTCGCTGGATTCAAGCGCTTCTCACTGGATTTCGTGACCGAGAGACCGATCAGAGTAAACGCATCTGCTCTAGTGAGCTCGCGCTCGCATAGACATATAAACGCGCTCACGCTGCCGTTTGGACTTTGAGCCGAGCGGATAAATGGTCCGTGTGGCGCGCGGTTCAAATGATTTCCGTTCCGCTTTTGCCGCATAAACATTATTGAACATTTATCAACCTCTTGATATCGCTTTATCGAGAAAAATTATATCGCGATAATTATCGTTATCGTTTTATCGCCCAGCCCTAATTCACATAAAATGTTAACGCAGCGGAACGGGACACTGCAGTTCACAAAAGTTCATAATTTACATGTGCTTTAATGCCTTGTCGGTTAAACATTTAATTTGCGTGCTGATGCGCTGTTCTAACATGTGCGATTCTCAGCGCGTACATGTGAAGCTCACATGCACTAAAAGCCTGTCTACCAGCGCCTGGATGCTGGACTAAGTTATCTTTCGAGTCTTATTGTGCTAATAGGCCTACTGTTAAATACATACAAGGTTTACATAAACAAAGTTGGTAATGTCTAAAGTGAAAGCAAACTTGAGAAAATTGAGAGAAAATCTTCTTGTCAAATGTGTCTAGAAAATTGAAAATAGACACAGCTCTTAAAGATACAGTAGTAATAGTAAACATGCTGCCACTTGTCCTTAAAGGGATAGTTCACCCAAAAATAAAAATTATCTCATTATTTACGCACTCTAATGTTGTTCCAAACCTGTATTCATTTCCTTCTAATATTTTCTAATATTAATATTTGGAAGAATGTGGCTATCCAAACAGTAGCTGGTCCCCATTGACTTCCATAGAAGAAAAATATACTATGGTTGTCACTGGGGTACATCAACTGTTTGGTTACCCACATTCTTCCAAATAACTTTTATTTTCAACAGAAGAAAGAAACTTATTCGAGTTTAAAACAACTTGAGAGAGTAAATTATGACAATTAGAATTTTTATAAAGAACTATCCCTTTAATGTTAATAAAACAACAAAATGCAAAGAGAAAATCACTCACTGCTCTTGACTGATAACTTTTAATAGTAGCTTTAATAAGTATCAATGTATAATTTATACAGTGAAGTCTTGTTTTATTTTCATATTTGTTATGTTATGATTTGTATTAATTTAATTACTTTCTTCAATGCTACTGTTAAATACACCTACTGTAGCTGAAAACATAAAGCACTGTTTATTTGTATATTAAGTTGTGTATGTGTAATGTGTATCTTTGATCTTAATATTTAATAACCAAGAAAATAATGACAAATATTTTTATCTTCGCCCCTGTCTGCCATTCTTTTTTATTTTATATTTTGTTACCTAAGGCTTTGTTTTTAAAATATGGACATTAGTTTGGCTGTAATGCTCAGTCACAAAATAGTAAAACCAACATAAAAAAGAATCGTGATAAAATCGTGAATCGTGATTTTCCTGAAAAAAATCGTGATATGATATTTTTGCCATATCGCCCACCCCTAGTTATATTACGTTTACTTTTTTATTTATTTAACCATTATCAAGAGTTACACTGTAACACAATGTCAGCATGAACAATAATTAGAAATTAAAGGTGCTATAAGCGATCTCGGTTGGCGTAACCTCTTGTTGATGTTTGAATTATTATCAAACAAAACGGAGGCTAGCTAGACCCTCCCTCCTCCTCATCCGCGCACTAACCCCCCGATCCCCACCCCCACATCATTCTTGTCGGTTATTGGCTGGAACAGTTTGTTATGTTTCGTGCTGCTGGTCGCTTGTTGCTCAGTTTGTTTTTGCTGCAGTTTGTGGAGCGTGGGCTGTCTGCAGAGACCGTGTTTTTTTACAGTGTGTTCAGGGGACATGCAGCTAGCGGATAGTGAGGACATGTTTGCGGTATGTGAAAAAAAATGTTTTGGCCTAAAAAACGTGTGAGATCGCTTATAGCACCTTTAAGATGAAAGTAAAAAAGCAGAATTTTACCTTTGCTAAATAATATATCTGTCAACTGAATGAATGTATGTTTGAAAATGTATGTCAATGCATGTCATGCAGTTTCTTATGACCTTTGTGTAGAAAAGCGCATTCATCATCTGGCGCATGCGCACGCAGCGACTGGCAGTGAATGAGTGTTCGGCGTCCTCGTGTATGTTTGATGACGTTTCTTTTGTTTTAGTGTCTTAAAAGTTTTTATCCGTTTTTATGTTTCTACTGAAGGAGTGCTCTTAAAGTTTTACATTTAGTCGAAATGGATGCTTTTTATCTTTTTGCGTTATGGCTTGTGATGTACTGGATGGCCGCCGGTAAAACTTGTGGGGCTTTATGCCAAGGGAGGACAACACATACGAGAGAGACATTGTTGCAGCTCAAGAACAGTAACCCAGCTCGGGAAAATTTTATGTTGAATGTACCAAATTCGATTCGAAGGGATTACCAGGAAGCAAGGGACACGGTAAAGAAAAGGAAAAGGGGCAAACGAGGCGGCGTAAAAACTCGCCTAAAGAAACAGCGTTTCAACCGGGCTCCATTGCCTTCGATGATTATGGGAAATGTACAATCACTGAGGAACAAAGTGGATGAGCTTCAAGGAAATGTCCGCTACCAAAAGGATTTTATGAACTGTTGTATTATGGCATTTACTGAAACATGGCTCACAGAGTGTGACCGGGACGTCGATTTGTGTATGGATGGATTCGGAGCCCCTTTTCGTTTGGATCGACTATCAAAGGTGACGGGGAAAACCCAAGGAGGAGGGGTATGTTTGTATGTCAACAAGCGATATTGCTCATGTGTTACTGTCAGAGAGCGTATTTGTACGCCTGATATAGAACTTTTATCGGTGTCCCTGAGACCGTTTTATCTACCTCGAGAGTTCCCTCAGATTTTTATTACAACAGTTTACATTCACCCGAAGGCGAACTCCGCGTCGGCTACTAGTACAGTATTTGATGTTGAAATAGTATATATATTAAGGCAACTCTGACTTCCTTTTTAAAAAATTAATTTAAAAAGTTAATTCATTTTATCTTCCTCAAACTCACGCAATTGTTTCATTTTCAAAAGATGTCTACAAAATAATCAGTTCACACAGAAACCATGGTCTCCTTCGTATTCACTAGGTTTATAGAGCAGCAAAGGAAACCATTCCACAATGTGCATGTTTTGAAAACATTTTCTATGCTACTAGTTTCAAGTATTTAGAATAACCTAAATAACTGCATCAAGCAGAGGGGCGTGTTTTACTAATAATTTGTTTATTTATGCACAAGGCACTACATCATTTTAATTATTTTGGTGTTATCAGAATACATAACACTTTAAAATCAACACAAATATTCACTCTAAACTGAAGAGGGCTGTTGCTGCTATTTTGTTATATATAGTAAAATCTGCTCATTTATTAATTACTCATAAATAAAAAGTTAATTTATAAATATTGTTATTATGTTTAATGTTAACTTATTTCTACTCAGTTTTATTTATTAATGTACCATATGCAGTTACTCAGATTTACTACATTTTTTAGAGTGTATCCTCCATCTGTTTGCATCTGTAGATTTCTTCTAAATTTCAGGGGGAAAGAATCTTGATGTTGTAAGTCATTAACTGAGGACGTTCTGTATGCAAATTAGGCGTCAACTAGTTAAAATGCGCAGATTTGCATCTAATTGACAGGGCAATGCAGGTAAATAGGATAAACAAAATAACTAAAGCATATCACCTGTATGCTTATTTTATTAACTTATTTTATTACATGGCTTGGTTGAATTCCAATGTAGAATGCGGTGTGTTATTTCTTAACAGACCGTTGCCATGAAAAACAGAGCATTACTATGGACTCACTGGATTCTAACCGTAGAGACGGAGCGTACTATTTTCTTTAGCGGAAGCAATACAATCGGGTTTAAATCAGAGAGGGAGCGCTTCAGAACTCCTGACCTGATATTTAGATATACTATTCTTCAATAAATATATTTGTTTGACAGGGAAGCTGTGCGCAAACAGGAATATATATTATTTTTCAAAAATGAAAAAAAAGCACCCCAGAAAAAAGGGCACTTTCTCTCCAGGAATAAAAAGGGCAGGTGCTCAAGCCCCCTTTGATGTCTATGTGTGCACGTGCCTGGTCAAAACAAACAAATCAGCTGCATTTAACCAAACAAATAAGTGTTAGAATAACAAATAAGCAGTGGGCAGGTAAAACTGGCATGGAACATTTATGCATGTGCATGTGCTGAACAACATTCAAATACATTTTTCCTCTTTGGTCTGCCAAATCTTTTCAACAGACACAAAGAAAGTAGACACACTAGTGTCCACCTGTAAACCCTTTGGAACATATTTTGCAAAGTATACTTTTATACCCTTTTCAAAAGTGTTTGGACAGATTCTCTCAGTCATACTCTGAGTTGCGGAAATGAAAACAGATCTAGTAAAGCATATCTTGAATAGCATCCAAACAAACTGAAAAGCATTTGCCTTTGGGCTGGGCCGTAGCTAATGAGGTGAAAAGTGTGAGCGATTGCAAGGTGCAGGCAGGATTGATGTAGGATCTAACATCATACATTAAATTTGTTATATATCGCAATGAAAATAAGAAGACAAATACTCTACAATACACTGTGTCTTCTTACACATTTCTATCATGGGCAGCATAACATTTTCAGCAATTTGAACTACTGTAGCTCTTATGAGTGATCGGACCAGATGGGCTAACCTTAACCCCTGACGTGCATCAATGAACCTTGACCAATGACCCTAGCGCCAGTTCAGTGGTTGTCCTTCCTTGCACCACTTTTGGTAAGTAGCATCCACTGCATACTGGGAACACCCCACACAACTTGGGGATGCTCTGGCCCAGTCATCTAGCCATCACTATTTGGCCCTTGTCCGAGTCACTCAGATCTTTTTTGCTTGCCCCTTTTTCCTGCTTCCAACATATGGAATTCAAGAACTGACTGTTCACTTAATGCCTAATACACTTAATGCCTAAACACCCTGGACAGATGTCATTGTTATAACCTGATAATGTGCGGTTTTGTAAAAATGTGTGTTTTGCATTCAAATACTGAAAAATGGCCTCACATACAGTAACCTACAGTATTGTATGTGAGACCATTTTCATGGGAGATACTGTAAACTAGATTTTTTTTAACTCTTAGGGAGTGCTAAAGAAGATACCTCAACCTCATAGAACTGGGTTTTCATATCCTATTTACTACTCGCATTGGAGCCAAGCAATCATTGGATAGTCTGAAAATTATTTGAAATAGTTTTTAAATGCACTAAGAGAATGCTACTAATAAATATCAATTATTTACCATGCACATACTGTATGTTTGCATGTATTACTTAGTTTTAGACGATTAGGTGAGGATTTTGTTTACAAATGAACTGTGATTGAATGTAAATGTGTATTTGGAGTGATGTACATTCCGTACATCACAGCTGACGTAACAAAACCAAATTATTGGTAACCAAAGTTACCAACAACATATCAAGCAAAGCATCAGTCTGTCTGAGAGTATTGGCCCTCAATTTGCTGTTGAATATTTAATCAGTGAAAATTATCTTTGCTATTATTATTATTATTAATAATACTAATTCTAATAAAATAATTACTGTATTCTTTAATGTCCAACACCACTTGTTATACTCAAGATGGCTTTGTGGATGTCGCACTGCAAAGTCACAGTGACAGCAGCATAATACAAACAAATAAAGAAACAGCAGTCGATTAACATCCTAAATCATTCAAAACATTTTCTATTGTCAGAGCGCAACTCACTTACTTGAAGGGTCAGGCTGTTGAAGTTCACTCAAACCATCAACACAAATGATCCCTCACGCCGGCAGAAGTTTAATAATGTCCAGTTTACACAGAATTTATCTTTGCGCACTGCTTAAAGTTGACATGAAATGGAAGTTGTGATAGTCTTTTCTTCCCTATTGTGATATCCAAGTGAAACGGCTTCTTGAAAAAAAAAAAAAAAAAATGTAGGAAGGACTCAATGCACCTGTTCATAGTAGATTGATAGACAACAAACAGCCTCAGAGGTTGTGTTGATCGCATTTAACTTCTGTTGATCAACTATTCATTCTGAAATTTGGGAAATATTAAGCATTTTATTTCGTTTTGCATGCATTTTGAAAGAAGTAGCTGTGTGCTTGAACTGGCACCTCCACAAGTTTGTGCCTAATGATCAAAATATCCACAAGTTGAGAGTTCTAATAAAACATATTTTGAACTTTTTGTATTTCAAATGAACATGGTTATATTATTAGGAAATCACCTAATAATATTACTGTCAACTAGATAGACCACATTATAATCAATGGCACATGGCAGAGGTCGTGGTGCCAATGTCAACAGTGACCACTACCTTCTTATTGTCCCCATCGAACTTAGACTGTGGAAAGCTGCCAAAGAGAAACAACTCAGAAGATGTCTCAGATTATGACTGTAACCATGGTTTCCTGAAAGGGAAGAAGATGCTGCATTGAAGACGCTGTGGGAATGCCTCTGCATGATTGCATGGTGAAGCATGTGTGACAGAATGGTGTGACAGAACATCATAGGCGGGTGACGTCATGACCAGGAAACTATAAAGCACTATAAACCTGAGACGCTCTCTTTCAACATTTATACCCATGCCACCTTAACCCTCTGGTTCTCTTTGGTCATTTCTAACCGGAAAATTTTCTGTTTTGAATTTCTAAAAATCACAGCTTCATTGGAATGGTACGAAACTTAGTGACTTTTATGGCATTTGGAATGTGAACATACAAATAAAATGAGGCATGATTCGAGCAGGCGGTCGTAAAATAGTCACACTTGTGTTCTTCAGTCAAAAATGACCGACCATAGGAAATTAATGTGAAATTGACAAAAATTCAGAGAATGAATTGGATTCAGAGAATTGTTGTGTGTACAATCTACAAATCTGCAACGATGCAGAAAAAAGTGATCAGCAATGAAGGGGTGAAACTCTAAAACAGGGGTTGGCAATAGGCGGCCCACGGGCCAAAACTGGCCCGCCAGCAATATTTTCTGGCCCGCCGAATTATTTTGGAAGTCCTTTTTTTTCCTTTTTTTTTTAAAGGAGCTGTATGTAAGAAATGTATTTCAATTAATCATAAAATGGCCCTGATATGTCACTAGACATTAAGAAATCATGTTCATTTCAAATACTTGTATCACTGACAACAGTAGTCCGGCCAAGATATTGTCATTTAAAAGTTGCAGCCCTCAACTGATGTTGATGTTGTCATCTTGTGTTTTGGCCTGAAGCGCCACCCTCCACCTATCTACCAATCACGAAGTCAGTAGTGTTTCAGCATCCGGGTTGCCAGCTCTGCTCTAGTTACCACAGCTACGTAGCAGCCTACTTTCCTGCTGGATCCTGCAGCCTATCTGGCAACCTCGAGTCAGGAGGGAGGGGGAGGGGATACACTGCTCTACAGTAATTTGAAAGTGATTGCAGTACCAGTTTTGGCCACAATCTTACATACGGCTCCTTTAATCAGCCTATATTTATTTTACAATAACGGTTTACAAAAAGGCCCCACGTATCATTCGTTCAATCGTTGTTTTTTTTGTTTTTTTATTAAAACCAAAAATAAAAAAATGAAAACAACAACTTGTTTTTCCATTATTTATTTCCTGAACTAAAATGAAAAAAACGAATAACGACTCGTTTTCCGATTTTCTGATTGTGCGCTCAGATCAAAAATAGAAAAAATTAATAACAGGTTTAGATTAATTTTAATGTTGAATTTTAATTTAACACTTAGCAGACATATACCAATTAAATCATTTTAAACAGATCAAGTACTATTGTGGTAACAGATTACAGCCATTTTAATAAGGGTGTGAATAGCAATCATGCTCTCCTGTAAGTCTCATTCGCTTACAGTCCGATTTTTTTTACTTTTTTTCATTATTATTTATTCGGGTATAACACACTGATAAATAATATGTACTACCTGATAAAAAATATTTGCACTAAATGCTGCACAAAACTCTTGCCGCGCCGCGCGCCTACATCTGACAATTTTGGGTTCAAACACGCGCTGCACACCACACATAGGCTACTTAACAGTGTTAAATTTGAAAAAATACTGTTCGATAGAACTGCTTTGTTACCACAGTTATCTGCGTGCTTCCTGCGATGAAGTTCCACATTTGCGGCTATCCAACACGAAAATGCATGCAGCAAAGCCTTTAAAAATATTTTCTTCAGATAGCCTAACTCCAAATTTCTCCCACACACTGGACTTGATTTTTGATGACTATTGTCGACAACTTTACAATCTCCACTAGCTATTCTTTTCTTCAACTCCTCACCATCCATCTCAACAAGTGCAGATCGCGTGCGCGGTTATGATAATTTTTTTTTGTTAACAACTGTTTATTAAGTTTTCTTTTTTAAAGTCAAGAAAAACAAAAAATACAACGCAAAAATCTAGAACCCATCCCATCCCACCCCTGGTAGACTTCAAGAAAATACAAATCAAATACAAACATAGAATGTAGACCCAAAAAACAATAATAATAATAATAATAAAAAAAGAAAAAAAATTATAATAAAAAAATATATAATAATAAAATAAAAAGAGAAAAAAAAAAAGAAAAAAAAAAATTACATAGATGTTAAAAAAGTTGACACAATATCAAAAGCAGCATGCCATAAATTCACAGTCTTAACATTGGATCCATGCATACGAGAGGTTGAGAGTTTCATTGATATAATGTCCAGCCAAGATACCGTCCATGTTCTTCTGTCCATTGTGTGAGGAGGATTCCAGCGGTTAACTAACTTTTTTTTTGCCGCTGTGAGAGCGGTTAACAGTAAATATCTTTGTTGAATGGATAAGGTAAGGTCCCTAAAATCGTTCAAGAAAAAACTATGTGGGGTCAAAGAAATATCAGTGTCCAAGAAATATGATAAGTCCTGTGAGAGTTGGGTCCAAAAAGGTGAGAGAGAGGGACAGTCCCAAAAGAAGTGCAAGTACGTGCCTAGAGATCCTTGAGAACAAAGATTACACTTGGGAGAGGAGGATAGATTCACATAGAAACGTTTCATAGGAGTCAAGTAAACCCTATGTAGTAATTTCCAGTGTATCATTTGATGATTGGGGTTCCTTGAAGACAGCTTAAACATCCTCCATACTTGATCCGAAAATAAAACATGCACATCTTCATTAAGATCCTTGGCTCAAACAGTTGTAATAGATAAGGGTTTGTATGAATGCTCAAGAAGATACTGATAAATAACCGAAACAGAAGAGGGAGATCTCTCAGAAGGAAGGATTAATTTGCGCAGTGGGTGAATAGGTAAATGGGAGTCCCAAGGACCGATCTTATTCACAAATACATATAAAAAGATGTACCTTGTAGATTATATTGAGCTTTAATGTTCTGAAATGATTTTAGACCCATGTCGTCATAGATCTCTCCCAAAGTGTTTACTTTTTTTGTCGTCCATTGTGGACAATGAAAAGGGGCCTTGCCAGACAAAAGATTGTTATTATGGAAAATAGGTGAATGCCTATGCCAGATTGTAACTTGGTGTGTTTGCTTTTCGACTTCCCTCCAAGTGGAGAGAAGATGAGTTACAATAGGACCAAACTGCGATTTACACTGCTTCAGTGGAACCCCGGAAAAAACAAGATGCTTCAGTTCATAGGGATAAACTATAGATTCCTCAATTGCTCTCCATGACACAGAAGCATCAGGGTCAAACCAGACTGATAAAGGGCGGAGGGTAAAGGCTTGAGCATAACGTCTAAAATTAGGGAAAGACAGACCTCCATGTAATCTTCCACGCTGTAAGGTAGTCAGCTTGATTCGAGGACGTTTCCCATCCCATATATAACGAGAAACGCATGCATCGAGTTTATTCCAGAAGCCAGCAGGTGGAGAAAGAGGAATCATAGATGAAAAGAAATTAATATGTGCAAGAACATTCATTTTAATTACAGATATACGAGCGTGAAAAGAAGTAGGGAGATGAGACCAATTTTCCAAGTCTGAGGATATTTTTGCTAAAATACTATTCAGGTTTTTCGAGATAATATCCTGCAGGGAAGGAAAGATATCTATCCCCAGGTACTTAAAGGATTGAACCACTGGAGTAGATATGGATAGGGGTGTGGACTCAATTTTAAAGTTAAGGGGAAGTAAACATGACTTGCTCCAATTAATTTTAAACCCAGAGAGGGATCCAAAATTGTCAAATAAATTCAATACCTGAGGGATAGAATGTGACGGTTTCTCCAAAAACAATAAGATGTCATCAGCAAACCATGAAATATGATGGTGTGTGTTCCTTATAATTATTGGGGAGATAATTTCAGATTGTCGGAGTTATGATGAATTTTTAAAAGTGAAAGTAACCTAGGTAACGTTATAGATGCTGGGAGGGTGTGGTGCGTGGGCACAAATAAACTGATTGAAATACAGGCATATTTTTGTAGATGTGTTCATAAAAATCTGCATATATTTTACCGTTTGAATGTGATTGTTTTAAACGCGTGTTTCCCCCGTGTCCGACCCGACCCGCACCCGTATCCGACACAGTTGGATATTTTTCACCCGTTTGAGCAAAATTTGCGAGAACCATCAGGCTCGGCTATGCGATTCAGTTCGCACAGTCTGCTCCCCGCTTCCGAGGAGTCCTATACCATGGTGGGTGGCAATGCCCCTGTCATGCGTGTGGAGGTCGCCACCCTACTGGAAAAAGGTGCGATCGAGGTCGTCCCTCCAGCTGAAATTAAGTCCAGCTTCTACAGCCCCTACTTCATTGTACCCAAAAAAAATGGTGGGTTACGGCCAATCCTGGACCTGCGCGTCTTGAACCGAACCCTTCACAGGCTTTCAAATGTGTTTGTCCTCTGGATTGGTTTGCAGCTCAGTCTTTGCCAGGTTGAGCTGCAGGTGATGTTCCTTCATCCATGTTGAGATGTCCGCCAGATGTGTCCCAGTGATGTGGTGTAGATGGAGAAGAGGAGGGGTCCAAGAACTGAACCCTGAGCTTCAGCCCCCCTAAACTTCTGCCCAGCCCCCCTAAAAAATATTTGATTAATACATTTTTGATCGCTTCAGTCCCCTTTAAAAAAACTCATTTGAAACGGCGGTAAGCTACGTCAAGTTTCGGCTCCTCCCCTTATCTGAGTCTGCTTGGATTTAGCGCATTTATCAATCTGCAGGGGCGCCCAGCAGAACGAACATCAGAGAGTACAAGGTGTGTCGTGAGTGCATTTATTGATAGATTGCTATGATATTACATCTGCATCGATGCAGTTCTTTGTCATAAATGCATTGCAGTTTACATAATGTAATGTTACTGGAGCATTGGGAGTGAAGGGTTACAAATTTTAAGAATCTATTTCAGATATGCTTCCTTACAGAACATCACGGTAAAGAATATTGTATTTAGCGTTTAAGGTTGAGATAATGATTCTGCTCAGCAAAGATGCAATTCCTGTTTTCTCCTTATTGTCTTTAATGGCTCTTGGAGTCCCAGTTTCACTCAGAGCCACAGCCCAGACATTGAATCGTTGGGCTGATTGGATTAGCACATATGCGTTTGAATGGTTATGCTGATTGGATTGAGACTGTTAACACGCTGGAGTCAGGCAAGTTCCTTAGCCTGTATACTTAATTTGCATGCTTTGTTCAACCTCAATGTAAATCCCTCCCCCTAAATGTCTATAAATTTGCAAGGCAACTGTCTTGAGTTAGACTTGGAAGAAAACTACAGACTTGGAAGAAAACTACAGACTTGGAAGAACACTACAGACGACACACAGCGAAGATCCCAATAAATCACTTCTGCTTATCCCAACGTCTCCTGGTCTTGCATTGATGAAAGAAAACTTTCCAACAGGAGCAACACAGCACGGTTCGGTTTCTCATTTAAAGCTACACTGTGTGATAATTTCCCCCATCTAGCGGTGAAATTGTATATGACTACCCAGTGAATATTAGTTTCTGTTCCTTTCAATTTCAAGGGCGTTTTAACTCCTACGATGGCCGTATTATTCCAAGATTAACATGGCTTCCAGTTCGACTTCGTCCAATTGCGCCTTTAAAACTATCACCTGTGAGCCGTCGCAGCACAGATTTATGTTACAAGGTAAACAATACTTTTTCACCATTGACGTGAGGAAAAGTAACGCAAGTTATACTAGAGGTCGTTCTGGCGTTATGCACAACCATGCTATGGTTAGATAAGCAACTATAAAACTTTGAATTTACACAAATAGGCTGGATTACCTGCCGAGAAGAAAGCAGGCAACTTCGGCGTCCGTTTTAAAATCTTTGCTCCTCATGAGCTCTTTCCATCTGGGAAAAGTTACTCCAATATTGACTTTGGTCTTGCTGATTTGCCTGTCGCGTTGACGCGTTTAATTCTCTCTTTCGCTTCCTTGGCGACTCTGCTACATGTCCTCGAAAATAGCCGTGATCCTCCATCAGCAGTCAAGTCTTTCAAATCTGCCGGCAGTCGCGAGTAATCTCCCCCTCGCATTCGTCTCTGTGTCACTGAGTGTAAAGCGCGAAAGGCGAAGCTTGAATTTACAGGTATGTCCCTCTTTGGCTAATGTAGTTTCAAGATGGAGGGGCAACATGGCGACCGGCATTCGAACCCCTCACCCGTATGTACTTTCAATGGCAGATTATAAACTTACGAGAATACTTTATTACTTGAAAGAAGTAAATATACATTAATGAGCACATATATTTTTGAAAGAACTAAGTGTTTTTTGCTAAGAATCGACAAAAAAAATTACACAGTGTAGCTTTAATACCAATACGTTTCGCTGCGTTCACCTTCAGCCCTTATTACAGTGTGATAGTTGTTTTTTCTTCCAACAAAAATGAAGCGATTAACACCCATGAAAAACGATCATGATTTATTTTAATTTACTTTTTAAAATTTAAAACATATTATTATGTATTTCGGCATTACATTATGCAGCCATGCACAGAAATGATTAAAGACACACATCATTGTCTGAAAGCACTAGATGACCCAGAGAGAGAAACATCATGTGGAGTTATTTTGTTTTGTATTAATAAATATAGTTTTGTATTAAGTAATAATGAATCAGGAGGAGTGTATCATGATACATATATTAGAGTAAGAGTAGAGTAAAGGGATTTGTGATTTTCTTTTAAGTACTTGATTTATAGAAGTGGCAAATTGATAATTCATGTTGTTATTTTTAATAAATAGAAATAAATATAGAACAGATTAATCATATTGCCAATAGACAATTACATTAATACACGTTTTGTCTATATTCTTAATGAATATTAGCTGGTTAGTTAAATGATTTGAAATTAAATAAAATTTCAAGGGGTGACTTGATGAATAACCAACCGTATTGTTGATTATAAAGGCTAAAAAGCTTAAAAAATTAAATAATTTATATTTCATTGTAGATGGATATACAACATTTTTTCTTGTCGTGTGGCAAGAGCAAGATAAAAACAGAGAAAAAGAGTGTGATGCTGATGAGGTGAGAAAAAAAACAGCTGCCCGCACATGGTTTTAAAGCTATTGTTATCCAATTTTTTTGGCCTTCAAAACATCTTAAAATGCACATATGTAGATCAGAGAAATCAATTTTCTCGGGGGAGCATGCCCCCGAACCCCCCTAAATACCTCACATTCGGTACCTCAGTGATTATAAAACCGTGGAAATAATTCACAAATGAGAAGAATCGAAACTACTGTTGGACTTAAGTGTAATAAAATTCAAACTGCAATTCTTTCCAGACGCGGCTGTTATTTAAAGTGCGAACGCGTATTAAAATAATGAGCAAGGGTTTGAGAAACTGCACATCTTGTTGGTTTTATACAAATTACTTAAACAGAGAATATTTGTTTTCATTTTGAATCCGATCATTTAAAATTACACTCTTAAATGTTTATAAAGATATATGGCTCATAAATGTGTGACAAGTATTCGCTGAGTTTTGTTTCAGTTTATAGACGTGCTCAAGAAAAAAAAGTCCACTGAGACGGAGAGGCAGAAAGCACACCTGTTTATTTTCTTTATTTTACAAAAGCACAATGTTTTGTTTTGATTGTAAGTGGACACATACAAAAGTAGACATCTCACAGATTCTTTTTTCATATTTCTTTTTTCTGTATGACCATAAATGACGGAGTAATTTAAGTATATTGTGCTACTATGTGAAGAAAATCCAGCAAAACGCGCGGGTGCGTTTGCCAACCCCAGAGGGTTAAGGGATGATGCTGACTGAGGGGAGAGATAGCTGGCAAGTGTCTCTTCAACCCTAGGCATCGCCTCATAACCATAGTCCTTTAGCCCCAAGATGTTTGAAATAATTAGATGTTTGGGGACTGAAGATGTGATAAGAAAACAGGCTGCAGTAAGCCCCGATGAGGAGGTTGTGATTGGGATGGCAGGAAAAATTCGTCTAGTTTACTTTTATGGCAAACTTCCTGTTTCTCGGCCGGCCAGTCAATGTTCAGTCTGGAAACAGCATGAACCACAACCTGTAAGGGCCCTATTTTAACGATCTAAGAGCAAGGCGCAAGTGCACTTAGGGTGTGTCCGAATCCACTTTTGCTAGTTGAACGATGGGAAAAATGGTCGGCGCGCCTGGTGCATGGTCTAAAAGGGTTGTCCCTATTCTCTTAATGAGTAATGGGTGTGTTTTGGGCGTAATGTGCAATAAACCAATCAGAGTCTCATCTCCCATTCCCTTTAAAAGCCAGTTACACTCGTGCCATGGCAGATTGCTATTTACATGGTGGAATTTGCAAGCGGAAAGACTGAACGCGTCTCCAGAGAGGAAACGGATCTGCTCATACGCAAGGTTAAAGCAGTGTGTGTGTGTGTGTGTGCTCGAGGTTAAAGAGCGCAAGCAGACCATCTATGGGACAAACAGGATTCCACCATATCTTTATGTACACAATAATAATCTTTTACATAATCCTTTTATTTTTAATATTTGGCATGTTTGTGTGCTGCTACGCATCCCTCTGTGTAATAAGCAGACTGTACCCGTTGTGCACCCGCCTATGGGTGCATATTACTAATGCGCCCTTTAAATAACAAAAAATAAATACTGCGTCATTGACCAACTGAAACCTGGTCTAAAGTCAATGATGTAGTATTTTTTATTGTAATTAAAAGGGCTATTTCAGTTGCCTCAAAATGGCAACGCGTCAACAATGCGCCTGAACACACCTCTTTTTCAGACCAGCACGCCCATGAGCGCACAAATGGGCGCAAATGCATTTGCTATTTAAACAACGTGGTGCAGGACGTGAAAATGATAACTGCGTCGGGCTGACACTGGCAAAAAACACTTGCGTCAAGTGTTTGATAGGGCCCTAAGAGCGTCTCATATGCAAGAGTGTGAGGTGGCGATTCCTCAACATCTCCCGTTCGATACTCACAACATTATACTCCTCAGAGCCTGAGGGCAGAAGAATCTGCTGAGCATGCTTCCAAACCTTGAGATTAAGCACTGGTTCTGGCAGGTAAAGGCAGATAATGCAAGCCTCGTCTCTAACCCCTCTACCAGATCCATCTGCAAATGAGACCAGAGCCACGAGGAACGCGTGCCAAGGCGCCCTTCTCAAAGAGTGTTCTTAACAGTAGCTGCTCACATTCAGCCCCCTCGAGGGCTGATTGAGCGTGCTCCACTCCCAGACAAACAACACATAACTCGTGTGCAGGGCAGAACTTAGCATGTTTCCTCAATATATGCAAACATATTATGGTATTTTTATGCTTTAGGGACTGTTCGTTTTTTATTTAAGGGGGTACTGGAGGCAGGCCCGGGGTGGGTAATCGGGAGAATCGGGAGAATTCCCGGTGGGCCGCTTAACTTTTTGGCCGGTCGAGGATTTATTTTTTATTTTTTTCACATTTGTCACGTTAGTTACATTAGGCTACACACGTTCCGCATTCTGACACCGCAGCGCGCAGCCTTTGCATGAGTTGTACCATGTGAGGGAGTTCTCCCCTCCCCTCCCCTCCCCAGAATTGTGAGATATAAAGTCAGAATTGCATGAAATAAAGTCGCAAAAAATAAAGTCGCAATTGCATGTTATAAAATCAGAATTGCATGAAATAAAGTTGCAATTGCTTCTTATAAAGTCTAAGTGAATTATTATTTAACCTTTACATTATTTGTTGAACCATGGTATTAATACAAACTACACAATAGAAAGAGCTGAACTGTTGCTTCATTTATCCAATTTGGAAAAAGTGCTCATTTGGAATTCCACCATGGAAAAAGTGGGCCGGTCTTGGGCCTGAAACTCCCGGGCTGAAAAGTGTCCCCACTCCGGCCCTGACCGGAGGAGTTTTGAGATCTGTAGTCAAAATAGACTTGACTCTCCCTTCGCCAGCAATACATTTTTCTATGACCCTCCAAAATGATTGTGAAAAAAGGCATGACCCTCCCCACAGCAGAGGTTGCTAATACAATGGTAAATCAGATATATGTACAATAACAATTTTAGGAAAAAAATAACATTACGATGTCTACAAATCAATTTCAATAGTAACTTTACATTGGGTTTAATTAGTCTTTTTCTAATATTATTAGTGCCAACAATTTTCACATGAATAAATACATAGATCCACGTTTTTGCATGTATACTTTAATGGTCTTGAGGTTAAAACTTTTGCCAAGCGTAGCAGAGGTTCTGGGTTCTAATCCGCACTCGTATAGTTTTTTTTTTTTTTTTTTTTCATCAAAACCGAATATGTTTATCAGTGGTTACAGTGTATATCAAGCAGGGACACGTTTGTGTGCATTTTGTTTTGTGATTTCACCAGAACGAATAGAGAGTCTCCGCAACGGCGATAGATTGAAGAGCGCAGCGGCAACGAGCGCTCAGCTTGATTTAAAAAACAACACATTTTAGCGCTAGATCGTCTCTTATTTAATAATGAACTAAATGAATGCTCTGCTAGTTAACTGGATATGTTTTATTTATTTGTATTAGAGACATCATAATGTTTCAAAAAGTGGTGGGGGACAATATCGATCCTGAGAAAACGTGGTGGGGACATGTCCCACCCTTCCCATCTGCAAATTACGCCTATGCTCGACGTACATTCACATCACGTGTTAATGCAATGGTAGTGTAGGGCTGGGCGATATGGCCAAAAAAAAATATCACGATAATTTTTTTTATATCAGTCGATATCGATAATTATCACGATAAAAGTCAAATCTTTATTTCTTTAAAATTTAAAGGCAGATTTTTGCTCCTAACTGAAAGAAACCAGGGCTGGGTTTCCCGAAACCTTCTTAACGCTACGTCGTTCTTAAGTTACACCTTAAGCTGTACCTTATTGTTAATACGTGTTTCCCGAAATGTTCTTAGTTAAGTATACCTTCTGTAAGTCATACTTTCGGAAGGTTGGTCTGGACCACTTTTAGCTTTACCTTATCACTGTTGCAGGTCTATATGAATATAATTCTGAAGTTTTAATACACCCAGACAGTGTTATAGGCTAATTCAAGTGTTTTCGTGCAAAGAATAAAATTGTCATTACACTGATTGTTGTTAGAATTTTAATTATATTATTATATATAATATTTTAATTAAAGAGCGCTTTTAAAGGCCAGTGAAAGCATAGTCTACTGTCAGTTAAGTCCTATTCGGATGCTAATATTGTTTCTCATGGGCTCGTCCGGTATTTTAAACATTTACAGGGGTAAGTCGGTGATTTTAGTGCCGTCCGAATCCATAATATCAGTGTTTTTTTCTCACCCAACCCGCGTAAAAATCCCTGGCCAAATTAGTACCTACTGTTTTTTGACAAACAGGTCGTGTGGTAATTTAATTGCCGTCTGAATCCACATCTCCGAGTTTACAAGAAGAGATTCAAAATTCACTGTTTAAATCCATTTTGATCACTGCCGAGCACCGTACGTGATGTACACTTTTATTTACTGAAATGCTGGAAAGTATTTACAAGAACAATATTTAATCGCAGCTCCACCTCAGTGAACAAAAATGGGAAAGAGAAGAAAGCACATAAAAATTAAAATGGTTATTACGGCAGCAATATATGATAGCCTACAATTTTAAAATATGTAGGCAAGGCTATTATAGGCTATTATAGTTTGGATTATTTTTTATAATATCCCATGAGTCCTAATAAATGCAATTTAAACTATTTCTGAAGTGCTTATTTTATAAAGAACACCGTTTTCTCACATAAACAGCCCCTGCATGAGAGAATAATTGATTCTCGAGCCATCGATATCAACAAGTTCAGCACGATCGCCACGGACAGCACCCGGTAACGTCGCACGTAAGAAGGTATATCTTAAGCAGCTTCCTAAGGTATAGTTCGGGGAACACACCTAGAAATGGTATACCTTCAGTTAAGTTATACCTTAAGAGTCTTCGTAGCGCGCTAAGAGACAACGTTATCGGGAAACTCAGCCCAGAGTGTTAATTGTGGTTTTAAACTACTCTTTATTGTCAGAACATATCAGGACAAACACTTGCCAAACTGGTGAACATTTCACAAATCTGAGGTAGAACATTCAAACATTTGTCATTTTTCCTTAACAAAATAAATATCTTTATTGGACAATTAATTTCTTAGTTTCTGCATGTGCTAATTTTTATTTTGTAAAATATAATATTCTGACTGTTTGAGTTTTATTAAACTTAACCATTGGTCATCCAGTATCATGCATTTAGATCATGATAACCTCACTATCATGGCAAAATGTAATGTTATGGTTTCTATGGTATTTGTATGAAAAACAGTAGCCTAAATACATTAAATACAAATGACCAATTTGAATCGAGTATTTAAGAAGCAAGTAACCTTAAACACCTTAAAGACTTAAGTAACTTGGATGAATTGGTCATTTGCAGCATTTAGCGTCAGATATTTCCTAATGTATTTTCACACAAGACACTTAAAAATTATTCTAGAAATGGCCATTGACTTACATTACATTGCATTACAACCTAAAATGCATAGTATACAGGGGATAGATATGCCCTAAAAACATTAAAAAAAATGATTATAATGCATAATTACATATACATATTCAAAATTAATAATAAACAATGTGATTGTAATTTCAACAATGTGCAAACACTAAGATATATTTACTTTGTGATTTAATAATTTATGCATCGGGAAGCTACAGTTTGCTGAAAGGAATTTAAATCAATTATCAATTTAACAATTTCAGAAGTAACAAAGTAAAATCTGTCACACTCTGTACAGCTCCTCTAAACACAACTACTACTAATATGTTTATGTGATTTTATATATAAAACAAACCATTTTTGTACTTATAAGATATGCATAAAAGACACCAAAATTAAACAAAAACTAGTACTTTCATCGAAACAATTTTTAGGTTTAGTTTTAGGCTAGGAACTTTACAGTGGCACGCACTGCTTTATGCAGTGAACCCGGAGCGGGTCACTTTCTTCTTTCCAGTAAGTGTGGAGCAGGAAATGTAAAACGGAGTGGAGCTGTCGAGTGATTGCTGAATGCTTTGAATGAGGAGAAGAAATTGTTGTTGAACCAATCCCTTCTGCTATGATCCAGTTTGTCATATTAAAAAAAGGGGAAAAAAGATGGTTTACACACAAGATAGCAATAAATAGTTATTAATAGCGTTATTAATAATGAAAATATTCAACAGTTGTTAAACAGGTTGCGATAACAAATGTGGGGCTGCTGTACAAAAATGGCCCAAATATCTTAATGGTACCATATCTATTATAGTTGTAATCTGTGCTCATAAAATATAAGTGACGTACCATCTACTGACAAAAGAAGTTGAGCTTCTCCTCACAGTCTCTGTGTGTCCAGACCCTTGTTTGCTTGTCCAGGGCTCCACAACGAAGGTTTCTGGCAGGACACTGGGGCGGTCCCGTCTGAGACCAGGCCGTAAAGTCAAGATCATCTCCACTGACCCAGAACCACTCTCCTGCTAGAAAGCGCAAACCAGTCCACACATATCCAGTTTCAGCCTGTGGGATTTTCCGTAAAGCAGAATTCTTCCTGTCCATTGAGCTCAGACTCGCCAGATCATTATAATGTTTTCTGCAGTATTCCAGAGCTCCTTCCCAGCTCTCTTTCTGCCGCACCAGAACAATCTCTGATATGTTCATACAGAAGAATTTGTGTTCAGCATTGCAGTATTCATCATGCAGCTTCTTAGTACTGTTGTGTAAAAAAGCACAGTATTGGTTCACACCTGGCAGATTCAAACTATCCCAGTTAATTTGTGTTGCATATTCACGTCTGGTCCACTTCCAGACTCCTGATATTTTGCGGAAACCAACCCAGGCATCAGAAGTTTGACCAACTGCATCTTCCAAAAATTGCTGCTCCTCGCTCTCACTGGTGAAGGTGGACAGGCCACGAAAGAGAGTTCTGCAGTGATGTAGTGCAGAAAACCAGTTCTTATCCTCATTCACGAAGAAATGTTGTTTAATGAGCCCGGAGGAGAGTCCGTAGAGCTCCAGGATTAGGAGCACAGTGAGTGTCGTCTTCATCTTCATCCAGTGAAGAGGTTTTGTGATTTGTCAATGATCAGTTGAGGTGGAGGACAGAATTGTGCATGATGACACTGACTCTCTTTTACTTAAACTGACATACAGCCAATGACAAAAGAGTGTGAGGGTGTGGCCAATCACAGCACACCTTTACAGTCAGAACAAACAAATCAGCTGCATTTAAATAAACCTCCCCTAGTGAAAAATAAATATACTAAAACGTATTTGAAATACATTTATTTTATGATAAGTATACTACAAATACATTTACATATTTATGTACTTAATATAAATACCCTGCAATTGTTTGGTAAATTGGTATACTTAAAGTCTGCTAAATTGGAACAACTAATGCTGTACTTTATACTCTAATAATCCAGAAATAGTGCTGAGGTCCAACTAAAGCTATACTTAAGTATATTTGATTGTGCTAAAGTGGAACTATTGCAAGTATACTTTAGGTACATTTAAATATCTTGCATTTAAAGACTGCCCTTGTGAAAAAGAACTTAATTGTATTGAAAGTGTAATTGTATTTAAAAAACTGCACTTGCAGATAATATAATATAATTAAAATATAATTAAAATTAAAGTCTACTTAAGTGTGCTTAAAGAGACAACACTTTAATATTAATATTTCTAAACACACTTAAATGCACTTTTTAAAAATACACTTTGTAATAATGTCTAATTAAGTTTTACTTACCCAGGTGAAAAAAAAGATCACTAAAATACATTTTATTTAAGTGCACTTAGTACACTTCCATAATGTACTTAAAGTGCTCTATTTTCGCACACTTATTTTGTACTTAATATACTAAAAGCTTATCTTTAATACTTCTTAAGATAAACTTAAGATCATCTTAGTGTACTCAACTGTGCCATTTTGAGACACACTGAAGATGAACTAAAGTGTATTTTTAATATACTATTTCAGCTTTTAAAAAAATGTATTTTGTTACCACTTTTAGTAAAACTGAAACCATTTTTAATGCATTTTAAATACAATAATAAATTATTTAAAATATAATAATAATATATAATAAATATATACAAATTATACTTATGTAATAATAGGTTAAAAAAGTGCACTAAAATAAATTTTATTAAAGTACACTTCCATAATGTACTTAAAGTGCTCCATTTCGCACACTAATTTTGTACTTAATATACTAAAGGTTTTTCTTTAGTACTTCTTTAAGATTTTAGTGTACTCAACTGTGCTATTTTTAGACACACTGAAGATTAACTAAAATATGCTTTTAACATACTATTTCAGCTTTAATTTTTTTTTTTTTTTTACCCCTTTTAGTACAATTGAACCCATCTTTAATGCATTTTTAAATACACTTATAAATTATTTAAAATATAATAATATATAATATATACAAATCATATTTATGTATTGCTCACATATTTTTTATATAGTAAATAATTTATTTTAAATATATTTTAACTATGCTAACAGTACCTTTATAAAACATAATTAAATATGTTAATGGTGTATTTTAAAAGTAGTCAAGTACACTATTACTGTGTTATCAGTAACATTTTCTGCCTCATTTATGCTCAAATTATGAAAATAATATATTTTAATGTATTACAAATACAGTGGAAAAATTATCATTCAGTAAAACACACAGTAAAAAATATTTGGTACTATATGGTTATCCGGACCACACGTGACCACAACCGCTTTTGGTTGGTCGTAACCCCAGTGATGGGTAGGTTTAGGGGCAGGGTTGGGGTAGGTCATCACATGTGGTCCGGATAACCGTATAGTACCAAATATTTGTATAAAACACACACACACACACACACACACACACACACACACACTTTGAAAGCTAGTAAACTTTAATGTACTACACCCAGTGTATATCAGGACAGCAGCAACTGTAAACTGTAAAAAAAAAAATACATTAACATAAAATACAGTGATCTGCAGAGGTATTATAAACAACAACAAACAAACTAACTTGAGTCAATAAGCCTAACTACAGTCAATAAAGTGCAGTCATTAATAGCTGCAAACAGTTACAGTACTGTTACAACTCAAACCATATTAATCCTTCAAGTGAATTGGAGTGATTGGTCTTTGAGTTTGCCTCATTGTTGCATTTCCTTCGAATCAGTGCTCGCACCTCAGACATGTTGGAAATTGTTTGATCACAGTATCTGTGAAAGGGGAAAAAGATGAGTTTATTTTTATATTAAAGCAAAATTAACCTCTGTTAAAAAAGTAACTGTTCCCTTTCAAAAGGGAACTTGCACTGCTTCGATGATTGTATTGGGGAACGATGTTCTCTAGGCGCCTCTTTAAAGGTGCCCTAGAATTTAAAATTGAATTTATCTTGGCATAGTTAAATAACAAGAGTTCAGTACATGGACATGACATACATTGAGTCTCAAACACCATTGTCTTCTCCTTCTTATTTAAATCTGGTTTTTGAAAAACACCCCTGAAAAAAAGGTGAATCTCCACATAACACCTATTGTGACGCAACAGTCGGGCTCATTAATATGTACGCCTCCAAAAATTTAGCGATAGCGATCAAAGAACAATCCCTTTCCAGTCGCCCAAGCTGTCAATCACACAGCGCGAGTTTATCTGGACACTTGCCAAAACTCGTTATGAAATCAATGAAGCTGTTACCTGCACAACAAAGCTCTTACTGTACGTACATCATGTTTGCATTGGTGAAATCATTAGTGAGAGTGCAGAAACTGCGTTGCAATGATGAGATCTTCATTCACATGATCAACAGGCTTACACTGAAGTCTCACAGCAGCCAATCACAGCAGTGGGCGTTTACACTGAAGTCTCACAGCAGCCAATCACAGCAGTGGGCGTTTACACTGAAGTCTCACAGCAGCCAATCACAGCAGTGGGCGTTTACACTGAAGTCTCACAGCAGCCAATCACAGCAGTGGGCGTTTACACTGAAGTCTCACACAGACACGCCCCTTCAAACAGAGCTTTCAAATCAGAGGGTAAAATCAGGCTAGGAAAAATGCCTTTTATTTCTAAATTATAACAAATTTTGATCTAAAAAACATACTAACATTATAAGGGCACCCCAGGAAACATTCTAAAATAATAAAATAATCCATGCAAGGGCACCTTTAATACTTCTGAGTCGCACTAGTAGTGTCACAGGCTGTCGCCAGTCAAATTCTATTGCCGTGATTGTACAGCTTTTCAAACACCGGTTCACATGGAGGGTGTTCCCCATAGCGTCATCGATGCAGTGTCTCATTCCCTGTTCTCAGGGAACAGAGGTCGTAACCTAGACGTTTTTTATTACAACACAGTATGATGTTTTGACATTTCCCTCTGTTGTACATACAAGATGAAAAAGACGTACTGTTAAATGTATTATAAATGCATTAAAGTACATTTGTTTTGTACTAAAAACATACTTAAGTACATATTTAATACATTTAATAGGTCTTTTTCACCTGGTAAAAATGGAATTCTTTAACATGGCATGTAGTTCATATATTTTAACAGTAGACATTCAATATAAAATGTTAATGTAATTCAGAAAAGGAGAATAAAATATATCTTGAACAACTGTGAAGTCTACATGGCATGGCACTGTATCACAGCAAAAAAGGGCAATTTAACTGTTTAACTGAAAAAGTATACCCAGCCAACAAGAATAATAATTATAATGTACAACAAATGCTAATCTTTATTTTTAGCATTAATGTTTTAGTCAGCCCCCTTTGACTTTGAGAGCAAAAAAAAAGGGATGTACAGAAACACATACACTCTTCACCTCTGTTAAAAAAGATTTAAGGAAATTAGAAGTAGTGCAAAATATTGTAAGCCAGGACAAGTGACTTGCAGCTGTCCCAAAAAACAATTAAATAAACAGATTTTTACATGAATGAACACAAATTAGACTAGGAAACTAGGAAAAAACTAAACAGTGAGCTATTTATTTATGCAAACAGCAACTAAAACTAAAACCAGTAACTTCTGATAGCAGTATCTTCATCTCTTCGAGTCTGATTCGACTTCGACTTGAAAGCTTGGCTCTGATTGGTCAAATTGAATGTAGCTGAACTGAAAAAGACGTGCTGTTACACCGAGTCAAAAATACGACTGGCAAAGTAAACGTAAATGTAATACAAATCTTACCTAGAAACATGAGGTTCCAAATGTCACATGGGTCTGTTTACTTTTTGTTCATTTCATTTCCTGTTTGGAATGGAATAACGAGAAATGAAAACCAGCTCGTTTATTCGTTTTTTAGTTTAAAATAGATTTTGGCTCGATTTTTCATTTTTCGTTTGTGGTTTACAAATCGGTTTATGGGTTCAATATTTCATTTGCACACGTGGGCGGTGCTGAAAAGCCCCTTTCATCTGATTGGTCAAAACACTCCGCCTTCAGTAAGCTACGAGCTTTTCTTTCTGTCAGGCAGAATAACAGTCAGTATGAGTGCGGCACTGACAAATGCACTTTAATAAAATAATGTCTGAAACCACCACTCACTGTTAACTACGCACAATATTTGAAGCAGAAATATGTTGCTGGTCACGTAATTCGTGCTGCTGCAAGCAACCCCAATAATGTGAGCCACAGTATAGCGTATGACAGATTATTTTAGCATTATTAATTATCATTATAAATAATAAACACATTGTAATGGATTCTTGTTGCAGATAAATACACTCACACAATAATTGCACTCACTTACAGTACATCCATACAAAATAAATACACTCACTCAGATTCAAGCTCTTTTCTTCTTAGCTGGGCAGGGAGAGGGACAACTTACTGGCGGTTTTGGGCATGTAATGTCCTTTGTATTATCTGTGCAGAACTCACAGATATTTTGGTACAGATAACTCTTTCTTTTCAAATCCAGGCCAGGGCGCTTGATGACAGGGGGTCTCTGGATTGGTGGTGCGTCGTCTTGGAGCAAGCATATTCCTTGTTCCTCAGAGGTGGCAAAGGCCTTGTAAAATACCCAGCCAGGATGGTCACTGCTCATTCTGAAAAACACAGGGGAAAACTAGTTGTAAAAGATCCATTCACTATTATACGCAAATACCCATGTAACACAGAAGCACACACACACACACACAGCACTTGAGCATAATAGACATATGCCATTAGTATTATAGTACCATAAATTACAAACCGATAATGCTGATGTCGGGTTATTCCTGGGAGATGTCGGAAGAATGGCTTCAGGAATGACTGCCAATCACGCTGCTTCACTATGACTTCCCCATCTTCCCTACCAACCAGTTGCGAGATGTTAACTCCAGTCAGTGTGCTGCTTCGAACAACATCAACAATATCGTCCAGACATGATACCATCTTGTGAATGTGAAATGAACTGCTGTGGCGAGCTGAAAGTTAGTTAGGAGAACTGTGTGAAGAGTTTTGAAAAAGTGACTTAAGTACTGAGCAATGTGTCTTAGCGACTGTAAAAAACTGTAATACACTTTAAAACTTTTCCATCAATTACAGTCTATCATTAACTGGCAAGCCTTTCACTAAAGATCACTCAGCAAGCATAGACTACATGTGAAAACTAATGAATAACATTCATTATCACATTGTTATGTTATTTTTCAACATAATAGGTTTATCAATTCAACACTGAAATGCTCATTAATAAAGAATACATACCTCCTGACCTAACTGCCTGTTCATAGGCACGAAAAACTGTGGCCTCCCTAGTGAAAAAAAAGTATACTTTATTATATTTGAAATATATTCCCTTTTTCAATAGTACATTGCAAATATATTTAAAAAAAATATACTATCTTTAAGTATATTAAAAGTATATTAGCATCATGCTTTTTATCTATTTTTATAATACAACTTTTAACACACTTTAAAATAATAGTACTTTAGTATATTTTCTAAAAATATATTTAAAAGCAAGCATACTTTTAACATATTTCTAACAAGTGCACTATAAGTACATTGGTAATAAATATATGCTTAATTACACTTTTAAGAAATATGCTAAAAACAAGCATACTTTTAATATATTTCTAACTAGTGCACTATAAGTACATTGGTAATAAATATATGCTTAATTACATTTTTAAGAAATATGCTAAAATCAAGCATACTTTTAATATATTTCTAACAAGTGCACTATAAGTACATTGATAATAAATGTATGTTTAAATACACTTAAAAAAAAATGCTAAAAACAAGCATACTTTTAATATATTTCTAACAAGTGCACTATAAGTACACTGGTAATAAATATATGCTTAATTACACTTTTAAGAAATATGCTAAAAACAAGCATACTTTTAATATATTTCTAACAAGTGCACTATAAGTACATTGGTAATAAATATATGATTAATTACACTTTTAAGAAATATGCTAAAAACAAGCACACTTTTAACATATTTCTAAAAAGTACACTACAAGTCCTTTTAAGTTTTTGTGTATTTAAAGAAAACATACTTATGTTGCTCTACTTAAAATAGATTTGAGTATGCAATGTACAAATGGCTACTTTTGTAATTGTGATTTAAGTATTTTTAATTTAAGTTTATACAATGTTAAAGATAGGCACAATGTACAATAAACACAAATCCATTACAAATTTTACATCAACATCACACCATTGGAACACACAAGAAAATGTGTTTTCTACTGTACAGAAAGTGGCAGCTACTGGATTGTGATGTCACAAGTGGCCGTTTAACACGCAGCCAAGTAAACACTGGCTATATTGCATGGCCAAAAATGGAAGTTCACTCACACTGCATTGACACATTAGAAGCATAATTTAACAAATCATTATTGACTTTAGGGAGAAAAGCTGAAAAAGAATTGCCATTGATATCTGTAAAGCTGCAGAAGTAGTTCCCCAGGAATCAGCTTTTAGTCTCTTTCAATATTGTTTGGAAGTGGAATGACATACAGTTTGTCCTTAGACCTAACCATAACACATTTACGTTTGAGTGATTGAGGATGGACAGCAAATACATAATTGGTATGAGACACTTCATTTATAAATGTTGAGGATATATTGAGCTGAACATCTCTATACAACTTTCCTCCACTCTTGGCAAGCTCTTTAACTAAAACACAGAATCTGTTTGTGGTGGATGCAGAAGATGCCCCATTCTCGCACGTGAAAGCCACCAGGGTCATAATTTCACAGAATGTTCCATCACTTAACTGTACAACAGAATTATATCTCTTTTTAAGAGCTGTGTTATTACAAGAATGATAAACAACACCGCTACAAATGAAACGGTCATAAAATAAACCCGAATTTACTTTGTTACCTGTAAAATCTTCAATAGCCATCCTCTGCAGCACAGATGTGGTACCTTTCTTTGGGCAACCAAAACCTCTGACATTATCTTGAAACTTCTTTGACTTCTTTGTTAAGCCAGGCTTTGGAGTTTGTCAAATAATTTCCGTATGTTGTCATTGGCGTTTACCATGGTAGTCCCTGCTTTTGTTGAGAGAGCCCTCCACCTAAGGAATGTCTTCACTATTTGATCTTGCACATGTGTTGTTCCATTGAAAAACCTAAGCAAAGTGCCATTAAATGTTTCAAATGGAAATGTGGATGTTCCCCAGAGTGGTCCCCAGTTGCGCACACTTGCTGCTAAGTGCATTAACAAATGCACATTGAAAGAAACATTAGTAGCACCATAAAGTTTCTCAAAGGTACACACAAACTTTCGAAGAGCTTGTTCTGCCATATTCACATGGCTTAATTTGATGGCATCCTGAAGAAGAGTGTGCATTGAAAAAACTAATAAAAAAAGATGACTCCAGTACTTCTTTTTCAAAACACCACTTAATACAGGCAAAGCATAAAACAACAAAAAAGACCTCCATTCAGATGCTTTCCAGAATTTTCTATCTTTCAATGATCTTGGAGCCCTTGTGACTTCCAAGGGTGGGTTAATGGCCATCAGTCCCTGGTCTATGTCATTGACCTTTGAGCCCAGGTACCAGTCTTCCTTATGGTGCTTACTGTCTAGCCACAGGGATGTAATTTGTTTAGTGACACCAAGGCAGACACTGTGCTGGTATTCTGGAACGAATCCATTGATCATGTGGAAGCTCTCAAGTTCCATCAAAGGGGATGGTCCTTTTACACCCATTACTGGTTTAGCAGGTGTTGCCAGCATAGCATGCCGGAAATGATCTGTCTCCGTCCTTAAAGGTGGTTCTGGTGTTTCCCAGATATATGGGCCACCACCGTGGTGGAGGCAGAAGTCACACCCATATTTTCCATTGAACTGCTTCGTGTTTCTCAGGAGGGGGCGGGCAACTGAATCTGAGGAGCAGAGAAGGCAATGAACTTTGGCTGTATGCTCTACGTTTTCAGAGTCCCTCCATTTGATTCCAACCTGTTCTAGTTCCTTGAGCTGTGACACAAAAGCAGTTAAAAATGTGACCATATTTGGCTTGCTGTTACCAACCCATAAGCATGGTATGCATATGTTCCTTTGACGATCTTTTGGTGACAGCTCAATAATTTGACACTGGATTGGCCATATCTGAACATTATTACTTTTAAAAACAGGAATTCCATCACAATTCCACAAGATGGATATGTCATCAGCTCCCATTACTCCACTCTGTTTGATCTTTTGATATTCTGCCCCACACTGAATATCAGAAACAATGCCTGGAATTGATTCCCTTTTATTCAAATGTATCTCCGGCTTTTCCAAAACATCAACTATTTGGGCTGATAGACTAAGTACAAGAAAGTAAGATCCAGACCTTAGGTTGTTCTCTATGTCAAATTCAGCTTTACAAGAAGAACAGTTTTGTGGTGCTGTCTCTTTAGCTCCCATGTAGTTTTCACAGTTGATACAATAAAAATGTGGCACATACTGGCCAAATTGTCCATATGCTTTATGAAAAAGATATGAGGTTGCTGGCACCAAGCCAGGGAAATGTTCATTGAACATAGTAAGAAGATCCTGAAGAGCTACTCCTGTCAAATTGTGCCTCAGTACCAGTGTTGGGAACGTTACTTTAAAAAAGTAATTAGTTATAGTTACTCACTACTTGTTCCAAAAAGTAACTGAGTTAGTAACTGAATTACTCTATAATAAAAGTAACTCGTTACCAGGGAAAGTAACTATTTGCGTTACTGTAAAAAAAAAAAAATGTCAAAAGAATATATGTCAAAGAATTTGGATTTTTTTTTAGCAGTTTTCACAAGTCAGTTGAAATGAGTAGAATAGACAGGTGTTTGTACATAACTTTAGATATTTATTGCACGTTGACAGACAGCAAGAGGTTTATCCTGCACTTCAAGCATTATCTTTGTAAGAAAAGTAAACAGTTACACCATATAAAGTGCATTTAACTCTGCAAATTAAATCAACCTCTCTCAATTTTTTATTCAAAGTTTTATTAATAAAGTAAAGGCATTGAACCAGTTTATTTGTAGTGCACTGACTGTGCACATTATATAACATTATATATGTTTTATATAATTAGTTTATTTATTAAATTAATAAACCTTTGTTTTCCTTAATTTTAATTTGCAGTAACTTAAACACTTTGCAGTTTGAATGTCCTGTATAAACAAAATTACGGATTATGTTTTTATGTTTCCACTGTTCGATCGCGTCCGCGCCACACACACACACACGCACGCACACAAATGTAAACACTTTCCGACTTTTCGATCGCGCCCGCGTCTCTCTTTCTTTCTCTCTCTCTCTCACACACACACAAATGTAAACACTTTGCAACTTTTCGATCGCGCCCGCGCCTCTCTCTCTCTCTCTCTCTCTCTCTCTTTCGGTTCAATACGAATACATGTACCGTTCCACCCCTAGTTCTTGCCTTTGACCTCAATTAATTTGAAGTAGTGCTTATATCTCCACCTTGAAAATGGCAACTTTTCATCGGATTGCTCCTGACTCGCCATCTCTGCTGCTGCTTCATCGAATCTCTGTTTAGCTGGTGTGTGTGTGTCTGTGTGTGTGGCGCGTGTGCTGGCATGTGTGTAAAAACACTGGCTCTGATTGGCTACCATAAAACACATGACTCTGCCTTAGCCAATCATAATCGCTTACCTTGTTATTAACCCACCTCCTCACTCGCTGTGTGAGCCAGGGGTGCGTTCGGATTACACAGTTTATTCAATCAATGCATAGTAACGCACCGCATTTAACGTCCAGTAATGTTAACGGCGTTGTAACGGCGGGAAAAGTAATTAGTTAGATTACCCCGTTACTGAAAAAATAACGTCGTTACCTAACGCCGTTCTTTTAAACGCCGTTATTCCAAACACTGCTCAGTACATATGACATGAGTAAAAGTAGACTCTGTCCCTTTGTGAGGGGAGCACCAGGGTATACAGGATCATCACCATGTTGATTCTGTAATAAAAGATAAGGCGGATCACATTAACAGCTACAAAACTGTATAAAACATAAGAAGAAATATAACAAAGTGTTGTTCTTTGAAGAAAGATGGATTACACAGTCAACATAAATTAACACCATGCATATAGATAATCTATAATTACGTACCTTCCTTTGGTTTGAATCTTCATTTCCTTGGTTCCTCTCTTTTCCTGCTCTCTGTTCTTGTCCACTTACATCTTCTTCCTCTCTGGACTCTTGTTCACTTCCACCATCTTCTTCAAGGTGTTCTGGTTCACTTTCATCATCTACCTCTCTGTCCTCTTGCTCAATTCCATCCTCCTCCTCACTTTCCTCATTTACACTTCCATTAATTTCCTCTCTGTCCTCTTGCTCATTTCCATCATCTTCATCTTCTTCCGCATTCACACTTCCATCGTCCTCCTCACCTTCCTCATTTACACTTCCATTATTTTCCTCTTCTTCCTCATTTACACTTCCATTTTCTTCCTCTTCTTCCTCATTTACACTTCCATTATTTCCCTCTCTGTCCTCTTGTCCATTTCCATCATCTTCCTCTTCTTCTTCATTTACACTTCCACCGTCCTCCTTACTTTCCTCATTTCCATTTCCATTATCTTCTTCTCTGTACTCTTGAACATTTCCATCATCTTCCTGTCTGTCCTCTTGTTCATTATCTTTTTTGCGTTCAAGATTGCTCTTCCCTTCATTAGGATTTGTAAAAAGAATCTGAAACAAATGTATACAAAAGGTATAAGTGCAGCTTCACAAAACAAGTGCAAAAACCAAACAGCAGTATTTAGATATAGGCCAAATGTAATTCAATCAAAATATCATTGTATAAACAGCCCACCAACACAGTCTGGGGCACAGAGGTGTGCAAGGCTCATTCATTTGTTTTTTTTCATTTACGTACCTTTTTATAACCTTTTCTTCTAAACAGAGTTGTTCGGGTAATTGGAGATCCATGAAGAAATCTCTTGTACAATTTCGTCCGTTTCTGTGGATACAGTGCCAACAAAATTAAGTAACTTAGACTCTGTTAAACAGAGCTTAGACTAAGCTAGGACTAGTCCTTAGTTAAATTAAGGCATTTAAGTAACAAATTTAAACATGCCCTAGAAAAAAAAAAACATTAATAGTGTGCATCTTGAGACAAAACAATGGCTATGACACATTTTAAGATATGTCAGTGCAAGTTTATTTCAGTTAAAACTGCTCAAATGAGTTTGAATAAACATTTTATCTCCATGCATATTTTGTCTGGACAAAAGTTTATTTTATTTTATTTTTTACATAAAAGTTATAAATAGTAAAATAGTTATAAAAAAGTAATAAATAATAATATCCTCCTGGGACCCAGGAATATACTTTTGTCCACTGTAGTGGACATTATATTTTAGTGAATTTTTCTGAGACCACATGTCACAGTTTTACAGGACAAGAGGAAGTCCAGTAAAGATAACATTCAGGGCTTTTCAGAGATACTAAATAATACTAATACAACAACTTCTCATTTGTCTTTAAAAAATGGCTGACAATAATTTGTTGATTAAATGTACCACTCAATAATATTTTGTAATTATCACTTAAATCTGAATTATTTTAAACATGTTTGTCATTCATCAACATCTCAGGACAATTATATGCTGTTTCTAATCAAAATATGACTTTCTGTTACAAAACAGGGTCGTGACTGTAAACGACACCAGGACTATAATAATTTTTATCAGGCACTGAGGGAGGACACAGCAAGTGAATAGGGAAAGAAATTATATAGCAATATTCATATGGAATATTAGATATTATTATGAAAATTTTGCCAAATACTACTCACATTATTCAACTTAATTTTTTATCACGTTAATATACAGTACATGTACACATTTATGCAAATTAGATATAGCATATAGATCCATTGTTTTAGATGGGAAAACCCATTTATGGCCATTTTACCCACATATTGCATAAAGTCAAATGGTATATCAATTAATTTCTTTATATATTTTATAACATGACAATTAAAAGTAGCCTATACAGACTTTGTTTTAAAAAAATATATCCTGAAGCATAAAAATTGATTGGTGATAAAAAAAAAAGTCATGTCTTAAGTACACTAAAGTAAACATAGCTATACGAATAAAAAAATCTAAATAACATCAACATCTGTACATTTGTTTCTTATGCTAACAATGATGACAAAAATACTATGTTAAAAAAAATGTCTGGGTCTCACAAGGATACCCTTAATCATTACAATTGGTAATACTGTAATAAAAATATAATGTTTTTTGTTTACCTGATTCTGTTGAAGTTTTCTGTGTTTTGAGGTTCTTGACATATCTGGTGGAGTCCCAACGGAATTCAAATGTGTCTTATACTTGCGTTTCGATGCCATGATTATTTCAGGGTACACCAAAATGAAAATGTTATATCTGCATTACCGGTATATGGGTTTGAATTTGAGAAAAATTGGCGCCACATTATTTGACCAATCATGTCTCGTAGTGTTGAATTCAATTCAGCCAATCAGAGCTGCAGAGCGTAATCTACTCATTTCGCGTGAAGCTCCCGCGCTAACGTGAGGTTTTTCATAGCAGGAGACGTTACGAAGACACGATGGCGTTTCAATTCGCAATTTATTACTTGTTTGACAAGTCGTTAAAAGTGGAGAGCACATCTATTCTTCTATCCAATGTAGACCAGCTAAGTCAAATTACATCAAAACCTGACCTTGATGGAGACGACGATTGGCTTGAAATAAAATGTCCTACACGTAAAGAACCAGAGAAAACGGTGCCTGCTAAAGTCCTGCTAGAGGCAAGTTGACGTTAAGCCTGTTTTTATTTAAACACTTTCAACTATTTAATTGCGTTATTGAGTCACTTTATGTGTAGCTGTTGTAGGCTAAACTTCTTTACTCTTATATTAGATTCTTTCAAAGATCTCGTCTCAAAGAAAAATGTATTCCTTTTGGGAAGCGATATATGGAACAAGGACGAAAACAGGGGTGTTCGCATTAAAAAGACAAGGTTGGACACCAACAACGTGGTGAAGGCTAAAAAAGCCAGGCTGGTGAGTGGATGTGCATAATTATTAATTGTATATTAACAAACTATAACGTTACATCTTTAGAAAGGTCAAAGATTCAGTTGGATATTATAATAAATATTTTATAATGGCAGTAATTTCCTAATTTGCCACATGCTATTCTAAGTTGAGTCCATACATTAAATATTAGCCTCTCTATGCAATCTGTACACTTGTCATCAGGGTCCCTTAACTCTCTACCTCAGGTGTTTTAGTCCACAAATGTGCTAATTTGAAGTAAAATGAAAGATTTTTTAATATAAAATTTATTTATAAAGTAGTCAAGTTAGTACTTTGTTTCTTTCTATTTTTTACTCAAATTGGAGTATTGTAATGTAAGCAAAAATATTTTTTGTGAAGGCTGCCAAAACTATTTTTTAAATCAGACATACTGCATCAAATTTCAGTATGTCATCATGAATGTGAAATTGTGAAGATGTTAACAACTGTTTGATTTATTTCTCACTTACTTTTTTCAGGGAAAGCAAACCAATATCAAAGAGGCAGCCAGAGACCAGATATTACAAAACCTGAAGAATTCCCTTTCTCAGAACAGGGCCCTGGCCCTAGCCACACAAGATCAACACACTAGCTCTGATGATGATTTTCCACAATGTCTTAATTCGCCTTATTCACCTCGAACGTTCCACCGAGCCTGAGGGGTACACTTACCACTTCCGGGAGTTCTTACAACGCGAGTTCTCAGTGCAATGGCGCCTCACTGCTGTGTTCCCCGATGCACTTCAATTAAGTAGGTTGTATCAGTAGATAAAGAGCTCCCGCACACTATCGTTAAATTTCCTGATAAAGTGTGTGAACGAAATGTTGATAATAAATATTTATTTTAATTGCAAGTAACGATAGTGTGCGGGAGCTCTTTATCTAAGGTCCTCTCTTTTAAAATTGTAATTTTTATTCAAATATCTAGCATTGTTATGTAAATCTCTACAACTGAAATCTTAATATCCACATATTCAAACCTTGAATAGAAAGTGTTCATCTTTACGAATCTGTACAAAGCCTTAACCATCATTATTGTTCTTCTTTATGAATCTATACAAATATGTGAACTTGTATTGTTACCATAGCACCTTATCATGGTCAGTGTATCACAGGATCAGTCCCTGTCAGACCTTATAATCACTTCTCATGCTCTTTACTTTTACATGTGAGTGATTTGATTGTTTTACATGTATGTGTGTGTATGTACAGTATAAGCTACTGGATGTGTACCTATCTAAAGAATAAAGTACAATTGTATTACACATGGATGATGTCCTTCATAACTTTATAATTTAATATACCAGAATATCATAAAACATTAAAAAAAAAACATTGATAGGCACACTGGTCTAGGTTTGTAAAGGTAACCATGTACATAGAAGTATGGAAAAGGAACCGGAACAGGTCAGAACATAAGAAATTACATTAGGAACAAACCATTTTGTATCGTTAATTCGGGCAGACAGGAAAGATTGGTGGTCCACACTGGAAGATCGTATGCGTCGGAGTCAAACTTCCGGGTTTGTGTACCCCTCAACGGCGTTCGAGTTTTCAAAATGGCCGCCAGGTGAATAAGGCGAATAGAGTAATGCATGCTGTTTTCTTGAGGATTTGGCTACATTTTTATATGCTTTATAAACAGAACTAGGGGACATTTACTTAGAAACAATGAAGCATTTCTATAGAGCTAGTAAGTCCCGCCCATTCGTAAAACCCCAAGTGGACCTCTAGGTTGAAAAATTGTCAATGCATGTGAATGAGAGAAAATAATTATTTTCTGGTCCCGTTTGAATTGTGCCATGAATGTGAACATATGTTGTCTGTGAATTTTTTTTAATATAATTTTTAATGTAACGAGTTTGACAGTATACTGTATGATTCTTTGGCTAGCAGTTGTGGAAAAGACATAACGAGAAAGACTACATGTTGCCTATGTGACGACGTCACCCCATAACACATTTTACCTCCACAAATCACGGTGCGATAATCTATGGAGACAGATCGAGAAGCCTGTGTGTTTTGTACCCCAATGTCACCATTCAAACAAAATAGGCTGTTCTTTCTTCAGATCAAACGCGTAGAAACGCGTCGAAAGCAGAGAAGAGTTGTAGTCCACAAAGTGCTCTCACACAAAGTCTAACTGTATCAAAATTCTACCCGCTAAATTGTAGCATTCTTTACACGAGAAATTATATAAAAAATCACAGACAACATATGTTCACATTCATGGCAAAATTCAAACGGGACCAGAAAATGATTATTTTCTCTTATTCACATGCATTGACGATTTTTCAACCTAGAGGTCCAGTGGGGTTAGTGGAAGGGGCGGGACTTACCAGCTCTATAGCATATCACTTTAATATGTACTATTCTACACCCAAAGCTTTACAATCATATCAGGAGTCTCTCCTCACCCACCACTTATTAACATTTTTGTCCATGTAAAGCAAGCAACGATTAAGAAGGCTGCCAGACCCCTGGCATTCACTTCTGATCATCATACTAGATCTGATGAGGCCACAAACATAGCGAGCCATCTCTGTCCAGATCATCACACCAGTTCTGATGATGCTACAAACATAGGGAGTCCTGAAATTGTAAGTCCTTTGTTTTTTTCTTTAAAATTCTTTCGCTATTGATTTTCGAGAGGGGGTAAAATCTTTGCGTGACAGGGGGACCTGTCACTTAACCCGTCACCGCTAGAGGCAACTGTCACTCGACCAGCCACCGTTTTATGCGCCTGCCACTAGACCAGTCACGGATATGTGCGCCTGCCACTAGACCAGTCATCGTTTTAGGCGCCTGCCACTCGACCAGTCACGGATATGTGCGCCTGCCACTAGACCAGTCATCGTTTTAGGCGCCTGCCTTGCGTTCTTACACAATATGTAAGGTGTTTTTGAACAAAATCGTATCCCCAGTCAGTAGGAGCCAGAACAGAACGCACAATATGTCAATATTCACCATTTAATAAACGCGCTTCGCTACCAGACATTTCGACTGCTGCATATGATCAGGTAGACATGCATCCCGCTTCTCTTATTTATCCAACTTATTTGCCCCCTGCTGTTTTAATCCGGAGCGCGAGTCTCGTGACATAAGCCTTGCGCCTGCCTCAAGATCTCTCTGTTTACATCTAGACACTCCAAACAAAAAGTGCAACTATTTACTTTTTTTCCTATGTGCTATTTTATCTTATTTTTATCTTATAGGAGCCAACACGCGCGCTCCATTATGTACAAAGAGAGGGAATAAAATATAAGATGAGATGACAAATAGATAAACAATAACAGAATTGCACTGTCTGTTTGCACATGTCCATCAAGTGTCTGGTACATCATGTAAACAGTGAGAGATCTTGTGGCAGGCGCGACGCTTCGGTGGAGCCGACACGCGCGCTCCATTATAAACAAAAAGAGCGAATAAAACGTAAGATAAGATGGCAAACAAGAGCAGTATTTTACTGTGCATTTTACATGCGTCAAGTTAAGTGTCTGGATTTTCACAGATTTTCACTGATCTCTTTTCGTTTTTTCAAAGTTTCAGGCCAATGACTCGGATGAAGAGTGTGGTTTACCCTCAACTCAAACAAAGGCAAGTTGACTTTCTCCAAAGGTTATTTCTCCATTTCTGTCACCTGATGGGGTTTGGTTTCCTTGTAGGGCTGCCCTCGACTAAAGACTTTTGCAGTCAATTAGTAGTCGTTCATTTAAGCAATTAGTCGACTAATATTGCGTGTTAATATTAATAATCCATAAATCTTAATAACAAGCCTTTAATTGTCTATATAGCCTATTACATAGCATAATCAGAGCTCAAACGCACGCATAAAGCTTCCTACAGTGTACCAGCAAATGTAATGATTATGAATGTGTCATGAAAAAACATGTTTTTGGCTGCAGTAAAAAATACACATAAATGATTAAATGTGTGCTATTATTAGGTCCAAATTCAGTAAGCGCACTTTCCAAACAAACATTTGAATATGGACCTAATAATAGCACACATTTAATCATTTATTTGTATTTTTTAGATATGCCAATTTAAACATTAAGTTTCAAGAAAACCTCAATTAGGTAGTTGCACTGTGTGAATTTCAAGCAAAAATAATATTCGAAGATCGCTGGGTATTATTTGATTATTATTCAAAAATCGCTTGAAATTCCCATCCCTGATATGTATTTCAATGCTTTACAGGCTTTAGTGTGTTGTTTCGTTGACAAAATTGCTCAAATAAACAGTATGTCTGTTACAAAATGGATGTTTGAGCCTTGTTTAGCCTATTATTATTATAAAAAATAATTTTTCAAAACAACCACCGAGCCACCGCCAGTAGTTGAGGAAAAATTGAGGAAAAACGAAAAATAAATGAACGAACTGTAATAAATAAAGAACATGGTAGCATAATCAGCATCACAAACAGATTAAATGACATGACGTAAAATCTCAAAAGCTACTATATTTCGCAGTAGGTTAATTTAGATTGATAATAACGGGTAAAAAGGCTAATACATTTTGTTTCTATTATTCTAACCCTCTAATAGCTTAACCCAAAATACAAGCTCAGGCATGCACTTCTGTCCATACAAACTCTGCTGTTCTGCTCTAGCCAGAGAATACTCCAGTTTGAGGAACACTTTAGTAGGCTAAGAAGAAGCAAATATATTTATTAAAGGGGGGGTGAAATGCTCATTGTAACTCAATCTCCTGTTAATATTGAGTACCTATAGAGTAGTATTGCATCCTTCATATCTCCAAAAAGTATTTAGTTTTATTATATTTATAAAAGACCGATAGGCTGTACCGAGTATTTCCGGAAAAAATCGAGCGGCTGGAGGCGGGCCGTGTGGGCGGAGCTAAAGCTGTGCTGACGCGCCACACTAACAACACAGAGACATTTGAAGCAGATACCAGTTTTACTCACCGCCTGCGACCACGAACCTTTATCATTGCGACTGCTCGATCCTTAAGCATTAGACGATCTGCAAATCCGTCGATCTGGGCTTTGTTTATAAAACAATCATCGTCGAAATGCAGGGAACAAACAGTCTTGCACAACTCCGTTGATGCTCTGGAAAAACAAACTCCATCCACTGGTCCCTTAACGCCGGGTTCTTTGGGAATCTTTTCAGAGTTGTCTTGCCCTGGCAACCAAAAACACACTTCTTTGGTGACATTGACTTCCAAGGCCGAGCAGAGCGCTTTGATGGCGTACTGCTTTCGCTATCTTGCTTTGGTCTACGAGTGCGCGCACGCCCGCGCGTCTTTCCGGGAGAAGTGCCCTTAGGACCCATATAAGGAAATTCCGCCCCATCTTACGTGACACAGGCCCATACTCGAAACAAAACTTTCCGAAACTTGTGACAAACTGGAAGGACAATTTTTGGCACAGAAATACTCCTTCAAACGTACAATTTAATTTTTGTAACTTTGTCCATGTTTAGCATGGGAATCCAACTCTTTAACAGTGTAAAAAACTCATTTCATAGCATTTAGCACATAGCAATAGCAAATATTTGAATATCTGAATATATACGGGTCCAGCCCTATGAATTACATAATCTGAGAATATTTATTTTCCATTTGAATTGCTTCATTTAAAAGTAGACATTTCAAGCTTTCTATATATCTATTTCTCATGTCTGTAAGGCAAGTGTACGCTGAGTTTCAGCTCACTGAGAACGGGACGGCAGAAAACGCATCCTGATTGTTTTCTTTTCTTTCTTTTTTTTTTACAAAAGCTCAACAATTTGTTGTTATTGTGAGTTTACAGAAAATAAAAGTAGACCCTTTACATTACTCTGATCTGTATGATAAAAAATGACAGAGTATTTAAAGTTAAATGCAGTAACTAAAGTCCTTAGCGTTAAGGCCTGCCGCTGTTTCAATGCAGAATTAAAATTAGAACATCATTAATTGTTACTTTTCTGTTACTTTCCCATGATGATGATTATTATTTGTATTGTAACAAACATGTAAATGTGGTATAATGTTACTGTAATCGAAAGTTTCAGTGTGCTTGTTTGTAAGCAGATAAAGGATGCTAACACTGGACAGAAAACGCTGCCCCAAATGGATGAAGAAATCATGGCATCCCTTCGTGGTAGGTATTCAGGTTGGCATTGGAGGGGTTGACATTACATTGCAATGGTCCCACAATGGGCATGATTTCCCTTTGCTTAACTTTAGTAACATTATCCCTGTAATACTGGCTAGCTTTTACATTTCATCCATCTGTCATGTACTACAGATGCAGAGTCCTTTCTAGTCAAACAACACTAACTTAACTTTCCCCTTATTTTCACGTAGAGCTCCCGGAAATGGTTAAATTAATGAAGGAGTGTGTGCAATGTGTCCGGTCATTGATTTGCTCACCTGACGGAACCCCCTCATCGGCAATGTCATCTAATACAGTGGTCAATGAAATTGATATGGTATGTTACAATTAAGGGCTAATGTGTCTATCACTTAACAGCCATCATGAATTCATGGGTGTTTAGAATGTTGAATTTCCACCATGTAACTTTATGGTAAAATTGAATTTGAATGGCTTATAGTTGACTGAAAGTTTAAACTGGCAAGGTTAAAAAAACATGACAAAAACATTTCAAAACCAAGCTTGATTTAAGCATATTTTCACATTGGAATAATATTTATTCCTCAGAGATGGATGTCCCAACTATGTATTAATTTGTCAGTGGACTCTCTTTTCTCTCCCTACACATCTCTCTATACAGCACCCCTTGGCTGGAACTGCAGTGATAGTCCCAAAGAGGGCCTTTCAGCGGCTGAACAGATCTCGTATGACCATTTTTGCCCAGGAGCTGGCTGTTCTGGTTTTCACTAAGGAAATCCTTGCAGAGTCCACCCTGACAGGGAAATCTGGGAAAGTGGACTCCCAAAAAAGTCAGCTTGATGTTGCCAAAGTGCAGGCCATAACAGGTTTGTAATTTTCTTGAGTTAACCCTCTGGGGTCTGAGCTGTTTTCCGGGCCCTGGAGGTGTTCTGACATGCTCTGACATTTGTGCTTATTTTTGTTACTTTTAATATTTCCATGGATAAAGTCTGATTACACTGTATTCACCACAAACTCTGCTACAATAATATCTCAGCAGCATGTATGTAAAAGTTTGTAGTTTTGAGAAAATTATGTTTATGCATAGTTTTTGAAAAAAAAATAATAATAATTTTAGTCACTAAAATAAGGCCATAAAACCCATACTGACTTATTGGTCACGTTATTATCATGTAGTCTACACATTTTGCTTCAAAACTATGTGAAAATCTTCCTGCCCACTCAGTACATCACGCAAGTCATTTGGGAAGCGATCCATTCAGAACTGATGTCCTGCGTTTGTGGTAGATACTGTAACGTGCTGATGTAACTTACCCAGCGGGACACGAGTTGGCATGCGCTGCATGTCTCATTTCTCATCTTTTTGTGCGCAACCGACCCGACCCGAAGCGTGCAGCCATACCTATACAGCGCGCGAGTACTGAATTGAGCTCTGTTTCGTGTCTGAATGGACAAATACACACAACATTATGTCTAAATGTAGGTTTTGGAGAGTATTCACGTAAATTATGTCGGTTATGTCTTAAACAGTTGTGAGTGTATCGGATGTACAGTGCAATTCTGGATCCGTATGCCATTGGAAATGATCCGATGTCTTAAAGTGACAGTGTGTAATAAACCTAATGCGGTCTCTGTCCTTAATATTGATCAAGCAACAAAAGAAAAAGAAAAGCATTCACTGCTCGTTAATAGCTTTAAGGATTAATTATATTTTATTTATTTAAATATGTCTGCTTGAAAGAATAAAAAATGATATATGCAAGTAGTTATAAAGAATGCATATATGTCATTAATTAAAAAGAAGACTGTTCTACTTTAGGAAAAGTGGTTTTATTTAATTATAAGATATTGTTTAAGTCACAGTAGTTAAATCTGTACATATGTTCAAACTTTAAAATCAATTATATTAACAGGTTAATAGATGTTTTTAACAGGAGCCCCGTTCCGAACTAAACTGCCAGTGTGAAAGCACCCTAACAGAATGGATTTATTTACAACATAACATAGTCCTAAGATACAAAAAAAACAGAGAGACGTGAACAGTCACACATCTTAGTTATCATTTCCAAGGTATTTGCTTCAGGTTAAAAACACCAAAAATTGTGTGAATGTTTTAGTCAGCAGGGCTCATCAGTGCCATCTGGTCCCTGTAAAAAAAAAAAAAAAGTAACAAAAGACAAATGTGAACATGCTGATATCAAGAGAAACCTGCCAGATTTGGCGAAGAAAATTATTTTAGATCTAATTTAATTTTTCTGATTAAAATTGCTATTTAAAAAAAAGAAGAAAAAACCCGGTTTGTTGTGCCTTGTAGGCATATACTTATACGGCTGCATAAAATAATAATAATAATATTAATTTTACATAAATACAGGCAGCCTATAGCGATAAATCAATAAAAAGGAACACTTCAGTACACTACACTAGAGAAACATATATGGATTATCATGTTACTTCAAATGTTTTCATTCGTTATGATGTTACAAAATGAGATTGGAGTAAAAACATGAAGCCTAATGTGTGATGCGTTTTGCTTTTGAAACGCACAGCGCGTGCAGAGAACATTTACTGAAGCGACCGACCGACCGCTCCAAACTATGAAACATTATTGTTACCACATTATACATATCTACGTTTGAGCAGATATCCACAAACACAGTATTTAACAGTAAACACTGGTCTAAACATTATCAAATTCATCATGTTAGAGTAAACACTCATATCAACCTAATTTTATATCATGCTGTTTAATTATTATCGAACATAAAAACAACCTTGTATCATACATGTATATTTATTTATCATTGAAAGGTTGCCTCCCTGTCTATTGTTCATATTTTAAAATGTTTCCATATATTTTATAAATTTCAGTCTGGCACCAGTTCAGCTAGTACAATGTACAGTTTATGCACCAATAACACTCTAGCTAATATATGTGAGAATACATTTCTTACCTTCAAAATCGTATTTTCAAACCGCATTCTTCTTCGTCTGAGGTAAATCCAAGGTAAACTCATAGCGTGTCTTCCAAACTCGATGAAAAGCAGAGGAATGATGAAGTTTATCTTCTCTCTTCATGCTTTGTTTTAAACTGATGAGGGAGTTTACAGGTTTTGTGTTCCTTCACGTGGACGATTAGCATGTGAATCGCTTGTGCGCATGTGGGTCTGGTGACATTAGAGATAATGAGCATGCGTTTGAGAAACTGTACCTCTCGTTGCTTTCATACGGATTACTTAAACAGAGAATATTTGGTTTTGATATGATTTACTCAGTTTAAAAATAGAGACTTAAAGCTTTGTTAAGACAAGTTACAGTTAATTTTCTGTTGCGTTTCAGAATGAACCTAGTAGTGAAGAGGAAGAGATGATTTGGTTCACATGCCACATGAACTGAGGCACTACAGCAATCTGTCAAATTCATAATGAAATTGACTTTTCCTTAACAATAATAAAAAACAACTGTTATTGCCATTTTTTTAATAAGAGGTACACTGCAATTTTTTGTTCATTCATCAAATAAAAAAAAAATTTATTATTGGGATTTTTAAAACGATCAAAATTATCTTACATGTGTGTACTCGCTTTTGTTGCATACAGTATGTGTGACTACCGTATATACTGAAAGCATTATTGACATGACATACTGATAAAATTCCTCACTGCTAATCCTTGTGTACTTTTTATTTAGTAATACTTGTTTAATACAGGATTTTAACAGACTGAAGTAGTGGGGAAAAAAAGTTGTATGAACATGCCCTCTGACCTTACCTCGTTCACTTTAACAGATGCTGTTCTTGCAGAATTTCCACACACAAGTGTGTCTGATGTGCGAGCGGCCATCAGGCGCAAGTGTAACAACGAGCATTTCAGCAAGAAAAAAGTAAATAATGTGTAGTTTGTGTGTGGCCGCTGTTCCAAAATGTTTTTTTTTTCTCTCTTTTTTTTTCTTCAGTGTTCTTTTAATTTAAAAACATGGTTGGTACATTTTATTATGTTTTAAAATAATAAAACCGTGTGAGATTTAAATAAACACTGTTTGTGTTGTCAATACCATGTGTCTCTGTTATTAAAGTTATGTTATTTATTGTACTAAGGGCCTTGAAAACAAGTGCATTCAGTATTGTGTAAAAAAAAAAAAGTCCCCCAAGAAATTCAGTCTTCAGTATTCTGGTAACATTTTTAAAATACTGCATTGTGACGATGTAATGTTTAAAGTATATTCTACAAAGTATAGCTAAGTAATATTTGTTTATTAATGTGCATTTGTTATTGAAGACAAAGTGTGCTATCTGTAGAATTTGGATTAAGCCAAAGGTATTACGGAGAATATCATTTTTACTCAAAAATAATAGACTTGTATATTGCTCGTAATGATTTTGTAATGTACTTGTAACACAGATAAAGTACACTTAATTATCACTAATCAAGTATGTAAATAGTCCCTACACAGGCATATACTTAAAGTATACTAAGTATACTTGAAGTTGTTCCAATTTAGCACACAAAAGTACATTAAATAGACTTAAAGTTATGCTTTACTACAATTTAAATACAACTAAAATATACTTAGTACAAAATTAGTTGTTTCAAAATAGCACACTTAAAGTTAACTAATCCTTAACACACTTGAAGTATACTTATAATTAGTGTGGCTGCAAGTATACTTAGTATATATTTTTAATACATTTACGGTATATTTCTTGTATGTTTCGAAGACACTTGTAATTAATTTGTAATGTACTTGTAACACAAATAAAGTACACTTTAATACACTAATCAAGTATGTAACTAGTCCCTACACAGGCATATACTTAAAATATACTAAATATACTTAAAGTTGTTCCAATTTAGTACACAAAAGTACACTAAATACATTTAAAGTTATGCTTTACTACAACTTAATTACTACTAAAATATACTTAGTACAAAATTTGTTGTTTCAAAATAGCACACTTTAAGTTAACTAATCATTAACACACTTGAAGTATACTAATAATTAGTCTGGCTTCAAGTATACTTAACATATTTTTTTTTCACCAAGCTTGGTGTAATGAGAGGGCAGCAACTTGATGTCAAAACGCTTGTAGGCAGGGACTCGACCTGGAAGAACCAGTCCGTGAAGCTCTGCGAAGTTTACGACGAATGACACCACACGACAGATGTCATCATGCGTGAGCAGGCGCTTGTCTGATTTCTGACGGCCACCGGATGTTTTTACACGGGGGGTCAACCCATGTTCTTTGTAATGCTTAAGGAGAGCTGTCAGCTTGTTTTGGCTTATGCTAAAATAAAAACAAGAACAACCCACTGTCACTAAAATGCAGAGCAATGCATTTCGCCATAATAGCTAGTTCTGAATTAAGAGCTGCTTACATTTTTAAGTTACTTACCAATGTAAAAACTTGAATGTCTCTCGACAGACTCTCTTGCCATTAACGTAATTTTCTGTCCTTTGGTGCTGACACTCTTGCTGCACTTTCTTCTTTGAGCATCTTGTCATCTTGGAATTGTGAAAGTGGCAACTCAGTTTCCCCAACAGGACCAGGTCTTTCTCGTATTCGGTGAGAGAGGCCATAGACAGACGTATCTCGTAAACGAACTCTTCATCAAATGACCGAAAACACGGCTCTCCATCGTTGAGTTTACACCCGTTACAGCAAAATGCACGTATTTTTGCTAACTCGTCATCTCGCTCACTACTTACTGTTTCACAACTACACATGACCCTATTAACTTCCCCGACATCAGTCACAGGCTGCTCAACGTTTTCATCATCATCATCGTGATCCTCTTCCACAGGGCTGTCACTTTCGCTGCCGCTGTCATCAGAGGATGACACGTCTCCAGTTCCAAAAAAATCACTGACAAGCCTTAGCCACTCTTGCTGACCAGCAGCAGAGCTTAGGTTAGAGGCCTCCAGTGAGTTCAACGCTGTGGCGACTTTGCTCTCTTTTGACAGCGACATTTCTCAAATTATTAATATTATTTACCGGTTATCTTTCTGAGGAGATCTGCTGTTTACAAAGAGCGCCGCGAGTCTGACAGGAGGATGGCTGGACCAATTGCGTGCCGATCAGCGCGTTTGTGTACATTTCTAAGCTTTTTGATTGGTTCTATACAACGTGCAACACCATATTTGGAGAGCAGAGATAGTGACGTTTCAGGGGATACCCAGGAAATCCTCAGAGGTGAGGAGAGTAGTTGAGAATGTTCATTTCCAGCGAATTCAGTAAAACTTTGTAAACTTTAATAGTCATTTAAATACCTTTACTCAATTATCTGGACTACAAAACTTTGGGAGGTTATTTTTGAATGTCTGTTCTTTGAAATTAGCACAAAAAAAAAATCTCTTATTTCATTGTTTTTCCACATAATCGGCCCATAACTTAAAATGGAACGTTGCGACTTCCGACTCATTTCGCTAGAGCGGGTCACATATGGACCCCACCTAACACAAGTTACACAAGCATACAAGTGATAGGTCTTGTATCGGACGCACCGCCACGTCCAACACCGACAGGATGGGGGGGAACTCAACAGCGTTCGGAAGAGGGAACTCAACTGGAGCAAAAAGGCACACTTATCCAGTCCAGAGGAAGGGAATGGTGCACGATTCATTGACCGAAAATGTGTGCAGGTCCCCTACCTTCTTAATAGAGCAAGCAAGTAGAAGAACTGTTTCTTTGAAAACAGATTTTTAACTGAACTACCTGTAGTACTCAAGGGAGGTCTCAGAGTGCAGTATCACTGGAGATAGGTCCCAAGAAGGTATAGAGGGGGCGCAAGGAAGATTTCATCTCCTTGCACCACTGCAGGAACCTGACGTTCAAGTCGTGCTTCCTATATCTCAACTGCATCCTGATGTGCTTTAAGGGCAACATCATTTTGAGGGTTGAGTGGAACAGCCACACTCCGACCCCTCTTCTGTAGGAAGAAACACAGAAGTGATCGAACACTCTTGGGGGTCCTCTATTGAGAAGAACACCAACAACGAACAGGTTCTACTTCAGATCGTAAGCCATTCTCATTCTTTTTAGAGGGAGCTCTTGCAGAAGTAATAGTATCTAAGCTCTTTCAGAGGTAGATAGCTGAACCACCACAACAGAACCTGGATTTCTCTGGTTCGGTGCGGGTGCCAATGGTGCCCCATCCCTGAGAAGTCTCAGAGGATTGATTCAGGAAGGCAAAGTGTTTCAACTGTTGGGCAAAGTTCTCTACTGCGTCACCGGAAATGGGGGAGTCCAGGAACTGAACCTTGTCCGCTTCCCTCATATACGCCAGGTCGAGCCAGTGATGGCACCGTTGGACCACTAACGTGGACATTGCCAGACCGATCGTGTGGGCTGCAACCTTCGTACCCCGGAGGGCAAGGTCGGTTGCAGTGCGGAGCTCACCCATGAGCTCACGGTCTGAGCTACCCTCGTGCATATCCATGAGTGCTTGGGCCTGGTGGACCTGAAGCAACGCCATAACATGCAGTGAAGATGCAGCTTGCCCACAGGCTTTGTAAGCTTTGCCCGTAAAGACTCCACTGGAGGGATAGCCTCATAACCCTTAGCCACACCTCCATCAAGGGTAGTGAGGGAGGAGGAACTACTAAGGTGGTTTCTGGCAGAGAAAGGTGCCATCCACGACCTAGTAAGCTCCTCATGCACTTCAGGGAAGAAAGGTACTGGTTCTCAGTCCGGCCCGCCCCGAGAAACCAATCATCCAACCGAGACGGTTCGGGCCAGGGTGGAGAATTCCAGATGAGCCCTACCGCCTCGGCAGCCCTTTTCAGTATAGTTGCCCAGAGGGGGGCAACGGAGCCGAGTCATCATCTCCAGAGCACAGCTCTCCCTCCGATGTTGTGATGGACATCCTGTCCTCTGGAGGGGCCCCGAATGAAATGGCTGGTCGGTCCACTACAGTGGAACCAGCACGTTCCTCGGGGAGCTCCACCGGCTGCGGTGTAAGAGAGGAGGGAGGGATCCATGGGGCTTTGCCGGGCGGATTTCCACTCACCGTGATCCTCAGATCACCCAAACCATGTGACATGGTCCCCTGGGAAGTTGACCCAGAGGGCGCTCTAGAGCGGGTCATAGGCGTGGGAACTCCACCTTTGCGTTTAACGAAGACGAGTCTCGATCTTAACACCGAGATGATCATATTCCCACAGTGAGAACATGAATCATCAACGAAAGCTGCTTCAGCATGCTGTAAGCCCAAACACGTGATGCATCTATCGTGACCATCAGAGGGGAACAGAGCCCTACCGCACCCAGAAATGCACGGATGGAATGGCATCTTGAAAAAGACGCAAACACACCCGTGTTGCTCTGTCAGGAAATGGGACCCATCACCAGTGCTGGAGCACACAGGGGAACAACCACAGCAACACTTTTCAGTGAAGTACTCTCTATTTTCGCCCTTAACCGGCCGTCAACAAAACACTCTTTAAGAAATGCTGTTAAAACAGCAGTTGACAGCTTCCGTAGCTCGCGATCACCGCTGCAATTGCTGTAAACACCAGCACTGGGAGAGTCTTCCAGAAGAACACCGACACACTCGCTATTTGTGAAACAACACTCTTCAGAGACATCAGTAAACTGATCGGCTCTGAAGCGGAAGACAACTGGTGCGTGCATCCACTTCCGTATTTATACCCGCTCTGCGTGAATCGCATGTGATGCGATTCACGCACGCCAATGTCCATTGGCTCGTTTTTACAATACTCGAAGATGACAGGCTCATTAGTGATCCCAATTAGTCGACACGTTGACTACGTCTGTGATCAGCTACAATGTTCATCCACCTCAACCTTTTATGCCACTATCTAAATATAATGCTATAGATCTATATTTAATGCTATAATCAACACTTTTCATGATTAGTAAACCTTGAGAACTGTAATAGTAAAAGTGGGCTAAAAGTCTTCGAGAGAAATCCACATGCAATACATAGCTATTTCATATGCAAAGATGTTAGCCAATCACAGCAGTGGGCGTTTACACTGAAGTCTCACAGCAGACACGCCCCTTCAAACAGAGAATTCAAATCAGAGGGCTAAAATCAGGGTATGAAAAAATGCCTTTTATTTCTAAATTATGCCAATTTTTTATGTAAAAATCATAACGTTATAAGTGCATTCCAGGAAACATTATAAAATAATACAATAATGCAGTTCATGACCCCTTTAATAAGAAATGTAATATGGTTATATTTAGGGGTGTGTGATATGACGATTTTTGATCGTGGACGATTAAATTGTCTCCACGATCTGCTTTTGAAGAAATATCGTAGTATCGTGCATTCTATCAGTTGCTGTTCTGTCGCCTCTGTCCCAACATCCTGAACAACGCGACGTATATTCACATTAGGGCTGGGCGATATGGCCCAAAAAAAATATCACAATATTTTTTTTATATATCAGTCGATATCGATAATTATCACGATAAAAGTCAAATCTTTATTTCTTTGAAGTTTATAGGCAGATTTTTGCTCCTAAGTGAAAGTTGTAGAAACCAGAGCGTTAACTGTGGTTTTAAACTACTCTTTATTGTCAGAACATATCATGACAAACACTTGCCAAACAGGTGAACATTTCACAAATCTGAGGTAGAACATTCAAACATTTGTCATTTTTCCTTAACAAAATAAATATATTTATTGGACAATTTATTTTTATTTTTTTTGTAAAATGTAATATTCTGACTGGGTTTTATTAAACTTAACCATTGGTCATCCAGTATCATGCATTTAGATCATGACAACCACAGATGAAACCAGGCATAGCCTCTCACTATCATGGCAAAATGATGTAGCCTAACTTTATGGTTTCTATGGTAGCCTATTTGTATGAAAAACAGTAGCCTAAATACATTATTAAATACTGTAATTATATTCCATTAGTTTAAATCACTGAGACATTTAAATCACTGAGACATTTGTGTTCCTCGCTGGATTCAAGCGCTTCTCACTGGATTTCGTGATCGAGAGACCGATCAGAGTAAACGCATCTGCTCTAGTGAGCTCGCGCTCGCATAGACATATAAACGCGCTCGCGCTGCCGTTTGGACTTTGAGCCGAGCGGATAAATGGTCCGTGTGGCGCGCGGTTCAAATGATTTTCGTTCCGCTTTTGGCGCATAAACATTATCGAACATTTATCGACCTCTTGATATCGTTTTATCGAGAAAAATTATATCGCGATAATTATCGTTATCGTTTTATCGCCCAGCCCTAATTCACATAAAATGTTAACGCAGCGGAACGGGACACTGCAGTTCACAAAAGTTCATAATTTACATGTGCTTTAATGCCTTGTTGGTTAAACATTTAATTTGCGTGCTGATGCGCTGTTCTAACATGTGCGATTCTCAGCGCGTACATGTGAAGCTCACATGCACTAAAAGCCTGTCTACCAGCGCCTGGATGCTGGACTAAGTTATCTTTTGAGTCTTATTGTGCTAATAGGCCTACTGTTAAATACATACAAGGTTTACATAAACAAAGTTGGTTATGTCTAAAGTGAAAGCAAACTTGAGAAAATTGAGAGAAAATCTGCTTGTCAAATGCGTCTAGAAAATTGAAAATAGACGTGTCGCGCGCAGCTCTTAAAGAGACAGTAGTAATAGTAAACACGCTGCCGCTTGTCCTTAAAGGGATAGTTCACCCAAAAATAAAAATTATCTCATTATTTACGCACTCTAATGTTGTTCCAAACCTGTATTAATTTCCTTCTAATATTTTCTAATATTAATATTTGGAAGAATGTGGCTATCCAAACAGTAGCTGGTCCCCATTGACTTCCATAGGAGAAAAATATACTATGGTTGTCACTGGGGTACATCAACTGTTTGGTTACCCACATTCTTCCAAATACCTACTGTAGCTGAAAACATAAAGCACTGTTTATTTAATTTGTATATTAAGTTGTGTATGTGTAATGTGTATCTTTGATCTTAATATTTAATAACAAAGAAAATAATGACAAATATTTGTATCTTCGCCCCTGTCTGCCATTCTTTTTTATTTTATATTTTGTTACCTAAGGCTTTGTTTTTAAAATATGGACATTAGTTTGGCTGTAATGCTCAGTCACAAAACAGTAAAACCAACATAAAAAAGAATTGTGATAAAATCGTGAATCGTGATTTTCCTGAAAAAAATCGTGATATGATATTTTTGCCATATCGCCCACCCCTAGTTATATTACATGTTTACTTTTTTATTTATTTAACCATTATCAAGAGTTACACTGTAACACAATGTCAGCATGAACAATAATTCGAAATTAAAGGTGCTATAAGCGATCTCGGTTGGCGTAACCTCTTGTTGATGTTTGAATTATTATCAAACAAAACGGAGGCTAGCTAGACCCTCCCTCCTCCTCATCCGCGCACTAACCCCCCGATCCCCACCCCCACATCATTCTTGTCGGTTATTGGCTGGAACAGTTTGTTATGTTTCGTGCTGCTGGTCGCTCTGTTTGTTGCTCAGTTTGTTTTTGCTGCAGTTTGTGGAGCGTGGGCTGTCTGCAGAGACCGTGTTTTTTTACAGTGTGTTCAGGGGACATGCAGCTAGCGGATAGTGAGGGCATGTTTGCGGTATGTGAAAAAAAAACCATGGCTTCTTCTGATTCACGAAGAAATGTTGTTTAATGAGCCCGGAGGGGAGTCCGTAGAGCTCTAGGATTAGGAGCACAGTGAGTGCCATCTTCATCTAGTGGTTTAATGGTAAATGGACTGCATTTATATAGCACTTTCACAGACCTATGGCCACCAAAGCGCTTTACATATACATATAGCACATATACATATTTACATATAGCCTCACATTCACCCATTCAAACACCGACGGCGGTTTCAGCCATGCAAGGCGCCATCCAGCTCATCAGGAGCAGCTGGGGTTAGGTGTCTTGCTCATGGACACTTCGACACTTGGTCCAACCTTCCGGTTTATAGACAACCTACATGAACAACTGAGCCACTGCCGCCCCGGTGATAGGTTTGGTGATTTTTCAATGATCAGTTGAAGTAGAGGCCAGAATTGTGCATGATGACACTGACTCTCTTTTACTTAAACTGACATACCAATGACAAAAGAGTGTGAGGGTGTAACCAATCACATCACACGTTTACAGTCAAAACAAACAAATCAGCTGCATTTAACCAAACAAATAAGTGTTAGAATAACAAATAAGCAGTGGGCAGGTAAAACTGGCATGGAACATTTATGCATGTGCATGTGCTGAACAACATTCAAATACATTTTTCCTCTTTGGTCTGCCAAATCTTTTCAACAGACACAAAGAAAGTAGACACACTAGTGTCCACCTGTAAACCCTTTGGAACATATTTTGCAAAGTATACTTTTATACCCTTTTCAAAAGTGTTTGGACAGATTCTCTCAGTCATACTCTGAGTTGCGGAAATGAAAACAGATCTAGTAAAGCATATCTTGAATAGCATCCAAACAAACTGAAAAGCATTTGCCTTTGGGCTGGGCCGTAGCTAATGAGGTGAAAAGTGTGAGCGATTGCAAGGTGCAGGCAGGATTGATGTAGGATCTAACATCATACATTAAATTTGTTATATATCGCAATGAAAATAAGAAGACAAATACTCTACAATACACTGTGTCTTCTTACACATTTCTATCATGGGCAGCATAACATTTTCAGCAATTTGAACTACTGTAGCTCTTATGAGTGATCGGACCAGATGGGCTAACCTTAACCCCTGACGTGCATCAATGAACCTTGACCAATGACCCTAGCGCCAGTTCAGTGGTTGTCCTTCCTTGCACCACTTTTGGTAAGTAGCATCCACTGCATACTGGGAACACCCCACACAACTTGGGGATGCTCTGGCCCAGTCATCTAGCCATCACTATTTGGCCCTTGTCCGAGTCACTCAGATCTTTTTTGCTTGCCCCTTTTTCCTGCTTCCAACATATGGAATTCAAGAACTGACTGTTCACTTAATGCCTAAACACCCTGGACAGATGTCATTGTTATAACCTGATAATGTGCGGTTTTGTAAAAATGTGTGTTTTGCATTCAAATTCAAATACTGAAAAATGGCCTCACATACAGTAACCTACAGTATTGTATGTGAGACCATTTTCATGGGAGATACTGTAAACTAGATTTTTTTAACTCTTAGGGAGTGCTAAAGAAGATACCTCAACCTCATAAAACTGGGTTTTCATATCCTATTTACTACTCGCATTGGAGCCAAGCAATCATTGGATAGTCTGAAAATTATTTGAAATAGTTTTTAAATGCACTAAGAAAATGCTACTAATAAATATCAATTATTTACCATGCACATACTGTATGTTTGCATGTATTACTTACTTAGTTTTAGACGATTAGGTGAAGATTTTGTTTACAAATGAACTGTGATTGAATGTAAATGTGTATTTGGAGTGATGTACATTCCGTACATCACAGCTGACGTAACAAAACCAAATTATTGGTAACCAAAGTTACCAACAACATATCAAGCAAAGCATCAGTCTGTCTGAGAGTATTGGCCCTCAATTTGCTGTTGAATATTTAATCAGTGAAAATTATCTTTGCTATTATTATTATTATTAATAATACTAATTCTAATGAAATAATTACTGTATTCTTTAATGTCCAACACCACTTGTTATACTCAAGATGGCTTTGTGGATGTCGCACTGCAAAGTCACAGTGACAGCAGCATAATACAAACAAATAAAGAAACAGCAGTCGATTAACATCCTAAATCATTCAAAACATTTTCTATTGTCAGAGCGCAACTCACTTACTTGAAGGGTCAGGCTGTTGAAGTTCACTCAAACCATCAACACAAATGATCCCTCACGCCGGCAGAAGTTTAATAATGTCCAGTTTACACAGAATTTATCTTTGCGCACTGCTTAAAGTTGACATGAAATGGAAGTTGTGATAGTCTTTTCTTCCCTATTGTGATATCCAAGTGAAACGGCTTCTTGAAAAAAAAAAAAAAAAAATGTAGGAAGGACTCAATGCACCTGTTCATAGTAGATTGATAGACAACAAACAGCCTCAGAGGTTGTGTTGATCGCATTTAACTTCTGTTGATCAACTATTCATTCTGAAATTTGGGAAATATTAAGCATTTTATTTCGTTTTGCATGCATTTTGAAAGAAGTAGCTGTGTGCTTGAACTGGCACCTCCACAAGTTTGTGCCTAATGATCAAAATATCCACAAGTTGAGAGTTCTAATAAAACATATTTTGAACTTTTTGTATTTCAAATGAACATGGTTATATTATTAGGAAATCACCTAATAATATTACTGTCAACTAGATAGACCACATTATAATCAATGGCACATGGCAGAGGTCGTGGTGCCAATGTCAACAGTGACCACTACCTTCTTATTGTCCCTATCGAACTTAGACTGTGGAAAGCTGCCAAAGAGAAACAACTCAGAAGATGTCTCAGATTATGACTGTAACCATGGTTTCCTGAAAGGCAAGAAGATGCTGCATTGAAGACGTTGTGCATGATTGCATGGTGAAGCATGTGTGACAGAATGGTGTGACAGAACATCATAGGCGGGTGACGTCATGACCAGGAAACTATAAAGCACTATAAACCTGAGACGCTCTCTTTCAACATTTATACCCATGCCACCTTAACCCTCTGGTTCTCTTTGGTCATTTCTAACCGTAAAATTTTCTGTTTTGAATTTCTAAAAATCACAGCTTCATTGGAATGGTACGAAACTTAGTGACTTTTATGGCATTTGGAATGTGAACATACAAATAAAATGAGGCATGATTCGAGCAGGCGGTCGTAAAATAGTCACACTTGTGTTCTTCAGTCAAAAATGACCGACCATAGGAAATTAATGTGAAATTGACAAAAATTCACAGAATGAATTGGATTAAGATAACCAAAACTGGCCCGCCAGCAATATTTTCTGGCCCGCCGGATTATTTTGGAAGTCCTTTTTTTTTGTTTTTTTTTGTTTTTTAAAGGAGCTGTATGTAAGAAATGTATTTCAATTAATCATAAAATGGCCCTGATATGTCACTAGACATTAAGAAATCATGTTCATTTCAAATACTTGTATCACTGACAACAGTAGTCCGGCCAGGATATTGTCATTTAAAAGTGAAGTTGCAGCCCTCAACTGATGTTGATGTTGTCATCTTGTGTTTTGGCCTGAAGCGCCACCCTCCACCTATCTACCAATCACGAAGTCAGTAGTGTTTCAGCATCCGGGTTGCCAGCTCTGCTCTAGTTACCACAGCTACGTAGCAGCCTACTTTCCTGCTGGATCCTGCAGCCTATCTGGCAACCTCGAGTCAGGAGGGAGGGGGAGGGGATACACCGCTCTACAGTAATTTGAAAGTGATTGCAGTACCAGTTTTGGCCACAATCTTACATACGGCTCCTTTAATCAGCCTATATTTATTTTACAATAACGGTTTACAATAGCGTATCATTCGTTCAATCGTTTTTTTTGGTGTTTTTTTTTCAAAAACTTGTTTTTCCATTATTTATTTCCTGAACTAAAATCGAAAAAACGAATAACGACTCGTTTTCCGATTTTCTGATTGTGCGCTCAGATCAAACACGCGCTGCACACCACACATAGGCTACTTAACAGTGTTAAATTTGAAAAAATACTGTTCGATAGAACTGCTTTGTTACCACAGTTATCTGCGTGCTTCCTGCGATGAAGTTCCACATTTGCGGCTATCCAACACGAAAATGCATGCAGCAAAGCCTTTCAAAATATTTTCTTAAGATAGCCTAACTCCAAATTTCTCCCACACACTGGACTTGATTTTTGATGACTATTGTCAACAACTTTACAATCTCCACTAGCTATTCTTTTCTTCAACTCCTCACCATCCATCTCAACAAGTGCAGATCGCGTGCGCGGTTATGATGATTTTTTTTTTGTTAACAACTGTTTATTAAGTTTTCTTTTTTAAAGTCAAGAAAAACAAAAATACAACGCAAAAATCTAGAACCCATCCCATCCCACCCCTGGTAGACTTCAAGAAAATACAAATCAAATACAAACATAGAATGTAGACCCAAAAAACAATAATAATAATAATAATAAAAAAATAAAAAAAATTATAAGAAAAAAAATTATAATAATAAAATAAAAAGAGAAAAAAAAGAAGAAAAAATAAATTACATGTTAAAAAAGTTGACACAATATCAAAAGCAGCATGCCATAAATTCACGGTCTTAACATTGGATCCATGCTACGAGAGGTTGAGAGTTTCATTGATATAATGTCCAGCCAAGATACCGTCCATGTTCTTCTGTCCATTGTGTGAGGAGGATTCCAGCGGTTAACTAACATTTTTTTTGCCACTGTGAGAGCGGTTAACAGTAAATATCGTTGTTGAATGGATAAGGTAAGGTCCCTAAAATCATTCAAGAAAAAACTATGTGGGGTCAAAGAAATATCAGTGTCCAACAAATATGATAAGTCCTGTGAGAGTTGGGTCCAAAAAGGTGAGAGAGAGGGACAGTCCCAAAAGAAGTGCAAGTACGTGCCTAGAGATCCTTGAGAACAAAGATTACACTTGGGAGAGGAGGATAGATTCATATAGAAACGTTTCATAGGAGTCAAGTAAACCCTATGTAGTAATTTCCAGTGTATCATTTGATGATTGGGGTTCCTTGAAGACAGCTTAAACATCCTCCATACTTGATCCGAAAATAAAACATGCACATCTTCATTAAGATCCTTGGCTCAAACAGTTGTAATAGATAAGGGTTTGTATGAATGCTCAAGAAGATACTGATAAATAACCGAAACAGAAGAGGGAGATCTCTCAGAAGGAAGGATTAATTTGCGCAGTGGGTGAATAGGTAAATGGGAGTCCCAAGGACCGATCTTATTCACAAATACATATAAAAAGATGTACCTTGTAGATTATATTGAGCTTTAATGTTCTTAAATGATTTTAGACCCATATCGTCATAGATCTCTCCCAAAGTGTTTACTTTTTTTGTCGTCCATTGTGGACAATGAAAAGGGGCCTTGCCAGACAAAAGATTGTTATTATGGAAAATAGGTGAATGCCTATGCCAGATTGTAACTTGGTGTGTTTGCTTTTCGACTTCCCTCCAAGTGGAGAGAAGATAAATTACAATAGGACCAAACTGCGATTTACACTGCTTCAGTGGAACCCCGGAAAAAACAAGATGCTTCAGTTCATAGGGATAAACTATAGATTCCTCAATTGCTCTCCATGACACAGAAGCATCAGGGTCAAACCAGACTGATAAAGGGCGGAGGGTAAAGGCTTGAGCATAACGTCTAAAATTAGGGAAAGACAGACCTCCATGTAATCTTCTACGCTGTAAGGTAGTCAGCTTGATTTGAGGACGTTTCCCATCCCATATATAACGAGAAACGCATGCATCGAGTTTATTCCAGAAGCCAGCAGGTGGAGAAAGAGGAATCATAGATGAAAAGAAATTAATATGTGCAAGAACATTCATTTTAATTACAGATATACGAGCGTGAAAAGAAGTAGGGAGATGAGACCAATTTTCCAAGTCTGAGGATATTTTTGCTAAAATACTATTCAGGTTTTTCGAGATAATATCCTGCAGGGAAGGAAAGATATCTATCCCCAGGTACTTAAAGGATTGAACCACTGGAGTAGATATGGATAGGGGCGTGGACTCAATTTTAAAGTTAAGGGGAAGTAAACATGACTTGCTCCAATTAATTTTAAACCCAGAGAGGGATCCAAAATTGTCAAATAAATTCAATACCTGAGGGATAGAATGTGACGGTTTCTCCAAAAACAATAAGATGTCATCAGCAAACAATGAAATATGATGGTGTGTGTTCCTTATAATTATTGGGGAGATAATTTCAGATTGTCGGAGTTATGATGAATTTTTAAAAGTGAAAGTAACCTAGGTAACGTTATAGATGCTGGGAGGGTGTGGTGCGTGGGCACAAATAAACTGATTGAAATACAGGCATATTTTTGTAGATGTGTTCATAAAAATCTGCATATATTTTTACGTTTGAATGTGATTGTTTTAAACGCGTGTTTCCCCCGTGTCCGACCCGACCCGCACCCGTATCCGACACAGTTGGATATTTTTCACCCGTTTGAGCAAAATTTGCGAGAACCATCAGGCTCGGCTATGCGATTCAGTTCGCACAGTCTGCTCCCCGCTTCCGAGGAGTCCTATACCATGGTGGGTGGCAATGCCCCTGTCATGCGTGTGGAGGTCGCCACCCTACTGGTAAAAGGTGCGATCGAGGTCGTCCCTCCAGCTGAAATTATGTCCAGCTTCTACAGCCCCTACTTCATTGTACCCAAAAAAAATGGTGGGTTACGGCCAATCCTGGACCTGCGCGTCTTGAACCGAACCCTTCACAGGCTTTCAAATGTGTTTGTCCTCTGGATTGGTTTGCAGCTCAGTCTTTGCCAGGTTGAGCTGCAGGTGATGTTCCTTCATCCATGTTGAGATGTCCGCCAGATGTGTCCCAGTGATGTGGTGTAGATGGAGAAGAGGAGGGGTCCAAGAACTGAACCCTGAGCTTCAGCCCCCCTAAACTTCTGCCCAGCCCCCCTAAAAAATATTTGATCAATACATTTTTGATCGCTTCAGTCCCCTTTAAAAAAACTCATTTGAAACGGCGGTAAGCTACGTCAAGTTTCGGCTCCTCCCCTTATCTGAGTCTGCTTGGATTTAGCGCATTTATCAATCTGCAGGGGCGCCCAGCAGAGCGAACATCAGAGAGTACAAGGTGTGTCGTGAGTGCATTTATTGATAGATTGCTATGATATTACATCTGCATCGATGCAGTTCTTTGTCATAAATGCATTGCAGTTTACATAATGTAATGTTACTGGAGCATTGGGAGTGAAGGGTTACAAATTTTAAGAATCTATTTCAGATATGCTTCCTTACAGAACATCACGGTAAAGAATATTGTATTTAGCGTTTAAGGTTGAGATAATGATTCTGCTCAGCAAAGATGCAATTCCTGTTTTCTCCTTATTGTCTTTAATGGCTCTTGGAGTCCCAGTTTCACTCAGAGCCACAGCCCAGACATTGAATCGTTGGGCTGATTGGATTAGCACATATGCGTTTGAATGGTTATGCTGATTGGATTGAGACTGTTAACACGCTGGAGTCAGGCAGGTTCCTTAGCCTGTATACTTAATTTGCATGCTTTGTTCAACCTCAATGTAAATCCCTCCCCCTAAATGTCTATAAATTTGCAAGGCAACTGTCTTGAGTTAGACTTGGAAGAAAACTACAGACTTGGAAGAAAACTACAGACTTGGAAGAACACTACAGACGACACACAGCGAAGATCCCAATAAATCACTTCTGCTTATCCCAACGTCTCCTGGTCTTGCATTGATGAAAGAAAACTTTCCAACAGGAGCAACACAGCACGGTTCGGTTTCTCATTTAAAGCTACACTGTGTGATAATTTCCCCCATCTAGCGGTGAAATTGTATATGACTACCCAGTGAATATTAGTTTCTGTTCCTTTCAATTTCAAGGGCGTTTTAACTCCTACGGTGGCCGTATTATTCCAAGATTAACATGGCTTCCAGTTCGACTTCGTCCAATTGCGCCTTTAAAACTATCACCTGTGAGCCGTCGCAGCACAGATTTATGTTACAAGGTAAACAATACTTTTTCACCATTGACGTGAGGAAAAGTAACGCAAGTTATACTAGAGGTCGTTCTGGCGTTATGTAGGGCTGGGACGGTTATCGCATTACCGCAATACCGCGGTCACGTGACGCCTACCGCGGGTCTGAGCTCGTCACCGTCATCACCGCAAAAAAATAAATAAAATAAAAAATAAATAAACACTGGCCTTCATGTGTTCACGTTGTGTCTAATGACATGGTTTCATTGATTCTAATGACATGGATTGTGTCTAATAACATTGTGTCTTGCATGGATTCAAGGTTTTCTAAACAAAACTTATCAAAAGATGGAGCAAATCGCAAGTTCGCAAGTTGTTCCATGACACATAATAACATTCCATTCGTAGGCTATTGACTATAACCCCTTATTTACACTCTGTGGCGCGTTACGGCTGCGACGCGGCTACCGGAGCTGATCGCGCCCACTCTAGTCAATGCTTGTGTTTACAACAGCCACGACGCGGCGCGTTTCAGAAGCGTCTCTCCGCGCCGCTTCGCTAAAGATAGGCGCCTAGTCTATTTTCGACGGACGCCGCGTCCAAGCCTTCATGCAGGCCTGTTGCAACAAGGCAAGCAAACCAAGCAATTGCTTGGGGCCCCGAGCTGGCCAGGGGCCCCAAGACAACGACTGGTTAAGAATAAAATGCAACGACAAACTGTGTGAGCGCCCCTTTGATAGTCAATGCAGTAAAGTGCAATGACACTGTTATCGGGTTCCCCCTCAAGGGGGCCCCTCTCAGTAGTCGCTGACAGCAGCCAGCCAACCACGTGATCTCTGCTGCCGGCAAAATACAAAAATACGACTCGCAGTCACTCGTCTCGCACGCGTGACGCATCACACCTGCTGTGCGTGCTGTACTATTCTGTAGCTTAAGTGCAACATGGAGCTTGAAGAAGCAAAGAAAAAAAATTAAAACAGGAGAATTAACTTTGAGCAAGTTTGGAGGAAAATCGGAGGTATGGAAACATTTTAAACTAGTCGTGGACATACGAGTTGGCTTTGTCTCGTGCATTAAATGCGGCACGCTGCTCGCCTATGACAGCAAAAAAAAAAACGGTGACTTCGACAATGAACAAACACATGAAGCAGTCTTGCCATGACAGAAATGATGATAGTAGTCAGCCTCAGCCCTCAATGTCCTCTTTTGTTACTTTTCCGATCCATTCAATTATTTCTGAATAAACAAACAACGCAGTTTACATGCTTCTTCCTTGTCGCATTATTCATTAAGATAATAATTAATAAATGCACGCATAATTATGAACTTGATAAATGTTACAGATGTGTTTTACTATGCACAAACAAATGCCTTTCAACTTACATGTGCAAAATCAGAATTAAATGAATGTGCTGCAATTTGTATAAAAAGAGAGTCTGTAGCCTATGTTTTAGCCATTAAATAAGCACATTTAGTTTCAAGTTTGTTAAGTTTTGTTTCGAAGAAAGCTTTTCTTTAAAGTGAATTTCGTTTAGTATAAATTGTATCTTAATTTTAATAAATTTTTCATCAACCAATTGCCTGGATTTAATACATAAAAAGCAATATAGCAGACAATATAATCATGACATGGAGGCTTGAAACTCATAAACATTTTGTATTTATGCACAGTATGCAACAGCAGTATTTGCACTGTAAACATTTTTTATTTACATAAAGTGTCGGTGAACTTAAACTGTATGGCTATGCTGTGGGGGGTGTGGGTTAGGGGGGCCTCCATGTCCATTTTGCTTGGGGCCCCCAAATTCCTTCAAACGGCCCTGCCTTCATGTGTTTGCCTGAAATAAAAAAAGTAAAAGCAGGACCTCAGCTTTTAATTACAAGTGCTTATTTAACAATTCTCTCACGTGAAGACCGCATTTGTCAACCCTCGCGGAGTCGCGGCAAGTGCACACTCACAGCACCAGAGAATAATCTTGACGGCACTTGCAAGAAAATGGATAAGTAGGCTACATAATCAAATTCACAAATATTACACCATTTAAACATTATTAAAAATACATAGGCTACTGAGTTACTAAAACAATATTTGTCAAAGAATACACTTGTTCACAGTTTGAATGTTCTTGTTTCCATTTGTTTAATTTCAAGATCTGAGGTGAATTATCCAGTGTTGCTTTTACAGCTACAAAGCTGGAGCACTAAACGATATTCAAAGTCACATTGCATGCTTTTAACATTAAATAAAGCACATAAACACTACCTGAGATTATCATTGACACACTTTGTTTGTTGTTCCAGCCGCGACGTCGCAGAAAAAAAAAAACTGGGGGAGGGTGGGAAGGGGGGTTGAGGTTTAAAGCGGTTTACCGCAATACCGCGGGAATTTCTTGCTTTTCAACCGCGGTAAGAAAAAATCCATACCGTCCCAGCCCTAGCGTTATGCACAACCATGCTATGGTTAGACAAGCAACTATAAAACTTTGAATTACACAAATAGGCTGGATTACCTGCCGAGAAGAAAGCAGGCAACTTCGGCGTCCGTTTTAAAATCTTTGCTCCTCATGAGCTCTTTCCATCTGGGAAAAGTTACTCCAATATTGACTTTGGTCTTGCTGATTTGCCTGTCGCGTTGACGCGTTTAATTCTCTCTTTCGCTTCCTTGGCGACTCTGCTACATGTCCTCGAAAATAGCCGTGATCCTCCATCAGCAGTCAAGTCTTTCAAATCTGCCGGCAGTCGCGAGTAATCTCCCCCTCGCATTCGTCTCTGTGTCACTGAGTGTAAAGCGCGAAAGGCGAAGCTTGAATTTACAGGTATGTCCCTCTTTGGCTAATGTAGTTTCAAGATGGAGGGGCAACATGGCGACCGGCATTCGAACCCCTCACCCGTATGTACTTTCAATGACAGATTATAAACTTACGAGAATACTTTATTACTTGAAAGAAGTAAATATACATTAATGAGCACATATATTTTTGAAAGAACTAAGTGTTTTTTGCTAAGAATCGACTAAAAAAATTACACAGTGTAGCTTTAATACCAATACGTTTCGCTGCGTTCACCTTCAGCCCTTATTACAGTGTGATAGTTGTTTTTTCTTCCAACAAAAATGAAGCGATTAACACCCATGAAAAACGATCATGATTTATTTTAATTTACTTTTTAAAATTTAAAACATATTATTATGTATTTCGGCATTACATTATGCAGCCATGCACAGAAATGATTAAAGACACACATCATTGTCTGAAAGCACTAGATGACCCAGAGAGAGAAACATCATGTGGAGTTATTTTGTTTTGTATTAATAAATATAGTTTTGTATTAAGTAATAATGAATCAGGAGGAGTGTATCATGATACATATATTAGAGTAAGAGCAGAGTAAAGGGATTTGTGATTTTCTTTTAAGTACTTGATTTATAGAAGTGGCAAATTGATAATTCATGTTGTTATTTTTAATAAATAGAAATAAATATAGAACAGATTAATCATATTGCCAATAGACAATTACATTAATACACGTTTTGTCTATATTCTTAATGAATATTAGCTGGTTAGTTAAATGATTTGAAATTAAATAAAATTTCAAGGGGTGACTTGATGAATAACCAACCGTATTGTTGATTATAAAGGCTAAAAAGCTTAAAAAATTAAATAATTTATATTTCATTGTAGATGGATATACAACATTTTTTCTTGTCGTGTGGCAAGAGCAAGATAAAAACAGAGAAAAAGAGTGTGATGCTGATGAGGTGAGAAAAAAAACAGCTGCCCGCACATGGTTTTAAAGCTATTGTTATCCAATTTTTTTGGCCTTCAAAACATCTTAAAATGCACATATGTAGATCAGAGAAATCAATTTTCTCGGGGGAGCATGCCCCCGAACCCCCCTAAATACCTCACATTCGGTACCTCAGTGATTATAAAACCGTGGAAATAATTCACAAATGAGAAGAATCGAAACTACTGTTGGACTTAAGTGTAATAAAATTCAAACTGCAATTCTTTCCAGACGCGGCTGTTATTTAAAGTGCGAACGCGTATTAAAATAATGAGCAAGGGTTTGAGAAACTGCACATCTTGTTGGTTTTATACAAATTACTTAAACAGAGAATATTTGTTTTCATTTTGAATCCGATCATTTAAAAGTACACTCTTAAATGTTTATAAAGATATATGGCTCATAAATGTGTGACAAGTATTCGCTGAGTTTTGTTTCAGTTTATAGACGTGCTCAAGAAAAAAAAGTCCACTGAGACCGAGAGGCAGAAAGCACACCCGTTTATTTTCTTTATTTTACAAAAGCACAATGTTTTGTTTTGATTGTAAGTGGACACATACAAAAGTAGACATCTCACAGATTATTTTTTCATATTTCTTTTTTCTGTATGACCATAAATGACGGAGTAATTTAAGTATATTGTGCTACTATGTGAAGAAAATCCAGCAAAACGCGCGGGTGCGTTTGCCAACCCCAGAGGGTTAAGGGATGATGCTGACTGAGGGGAGAGATAGCTGGCAAGTGTCTCTTCAACCCTAGGCATCGCCTCATAACCATAGTCCTTTAGCCCCAAGATGTTTGAAATAATTAGATGTTTGGGGACTGAAGATGTGATAAGAAAACAGGCTGCAGTAAGCCCCGATGAGGAGGTTGTGATTGGGATGGCAGGAAACATTCGTCTAGTTTACTTTTATGGCAAACTTCCTGTTTCTCGGCCGGCCAGTCTGGAAACAGCATGAACCACAACCTGTAAGGGCCCTATTTTAACGATCTAAGAGCAAGGCGCAAGTGCACTTAGGGTGTGTCCGAATCCACTTTTGCTAGTTGAACGATGGGAAAAATGGTCGGCGCGCCTGGTGCATGGTCTAAAAGGGTTGTCCCTATTCTCTTAATGAGTAATGGGTGTGTTTTGGGCGTAATGTGCAATAAACCAATCAGAGTCTCATCTCCCATTCCCTTTAAAAGCCAGTTACACTCGCGCCATGGCAGATTGCTATTTACATGGTGGAATTTGCAAGCGGAAAGACTGAACGCGTCTCCAGAGAGGAAACGGATCTGCTCATACGCAAGGTTAAAGCAGTGTGTGTGTGTGTGTGTGCTCGAGGTTAAAGAGCGCAAGCAGACCATCTATGGGACAAACAGGATTCCACCATATCTTTATGTACACAATAATAATCTTTTACATAATCCTTTTATTTTTAATATTTGGCATGTTTGTGTGCTGCTACGCATCCCTCTGTGTAATAAGCAGACTGTACCCGTTGTGCACCCGCCTATGGGTGCATATTACTAATGCGCCCTTTAAATAACAAAAAATAAATACTGCGTCATTGACCAACTGAAACCTGGTCTAAAGTCTAGGGCTGTTTTCGACTAAGGATTTTCATAGTCGAATCTGATTCGTTAGATTTTGCCGTAGTCGACTGATAGTCGAACCTTTTTTTTTTTTTCTTTTTTTTTTAGATAGCAGCTAGATTTTTTCCATTTCAAACAAAAGAGCTAAAAAAAAAACTAAAAGAAAAACATGGTGTGTAACAAATACCTTTTATTCATTTAAAGCCAGATGAACAAAACATATCACACAATCATAACATTTCATAAACATGAGGAGCAATATGAGAGAGAAATTTGGTGATCGTTGTTTAGGTACATTAAACCACGTAAAGCTTTTTCACGCCCATGAGAACCGTGTGGAGTCAACTCACAGCCGCTCCGCTGCCCTGCTGAAAATGTGAAGCAGAAACGCTTAATATCAGATAACGTCCATAATAATTGGACTCTGGGTTCGATTTTTTGACCATTTTCAGTGGTTATGAGGAGCAATATGAGAGGGAAATTTGGTGATCGTTGTTTAGGTACATTAAACCACGTAAAGCTTTTTCACGCCCATGAGAACCGTGTGGAGTCAACTCACAGCCGCTCCGCTGCCCTGCTGAAAATGTGAAGCAGAAACGCTTAATATCAGATAACGTCCATAATAATTGGACTCTGGGTTCGATTTTTTGACCATTTTCAGTGGTTATGAGGAGCAATATGAGAGGGAAATTTGGTGATCGTTGTTTAGGTACATTAAACCACGTAAAGCTTTTTCACGCCCATGAGAACCGTGTGGAGTCAACTCACAGCCGCTCCGCTGCCCTGCTGAAAATGTGAAGCAGAAACGCTTAATATCAGATAACGTCCACAATAATTGGACTCTGGGTTAGATTTTTTGACCATTTTCAGTGGTTATGAGGAGCAATATGAGAGGGAAATTTGGTAATCATTGTTTAGGTACATTAAACCACGTAAAGCTTTTTTCACGTTAGGACTTAGCCTATATATAAAGCCCATGAGAACCGTGTGGAGTCAACCCACAGCCGCTCCGCAGCCCTGCTGAAAATGTGAAGCAGATTTTTGAATACATTTTTATTTATTTACATTAGTAAGCTACAGGACATTGTCTTTCAAAACATGACCTGCGCGAAAGCGGAAAATATTTTTTTGTACCCAGCCTTTCTGAAAATGCGAATGCGTCTCTGTCCCCAGCACATTTCAAACCAACTGACGCCCATGTATTCGACTATGAGGTTCATAGTCGAATCAGACCTCTCCGAATCGAATCGTCGAATCCTCGACTATTAGAAGTCAGCCCTACTAAAGTCAATGATGTAGTATTTTTTATTGTAATTAAAAGGGCTATTTCAGTTGCCTCAAAATGGCAACGCGTCAACAATGCGCCTGAACACACCTCTTTTTCAGACCAGCACGCCCATGAGCGCACAAATGGGCGCAAATGCATTTGCTATTTAAACAACGTGGTGCAGGACGTGAAAATGATAACTGCGTCGGGCTGACACTGGCAAAAAACACTTGCGTCAAGTGTTTGATAGGGCCCTAAGAGCTTCTCATATGCAAGAGTGTGAGGTGGCGATTCCTCAACATCTCCCGTTCGATACTCACAACATTATACTCCTCAGAGCCTGAGGGCAGAAGAATCTGCTGAGCATGCTTCCAAACCTTGAGATGAAGCACTGGTTCTGGCAGGTAAAGGCAGATAATGCAAGCCTCGTCTCTAACCCCTCTACCAGATCCATCTGCAAATGAGACCAGAGCCACGAGGAACGCGTGCCAAGGCGCCCTTCTCAAAGAGTGTTCTTAACAGTAGCCGCTCACATTCAGCCCCCTCGAGGGCTGATTGAGCGTGCTCCACTCCCAGACAAACAACACATAACTCGTGTGCAGGGCAGAACTTAGCATGTTTCCTCAATATATGCAAACATATTATGGTATTTTTATGTTTTAGGGACTGTTCGTTTTTTATTTAAGAATTTGGTACTGGAGGCAGGCCCGGGGTGGGTAATCGGGAGAATCGGGAGAATTCACTTTTTGGCCGGTCGAGGATTTATTTTTTTTTTTCACATTTTTCACGTTAGTTACATTAGGCTACACACGTTCCGCATTCTGACACCGCAGCGCGCAGTCTTTGCATGAGTTGTACCATGTGAGGGAGTTCCTGAGATCCTGAGAAAACGTGGTGGGGACATGTCCCACCCTTCCCATTTGCAAATTACGCCTATGATCGACGTACATTCACATCACGTGTTAATGCAATGGTAGTGTAGGGCTGGGCGATATGGCCAAAAAAAAATATCACGATAATTTTTTTTAAGTCAGTCGATATCGATAATTATCACGATAAAAGTCAAATCTTTATTTCTTTAAAATTTAAAGGCAGATTTTTGCTCCTAACTGAAAGAAACCAGAGTGTTAATTGTGGTTTTAAACTAATCTTTATTGTCAGAACATATCAGGACAAACACTTGCCAAACTGGTGAACATTTCACAAATCTGAAGTAGAACATTCAAACATTTGTCATTTTTCCTTAACAAAATAAATATCTTTATTGGACAATTAATTTCTTAGTTTCTGCATGTGCTAATTTTTATTTGGTAAAATGTAATATTCTGACTGTTTGAGTTTTATTAAACTTAACCATTGGTCATCCAGTATCATGCATTTAGATCATGATAACCTCACTATCATGACAAAATGTAATGTTATGGTTTCTATGGTATTTGTATGAAAAACAGTAGCCTAAATACATTAAATACAAATGACCAATTTGAATCGAGTATTTAAGAAGCAAGTAACCTTAAACACCTTAAAGACTTAAGTAACTTGGATGAATTGGTCATTTGCAGCATTTAGCGTCAGATATTTCCTAATGTATTTTCACACAAGACACTTAAAAATTATTCTAGAAATGGCCATTGACTTACATTACATTACAACCTAAAATGCATAGTATACAGGGGATAGATATGCCCTAAAAACATAAAAAAAATGATTATAATGCATAATTACATATACATATTCAAAATTAATAATAAACAATGTGTTATTAAGCACTAAGATATATTTACTTTGTGATTTAATAATTTATGCATCGGGAAGCTACAGTTTGCTGAAAGGAATTTAAATCAATTATCAATGTAACAATTTCAGAAGTAACAAAGTAAAATCTGTCACACTCTGTACAGCTCCTCTAAACACATTATGTGATTTTATATATAAAACAAACCATTTTTGTACTTATAAGATATGCATAAAAGACACCAAAATTAAACAAAAACTAGTACTTTCATCGAAACAATTTTTAGGTTTAGTTTTAGGCTAGGAACTTTACAGTGGCACGCACTGCTTTATGCAGTGAACCCGGAGCGGGTCACTTTCTTCTTTCCAGTAAGTGTGGAGCAGGAAATGTAAAACGGAGTGGAGCTGTCGAGTGATTGCTGAATGCTTTGAATGAGGAGAAGAAATTGTTGTTGAACCAATCCCTTCTGCTATGATCCAGTTTGTCATATTAAAAAAAGGGGAAAAAAGATGGTTTACACACAAGATAGCAACAAATAGTTATTAATAGCGTTATTAATAATGAAAATATTCAACAGTTGTTAAGCAGGTTGCGATAACAAATTTGGGGCTGCTGTACAAAAATGGCCCAAATATCTTAATGGTACCATATCTATTATAGTTGTAATCTGTGCTCATAAAATATAAGTGACGTACCATCTACTGACAAAAGAAGTTGAGCTTCTCCTCACAGTCTCTCTGTGTCCAGACCCTTGTTTGCTTATCCAGGGCTCCACAACGAAGGTTTCTGGCAGGACACTGTGGCGGTCCCGTCTGAGACCAGGCCGTAAAGTCAAGATCATCTCCACTGACCCAGAACCACTCTCCTGCTAGAAAGCGCAAACCAGTCCACACATATCCAGTTTCATCCTGTGGGATTTGTCCTAAAGCAGAATTCATCCTGTTCATTGAGCTCAGACTCGCCAGATCATTATAATGTTTTCTGCAGTATTCCAGAGCTCCTTCCCAGCTCTCTTTCTGCCGCACCAGAACAATCTCTGATATGTCCTCACAGAAGAATTTGTGTTCAGCATAGCAGTTTTCATCATGCAGCTTCTTAGTACTGTTGTGTAAAAAAGCACAGTATTGGTTCACACCTGGCAGATTCAAACTATCCAAGTTAATTTGTGTTGCATATTCACGTCCGGTCCACTTCCAGTATCCAAACAATTTGTGGAGACCAACCCAGGCATCAGAAGTTTGACCAAATGCATCTTCCAAAAATTGCTGCTCCTCGCTCTCACTGGTGAAGCTGGACAGGCCACGAAAGAGAGTTCTGCAGTGATGTAGTGCAGAAAACCAGTTCTTATCCTCATTCACGAAGAAATGTTGTTTAATGAGCCCGGAGGAGAGTCCGTAGAGCTCCAGGATTAGGAGCACAGTGAGTGTCGTCTTCATCTTCATCCAGTGAAGAGGTTTTGTGATTTGTCAATGATCAGTTGAGGTGGAGGACAGAATTGTGCATGATGACACTGACTCTCTTTTACTTAAGTTGACATACAGCCAATGACAAAAGAGTGTGAGGGTGTGACCAATCACAGCACACCTTTACAGTCAGAACAAACAAATCAGCTGCATTTAACCAATCAAATAAACCTCCCCTAGTGAAAAAATATATATACTAAAACGTATTTGAAATACATTTATTTTATGATAAGTATACTACAAATACATTTACATATTTATGTACTTAATATAAATACCCTGCAATTGTTTGGTAAATTGGTATACTTAAAGTCTGCTAAATTGGAACAACTAATGCTGTACTTTATACTCTAATAATCCAGAAATAGTGCTGAGGTCCAACTAAAGCTATACTTAAGTATATTTGATTGTGCTAAAGTGGAACTATTGCAAGTATACTTTAGGTACATTTAAATATCTTGCATTTAAAGACTGCCCTTGTGAAAAAGAACTTAATTGTATTGAAAGTGTAATTGTATTTAAAAAACTGCACTTGCAGATAATATAATATAATTAAAATATAATTAAAATTAAAGTCTACTTAAGTGTGCTTAAAGAGACAACACTTTAATATTAATATTTCTAAACACACTTAAATGCACTTTTTAAAAATACACTTTGTAATAATGTCTAATTAAGTTTTACTTACCCAGGTGAAAAAAAAGATCACTAAAATACATTTTATTTAAGTGCACTTAGTACACTTCCATAATGTACTTAAAGTGCTCTATTTTCGCACACTTATTTTGTACTTAATATACTAAAAGCTTATCTTTAATACTTCTTAAGATAAACTTAAGATCATCTTAGTGTACTCAACTGTGCCATTTTGAGACACACTGAAGATGAACTAAAGTGTATTTTTAATATACTATTTCAGCTTTTAAAAAAATGTATTTTGTTACCACTTTTAGTAAAACTGAAACCATCTTTAATGCATTTTAAATACAATAATAAATTATTTAAAATATAATAATAATATATAATAAATATATACAAATTATACTTATGTAATAATAGGTTAAAAAAGTGCACTAAAATAAATTTTATTAAAGTACACTTCCATAATGTACTTAAAGTGCTCCATTTCGCACACTAATTTTGTACTTAATATACTAAAAGTTTTTCTTTAGTACTTTTTTAAGATTTTAGTGTACTCAACTGTGCTATTTTTAGACACACTGAAGATTAACTAAAATATGCTTTTAACATACTATATCAGCTTTAATTTTTTTTTTTTTTGTTACCCCTTTTAGTACAATTGAACCCATCTTTAATGCATTTTTAAATACACTTATAAATTATTTAAAATATAATAATATATAATATATACAAATCATATTTATGTATTGCTCACATATTTTTTATATAGTAAATAATTTAATTTAAATATATTTTAACTATGCTAACAGTACCTTTATAAAACATAATTAAATATGTTAATGGTGTATTTTAAAAGTAGTCAAGTACACTATTACTGTGTTATCAGTAACATTTTCTGCCTCATTTATGCTCAAATTATGAAAATAATATATTTTAATGTATTACAAATACAGTGGAAAAATTATCATTCAGTAAAACACACAGTAAAAAATATTTGGTACTATATGGTTATCCGGACCACACGTGACCACAACCGCTTTTGGTTGGTCGTAACCCCAGTGATGGGTAGGTTTAGGGGCAGGGTTGGGGTAGGTCATCACATGTGGTCCGGATAACCGTATAGTACCAAATATTTGTATAAAACACACACACACACACACACACACACACACACACACACACACACACATACCTACTTAACCACAATGTGAGGACGTATGACTGGGAACCCTACCTTTAGGGACACCCCTTTCTGAAGGGTCTAGAGACAAAAGAAAGATATGACTGCACTTCTGGAGAAGCTGTCATCACAATTATCACTTGATTTTATCAATAAAAGCCTTCCTTAAAGACCTGACATTTTGCCTTCACTTTAGGGACAGTATTTTTTATGTCCATTTTGGGGACATTAAACACAAACTCTGATGAAGTCATACTTTGAGGACCATGGTGATACACAAACTCTGATGAAGTCATACTTTGAGGACCATGGTGATACACATACTCTGGTTAAGGTATACTTTCAGGACATTGTTGAGATGTTATATATTATTTATCCTAAGAAGACAGAAGTAGAATATTACAATTCAAAGTTCCAATACTGGACAGTGAAATCAAGCTAGTGCAGAGATACAGGTGTGAGAGAGTAAACTGGGTTTCTTCTTTTCTGCAAGATCACTGTAAATGGGTAGCCTACATTTTTTGTCTGATTTGTAGCTTGAGATCAAGTGCCTTTGGCTGCTCAGTTGGGGAATGACAATTAACATTCAGAAATATTATTGATTTGACTGATTGACTATCAGAAGCAAAAGATGAACAGAATTGAGCTGAATAATAACACTATTGTCTTTAATTTCAACTGTAAAACAGCTCTACATTATTCATTTCATAATTGTTGACATTTGCAAGTTATTTTATGTCTGTGAAGCTCCTTTGAAACCATCTGTATTGTATCATGCGCTATAGAAATAAAACGGACTTCACTTCATGGTAGAGAACCTTTCACTGACCACTGGCTGCATCCCTCTAGTTAATTTAGCATCGACTGTAAACTAATCATTATCACAAAAACATCTTAAGGAGTTTTCCTCATCAGAGTCATCTTTGGCTACACACTGGGGTTAAGACATTAGGCATGTTCTTCTGTAAAGTGTAGTAATTGTCAAAAAAAACTCTATACAAATAAAAATAGTGATACACACTCTCCGATTAAATGACTCTTTGGGGACTCGAGTGACACACACACTCCGATTAAATGACTCTTTGGGGACTCTAGTGACACACACACTCCGATTAAATGACCCTTTGGGGACTCTAGTGACACACACACACTCCGATTAAATGACCCTTTGGGGACTCGAAGTGACACACACACTCCGATTAAATGACTCTTTGGGGACTCTAGTGACACACACACACTCCGATTAAATGACCCTTTGGGGACTCGAGTGACACACACACTCCGATTAAATTACCCTTTGGGGACTCTAGTGACACACACACTCCGATTAAATGACCCTTTGGGGACTCGAGTGACACGCACACTCCGATTAAATGACTCTTTGGGGACTCTAGTGACACACACACACTCCGATTAAATGACCCTTTGGGGACTCTAGTGACACACACACTCCGATTAAATGACCCTTTGGGGACTCGAGTGACACACACACTTCGATTAAATGACTCTTTGGGGACTTAAGTGACACACACACTCCGATTAAATGACTCTTTGGGGACTTAAGTGACACACACACTCCGATTAAACGACCCTTTGGGGACTCTAGTGACACACACACACTCCGATTAAATGACCCTTTGGGGACTCTAGTGACACACACACACTCATATTAAACGACTCTTTGGGGACTAGAGAGACACACACACTCCGATTAAATGACTCTTTGGGGACTCTAGTGACACACACTCTGATTAAATGACTCTTTGGGGACTCTAGTGACACACACACACACTCCGATTAAATGACTTTTTGGGGACTCTAGTGACACACACACTCCGATTAAATGACTCTTTGGGGACTCAAGTGACACACACACACTCCGACTGAATGACTCTTTGGGGACTCGAGACACACACAAACTCCGATTAAATGACTCTTTGGGGACTCAAGTGACACACACACACACTCCAATTGAACGACTCTTTGGGGACTCTAGTGACACACACTCCGATTAAATGACTCTTTAATATTAACAGTCTTGGACACATTGTGTTGAAAGTGCACATTGCAGTTAATGACAGAACTTCAAATTATTATTTTTTTTAAAAGAACAACAATGAAAAATCAATTAACTTGGAGGTGGGAATGATTCTCAGTGCCCAACTATCCTCTGTACTTCCTCCATCCACCCTTCTTCAAAATCTCTCTACTTCCTCCTTTACATTCTCTCCTCCCTCTTTAACTCTACTCCTCCCTCTTTAACTCTACTCATCCCTCTTTAACTCTACTCATCCCTCTTTTTACCCGCTTTACTCCTTTTCATCCTCTTTAACTCTACTCCTTCTCTTCATCCTCTTTAACTCTACTCCTTCTCTTCATCCTCTTTAACTCTACTCCTCCCTCTTTAACTCTACTCCTCCCTCTTTAACTCTACTCCTCCCTCTTTAACTCTACTCCTCCCTCTTTTTACCCACTTTACTCCTTTTCATCCTCTTTAACTCTACTCCTCCCTCTTTTTACCCTCTTTACTCCTCCCTCTTTTCATCCTCTTTAACTCTACTCCTCCCTCTTTTTACCCTCTTTACTCCTTCTCTTCATCCTCTAACTACTCCTCACTCTTTTTACCCGCTTTACTCCTCCCTCTCTTTATCCTCTTTAACTCTACTCCTCCATCTTTTTACCCTCTTTACTACTCCCTCTTTTCATCCTCTTTACTCCTCCTCTTCATCCTCTAACTCTACTCCTCACTCTTTTTACCCGCTTTACTCCTCCCTCTTTTCATCCTCTTTACATTTACTCCCTCTATTCATCCCTTATATTAGGTGTGCTGGACATGGGCTGTGGCTGGATGTAACCGATTGGTGAGAGTTGCCGTGTGCAGACGAGAGAATGTGATGTCAGACACTTTCTGCTTCCCGTAGTGACGCTCAGGCTAAGTTTGCATACTTTACCACAGCTGAAGTGGAATAAACGCATTATTTTCCAGATACAGATATTTCAGAGACATTTTCATTCAATACATGCACTACTGTTTGTACAAGAATAAAGTTCAAAATAAGCCTAAATACCAGTGAAGTGGGGTCTACATTGTTTTATTTTGATAAACATTTATCGCAACTACATGAAAAGAGCTTTTACTGTTATAAAGAACAGATTTGTGATCCTTAGTGGAACTGAAGGTGTGAGAAGAAACATGAAACGCACGTGATCGTTGTCAAGCGGTGTACTCTGCCAATCGTGGATTAGCTGTGTCATCATCAGAGCTCGTGAGTCGCTCTAGAGAATCTGCTCTGGCTGAGTCCTCCTGCTCTCCAATCACTCTCATTGTACTCTGATGCCTTATGGCACAGTCACGGGCGTCGCTGTCTGAAGTCGGACACAAGTTCTAACCATCAAGCACTGCTCAAGTTAGCCGCTGATCGTTCTGTGCAGCGCTGCATGAAGTCCAACAAGCCTAATGTAAAGGGGACGTAAAGATGGAGGAGAGAATGTAAAGGGGACGTAAAGAGGGAGGAGAGAATGTTAAGGGGACGTAAAGAGGGAGGAGAGAATATAAAGGGGACATAAAGAGGGAGGAGAGAATGTAAAGGGGACGTAAAGAGGGAGGAGAAAATGTAAAGGGGACGTAAAGAGGGAGGAGAAAATGTAAAGGGGAATGTAAAGAGGGAGGAGAGAATGTAAAGAGGGAGGGGAGAATGTAAAGAGGATGTAAAGGGGAGGAGATAATGTAAAAGGAGAGGAGAGAATGTAAAGGGGATGTTAAGAGAGAGGAGAGAATTTAAAGGGGATGTAAAGAGGGAGGAGAGAATGTAAAGGGGACGTAAAGAGGGAGGAGAGAATGTAAAGGGGATGTTAAGAGGGAGGAGAGAATGTAAAGGGGATGTTAAGAGGGAGGAGAGAATGTAAAGGGGACGTAAAGAGGGAGGAGAAAATGTAAAGGGGACGTAAAGAGGGAGGAGAGAATGTAAAGGGATGTAAAGAGGGAGGAGAATGTAAAGGGGATGAAAAGAGGGAGGAGAGAATGTAAAGGGATGTAAAGAGGGAGGAGAGCATTAGGCTTGTTGGACTTCATGCAGCGCTGCGCAGACCGATCAGCGGCTGACTTGAGCAGTGCATGCCGGTTAGAACTTGTGTCCGACTTCAGACAGCGAAGCCCCGTGACTGTGACGTATGGTATCAGAGTACGGCGAGAGCGATTGGAGAGCAGGAGGACTCAGCCAGCGCAGCTTCTCCAGAGCGACTCATGAGCTCTGATGACGACACAACTGATCCACGATTGGCCGAATCCACTGCAACACAATGATTAAGAGTTAATTCTCACACCTTTAGTTCCACTAATGCTCACAAATCTGTTTTTATAACAGTGAAATCCCCTTTCATGTAGTCACGCTGTTATATTGTCATGTTTATCCAAATAAAACTGATACAATGTAGACCCCACTTCATCGGTATTTAGGCTTATGTTGAACTTTATTCTTGTACAAACAGATGCTGTATTAAGCAGTACATGTATTGCATGAAAATGTCTCTGAAATATCTGTGTATTTGGCAAATAATGCATTTATTTCACTTCAGCTGTGGTAAAGTATGCAAACACAGCGTGAGCGTCTCTCAATTTTAATTTCTATACCTTTATCCTTATTTCTTTTAATTTAGCTCCATTTCTTACAAAAAGAGTATAATGTGCAAAGTGTTAAAAGTGTTTGTGCCTCCCTACAAACCACCCTTTCTTTAAGAGTCGTGATCCTGTTCCGCACATAATTTTTCACACCAGTCCATGTTCGCTGCTTCAAAGCTTCTGGCTCTGCGTGAATGCATCTTTCACAGTCTTGCTTACCAGGAACTTTGTATGTCTTGATGAACTTCATCATGTGTCTCTCTACTGCTTTTACCTCACTGTCCTCCCATTTCTTTTTTGGAGCGTTTGAAGAACCTATGAAATAGTTAAAAACAAGTAAATACTCATTACACATTCTCATTACAACTAAATTGGTGAGTAAAGACCAAATCAAGACTAATGTGTCCTAATGTGTATATTTTTTTCATTTGGCTGGATATTGCTGCATGGAGCTGATTCATGTTTATTTGATTATTGTTGTTTGTGTAGTTTAGAGATTTTTCTTACCTTGATCCTCCCATGAAACAGATTGATCAGATTGAACAAGTTGATCAGTCTCTGCTGGTGCTGTTTTCTGAGATAGGTCACTGTAATCCTCCTCATCACTTGACATGGAATCACCTTGGGCCTCAAGTTGCTCTAAATAATTCACTGACAAAAAAATTTACACTTTATTGCTTATACTTACCATCTGTGACATGATTATATATGTTACCGGCAAAGTGTGAAATCCCGTTATTGTATAGAATGCCTGATGGTTACCTAAGTTACCTACCTACATTACCTAGGGCATTCTATAGAATTCCGGATTACACACTTTGCCGGTAACATATACATTGTTTTGCAAATATGTAAAGAACAGATACACACAGACAGTCCAAGTATACTCGTACCATTTGGGTCAATTTCAATGTCATCAAGTTTCTTTCCTTTGTAGTCAGACAGTGTTCCTTTCTCCATGGCCATTAGCAGCTGGGAGAGCACTTGTTCAACAGGATGGGGTCTGATGTGACCAAACATACCAAAAATCAGCTCAGATGAATCGGATGGTAGTTCTTCTGGACATGACATTGTCAAAAGTGCTTTGATACATCCAACATCTCCCAACGAGGCAGGTAGTTCATCTGATCAATTTATGACTGTACCATCACCAAAAAAGATGAAATGCCAATCTAAAGAGACAAACACCTTGTCTGGTGATAAGACTTTTATTCAGTCAATGCCATCACCAAAGACGGAACTCCGCAAGGCGTACAAGAAGCAGTATTGCCTTAATTGCTCTAAGCCATATTCAAAAATGGCAAGACACCTTGAATTTGTCCATCGCAACGAAGTGGGGGTTGTAAAGGCAATAGCATTTCCAAAACATTCCAAAGAAAGACGAGTACAGTTGAACCTCCTTTGAAAAAGGGGCAACTTTGCCCACAACACAGATGTGGTGAGACAAGGACATGGGGAGATGATTGCCTACTACCGTTCAAAAAATAGACAAAGAGCCAAAGAATTTATTCACTGCATTTACTGCCAAGGGCCTTATAACAAGCGTAGCCTTTGGAAACATATCAAAAACTGTCCTCTGAAACCTAAAGATGATGATGCCCAGGGCAGGAAAAGAGTTCGACCTCTGTGTGCTCTAAACACACCAGTCGGCTTAGAAGTGAGCAAAGGTTTCAAGAAAATAGTGTCCTTTATGAACTATGATGAAGTTTCGCGTGTAGTTCATACTGACAGATGCATCTTTCCTTTGTAGTCAGACAGTGTTCCTTTCTCCATGGCCATTAGGACTTTACTCATTTTTGCCAGCTGCAGTGTTCCCTCTGCGATGGACAAACTCAAGGTGTCTGGCCATTTTTGACCATGTCATGTCCAGAAGAACTACCATCCGATTCATCTGAGCTGATTTTTGGTATGTTTGGTCAACATCGCTGTAGTCTGTGTCACAGACGGTACTTCCTGAATACTGAATGAGAGAATATAACACTTACTCAAGGCAGTGGTTCCTGTAACATTATGTTTCATCGCATTGTGGATACTGGCAAGCAAAGTCATAATTATGCCAAAAAAATTGAGCATATAAAGTATCACATGGCAAGTCACATACCTGTCTTTTTCTTGATGGCCTTAAAGAGGATATCTGGAAGAGGAGAAATACAAACAAATATAAATAATATATAATTTCATATAATCTATTGTTAGTTCTACAAGTGCAATACAGCCAGACCATCCCAATAATTAAGCAAATTAATCTACCCACCTCCCTTAATGAGAGTGTCTCAGACATCTGCGATTTTGAATCACAGATAAGAGTGAAGATAAGGGTGGAGCAAGAGAAGATGATGATGATGATGATGAAGGCTGCGCATAGGAAGGCAATGAAGGCTGCCCAGGCGAGGATGATGAAGATGAAGGCTGCCCAGGCGAGGATGATGAAGATGAAGGCTGCCCAGGCGAGGATGAGGATGATGAAGAGGAAGGCTGCCCAGGCGAGGATGATGAAGATGAAGGCTGCCCAGGCGAGGATGAGGATGATGAAGATGAAGGCTGCTCAGGCAAGGATGATGAAGATGAAGCCTGCCCAGGCGAGGATGATGAAGGCTGCCCAGGCGAGGATGAGGATGATGAAGAGGAAGGCTGCCCAGGCGAGGATGATGAAGATGAAGGCTGCCCAGGCGAGGATGAGGATGATGAAGATGAAGGCTGCCCAGGCGAGGATGATGAAGGCTGCCTAGGCGAGGATGATGAAGGCTGCCTAGGCGAGGATGAGGATGATGAAGGCTGCCTAGGCAAAGATGAGGACGATGAAGATGAAGGCTGCCCACGCGAGGATGATGAAGATGAAGCCTGCCCAGGCGAGGATGATGAAGGCTGCCCAGGCGAGGATGAGGATGATGAAGAGGAAGGCTGCCTAGGCGAGGATGATGAAGATGAAGGCTGCCCAGGCGAGGATGATGAAGGCTGCCTAGGCGAGGATGAGGATGATGAAGGCTGCCCAGGCGAGGATGATGAAGGCTGCCCAGGCGAGGATGAGGATGATGAAGGCTGCCTAGGCGAGGATGAGGATGATGAAGGCTGCCTAGGCGAGGATGAGGATGATGAAGATGAAGGCTGCCTAGGCGAGGATGAGGATGATGAAGGCTGCCCAGGCGAGGATGATGAAGGCTGCCTAGGCGAGGATGAGGATGATGAAGGCTGCCCAGGCGAGGATGATGAAGGCTGCCCAGGCGAGGATGACGAAGGCTGCCCAGGCGAGGATGATGATGATGATGAAGGCTGCCCAGACGAGGATGATGATGATGAAGGCTGCCCAGGCGAGGATGAGGATGATGAAGGCTGCCCAGGCGAGGATGAGGATGATGAAGGCTGCCCAGGCGAGGATGATGAAGATGAAGGCTGCCTAGGCGAGGATGAGGATGATGAAGATGAAGGCTGCCTAGGCGAGGATGAGGATGATGAAGGCTGCCCAGGCGAGGATGATGAAGGCTGCCTAGGCGAGGATGAGGATGATGAAGGCTGCCCAGGCGAGGATGAGGATGATGAAGGCTGCCCAGGCGAGGATGAGGATGATGAAGGCTGCCCAGGCGAGGATGATGAAGGCTGCCCAGGCGAGGATGATGAAGGCTGCCCAGGCGAAGATGATGAAGGCTGCCCAGGCGAGGATGATGAAGGCTGCCCAGGCGAAGATGATGAAGGCTGCCCAGGCGAGGATGAGGATGATGAAGGCTGCCCAGGCGAGGATGAGGATGATGAAGGCTGCCCAGGCGAGGATGATGAAGGCTGCCCAGGCGAGGATGATGAAGGCTGCCCAGGCGAAGATGATGAAGGCTGCCCAGGCGAGGATGATGAAGGCTGCCCAGGCGAAGATGATGAAGGCTGCCCAGGCGAGGATGAAGGTGGCATGGGTGGCGCAGGAGCTGGTGACGGTGATGAGGACAGGGCAGGAGAGCATGAGGTTGATGAGGCCATTATAGAGGTGGACAAAGCACAGGGTGCCGATGAAGAGGGTGCATCAGATGTGGATGCGACTGAGGATGACTGTGACAGCTTGAAATATAATTTGAATAAAAATATAAGGTCTAAAAGCAAAAGGACTAAGCAAACTGTTAATTAATAAAATAAATGAATAATAAAATAATTAACCGTTAATTGACTGAGGCGTTGATCACAGAATAGTGTGATTATGTTCACATATTACTCACCAAACAAACTTTTTGTGATTTCTGTTTAGCAATCTTGTGTTCCTTTTCAATTTCTGCTCTGTTAAAACGTTCATAGCAATCTTCATGATGTTGTCTTAATTTTGCCAATCTTGATTGAAACCGCTTCTGCAGATATATAAAGAGGTATTTAGCTTAAACAAGAATAAAATGTACATTAGCAATTTTGAAAACTGTGGCACCCATTTCAGACAAGAACAAACACACTGTAGGAGTGAACAAAAAATGTTTTGCACATTTCAAAGCAAAGATCATTAATAAAATAAAAACTCTAAACAAACATTTATACAAACTTTACATACAAATTGTGACAATAGTCACATTAATAGTTACATTGGTTCAGAGTCAGACATTTAAACTCTGAACCAATAACTATACTTAACTAGCAGAGGTTGGTAGTAAGGCGCTACATTTACTCCATACCATCTAAGTCATTTTTAGTTTGTTTGTTTTAATTGTGGGTACATTTTACATAAGTGTGGGTACATAAGTACATTTCTAATGGCAATACAATTTTGTATCATTTGAAGCATTTATACACTAGTGACGGGTCGTCATGAACGAATCTTTAATATGACTCGGGACTACCGTGTTGTCTCAGAGAGTGATTCGTTCATTTTGCGCTGACCGCACATGCCCAACATCCCATGGGTTCTGTACTGGAAACAGAAATGATTAGTTCATCTCTCGAGACTTCGGGTCCAAGTCTTTCGTTCTTCCGGTCAGTCCCACAGAGGCTATGCTGTCAGTACCGGAAAGATAAATGATTAGTTCACCTATCAAGTCCACGAAAACTCAAAAGATGAACTAATCAATTCTGTATCCGGTAGCGACTGCATAGCTCAGCCTATATGGGGCTGTCACGTGATGCACGAATGACTTGAACCCAAAGTCGATAGACTCGAAACGTGAACTAATCAATACTGTATCTGGTACTACAGACTGCAAAGCTCAGTTTATGAGGATCACGGGATGATCGAACGGCTTAGATCGGGAGGTGAGGTAAACTAACAGAATGCATAGCCTGAAGACCCAAATAAATAAATTAACTGTTTCTCATAATATGGCCTTTTTCTTGCATTGTAATTTTTTTCTTATTCTAAATGCGATCAACATTTGATGTGTTTGGGGAATTTGGCTAACATGTAACATTTTAAATACATTCTGCTGAAATGAACGAAATAACTCGAAAAAAGATTTGTTCATTTTGATGAACGAGATTTAAAGATCTGAGTCAGTAAAATGATCCGAACTTCCCACTACTATTACACACGTGTGCTGGATGAAGTGGATATGCACCTACAATCAACTAAAACCAAACCTTTAAAAGCATCCTATGGTTTGCCAGCGATAAAGATCTTTTCGAGTTGAACACCTGAGCGCCAGCTGTTAGTGGTTGCCTGTGTTGCGTGTTCATTATTTTGGGGGCCGAGCAATGAAGGGAGGGGTGTGTCTGTTTGGGTGTCGATTTCAAATATCAATAGTGTTTCTCAGAAATCACTCACTGCACTTTCAACTAGCTGGCAGTAAACATCAGTAGATAGTTGCTGCATGTATGAGATGGTTACCGTTTTATTCATTGATGTTATTGCTTTGCCTGACTGCTTATATGGACCATTGCTGTTCACCTTGTCCAATTCAGGAGAAGAAACAGAAGCTGAACAATGGGGCTGGATGTCAGAAAAGAAACCCAGGGCTCCAGACTGCGACCAAATGGTCGCATTTTGCGACCAAAATTTGAGTGTGTGCGACTGAATTTTACATCCAGTCGCACATGTGCGACCAGTAAATTTCATCTCGTATAGTGTGATAGTGGGCGACAACCTACGTCGCGTACGATGCTTTACGACATCACGACAAAAAGACTAGCATGTTTAATTTTTTAACGGTCCTCCATGACGGGTTCCGTCAAGAGTGAAGTGTGTGTGTGCGCGCGCGCGCGCGCGCGAGTGAGTGAGTGAGCGAGCGAGCGAGAGTGAGTGAGAGAGTGTGTGCGCGAGTGAGTGTGTGTGTGTGTGTGTGTGTGTGTGTGTGTGAGTGAGTGAGAGCACATAAACATGGCTGTGTGTGTGTGTGTGAGTGAGTGCGTGTGTACATGTGCGAGTGCATGTGTGTGTGAGACGGCTCGCAAATGACTGGTCGTAAAGCAACGTGTAGTCTGACAATGTTTCTTGTCCAGGACATGACAAGATTTTTAGGAGTCAAAATCGTGTAATCTGACACAGTGACTATCGTAACATACAAAAAAATTGTGTAATCTGAACCAGGCATAGCTATAACTATGGTATACTGTGGTTATAAAAATAGCCTACACATCTTTTTCCAGCACTTCAAAACTATATCATATTTAAATGTTATTTTTAATGTGTTGACCAAAACATTTTTGTTCATCCTTTTAAAGATTGTCTCTATTTATAAAACTGAAAGTTTTTAGAAGTAGGAAAACACTTATTTTTTTTAAAAAAAAGAAAGACTAAATTACCATTGTAAACATGGCTGCTGAGAGAGCTTATTGGCTATTTTCACTCCCTAATATCTATTTTGTCACTCATTTTGCTTTTGAATTAATATTAAGACATTATGAATGATAATAATTAAAGTTAACTTTATCTATACACCTCAAATTAAGCTCAGTGCTTTGTCATCCCACAGTGCTACCAAACACTTTCTGTAGAACTTAGTGCCGCTGCCCTCAGATGTTAGTCTGGAGCCCTGTGATAAAACTGCACCATAATTTCTGTACGCTAAGTCTATTTATTATCAAAGCATTTGTCTGTAATAGTTATTTAGGGGGAAATGTGAAGGTGTGCCCCTAAATTTTCTGCTTGCGCTCCTAAAATTTTAAGTCAGGGGCTACAGCGCTCCTAATAAAAAAAGTTAGTCTGGAGCCCTGAAACCAGTGAATATCAAAATCAGAATATTTGTAAAGGACAGAAAAACTTGTTCATGTTCATTCCTCTAGCTGTCCTACACGTTATCTATCATTTCTTTCACACACAACTCTACGCTGAAAGAGTCAATAATATAATGATACAGATGTTTTAAAGTGGACTTACCGATTTCTGCAGACCCAAACTGCTGGCTGGCTTTTTATCAGTGGATTCTGCTGATGCTTTATTCAAAGGCTTGAGAAATATGAGACCACAATCACATGGTAACTAATCAGAATGAGAGTTAAGATTATGAGATTTGTGAGAATTACTGATTAATCTCTTTAGCATTTTCTTGATAGTACCTTGACTCGCCATGGCCAATCTGAGTCGCCATAATTGTAAGTGATTTCCTCCCCTGGTAGAATGTCTCGTACAGCAAAGAGACACAGGTGAGGTTTTCTGCTCACTTCAACGGTTCTCATTTTGCAAGTATTTCTGGTTTCATCATTTACATAAGTCTTCCCAAGGACGAGTCTTCTTTAGATGCATCCATGCTATAAAGACATAAAATGACCACTCAATACTAGCTAGACATGTACAGTTAACACAGCTCTATGAACTCATCTGAGTGTGTCAGGTGAAGGAGACATACAGAATCTGCAGAGAGCAGGGTCTGAGAACCACTGATCTATATGATATATGAGATTAAATGGCGCACTGCAACATCCTCTCAGCTCTCAGATAAAGGCATCTAAAATTAATCATTTTGTTCTCTTTAGGGAATACAGGGAAAACAAATTTAGATGACTCAAGGAAACTTCACTCAGTACTCTTAATGTCAGTTCATGTTGAATTTTAATTATTAGGGTGTGTTCACACCTGGCATGTTTGTTTAGACTGTTAGTGTGGTTAATTTGAATAAGTGTGAACACTGCCATCTGAAACCTGGTGCCACCAAACAAGAGGATCCAGATGCTGAATAAATAGGTCTCAGTTGGCTTCCAAACGAACTCTGGTGCGGTTCGAATGAAAAAAGAATGTAACATGGACCCAGAGACATGTAAACGAACCAAAAACAGGAAGATGTGACCCTAAAAAGGACAGACTGGTCAAGCATAACAGGTTTGACAATAGAAATGCCAATCTGAACACTAAGCGGACCCGGACCAAACGAACCAAGCGAACAGAACTCCAGGTATGAACACATCCTAAGTATTTTACAGTTCCAGATATTTTAGCATCCTTACTACATCAATCCACCAGTTCTGTACTCACCACCAATTTTTGCCATGCCACTGAAAATCAAACAGGAACGTGTTCTCAGCTTCAGTGTAGTGTTCAGTTCGGTCGGAAGAAAGCTCTAAAGAGGAGAAATACATTAGCTGCAGTTTCTTTAATGTCAACTATTATTTTATTACTAAAAGTTCTCTACCATATGACGTACATTATACGATGTGAAAGGGAAATTACTTAAGGAAAATAGTCAATAGTCAGGCTAATCTCAAAGCATGATTTGCTTTTTATACTTTACATTATACTTTTAAGTCTTAAAATTATACAGTTAAAATTACATACATTTTCTTACACAAACCTATTTTTGCAGGCCAACCCGGTAGTAGTTGAACATCCCCTGGTTTCCTCCACAAAAACCCACTGGGATTTGCAGAAAATAAGCTAAAGTTAATCTATAAACTACACCACGGTTGACCAACTTCAACTTCTTTACGATGAAGCTTCAACAACTGTGTTGCATTATTTTAAAAGACAATTCTGTTTGTTTATTATTTGCACCTCTTTCAGGTAGTTTTTCTTTGTGGTATATGGATGTTTTATGTGGCTTCTATAGTTTAGATAAAAGTATAGAGTTTTTTTTTTGTTGTTGTTGATAAATGTGCCTCCAGGAACTCTAAAGCTTTAAAATCCATCTCCCTGTGTAATATTTATAATGTTTCTGCATTATTATAATGCATGTTTGACTGATTGTGTGATGTATACATCCCTACATCTACCTAGAATAGTTTGCAAGAGTGCGATTATAAACACAACGAGGCTGTGAAAGTGACTAGATGAGTTAATCTGTTCAGCTGATGACGTTTAATGTCCCAGACAACCCGTCTCCCATTTAGACACTTGTTAACAACTGCCTTTTACCAGACAAGTAAAGGCTTTTAAAAAAAACACACAAGAGAGTATTACTATTTTATGTTGTGGAGTAAAGCGTGAAAATATCTTGATCTTGTGCTAACCATGGATCTTATTTCAGGAATTTAACCAAAACCCATTGATCATGTTTACATGCACACCGATACGCTGATAACAAAATAAAATCACCTTCTTGAAATAATCCATTATCCAGGTTTACATGCAAACCAATAACCACGTAAACCACTACTTTATAAGTAAATCAGGTTAATGACGTCAAAACCTAACCATTCGTTTATCTGACTGTGTATTTCATATGTCATGTCAGTTGTGATGTTAAATAAAGCCCAAGAGTATTCCAGAATTTCAGAGGAAAACTTCCAGACTCATATTCTCCTCTCATGCAGTATCGGGTGCAGGATTTTGACTGTACCACTTCTGAACGAGATGAGAATACTTTTAAGAGGTTCTTGGGTCAAGAAAACGCTCGCTCTGTCTGGATGTGCTTTAATCCAAAATAAGGACACTTTCCTGTCACACATCACACATGCTCCCTTCAATAAGCCACAGAACACAGAGGTTAATGTGTTTACATGCCGGGCAAATCTGCAAATAAGGGGCAAAAATCTATCTGTGTCGATTGGTTTATGCTTATGCTGTTTATGGTGACCTTAGTCTGCGTTTACATGACCACATGCACTGTCGGCTTATTATGCATAACTGGGTTCAGAATGTGCAAATAAACATTGACTTTGGGTTGATGGAACCAGAAATGCAAAAATGTAACTGGTTTTGTTTAACTTGTGAAACATGGATATTAGTTGGCCTAACAACCATATGACTCACCTCACATTAAATTCTCAGTTTTGTAGATTAACGTTATTACTAAACTGCTTAGTAATTTATACTTGCCTTTATATTTGCTGATGAACTGCTCTCGAAGCCCAGGCTTGTCGGTTTCACAGGTAATGTGATGCTCAGCGTCCTGCAGAGGTTTTTTACGCCTTTTATTTCCCAGCATGCTGAATTTCTTTCTTGAAATGACTGAAAAAAAATAAATAAATAAATATAAAGTGAATGAAATAAACAAGCATATTTTAAAAAATCTTGTTGATCTTACTGGAATTGTTCACCCAAAAACATACATAATTAACATACAGTTATATTAATTGTTGTTCCAATTGAACCTCATGTTGTTCCAAACCTGTGTTGTTTTTTTCTGTTAAACACTAAAGTATATCTTTATATTATATCAACAGAGCTCTATTCAATGACAGCACATGTGACCAGTCAACAACAGGCATATAGATAAAAAAGGCAATGTCAATGATGCCAAAAACCATTAGTTCTTGTGTGCCTTGTGACCACAATTGACATCAATCTACTGTATATTCATATTTGATTTAAGAGCGTATGGGAGATTTTCAGTCAGTAACCAGCTAGATTCATAGGGGCTATTTTTAATGTGCTTTTGGTCTGCTTTGGATTTGACACACACAATAAAAATACTATAAAGTGTCTATGTACTGGCATTGGGCAAAAAAGCTCTATAAAGATAAATAATAATAAGAACAGGCATATAATGTAATAAAAAATATTATATAAAATAAAAATTATCAAATAATAATGATATAAAAAAATTGAATTCATGATTTCATTATTTATACAAATTACTGTTGATAGTTGACAACACTTTTGAAAAAAAACAAAAAACAATGATATAGGCTAGTAGACTATCACTAACTCAGTTGTTTAGATTAATTTGCAGAATCTAAAGTACTATTATATAAAAAATAACAAAATTCTATTTACTGGCCATTGCCTACAAGTTGGCAATAAACTTTTTCTTTATTGCAGCAAATCATCATATTAGAAGCAAACTCAAATACAGTCGAGAAGTAAATAAAACCCTAAGGAAAAAATAATTAAACAACTAAAATAAACACATCTTACTAACTTTCATATTTCACAATGTATTTAGTTATCATGCATTTTGAGGACAAGTCTAGATCTCACCTTTAGCCTTTAATGCGTGCGTGGTGGGGGTTGTCGTCGTCTGTTTCGCGTCCCATTGTCACGTGTCTGCATTTCCCGGGAAAACACATCCACGGTCGCAGACTTGCGTAAATGACGTAATTACGTATTTGGATTTCACGTTGAAATTGTGACTACATTTATTTAACCTAATAGAAAATTATTTGATGGCAAGAATCTTTTTTTCCACAGTTTTAATCACAGTACTCTTTCTTCAAACTAAAAAAAAACAAAACAAAAAAACCTGTGGTGAAGTGAGTCTTTCCAGAGTGTCTTTTCCGGTCTTTTCTAGTGGACAGAGCACATGATCACTTTTAAACGAATCCACCCGCCTCGAACTAGGAACCACTGCGCATGTGCGTACAAGCACAGGTTTAAAAGAGCAAAAAATGCCTAAATGAGCAACCTAGATCTCTTGAACAGACATATTATTTTCTACTAATATCATTAATCAAAATAGTAAATTGATGTCTGCAAATATACAGCAGGGCTGATATGAGCTGGTATATCTCCAGTTCTGCACTTGTCTGTGTTGTTGTCATTTCATCAGTGTCCCACAACTACTTCAGAATTTATTTGAGTTAAGAAGGGGGAAGGAGTGTGGATTATTTCGAGGCTCAAAATTAAACTTTAACGTGTAATTTAACAGCATTATCTTTTTATGTATTTAATAAATGAATGGTATTTACATTAAAGGGCGGAGAAGCTGTTAGACAATGTAAAAGTGCTTTAAAAACGCATAGCCACAACAGATTGTCATCTTTTGAGCAGCACTGCTGATTACCTATCTCTCTGTCACTGGTCAGTCTGTTAGTTCATGCATCTCATCTCTTTCACTCTGCAGTCAGTCTCAGTGCTGTGGGGGAAGGGCGCGCACGCGATCAGTCTCAGTGCTGTGGGTGAAGGGCGCGCACGCGATCAGTCTCAGTGCTGTGGGGGAAGGGCGCGCACGCGATCAGTCTCAGTGCTGTGGGGGAAGGGCGCGCGCGCGATCAGAGTCAGTACTGTGGGGGAAGGGCGCGCGCGCGATCAGAGTCAGTGCTGTGGGGGAAGGGCGGCTGATCACAGTATGAGCAGATCTCAGTCAGTCTGACAGGCAGAGACAGAGCTAGGGTTAGGGTTAGGGTTAGGGTTAGTGTAGATCCAATGGCTTTTAAAATCAAAGTAAGAACAAAATACATCTGTAAACAAACATTTAAACGTGTCAGCTTGATTCATGATTCTTTTAAACACTTTTTTTCTTTTGTATTATGACTATATGTAACTGCTGTCTCTATCTCTCTCTCTCTCTCTCTCTCTCTCTCTCTTTCTCTCTCTCTCTATATATATATATATAGAGAGAGAGAGAGAGAGAGAGAGACTCTCTCTCTCTATATATATATATATAGAGAGAGAGAGAGAGAGAGAGAGAGACAGCAGTTACATAATGTTTGCTGTAACTGCTCTATTAACAGTTATTATCAGTCACTTTAGTACATTTATTGAATCATCCTTAAGATTTGCACACCAGTACCTAAGTGCATTTCGTACAAACAGCAGAACACAATAGATTAGCCTACCATCAAACTCCTGTAACTTGCTCAAAATCCTTAGTACAATATCAAAGAACATATCCTTGTGTCATTGTTCACAAACAAGAATGTCAAAATGCTTAGTTTCAGATGTAAACTATGGCTACGATTTTGATGACAATGATTGAAAATACAAAATACTGCACTGTATCTGAATGACATATAAATTTAAACAGCACACATATACGCATTACTCTAGAGGAGACTGGACAGGATTCACATATGCACTTTTACTGTTGGTCTGACAAAAGATTACAGTACAGTGGCATTGTGATATAAAAAACAAGACTATCACACATATACTGTATGTACGTGTCTCTATCAAGTATATTTACTGTATAATGTATAATGCAAGTAGACTTCTGTAATAGCCTATAGCATTACAGTAAGTCTACAGTTTATGGTGAACAGTACAGTGCAGTAGAGTGAACACCTGTTCTGTCTACAAACGCTTGAATGATTGAAGACACACGGTTGTTCTCCCAACATTCGGCTGCACCCTTCAACCAGCCTCGGCCATAAGGTCATGAATGAGAACATGATCTACAATAATGGCACTTATTTCTTCTGAAACACACAATCTTAGCCTGTTCCTCTGTTTTACCTCCTTACCCTTCCACCACACATCCTTGCTCCTCTTCTTCTTCTCGGCTGTTCACCCTGTTGTTCTTCCTCTCTCAGAGTGTGTAACGTGTTGTGCTCTGTATGCATCCCAGATGAAGCTTCATGAGATGCACTCTGAGCTATTATAGAGAACTGGTTGATCATTGATTGATCTAATGCTTTACATTCCCCTTCATTAGTGAAATTCAGAACTCACCTCTGCAATTCAACAATTCAGGACAAAAAAAGTCTAATAGAATTGTATAGAAAATATGTTTGACAGTTTATGACAACTAGTTCAACCAATTCTGCATTTAATGACTTATGGAACTAATGCTATGTTTTGTGGGGTAAGACTATTCAACAGAGAACCAGTATAATACATTTTTATAAACATGACATAAGCAATTAATAATGTAAGAAACAGCATACATTTGCACATAATCAACTGCATGAATGTACTGCAATTTGTTCAAAAGAATGAGAAATTTCTTTTATGAGGTGCACAAGTAGATAATGTGGAGATTGAACAAGTAAGAATTTTAGTTGTGATCTGAGAAATGCACCAAAGCAACTGAGAAAAACTGTAATATAATTAATATAATAATATAGTATCATTAGAATTGTTGCTGTAACTGCTCTCCTTTATATAATATAATATAAAGAGAATGTTTGCAGTAACTGATCTCCTCTATATAATATAATAATATAATATAATATAATACAATATAAAGAGAATGTTTGCTGTAGCTGATCTCCTCTATATAATATAATATAATATACGTTAATATAAAGAGAATGTTTGCAGTAATTGCTCTCCTCTATATAATATAATATAATATAATATAATATAATATAATATAATATAATATAATATGAGAATGTTTGCAGTAACTGCTCTCCTCTATATAATATAATATAATATAATATAATATAATATAATATAATATAATATAATATAATATGAGAATGTTTGCAGTAACTGCTCTCCTCTATATAATATAATATAATATAATATAATATAATATAATATGAGAATGTTTGCAGTAACTGCTCTCCTCTATATAATATAATATAATATAATATAAAGAGAATGTTTGCAGTAACTGATCTCCTCTATATAATACAATATAATATAATATAATATAAAGAGAATGTTTGCAGTAACTGCTCTCCTCTATATAATATAATATAATATAATATAATATAATGTAAAGAGAATGTTTGCAGTAACTGCTCTCCTCTATATAATACAATAAATATAATATAATATAATATAATATAATATAATATAATATAATATAATATAATATAATATAATATAAAGAGAATGTTTGCAGTAACTGCTCTCCTCTATATAATATAATATAATATAAAGAGAATGTTTGCTGTAACTGATCTCCTCTATATAATATAATATAATATAATATAATATAATATAATATAATATAATATAATATAATATAATATAATATAATAAGAATGTTTGCTGTAAGTGAATGTGTTGCTGTGGTAACGGACTCCAGCTCGGTGGGTGGGGGAGGGGCGGCGGCCGCTCAGGGAAATCGCTCATAATATGACAGGGAACGGCAGAGCGCAAAGTAGGAGAAAACACTTAAAACAAATAAAATCACTCATAAAAGCAAGCGATTTTTGCATGTTTTCACATCTTTTTGTGGCTTGTGTATTTTTATTGAACAAACTCAGATGAATAAATCATCACACATATTGACAGATTTAAACAATTGTCCCTCGATCCGCTTTTGGAAGGAAATATGTACTTTTTAAATTCACATGACGTAATGTGCCTGTCCCTTCCCCGCTTCAAACTCGTTCCTATATGATTAACAAACTCCTATGTAAGTTACTGTACGTGCTGTAACGTATAGTCTCTGTATAGGGTGCGGGGCAGCAGCGCGATCTTCACACACACACAGAGCAGACTCTGATGCGAGCGCAAAACTGCGAGGATTAAAGTTTAGAAACATGCTCATATAAATCGCGAGAGCTCCAGCTCAGGGCAAATTAGTCTATTTTTATTTAAATACTAATTATTGGGAATTTATCTATAATTTTCTGTCAATTCATTCATTAATCATGATTTTTTTTGCCTCCGCCATGTTTGTTGATGACGTATTGGCGTCTGATTGGTCATTTTAAGCCTGGACACCATTTTAGAGCATGCTGAATGCCACTGTATAGTCAAACAAATGAGGACATACAAAATGTCCTCAATTTTTTGGGTGGTCCTCAGTTTACCAGTGTGTATTCTGGTGAATGTACCCAAAAGTGATATAAGTAAGTGCACACACACACACACACACACATACATATATATTTTTTTCATCTGGGCAGTTTTGAGGTTAATTGATATCATTTTTATCTTTTTTTTTTTTTCTCTGGAAAACGGTGATCTGTGCTTATCTGCCACCATTGAGGTCACCGAGGTTTGGACCTCTGTGTTTTTCCATGAAAAGCTATGTAATGTAATTCATAACTGTCAATGTGATGAGACAACGAACATTAACAAAGATGGTTTTCTCATATTAGGCATAACATTCATGATGAATGTGTACATATTGTGAATTACTTTTCCTGCTATAGCCTTTAATTCCCTTATGCCTAATTCACACTACAGGATTTTAAGCCCGATTTGCAAATTAACGAGCTCACCGACAGGTCGGGCTGTAATCGCGTGCAAATCTGCGGGTGATCCGCGCTCGCCAATCTTTAAGTGTGAAATACTTAATGACGCATCAAAAACGCTCGCTGACACATCGCCGACGCCAGAAAAATATCTAGCATGCCAAATATCTGGAATTGTCGGCCGACTCGATAGCCTGTGCGTGTCGCGACGAGCAACAGCCAATGATCATCTTGTTAGGACATTACAAAAGCCCTTTGTATTTGTAACCATCGTTGCCAAACCACATCAGGCAGCTGCTTTTTCATTATAATGTTTTACTCACTTCCAACTCTCTCTGACAGACAATCCCTGCTGCCCGCGTGTGCTTATCCATCCGTTCACCCTTTTTTTTTTTTTTTTTTTTTTTTCGGGGTTCTAAACAGATCATTGCACAAACAATATATATATATATATATATATATATATATGTTTGTATATATGTGTGTGTGTGTGTGTATATATATATATATATATATATATATATAAATATATGGGGTGTGCCGGTTTCAGAATTGGTGTGACGGTTATGACATGAGTCAAATGACAAAACTCATCAGTTATTATATTGCCTATTTGCTTTTTATTTATTAAATACATGCAATTGGTTGATGAAACATTTATTAAAATTAAGATACAATTTGTACAAAACGAAATTCGCTTTAAATAAATGCTTTCTACAAAGCAAAACTTAATGAAGTGGTAAAAATCATGTCTCACGATTTACAAAACAAAACTTTATTAAGTGGTAAAAAACCAATATATTGCGCATCTTATGATCCTATCTTTCATTACAATTGTTTTTGAGCTAAAATGTAATACACATCATATATACACACTGTATATGTTTCTTTTATCAAACATGTTTGGGGCCAGTCAAGGGGTAATTAAACTGCACGATCAGTTATCGGTAATGATACGTTGTTTATTATTGCTAATGTTTATTATTGGAAATGTTTTTCATTTGTTTAATAAATCTCATAATGATGGATGGCACATCACTATATCATAGTCATAGCTTTTATTTCTATCTCAAATGATTGGCGGTCGGTCAGGGGGTAGGCCTACTTTGCAAAGAATCAAATACAGTTTGAAACGTAGACCAATAATAACACCCCTACTAACAAGGTACGTCCCCCGGACTTTTCGAACGTCCCCTTAGGTCCGCATTTGGTCCACTTTGTAAAGTTCGACGGACATTCCGATGACGTCCGCATTTGGTCCGCTTTATAACGTTCGCTGACGGACATTCTGATGACGTCGGCAATTGGTCCACTCTGTAACGTTCGCTGACGGACGTTCTGAGGACATTGTCTGGGCCAGTTTGCGAACGTCCCTATTTAGTCCCTCACCTGCCATTTCCATGACAACACTTGCAAAATCCAGTCGCACATGCGTTTTCTTTTATCATCAGACCTGACACCTTGCAACTCAGACAAAAGAATAATTAACTTTATATATAGCCTAACGTTGTGTACGAGGCGCACGCACACGCACCATACGTTCATTACTAGGTAACCAACAACATCGCGCGAACGCGCTGGGTTTGTGCTGGTGTAATGCATTGGTCAAAAAAAGTCAGCGTTAGTTTTTTTTTCTTTTTTTTTTCTGACAGACCAGCCCATGAAACAATTAGATCAGCGGCCCATTGTGTAATGACGAAGTAGAGGCAGTCGGATCCATCTGCAAAACTTTATTGAAGCAGGTAACGAAACAAGGTAGCACTGAGCATTAAACTCCAAGGAAACACGTAGCAACATGCAGCGTGGCAAAACAACACTTCACAAAGAAACAAAGAACAAGGCAGTCCAGATATAGGGTGGATAACGATTAACAGGTGGATGTGATGATGCTGAGTGGCAAAACCAAACAGGGCTGGGAACTAATGATAGCAGGGGGGAAGGATGGGAATTGCAGTTCTAGAATTCAGGTGACAAGGAGCGAACGAGACCGGAGAGAGGTGAAGGCGCACGCTCAGTGACAGGCGCGCGCTCCGTGACAGAGCCCCCACCCTGCGAGCGGCTCCGGAAGCGAGGACCTGAACGACGACGGGGTCTTCCACGGGGTCTTGGAGCAGGACGATCTGGGTGAGTATGATGGTAGGTGGTAAGAAGAGCAGGGTCCAGGACGTCCTGAGACCTGACCCAGGAACGTTCCGCAGGGCCATAGCCCTCCCAGTCAATCAAGTATTGTAGTACCCCGCCGCGACGTCTGGAGTCCAGGATATCTCGGACCCGGTACGCCTCCTCGCCTCCAACCTCAATTGGGGGAGCCTGCATGGAACCGACCCCCTCCTGGACCTCCTCTCTCCTGGGAGCGGCAGCAAGTCTGAAAAGAGACACATGAAAGGTGGGTGAGATTCTATAATGTGCTGGGAGAGCCAAACGAAACGAGACCGGAGTGATCTGCCGAAGAATCTTGAAGGGTTTAATGAAGCGAGGGGATAACTTCTTGCTTGGGAGCCTTAAACGCAGATCCCGGGTGGAAAGCCACACCCACTGTCCGGGTCTATACCGAGGACCCTCACGTCTCCTTCGATCCGCATGAAGTCGAAAGTGGCGGATGGCACGTTGCAGATGGACATGAGCGGTATTCCAAGTGGCCTCGCTGCGTTGCAACCATGTATCCACCGCAGGGAGGTCTGACGGCTCTCCTGACCACGGGAAGAGAGGGGGTTGGAAACCTAAGACGCATTGGAAGGGCGTTAGACCAGTGGCAGGCTTTACCAGGGAATTTTGGGCGTACTCTGCCCAGACCAAGAATCGGCTCCAGTCCTGTTGGTTCTTGTAACAGTATGTCCGCAGAAATCGAATGAGGTCCTGGTTCAACCGTTCAACCTGACCGTTAGACTGCGGATGGTATCCGGAGGTGAGGCTGACGTTGATGTTGAGTTTGGAGCAGAGTCCATTCCAAACACGGGAAGTGAACTGAGGACCACGGTCGGAGACAATGTCCTTGGGGATGCCAAAAAGACGAAATACATGATTGAGAAGTTCCTCAGCAGTCTGCATGGCAGTAGGTAGACCCTTAAGGGGGATGAAACGACAGGACTTGGAGAAGCGATCCACGACTGACAGCACTGTGGTAAATCCCTGAGACGGAGGTAAATCTGTTACAAAATCCACAGCGATGTGGGACCACGGGCGTTGAGGAACTGGAAGTGGCTGTAAGAGACCGGCAGGTTTAAGGTGGGAAGATTTGACTGTGTTACAGGTGGAACATTGATGGATAAATTTGATAACATCAGCCCGGAGTGTGGACCACCAGAAGCGGTTGGAGACTAACTGTACAGTAGCAGAGATACCTGGATGTCCCGCGCAGGGTGTGCAGTGAACCCATTGAAGCACCCGCTCACGGAGCTCGAGAGGCACGAAAAGGCGGTCCACAGGACACTCGGGCGGTACAGGAAGAGCTTGTTGAGCCTCAGTGACCTCCGAGATAATATCCCACTGCACAGGTGCCACGATCAGAGTGGGAGGTAGGATGGGTTCTGGCTTGGTAATTTCGTTGAAATCCTCGAACTGACAAAACAGAGCATCAGCCTTCCCGTTCTTGGACCCAGGTCTGTACGTGATCCTGAAATTGAAACGAGAGAAAAATAGTGACCAGCGAGCCTGACGAGCATTCAAACGCTTGGCGGACCTGATGTACTCAAGGTTTCGGTGGTCTGTGAGGACGGTGAAAGGTTGACGTGCCCCCTCCAACCAGTTCCTCCATTCTTCCAAGGCAGCCTTCATGGCTAGAAGCTCCCGGTCACCCACCTCATAATTGCGCTCAGCCGAGCTTAACTTGCGGGAGTAAAAGGCGCAGGGAAACATTCTCGCGGGATTACCGTGACGTTGGGACAGAATCGCACCCACTCCAGTGTTCGAAGCGTCAACCTCCACGACGAACTCCCTCTCCGGGTCTGGATGATGGAGGATGGGTGCGGCCGTGAATCTCTCTTTCAGCTGATTAAACGCTGCAGTGCACTCAGAAGACCACCGGAAGCGCCTCCCGCCCTGGAGAAGAGATGTGAGAGGAGCCACAATGAGACTGAAGTTACGAATAAACCTCCGATAAAAGTTGGCAAAACCCAGAAATCGCTGTAATTCTTTCACAGAAGAAGGTTTAGGCCAGTCCACCACGGCTTTGACCTTGCTGTCATCCATGAGAACCCCCTCAGCGCTGATGACATATCCCAGGAAGGTGATCCGAGTCTGATGAAACTCGCACTTCTGAGTTTTAGCGTATAGCTGATTCTCAATCAAACGTTTGAGAACTGCACGCACGTCCCGTACATGAGCTTCGAGGGTCTCTGAAAAAATCTAAATATCATCAATATAAACGATAACCCTCTGATTCAGCATGTCCCGGAAGACCTCATTAACGAAAGACTGGAACACAGAAGGACTATTAGACAGCCCGAACGGCATTACCCGATATTCATAGTGGCCCGTGGTCGTAGAAAAGGCCGTTTTTTCGTCCATCTAGAGCGGCCACTGCCACATGAGACTCACAAGGAATGAGACAGATATTTTTAGACAAGGCAAACTCCAAATCGACAAAATTACCAGCGGCACCAGAGTCAATTAAAGCTCTTGTTTCACAACTATTTTCATTAAAATACAATGAAACTTCGAGGGTGAGAGAGCGGGGAGAATTAATCAAAGGACTCACCGCAGAAGTATCACTGGATCTGGATCTCACAGGACATGAAGCTCTCTGATGACCGGCTTGGCCACAGTACAGGCATAATTTATTCCGCATCCTTCTCTCACGTTCCTCCGTGGTGAGATGTGTGAAGCCGACCTGCATGGGCTCGTACTCCGTGCCGGAAGAAGGATGAGCGAAAAAACTGGATGTGAGAGGCATGCGTCGGGAGCGGATGAGGTTGTCGAGACGAATGGCAAGCTCCATAAGTTCTCCGAGGGACATCCCATCGTCGCGACAAGCCAATTCCCCTTGCAGATGCGTTTGCAGCCCCCTTCGATACAGCAGTTTAAGAGGTGCCTCTGTCCACCCCGTCTGTGCTGCCAGGGTGCAGAAGGAAAGCGTGTAGTCAGCCGCGGTGGAATTCCCTTGATTTAATATGAGGAGCTGTTCCCCTGGTTCCTTACCGCCCGCGGGATGTTCAAATACCTCTCTGAATTGAGACATAAACACGTTAAATGAGGGAAAGGTATGATGACCACCAGACCAGAGAGCAGTCGCCCACTCCAACGCCCTCCCGGTGAGCAGTGAGCAGATGAATGAAACGCGGGACGCGTCATTGGGATAAAGCTGGGGTTGCTGGCTGACGAATAATTCAAACTGCAAAAGAAATCCTCTACTGGCAGCTGGTGAGCCATTAAACTTCTCAGGTAGGGATAATTTGGGATTGCTTGAAGCCGTACTCACGCTTGAAGTGACGTGCACAGGTGCAGCGGGAGCTTGAGCTGAATTAGCGGCCGCGCTCTGCAGAGTGAGGGTATGAACGGACCTCACCAGTTCTTCGGTGAGATTCGTTAACTTGGCCAGCTGTTGTTGGTGTGCGATTAACACAGATGCCTGGGAATTAACCTCGGAAGCAAGACTCTGGAGGTCTGCTGGATCCTGTGGTGGTGAAGTGTTCTGTAATGACGAAGTAGAGGCAGTCGGATCCATCTGCAGAACTTTATTGAAGCAGGTAACGAAACAAGGTAGCACGGAGCATTAAACTCCAAGGAAACACGTAGCAACATGCAGCGTGGCAAAACAACACTTCACAAAGAAACAAAGAACAAGGCAGTCCAGATATAGGGTGGATAACGATTAACAGGTGGATGTGATGATGCTGAGTGGCAAAACCAAACAGGGCTGGGAACTAATGATAGCAGGGGGGAAGGATGGGAATTGCAGTTCTAGAATTCAGGTGACAAGGAGCGAACGAGACCGGAGAGAGGTGAAGGCGCGCGCTCAGTGACAGGCGCGCGCTCCGTGACACATTGGTTATTTTCTTGATTGACACTGGGCTGGCCCAATCACAACTTTAAACGAGTGAGCGAGCGTGCAGCAGTGTCAGTGTGTATCTGTCAAAATAGTCAGCGAGATGGAAAAGAAACGCAAGGAATGTGCAGAGAAATAGCGTGAAACAATAGAAACAGGCCCTTAAAGCAGACACTGTAAACTGTGTCAAAATATACAGTATGTTTTCTGCCCTTCATCAGCTCCTGTGATGATGATGATAGTGAGGAGGATCTGGATCAGGAGAGAGATGAGAAAGTGTAGAGTCCGCGGTAAGCAGAACTACTTTCAAAACACTTAGTAATGAGAACAGTTTGTAAAGCTGAGGCATTGCACTGTCCAACTCCATGTCTTTAAGGAACACCAAGTAATCACACAGCTTTCCCCTGTTACCCTGCAAGTCCTGATCTGAATACAGTACTTGAAGTTCAGACCTCAGTCTCTCTGAATCAAAGTGATGGCCATAAATTTTCAGGGCACATTGGAAGGCCTTCTCTGGAAATACTTGTCTCATGTCATCAAATTTCTCTGGATTGACTAATTCTAAGAAGAGCATACTTTCTAAATTTGAAAAACGTTGAGGAATCTGCTCCAAGATGTTATCAAGGATGGCCATGTACAGATTTCTGTAGCGCTCTTGGGGATCCTGCAATTGACAAATGCAAGAAGAGACTCAATTATTTTTTTTCAGTAATGAACATCCATCGCCCTCTGCTGGACAATATCAAAGTCCACATCAGTCTCAGAGAAGATTTGTTCATATATGTGCAACATGAACACAAACTCAAAATCCTCCAGTTTCCTCACAAAGCCTTTGACACAATCCAATGTATCATCATCCATTGTCGTATCTGCAATGATGTTATCAAATGTCTGCAGGAGGTCATCATAATTGTTTGCCACAGTGCTCACTATCCGTGATGTGAAATTCCATCAAATAGGAGCGTTTCTGGGCAACCTTGAACAGCCTGAAGACTCCAGAAAAGACGTCCTCTGTGGATTTTGAAAAAGATATAGCCATGTGCTGTTAAATATTGTCAGAGTCAATTTGCAATACCAGGATAAAGTGCTCGACACATATGCAGTGCTGGATGATGGCTCTGAGAAAACCATCCTGCTTTCATCTGTAGCACGCTGCCTGGGAGTACAGGGTCAAGCAGAAGACCTCACACTCCGTACTATCCACCAAGACATCAAGATACTGCCAGGCTCACGTGTGTCCTTTACGATCACTCCGTATGGATGGAGCTCAGCCAACCCTCCTGATTACACATTACAAACGACCCGGGCCACTAAAAGGTCACAGTGTTTTGATAAAGAGGAGGAGGGTTCCACCATCCCAGCTATCTGTCCTGCAAGGAGCCCTTCTACTACCCCAGAAATAATAGCTTCACTACGCGGCTGTACTATGGAGTCTATTTGAACAGTGACAACCTTAGGCTGACAAGCATCCTCTGATGAAATTAAGGGAAACTTCCTACCCATGACTGAACAACACTTTTCCCTCAAATCTATGATTGCCCCATACTTCCGCAGAAAATCCATCCCCAACAAAATATCAGGGGTAGATATGTCAGCTACAAACAAAACTCATTTAGTTTGCCAACGGCCTAGAATGTACATAGTACCCCTATTAGCTGCAGAAGCTTCCCCCACATAATCAAACAACTGACCCCCCCCCCCCCCCCCCCCCCCACACACACACACACACACACACACACACAATCGAACAACTGACACATAATCGAACAACCCCTAATTTGGTAACACTTTACTTGAAGGGGTGTGCATAAGACTGACATGACAGCTTCATAATCATGACATGATTGAGGATGAGGTTTTGTGCATGTTAATGACAATTGTCATTATTATGACATTTTTAATGCAAAGATGACATTATTAGAGATGTTTTTGTTATGACAACTTGACTTAAACCAATACATCATAACCAGTCAGTGTCTTTGTTATGACAACTTGACATTAACAAGAGAACATAACCTGTCATAAATATGTCATAAACATGACATAGCAGATTAATCATCAAACTTAAGAAACTACTTAGCTTTATGGGTTAAGATAACACAAGTCTGTGATTGTAGCGCCTCTTAGCGGTAAAAGGCAGCAAATGCACACCCACAATTTTTCCGCCGAGGGAACGGCGATTAACAAGTGTCATTAATGTGGGCCGTGGACAGAAGATCAATTTCCGAGGTCAGGATTTTTATTAAATAATACTTTCATTTTGGTTTGTTTTTTGTCAAACCCTATCATATACCCCCAGAACGCTTGAAATATACAACACGTGTTGCATGGGACCATTCTCTGACACTTCTGAATCTTTTAAAAAGCTTGATGCTGGTCACTATTCACTGCCATCATCTAGACGAGCAGAAGCAGATTTTTATTTCTTTTTTCTTTTTTTGTGGTCCGAAAAAAAAAAAAAAGAAGGACATATGGCATTAGAACAACACCAGGGTGAGTAAAAAAATAAATAATCAAATTTTAATTTGATGAACTATCCCTTTAATCGTTTTTTTAAGAAATAAAATATTTTTAATATTGCAGTATTATCTGACTTTTTTACAGAATGACAAGCTTTATTAATAATGACCTCAGGAACAAGGTAGTATTTTTTTTTTTTTTTTTTAATGTCATCAGAATTTCACAGCAAAAACATCACATCAGAACACCAACGATACAGAGAAAAGTTATTGATTACAGCATGTCTGATTGTAGAATGTGTCGAGCTGCTGGATTCAGTGCAGCAGGAAGTAGGAGAGCAGAGAACAGCAGAGGAACAGGAAGCTCTGGGTGACACTCTGAGCACCGTTACACAGGTTCCCCTCACAACATGAGAAGCTCCCAACATTTTTAACCAATGCCATGGCATCACACATATATTTAGAGACACAGCCTTTTACAACCGTTAACGGGCCATTAGAATTCTCTGATGAAAAGAAAGTAGAAAAACAAAGGCTGATTCAGTCTAAGCTGTACATTGGTATTTGCGATCTGTATCAAATGTTTAAACCTAAGAGAGTTTAAAAGATAATGATCTTCCTTTTCCAGATTCTCACCTAATATTGTAATGCAGCGGTCTTCGTCCCCTGCACAGCTCAATGTTTTTGAGCAGCTCTTTCCATCACAAGTGTAACATTTCTTTCCATTCGGGACGGGATCTACAGAAGGAAAACAAGTATTCTTTTATTTTATTTTCTGTACAAAATATCCAATGAAACAACACTCCTTTATCTGCTCCATTCAATCAGTTCATGACAGACAGACACACCCTGCATTTTATTTTCTGATTGAATGTCATTTGGAAGTAAAATGAGTGTTGACTTTACAGAAGATTTGCACATTGTCATTTAAGTATTTAAGTCCAGTACCTGGAGGATCTTGGCGGTTACACAGGTCTGTGTTACAGCAGGAAGTAGTCGTCCAATAATAGCCATAGTTTAAAGATTGACTTTGACAGTCAGATTCACAACCTTTAGCAAATTTAGAAGTACTGTCACCTAAAAAATATGAATGACACAGCAATTAAACTGGAAAATTGATTTATAAGTGTCAACATTTAGAACTTTTCTTATTTACATTTTTTATATACAGATCATAGCAGTCTGAGAGAAAACAAATTAAATAAATCTATGTAGATTATTTTGTGATTGAAATTGTTAATTCCATCAGAAAAACAAGTAATTGTTCTGTCACAGATCCAGTAAATAATAGCAGCATCTCCACTTTAAATCATATTGGACTTACCATCTTGTGCTACTCCTGTTGCACTCCAGCAAGAAGATCCAACTGGACATGTTGTAGCCGTTTGATCTGCACAAGAATCCGTCTGACCGCTGCACTCATAACACCTGAGAGAGTGTCCTTGAGTAATAAAAAAGAGAGAAAGAGACAATTATCAATCAATTATCTGTATTTGTACCCAGTAACATTACAAACGTTATTTGTCTTTGTACCTGCAGTGAAAAAAAGGAAAAGAAGAAAAACTGAGATTTGCAGATCCATCTTTGATCAGGAGGTGAATGAAATAATGTGCCCGTTTCAGCGCTCATTTTATAGTGTATCAAAAGGGGAAGTTATGTTATGAGAAAATTAAAGTTTAACAGAAGTAGACATTTCTTGAAACAGAAACTTAAGCTCACATAATTTATTTGCCACCTAAAGATAAAGGAAAGTTTAATGGGGATTTGCAAGAAATGTAGTCTACAGTGGGGGAAATAATGATTTGATCCCCTACTGATTTTGTTAATTCCCACTTACAAAGAAATGAAGGGTCTATAATTTTTATGGTAGGTTTATTTTAACGGATAGAGAAAATCAAGCAAATATATATATCCATATATAAAGGTTATACATTGATTTGCATTCAGTAAGTGAAATAAGTATTTTATCCCAAAGCAAAACATGCCTTAGTACTTTGTGGAGAAACCTTTGTTGGCAATTAGGAGTACTTTCTTAAAGCGACAGGACTAATCTGTGTTCCACATGGGCACATAACCAACCTGTGGGAGGCAGAATCCTTGCTGGTTGGTAGGGCATAAGTGGGCGAACTTACAAAATCATCAGGGGATCAAATAATTATTTCCCTCCACTGTACTTAAATCAACCTTCTTAAAGTGATAGTTCACCCAAAAACAGAAATGCTGTCATCTTTATTCACCCTCATTGCAGGAGCATAATTTTGTTTCAACACCAGAGCAGGTGTAGACAAGAATGTCTTTTAAAAGATTGAGGTGTTTTGTTGTTGGATGTAAGAATCCCAGCAAACACAGGACGTTGGCACAATGTACCCAACCTTCTAACAACATTTTAACAACATGGCCAAAAGGTTGCTATAACTACATTGTGTGGTGAAGGTTGTTACAGCGTTGTCACAATGTTGACACTGAACCACTGTTCAGGACCATTGCTTAAGTTTGCGACCAGGGTGTCTGGACAACCACTGGACGACATGTGTACTCGTCACTGCCCTGAAACGCGAATCAGCATTTTAAATTTCAAGCGACCGTTGGGCTGTCTCATTCTTCATCGAGCAAGGATACGTCCCCTAGTAAGAAAAGAGTATCACTTTATTGTATTTGAAATATATTCCCTTTTTCAACAGTACATTGCAAATATACTAACAAAAATGTTATCTTTAAATATATTCAAAGTATATTAGCATCATGCTTTTCCCTATTTTCACAATACAACTTTTAACACACTTTAAAATAATTGTACTTCAGTTTATTTTCTAAAAACATATAATTTGAAGTGAAAATGATTTACTTTGCATTACTTAAGTATTTATTTGCACTTTATAAAAAATATATTTTAGGTATATTTTAACTGTGTGCTGGAAATGATAATTGTAACAATGCATTGAAAGTAGTAGACTGGGTACAGTTGAGACACTTTTTGCGTTTTGATTTTTCACACAAAAATAGATACTGAAAAGAAGTGAATTTCCACATGGCATGCCACATGACATTTCATTAGCTTGTAGACAAAGATATTATCAATCAATAATACCCACAAGTAGTTTATATTTTCCACAATTACCTAATAAAAATAAGGTGATTTTTGTCTCAACCTTGTCTCAACTCATATGTGGTAGAGTTGAGACAGTGCATGGTACAGTTGAGACACCCATTTTTAATGATGTAAAGACAACTTACCATTCATTGTAAATATAAAAAATAAAGACAAATAAAGAAAATAACAATTGGGCAACATTTTTGTTTATTCAACCATTTATATTCATTCATTTTATTTAAATTAGCACTGGTTAAAATTTATAAAGCAGGAACAAGATATTAAACAATATTTATTAATAATACACAGTTTAAATATCACAAATATCAAATTTTATTTTCATTTGCGTCCTATGCTGGCTAATTACGACCTTTAATCTGTTATCATAACACTGAACAATTAAACAGTGTGTTTCCTAATAGAGCTCTATCGGGGGTACAGTTGGTACACGTGTGTCTCAACTATACCCCGCTGGCCACCTCGCACATTTCTCTAGATTTTGCAATTACCTTGCATGACACAATACCATGAAATATGCCAGTTTTTAGGGCACAGAATAAAGTTTGTGGTGATACCAGTTACTTTTAACAGTCATATAGGGATAATAAGCTATTCATTGTGGAGAGTGCATGGTGAAGTGAACGTCCTACTTTAGAAAAAAAACTTTACCCAATATTTTCGGATCGGAGATGCGTCCACTGTTCAAATTTCCCACAAACAAAGAGGACACTAATATGCATGTGCACAGCAAAAATCACAACTTGTGCTTGCTGCGAACGCAAGTTATTAAAGGTGTCTCAACTGTACCTATGTCTCAACTGTACCCAGTCTACCCTATACTTTCAAAATACATCATAGTATACAATAGCATTTTGTACAAAGTAGCCTATAGCTAAGTTTTATTTATCTAATAATGTACATTTGTTATTGAAGACAAAGAATGCAATTTGTTGTATTTGGAATAAGTAAAATGTATTAGTATTAATGAGCCTATACTTTTTACTCAACTATGTCACACCACGAAAGCCTCGTGGGCAAGTGCGCCGACATGTGCTTCAGGAGACCCGAGTGGACCTTTCCTCTCCCACCTCACTTCTTGTCTAGCTACTGTCCTATTCTAATAATAATAATAAAATAAAATATATTGTTATTCAAAGATCAACAGTCTGTCATTATTGTTTAGTCTGCCACAAAAAACCCCCACTAAAATCATGAACTCAAATGTCATTGTGAAAAAAAAAAACGTACTCGGTTACTAACGTAACCTCGGTTCTCTCTAGAAGAGGGAACGAGTACTGCGTTTGAAAAACGCTGCGGGAAAAGTCTCTTTTCACGAAACACTGAAGCAAAAAATTATCCTTTAATTTTCATATATGTAAAACACGTTGCGGCAGCAGCAGTCAGCTGAAGCGAGATGGCTTGTTCGCTCACTGGCTGCTCTGCGGCAACTGCATAAGCCTATCGAGCGAGGCCTGAAGTGACTTCCCGCCGAGACGGGCGTGGCTTACCTCTATAAAAGGAGCTCGAGAAGGCTGATTCACTTGATTTTGATCGCCGAAGCGAACCAGAGTGAACCAAACGCACGGCAGGGAACGCAGTACTCGTTCCCTCTTCTAGAGAGAACCGAGGTTACGTTAGTAACCGAGTACGTTCTCTTACGAGAGTTCTCTCGTACTGCGTTTGAAAAACGCTGCGGGAACCCCTTGCAAAACGCTGTGCGTGCTGGGATAAAAACACTGATCACCGGAAGCTATTTCAGGCATGCAGTGCATAATCACCAGATAGACTCACACAGAGTCAGGGAATAAGGGGGGGGGGAGCCTTAATTCCCTATACTGTAGCGTCCGCAGGCTTAACATGACCTCACAGGGAGAGTCTAAAGACAGGAGGGGTTTTCCTCCGTCCTTATATAGACATGTCCACAGACGCGAATATGACATCACATAGACAGGGTAGGGAGCCTGCACTAATGTGGGAAACGTGGGTCTTACACAGTTCTGCCCAATATAGTCGGTAGCGCATTGCGCCTGTAAATAGATTACACCGACAGAAGCTTAGCCTGTAAGGCGGGAACCTCTAGGTTATAAAACCTGATAAATGTAGACGGAGAGGCCCAGCCTGCCGCCGTACATATATCCTGCAAGGAAATCCCGCTGGACCAAGCCCACAAGGAGGCAACGCCTCTCGTAGAGTGCGCTCTAACTCCCAACGGGCATTGAATGCCCTTGGCAGTATAAGCCAGCGCTATGGCGTCAACTATCCATCTGGATAGACTTTGTTTCGAAACGGCCATTCCTTTGGAACGTCCGCTGAACGAGACAAAGAGCTGCTCTGTCTGTCTGAAGGCAGCAGAGCGGGACATATAAGTTCTTAAAGCCCTAACAGGGCAAAGAAAACTCGCGTCCCCCTCTTCACTCGACGCCGGCAGGGCAGCCAGGGAAATAACCTGAGCCCGAAAAGGCGTGTTGAGGGATTTCGGCACATAGCCGTGCTTAGGTTTGAGTATGACCTTAGAGTCATTAGGACCAAACTCCAAGCACGTCGGGCTCACAGAGAGCGCGTGCAGATCGCCTATGCGCTTCACTGAAGCGAGAGCCATCAAAAACACTGTTTTGAAAGACAAATGCTTGAGGCTGATAGACTGGATAGGCTCGAAAGGGGCACCTTTCATGGCCGCCAGGACCGTAGAAAGGTCCCACATAGGGACTGAAGGAGGTCTGGGTGGATTCAGTCTCCTAGCTCCCCTGAGGAAGCGGATGACTAAATCATTCCTTCCCAGTGACTGACCCAGCGTTGAACCGGAGAACGCTGAAATAGCCGCCACATACACTTTGAGCGTGGAAGGGGATCTGCCCTTATCCAACAGCTCTTGTAGGAAGGAGAGAACCTCCGTTACCTCACATTCGAGGGGTGAAAGGCTCCGAGCTGTACACCAGCCGGAGAAAACCGACCACTTTGAAGCGTAGAGCCGCCGGGTCGACGGCGCTCTAGCCTCAGTGATGGTATTCATGACTCCCTCTGCGAGACCAATGGGTATCCGTTAAGCGCCCACACATGAAGGGACCACAGTTCCGGGTGTGGGTGCCAGATCGAGCCCCTGGCCTGCGAGAGGAGATCTCTCCTCAACGGCACTGGCCATGGAGCGATGTCTGCTAACTGCATCAGAACTGCATGCCTGGTTCTTCCAGAACGGTGCCACTGGGCATTTTGTTTTCCTGACCCGTTCCATCACCTGTGGCAGGAGGGAGACGGGGGGAAAAGCGTATAGCGGGCAGCACGGCCACCTTTGGGACAGCGTGCTGTCGGTCTTTGAAAAGAACGCGGGGCAGTGAGCGTTTTCGTGGGACGCGAATAGGTCCACCTCCGCTTTGCCGAATCTCTCCCACAACAGCCGGACTGTTTGTGGGTGTAGAGACCATTCGCCTGGGGGAACGTTGTTCCTGGACAGTCTGTCTGGGCCCACATTCTGAAGCCCAGGTACATGCACTGCTCTCAGCGAGCGCAAGTTGTGCTGAGCCCATAGTAGGAGGTGTTTCGCCAGCCTGTACAGGGATATGGAATTCAGACCGCCCTGGCGATTTATGTAGGACACCACAGCCATGTTGTCCGAACGGACTATGACGTGTTGGTCCTTGATGTGGGGACAAAAACGCGTCAGTGCGTTGTGCACTGCCAGCATTTCTAGGCAGTTTATGTGTTGGAGCTTTTCTCGTTCCGACCATAGGCCGAAGAACGGTCTGCCCTCGAGCAGCGCTCCCCATCCCGAGGTGGATGCGTCTGTCGACACCATCCTCACCCTCGAGGAAGTCCCCAGGCTTACACCTGATCGGTACCAGTCGTCCGCCATCCAAGGCACCAGGGCTGTGACACAGTCCTGATCGACCTTGAGGCGTAATCGACCGGACACCCGCGCTTTCAACCAGAACTGCAGCGGGCGCATGCGGAGCAAGCCCAGCCGGAGAACTGACGATGCTGAGGCCATGAGACCCAGCATCCTTTGAAATTTCCTGAGCGGGGTGAAAGCGCCGCGGCGGAAAGACTTCGCCGCGCGCTGAATGTTCAGCACGCGCTGTGGCGACAGCCGCGCTGTCATAGACTGTGAGTCCAGAACTATACCCAGAAACGAAATCGTTTGACTGGGGTTCAGTGAACTCTTCGCCCAATTGACCGTGATACCAAGATTCTCGAGGTGATCGAGTAAAATGGCTCTGTGCTCTACGAGCTGAGATCGTGATTGGGCTAGGATCAACCAGTCATCCAAATAGTTCAGCACTCGCATGCCTCTGAGTCTGAGAGGAGCGAGCGCTGCGTCCATGCATTTCGTAAATGTACGAGGTGCCAGGGACAAGCCGAAAGGCAGGACTGCATACTGGTATGTCTGACCCTCGAAGGCGAATCTCAAGTATCGCCTGTGATGTGACGCTATCTGTATTTGAAAATACGCGTCCTTCAGATCTATCGACATGAACCAGTCTTCTCGGCGAACATGCGCGAGAATTTTGCTGGTCGTGAGCATTTTGAAACGGCGTTTCACTAACACTCTGTTCAGCCGTCTTAGATCCAGAATGGGTCTGATACCGCCGTCCTTTTTGGGGACTAGAAAGTATCTGCTGTATATCCCCTGTTCGCTTTGAGCTCGGGGAACACGCTCCATCGCCCCTTTGCTTATCAGTTTTGATACTTCGACGCGAAGTATGTGGGCTACTTTCAACGGTACCGAAGTTTCGACGCGCTCTGTGAAGCGTGGAGGGCGTCAATAAAACTGTAGCGAGAAGCCTCTCTTTATAATGCCTAAGACCCAGTCCGAAACCCCTGGAAGCGCTGCCCATGCATCTGCATGGTTGGCTAAGGGCCGAATACAGAGCGCGCTCTGTTCGCCGTGCGACAGAGGTGCTACGGGGCTCACAAACGTAGGCGTTATGCCTGTGGCATTTGAGGCGGGGGGCGCGCTTAATACAGCGGGCGGAACGCTCGTCCTCGACCTTACAACAGTGTTTGGCTGAGTGAGGGAGGGCTGCGAGAGTCCCGTGGGACTCATGTGTGCGAGTAGATGTGGGCTGGGAGTGGGCACATTTACTGCTTTGGGCGCGCTGCCTGTCTCGTTTTTACAGAGAGCCTGTGATCTGATAGACATAGTGTTCGTGGGCACTGGGTAGTGGGCACTTTTACTATGTTGGAAGCGCAATCGACCTGAGTCGATTTTATTTTCGCGAGCCCTAAGTGTAGGGCTGTGCTTGTGTGTAGGGATGGGCACTGAGGAGTGGGCATCGACACTAAATTTATAGCACCATCGGCCGTGGCCGGGACACCAGAAATCACACTCTTTTCGGGATATATCTGGGTAGCCGTAAAAACGGCTTTTGAGTGCAGGCAAGCGGGCACTTGTACGGGCTTGCGCTTTGCAGAAAACGCTGGAACAGCCGCAAATCTTGGGGCTGAAACAGCGAGGCGCTTGGGTGAGAGGCCGGCCGCAACGGGACTCACACACCTGCGCTTTCCTAGGCGTGCTAGGACTTCTTCGGGACCTCTGGTTTCACCGCAATCCTCGGTCGCGGCCCGCGCGCGGGGCGCCGGGCGCTCGATCGAGAGCGGGGTCTCGAGCTGCGCTGTTGTGGCTGCTGCGAAGAGGAGGCCGAAGGCGGGGGCTGAGGCTGAGAGGTCCGCGGGGTCCGTTTATCACGACTCGTCGCAGAACCAGAGCGCTTCGGTAGGAAGTGCTTGAAGGCTTGGGACGCTTTCTGGGCTTCGGTAAATCTCTCCACGAACTCGGAGAGAGAAGAACCAAAGAGGCCAGCGGAAGACAGCGGGGCGTCGAGAAACGCGGTGCGCTCGGAATCGGCCATCTCCGTGAGCGTCAGCCATAAGTGCCTCTCAGCGACAGTGGCGGAAGCCATACACCGTCCCATGGCTTGTGCGGCAGCCTTGGTGGCTCGGAGCGTAAGGTCCGAAGCACTCCTCAAATCCGCAATACAGACAGCATCAGGCCCAATCTCATCCAACTTACGGAGGAGAACTCCCTGGAAAATCTGTAAGGTAGCCATGGTGTGTAGCGCTGACGCGGCTTGCCCAGCGGCGGAGAATATTCGCGCGAGCAGCGTCGACGTCATGCGGCAGGCTCTTGAAGGCAACACCGGTTTAGTCCGCCGTCCAGCAGAGGGCGGGCAAAGATGGGTCGCTATCGCCTGTTCCACCGGCGGCAGAGAGAGGTAGCCTCGGTCTTTCGCATTATCCAGCGAGGAAAATGCAGGCGACACAGATGAGCGCGTTCGCGCAGAGTAGGGCGCGTTCCAGGCCTTCGCAACTTCTTCATGTAACTCAGGAAGAAAAGTAGCGGGCTTTGATTCCGGAGAAGTGCGCTCACCGGGGAGGAAGCTACCATCAAGCCGGGTGCGAGAGGGGGGCTCCGGTGCAGACCACTCGAGGCAGAGGCTCGCCGCGGCCAACGCGAGTACTCGCATGAGCTCCGTCTCGATGCCGGCTCTCGCTGAGGGCTTTCGGGCAGGAGGTGCGGGATCCTCAGAGCTCGCCCAATCCTCGCTGCCTGAAGCCAGGAGAGAACAGGAATCCTTTTCCCCCGACGCGGCCTCTGAAACAACTTCCTCTGATGAAGCGGCGGCAGACTGCGGGCGCTGAGCATCAGGAAGTGATTCGAGCGAGGCCGGCGAAGCTGGCGGGCGAACCGGCGAGCTTGGTCGGGCTGGAGCGGGTTCCGGAACCCGCTGCGAACGCCGCTTCTTACGGCGCGGCATCGCGGCGGTGAATGCAGGCTTCGAGAAGGATGCCAGGCGGGTCCTCAGAGCCACCATGGGCAAAAGCTCGCAGTGAGGGCAGCCGCCGTCAGCGAGCGCGAGCGCTGCATGGTCCTCACCGAGGCAGGAAACACAGATGACGTGGTTGTCTCCCTCGGCGAGTGGGGCTCTGCACGAGCCGCAGGAAGGCATCTTTAGAAAGACGCCGCTCTTTTAGGGGGTGAGTGTACAAGAGAACACTCACACACACACACAAAACAGAGCAAGCAGAAAAGGATATAGGCGTCGGAAAGCGCAGCAGGTACGGCTGTAGAAGGCGGCGTTGGCCAGCGGCTTCGAGGGCTCGTCCCGCTGAAGTGCTTGCTTCAAACGACGCTTGCTTCCGTGATCCAGCGATGCGTGCGCTTCGCTGAAGAGATTAAAATCAAGTGAATCAGCCTTCTCGAGCTCCTTTTATAGAGGTAAGCCACGCCCGTCTCGGCGGGAAGTGGCGAGGAGGGCGCGAAGCGCCCTCATTGGCCTGACGTCACTTCAGGCCTCGCTCGATAGGCTTATGCAGTTGCCGCAGAGCAGCCAATGAGCGAACAAGCCGTCTCGCTTCAGCTGACTGCTGCTGCTGTAGCTGGCTTAAAAAAATTGTAAAATGTCATGAAGATCGTTAGTGAACTTCATCAAAACTTAATTATTTTTTGTTTTTGTTTTTATATTTGTGTGCTGAGTTGTGATCTGATACAATGTACATAATTCTAGTGGGAACCATTTATGCAGAATATCGTTGTATATGGGGCACAAATTGGTGACGCAAATGATACCTCGTGCGAACAGCGCCATCTTTAGAAGCACATTTGCCGCTGACTGGGTCGGATGTGCTCTCTCTCGCTCATCTGACAAGCGTGCTGGTAGGGACATTTTGATGTGTATTAAACAATGTAATCGATTTATTTCATGAGATAAATGATGGTTAAGTGAAATGAAAAGCTGTGATGTCATGAAATTGAATGCATTTAGTTGTTTTTTGATTGTTTTACTGACTAGTTTTGCTTCCTAGCTTTCTCTGTGCTGTATGAGCAGACTGAAGGGGAGAGACGTGTATGCCAATTAATTGTGCTCTGTATTTCTGCAGGTGTGTTCAATTGTTTGTGTTATATGTTGAGAAATGTTTGAAATGTTTAATATCAAGTTTATATGAGTTTGATACATACAAAAAAGAATGAGGTCTGTATGCAAAAGTGATGTCATATTTAAAGTGACAGTTTATTTGTGTAATTAACTTGTAACTTTTGACATTTTTCCCCCCATCTAATGTATTTACTGATACAAGTAAATGGTGAAGAAATTATATTTTCCCTTATATATTATTTTGTATGCCATAAGGGTGACCTGTATTTTGTAGCTTACTATATTTTGTGATTTAATTTATTTTATTATTTGCCCTATGTTTTGTAAGTATTGATTGATTAAATTAAGATCTTGAGAAGCACATTTGCCGCTGACTGGGTCGGATGTGCTCTCTCTCGCTCATCTGACAAGCGTGCTGCTTTCTCTGTGCTGTATGAGCAGACTGAAGGGGAGAGACGTGTATGCCAATTAATTGTGCTCTGTATTTCTGCAGAATAAAGATCCTGAGACCTCTTTCATCAGTGACGTCTTCACTGTATAGAAAACAAACACAACCAGAGTAAAACTGTTACACTGCCGCAACGCGTTTTACATATATGAAAATTAAAGGATAATTTTTTGCTTCAGTGTTTCGTGAAAAGAGACTTTTCCCGCAGCGTTTTTCAAACGCAGTCCGAGAGAACTCTCGTAAGAGAACAATGACTGTCGTAACAGTGCGTAAATCAGACCTTTCAGGCTATAGCCTAATGCTAAAAAGCCTTATGCCAAAATTATTATTAAAATATAAAAAATTATATATAAAACAAAAAGGAGCAAGTTGCAGAAGCCGCAAGGACAGTGAATGTGCAGGCAGCCAGTCGTAAAGGAGTGATTGATAGGTCGGGGCACTGTGTGCAAAAAAGAAAAAGAAAAGAAACAAAAAAGATGCTACAGCCAGCCAGTGAGCAGTCAGCGGGGGCTGGCTGCAGGACGACTTAACCTCCACGGACAGTTTTTAATGTTTTATCAGACAATAACTACTCAAGATTTTGCTTTAGTATAATTTTAGGGACAATTAGGGGCGGATTGGGGATTCAGCGCAACAGCTTAGATTTCGGAACTGTCCCGAATTTTTCGGACATCTGGTCACATCAGAGTGAGTTAAATTATTTTGATCACATCTCAAGCACATTATTTAAAAAAATTATTATTTTGAGGAATACACACACACACACACACATACATATATATATATATATATATATATATATATATATATATATATATATATATATATATATATGTGTGCGTGTGTGTGTGTGTGTGTGTGTATTCCTCAAAATAATTATTTTTTTTCCATGCATTTTCCAAGACACTTGTCTTATGTAGAATTACTAGGAAGCTGGAGCCTAATAGCAAATAATAGATAACATCAAAATAAATAAAAACAAATTAAATAACAAGAACGTGGGCTAACATAAATGAAGCATAGAAATAAAGGTTAAAATAATTGTACATTGTGCAGACTTGTCGGAATCCGAAAGGGACTCAAGAGAATGTATACCCCCTCCATCAATTCAGTTTACTATAGTACCTTTAATCAAGTCATTTCACTCAGCGACCATGTTTGAGATGCCATTTGAGTTCTAAAAAGCTATTCACCAGGCTTACAATTAAATTTCATATAAGAAGTCACTTATGAGATCTGACAACAACTGTTTCAAATCATGACAAAACATTTTTGTTTTTTGTTTTTTAGGCTGAACCAGCCAATGCGCTTGTGCAGTCATAAGTGCGCGTCTCAGAACAGTTTACACAACACTAATTTCAGCTAAAAATGGAAACCTTTTTATTTGTTTTAGCTGTTCATTTATAACACAACAGCGTTTTGGGGGCCTGAAAAACATCGGGCCTGAAGAGGGAACGAGATGATGTGTCGAGACAGGAATGCCTTTGCATGATTGCATCGTGAAGCACGTGTGAAATCAGTCTAATGGTGTGACAGAACATCATAGGCAGGCCAGAAAACTATAAAGCATACCCAGAACAAAGAAAGCTAGCTTCGGCTGAAGGAAGTCGATCACAGGCATGCAGGGAGTGTGGCAGGGCGACGCAGTGTCTCGTTCCCTCTTCAGGGAACCAGAGTTACAGTCATAACCTGAGACGATCCCTTTCAATGGAACTCGAGCTGCGTAGAGACGCTGTGGGAACTTTTTACCCACGATGCCACACTAACAAGTGCCTGTCCGTGTGAAACCGGTATGGTCAGTGAGCACCAAATGCTGAGGAGATGAAACTGATCGGGAAGATTATGTATGAAACAATCTTTAGTGGTAGAAGTGATAGTTCTACTATATTTGTAACACGTCGGCTTTGCAGCCATGGCTAAATGAAGTATACGCAAGACTAGATGATGATCTGTCTGAGAATTCAGCGCTCTGCTGCAGAGTTTCAACGGCATCAACAATGATTCTATGTTACAATTATTTACAAATATTTATGATTAAGTATTATTACGACAATGAGTGGGTCCTGACACGTTGCCTAACTCCAATAGACTTTAGAATGTCTGTAAATGCCAATACCAGTGCGTCTTTTTCATTATCCACATGGTTATTAAAATCATTAACAACTGGTACTTTTTCTGCAGCCAGTACTAACTCCGAAGTCTGTATGGCGCCCTGGTGGCCTGTATACAGTAGCTAGCACAAATCTCAAACAGGATTTATCATTTACACAATATATTGTTACATTAAGCACCAACACTTCAAAATAATTGAATTTGAAACTAGACTTCTCAGTAATACTGAAGATATTACTATAAATAACAGCAACACCTCCCCCTTTGCCTTTCAGAGGAGACTTATGTTTATGGTAATCTTGTGGGGTGGACTCATTTAAAGTAAAGTAATCGTCTGGTTTTAGTCAGGTTTCTGTCAATATTATAGAGGATTATAAAGAAGAAGCCAGCGGTTACCGGGGAAGTGGATGGTCTAATAAAACCCTTGGCCAGTTCCTCTTCAATGTACTGTTTATTCTAATAAAGCTGCAAATGGATCTGAAGGATTCAAATTTAAGAATCTATTTCAAATATGCTTCCTTACATAACATCACGGTAAAGAATATTGTATTTAGTGTTTAAGGGTAAGATAATGATTCTGCTCAGCAAAGTTGCCTTTCCTGTTTTCTCCTCATTGTCTTTAATGGCTCTTTGAGTCCCAGTATCACTCAGAACTGATGGGATTAGCACACGAATGATTCACTGAGAATCTCACCTTTTGTTCTGCAAATGGCTTTCGGACCCAAATGGCCCTTGGAGCCTTATGCTGATTGAATTAGGATTGGCCAGATCCTCACAGTCTAGGGTGTTACCTTAACCTGTATATTCATTTACATGCTTTGTTTGAATTTGTCTCCACCCCCAAAAGTCCCTCCTCCTAAAATGCCTATAAGACACCATGTAAAGTTATGTTAGATTAGATCATGTTGGAAGTTTCTACAGCCGCGTACAGTGGAGTTCTCAATAAAGAACAACTTCTGTTGAACGCGATCCCAACTGTCTCACTGGTCTCTGCTTCGAACAAAGAAAACTTTACAACAGATGGTGCCCTGTGACCCGGATGGAGAAGAAGGAAACTCAAAGAATTTTAAGCTCAAAGAACTGCATCTTGAAACTTCAAGCTCAAAGATCTCAACAAAGCTGACTGAGTTCCAGACTGAATCTTCTGAATCCAGATTGAAAACTTCAAGCTCCAAAAAGATCTCAAAGACTGAATTTTTCCAGACGGAATCTTTCTCTACAAATGAAAGACTCGGTGAGTTTCACTCCATTAAAAGAACCAATGCAGACCAGTACAAATGTTTTCCTCTGCACCGTTCAGAGAAGTAGTTAACAAACAGCTGTAGAGTTTGGTTAACTAAAGATAAGCCTCTAAAAAAAATTTCTTTTAGAGATGAAATTTACCCTCTGTTGTTGGCAGGGAAGATTAACAGTTACATGTTAATATTGTGTGTATGCTCTTGCTAGAGAAGACCTATCTGTAAGCTAGAGAAAGTTAGCATCAAGTGCTAACAGTTGGTGTCCTTTGCTTTAGGCAGAGAAGAATTAGCTTTACGTGCTAGTTATTTCTGTTGATTCCCTGTTCTTGTCGGCAGGGAAGTTAAGTGTGGTAATTTGGAAAGTTAACAATAGTTAAGCTGTGTTAACAAGTGTACCCTCTATTGTAGACAGTAGAGAGAAGTTTTAATGTTTTTGATTGTGTGGTAACAAAGAAATTCACAAAAATGTTTAGGAAAAGTACTAGACTGATTAAACCTTTATGGACAGACAGTGAATTCAAGTCTTTGTTATCAGAGCACATGGACTCCATCGTGACTGAGGAAGTCAGATTGAATTTAACAAAGAAATTTGGCATTAATCCAGGCAAAGTTTGGTCAATCGAAGATTGTAAGAAGGTACTAGGAGAAAGTATTCGCAAGAACAGTGTCAAAGGCATTATCTTCTGTCACCGAGAATTTAGCTTATCCATTGTACAAGAACAAGCTTGTTGTATAGATAATTTGAAAGAACAGAACAAACAATTGCTTACTCAAGTGTCCTGTTTCACGAAAACGGTGGGCCTCAAGGCCTCAACCAAATGTGACACTGAAGACCAACAGTCAGATGAAAGCTATCCTGATTTACAGTCTTTTGATAGTATAGAGGACAATGTCAATGCAGATGTAAATGCAGTTGAAGTGTGCGTAGCTAGACAAAAGCCTCAGGGAAAAGGTGTTGATACAGTTCCATTTGCAACCCCCATACTGCAGCCACAAGCAGTCAAAACATCTTTAGGTCCTAAAGATGTTGAGAGAATTGCTGAAAGTTTGCCATCAGTGCAAAGAAATTTTTCTGAGTTTAGAAGAGCATTGATCAGCAAAATGCGGCTCTATGATATGACTCTAGCTGAAGTCACTCAGCTAATATCACAGATCTTGACTGAGTCAGAATTCAATGATTTTGAAAGTGCTGTAAATAATTCTGAACTGCAACAGGCCAGTAAAGATGAATTGAGAGAGGAAGTTGTTAAAGTGTTAAAAAACATTGTTGGACCGAAAGTGGACTGGTCAAAGCTCACTAGTTGTGTACAGAAGAAGAATGAAACTGTTTGTGAGTACACAGAAAGATTTTGCCAGACCGCTGCCGCTTACAGCGGGATTGCTGACACTTCAGAGAAGGTGCTAGGTCATAATGGTCCTCTAGTTTGCGCATGGTCCGATGGTCTTCTGTCAGAACATAGAAATGCATTGCCTTACTTAGAATTAACATGGTCCAGTAGAACCCTACAAGACAACTTGGACAGTTTAGCTATTTGGGAAAGAGACTCTGATGTCAAGGCAAGAGTAAAAATTGCAGCAGCATCCATCAACTCAGAGAAGCCAAAGAAACGCAAAAGTCCTAGAGAAGCCAGTTGTTCTTACTGTGGCAAGCACGGACATTTTGGAAAAGAATGTAGAAAAAACAAAAATAACTTAAGACAAGTTAACAATGTTATGCAGCTCTTACTACATTTGTTTGCTACTTTAAAGCAGCCCCTCCCCTCCTCGTTAAACTCGTGGGGCAACTTGATACGGTGTTAACCATTTAGGCTGTGAGTGCTTAATTTCCCCAGTAACTCACAACAAAGATGAAAGACTTATTTTTGTTTAACAGAACAAAAGGAAAGTGACTGTCACAGCCTTTGTTTGGGGGACATTCAGTAAGACTCACAGCCTTAAATGTTAAGCCACAGAATATTACAATCAGACACCATCCTCTGTTAATGATGTCTATTAAGACTGATGTTTCACTGGAGAATGAAAATGTGCCAATTTTCTCACACACTGTACAGTGTGTACACAACACAGGGACAGAAAAGGACACGGTTCAGTGAGGGCCCTGGAAAGAACTGACGCAACAGGCGTCGGGGGCCAATCCAGGGTGAAGACAACCTCATAGGCCTTTCCCCATTTAGTCCATCCTTACCTCACTGGTCCATAGGTGTCAAATCAATTAAGAAATAGGGAAAGAATGAAACGACAACAGTAGACTCTGAAAACGATAGAACCATAATGTTTAAACTACTACAACCGTAGTGTTTTGAAGAAATACTGCTCTCTGTTTTTCTGTTTTCTGTCTTACAGTGTGCAGATAAAACTTGATGGCTTTTCCGAGATCCATATGCAACGACTGTCTCATCTGCGTATGAAGCCCCAACCTCAAGAAGACAACCAGACCCACTGCTGAATGAACTATCACAAGAGAAAATGAAAAATACACAACGCAGAGAAATTCACGGACCCTAAATTGCATGTTTGTTTCTGTGTCAGCATGCAATTACAGATGAACAACACAGAGCAAGTTATATGTGCCTGTAACTTACACCAGTTACAAGAATGAACTTTATGTGTCTAAATTTGTATTTTTGTGAGAGTTTTTAAGAACTCTCAAAGAGGGGACTGAAGGATTCAAATTTAAGAATCTATTTCAAATATGCTTCCTTACATAACATCACGGTAAAGAATATTGTATTTAGTGTTTAAGGGTAAGATAATGATTCTGCTCAGCAAAGTTGCCTTTCCTGTTTTCTCCTCATTGTCTTTAATGGCTCTTTGAGTCCCAGTATCACTCAGAACTGATGGGATTAGCACACGAATGATTCACTGAGAATCTCACCTTTTGTTCTGCAAATGGCTTTCGGACCCAAATGGCCCTTGGAGCCTTATGCTGATTGAATTAGGATTGGCCAGATCCTCACAGTCTAGGGTGTTACCTTAACCTGTATGGCTTCATTGACACCATTTATTTTCAAGCATGTTAATGGCATATTTTTATGAATGAAGACCAGTATCACTGATATAGCTACTTATGTCTCGATGAAAATTTATTTTTTCCAAAATTTGAAACATTTATTAGGCTTAAAAAATAACAACTTTTAATTTAAGTGAACTTGATCACTTAAATCCTCACTTTTTTGTAAACAAAACCTTTGTAAACAATCCTCACTTAAACCCATAATAAATGTCATATTTACCTGTACCTTATGTCTAACCGATGTAAATTATATAGCAATTGAATACGTTTATAAAACAGTCTGTACTGCATAAATTATAAATGAAAAATAGATTAATCCTTAAGCGTTGAGCAGTTAGTAATTTTCTCTGTTCCCATTGTTCTTTGGTTAACTTTACTAACAGAGAGAATTGCTGTCATTTTAATACCCGCCGCTGCTGACAGGATCTCATTCTCTACTTCCATTTAAGATTGTATTTAACTCATTTGACTGTTCTTGTGAAGATACTCAACAAAACTGACATTTTGGCATAAATGTGTGTGTTAGTTCGTTCAAGCGCGAAAGAGAACTCGATGGCGCGCTGTCGACTGCGATACTGGCGCGCGTCTTTCTGTGTGTGTGTGTGTGTGTGTTTCAGGAGGACATTCACTGACAGCGCGTTCTCTTTTGCCTTCTCGCGCATTGATAGTTAAAAACATTTGCGTGAAGGAGAGCATGATCATATAACCCAAAGGATGACAAAAAGAACGGGACGCTGCGATAAATATTTTAACACGTTAAACTGGACAAAAATTAATCGCATGCGTTTACGTTGACAGCACTAACGTTAGGCTGACTTGTCATACATTGCTGACAGAAAATGCTGCGGTTTAAAGTGGACTCGTTTTCATGGTAGGCCTACACAGAATGTTTTTTTTTTTTTTTTTTTTTTTGTAAGCTACACAGAATATTTAATTAAATATTAAAATTAAATATTTAGCCAAGTCTGAAGTTACCAAGCAGCAGTGTATGTTAACGTTAGCTCAGTTATCAACAGGGGCCCGTTCTTCGTACGTCGCTAACTCACTTAGCTGGATTTGATTGTTGGCGATTTGGCATGATCTTGGATTGTTTGGTTCTTCGACGCTCATCCTGGACTTGCTGTCATAGCAACAGGAGCGCAATCTTAAACCTGCTCGGGAGCAGGCTTATTTCGTGTTAACAGGATTAGATCCCGGCTTCATAAGCGGAGCTGATACGGGAAGTCCAGCGCAGCGCCTTAGTGCACTTTCTGAGAGATATATATTTTCTCGTGATTCGTGAGATTGTCGTTTTTTGTCGCTTTTAGGTTTAAAAAACAGTTTTAGGTTTTTTTTGTGGCATTTCCAAGCCACTTAAGACCCAATGTTGTAAAGCAGGTTTTATTTTTTTTTAGGCTATCATAATTTTTTATGAAGATCATACAATCATGACCATGCCGATTACAGATATGTCACTCAGGCTTCACTAACGTGATTGGTAGACTATACCATAGACTGCCATCAAGGCCTCAATGAAGGGCATTATGTGAACAGAAAGGGGATTCACAATGTAAATGTGCAGCCCAGTAACTATTGTGATTCTTAATATTCCAGATTAGTAATATTATATCAAATAAAAAAAAAGGCAGTTGACTAAAATCTTCCATATCACAAATGTGAAAGCAAAATGGCCAGGATCTGTGCATGACTTAAGAATTTTCAGAGATTCACATTTATGCACATTATTTGAAAGTGGTAAGGAAAGTTCCACAATTAAATATCAAGCTCACTGTATTACATACACTTATGCTGATCCTAACAGAACTGCATTTTTTCATAGGTGATTATGACATGTTCCTGCCTGCAGACAGGTGTTTTATGACCCCCACTCCATGACCCAAACCAGTTACAATGCAGCTCTAGCCAGGACAAGGGCACACAATGAAATGATCTTTGGGTAACTAAAAGGAAGATTTCAGTGTCTGAAAAGTCTGAGGGTTGCACACCTGACAGGGCCTGTGACATTGTTGCATGTGCCATATTACACAACATTGCCAAAAAAAAAAAAACACTTTTTATTAAATGTTTAATAAAAGACAAATATGCTTAGTTCCTTGAGTTTTATTTCAATTGTTCTTTGTAAAGAAAAGCCAGTGGTCAAGTGCCTGCAACAAGAGATATTAGACACATGCCTCATGCAACAAATAAAAAGGAAAAGTTGTCTATACACTGCCCACCTGTAGGCCTATGTCTCCTCTGTCTGTGCAGACTCTTCTGTAGGCCTTTCTGTAGATGTAGAATCCTGCAACTTATATTGCAGCCATAAAGCATACAAATATAAATTAAGTAAAGTTATTTATGCACTTGCAGGTAAGCTAGTTCCTCCATATGACAGTTATCTGAGAGGGTTTATTCACTGTCCAGTGCAATGGAAACAAATGGACATTACAAAGTCTTATACTTTCTTTCCTTTGGAAAGTTAGAAAATGTCCACTTACTGCACATATTTCAGCCACCACTTTCTTGGGAACAGATACAAGTGTTGGTGTATTATGTAAAAGTGCACAAAAGAGGAAAACACAATGTGATTACAATGAACTACACTCGGGAAAAATGTGATCAATAACTCATGGCAAAATATTTTTACATTAACATAAGTTTATCAGTTTTCACTTTCACAAGTCAAAGCAATTCATCATTACTCAAGATTTAACAGTTGAAATGACTATACGGCCTTAATTTAATGCAGCAAAAATTATTTTACAGTGTAGGCTACTAAGATCTTTTCTTTTTTTCAGCCTTTTTCTTGGTTGCTTTTATAAACAGAACACCATTTATTTAATAGTGCTTTTTATAAAAGATATAATAAATAAAATAAATAAATAAATAAATAAATATATATATATATATATATATATATATATATATATATATATATATTTATATATATATATATATATATATATATATAATACAATAAATAATAAATGCACAGTTTAAAAATATAATAAAAAAAACTAATAGTAAAACTAATAATAAAAAACTAAAAATGACCATTATGTAGAATATTTTTGTACTTCACTTTTATTTGTTCCCATGTTCTAGTGTGGTGACTCTGACATTACAATGCACAAAGTAATTATGCAATTATTAAAATACAAAAATATAGGCTATTAAGTGATAAAAACATCTAACATGGCCACTTCTAACGGATTTAAATTGTCTGCTACTTTTTGCCAGCCCTCTCTCCTGGCTTTTGCAGACTTTGAGGTGTTCCCTGGCGTTTTGATTAAACATTAAAATTCCGAATAAACTTCGACTATTAGTTCTTGCTCTGCTGAGGAGAAAAACTGTCTGCGCTCTTTGGCCACGCTGAGCAGCCAATAGCAGCGTTGCTGATCAATGTTTCTACTATCGATACATATCCCCTTTTAACCAGCGCATGAACGCGCAATTATCTCAGATAACTCAATCCAGCGATACTAATCATATCCGGCAAGTGTGTTCGAAGAACCGAGTTAGCCGGATCATGATTCGCACGATGATATCATCTTGGATGTGTCATTTGATCTCGGATGTAATAAGCAACGTACGAAGAACGAGCCCCAGGTGTAGACAGAAACTATGATTATCCTGACCTGAGCTAATTTACTGAATCAACCAACTCACATCTCCTTTTTTTCTTTTCATCCATGATGACATTAAAGTCACCTGTTGATGATGTTTCTAGCGTTTCATCGCTGTCTGTGCCGCAACCACTACTTGCTCATTAGAACATTCAGTGAGCTATTTTACACAGGCTCGGTCCTGCTCCTCCGTGGCAATGACGGCGTGCGGACGGTGCGGTTAAACATCATAACAAACGAATTTGAGTGGGGGTGGGGGGGACAACGGGATTTTGGAAAGTGTCCCCATAGGAAATTACGCCCGTGGGTAGGACATCATCCCCAAGCTTCATGAACTAGCGCTCCTTTCACCGACAGCGCTAACGTGACGTATAACGCCGGTTTCACACTGCACGCATTAGCAGAGCGTAAGCAGCGCAGGAGCAGTGCATATGGTGAGCGGGAGCAGGACACACGCGTTTTGCTTTCACACTGGAACCGTTTGTCACGCGCGGCTGAACCGAGGCGTGTGTATAGACAGAGTACTCTATAATGGATAAGTTGGCATTGCTTTATTTAGTTTTCAAATAAATTTAAGAGAAATGTCTTGTCAAGAAGCTTATTTTATTAATCATTTCATTTATATAACTTTTGGTTCATCTTTGTTTTTATTGTTCTGGCAACAAGTTTGTTTTTGGACATTTGTTTTCTTTTTAAATTGCTGTTGGTCATTTGATTGACTGTTTAAAACACAATAGATATCATCAATGCACTTTTTGGATAAAACTGCGGTGTATTTTGGCCATGATAAATGCATTGTCACTTTAATTCAGCATAAGCGGCGCGTTAAAAATAGACTGGGCGCCGAAACTATCGCGGCACTGCTGTTCCTGCTCTGCTCCTGCTACGCGCTGCCGCGCCGCTTCTGCGTGCGGTGTGAATGCACTCATTCAGTAACATGGATGCCGAAAAAAATACGCGCTGCTCACGCGCCGCTGACACTTGCGGTGTGAAACCGGCGTAACCCCTCATTTACACTGAACACGTCTGCGGCGCATTACGGCTGCGACACGGCTACCGGAGCTGATCGCGCCCATTCTAGTCAATGCTTGTGTTTACACCGGCCGCGACGCGGCACGTTTCAGAAGCTTCCCAGAAGCGGCTCTCCGCGCCGCTTCGCTAAATATAGGCGCCTAGTCTATTTTTGACGGACGCGCGTCCAAGTCGCACCGGGAATACAAAATAAAAGTCAAAAAAATCCTGTCAATTTCAAAATAAACACCCTGTGCAACAACCCAAACGTATTACACACCAATATCCTTGGTAGAAACCATAGACTGTATGGTAGAAACCCAAAAATCAAGTAAAAACACGTTGGACAGGCAAATCACGTGGTCTCGCGCATCCAGTCGCTCCGCTTCTGAAATGCTCCTGGTGTGAGTTGGCACCGCGTGGAGGACGGAATAAAACCTTGTCGCAGACGTAATGCACCGCACATGTGTGCAGTGTAAATGAGGGGTTAGGCGGCGTTCACATATCGCGCCTAAAAACGCACAGAAAACGCTAGGCGCGCCGCGTTCTCCTTTTTCCAAAGCGCTCGGGTGGTTGCGCTCCGGAGGCGTCTGTCGTTGCTAAGCTTGTATGGCAAGCCAAAGTATTCATAAACGCCTGGTCGGGCGTCTGATTGCACACTGACACGTCAAAAGCGTGCGTTTCGACCGCCAAACGCGCGTCCCTGACGCGCGATTTGCCATAAAAGCGCACGTTCTTAACGCGCGTTTTGTGGTCACGGAAAACGCGCGTCACAAACGCGCGGTTTTCGCATCAAAACGCGCGTCCTCGACGTGTGATCTGCCATTTAAAACGCGCGTTTGCAACGTGAGCTTTGGGGTCACCGAAAATAATAAGTTTATGAACATTTTATAATAACAAAAATGGGCGTTGAAAACGTGTGTTTTGACTAGGACAAAACGCACGCTTTTGACGTGTAAACAGATAACCCAAACAGGCAGTAAACGTGTGTGAAGTTTCCAACCAGGCGAAAAGGACGTGTGAAATACAAGTTAAAATCAGTTTGAACGGGTCAGTGTCATTGGCTGCTGAAGGCTTGGGTCTAACCATTTCTGTGGGCTTAGGGGGGTTTAGCTACTGTTCATAGACTAGGCTACCACCATTTAACATGTCATAGATCAGGTTATTCAGCCTATCTATTTTGTCCTTTTTTGTAGAACTTATAGAAATGATATATTTAAATTGCAGTTTTATCAAAATTTAGATAAAAATAAAATTGCCTTGTTTTTCTTCGCTCATGCCTTTGTCCCTATGTGGTTTAGGTCTCTTGTATTATCATTAAACCCAAGCAAAACAGCATGGAATTATCAATGGCAAATTTTACAGAGGAGGGGATTATAATTGGTGAGTTATTATAATCCAATAGTTATCATTTAAGTTAAAAAAAGAAAGAGAGAAAAAACACTGTTTATTATTTTCCAATTGTAATTTTGGTAACATTTTACAAAAAGGTTTCATACATTAAGTACATTAGTTCACATGAATTAATAATGAACTGCACTTCTACATGTTAATTTCAAATTTCATTTCAACCTTTACTAATATTTATTCAAATCAAAAGTTGTTGTTAACATTACTTAATGCACTGCGAACTAACAGGGTACTAAAAGGGTACACTTCACAGATTAGTTAAGTAAAACAAAGTTGTTAAAGTAGTTTAAGTTTATGAACATTTTAAATGTATACAATACATAATGTATATATATATATATATATATATATATATATATATATATATATATATAATTATTATTTTATTTTTTTACAAAACATTTTCACTACTTTCACTTACAAAACTTCAAGAAAATCAATGTTAAATATCTGGACAAGTTCTGGGCCAGATTTTAGGTTGATGTCTCAATAAATGAGCTTTAGGAAAGATTGTATTGTGCGCAGTACCAAAATTTTCCACTAGATGACATCCAGACTCCACCGATGAGATCTTCGACTTCCATGTATGGTTTTTAGTGATCTGAACCTTCCATACTATTCCAAATATGTATGAAGTAGACATCCTATTCAGAAATAGTTAGGGCAGTAATGTTAATATTTGATTTGAATTCAATCTCTAAAACACATATAAAAATGTACGGAAAGAATCAAAGCCCGAGTTATAGTTTGCCTCCACATCACAAATGAAGAATTTATCTACTTTATCTACTATTTATCTACTGCTGTCATTTCTTTTGATAATTACTTGTTTGAAGTGCTCCATTTTTAATTTAATTTAATTTAAATTCTGTAATGGTAATGTATGTACAGTATTTCAATGTACAGTATGTCATATTACACCTCTTTAGATGCTATCTTCAGTCTAAAAATGTATTTAATCAAGTAAGAATATTCAAATATACAGAAATACAATCCAGATATACATCAAAATAACTTGAAGGTTGCAAAAAGTATTGCAAGAATGATTTAATGTAATTTCAGAACCGTTCTGAGATAGTATTTTTCATGTCGTGTATGTTGACATTTAGTAGGCTACACTATGATTGCCCAAAGAATTCACATTTAACTTTTTAATGTTAACAAATTTATAGGTAATGCAGAGGAGTACTATGTGCTTTGCAGCATGCTGCAGACGAACCCAACGAATTGAAATGGTATACAACTTACAATACACACACCCAAAAATCATTAGTTTAACTTTATGTGCCATGTTTTTAGGGCCCAAGCCCTGAAAGGGACGAAGGCCCTATTGTTTTCGGATTGATTATTTTTAGGGCCCAAGCCCTGAAAGGGCGAAGGCCCTATTGTTTTCCTTAGGATTATTTATTATTATTATTATTATTATTATTAATATTATTATTTTTCTTACGACTATTCAGGCACTTTTGGGGCCCTTAACATGCTCGAAAACTCTTGAAACTTTGCACACGGGTCAGAACCCGCGGCCATCAGGGCCGGGCTGAAGCTGGTACCCGGGCGTGGCAGGGGGGCTCGACAGCGCCCCCTGGAACGGGGTCCGAAAACTTGGTCCATAAATCAAACATGCTTGCATGTAATCATCAGTTTGAACGGGTCACAAATTAGCTAATTTTCTGTAAAAAACAAGACATAATAACAGAGCCAGTGTTACTTAATGGTCAAGTAGTTGAAACAGTGGGAACTTTTAAGTACTTAGGTACGGTTCTAGATAATCACCTGAGTTTTATAGAAAATACAGATTTTATTTACAAGAAATGCACACAACGTCTAAGTCTGCTCAGAAAATTGAACTGTTTGGGTGTCAGTACGAAGATTATTGAGCTTGTGTATATCACACACATTGAAAGTGTTTTAACTTTTCATCTTTCTACTTGGTTTGGCCATTTAAACTGTAAGCTTAAGAAAAAGCTTAACAGGATAGTGTTAATGGCTAGTAAGATAGTAGGAAAACCACAAAAACAATTGACTCAAATATACATTGACTGAGTAAAAAAGCAAGAAAGATCACAAAAGATAGTACTCACCCTCTCTCTAGTGAGTTTGAACTTTTGAAGTCTGGGAGGCGCTTCAGAGTGCCTCTGGCTAAAAGTACTTTTAAAAAATCCTTTATTCCGAATGCCATTAGTATCCTTAATCAAATTAAGTGACAACAACAAAGGAATTAACTTGATATATTTAAGTATATTTATCTTCATCATGATTTTTTATATTGTATCTTTTATTTTTTAGAAATATTTTCTCTTGTACGAGTTGTTGTTTGCATGAGTTGTTGCAATTACCATTTCTCACATTTAAGAAAAGAAATAAAAAGCATATGTTAAATCTAAAAAATTAGGATGACTTGTGCATGTTTGAAATAACATGAGGGTGAATAAATGTAGACAGAATGTTTTGAATTTTGAGTGAACTATTGGATGTTTCTGTAATTTGGTCCCTGTAAAGCATCTTGGTGGCACCCTGCTCGCAATAGTGATACATTTTATAGTCATTTTATATATATATATATATATATATATATATATATATATATATATATATATAAAGGTTATGTTGCTTAACAAATTTTCATTACAACTGCATCGATCAAGAACCACATCTGTACACTTTTCCCCAATCAAATGTTAACTTTTAAAGGGGTCATGAACTGGATTGTTTTATTATTTTATAATGTTGCCTGGGGTGCCCTTATAATGTTAGTATGATTTTTACATCAAAAATTGTCATAATTTATAAATAAAAGCCATTTTTCCAAGCCTGATTTCAGCTTCAGGTTTGAACGCTCCGTTTTAAGGGGCGTGTCTGCTGTGAGACTGCAGTGCAAACGCCCACTGCTGTGATTGGCTGACATGCTTGCATATGAAATAGCTAGTATTACATGAACTCTCTCGAAAACTTTTACTACGTTTTTACTATTACAGCTATCGAGATTAACAAATCGTGAAAAGTATCGTTTAAAGCATTATATGTAAATCTATTACATCGCATGAAAGGTTGCAGCATGATGAGCACTGACTGAGCAGATGACAGACAGTCTGTTGATCGCGTGAATAAAGATCTTATCATTGCAATGCAATTTTTGCACTCTCACAAATGCTTACACCAAATCACAATGCAAACACGATGTGAGTACACAGTAAGAGGTTCGTTGTGTAGTGTAACAGTGTCATTATGTCATCACGAGTTTGGTAAGTGTCCAGATAAGCCCTCGCGGCTCACGCTGTGCTGTTTGATTGACAGCTTGGGCGAATGGAAATGGATCGTTCTTTGATCGCTTTCTGTATATAATTTAATAACAGTTTAAAAAAGATTATTTTCATAATACTACGAGAAATTATGTGAAGTTGATCGTTAGTCACTGATGCATAAACAGTATTGAACGATTTTAAGAGAAATATCTGAACTTGAATAATTACACCGAAATCACTGATCACAGATCAGGCATTAGAATACACATGGTTACTTACATGTTGCTGGCAGATCCATGTCGGGAAATTGTGATTGACTGATTTAATAAAGTTTAACCATGCTGGAATCCGAAGGAAGCTTATGCAGACTGTCTTCTTCCACAAACAGGCACTGCACAATATTTAGTCAACAGCATGTTTATTGCTTGGAAGTAGCTCGATCCGGTTTAGCAATCATCATGTCATCCTATGTTATTTAGCATGTTTGGGTGAATCGGTGGGCGGGGCTAAACAGGCCGTGTTGAAGTAGGCGTTGATCTTCTTTTGTGGAGGCGGTGTTTTATCCTCTTTGACGTCATAGATCCCCACTTTGAAAAAGGAGTCGTTTGCTGAGCCTGATGTCTATAAAAGCTTTTATTGGACTAACAAGGTAGTTTTCAGTTCTGAAACTTACAGGATATTATTATAGTATGATGATCTCTTATATGTCAAAAGCTCAAGGAAAATTAGATTTCTCAGTTCATCACCCCTTTAAAGTTTGAAAACTTGAGGTATAGATATAAGGCTAGAATGGTATTAATGTGCAAAAGAAGGCAATCTTATCTTGGTAAAAAAAAATGTTTTCATAAAATTGCACAGTACACAGTCCCAAAATCTACACAGTAAAAACCCCAGTGTTAAATCAACACTGCTCAGAGCACATATGGTCCCACTCTACAGAGTGTTAAAATTAACACTGAAGCAGTGTTGAAGTTAATGAGGTAATTAAGTTAACACTGAAGCAGTGTTGAAGATAATGAGATAATTAAGTGATTAATTAAGTGATGATTGGCCATTAGTGGTGACACCTGATGATAACATGCAGACTCACTGAAGGAAAGAGAAACAAGAACAGAAAAAAGAGAAACACAAGAACTACTGACTTCGAGCCATTATTGCACTTATTATTTTACCAGTTTGACTTTATTTCTGTCATACATCTACACACGGTCTTATTTAGATTTAACAGAAGTTTAGATGGTAATGTTTTATGGAATGTTTCGTTTCATGTCACCATTATGGTGGTCAGTGTTTGCTTTAGTTGGGCTCTTGACCCTTTACTTTTGAACATTAGTATTTCTCTGGCTGCTCTAACTCTGTGTTTATAAAGCATGTGTTGTGGCAAGAGAAACTATGACTTTGGCTGTATTTCCTGAAAGCATCGCAAGCCTAATTTGATCGTACAGACCATTTGTCGCAGTTGGTCTGCAATCATGTTTGGCTTAAGATGCTTTTGGAACTGCAGCCCTGGTTATGATTTGATGATGAAATTACTAGTGACCTGATTCAATGATGGCACCCATCATTATAAACTGATTATCCACATGTTTTATTAATTTTTCACTACAGTAGCTACTTCCAGCAATATTTTAATGATCTGAAAGTTTTAAAATCACACACAGACATCAAGAATCTACATATGAATCTCAACAATGGTGACACTCAAACAAATGCTTAATGTTGCAGTGCATGATGGGAGCCACCAATCAGAGCGCATCAATGGCTCACATCATGCATTGCAGCATGAATAAATTATGCAGCTGAATTGTCCTGTAATTTTCATTGTTTGCTTTTATTTTGCTATTGTTTTGTTCTGACTTTAGTAGCTTGTTTTGTGATGTTCAGAGTTGATATGTTCGTCACTAGTTTGTTTATTGTCACCATTGTTGAGATTCATTCTTGATGTCTGTGTGTTTAAACACAATAACTTCTTTGCACAAAGTATTTAAAAAAAAATTCATATTGCTGTTGGATCTCAAACTGTAGAATCTTAGAGCTACAATCACCAATACTAAAACAAGACATCAAATATATAGTCAAAAATTTAGACTCTGAATGACATCAGTGAATGAGGTCACTACATGATAATAATGTCATTATCATCAAAACATATTGTGAGCAGGTCATGTTTTCTCTTGCAGTAACAAATGTGCTTTATAAACACAATGATGGAACAGTCAGAGAAAAACTAATATTAACAAAATGAAAAGGGTCAAGAGCCCAACTAAAGAAAACACTGACCACTATAATGGTAATTTGAAAATAAAACTTCCATAAAACATTACCGTCTAAACTTCTGTTGAATCTCAAGAACTTTTGTCGATGTATGACAGAAATAAAGTCAAACTGGTAATAATAAGTGCAACAATGTTTAATGACTCGAAGTCAGTTGTAGTTCTTGTGTTTCTCTTTTTTCTGTTATTGTTTTTTCTCTTTCCGTCAGTGATTCTGCTTATTAACATCAGGTGTCACCACTAATGGCCAATCACTTAATTAATCACTTAATTATCTCATTAACTTCAACACTGCTTCAGTGTTCATTTTAACACTCTGTAGAGTGGGACCATATGTGCTCTGAGCAGTGTTGATTTAACACTGGGGTTTTTACTGTGTAGATATTTTCTTTGGCCTACACAAGAAAAAGAAAATGGAAAAAATATAGGGACAAATTAAGTTCTTATATATGTCCTGCCCTGAGCACAAGCTCTCATTCTAATCCTGTAAGTCTTAAATACTTCTATAAAGTATAAAATACCCTATTTAAACACTAAGTCTTAAAAAAAAATTAAATGGATAATATCACCTCTGTACTTAATTACTGTTTGTCTGTGTTGAGCGCGCAATATTTGAACAAAAAGATTTCAATAAGCGCCACCTGCTTGTGATACCTTCAAATGTAAGCACAACAAAAGTCCACGTTGTTCTCTAAAGACAGATATTGATTAACCTGCACTGATTGCTTAGCTCCACCGTAACTGATTTTCCCACACAAATGTTAATTATTTCATGTTAGAGCTAGAATGACCACTATATGTGTTTATTTACAAAAAGGCATGAGCGAAGAAAAACAAGGCAATTTTATTTTTATCTAAATTTTGATAAAACTGCAATTTAAATATATTATTTCTATAAGTTCTACAAAAAAGGACAAAATAGATAGGCTGAATAACCTGATCTATGACATGTTAAATGGTGGTAGCCTAGTCTATGAACAGTAGCTAAACCCCCCTAAGCCCACAGAAATGGTTAGACCCAAGCCTTCAGCAGCCAATGACACTGACCCGTTCAAACTGATTTTAACTTGTATTTCACACGTCCTTTTCGCCTGGTTGGAAACTTCACACACGTTTGTACTGCCTGTTTGGGTTATCTGTTTACACGTCAAAAGCGTGCGTTTTGTCCTAGTCAAAACACACGTTTTCAACGCCCATTTTTGTTATTATAAACGCGCGTCAAAAACGCACGTTTTCGGTGACCCCAAAGCGCACGTTGCAAACGCGCGTTTTAAATGGCAGATCACACGTCGAGGACGCGCGTTTTGATGCGAAAACCGCGCGTTTGTGACGCGCGTTTTCCGTGACCACAAAACGCGCGTTAAGAACGTGCGCTTTTATGGCAAATCGCGCGTCAGGGACGCGCGTTTGCCGGTCGAAACGCACGCTTTTGACGTGTCAGTGTGCAATCAGACGCCCGACCAGGCGTTTATGAATACTTTGGCTTGCCATAAGCTTGGTTCTTGTCACGTGACCTGCGGTGTGCTTGCGGTATTCTGAAAAGTTGAGATGTTTTTATCTCGATGCAGCGCGGACGCGCTTGGAAAAAACGAGCGGTCGCACCGCGCGTCTACATTTGAAATAACGAACTTGCGCACGCAAAAGACGTGATATGTGAACAGGCCCTAAATCTCAATCACACTGTGTTGCCAGGCCCCGCCCTGCTCTGCTTCTGATAGGCTTGTAACGTTAGTAAGAGCTGCGTTCCTTTCATATGATTGGTAGGTGAAATCAATTGATACGAAAATATTAAACCGCATGCTATTTTTTTTTTCCTTCCTCACGGCCGCGCGCCGGAGATCCGGCACGGTGCCGGAATACTTTAAGCCCTGTAAGATTTTTGTGTAAACCATGATGCCTTTTTTCAGGATTCTTTGATCAATATAAAGTTCAAAGAAAAAATATTTTTAAATCTTATAACATTATAAAAGTCTGTCACTTTTGATCAATTTAATCCATTCTTGCTATTAATGTCTTCCAAAATCTTACTGACCCCTAGCATTTGAATTTTAGTGTACACAAAAACATGAAGCAGCATAACTGTTTTCAACATAATAGATAATAATCAGAAAAAAAGTTTAAGCATCAAATCGTCATATTTGACTGATTTCTGAAGGATCATGTGACACTGAAGACTGGAGGAATGATGCTGAAAATTCAGCTTTGATCACAGGAATAAATTGCATTTTACAATATATTCACATAGAAAAGAGTTATTTAAAATGCTAATATTATTTCACAATTTTATTGCTTAACTGTATTTTTAATCAAATAAATGAGTCAGTAATATAGATACAAATATGGTGTGGGAAAATGGATATGAAGTTATTTAATAAGCTTCCTCAGTTCACCTGTGTTTCTATGGAAGCGGATTTGTCTCAATTATAATTCATGCAAAAAACATGAGTCACACATGCGTAGACAATTTCACATGCATGAAACCTAATTCACGTACACAAAAAAAATTCACATGTGTAAAAAAATATATATATTAACAAAAAGCATTTCACATGTGCAAAATAAAATTATATATTCATAAAATACATTTCACAAAACACAATTCGTAGATATACAACTGTACACAAAAACCTTTGAATGTTTAAAATGTACGAGTTTATCCTTGAATGTGAATGTGCAAATCGTCATTCACGTGTGATTCGCCTTGGATTTGTGTGTGTGTTTTTTTTAAACTTTCCTGGCAGCTACACAGATGAGTCGTACTCTTTAGCCAATCAGATTTAAGCGTAACAATCGACCAATCAGTATCACATCATTGTGGGCCTACCTGCATGTTACATCATCAGCTTTCGACCAGTTCATGGCTGAGCAGAGGTATGTGCAGTTGATCGTTCATTTCTGCATGGACGCGGGAAGTAGGGGGTGCTGCAGCAACCCTTTTGGCAAACTGTGATGACAATAAAATGATAGCTTATAAATATATCTCTGGTTGTTGTTTCTGTTCCACAACATTGTGTATGTCATGTTTGGGGTGTGGGATGAAGAGAGGGATAATTTTAGTAATTATTTAATTAAAAATTATTTAATTTATCTTCAGTGTGTAGTATTAGCCAATCAGACGTGTCTTGACGCGAATCACGCGATTACGATTCAGCCTACGCAGCACGCACACTCACAGCCCACACACAAGTTGCACAACTATATCGTTGAAAAAAAAAAAAAACACCTAGTCTAAAAAAAATCCTAGTGATATAGTCTATATCAATGTCAGCGCTAGTTAGCAATGTCTCAAAATAGATTTTTTTTCAATCCAACCCCAAAAAACAGAGGCCGAGGACTAGCGAGAAGATTTCTCCAACTGAGTCCTCATCCAGAGGTACAGTCCCTACGCTCGAGCAGGACAAGCTAGCTTCTGTCGTTCCCGGTGCTAGCCAACACAACCAGGCAGCTGGTGACACTAACGCTAGCACTTCAAATTCAAAAATGTCTCTCTCTGCCCCCGACAAGAGTGAGACTGCAGCAGCAGGGACATCACCTTTACCATCTGAGCCATTTCAGACAAGGAATTTTGACTTCCCCACCAAGCGTTTTGGGACTGAAGGTTTTTCAAGATCGTTTAAATCAGCTTGGTTTGAAAGATGGAAATGGCTCCATTATGTCAATGACACTGACAAAGCCCTGTGTTTTACTTGTTGGTCTGTGGTAGCCAAAAAGTTGGTACATGACTTTCACAGAGCTGACGCCATATTCATCAGAGGGGGCTTTTCAAATTGGCGTAAAGCCACAGAAAAATTCAGAGATCACGAGAAGTCATTATTCCACCTTGAAGCTGTGAACAAAATCGCTGTGCTGAATAGTACACCGATCAGTGCCCTGCTCTCAGACGCGGTTGCGAAGGAGCAGAATACTGGCAGAGTGGTTCTCCAAGATGCCTTCAAGTCAGTACGCTATTTGGTCCGACAGGGCTTACCTCTCCGAGGCCGCAATCACCGTGAAGGACATTTCTGGCGTATGATGATTGACCGCACCGAGTCGCTTCCCGCAGCTCGCCAGTGGATGCTCTGCAGGGATAACTGGCTGGCAGATACGATCCAAAACGAGATGATAGAACTGCTTGCACATGCTGTGCAGCGAAGGTTGGTTTCTGGGGCAATGGTTTCTCATTACTTTGGACTGATGGCACTACAGACATTAGCTCATCCGAGCAGTTTGTTTCATTATCCACATGGTTATTAAAATCATTAACAATTGGTACTTTTTCTGCAGCCAGTACTAACTCCGAAGTCTGTATGGCGCCCTGGTGGCCTGTATACAGTAGCTAGCACAAATCTCAAACGGGATTTATCATTTACACGATATATTGTTACATTAAGCACCAACACTTCAAAATAATTGAATTTGAAACTAGACTTCTCAGTAATACTGAAGATATTACTATAAATAACAGCAACACCTCCCCCTTTGCCTTTCAGAGGAGACTTATGTTTATGGTAATCTTGTGGGGTGGACTCATTTAAAGTAATCTTGTGGGGTGGACTCATTTAAAGTAAAGTAATTGTCTGGTTTTAGTCAGGTTTCTGTCAATATTATAGAGGATTATAAAGAAGAAGCCAGCGGTTACCGGGGAAGTGGATGGTCTAATAAAACCCTTGGCCAGTTCCTCTTCAATGTACTGTTTATTCTAATAAAGCTGCAAATGGATCTCACTCTGATGCTGATTCGTCACAACAGTAACGCTTGCCAGAAATATGTAAACAAAGGCAGACAACACTGGTTGAACACACTAAACATTAAACATTATCATATTTTTATCTTTTAAAAACAACATTGCTGTAACTACATACACATACTACATTCAAATGTCAGTGTATTATATACACATTGTAAATCAATGCATTTATTGACTACAAACTACCAAAAATCAGAGTTCAGCTCTCTAACTCCATTGATTTGAATTGGCGCCGAAGCACTTCCTGAAGCTATCTGAGGTCTGTGCGGATCACGTGACAACCAAGCATTTGAACTTCCGTTGTCGCAACTCTCTCTCTATAGGGATGTCCCGCGTGACGTCACGCCATTTGGAGCAGCCATTTTGACGGTATAGAAAATCCTAAACCGCTGGTCATAATACAGGTCGTCGTGAAATATTCACCAGAGAATGTCTAATATGGCTCTGTATTCACCTATTTTTCTATCATGCCAGAGCGATGCTGTGATACCGATAGCCTGCAAAGCTTGTGTATGCTTTTAATGAAGCTCCGGTGTAGCGTGATGGGAAGTGAATAAGGTAACTTAGCTGTAAATGTCACGAACTCAATGTCAGGAAGTTTTTCTACACATTTAATGTCTGTAAAAAGAACTTGTGGTGCTTCATAAGGATCTATGATTACTAATTCCTTTATCTTCCTCTTGTATATTTCTTTTTGTGATGACATGACGTGAAGAGTTAGCTGACGGCCGCTGTGCTAATAATAGATAATGGTCAGTGTTCGTCTAAACCAGTGACCGTGACGCTGAAGTGTGTGAGAACAAATGAATAACATCAGTGTGAACCACGAACATTTATTTATTTTAATTAAAAATTTAAATTTTAATCATTCTGTGTCATTTTTCAATGTCAATCTTTTCATTATTTACATTACAATCTTTTCATTATGTTTATGCCCAAAATGCTATAATATTCAAAGTAGTTGACTGTCATTCTCCTCTACCCTGTGTACATTAACGTTATTGATTAAATAGCCTAACGTTAGCCTATTTAACATCGTTACTAGGCACGATCGCGAGCATTCATTCAACTATTTTAAAAGACTGGAATAAACACCAGCACACACAAGCAATCTTTATAGTCAATTTAATTAAAAAATGTAAACCCAACAGGTAAGAAATGTCAGAAAGAGAAGAAAAAAAAACTGTTAATGGGAAGACGAGCATATGACTGCTGCAGCTTAGTGGATAAATATATTTAGCCTATTTATTATTCAGAATGCACAGTTGGAAAGAAAATATATTTATAGGAACATTACAGCAGGCTCAAGATAATTAATACAGTGACCATTATATACTATTATATTATTTTAATCAATGCGCAGTCATAAAACATGTGATAATCCGCATTCTCATGTATGTATGTGCGCTGAAGTATTCCGTCAAAATGGCTGACACGCGGCTAGAGGTCACGTGACTGGGAGATCCCTATATGGCTCTGTTGAAGATGAAGCGGTTTGACCAATCAGATGAAAGAGGCGTTTCAGCCCCACCCACATGTGCAAACGAAATATCAAACCGATTTGTAAACCACAAACGAAAAATAAATAAAAAATCGAGCCGAAATCTCATTTTCCGTTTATTAAACGCATGTGTCACATGATCCTTCAGAAATCACTCTAATATGATGATTTGATGCTCAAGAAACATTTATGATTATTATCAGTGTTGAAAACAGTTGAGCTGCTTAAGATTTTTGTGTAAACCATGATGCCTTTTTCAGGATTCTTTGATCAATATAAAGTTCAAAGAAAAAATATTTTTAAATCTTATAACATTATAAAAGTCTGTCACTTTTGATCAATTTAATCCATTCTTGCTATTAATGTATTCCAAAATCTTACTGACCCCTAACATTTGAATTTTAGTGTACACAAAAACATGAAGCAGCATAACTGTTTTCAACATAATAGATAATAATCAGAAAAAAAATTTAAGCATCAAATCATCATATTCGACTGATTTCTGAAGGATCATGTGACACTGAAGACTGGAGGAATGATGCTGAAAATTCAGCTTTGATCACAGGAATAAATTGCATTTTACAATATATTCACATAGAAAAGAGTTATTTAAAATGCGAATATTATTTCACAATTTTATTGCTTTACTGTATTTTTAATCAAATAAATGAGTCAGTAATATAGATACAAATATGGTGTGGGAAAATGGATATTAAGTTATTTAATAAGCTTCCTCAGTTCACCTGTGTTTCTATGGAAGCGGATTTGTCTCAATTATAATTCATGCAAAAAAACATGAGTCACACATGCGTAGACAATTTCACATGCATGAAACCTAATTCACGTACACAAAAAAAAATTCACATGCGTGAAAAAAATATATATTCACAAAAAGCATTTCACATGCGCAAAATAAAATTATATATTCATAAAATACATTTCACAAAACACAATTCGTAGATATACAACTGTACACAAAAACCTTTGAATGTTTAAAATGTACGAGTTTATCCTTGAATGTGCAAATCGTCATTCACGTGTGATTCGCCTTGGATTTGTGTGTGTGTTTTTGAGACTTTCCTGGCAGCTACACAGATGAGTCGTACTCTTTAGCCAATCAGATTTAAGCGTATCAATCGACCAATCAGTATCACATCATTGCGGGCCTACCTGCATGTTACATCATCAGCTTTCGACCAGTTCATGGCGAGCAGAGGTATGTGCAGTTGATCGTTCATTTCTATGTGTTTATTGAAGTTAAAGATCAGGGGCCCGTTCTTCGTACGTCGCTAACTCAGTTAGCTGGATTTGATAGTGGCCTTCCCTCCCCTTCTGAGCGTACCACCTCGAGGAGTTACCCAGAGACACCAACAGACCAGATAAGATAATTAGTATCAAAACTTGTATTTTATTTAGCTAAAATAAGTCCAATCTCAAACTAAAATCTACCGACTGATCCACCTCTCTCTTCCACCAGGTTGCGTGGGAAGTTCGCACAACGATCCCTCTTCGGATAGGCAGAGGCAAACAATGGAGCAGACACTGGCAAGGGTTCGCTCAACAGTTCCTCTTCGGCCGGAAGTAAGTAATGGAGCAGGCACTGGTAAGGATTCGCGCAGCGGTTCCTCTTCAGCCAGACATAAGTAATGGAGCAGGCACTGGTAAGGATTCACACAGCAGCTCCTCTTCGGCCGGAAGTAAGTAATGGAGCAGGCACTGGTAAGGATTCGCGCAGCGGTTCCTCTTCAGCCAGACATAAGTAATGGAGCAGGCACTGGTAAGGATTCACACAGCAGCTCCTCTTCGGCCAACGGTAAGTAATGGAGCAGACACGGGTAAGGATTCATACAACAGTTCCTCTTCGGCCGGAGGTAAGTAATGAAGCAGACACTGGTAAGGATTCGCGCAGCGGTTCCTCTTCAGCCAGACATAAGTAATGGAGCAGGCACTGGCAAGGATTCACACAGCAGCTCCCCTTCAGCCGGAGGTAAGTAATGGAGCAGGCACTGGTAAGGATTCGCGCAGCAGCTCCTCTTCAGCCGGGGAATAAGTAGTGGAGCGGACACTAGTAAGGATTCGCACAGCGGTTCCTCTTCAGCCAAAGGTAATGGAGCAGACACTGGTAAGGATTCTCACAGTAGTTCCTCTTCCCCAGCGGTTAATAATGGAGCAGGCACTGGTAGGAAATTGACAACAAGGGAAGGGGTTACTCTTCTCACAGGACAGCATCAATTATTTGAGTGTCACCTCTTTTTGGGACGGGGGAGGATAGGGCAGGGGATCATCCGACGCAATGCAATAGTCAGTCGTAGATGGCAAACGGGGAGCTCTCTCGCTCTCTCCATGGGACACACCCACTAGCTGGGGGTCACCCCCCTTCCACAAACCAGCGGCAGTTGAAATACAGCGACGGACCGTAACTTCCCCACAGAACAGTGATGGCCGCATTCAATGGCAGAGGGCAGTTTCTCTACGTTCACAGAACAATAGTGGTGAATACAGAATTCAACAGTCAACAACTGGATCTTCTTACCACAGAACAGTGATGGCAGCATTCAATAGCGAAGGGCAGTTTCTCGATGTTCACAGAACAACAGTGGTGAGTACAGGATTCAACAGTCAACAACTGGGTCTTCTTTCCACAGGACAGTGATGACAACATTCAATGGCAGAGGGCAGTTTCTCTATGTTCACAGAACAATAGTGGTGAATACAGAATCCAACAATCAACAACTGGATCTTCTTACCACAGAACAGTGATGGCAGCATTCAATAGCGAAGGGCAGTTTCTCTATGTTCACAGAACAGCAGTGGTGAGTACAGGATTCAACAGTCAACAACTGGGTCTTCTTACCACAGAACAGCGATGCATGGATATCTCATAAATCCTCTTCAACTCAGACAGGATGGGGCTGCATTCCTGTACAGCATACGCTCAACACACAGCAGTTAGTTAATTTCAATTTGACATTCGAGACCCACGAGTATGCCAACTGGGGAACGGGCAGACACAAAATTACAGTTTCCACACCAGTGCACAATTCAGTCACCTCAAATGATCACACGTGTTCACTTCACATTAAGCACTGCAACTCACATCAACTCACAGTGAATAAGGTCTCCTCTCGTGGTCCCAGCCGACTCTCTCCACTCAACTGACAAAACTGTACATCCAGGGCTGTGTAGGTAGTTGGCTATGGACACACAACTGACATTAAAAGGCTTCAAAACAGATCTCACTGGACGCCGGGGCGGCTTCACCGAATCATGGCGGGTAGCGGGCACTACAGGCATTAACTTCCTAATAGGACTGGCAGATAACACTTATCTGTTCGATGAGATAACACGGTTCAACCAAACCGCTGATCTCCAGCTCTTCCTTCTTTACATGCAGTCTTTCCCGTCCTGTACGATCTGCCCTCTCGTGTGCTGCTCGACGTGATCAGTCGGATCGACAACAAAGATTTCCTCCGGTCTGCTCCACAACAAAAGTTTTCTCCCAGTCCGATCAACAACAAAGATTTTTCCTCCCCTCCTGCACATCAACCGAATCCTTTTATAATCCCCCTCACAAATCCATATCCCTCGTGACTCAATCTCTGCTCATCACCCAGCTGCCACTCATTCCCTCATTAGCAAGCTCCGTCAGACTGTTTACACGGAAGGACCCGGAACCATTCTGGTGTCACATTAAACTCGCTCCAAACAAGGACCCAAGCAAACCTCACGGGCCTTTGCATTACGATTGCGGGAACAGTTTACTAGGCTGAAGGAGAGGCGTGACCATGGCCTGGTGGTGAAGAGACCTTGTTATGAGATCAATTTCTCCTGGGTCTCTGGGAGGGCCCTGTCCGTCAGAGCTTGCGTGTACATCTCCGCCGAGATCCTGATCTGACGTTCGAGGATTTACGAAGGGAGGCCTTGGCTCTGGAGACGGATTATGCGGAGATGGCGGACCCCTCCGTTTGTATGGCCGCCAGTAGAACGATTGATTCCACTCTTCCTGGGCCGTCCGATTGGAAACAGACCCTACGTGCAGAACTCATGAAGGAGGTGCGGGAACAAATGACCGAGTTGTCCAAGACCTTTCTGGAGGAGTTTCGCCGGGAGCGGCCAAATCCGCTGCCCTTGCTTTGAGAGCGTTCTTACTCGGACGGAAGTCGAGACCCAGGAAGGCGTCCAATTCGGTCTGCTGGCCCTAGATTCCAATGGGACGAGCAGGGTCGCCCGATTTGTAATGGCTGTGGAGAGCCGGGACACTATAGTCACCAGTGCGGCTCTCGCCGGGGTTCACAGGGGGGTTTTTAGAGTTACCGGCCACTGTGGGTCAAGTGGTCGGGACCCCCTGGATTGACCCTTCTTTGTTCACTGTCCCTAGAGACCGCTTAGTTGGACGCTGCCCCATTGTGGAAATTCAGGTGAACGGTGTCAAGGTCCGATGTCTAGTGGATACCGGGTCCCAAGTTACTCTATTCTCCGAGAGTTTGACTAAAGAACTGTTCAATGCTCAATGTTTACAGGAGGCGGAGGCCCCCTGGCTTACCTTGCGAGGGGCAAACGGTCTAGACATTCCTTATATTGGATAATTGGTCACGGACTTGGAGATTCATGGGATTACGGTACCTCAGAAAGGAGTTGTGGTCGTCCGGGACCCTTGTTTGGGGATGCATCGAGCCCTTTTGGGCATGAATGTTATTGCAAAGTGTTGGGAGGAACTGTTCCAAACCAGGCCTATTCGAACTGCCCCGCCAGCTGAGAAACGTGAATGGATACGCATTGTTGCAGATTGTCGCCGGGTTCATACAGCCAGTTCCCAAGGAGACCGTGAAGGCACAGGCCGGGTCACTTGTCGATATGCTCTTTCTATTCCGGCCCGGAGCGAGGCTGTTATTTGGGCTCGGTTGCCCGCTCGGACGTTTGGACCAGAAGATTGGGTGCTCGTTGAGCCCCATTTGGATTGTCAAGTGGCTCGAGGTTTAGCCGCTGTTCGGCGGGGCCGAGTCGTTGTGAGAATACGGAATGTACATCCTTATCCGGTCAACTTGTACCGCCATCAACGATTGGCCCGAGTTACCTCGGTGGGCCTCCAACAAGTGAGGGATGGTGGAGGAGTCAACTTCTGTCAAGTGAGCTCTACAGTGGTCGAGGTGGCCCTGACGCGAGTGGATCAGCCCATGGACTCCTTGAGGGAGGGTATGCCGGCCCATCTTTTAGGGGAATCCCTGCGGGGAGAGGGGCTGGAAGAGAGTCAGACGCAACAGCTTCAGGCATTTTTGGCGAAGTGGCAGCACCTATTCTCCATACACGCTGAAGACTATGGCCGTACTGACGCTATGCAACATCAGATTCCTACCGGTGATGCTACACCAAGCAGAGAAAGATATCGTCCGGTGCCACCAACTCTTTACTCCGAGGTTCGTACCCTGTTGCGGGGGATGCTGGAGAAGGGATCATTCGTGAGAGTAGCAGCCCTTGGGCGGCTCCTATCGTCTTGGTTCGAAAGAAGACCGGAGCTTGGAGGTTCTGTGTAGATTACCGTAGACTGAACCAAGTGACCAAGAAGGATGCCTTCCCGCTGCCGTGGATCGAGGATTCTCTCACCAGCCTGACGCAAGCCACAAGTCGACTTGTTTACCACAAGTCGGTGTTTCTCACTGTGTGCCATAGCTCAACCACATATGGTCCTCATGTGTTCGTTGTTATCTGGGCCATATACCTAAAAATCAGTTGTGAACCAAGACAGCATTTCCCGCAGATTTTAAAGTTATGGCAAAACAAATATGGCTACGATTTGGCCCATATCTGTTCAGCCATGCCACATCTAGGCCATATGTGCCAGATAATACCCACATGTGGCCCAAATGTAATTGCTATCTGGGCAGCTCATTAGGAGAGACTCCATGAACTGAACTGAGTGTGTCAGATAAGAGAGACATACAAAATGTGCAGAGCAGTGGGTCACGAGGAATTGGGAACCACTGGACTACAGTGTACTACACCCGCGGAGACAACTGCTGTGTCCCAAAGTGAAGGCTGCATCCTTCGAAGGCTGTATTTGAAGGCCGGATGGCCGTATTTGAAGGCTGATCGCGTCACCGCGGCGCAACGAAGGACGTCCCAATTCAAAGGCTGCATCCTTGGAAGGTCGCATTTGAAGGCCGATTGCGTCACCGCGGCTCGATGAAGGCTGTCCCAATTCAATTTTCCATCCTTTGAAGGCCGTATTCGAAGGCCGGTTGCGTCATCGCGCCGCGACGAAGGCTTCCCTGATTCAAAAGCGACGCCAAATGCACCCTTCCTTTCCCCGTGAAAAGAAGGATACTAGCTTAGTGGCCTATTCTACCCCATAAGTCATTGCGCGCCGTTGACGACAGCATTTATTTATTTATTTTTAAAGGCGGCCGAGACTAGAGATTGGTGGTGGACAGCAAATTCACATTTAAATGTAAGTATTATGTTTTAATTTACTCAAATAGCTAGCTAAAGTTAAAGTTTCTTATAAACTTCTTCTTAACTCCTTCGTCACAATTGCGTGGCTACATTAATCAGGTAGTTTTAGGCAAAACTTGTGGTAATAACGTTATTAGTTTAACAACCTATTTGTAATATTTGCACTTGTGTATTATAAGAAATATCACTCACCCAATAAAGCCCAAAACAATAAGAAAAGCAGTAAGGCAATGGGGTTTCACTTTTATGTGTTTTTGTAGTGCTGTCATGCAAGCTATGAAAAATGATTTCTTAAGTATTTTATATGCATGTCTTGATGTGTCATATTTTGCAGTGTTAACAATGCACTTAAGATTGCTCCCCTGTGTTAAGTACCCTTTTCTGCTTTTTTTAGAACAATGCAGGAAAAAATGGGTCTATATATATATATCCCTTTCACGCATAGTGGTCACTACAGTGGACCTATTAAAAATGCATTTTCTTGAATTTGCACGGGTTTTTATGGCAAAGTTGCACATCAGCCTCTTCATTGGACCTGCTATATTTCAGCTACAATTCATAATTATAATGTGAATATTGTTTTTGAAATTTAAAACTTAAAAACTTAATCTGCAGTGACTTTTTTTACTGTAAATAAATGTATTTGTATTATTAGAAAGTAATTTTCATTGACATCGAAAAAAGTCATGTGATTACATAATGTATGACACTTGTAATGCATTACTTTACTTGTTAGATCAAAAAGTAATCTGATTTCGTAATGCACGTTATTGTAATGCGTTTTTTTACTCATAACATCAAAAAGTAATCTGATTACGTAATGCATGTTACTTGTAATGCGTTTCTTTACTCATAACATCAAAAAGTAATCTGATTACATAATGCATGTTACTTGTAATGCGTTTCCTTACTCATAACATCAAAAAATAATCTGATTATGTAATATGCGTTATTGTAATGCGTTTCCTTACTCATAACATCACAAAGTAATCTGATTACGTAATGCATGTTACTTGTAATGCGTTTCTTTACTCGTTACATCAAAAAGTAATCTGATTAGGTAATGCACATTACTTGTAGTTAATTACTTGTTAGATCAAAAAGTAATTTGATTAGGTAATGCATGTTACTTGTAACACATTACTTTACTTGTAACATCAAAAAAGTAATATGAATGTGTTATGCATGTTACTTGTAATGCATTACCCCAAACACTGATCATTTCAGATGAGATTGAAAAAACGTATCGCTAGGTTTTCTCAGAGGAGGGCTATGATAGAAATGTACATGTCCATCTTGAACATAATCAGAATTATCAGCTAATAAGGGTAAATCTCCATACTCTGGTGCACTGGAGGAGCATCTGAGTGGTTTCCACAGTTGTACCTTGACAGACTGTAGAAAATTCTGATTGTAGGGTGCTGCCCCTTTAGGACGTTGATTCTGTGGGCACATGTAATCACCTAGGAAGCAGCGCAAGTGAAAAAAAAAACTGAACTGAACCGATCTGAGTGTGAAAGCCCTGTTGATGCTCATATGCAGACTTTCTAATGTTCTAACAACTACAGATAAAACCCTTAATCTAAACTATATATTCCCAGCGTGGTGAGTAACTTTTTTTGTTGTTATAAGTGTATTAACCCTTAATCGCTGTTTGGGGTCATTATGACCCCACTGGACTTTTCTTTCATTTTTTAAAAATGTTACCTTCATATCAGAGGCATGAAACTCTGGGACTTTTCCTAAATAACCTATCTAAACATGCACAAAAAAACTGGGCTTGATTTGGTTGTTCTAAAGGTGTGTAAAAATTTTTTTACCGTTTATAGTCCAGGCAAAGTAACTCATTTTGGAGCCAAAAATAGAATAAATTGTAAAAGAATTTTTTTCAGCATAGATCATTTCTATGAGGTGTCCAGAACAACATACTAAAAGTCCTAAGAAATCCTAGTTGAGGAAATATGTTAAATTCTCATCAATCCGAGATGTGTGCCAATAAGGCCAGGCAACAATACACCCCCAATGGGGCTATTTTTTTCCTTTACTCCTATCAAAATGAAACTTTACACAATGAAAGTACCCATGAAAAGTAAAAAAAATTGTATTACAAGTTTCTTTGAAAATGAATTTAAATATGCAAATGAGCTATAGACTAATCGAATATAGGCTAAATATACCCGCATATAGGCTTAATTTTTTCCTTTACTCCTACCACAAAAAAACTTTACACAATGAAAGTCTACAAGAAAAGTAAACCATTTTGTATTAGAAGTTTCTTTGAAAATGAATTTGAATATGCAAATGAGCAATATACTAATCGAATATGTCCAGAATACACCCTAATGGACTTATTTTTTCCTTTACTCCTATCACAATCAAACCTCACACAGTGAAAGTATATATGAAAAGTAACATTTTTGTTTTACAAGTTTCTTTGAAAAATCTATTTTAAATATGCAAATGAGCTCAACACTAGGCCTAATTGACTTACTGTATGGCCAAGATACCATAAAGTCACAAGTAGAAAAAACAGGGGCCAAATAACTAACACATTCATGTCCATGCAGTAAATTAACCTATGCATATACACGATAAATTTAAAGGATTAGTTCACCCCAAAATGAAAACGATAGGTCATTTAAAAAAATTTTTTTTATAATTTGTAGACTTTTTAACTTCAATAGTTCGGATTGAGCTGATCAACAAACGGACAGGGAACTACGTTATCACGTTGAAAGGTCAAGCCGGCACCGGCAGAAGTACCGCCCCACTGTTTACAATGCGACCGTACGTAGGAGCAGGGCTGCCAACGCATTGAGCATGAGACTCACGCAATTGACAATTTTCACACGCTCTCACGCCACACATCCATTTTCTCACGCACAGAAAAATTGCGGAGCAAAGAGGTACTTTTAATATTAAACTAATTCTCAGCTCTTAGATTCTGTCAATTTTATTTGAAATTCAGACAAAAATACGTTTGGCGCTTGTAAATGTGACGTGACAGATCGCTGAGCGCCTCAGTTCAAGTGCACGTGAACCGATCATCTGTTACTTTTTTATTTAAAGATGCAGTATAACTTACCGAAAGTATACATAATATCGACCAGTTAGTGTTTTTCAACCACGGAAAGAGGTCAGTATAACAGCAGGAGAACAATTATGTCACATAACGTTACATTTACCTCAGGAAAGCCATTTAATGTGTATCTTCACTCCTCAAATCAAACGGTGTCGGGTGCACGCATATGGGCAGATCTTGTAACAGGGGTGTTTGCTATGGTTGCGAGAGAGTGACAGTCGCCCAAACCAATCAATTGTTTCGTCCCGGATGGAAATAATGAGCTGTGTTTATTGCAGATTAAAAGGTCTACAGTCACTCGATTTTTATACTCTCTTTTTCAGAGCACTTACATTTTAATTATGTATTGGTATATAAAGACAGTTTAAACAAATTTGAAAAAAAGTTTTTTAGAAAATCCTACCTACCCTACCTTTAAGAATTAATTGCACAATCTTGCCTCCAGTTGCTTTCTAAATTCTTTTTTTTCTTTTGGCGAACAAGCCTTACCTAATGACATTCCCACACAGATAACATAAGAAGAAAGTTAGAATAGCCATTTTAGTCATTAGTAACATGGTGAGATTAAATTTTGGGCTGGTAGATTTACAAATGATTGGTATTGTTGGTAAGATTACAGGCAGAAGTCATTCTTACCAACTAAACGATTCACTTTCACACAGAAGACTGATAGACACACTTTCCAGACATTCCAGCGCTTTACAATAATTTTGCCAGACACCAAAACTGCTTCTCTTTTTGTAGTTAGCAAATATTTCAGACCAGGCAGGCCACACATCAGACTTCCACCATTTGTAAAGTAGCTTTGCAGTGTTATGAGAAGCTAGCAACAGCAATATCTACTTAGTTAAAGAAAAACTAAAAAAATCTAAAATGAAATAAAAAACACCAGAAAGAAACCTCCCCTGTTGTTGCTAGCTTGTCGTGGTGGGGAGGCTTGTGTGCCTCCGTGACCCAGAAGACTATACCGGCGGGGGTTATACCCCTGGCAGGTACTACCAAGCCAGGCAGTTTTCAGGTTAGAGGCCAGTCTATAAGCAGCATTGCCATCACCCATTGGCAGTAGGATGATTGGATGAATATTGGGCCGATGTATTTGTCATAATGGTGTTTCTGCCTATGCAAATTAGGACATATTCAATAGGTGTGGCCCTCATGTGCATATTCTAATTCATTTCAAAAGAAACTTTTAATACAAAAAAAGTTACTTTTCATGTATACTTTTACAATGTAAAGTTTTATTGTGTTAGGAGTAAAGAAAAAAATTAAGCCTATTTGGGTGTATTTTGGGCATATTCGATTAGTCTATAGCTCATTTGCATAATAAAATTCATTTTCAAAGAAACTTGTAATACAAAAATATTTACTTTTCATGGGTACTTTCATTGTGTAAAGTTTTATTGTGTTAGGAGTAAAGAAAAAAATTAAGCCTATTTGGGTGTATTTTGGGCATATTCGATTAGTCTATAGCTCATTTGCATAATAAAATTCATTTTCAAAGAAACTTGTAATACAAAAAATGTTACTTTTCATGGGTACTTTCATTGTGTAAAGTTTCATTTTGTTAGGAGTACAGGAAAAAAATAGCCCCATTGGGGGTGTATTGTTGCCTGGCCTTATTGGCACACATCTCGGATTGATGAGAATTTAACATATTTCCTCAACTAGGATTTCTTAGGACTTTTAGTATGTTGTTCTGGACATCTCATAGAAAAGATCTATGCTGAAAAAAATTCTTTTACAATTAGTCTGTCGTAAAACGCTATTTTGCCTGGACTATGTGCGATTCTGATTCGGCGGACCACACCTGATGAAACTCTTAGTGAAACACTTCGAGGCTTCGTTTGGCCATAGTCACATGACATGGGTGTTTTGAATCACGCTTCGGATCAGTGTTTCGAAACATCTGCGCTTCGGAATCTCGCAAAGCTTCGGAACGACTGTTTCGCGTCAGCCATCCTTATTTTTATAGAGCTATAGTTCGTGCCTGAGACGTTAATAAAAGATTAATTTGACTGTGATTAAGAGTGTCGTACGTATAATGGCGGATGTGAGTGTTATAACTCGAGAAAAACTAGTAACTTTTAACGTGAGCAAAAAGGAGGAATAAAGGCCTAAAAAGATATATACTCGAGATGTGAGTGCGAGACGAGGGATAATTAACCAAATAGATGTGTACGAAGTCGTGTGTAGTGACGAGTCTGGGCAGTCTGAGTTAAGAAGGCACACTTGTCTGTGATTAGTTTACACATTGACATGTTAACCTCATTTAGCATCACTTTGTCAGCCATTACATGTAAAAGCGCATTCAGCATGTACTGTTAATAAGAACTCCAGTCAGATTCAGTGGTAAAATGCTTTTGTTAATCATTTTGTGAGCTTATTATGAGAACACAGTAACTGGTGATCGGTTGAAATCTAGTTCATGATAGTCAGTTCATTAGCATATTTCATAGAAAATGAAAAACAATTAAAACAGTGATGCCTGCTTAGACATTTGCACTATCAGACATGTGATTGTGTGACAAGTGGTATGAGTAGTTCCTAATTCATTATTTCATTTACAATAGTTATATTAATGTTCATATCAGAATGCATATTAAGTTTTGTCACTGTGTTAAAATTAGGCAACGAGTAATATTAAGACGTGGAATGCAGATAATGCTGATTCTTGTCTGTATGGGTTGATTATTCGTCAATGTGTTGGTAATGCCTCGGGGTTTCAGTAGGGGGATCACGCTGGGGCTTCTCTTCCACATTCAATACAGATGAGTGAAGCCTTCTCCTGTTACTTTTCCCTTTCTTTTAAGGTAATTACCATTCACAAAGCAATGCAGTTTTTAACACATGTTGATTGTACATTCATTGCGTTATGGTTCTGTAGTTTTATATGAGTAAAAGAGACGTTTTTGCATGTGTATATTGTTTATAGAGTTTCGTGCTAACTGAGATGTGTAGCATTATGCTAGCAGCCGGAGACCTCATGGCTTCGTCGTGTCCGAGTCCCGCCATACAAGTGTTAACTTTGTCGTTGGTGTTTCAGCTAGCTACTGCTGCTATGTCCACATGTTTTGCTGTAATGGTTATTGTGTAATTGTCACGATAAGGATGAGTTCATGCTATGCTGAGACAATGAATACTGTTAAAAGTATAATTAGGGCTGCAGCTATCGATTCTTTTTGTAATCGATTAATCTAGCACTTAATCGATCGATTAATCGAGTAATCGGATACATTTTTTGTGTGTGTTTATAAACAACCAAAACAAATAATGCATAACGAAAATGAGGTATTTATTCCAACTCCAACATTTGGCTCCAAAACTAAGCCTATTTATTGCAATCTTTACCCATTTAGTGTTTATAAGTGCCAGTGCCAACAATTATATAAAAATACAGTTAAGTCAACTTACTGTAAAACATGTATAACATGTAAAACTATGAATACAAAATTAAATAGTAAAGGCCATTTGGCCTTAGTTTTTTGTCTTCTTAATACAACATTACAAAAAAAGGATTGCACCTTTTGCAATTTACCCACCGGAGAGCAAAAATAAATGAAATGAATATAAAATATCAAGCCAAACAGGTACACAATGTATACAATTTATAAAAAAAATAAGTGTAGCTTTGAAAAGGGGAATGTATTATTGCAAATATGCATTTTGTTAAATAGAAAAAAACAGCTTTTTGTTTTTCACTTGGGCTAGTTTAAGTATATTAGCACGTTTTGTAGTGTTATATTTTATTGTTAATTGAAAATGTTCTATGCTCAATTACTTTGGTAGTCGATTATGTCTTCCCCAAAAGTACGAGTGGATTTGGAGAAGCAGGCTGGGGAGTTTCATTTTTTGTTGTTGTCTGTAACTATTTGGCAGACGTGACATAGCCTACAAACAAGGTCTCGCAAAGACTGCAATACAATATTTGTTCCTCCATCACGTCCCGGTGTATAGCCTACAGTGAATGCATGCTGAAATTATTGTTGTAAATATTGTTTAAGCATATGTGATGCATTGCCGCAATTGGCAGAGGTGGGAGACTCGAGTCATATGACTTGACTCGAGTCAGACTCGAGTCGCAATTTTCTGGACTTGAGACTTACTTGACTAGATCTCTGAAAAGACTCGACTTGACTTAAGACTGGCTCCTTGTGACTTTAGACTTGACTCGGACTTGTGCCTATTTACTTGAAATGACTTGTGGAAAATATTTTTTCAATTATTGTGATTTTTTTATTTTATTTATTTTTTCCCTCCTCTGCGGCTGTCAATCATTCTCCATTCAGTATTCAAACAACGCGCGCTCCTCTTCCGGCTGGATGCACGGTAAAACTCTCTCCAATAAACTCTCTCCAATATGATATATTCACATTATAATGCATGATCTGTAGATAAAAGGCTGTGGATTTGCATAAAATGACTTTATTTTGTTGGAGTTTGTTGCTGTTTTTAAACGACTCACTACCGTGTGCTTGTTAGATCACACACATCACGAGGACTATGAATTGGCATCAAACGCACAATAACTGGAATTTAAAACTGTGAAACAAATGATCAATAAACTGTTGGACAGATATACACTAGGATTTGTGCGCTCGACATTTCTTCGCTTTGTGCCGTGAACTTTTAAATGCGCACTTGTGCAGCGCAGCGCAGAACACTGTGACTCCATGTTGCTTTGAGCACATCATTCTGCACCCGCGATGCGCATACGCGCTTTGTGCGCTCTGTTTTGAAGCGTTACATATTGGTTTTGCGCACTGAAAGATTATTAAAAGCCTATATTTTTTTTTATACCTAGTCTGCTCAATACATTTAAAATAAGCATAATTTAATTGTATATTATTTCTGTGTAGTGTAGGCTATACAAATATATACACTTCTGAATTCTTGACATTAATATATAAATATAAAATTGTGAAATGTATGATTGCCTGATTGAATTTTATAAGAGTACTAATAGTAATTTGTTTTTATTAACATGTTTAGTTTTTATAAAATTACTGTGCAGATTTTTTCAAGAATTACTTTTTGCTGCTGATTTATACACTCATTAAGTTTAATAAAAATACATAATACATTTATGTAATATTTAAAGGTGTTAACTGTAATCTTACACTGCAAAATAATAACTTAAAAAGGATTAAATTCATCACAATTATGTAAGTATCTGGAAATTTGCCGCGGGGCGAGGGCTTCGATAACCTCTCTCTTGTTTGACCATACATGTGTTTGCATCCCTGGACACTTATAGGTATTATTACTATATGTTGAGATGGGGGCATGTGACAATGTTCACTCCATGTTTACACAGATACATCAGGGTATTCATAGATAGAAATGATCCAGTTTAACAGCTGTAGTTCTGACTCTTCCTGAGAAGGGAACATCAGCACATTCTACTGTCTGAAAAACGTACAATAATATGAAATTCCAAGATATATGTTCTTAGTTCTTTTTAAGTGTTCACGTTGGACTAATTGGATTAAATTGAAATTTTGAATGTTTTTGTTTAGTTTACACTTTCATAGGGGACATCACAGCAAAATAACTATATGTAGGGCTAGCACAAGATGGGAAAAGTTTTATTAATTCTTGCTTACTTGTGTTCATTTAATTTTTTTTTTATTTTAGAGCATTTAAAGTGCTTCTTAATGATATTTTATTTATTACACACAAGTTAATTTATTTATTTTTGTAACCCATCAGCCCTCTGTGTCTAAATAAGTAATAAAAGTCCCAGAGTTAAAAAATGTGTAAAACGAGCATGTGTGTGACTTGGTATGACTTGATGACTAAGTTGCGACTTGACTTGACTTGACTTGACTTGACCCTTACAACAGAATGACTTGACTTGACTTTGACTTGCAATGTTAAGACTTGGACTTGACTTGAGACCACTGGCGGAGCTAGGGGGTGGCCAGGGGTGGCCGCGGCCACCCTTGGTCTAAGCTTGGCCACCCCTTTGGTCACCCCTCTCACAAATGCTCTTTCTGTCTCTTTTACGTCTCTCCGAACGTTTTGCTCATTAATAAGGCTGTATTTTAATTCACCTTAATCGGGTACATATTTACACAGCATTTTGAAAAAATATTATATATAGTAATTACATACGGTTTTTCTTTTTACTTTTATTACGAGAGCCAGTAATAGCATCCGCAAATGGAACACAAGTCCGCAAGTCTTTTTTAAAATTTTAAAATTTAATTTTTTTTTATATTCAAGCTGTTTATTTATTTATTTTTTTACAAGTCCGCAAGTCACAAGTGTTGCAGACAGTCAAGCTTCATGTCGAACCATTTTCTTTTCACTTCTGGGACTGTTCGATTAACGGATGAAACTCCATTAACTGCATCTGTAATATGCTGCTAAGCATTTTTACCTAAAGCATTTAGGTAAAAGCATTATTACCTAAAAAATCCCTTTTTTAGGACCTGATATTACGCCACTATGTAGGCTATGCTTGAAAATAAAATGTTCCGTTTTGAATGAACTTCTGATAATAAAACTTCAATTTCTGCATCTGAGAAATTTCTCTTCTTCATTCGCTTTTGAGAAGACATGTTGAAATCCTTCGTTTCGTGTCATAATATGATGCCCATATGTAGTTGTAAGTCGGTTTTAATGGGCGGGATTTATGGTAATTGAGAATGAGCGTGCACGCGCGTCCCATTTACGACTGATTGGAATTCATTAACCCACACACACATTTCACTATCAAATCTGACGTTTACGAAGTATTTGTGAATCAGGAGAAGAATTTTCGGGAATGTCTCTTTACGCGCAAATCACTCACATATTTACACGTATATTTACGAATGTTTCATGAATGAGACCCAATGGGTCTCATTCATGAAACACGAGCAGAACGAATTTTTGTGTAAATCGTGTGTAAAGTGGTTCTGGCGTAAATTTTCGGATTCATTAAAATGTTCGTATTTTCCAAATGTTAGTTGGTACGAAAGAAATCTACACCTGCTCCCAGCCACGCGTAAATAGTGCGTTTAACATCCGAACGTTTTGCTCATTAATAAGGCTGTATTTTAATTCACCTTAATCGGGTACATATTTACACAGCATTTGGAAAAAATATTATATGTAGTAATTACATACGGTTTTTCTTTTTACTTTTATTACGAGAGCCAGTAATAGCATCTGCAAACGGAACACAAGTCCGCAAGTCTTTTTTTTATTTTTTATTTATTTTATATTAAAGCTGTTTATTTTTTTATTTTTTTTTAAGTCCGCAAGTCACAGGTGTTGCAGTCAAGCTTCATGTCGAACCATTTTCTTTTCACTTCTGGGACTGTTCGATTAACAGATGAAACTCCATTAACTGCATCTATAATATGCTGCCAAGCATTTTTACCTAAAGCAATTTAGGTAAAAGCATTATTACCTAAAAAAATATTTTTTTTTAGGACCTGATATGCCACTATGTACGCTTGAAAATAAAATGTGGCGTTTTGAATGAACTTCTGATAATAAAACTTCAATTTCTGCATCTGAGAAATTTCTCTTCTTCACTCGCTTTTGAGAAGACATGTTGAAATCCTTCGTTTGGTGTCATAATATGATGCCCATAGGCTATATTGTTGTCAGTCAGATTTAATGGGCGGGATTTATGGTAATTGAGAGAATGAGCGTGCACGCGCGTCCCATTTACGGCTGATTGGAATTCATTAACACACACACACACACACACACATTTCACTATCAAATCTGACGTTTACGAAGTATTTGTGAATCAGGAGAAGAATTTTCGGGAATGTCTCTTTACGCGCAAATCACTCGCATATTCACTCGTATATTTACGAATGTTTCATGAATGAGACCCAATGCGTGCAATAGAGACGCATTTTCATGAGATCAGGCTGAGTGCGGAAATGTGCAAGTGCCGAATGAGCTTCAGCAGAACATCAGACAGTGATATGCACATAGTAGATATAGAGTCAATTTTTCTCAACTGGTGGTTTGTAAGACCGTTTTGAGTAAGTCGAATAGAGTGCAGTCAACAACAAACGTAGTTCTCTTTTTTTTCTGATGCTACTTTTATTTTAGAAGACGTGTGTGAAAGCTTGTGACACTTCTGTCAGATGCTGAGAAAAGGGCGTTGTCCTTATTCAGTTGGCTATCTTCGGTAAGATGAGATGTTGTCAGGCCAAATGTCAGTAAAACTAACTAACTTTCCTGTCATACGGCTGACAGCCGTTGTACTGTGCTTGCGGTACACACATCACGTGCAAACGCGGCGTGCTGTAGCCGTAGTTCTGTCGTCAATTAACTCGTGTAAGAATCAAAAAGACGATTAAAGCTGTCAAAACTGCATGCATGTATTTGTTATAGCCTATATGCGTCACATGTGTCTGGATTAAAATATTCTGCTATGTGAGATCACAATATAAGGCACAAAATGTTAATGTTCAAATAAATGTGAGCACTGTGCATTTGTACTAGACGATAGGCATTCATTTTGCGTTAATTTGTAAAGGACAAACAAAAATGGATAATTTTTAAATCCATAAAATAACTAATTTTACATTCTGGCAACATTACATTATGAAAAACATAACATTTTACATTATGTGCTGTTGACTTCCGCCTTGTTCACATTCTTGCACATGGGGATTCAAAAGAGAACTTTTGTTTTCCTTTTTAATTTAGGTATGATAGAACAACTGTTGCAATTATTTATTTTGACAACTAGAAAGTTAAACTTTTTTTGACAAACTCAGAATTGGTTGAAGAGTTCACTAATTATATAAAACGCATTGAAGGTTGAATAATCTTTGGACTACAGTATTATCTGCATGTTATCTCATCATGAAGATGCAACAATGTAGAACAAGCTATTGGAGATTTTGAGAACCAGAACCAAGCTAACAGAGCAAGTTGAACTTTAGCTATAGTGTGTGCCCTTTTATTACTATTTAATTCATTTTAATATGAGGTGGTGGGTAATAATAAAAAAATATAAAGTTCACTCAGTATTCCATGATTCCTAATTCACTACTATCTCAATTACAATTAAGTACAAATGAACTTTATTCAGTTGTGTAGGCACTAAAACAGTCCAATACATTAGTCAAATTATTTTTATGATAAAATAATTAAGATTTCTGTGCCACCCCAGACTGGTTGCTGGCCCTTGCCTGGCCACCCCTATGAAAAAATCCTGGCTCCGCCACTGACCCCCGCGTGGAAAAACGACGTCAAGGGTACACCTCTTTCGTTGAAACTTGACACCAGGGGTCCTTGACCATGCGTCAGACATTTGACGAGTAGGGAGTGAGACTGTGTTGACAATACAAAATTAAATAATTTCATGATATACTGTGCTTAATGCTTTGTCACAGGAAACAGCCCTGAGATATAGGTTTATACTATTAAGTTTAAGTCTGTGAGTTAAATTATGTATTTGAACATTTGACATCCTCTAAAACTCCAACAACACAAAACAGCTTTTGTGACTATTGATGGTGTTTTGGTCTCTTTATGCTTTATGGAAATATTTGCAGCTCGGTGAAGATCCCCACAAAAGATCCCGATGGATGCTGCTGCAATGAACAAAATGACAGAAAATGACAAATACAAACACAATTATTATTATTACTGGAGATCATTACACATTTCAGTGAATGTATTTCTTTATTTTAAAGTTAATATACAGTATGTTTTAGACTTGGCTCTGTTGTGATGTGTTGATGCTGAATGTCTCAACAGGAAAGGATGTGTCTTATCAAGAAAAAACATTTCTCAGATGTATTAAGCAATATGGTTATTATAGTTTTGCATTTTTAAATGAGTTTTTATTTTAATATCATCTTCAATTTTGCTTTAAATTTCAGTTTAGTTTTAGTTAGTTACATTAAACACTGAGGTAAAAGCATGTTAAGTTTTGTGGTTACTATACTTTTACTACACCTATCACAGTACAACTAAGGTTACTGTGGTAAAATCATGGTAAGTGTTGTGGTTTCTGTGCGTTTACAACAAATATCACATTAAAACTACCAATAATGAGGTAAAAGCATGGAAAGTTTTGTGATTACTGTCCATACTACACCCATCACAGTAAAACTAACAAACAACTCACATCTGTTGTTGACACCGAAGGTTTCCCATTGAAAGCAACAGAGTTCCTAATTCGTCACAGAGTGACACAAAGGGCCAGGGCACTTGACCATGCTTCAGTTTTTGATGCCTTGGGAATGAGAAACTAATAAAAAGTTTTCAGTTTTTAGTTGAAAATGGTGTTGTGTTAATGGCCTTTTACTTTTATAAATGTTTACAATTTTTCCCACACAATGTCTTAGCTCTGTTAAAACAAAAAGTTATGATTCAAACAATATCTAAACACCAAAACAATATCTGTCGGCTCTTGTCGTGAGAAAGTGAGAAAAAGAGAATGAACTGGATGTAGTTGAAATAGGGTTAGATGTAAAATTAATGTTTTAAAGGGTACAATATCATTCAGTCTTTAGGAAGTTACAGCAAAAACACACACACACACACACATATATATATATATATATATATATATATATATATATTAAAGAAAAGACAAAATGAGAACTATGGCTTTCTTCACATATGATTCTTAAAGGGATAGTTAATCCAAAACTAGAAAAATGCATGGGTTTATTCATAGTGAAAAAGAAAGTCACACAGGTTTATAATGACATGATGGTGAATAAATGATGACAGAATGTCTGAACTATCCATTTAAACATTCAGTTAAGATTCAAATAGGCATTAAGCACAGGTAAAGGAAGCAACCAACTGAAATATGAAAGAAATTAATTCTTTTATAGAGTTTTATAAAGTTTGAGAGTAACCTGATGGCATAGCTTTGGTTGAGGAAGAGAGTAAATATGTAATCTGTAAATAGCTGGTCTTTGTCGAAGCTGCTGGTCACTGTTGGGTTTTTATAAGCTTGTTTGACAGCTGTCTTTGTGTTGGTGGTGTGACAGTAGCTTTTCCATTTCCATATCAGAACTCTCTGACCCTTGCTCTCCCTGTACGGCTGTAGCAGAACCCCCTAAATCTTCCCGTCCCTCACCCGCCTGAGAACTCCCTGATTCATGCTGTCCCGTTGTAGCAGAACCCCCCGACCCTTGTTGTCCAGTTGTACCTATTAGACATGCACAGGAAAATCATAAATATTAAAATTGCATTAAATAAAGCATGATCATTTGCAGCCATTTCCAGTTAATTGCATTTAAGTTTTAAAATTTATGTTTAACCCTCATAACACATTTGGGTCCTTTTTGCCTCGGAAGACATACAGTATAACTTTTCTAAAAAGAAATGCATTTTTTAAGGTAATTTATTAAGATATAATCATTAAAAAAAGTTACATGGTTTTGTTTAATCATAAAGTTATATTAGTGTAAAAAAACTGACGAACCATTGCAGCATGAAACATTTACCACTTTTTTCATCTGAAGTGAAAGATTGCGCATGTTTGCAAGTTTATTTTGTTTGATTTTGTTTATGTTGTTTTGTTAAAAATAAATATGTAGATTTCATAAATGTGGACTGTTTTGAGCAATCATGAGTTAAATCAAATTCCATTAAATCCAATAGGGTTAATAAGATTCTCAGATTATACTTAGTAAGGTCACAAGACACACAAAAGCTGATGGCATTTGATGTCATTAACATCAAGGCGGTGTTGTAGCCGGTGCGTTTAAGAGACTTACATCCTCAGTTGCATTTTCAGGTTTGTTCATCGGAAGTTTGTCAGTGCATTGCACAGACTGTTCCTCATTACCTGGATCTTGATGTCCTTGAATCTCTTGATCTGTGCGGCCCGCTGATGTTTGACTTTTGCAGTAGTCAAGACTCACAAAAATAATTGCTGGGATGCAGAAGATAATAGCCAGAGCATAACCTGTAATCTTGATAAAAATAAATAAATAAATTATATATATATATATATATATATATATATATATATATATATATATATATATAATTTATTTATTTAGGGGTGTAACGGTTCACAAAATTCACAGTTCGGTACGGTTCGGTACGTTTGGGATACAGCAAAAAGAAAGAAATGCCAGAGAAATTTCCTTGATTTAATTTTTTTTTAATCTTTTTTTATTTTTATTAAAACTAACATCATAAAGTATGATTTTTTTTATATATCAGATTATATCAGATAATTAAATACGGTTTATTAATGTTAATTTAAGTAAAGTCTGTAAAATCTAAAATGTTGCTACTGTATTTTTTACAGTACATTTCTGGCAACCAGCTGCCGGTATTTTACCATAAATGTAACAGATTTTTTTTTTACAGATTGTCTAGAAATGCGGATGATTATCTTAACTGAAATGCAATAAAAACATTTTAAATATTCAGCATACTTCATTTGTTTGTAGCTTTTTTTTAAAAAGAAATATAGAAAAAATATGTAGAACACTTATAGTTGTGAAACAGGATAATGCAGTCTTAACCTGTCACATACAGTATAAGGGAAAATTGGGCCAAAATCCTATGACGCTTACCTTTGATATCCAAATCAACGTCAGTGTTCTTTCGTAACATTCAGTCTCATTTTTGGGGGGGCTTAATTTGGTGGGTTTGCACCAATTCACACATCTTGGATGCAGTTCTTTATCACAGGCATAGTGTCCATTCCAGTCTGTGAATCCACATGCAAGATAATCACCATCAATGAAAAATAAACAGATCCACAAAAGGCATGGAATACAACAAACTACAAAAACTTTACAACAACTAAATTTTTCCACAAGCTCATTTTTTTCAGCCTGAGATGTTCCACAGCTGTCTTTTCCTTGAGATGTTCCACTGCTGTCTTTTCCTTGAGATGTTCCACTGCTGTCTTTTCCTTGAGATGTTCCACTGTTATCTTTTCCTTGAGATGTTCCACTGTTGTCTTTTCCTTGAGATGTTCCACTGCTGTCTTTTCCTTGAGATGTTCCTCTGCTGTCTTTTCCTTGAGATGATCCACTGTTGTCTTTTCCTTGAGATGTTCCTCTGCTGTCTTTTCCTTGAGATGTTCCACTGTTGTTTCGTTCTTGAGAAGAACAACAGCTACGTTTATGTTCATATTTACAAGGTCTCAACAATAGGAGCATTATTACCAAAGCAAAGATAGCGGGAGCAAAAAAGATGCAACTTGTTATGAAATGGTTCCTCTCAACTCTGCAGGGGCATGAAAATTTGACATCCATAATTGCCTGCAAACCCACTAACAAAAAGATCATTGGAACTGAGGTCACAATACTCAATGTGGACAGCGGGGTCACAAACGATCTTAAAAACTGGAAAGAAGGCATCTTCTGAGGTCTGTAGGCAGCACAGGAAGTTAAACTGATGACCTTTTTGGTTTCTCCGGTTTGGAATGTCTTTGGTCTGGTCAACAAGATTCACAAAAAAGAGAAAGAGTTAATAAATTATTGGTCAGATCAGTGTAATGAATCTTCAAATATCAGAAAACTTGAGAGGGGATGAGTTCAGTTCAAGTCTGAGTCCTAAGCTGGTGTCCAAATTAAGTCTGAAGTTTGTGATACTGGAGTACGAGTCAAGTGTTGAACATTTTGTCATAAGTCAAGTCTCAAGTCACTAAACGTCAGCTCATGAGTGGAGGCAAGGAAGGCACAGCCTACATACACAATTTTTAGGTGGAAAATTGGAGAAGGACGATGTTAATGTTAATACAATTCCCAGTTATTGTTTCATTTCATGCCTCAGAATTTAACACCATAAAATACTACTGAATCTAAACCACCGCTGCTCTACCCTGAACATGCCAAATCTGCCATAGGGAAAACTGTGCTAAGGTGAGTGAGGGAATAGAGAAGGGGAGGGGGCAAATCTATAGCTGAAGACTTGCCTCCATTAATAATAAAAAAATTGCCAATCACCATCGAGTACTTTCGCCTAGCTTTCCTTGGTATATCAACCAGTCATTGCAGATACGTAAATGATGTGATATTAGTCTGAACTGCTCCTGCTAATAATCTAGCAACTGCCTTAGAGTACGTTTACACAACAACCAAAACGGAGAAGTTTTTCCTTTGAGATCAGAGTACAGACAAAATAATTGTCAAAATAACATTGTCAAAATAATCCCCATTCACACGGATCCGCGAAAACAACTAAAAACGCTGTATTCTGCTGCCAGGCCATTAGATGGCGATGAAATACTATAGACACGTAATACGCATGTGCATGACCTCATTGTCTCCCGAGATTCGCGTTTATGTTGTTTACATGGAGACCGCATTCAAAAACCTGCACTTTGCGTTTTCAGGCACCCAAAAGGCATGAAAAGTTGTATGTTTTTAGTTGAAAACGGTGTTGAGTAAAATTAAATAACCCCTGAATTATGAAAAGTAGAGTTATTAAATATTTAATCGACAACAAATTTACCAAGATACCATTTGAGCAGCAGTTACAAATGAAGGAGGACCCCATGCTTAGGGTATCACATCCTGATACCTGTCAATAAAAGAAGTGGTAAATATAAAAATTACATATAGTTCAGGACCGATAATATAATGTCCTACCTGCTTGTCAACATATGTGGTTTCATACCTCTGCACACCCTGCAAATCATCAATCACTTGTAACAATATTAGCTCAAATGGGAAATATTAATAATAATCCATAATTACCAATTATGATTAATTATTAATATTTGGGTCAGTTAATTATATTAACTTTGAGGTAAGCCAAATTAATATTACAATCAATTAATAAGAAAAGTGCATCTTTCATGGTCACTGAAAAATAATTATTCCTTAGGATATATAGCACTTAGAGCATGTATCAAGATCAAGATCGTAAAATGGACTTTGTATGCAACCAGAGAATCAGAAACCAAATGCATAATTGTGCACAAGTTTTATTAACTAAATCACAAACATAACTAAACTAAACAACCAAACAAACATACATTCATCCATACATACATGCATAGATAAAGTGGTGAGTGTTATGGATTCCCCCCCAGTATCAGCAGAAGCAGTGTTGTAGCCGGATGAGACTAGCTAAGAAGAGAGTGGGCGGTCACTGTGGTCTGTCTCTAATAAAGCCTGAGAATGGCTCCACCTCTCTGGGTTTGTTGGACCAATGAGAAGGGTGGACTTTCTGGCGGGAGTTTTCTCTGTGATGAAGATTTATGAGTCTTTGTCTTAAGCGTGCTCACTCGAACTGGCATGCTGAATTGGTGTTTGATGATGACACTAAGGAAGATTCTTGTAACACTAATATGTTGCACAGCAATCGGCAGATCATGTACACAATCATTTCGATCTTCAAATTACCAATTTATAGAGACCAAACATGATATAAGTGGGGTTACACTGACCGTTGGTCCTGTAATAAAATACATAGTATCAAAGAGATAATAGTATCAACAGATAATAGTATTAAAAGACACAACACACGGCAGTTAATCATTCACAAAATGTTCTGGAATGCATGTTAATTTCATGTTAGTCAGTTCCTCAATAAATTAATGCAGGAGAGTCTGTTCTAGTATTGCAGCAGAGGCTCTGTCCACATTGCTAAGTCATAAAACTCCTTATCTGATCGTGGCCATGGTAACGAGAAGACCTTGCCCTGTTTGGGGGCTGGGACCACAGGTCCCAGAGTGACGTTTGAAGCTTTTTATGGTACATGTACCAAATAATTGTGTCTGATTTGGTCTCAGTCGTTACACACTATTCCCTACATTTGTCCACTAATACTGTTCACTTAAAGGAATGCAAATCTCGCACAATGTCCATTCATGGCTCGTTTAGTTTACACTTGAAGGTGATTAGGGCTCTCGGACGAGATTCCAATCCCTACATGACAGGTAACATATAGTTCTGGGTACAAATATGTGACCCTGGAACTCAAAACCAGTCACATGTCGCACAGGTATATTTGTGGCAATAGCCAAAAATACATAAGATGGGTCAAAATTATCAAATTTTCTTTTATGCAAAAAAAAAAAAAAAATCATTAGGATATTAAGTAAAGATCATGTTCCATGAAGATATTCAGTAAATTTCCTACCGTAAATATATATATTAAAAAAAAGTGAATGGATGCAGCAAAATCGCAAACATAAATGGATAACGCACCATACATCAATGAAAGCTTATTTAATCGGCTTTCAGGTGATGTATAAATTTCAATTTCAGAAATGACCAGTTTGCACTTAAAATGATGTTTTAAAAACCTTTACAAAATAGTTTCTTTAATAAAGAAATTAACTTTTCTCTGACCTAAATTTGCAAGAAAATGTTTGTATAGGCCTATTTCTGCATTTTTCAGACTGCACTGTGAATGATTACTCTATGGCTTTAAAAAAAATGATTTACTTACTGTTTCGGCTCGTCTTGTCTGTTTCGAGAAGGTGTTAGAGCATTGTTCTGCTTTTGCACATGGACAGGAACACTGTACGCTACCACAAAATCACACATTCATATTCACTCATAAAGGTGAGAGATGCACATCATGAGATCATGGGCGTTCATGAGATAAGTTTGAACTGTACCAACAATGCAATTTACCACACAACCTGTTATTGCATAGTATCAGCACTTGTTCACATAACACACTTATATTTTATTTAACTGTGTCTGGCTTTTCTTGTTTTGTAGTTCAGGTGGTGTCCTAGGGCTTCATTTAGAAAATATATTTTATCTCCACTCCGCGAGGTCCCCGTCTTTGGCATCGCCTTAGACTTCCGGGCCTGCAATACTGGCCCAGGCTGTTGTCCCTCTTACTTCTGTAGATTTAAAAATCATGTGCAAACATAGTCTGACTTCACAAAATACATTATGAAATTATAAAGAAAATGAATAAAGAAAAATTAAACAAAAAAATAACACTAAACAGTAATTGTTTAGTCTTCACTTCACTGCAATCTCCACCTCTGTCCACCAGCCCCAAGGGGGGCTTGCGCATTAAAATCCCAGGCTGAAAACCGGTCCCACTCTGGTCATTGTCATTAAGAACAGTTAAAAAGTAAAACATCAGAGAAATTCACAAAGCAAATGAGACACTGCAGAGAATACAGACAGAAATATGAAGCTGACGTCACGTTCCTGTCTTGTGTTCCCCTGGTCTTGTGTGGACTTATTTCCTGTTCTGTGCCATGTTTTGTGCCATGTTTTGCAGTCCTTTGTAGTTTTTCTTATTGATTAGTTCTGTAATTGTTCTCAATGTGTTTTATTTGCTAATTACCCCAGTGTTTCTCATGTTCCTTGTTTGGTGTTGTCCTTACGTGCATGTATCGTGAGCACTTTTTGTAGTTTCTTGTTATCTCATGTCTGAATTACATTGTTCATTACCTGAATTTATGTCTGTTGTCTTGTTCAAATTAATGTTAAACACAGTCTCAGTTGATGACACAAGACGCACATTTGAAGTAGCACACACACTCCTTGTGCAGAACCGAATGAGCCAATAAGCATTTCTAGACGAGTTATTGAACCAAAGAACCAGTTTGAAAGAACAAATAAAAAAGAACCGAATGAGGTTATCCTCTGAAAACTTTTAAGTCGGACATGAGGGAGAGGCTGACTTTCACATCCTTCTGTACTGTAGGTTTGATTTGTTCATTTCTGGTCATGCTAAGTGGCTGGACACATTTGGACATGCTCATTGGCTCATCCGGTGCTGTGCAAGAACTGTGCATTCAACTTCGGATGTGCATCTTCTGCCGTCAACTAAATATCCATTTGAAAAGAGCAATTCGTCATGAACAATAATTTCATGGAAATTCACGTGTTAGAAGAACATTTTTTTCGAGATTTATTAAGCAATATGCAAACAAAAGAAGGAGTTATTATGGGGATAAAGGGATAAATAAAAATCAATGACGGCTGCATCTCTAACCTTCATCAAGTTGAAATAGACTACAGCACTTCAGAAAAGCTTGCAGATGAGAAACGCTGACACTGTACCTAAGGTCCAGAAAAACCACACATCCTGTTATAGAATGATAACCATCGTTCACACAGACAGAGAGAAGAAATGTAACAGTCTAAACTTCTTCCTTGAGTCCTTAACTTAACTATTCTGATTTGTGAAATCTTTCACAGTAGTGTTTTGCTCAGTTAACCCTTTCTTTTATGATTAAATTCACTATTCTGATTTCTGAAAGGTTTCACAATACAGTTTTGTTTAGTTAAACCTTCCCTGAGTGTTGAGTGGGAAAATATTCCCAAGTCAAGATGTGCCAAACTGATAGGCTCGTATCCATTACAGACTGAGTGCTGTAACAAAATCAAAGGGTGCTTCAAATAAATATTCAGGGGTGTGCACATTCTTTTTAAGAAAGGGGACCAGAGGGTGTGTTCCAACTACAGGGGGATCACACTTCTCAGCCTCCCCGGGAAAGTCTATGCCAGGGTACTGGAGAGGAGAATACGGCCGATAGTAGAACCTCGAATTCAGGAGGAACAGTGTGGTTTTCGTCCCGGTTGTGGAACACTGGACCAGCTCTATACCCCCTCCAGGGTGCTGGAGGGTTCATGTGAGTTTGTGCTTGTGGATGTGCTTTGTGGATTTGGAGAAGGCATTCGACTGTGTCCCTCGCGACGTCCTGTGGAGGGTGCTCTGGGAGTACGGGGTCCGGGGCCCTTTGCTAAGGGCTGTCCGGTCCCTGTACGACCGGAGCAGGAGCTTGGTTCGAATTGCCATCAGTAAGTCAGACTTGTTCCAGGTGCATGTTGGACTCCGGCAGGGCTGCCCTTTATCGCTGGTTCTGTTCATAATTTTTATGGACATAATTTCTTGGTGCAGCCAGGGGTCGAAGGGTGTCAGGTTTGGGGACCACACGATTTCGTCTCTGCTTTTTGCGGATGATGTTGTCATGCTGGCCCCATCAGACCAGGACCTTCAGCATGCACTGGGACGGTTTGCAGCCGAGAGTGAAGTGGCTGGGATGAGAATCAGCGCCTCCAAATCCGAGGCCATGGTTCTCAGTCGGAAAACCACTTCAGGTTGGTGGAGAGTTACTGTCTCAAGTGGAGGAGTTCAAGTATCTTGGGGTCTTGTTCATGAGTGAGGGAAGGATGGAACGGGAGATTGACAGATGGATCGGTGAGCTTCTGCAGTAATGCGGTCGATTACTGGTCTGTCGTGGTGAAGAAAGAGCTGAGCTGCAAGGTGAAGCTCTCGATTTACCGGTCAATCTACGTTCCTGTGGGTCATGACCGAAAGGACAAGATCCCGGATACAGGTGGCTGAAATGAGCTTTCTCCGCAGGGTGGCTGGGCGATCCCTTAGAGATAGGGTGAGGAGCTCGGGCACTCGGGAGGAGCTCAGAGTAGAGCCGCTGCTCCTCCACATCGAGAGGGGTCAGCTGAGGTGGCTCGGGCATCTGTTCCGGATGCCTCCTGGATGCCTTCCCGGGAAGGTGTTCTGTGCATGTCCCACGGGAAGGAGACCCTGGGGAAGACCTAGGACATGCTGGAGGGACTATGTCTCCCGGCTGGCCTGGGTACGCCTCGGTGTCCCCCCCGGAAGAGCTAGTGGAAGTGTCTAGGAAGAGGAAAGTCTGGGCATCTCTGCTTAGACTGCTGCGCCCGCGACCCGGCCCCGGATAAGCGGAAGAAGATGGATGGATGGGTGTGCACATTTATGCAGTTAGATCTTCCTTCCAAGATTTTTTTCTTTATAATGTGTCACTGTGGTTTTCACTGGCATTACACGGGTTCTAATTTTGACATTAAACCTGCAAATGTTCTGATATAATTATCTTTGTTTATTTTTTTTTACATCTCAAAAGCAGCTGTTTTAACAGGAATGCGTTGACTTATATCCACTGTATGCAAAAACTATGAAAACTGTACATCCAACAAAAGAGATGCTAATGGTTAATCGAAACAAAAGTTAGACAACTCAATTTGAACTTCAGCGTTTCTATTTAATTCTTTCAAGAACATAGAAACTATCAAGAGCATAGAAACTTAATAACATCCATAATGTTTCATTATCTTTCAAAGGTGTTTTGTAATTGCATTAGCATCTTGCATTGCGTGTGTAGCCCTATAGGCTCGCATGAGCTCTGTACAGTGCAGTAAACCACATATCATGTTATTACAAAGAAACAAGACAACATGCATCTAAACAGAAATGAAAGTTGTACCTTGGCGAAAGTTTAAATCTGTCTATTCTGTCTAGTATATTTATAACCTTAAACAGTTGTTTGACATGTTGTATTTAGGCAGACGGGTGTTGTACTTCCTCTTCCGAGCTGCTGAGAGATGTTTGTCGTGTTGGTTCATCATGTTTATTCAGTTGCTCCAAAGTTCTGCTCTTACAGTCGTTATAAATGACGGCAGCCATGACGGAAACACACAGGACTGACAGTAGAGCTAAAGATGAGAGCTAAAAAACAAACAAACAAACAACCATACTGTGATAAGATGGAATAACAGTACTGATATTCATCAAACATGCCTTCTTTTCCATTTAGTTTTTTGTTATTGGTTTTTGCAGTTAATAGATTTAAACCATACAACTTACATTCAACCTGTTATATAGATAATGTAATCTTTAGCTGTTATAATATTGGCAATTTTTAGGAAATGTAATTAAAGTTTTAAAATGGTCTTCTATTTCATTGAACAGGGTTCCTCAAATCCAGTCCTGTAGGGCCACTGTTCTGCAGAGGTTAGCTCTAACCTTGATCAAACACACTTGTATTCAACGATTAAAAACTGCATAGTAGTCCTTGTAAGTGCTGAAAGATATGTTTTGCAATATGCAAATGAAATATAACATGTTTTAAGTTGTAGTACAGTTGTAGTACAACATCGTGGGTTGGTTTTACTTTTGGTTTTGACTGCATATTTGAAGCATCTGGTCAACTTAAAGAGAAACATCATGACAAATATCAAAAATAAAATCTGTGACGAGCATATGATGCAAATCAAGACTTCGCAACAGTGGTGTGTGTATGGAGTGTTGAAATAGTGTCTGAGTGATGAACTGCAGGTGTGTGTGTGTAATCAGTCCCAGGTATGAGGGCCTATGGGAATTGTAGTCCGAATAGTAACACTCAATATTCTGGTGAGAGCGCCCTCTGGTGATCCGGAGGAAGCAGAGAGGAAGCCTCTACTGTAACAATGTGAACTAGATTAAAAAGTTCGTCGAGACAAACTTTAAGTTGCCTTGAGAAAGCCGGACCAGAAAGTTTGAAGAAGTTTGAAGTTTAAAGTAGTTTAAAGTTTAAATTAGTTTGAAGTTTAAATTAGTCTAAAGTTTAAATTAGTTTGAAGTTTAAAGAAGTGTAAAGTAGTTTTTGAAGTTTAAAGTAGTTTGAAGTTTAAAGTAGTTTAAAGTTTAAATTAGTTTGAAGTAGATCGATAGATGAGTTTGTTAGTTTAAATTTTACACACAGACACGCTCACTAACTCTCTCTCTCACACACGCACACACACACACTTATGCACATACACCCACACTCATGCACACACTCACTCACTCACACACACACACACACACGGACATACACTCACACATGCACACAGACATGCTCACTAACTCACTCACACACACACACACACACACACACACTAACTCACACACACTCTCTCTCACACACATACACACACGCACATACACTCATAAATGCACACACTCACACACACACACTAACTCGCTCTCACACACACACAGACACGCTCATTAACTCACATACACTCACACACATAGACACATACACTCTCACACACACACACACACACACACTCTCTCTCTCTCTCTCACACACTCTCACACGGACATACACTCACACACGCACACACCCACCCACCCACACACACACAGACATGCTCACTAACTCACACACACACACTCACTAACTCACACACACTCTCTCTCACACACATACACACTTACGCACATACACTCACACATGCACACACACTCACACATAGACACACACGCTCTCTCACACACACACACACACACACACACACACACACACACACACACACACACACGTTTTGAGTTTAGAGTTCATTAGTTTAAATGAGTCTCAATGGCTCATATAGTATATAGAACGGCAGTTTGGTTTAGTCTTCAAGGTGTTTAGATTTAAATTTTAGACATACACACACACAAGCACGCACGCACAGACTCTCACTCTCTCTCACACACACACACACTATCTCTCTCACACACACACTCACTAACTCACTCACACACACACAGACAAGCTCATTAACACACACACACACACACTCACATAGACACACACACTCTCTCTCTCACACACACACACACACACACTCAGAGTTTATATGAGTTTAGAGTTTATAAGTGTACAAGTTTTTGAGTTACGAGTTTATAAGTTTAAATGAGTGTGTACGAGTTTTTGAGTTTACACACACACAAACACACACACACTCACACATAGACACACACGCTCTTTCTCTCTCACACACACACACACACACACACACACACGTTTTGAGTTTAGAGTTCATTAGTTTAAATGAGTCTCAATGGCTCATATAGTATATAGAACGGCAGTTTGGTTTAGTCTTCAAGGTGTTTAGATTTAAATTTTCGACATACACACACACAAGCACGCACACACAGACTCTCACTCTCTCTCACACACACACACTATCTCTCTCACACACACACTCACTAACTCACACACACACACACACACACACACACACACACACACACACAGACAAGCTCATTAACACACACACACACACACACACAAACTCTCTCTCTCTCACACACATACACGCACACACACTCACACACACACTAACTCGCTCTCACACAGACACACACACACACTCTCTCTCTCTCTCTCTCTCTCACACACACACACACACACACACACACATAGACACACACACTCTCTCGCACACACACACTATCACACACACACACACACACACACTAACTAACTCACACACACACACTCTCTCTCACACACACACACACTCACTCACGCACATATACTCACTCACACACAGACACACACACCCTCACTAACACACTCACACACAGACATGCTCTGTCTCACACACACACAGAAGAAAGAAAGAAAGAAAGAAAGAAAGAAAGAAAGAAAGAAAGATGGATTAGTTAGAAAGAGAGAGATAGATTAATTAGAAAGAAAGAAAGATGGATAAGTTAGAAAGAAAGATAGATTAGTTAAAAAGAGAGAGATAGATAGATAGATAGATAGATAGATAGATAGATAGATAGATAGATAGATTAAAAAACTTTAAAGTAGTTTGAAGTAGATAGATAGATGAGTTTATTAGTTTAAATGAGTCTAAAAAAGAAAGATTAGTTAGAAAGAAAGAAAAAAGAAAGCAAGAAAGAAAGCAAGCAAGCAAGAAAGAAAGATTAGTTAGAAAGAAAGAAAGAAAGAAAGAAAGAAAGAAAGATTAGTTAGAAAGAAAGAAAGAAAGAAAGAAAGATGGATTAGTTAGGAAGAGAGAAAGATAGATTAGTTAAAAAGATAGATAGATAGATAGATAGATAGATAGATAGATAGATAGAAAAAAAACTTTAAAGTAGTTTGAAGTAGATAGATAGATGAGTTTATTAGTTTAAATGAGTCTCAAAAAGAAAGATTAGTTAGAAAGAAAAAAAGCAAGCAAGCAAGCAAGCAAGAAAGAAAGAAAGAAAGAAAGATTAGTTAGAAAGAAAGAAAAAGATTAGTTAGAAAGAAAGAAAGAAAGAAAGAAAGAAAGAAAGAAAGAAAGAAAGAGAAAGATTAGTTAGAAAGAAAGAAAGAAAGAAAGAAAGAAAGAAAGAAAGATGGATTAGTTAGAAAGAGAGAAAGATAGATTAATTAGAAAGAAAGAAAGATGGATAAGTTAAAAAAAAGATAGATTAGTTAAAAAGAGATAGATAGATAGATAGATAGATAGATAGATAGATAGATAGATAGATAGATAGATAGATAGATTAAAAAAACTTTAAAGTAGTTTGAAGTAGATAGATAGATGAGTTTATTAATTTAAATGAGTCTCAATGGCTCATATAGTATATAGAACGGCAGTTTGGTTTAGTCTTCAAGGTGTTTAGATTTAAATTTTCGTCGGTTGGTGAGTTTGAATCTGGATTTGAATTTTTTAGAACTCCCCAATGCAAGTCAATGGGAGTTTTTCCGAGTTTTGATCGTCATTTTTAGGAAAACCGTAAGTCCGATCAGTCTGAAAATAGATAGCACACTTAGTCAGAACAGTTTGAGTGTCTGAGCCGAGTTTGGAGTATGTAGAGTTAAAGCTCTAGGAGGAGTTAGATATAGAAATTTTTAGTCTCAGAAGAATAATAATAACTAGAATGTACATTTCCTGAAGAAAATGTGAAGTGGTGCTTGCAGTGGCAAAACTCGCCACTGGGCAGATGCTAACACAATTAACATGTTGTGATACCATGATATACCACGTTTTAGCATTATTTACCACGATTTACCATGTTTCTAAGATGATTTACTACGATTTACCACATTCCAGCATGATTTTCTATGATTAACATGTCGTTAGAATGATGCTAGCAGGATTAGCATGTTGTTAGCATGATTAGCATGTTGGTTGGATGATGCTAGCATGATTAGCATGTTGCTAGCATGCTTTTAACAAGATGCTAGCATGATTAGCATTTTGATAGCATGTTTTTAGCTAGATGCTAACATGATTAGCATGTTGCTAGCATTATGCTAGCTTGATTAGCATGTTGGTAGCATAATGCTAGCATGATTAGCATGTTGCTAGCATGATTAGCATGTTGCTAGCATGATGCTAGCTTGATTAGCATGTTGCTAGCATGATGATAGCATGATTAGCATGTTGCTAGCATGATGCTAACATTATGCTAGCTTGATTAGCATGTTGCAGCATGATGCTAGCTTTATTAGCATGTTGGTAGCATGATGCTAGCTTGATTAGCATGTTGCTAGCATGATGCTAGCATGATTAGCATGTTGCTAGCATGATGCTAGCTTGATTAGCATGTTGCTAGCATGATGCTAGCTTGATTAGCATGATGCTAGCTTGATTAGCATGATGCTAGCATGATAAGCATGTTGCTAGCATGTTTTTAGCAAGATGCTGTTGCCAGGTGGTTGCTAGGGTGTTCTGGGTGGTTGCTATGGTGTTGCTAGGCAGTTGCTAAGGTGTTCTGGGTGGTTGCTAGGCAGTTGCTAGGGTATTCTTGGTTGTTGCTAGGGCGTTGCTAGGTGGTTGCTAGGGTGTTCTGGGTGGTTGCTATGGTGTTGCTAGGCAGTTGCTATGGTATTCTGGGTGGATGCTAGGGTGTTGCTAGGCAGTTGCTATGGTATTCTGGGTGGTTGCTATGGTGTTGCTAAGCAGTTGCTAAGGTGTTCTGGGTGGTTGCTAGGCAGTTGCTAGGGTTTTATTGGTGGTTGCTAGGCAGTTGCTAGGGTATTCTTGGTGGTTGCTAGGGCGTTGCTAGGTGGTTGCTAGGGTGTTCTGGGTGCTTGCTAGAGTTTTTTGTGGTTACTAGAGCATTTCTAGACGTTGGTAGGGTGTTCAGGGTGGTTGCTAAGGTGTTTTTGTTAGTTGCTATGGTGTTACTAGGTGGTTGGTAGTTGTCAAATATGGTTACTATGGAGTTTTTATAGAGTTCTTAAAATCTTTAATAACGAGTGCCTTCTGTACGGCACTCGGCCTGCGGCCTCGTGCCTATGGCCGAATAGGCACAAGCATGGAGCGATATCGCAAGGCCACGAGAGTAAAATTGCTTTAAAAAATATAAAAAAAATAAAAAAATGTTTTTTTTTGGTTTAGGGTGGTTGCTAGGGAGCTCTTAGTGGTTGCTAGGGTGCTGAAACTGGTTGCTAGGGTGTGGCTATGAAGATTTTAGGCCATAACTTATTGGCTGCTTGATAATATAAATCCTCTGAGGGAGAGAGAGAGGGAGAGACGCAGGGCTGTCAGGCCCTTTGGAGTCTGTGTGTGTGAAAACGTCGGTTGGGATTCAAATATTTTTAGAACTCCCAATGTAAAGTCAATGGGACTTTTTTGGCCGCTTTTTCGTCCGCTGTGCGAACATCGTACACCCGATCGCTTAGAAAAGTCATAGCACACCTCTCCTCAATGAGCCGGTCGATTTGACACCTCACTCAGGGGTCTGTGACAAACGGTGCGGGGCGCATTACGCGCCAAACTTTTGTGTGGAAGAATAATAATAATAACTAGAATGTACATTTCCTGAAGAAAATGTGAAGTGGTGCTTGCAGTGGCAAAACTCGCCACTGGGCAGATGCTAACACAATTAACATGTTGTGATACCATGATATACCACGTTTTAGCATTATTTACCACGATTTACCATGTTTCTAAGATGATTTACTACGATTTACCACATTCCAGCATGATTTTCTATGATTAACATGTCGTTAGAATGATGCTAGCAGGATTAGCATGTTGTTAGCATGATTAGCATGTTGGTTGGATGATGCTAGCATGATTAGCATGTTGCTAGCATGCTTTTAACAAGATGCTAGCATGATTAGCATTTTGATAGCATGTTTTTAGCTAGATGCTAACATGATTAGCATGTTGCTAGCATTATGCTAGCTTGATTAGCATGTTGCTAGCATAATGCTAGCATGATTAGCATGTTGCTAGCATGATGCTAGCATTATGCTAGCTTGATTAGCATGTTGGTAGCATGATGCTAGCATGATTAGCATGTTGGTAGCATGATGCTAGCATGATTAGCATGTTGCTAGCATGATGCTAGCTTGATTAGCATGTTGCTAGCATGATGCTAGCATGATTAGCATGTTGCTAGCATGATGCTAGCTTGATTAGCATGTTGCTAGCATGATGCTAGCTTGATTAGCATGATGCTAGCTTGATTAGCATGTTGCTAGCATGATGATAGCATGATTAGCATGTTGCTAGCATGATGCTAACATTATGCTAGCTTGATTAGCATGTTGCTAGCATGATGCTAGCTTTATTAGCATGTTGGTAGCATGATGCTAGCTTGATTAGCATGTTGCTAGCATGATGCTAACATGATTAGCATGTTGCTAGCATGATGCTAGCTTGATTAGCATGTTGCTAGCATGATGCTAGCTTGATTAGCATGATGCTAGCTTGATTAGCATGATGCTAGCATGATAAGCATGTTGCTAGCATGTTTTTAGCAAGATGCTGTTGCCAGGTGGTTGCTAGGGTGTTCTGGGTGGTTGCTATGGTGTTGCTAGGCAGTTGCTAAGGTGTTCTGGGTGGTTGCTAGGCAGTTGCTAGGGTATTCTTGGTTGTTGCTAGGGCGTTGCTAGGTGGTTGCTAGGGTGTTCTGGGTGGTTGCTATGGTGTTGCTAGGCAGTTGCTATGGTATTCTGGGTGGATGCTAGGGTGTTGCTAGGCAGTTGCTATGGTATTCTGGGTGGTTGCTATGGTGTTGCTAAGCAGTTGCTAAGGTGTTCTGGGTGGTTGCTAGGCAGTTGCTAGGGTATTATTGGTGGTTGCTAGGCAGTTGCTAGGGTATTCTTGGTGGTTGCTAGGGCGTTGCTAGGTGGTTGCTAGGGTGTTCTGGGTGCTTGCTAGAGTTTTTTGTGGTTACTAGAGCATTTCTAGACGTTGGTAGGGTGTTCAGGGTGGTTGCTAAGGTGTTTTTGTTAGTTGCTATGGTGTTACTAGGTGGTTGGTAGTTGTCAAATATGGTTACTATGGAGTTTTTATAGAGTTCTTAAAATCTTTAATAACGAGTGCCTTCTGTACGGCACTCGGCCTGCGGCCTCGTGCCTATGGCTGAATAGGCACAAGCATGGAGCGATATCGCAAGGCCACGAGAGTAAAATTGCTTTAAAAAATATTAAAAAAATAAAAAAATGTTTTTTTTTGGTTTAGGGTGGTTGCTAGGGAGCTCTTAGTGGTTGCTAGGGTGCTGAAACTGGTTGCTAGGGTGTGGCTATGAAGATTTTAGGCCATAACTTATTGGCTGCTTGATAATATAAATCCTCTGAGGGAGAGAGAGAGGGAAAGACGCAGGGGTGTCAGGCCCTTTGGAGTCTGTGTGTGTGAAAACGTCGGTTGGGATTCAAATATTTTTAGAACTCCCCATGTAAAGTCAATGGGACTTTTTTGGCCGCTTTTTCGTCCGCTGTGCGAACATCGTACACCCGATCGCTTAGAAAAGTCATAGCACACCTCTCCTCAATGAGGCGGTCGATTTGACACCTCACTCAGGGGTCTGAGACAAACGATGCGGGGCGCATTACGCGCCAAACTTTGTCCAGAATAATAAGAAGAAGAATAATAAGTATGAGCAATAACAATAGTGATGCTTTTAAAAAAGCACCACTAATAAGTATGAGCAATAACAATAGTGATGCTTTTAAAAAAGCACCACTAACTAGAATGTACATTTCCTGAAGAAAATGTGAAGTGGTGCTTGCAGTGGCAAAACTCGCCACTCGGTTGCTAGAGTGTGGTACATGATTGCATACGAGCCAACAAACATGTCTGTACGATGTTCTGGTGCTGAGATATGGCTTATTCATGTTGTTCAGGTGGTTGCTAGGGTGTTGCTAGGGTGTTCTGTGTGGTTGCTAGGGCTTTGCTAGGTGGTTGCTAGGGTGTTCTGGGTGGCTGCTATGGTGTTGCTAGGCGGTTGCTAGGGTATTCTGTGTGGTTGCTAGGGCGTTGCTAGGGTGTTGCTAGGGTGTTCTGTGTGGTTGCTAGGGCTTTGCTAGGTGGTTGCTAGGGTGTTCTGGGTGGTTGCTATGGTGTTGCTAGGCGGTTGCTAGGGTATTCTGTGTGGTTGCTAGGGCGTTGCTAGGGTATTCTGGGTGGTTGCTATGGTGTTGCTAGGCGGTTGCTAGGGTATTCTGGGTGGATGCTAGGCGGTTGCTAGGGTATTCTTGGTGGTTGCTAGGGCGTTGCTAGGCAGTTGCTAGGGTGTTCTGGGTGGTTTCTATGATGTTGCTAGGCGGTTGCTAGGGTATTCTGGGTGGTTGCTAGGGCGTTGCTAGGCAGTTGCTAGGGTATTCTGGGTGGTTGCTAGGCGGTTGCTAGGGTATTCTTGGTGGTTGCTAGGGCGTTGCTAGGCAGTTGCTAGGGTGTTCTGGGTGGTTGCTATGGTGTTGCTAGGCGGTTGCTAGGGTATTCTGGGCTGTTGCTAGGGCGTTGCTAGGCAGTTGCTAGGGTGTTCTGGGTGGTTGTTATGGTGTTGCTAGGTGGTTGCTAGGGTATTCTGGGTGGTTGCTAGGGCGTTGCTAGGCAGTTGCTAGGGTATTCTGGGTGGTTGCTATGGTGTTGCTAGGCGGTTGCTAGGGTATTCTGGGTGGTTGCTAGGCAGTTGCTAGGGTATTCTGGGTGGTTGCTATGGTGTTGCTAGGCAGTTGCTATGGTATTCTGGGTGGATGCTAGGGCGTTGCTAGGGTGTTCTGGGTGGTTGCTAGGCAGTTGCTAGGTGTTCTGGGTGGTTACTAGGCAGTTGCTAGGTGTTCTGGGTGGTTGCTAGGCAGTTGCTAGGATGTTCTGGGTGGTTGCTAGAGTTTTTTGGTGGTTACTAGAGCATTTCTAGACGTTGCTAGGGTGTTCAGGGTGGTTGCTAAGGTATTTTTGTTAGTTGCTATGGTGTTACTAGGTGGTTGGTAGTTGTCAAATATGGTTACTATGGAGTTTTTATAGAGTTCTTAAAATCTTTTATAACGAGTGCCTTCAGTACGGCACTCGGCCTGCGGCCTCGTGCCTATGGCCGAATAGGCACAAGCATGGAGCGATATAGCAAGGCCACGAGAGTAAAATTGGTTTCAAAAATACAAAACATTTTAAAAAATGTTTTTTTTTGGTTTAGGGTGGTTGCTAGGGAGCTCTTAGTGGTTGCTAGGGTGCTGAAACTGGTTGCTAGGGTGTGGCTATGAAGATTTTAGGCCATTACTTATTGGTTGCTTGATAATATAAATCCTCTGAGGGAGAGAGAGAGGGAGAGACGCAGGGGTGTCAGGCCCTTTGGAGTGGTGTGTGTGAAAACGTCGGTTGGGATTCAAATATTTTTAGAACTCCCAATGTAAAGTCAATGGGACTTTTTTGGCCGCTTTTTCGTCCGCTGTGCGAACATCGTACACCCGATCGCTTAGAAAAGTCATAGCACACCTCTCCTCAATGAGCCGCTCGATTTGACGCCTCACTCAGGGGTCTGTGACAAACGGTGCGGGGCGCATTACGCGCCAAACTTTTGTCCAGAATAATAAAAAGAAGTAAAAGAATAATAATAAGTATGAGCAATAACAATAGTGATGCTTTCAAAAAAGCACCACTAACTAGAATGTACATTTCCTGAAGAAAATGTGAAGTGGTGCTTGCAGTGGCAAAACTCGCCACTCGGTTGCTAGGGTGTTATACATGATTGCATACGAGCCAACAACCATGTCTGTACGATGTTCTGGTGCTGAGATATGGCTTATTCATGTTGTTCTGGGTGGTTGCTATGGTGTTCTGGGTGGTTGCTATGGTGTTGCTAGGCGTTTGCTTGGGTATTCTGGGTGGTTGCTAGGCGGTTGCTAGGCAGTTGCTAGGGTATTCTGGGTGGTTGCTATGGTGTTGCTAGGCGGTTGCTAGGGTATTCTGGGTGGTTGCTAGGGTATTCTTAGTGGTTGCTAGGCAGTTGCTAGGCGGTTGCTAGGGTGTTCTGGGTGGTTGCTATGGTGTTGCTAGGCGGTTGCTAGGGTATTCTGGGTAGTTGCTAGGGCGTTGCTAGGCAGTTGCTAGGGTATTCTGGGTGGTTGCTATGGTGTTGCTAGGGTATTCTGGATGGTTGCTAGGGCGTTGCTAGGCAGTTGCTAGGGTATTCTGGGTGGTTGCTATGATGTTGCTAGGTGGTTGCTAGGGTATTCTGGATGGTTGCTAGGGCATTGCTAGGCAGTTGCTAGGGTGTTCTGGGTGGTTGTTATGGTGTTGCTAGGCGGTTGCTAGGGTATTCTGGGTGGTTGCTATTGTGTTGCTAGGCGGTTGCTAGGCAGTTGCTAGGCGGTTGCTAGGGTGTTCTGGGTGGTTGCTATGGTGTTGCTAGGCGGTTGCTAGGGTATTCTGGGTGGTTGCTAGGGCGTTGCTAGGGTATTCTGGGTGGTTGCTATGGTGTTGCTAGGCGGTTGCTAGGGGTATTCTGGGTGGTTGCTATTGTGTTGCTAGGCGGTTGCTAGGGTATTCTGGGTGGTTGCTAGGGTATTCTTAGTGGTTGCTAGGCAGTTGCTAGGCGGTTGCTAGGGTGTTCTGGGTGGTTGCTATGGTGTTGCTAGGCGGTTGCTAGGGTATTCTGGGTGGTTGCTAGGGCGTTGCTAGGGTATTCTGGGTGGTTGCTATGGTGTTGCTAGGGTATTCTGGATGGTTGCTAGGGCGTTGCTAGGCAGTTGCTAGGGTATTCTGGATGGTTGCTAGGGCGTTGCTAGGCAGTTGCTAGGGTGTTCTGGGTGGTTGCTATGGGGTTGCTAGGCAGTTGCTATGGTATTCTGGGTGGATGCTAGGGCGTTGCTAGGCAGTTGCTAGGGTGTTCTACGTGGTTGCTAGGTGTTCTGGGTGGTTGCTAGGCAGTTGCTAGGTGTTCTGGGTGGTTGCTAGGCAGTTGCTAGGTGTTCTGGGTGGTTGCTAGGCAGTTGCTAGGGTGTTCTGGGTGGTTGCTAGAGTTTTTTGGTGGTTACTAGAGCATTTCTAGACGTTGCTAGGGTGTTCAGGGTGGTTGCTAAGGTATTTTTGTTAGTTGCTATGGTGTTACTAGGTGGTTGGTAGTTGTCAAATATGGTTACTATGGAGTTTTTATAGAGTTCTTAAAATCTTTAATAACGAGTGCCTTCAGTACGGCACTCGGCCTGCGGCCTCGTGCCTATGGCCGAATAGGCTCAAGCATGGAGCGATATCGCAATGCCATGAGAGTAAAATTGCTTTAAAAAATAAAAAAAAATTAAAAAATATTTTTTTTTTGTTTTAGGGTGGTTGCTAGGGAGCTCTTAGTGGTTGCTAGGGTGCTGTAACTGGTTGCTAGGGTGTGGCTATGAAGATTTTAGGCCATTACTTATTGGCTGCTTGATAATATAAATCCTCTGAGGGAGAGAGAGAGGGAGAGACGCAGGGGTGTCAGGCCCTTTGGAGTGGTGTGTGTGTGAAAACGTCGGTTGGGATTCAAATATTTTTAGAACTCCCAATGTAAAGTCAATGGGACTTTTTTGGCCGCTTTTTCGTCCGCTGTGCGAACATCGTACACCCGATCGCTTAGAAAAGTCATACCACACCTCTCCTCAATGAGCCGGTCGATTTGACACCTCACTCAGGGGTCTGAGACAAACGGTGCGGGGCGAGTTACGCGCCAAACTTTGTCCAGAATAATAAGAAGAATAATAACTAGAATGTACATTTCCTGAAGAAAATGTGAAGTGGTGCTTGCAGTGGCAAAACTCGCCACTCGGTTGCTAGGGTGTTGTACATGATTGCATACAAGCCAACAACCATGTCTGTACGATGTTGTGGAGCTGAAATATGGCTTCTATATGTTGCAATATGGTTGCTAGGTGGCTCTAAATGGTTGCTAGGGTGTGAATACACAGTTACCATGGTGATATTTACAGACTGTTTTCCAACTGAAACTAATGAGCCAACCCCCATCTCTATACGATGTTCTGATGCAGAGATATACATTTTGCTAAACGGTTGCTAGGGTACTCTATTTGGTTGCTAGCGAGTGGCTTGGCAGCTGCCAATGATGAAACTCCAAAGGCTTCTTGTCACTATGAATGATATAAACCAACTCCCATGCCTCTGCGACATTCAGAATGGAAGATATGCCTCTTTGGATTTTGGTTGCTAGGGTACTCTGTTTGGTTGCTAGGGAGTGGCTTGTCAGCTCCCAATCATGAAACTCCAAAGGCTTCTTGTCACTATGAATGATATAAACCAACTCCCATGCCTCTGCGACATTCAGAATGGAAGATATCCCTCTTTGGATTTTGGTTGCTAGGGTACTCTGTTTGGTTGCTAGGGAGTGGCTTGTCAGCTGCCAATCATGAAACTCCAAAGGCTTCTTGTCACTATGAATGATATAAACCAACTCCCATGCCTCTGTGACATTCAGAATGGAAGATATCCCTCTTTGGATTTTGGTTGCTAAGGTGCTCGACAATGGTTGCTAGGGAGGGGCTTGGAAGTGTTGAGGTGATTCATGATTGGCTGTTTGCTGCCCCGAGTCAAATGAGACCACCCCCATGTTTCTATGACAATTCAGTCCGGAGATATCTCTTTGAACTCTTTCAATGGAAGTCTATGGAACTTGTTGCTAAGGGGCTCTAAATGGTTGCTAGGGCGTGGCTTGATAGCTTCACAATGATCCTGAGAGACTGATTGGTCATCTGAGTAAAATGAGCCCTCCCCCTTGTCTCTATGACACTGTGATCCAGAGCTATGTTCAATACAAAGTCCCTATGCAATTTACCATAGTAGGAAAAGCATGTGTGTTTCACAGGACGTTCCTTCCCCATAGTAAGTCAATGGGGCAACTTTGGGCATCTCCTGCCCCCCAGGGGTGCAACTTTTACCCCATTGTGAGGTATGTTCTTACAGAGCCTGTCAGCCTCTTCAAATGTGGCAAATCACACGTTACTGCGAAATCCTCGCTCAGAGCTACGTGTGGTCAAAGTTCGTCGCAATGTTAAGTCAATGGGACTTTTTTGGCCGCTTTTTCGCCCCTGGGGTGAACACCGCACCCCCGATCGCTTATAAAAGTCATACCACACCTCTCCTCAATGAGCCGGTCGATTTGACACCTCACTCAGGGGTCTGAGACAAATGGTGCGGGGCGAGTTACGCGCCAAACTTTGTCCAGAATAATAAGAAGAATAATAATAATAAGTATGCAAGAGAACAATAGTGATGCCTTGCTTTCAGCAAGCACCACTAATAATAAGTATGCAAGAGAACAATAGTGATGCCTTGCTTTCAGCAAGCACCACTAACTAGAATGTACATTTCCTGAAGAAAATGTGAAGTGGTGCTTGCAGTGGCAAAACTCGCCACTCGGTTGCTAGGGTGTTATACATGATTGCATACGAGCCAACAACCATGTCTGTACGATGTTCTGGTGCTGAGATATGGCTTATTCATGTTGTTCTGGGTGGTTGCTATGGTGTTCTGGGTGGTTGCTATGGTGTTGCTAGGCGTTTGCTTGGGTATTCTGGGTGGTTGCTAGGCGGTTGCTAGGCAGTTGCTAGGGTATTCTGGGTGGTTGCTATGGTGTTGCTAGGCGGTTGCTAGGGTATTCTGGGTGGTTGCTAGGGTATTCTTAGTGGTTGCTAGGCAGTTGCTAGGCGGTTGCTAGGGTATTCTGGGAAGTTGCTAGGGCGTTGCTAGGCAGTTGCTAGGGTATTCTGGGTGGTTGCTATGGTGTTGCTAGGGTATTCTGGATGGTTGCTAGGGCGTTGCTAGGCAGTTGCTAGGGTATTCTGGGTGGTTGCTATGATGTTGCTAGGTGGTTGCTAGGGTATTCTGGATGGTTGCTAGGGCATTGCTAGGCAGTTGCTAGGGTGTTCTGGGTGGTTGTTATGGTGTTGCTAGGCGGTTGCTAGGGTATTCTGGGTGGTTGCTATTGTGTTGCTAGGCGGTTGCTAGGGTATTCTGGTTGGTTGCTAGGGTATTCTTAGTGGTTGCTAGGCAGTTGCTAGGCGGTTGCTAGGGTGTTCTGGGTGGTTGCTATGGTGTTGCTAGGCGGTTGCTAGGGTATTCTGGGTGGTTGCTAGGGCGTTGCTAGGGTATTCTGGGTGGTTGCTATGGTGTTGCTAGGGTATTCTGGATGGTTGCTAGGGCGTTGCTAGGCAGTTGCTAGGGTGTTCTACGTGGTTGCTAGGTGTTCTGGGTGGTTGCTAGGCAGTTGCTAGGTGTTCTGGGTGGTTGCTAGGCAGTTGCTAGGTGTTCTGGGTGGTTGCTAGGCAGTTGCTAGGGTGTTCTGGGTGGTTGCTAGAGTTTTTTGGTGGTTACTAGAGCATTTCTAGACGTTGCTAGGGTGTTCAGGGTGGTTGCTAAGGTATTTTTGTTAGTTGCTATGGTGTTACTAGGTGGTTGGTAGTTGTCAAATATGGTTACTATGGAGTTTTTATAGAGTTCTTAAAATCTTTAATAACGAGTGCCTTCAGTACGGCACTCGGCCTGCGGCCTCGTGCCTATGGCCGAATAGGCTCAAGCATGGAGCGATATCGCAATGCCATGAGAGTAAAATTGCTTTAAAAAATAAAAAAAAATTAAAAAATATTTTTTTTTTGTTTTAGGGTGGTTGCTAGGGAGCTCTTAGTGGTTGCTAGGGTGCTGTAACTGGTTGCTAGGGTGTGGCTATGAAGATTTTAGGCCATTACTTATTGGCTGCTTGATAATATAAATCCTCTGAGGGAGAGAGAGAGGGAGAGACGCAGGGGTGTCAGGCCCTTTGGAGTGGTGTGTATGTGAAAACGTCGGTTGGGATTCAAATATTTTTAGAACTCCCAATGTAAAGTCAATGGGACTTTTTTGGCCGCTTTTTCGTCCGCTGTGCGAACATCGTACACCCGATCGCTTAGAAAAGTCATACCACACCTCTCCTCGATGAGCCGGTCGATTTGACACCTCACTCAGGGGTCTGAGACAAACGGTGCGGGGCGAGTTACGCGCCAAACTTTGTCCAGAATAATAAGAAGAATAATAATAACTAGAATGTACATTTCCTGAAGAAAATGTGAAGTGGTGCTTGCAGTGGCAAAACTCGCCACTCGGTTGCTAGGGTGTTATACATGATTGCATACGAGCCAACAACCATGTCTGTACGATGTTCTGGTGCTGAGATATGGCTTATTCATGTTGTTCTGGGTGGTTGCTATGGTGTTGCTAGGCGGTTGCTAGGGTATTCTGGGTGGTTGCTAGGCGGTTGCTAGGGTATTCTGGGTGGTTGCTAGGCGGTTGCTAGGGTGTTCTGGGTGGTTGCTATGGTGTTGCTAGGCGGTTGCTAGGGTATTCTGGGTGGTTGCTATGATGTTGCTAGGCGGTTGCTAGGGTATTATGGGTGGTTGCTAGGCGGTTGCTAGGGTATTCTTGGTGGTTGCTAGGCAGTTGCTAGGGTGTTCTGGGTGGTTGCTATGGTGTTGCTAGGCGGGTGCTAGGGTATTCTGGGTGGTTGCTACGGCGTTGCTAGGCAGTTGCTAGGGTGTTCTGGGTGGTTGCTATGGTGTTGCTAGGCGGTTGCTAGGGTATTCTGGGTGGTTGCTAGGGCGTTGCTAGGCAGTTGCTAGGGTATTCTGGGTGGTTGCTAGGCGGTTGCTAGGGTATTATTGGTGGTTGCTAGGGCGTTGCTAGGCAGTTGCTAGGGTGTTCTGGGTGGTTGCTATGGTGTTGCTAGGCGGTTGCTAGGGTATTCTGGGTTGTTGCTAGGGCGTTGCTAGGCAGTTGCTAGGGTGTTCTGGGTGGTTGTTATGGTGTTGCTAGGCGGTTGCTAGGGTATTCTGGGTGTTTGCTAGGGCGTTGCTAGGCAGTTGCTAGGGTGTTCTGGGTGGTTGCTATGGTGTTGCTAGGCGGTTGCTAGGGTATTCTGGGTGGTTGCTATGGTGTTGCTAGGTGGTTGCTAGGGTGTTCTGGGTGGTTGCTAGGCAGTTGCTAGGGTATTCTTGGTGGTTGCTAGGCAGTTGCTAGGGTGTTCTGGGTGGTTGCTAGGTCGTTGCTAGGCAGTTGCTAGGGTGTTCTGGGTGGTTGCTATGGTGTTGCTAGGCAGTTGCTATGGTATTCTGGGTGGATGCTAGGGCGTTGCTAGGGTGTTCTGGGTGGTTGCTAGGGCGTTGCTAGGGTGTTCTGGGTGGTTACTAGGCAGTTGATAGGTGTTCTGGGTGGTTGCTAGGCAGTTGCTAGGATGTTCTGGGTGGTTGCTAGAGTTTTTTGGTGGTTACTAGAGCATTTCTAGACGTTGCTAGGGTGTTCAGGGTGGTTGCTAAGGTATTTTTGTTAGTTGCTATGGTGTTACTAGGTGGTTGGTAGTTGTCAAATATGGTTACTATGGAGTTTTTATAGAGTTGTTAAAATCTTGAATAACGAGTGCCTTCAGTACGGCACTCGGCCTGCGGCCTCGTGCCTATGGCCGAATAGGCACAAGCATGGAGCGATATCGCAAGGCCACGAGAGTAAAATTGCTTTAAAAAATAAAAAAAATGTAAAAAAATGTTTTTTTTTGGTTTAGGGTGGTTGCTAGGGAGCTCTTAGTGGTTGCTAGGGTGCTGAAACTGGTTGCTAGGGTGTGGCTATGAAGATTTTAGGCCATTACTTATTGTCTGCTTGATAATATAAATCCTCTGAGGGAGAGAGAGAGGGAGAGACGCAGGGCTGTCAGGCCCTTTGGAGTCTGTGTGTGTGAAAACGTCGGTTGGGATTCAAATATTTTTAGAACTCCCAATGTAAAGTCAATGGGACTTTTTTGGCCGCTTTTTCGTCCGCTGTGCGAACATCGTACACCCGATCGCTTAGAAAAGTCATAGCACACCTCTCCTCAATGAGCCGCTCGATTTGACGCCTCACTCAGGGGTCTGTGACAAACGGTGCGGGGCGAGTTTCGCGCCAAACTTTTGTCCAGAATAATAAAAAGAAGTAGAATAATAATAACTAGAATGTACATTTCCTGAAGAAAATGTGAAGTGGTGCTTGCAGTGGCAAAACTCGCCACTTGGTTGCTAGAGTTTGGTACATGATTGCATACAAGCCAACAAACATGTCTGTACGATGTTCTGGTGCTGAGATATGGCTTATTCATGTTGTTCTGGGTGGTTGCTATGGTGTTGCTAGGCGGTTGCTAGGGTATTCTGGGTGGTTGCTAGGCGGTTGCTAGGGTATTCTGGGTGGTTGCTAGGCGGTTGCTAGGGTGTTCTGGGTGGTTGCTATGGTGTTGGTAGGCGGTTGCTAGGGTATTCTGGGTGGTTGCTATGATGTTGCTAGGCAGTTGCTAGGGTATTATGGGTGGTTGCTAGGCGGTTGCTAGGGTATTCTTGGTGGTTGCTAGGCAGTTGCTAGGGTGTTCTGGGTGGTTGCTATGGTGTTGCTAGGCGGGTGCTAGGGTATTCTGGGTGGTTGCTACGGCGTTGCTAGGCAGTTGCTAGGGTGTTCTGGGTGGTTGCTATGGTGTTGCTAGGCGGTTGCTAGGGTATTCTGGGTGGTTGCTAGGGCGTTGCTAGGCAGTTGCTAGGGTATTCTGGGTGGTTGCTAGGCGGTTGCTAGGGTATTATTGGTGGTTGCTAGGGCGTTGCTAGGCAGTTGCTAGGGTGTTCTGGGTGGTTGCTATGGTGTTGCTAGGCGGTTGCTAGGGTGTTCTGGGTGGTTGCTATGGTGTTGCTAGGCGGGTGCTAGGGTATTCTGGGTGGTTGCTACGGCGTTGCTAGGCAGTTGCTAGGGTGTTCTGGGTGGTTGCTGTGGTGTTGCTAGGCGGTTGCTAGGGTATTCTGGGTGGTTGCTAGGGCGTTGCTAGGCAGTTGCTAGGGTATTCTGGGTGGTTGCTAGGCGGTTGCTAGGGTATTATTGGTGGTTGCTAGGGCGTTGCTAGGCAGTTGCTAGGGTGTTCTGGGTGGTTGCTATGGTGTTGCTAGGCGGTTGCTAGGGTATTCTGGGTTGTTGCTAGGGCGTTGCTAGGCAGTTGCTAGGGTGTTCTGGGTGGTTGTTATGGTGTTGCTAGGCGGTTGCTAGGGTATTCTGGGTGTTTGCTAGGGCGTTGCTAGGCAGTTGCTAGGGTATTCTGGGTGGTTGCTATGGTGTTGCTAGGCGGTTGCTAGGGTATTCTGGGTGGTTGCTATGGTGTTGCTAGGTGGTTGCTAGGGTATTCTGGGTGGTTGCTAGGCGGTTGCTAGGGTATTCTTGGTGGTTGCTATGCAGTTGCTAGGGTATTCTGGGTGGTTGCTAGGTCGTTGCTAGGCAGTTGCTAGGGTGTTCTGGGTGGTTGCTATGGTTTTGCTAGGCGGTTGCTAGGGTATTCTGGGTGGTTGCTAGGGCGTTGCTAGGCAGTTGCTAGGGTATTCTGGGTGGTTGCTAGGCGGTTGCTAGGGTATTATTGGTTGTTGCTAGGGCGTTGCTAGGCAGTTGCTAGGGTGTTCTGGGTGGTTGTTATGGTGTTGCTAGGCGGTTGCTAGGGTATTCTGGGTGTTTGCTAGGGCGTTGCTAGGCAGTTGCTAGGGTATTCTGGGTGGTTGCTATGGTGTTGCTAGGCGGTTGCTAGGGTATTCTGGGTGGTTGCTATGGTGTTGCTAGGTGGTTGCTAGGGTATTCTGGGTGGTTGCTAGGCGGTTGCTAGGGTATTCTTGGTGGTTGCTATGCAGTTGCTAGGGTATTCTGGGTGGTTGCTAGGTCGTTGCTAGGCAGTTGCTAGGGTGTTCTGGGTGGTTGCTATGGTTTTGCTAGGCGGTTGCTAGGGTATTCTGGGTGGTTGCTAGGGCGTTGCTAGGCAGTTGCTAGGGTATTCTGGGTGGTTGCTAGGCGGTTGCTAGGGTATTATTGGTGGTTGCTAGGGCGTTGCTAGGCAGTTGCTAGGGTGTTCTGGGTGGTTGCTATGGTGTTGCTAGGCGGTTGCTAGGGTATTCTGGGTTGTTGCTAGGGCGTTGCTAGGCAGTTGCTAGGGTGTTCTGGGTGGTTGTTATGGTGTTGCTAGGCGGTTGCTAGGGTATTCTGGGTGTTTGCTAGGGCGTTGCTAGGCAGTTGCTAGGGTATTCTGGGTGGTTGCTATGGTGTTGCTAGGCGGTTGCTAGGGTATTCTGGGTGGTTGCTATGGTGTTGCTAGGTGGTTGCTAGGGTATTCTGGGTGGTTGCTAGGCGGTTGCTAGGGTATTCTTGGTGGTTGCTATGCAGTTGCTAGGGTATTCTGGGTGGTTGCTAGGTCGTTGCTAGGCAGTTGCTAGGGTGTTCTGGGTGGTTGCTATGGTGTTGCTAGGCAGTTGCTATGGTATTCTGGGTGGATGCTAGGGCGTTGCTAGGGTGTTCTGGGTGGTTGCTAGGCAGTTGCTAGGTGTTCTGGGTGGTTACTAGGCAGTTGCTAGGTGTTCTGGGTGGTTGCTAGGCAGTTGCTAGGATGTTCTGGGTGGTTGCTAGAGTTTTTTGGTGGTTACTAGAGCATTTCTAGACGTTGCTAGGGTGTTCAGGGTGGTTGCTAAGGTATTTTTGTTAGTTGCTATGGTGTTACTAGGTGGTTGGTAGTTGTCAAATATGGTTACTATGGAGTTTTTATAGAGTTGTTAAAATCTTGAATAACGAGTGCCTTCAGTACGGCACTCGGCCTGCGGCCTCGTGCCTATGGCCGAATAGGCACAAGCATGGAGCGATATCGCAAGGCCACGAGAGTAAAATTGCTTTAAAAAATAAAAAAAATGTAAAAAAATGTTTTTTTTTGGTTTAGGGTGGTTGCTAGGGAGCTCTTAGTGGTTGCTAGGGTGCTGTAACTGGTTTCTAGGGTGTGGCTATGAAGATTTTAGGCCATTACTTATTGGCTGCTTGATAATATAAATTCTCTGAGGGAGAGAGAGACGGAGAGACGCAGGGGTGTCAGGCCCTTTGGAGTCTGTGTGTGTGAAAACGTCGGTTTGGATTCAAATGTTTTTAGAACTCCCCATGTTAAGTCAATGGGACTTTTTTGGCCGCTTTTTCGTCCGCTGTGCGAACATCGTACACCCGATCGCTTAGAAAAGTCATAGCACACCTCTCCTCAATGAGCCGGTCGATTTGACACCTCACTCAGGGGTCTGTGACAAACGGTGCGGGGCGAGTTACGCGCCAAACTTTTGTCCGGAATAATAAGAAAAAGAAGAAGAATAATAAGTATGAGCAATAACAATAGTGATGCTTTTAAAAAAGCACCACTAACTAGAATGTACATTTCCTGAAGAAAATGTGAAGTGGTGCTTGCAGTGGCAAAACTCGCCACTCGGTTGCTAGGGTGTTGTACATGATTGCATACGAGCCAACAACCATGTCTGTACGATGTTGTGGATCTGAAATATGGCTTCTATATGTTGCAATATGGTTGCTAGGTGGCTGTAAATGGTTGCTAGGGTGTGAAAACACAGTTACCATGGTGATATTTACAGACTGTTTTCCAACTGAAACTAATGAGCCAACCCCCATCTCTATACGATGTTCTGATGCAGAGATATACGTTTTGCTAAACGGTTGCTAGGGTACTCTATTTGGTTGCTAGCGAGTGGCTTGGCAGCTGCCAATGATGAAACTCCAAAGGCTTCTTGTCACTATGAATGATATAAACCAACTCCCATGCCTCTGCGACATTCAGAATGGAAGATATGCCTCTTTGGATTTTGGTTGCTAGGGTACTCTGTTTGGTTGCTAGGGAGTGGCTTGTCATCTGTCAATGATGAAATTCCAAAGGCTTCTTGTCAGTATGAATGATATAATCCAACTCCCATGCCTCTGTGACATTCAGAATGGAAGATATGCCTCTTTGGATTTTGGTTGCTAGGGTACTCTGTTTGGTTGCTATGGAGTTGCTTGGCAGCTGCCAATGATGAAACTGCAAAGGCTTCTTGTCACTATGAATGATATAAACCAACTCCCATGCCTCTGTGACATTCAGAATGGAAGATATCCCTCTTTGGATTTTGGTTGCTAGGGTACTCTGTTTGGTTGCTATGGAGTTGCTTGGCAGCTGCCAATGATGAAACTGCAAAAGCTTCTTGTCAGTATGAACGGTATAAACCAACTCCTATGCCTCTGTGACATTCACAATGGAAGATATGCCTCTTTGGATTTTGGTTGCTAGGGTACTCTGTTTGGTTGCTATGGAGTTGCTTGGCAGCTGCCAATGATGAAACTGCAAAGGCTGCTTGTCAGTATGAACGGTATAAACCAACTCCCATGCCTCTGTGACATTCACAATGGAAGATATGCCTCTTTGGATTTTGGTTGCTAGGGTACTCTGTTTGGTTGCTATGGAGTTGCTTGGCAGCTGCCAATGATGAAACTGCAAAGGCTGCTTGTCAGTATGAACGGTATAAACCAACTCCCATGCCTCTGTGACATTCACAATGGAAGATATCCCTCTTTGGATTTTGGTTGCTAGGGTACTCTGTTTGGTTGCTATGGAGTTGCTTGGCAGCTGCCAATGATGAAACTGCAAAGGCTGCTTGTCACTACGAACGGTATAAACCAACTCCCATGCCTCTGTGACATTCACAATGGAAGATATCCCTCTTTGGATTTTGGTTGCTAGGGTACTCTGTTTGGTTGCTATGGAGTTGCTCGGCAGCTGCCAATGATGAAACTGCAAAAGCTTCTTGTCACTATGAATGATATAAACCAACTCCCATTTCTCTGTGACATTCAGAATGGAAGATATCCCTCTTTGAATTTTGGTTGCTAGGGTACTCTGTTTGGTTGCTAGGGAGTGGCTTGGCAGCTGCCAATGATGAAACTCCAAAGGCTGCTTGTCAGTATGAATGATACAAACCAACTCCCATGCCTCTGTGACATTTAGAATGGAAGATATCCCTCTTTGGATTTTTGTTGATAGGGTGCTCGACAATGGTTGCTAGGGAGGGGCTTGGAAGTGTTGAGGTCATTCATGATGGGCTGTTTGCTGCCCCGAGTCAAATGAGACCACCCCCACGTTTCTATGACAATTCAGTCTGGAGATATCTCTTTGAACTCTTTCAATGGAAGTCTATGGAACTTGTTGCTAAGGGGCTCTAAATGGTTGCTAGGGCGTGGCTTGATAGCTTCACAATGATCCTGAGAGACTGATTGGTCGTCTGAGTAAAATGAGCCCTCCCCCTTGTCTCTATGACACTGTGATCCAGAGCTACGTTCAGTACAAAGTCCCTATGCAATTTACCATAGTAGGAAAAGCATGTGTGTTTCATGGGACGTTCCTTCCCCATAGTAAGTCAATGGGGCAACTTTGGGCAGCTCCTGCCCCCCAGGGGTGCAACTTTTACCCCATTGTGAGGTATGTTCTTACAGAGCCTGTTAGCCTCTTTAAATGTGGCAAATCACACGTTTCTGCGAAATCCTCGCTCAGAGCTACGTGTGGTCAAAGTTCGTCTCAATGTTAAGTCAATGGGACTTTTTTGGCCGCTTTTTCGCCCCTGGGGCGAACACCGCACCCCCGATCGCTTATAAAAGTCATAGCACACCTCTCCTTAATGAGCCGGTCGATTTGACACCTCACTCAGGGGTCTGTGACAAATGGTGCGGGGCGAGTTACGCGCCAAACTTTTGTCCAGAATAATAAAAAGAATAATAATAAGTATGAGCAATAACAATAGTGATGCCTTGCTTTCAGCAAGCACCACTAATAAGTATGAGCAATAACAATAGTGATGCTTTTAAAAAAGCACCACTAATAATAATAAGTTTAAATAGGATTTCAATATGTTGGCTCTCTCAAGCCAACTTAATAACTAGAGGCTGCAGTGGGCTACATTGCTACAACTACTTAAGGCATAATTGAAGATGATCCATGTTGATCATTCTAGTACATCTACTACTGCATTTAAAATGAAAGCATAGATATTACTGATGTCAGGCATATGAGAAGCAATCAGGGGGTGAAAAGGAAATTTTGGCACTGTTTATTTGTTGTTTTACTGAATAGTGCATTATCCTTGTGTACTAGTAATACTGAAGTGCAAATATATAAATTGATTTTTGTTTACTTAAAGATGGGTTTAACCAGTGCCTTTTTCCACGCGTCTGGAAATACTCCAGTTTTAATCGAGACATTTATAATGTGGGTCAAAGGTTGAATGATAATTTGAGGATATTTTTTGAGGAAAGTTGCATCTATGTTGTAGTTGTCTTTGGATTAATTAGTATTAAGGTCTGAAATAGCTTTCAGTACCACTGCCTGATCCACTTCTCTAATTTTAAAGGAATTCTCATTTGCTGATGACAATATGTTTAAGTTGACACTATTGGGCTTGTCATCTAAAAAATTAGAAGCAAGATCTTGTACTGATTTAATAAAAAAATTATTAAAAGCATTAGCAACTTGGACAGGGTCTGATATGTTTTTTTCTTCACATTTTAGTTCATATGAGTTATTTGTATTAGGTTTAATTAGACTGTTAATTTGTTTCCACATTGCTTTACAATTTCCTTTAGCTTCAGTTAGAATTTTCATATAATAGTTTGCTTTTAAGTTGCGCAATTCTTTCACTACTTGATTTCGTAAACCTTTAAATAACATCAGATCTGTGTCATATCTGGTTTTAAGATAGGTTTTTAAAGCAAAATCTCTTTTTTTTATTAACTGTCGTACTGCATCACTTACCCATGGAAGCTGTACTTTTCTTTGTGGCCTTTTACATTGTTTTAAGGACTTATTTAAAATGTTACTCATTGTAGAAGTAAATATATCACAACACTCGTTCACTTGACTATGTTGTGAGACTTCATCCCAATTAGTGTTTGCTAACTCATTCTCAAATTTAATAAGATCCTTGCGGGGGATTATTAACTTGGTTGCCTTTCGGTCATATTTATATTCATTCAATATTCATATTCAGATCATCAATATTTGTTGACCGAATAATGTGTAACAGTGGATCTCTGTGGCACTTTAGGATCTTTATTTGTAACGATTTACAAGGATCTGTTTACATTATAGCAGATGTCTCATCGTCTCAAACTGTCTCATCATAACAAATGAGAAAGTGAACTTGGAAAAAGGATAATGGGAACAAAGGGCTATTCATGCGAATTACATAATATGGCCATCTTTCCTTTTGAGAACACCTTGAGTAATGCAGAAATGTTCCAGTGAACTAAATTCAATCATCCATCAGAACGTCTCGGTTACGTATGTAACCCTCGTTCCCTGAGTAGGGAACGGAGACATTACGTCGGATGACGACGAATGGGGTTTCGCTTAGAAATCCTATCATCTTCGAGTATATAAAACGAGCCAATGGCAAAGAAATGCCATGGGTCTGCGGAATTTGCATAGCGTAACTCCGCCCCACCCTGGGGGTATAAAAGGAAGTGCGCTGGCAACATGCAGATATGTCTTCACTGAGGAGCCGAGACTGAACTCAGGCGTTCCAGCGGTACAGCGGAAGTGGCAGGGAGACGTAACGTCTCCGTTCCCTACTCAGGGAACGAGGGTTACATACGTAACCGAGACGTTCCCTTTCGTAGTCACTCCGAGTTACGTCGGATGACGACGAATGGGGTTCCCAGTGTAATCACGCCACCTCTCGACTGTCTTCCAGTGCCCTGCGTAAGTCTGAGCTCCCTGTCGTGAGACTAGCACGGACGAAGGAGTCCTACTTAACACAGGGATACCAAGGTACACTGGGAAGCATATCTCAGTGGAAATATGCAATTATGCCCAGCCCGAAGGGGGGGACTTGAAATACACATATGACCCCGGGGGGCTGCATATGGAGTATCACTGGGGTGTCCAGCCGCAGGTGGAATATTTCAACCCCAGGGGTGGCAAGGTGGCTTGCCGAGGGAAAGACACACACTCAGAGAGGCTTACAGTGGAATACACATGTGGGGGTCACCCAGAGGGGAAACCATGCACATGGAAGCACCTAGCCAAGCGCGAAAGCTGCCAGTGGCATAACTCTGGCGTTGATGTCGTCAGTGCTGGAGGAGACTCAGGGCTTATTAGGCTCACCTGAGAAGAATATCGCACGTATCCCGTCCGTGGAGAGGAATGGCGAGCAAGCGAAGACACCTGAGCAGAATCCCTTACCGGCTAGTTGAAGCGAGTACATGAGAAGAAACTGGCTCTACTCGGAGATTGTAAAATCTCGCGAACGTGTTAGGTGTCGCCCAGCTTGCAGCTCTGCAGATGTCTGTTAGCGAGGCGCCATGCGCTAGAGCCCAAGAGGATGCCACACTCCGAGTGGAGTGGGCTGTCACACCAAGGGGGCATGGTCGACCTTGCTGCTGGTATGCCAAAGCAATGGCGTCCACTATCCAGTGAGACAACCTTTGCTTGGAGAGAGCCTTTCCCTTCAGCTTCCCACCATGACAGACAAAGAGCTGGTCTGAGGTCCTGAAACACTGCGTTCTGTCTACGTAAGCACGGAGGGCGCGTACTGGACAGAGCAGTGCCAAGGCTGGGTCTGCCTCCTCCAAGGGCAGCGCTTGCAGGTTCACCACCTGATCTCGAAAGGGAGTGGTGGGAACCTTGGGCACATATCCAGGCCGGGGTCTCAGGATCACGTGAGAGTTAGCCGGTCCAAATTCCAGGCACGCTTCGTCAACCGGAAATGCCTGCAGGTCCCCTACCCTCTTGATGGAGGCCAATGCAACCAGGAGCACTGTCTTCATTGACAGGAACTTAAGCTCCACTGATTGCAGAGGCTCAAAGGGAGCACTCTGCAGGGCAGTTAGAACCACTGAGAGGTCCCAAGAGGGTACGAGGGGAGGACGAGGAGGATTCAGTCTCCTGGCTCCCCTCAGGAACCTGACAATCAGGTCGTGCTTTCCCAAGGACTTACCATCAACTGCGTCGTGATGTGCGGCAATAGCGGCAACATACACTTTCAGGGTGGTGGGAGACAGCCTTCGCTCCAACCCTTCTTGCAGGAAGGAAAGCACGACACTGATGGGGCATTTCGTGGGTTCTAGATTTTTAGAAGAACACCAGTTGACGAAGAGGTTCCACTTCAACGCATAGGCATGTCCCGTGGACGATGCTCTAGCGGAAGTGATGGTAGCCACCACCGCTGGTGGTAGGGTACTCAAACCTGCCTCGTCCCGTCCAGGAGCCACACGTGGAGGTTCCAAAGATCGGGACGAGGGTGCCATAAGGTGCCCCGTCCCTGAGAAAGCAGGTCCTTCCTCAGAGGAATTGGCCAGGGAGGTGCTGTCGCGAGGAGTACTAGTTCTGAGAACCAGGTGCGGTTGGGCCAATACGGGGCAACCAAAATTACCTGCTCCTCGTCCTCCCTAATCTTGTGCAAAGTCTGCGCAAGAAGGCTCACTGGGGGAAACGCATACTTGCGGAGGCCCCGCGGCCAGCTGTGCGCCAGTGCATCCGTGCCGAGCGTGCCCTCGGTCAGGGAATAAAACAGGCCGCAGTGGGACGAGTCGTGAGAGATAAACAGGTCTACCTGTGCGTCCCCGAACTGATCCCAAATCAGCTGAACCGTCTGGGGATGGAGTCGCCAATCTCCAGCGAGAGGCCGAAGCCGAGACAGCTCGTCGGCCGCCTGGTTCAGGTCTCCCGGGATATAAATGGCTCGAAGCGACCTCAGATGCTTCTGACTCCATATAAGGAGGTGGCGGGCGAGTTGTGACATACGGCGGGAGCGCAGACCACCTTGACGGTTGATGTACGCTACAGTCGCGGTATTGTCCGATCGGACTAATACGTGTTTACCCCTGAGCAACGCATGGAAGCGGTGCAGAGCAAGACGTACAGCCAACAACTCGAGGCAATTGACATGCCAAAGGCACTGGGGTCCTGTCCAGGAGCCCGCGGCAGCATGTCCATTGCACATGGCGCCCCAGCCCGTGGTGGAGGCATCTGTTGATACAACAACATGCCTGGAAACTCGTTCCAAGGGCACTCCGGCCCGAAGAAAACTGAGGTTCGACCACGGGGTGAAGGTCTGATGGCAGGTCGGAGTCACTGGGACTCGGAGCGTGCCGTGATGCCATGCCCACCTCAGGACTCGATCGCGAAGCCAAAGCTGAAGTGGTCTCATATGAAGCAACCCGAGCGGCGTGACTGCGGCTGCGGATGCCATATGTCCCAGGAGCCTCTGAAATAGTTTCAGTGGAACCACACTCTTGCCCTCGAACTGACAAAGGCAAGTCAGCAGTGACTGCGCGCGCTCGCTCGTAAGCTGCGCGCACATGGCGACCGAGTCGATCTCCATACCGAGAAAAGAGATCCTCTGCATGGGGCAGAGTTTGCTCTTCTCCCAGTTGACCCGAAGGCCCAGACGAGCTAGGTGCCGGAGCACTAGGTCCCTGTGTTCGCAAACCTGGTCTCGAGAGTGAGCTAGGATCAGCCAGTCGTCGAGATAGTTCAGGATGCGAACCCCGTGTTCCCGAAGGGGAACAAGGGCTGCCTCGACGACCTTCGTGAAGACGCGAGGAGACAGGGCTAGCCCGAAAGGGAGAACCGCGTACTGGTATGCCTGCCCCTCGAAAGCAAACCGTAGAAACGGTCTGTGTTGAGGAAGAATTGAGACATGGAAGTAGGCGTCCTTCAGGTCGATCGCTGCAAACCAATCCTGCGGCCGTATGCACTCGAAAATGCGTTTGGCCGTGAGCATCTTGAACGGCATCCTGTGAAGGGAGCGGTTCAAGACGCGCAAGTCAAGGATTGGTCGTAACCCACCGGATTTCTTCGGTACAATGAAGTAGGGGCTGTAAAACCCGGACCTCATTTCGGCTGGAGGGACAGTCTCGATCACACCCTTCGCCAGTAAGGTAGCGACCTCCGCTCTCATAACCGGGGCATTGCCACCGACCATAGTGAAGCGGACTTCCCTGAAGCGGGGAGGAGACCGTGCGAACTGAATCGCGTAGCCGAGCCTGATGGTCCTCGCGACCCAGCGGGACAGCCTGGGAAGCTCTAACCAGGCTTCCAGGAACTGTACCAGCGGGGTCATGCGGACCACAGACGTACCCTCGGTGGTGCAGCGAAGCGGAATGACCGGCCCAGGCGTGGGTGGCATAGCGGCCCGGTGCGGGGGCACGGTCATTAGCCGCGTCCTGCCAGAGGAGGCCAGGGGAGGACCAGTGTCCCACGGGGGCGTGCTCTGGCAGGGAACTGGCGACAGAGGGGGACGAGAGTGGCGAGGCTCGTGAGCGGCGCGCACTGTCATCCGGACACTCTGTGTGCTCAGAGATGGGGAAGTGAGTTCTTTCTTTAATCACATTAGGGTGCTGCCTGTCGTGGGACGAGCAGCGGGGTGGGGAAAACCAAGGATTCTCCCCCGGCCCTCCACTGGGGGAAGGAGCGGCCCTGCTACCGTCTCCTGGGAAGAACTCAACGCCATCTCTGAGCAGCCCGTCTCAGGAGCGCCGCTTGGCCTGGCGTTTAGCGGGGCATGGGGCGGGAGAGGGCTGTGGCGCCTTCCTACGACGTCCTCCACGACGCGACCCGGATGGAGGCTGCTGCTGGGGCCGTGCGGGAGGTGCGGGAGCCGTAGGAGGGCGCCCTCGGCGGCGAGCAGACTGAGGCATCTGTGCCGACGGCTGGGTGGAGGCAGCAGCGGGCCGTCGGGCAGGACGTGTTTGAGAGCCTCAGTCTGCTTCTGGGCGGTCGAGAACTGCTGGGCAAAGTCCTCAACCGCCACACCGAAGAGGCCAGCCTGGGATCGAGGAACCGGGTCCGCTCGGCCTCACGCATATCAGCCAGGTTGAGCCACAGATGTCTCTTCTGGACCACGCAAGTGGACATCACCTGACCCAGGGAGCGTGCGGTCACCTTCGTCGCTCGGAGAGCAAGGTCGGTGGCGGCACGCAGCTCATCAAAGAGCCCTGGGTCAGTCCTCCCCTCGTGCATGTCACGCAACATCTGGGCCTGGTAGACCTGGAGTGTCGCCATGGCATGCAGTGAGGAGGCCGCCAGCCCCGCAGCTCTATAGGCCTTCGCCACAAGGGTGGAAGAGAACCTACAGGCTTTGGAGGGGTGCTTTGGGTCGCCGCGGGAAGAAGCACTCTGAGGACATCGCAACAGAGCGTTCAACCTGGGGAACCCCAGTGTACCCTTTGGCGGCCGCCTGATCGAGAGGAGGCAGGGCGGAGGAGGTCGCCGACACTGGCGGAGCTAGGGGGTGGCCAGGGGTGGCCGCGGCCACCCTTGGTCTAAGCTTGGCCACCCCTTTGGCCACCCCTCTCACAACTGCTGTTTCTGTCTCTTTTTTTATTGACAAAAAATTAATTTTTTTTAAAACGCTGAACCGTCTCTTTAAGACCACTTTTCAGACGCACACTACAACTTCACCTCAGCGCAAGTCAAACGAGTGCGGGTACCCGATCACACTAAATGCGTCTCTATAGCACGCATTGTGTTTATCGTGTAATTTATACGCCAAAATGAGTTTTTACGTGCATATTAGACGTGTGTGGGGAGCGTGTGCATTACACGCAATAAAGTGCGTATCAAATGCACGCGAAAACTGCGTATCATATGCACGTAAAAACTCATTTTCGCGTATAAATTGCACGATAAACACAATGCGTGCAATAGAGACGCATTTTCATGAGATCAGGCTGAGTGCGGAAATGTGCAAGTGCCGAATGAGCTTCAGCAGAACATCAGACAGTGATATGCACATAGTAAATATAGAGTCAATCTTTCTCAACTGGTGGTTTGTAAGACCGTTTTGAGTAAGTCGAATAGAGTGCAGTCAACAACAAACGTAGTTCTCTTTTTTTTCTGATGCTACTTTTATTTTAGAAGATGTGTGTGAAAGCTTGTGACACTTCTGTCAGATGCTGAGAAAAGGGCGTTGTCCTTATTCAGTTGGCTATCTTCGGTAAGATGAGATGTTGTCAGGCCAAATGTCAGTAAAACTAACTAACTTTCCTGTCATACGGCTGACAGCCGTTGTACTGTGCTTGCGGTACACACATCACGTGCAAACGCGGCGTGCTGTAGCCGTAGTTCTGTCGTCAATTAACTCGTGTAAGAATCAAAAAGACGATTAAAGCTGTCAAAACTGCATGCATGTATTTGTTATATATGCGTCACATGTGTCTGGATTAAAATATTCTGCTATGTGAGATCACAATATAAGGCACAAAATTTTAATGTTCAAATAAATGTGAGCACTGTGCATTTGTACTAGACGATAGGCATTCATTTTGCGTTAATTTGTAAAGGACAAACAAAAATGGATATTTTTTAAATCCATAAAATAACTAATTTTACATTCTGGCAACATTACATTATGAAAAACATAACATTTTACATTATGTGCTGTTGACTTCCGCCTTGTTCACATTCTTGCACATGGGGATTCAAAAGAGAACTTTTGTTTTCCTTTTTAATTTAGGTATAATAGAACAACTGTTGCAATTATTTATTTTGACAACTAGAAAGTTAAACTTTTTTTGACAAACTCAGAATTGGTTGAAGAGTTCACTAATTATATAAAACGCATTGAAGGTTGAATAATCTTTGGACTACAGTATTATCTGCATGTTATCTCATCATGAAGATGCAACAATGTAAAACAAGCTATTGGAGATTTTGAGAACCAGAACCAAGCTAACAGAGCAAGTTGAACTTTAGCTATAGTGTGTGCCCTTTTATTACTATTTAATTAATTTTAATATGAGGTGGTGGGTAATAATAAAAAAATATAAAGTTCACTCAGTATTCCATGATTCCTAATTCACTACTATCTCAATTACAATTAAGTACAAATGAACTTTATTCAGTTGTGTAGGCACTAAAACAGTCCAATACATTAGTCAAATTATTTTTATGATAAAATAATTAAGATTTCTGTGCCACCCCAGACTGGTTGCTGGCCCTTGCCTGGCCACCCCTATGAAAAAATCCTGGCTCCGCCACTGCTTGAGACTTGCATTTAGTGACTTACTCCCACCTCTGGCAATTGGTCTGACTGGCGCGTGAGAGAGACGAAGGTGCGTGTGTGTGTGTGTGTGTGTGTGTGTGTGTGTGTGTGTGTGTGTGAAGGGTTTTTTTTTTTAGGCTATACTCTCTTGCAATTGAAGTGAATACGTTTACTACTTAAAAACATCAAAGCTAAACATCATATCTAATCAACCCGCATCACGACATCACTACAAATACAGTATGGGATTAAAATCAGCGAACATCAATGTATAGGCTTAGGCACAGGCAGAAATATTGGCGCTGGATGGATAAAAAAAAATAAAAATGCGGGGGACAGAATTGTTACCTTGTTTCAGCGACGCTGAAAGGAAGCGATCCCAAACTTCAGACATTCTCTGCCGTTTATGGACATCTTTACTCTCCGCCATCGCGCCAACTAAATTCAAAATGTATCACGCGCTATGGTGTGCTTCCCCTGAACACTGAACAACGGTCCGTGTGAAATCAGATCCCTGCGCGTATAGTGCGCGTCATAGGAATTTAACGAGGCTTCGAGGCAGAGTTTTTGCCTCGAGGAATTTTTGTAATCGAGTAAATCGAGTAACTCGATGAATCGTTGCAGCCCTAAGTATAATTAATTTTAGTATTATGTGAGAACTCATTTTTTTTTAAAAATGATTAAAATATCATCTGATAACTTTGTTTAAAAAAGTTCACATTTCATATGGTAATTTAGTTAAAAAGCTAATTTAGAATGCATTAAGAAGATATTTGTGACTGTGGTCCTGAATCTGATGAGTGCATGAATATTGAAATGTGTACGTTTTCTTGTACACATTGTTCAAATCTCATTCAATACAGACGAGTGAAGGCGAGAGCTGCGTGTGCGTTTCTTTAACCTTCTCCCGTTACTTTTCCCTTTCTTTTAAGGGTGCAACAATTGTTTATGATAATCTGTTAAGGTATCACACAATAACAGAATAGAAGTAGCATTCAGTACGTGACGAAGTGCGGTGTACATGCAAAGAAAAGCGCTCCTTGTTTGATCTGTGTTTTTCATGTCTTTTGAACAGAAATAAATGTGTTGCCCCAGGAAGTGACATTGCATCCTTCTTAAAAGTGTAACACATAGCATGAGCAGTTGTCCTGAGGATTTTTTTCTTTGATACACTAACCGGACTTTGAGTTACAGCCATTTGAAATGTGTATTTGTTTGTTTCTCCGGGGGCCGTTGCTGGGCCCCTGTGGGTGGAAGGGCAGTACAATCTACACATATCTATTCTCCTCATCATAGACAACAAACTTTGTTGAGTCACATTTCAATATCTTAAAATTTTCCATTTACTGTACCAAACACCACTTTAAATACACAATATTTACCATACTTTATTACACAACAGGACACAGCATAAAGTTGATAAAATAGCATAAAGACATGAGATTCAAGATAAATAAAAATGGGTCTTCAAAAATACATTAACATCATATTAATCAATTCACAGCTGCTGAAGCAACAAAAATGAGTGCCACAGAATCCTATTCAGTCACCTATGATACAGAAAACAGATTTGATATTGTGTTGGAAAATAATGATTCATTATCACAGCTAAACTGGTTTCTTGCTCTTCCCTGTACATGTCTCTATCATGTTCATGTTCTTCTTCCTCATCTAAACAGTTTGTTCAGTTGTACCCTACAGCAGTGGTTCCCAAAGTGGGTGCCGCGACAACTGGCTAGGGGTGCCGCAGAATCTCAGCTTTATTTTCCAATTTAAACAGCCTAAAATAACTATCGTACCATATAATAACCTTTTACAGCATATTTTAAAATCATATCAAAACACCAACATATGCATGTCCAAACGAAAATGAATAAGCCAAAAAATACTGATATATTTCATACATTTAAAGTTGAAATGTTTATTTACCGCTAATTGGACTGTTCTCGGGAGGGAATCATCCCGCTCGCTCCGCCCTTTGTAATGGTGCGCACTCAATTTTATATTTCACGCAGATTGACAGGACAGGCAAATATGGATAAATTTATAAGTTTAAACAAAAGAAAAGCAGAAACGTCACAGCCCAGAAGACCGACGGACATCAACCTGGGACCACCACCACCAAAAAAAAAAGAATTAGACCGTACTCTGAAAGCTACCTGGCTTACGGTTTTACATGGATTGTAGATGTAGCTGTCCCACGCCTGAAAGCCTCGTCTGCAGGGAAAAGCAATCAAATGCAGCAATGGCACCGAGTAAGCTGAGGAGACATTTAGACACAAAACACCACGGTTTAACCAGCAAAGACATATAATACTTCAAGCAACTAAAAGCACAAAATGTTAAACAGAACCAACAAATGATGTCATGTGTGCGTGTGTCTGATAAAGCTCAGGAGGCAAGCTTCTTAGTAGCAGAGCTAATCGCCAAATCAAAGAAGCCCCATAACATTGCTGAATCACTCATTTTGCCAGCCTGCAAAAAAATCGTAGGGGTAATGATAGGTGAGGTCAGAAAGAAGAAATTGACAAAATCCCATTATCTGACAACACGATTAAACGTCGCATTGATGACATGGCTGCTGATATAGAAACACAACTAAACAAAAAACTAAACAAAAGTGGCAAATTTGCATGATTGATGATTCATGATTCATGAAATTGATGATTCTACGGACTGCAGTGGACACTGTCATATCCTGGCCAGTGTGCGATATACTGATGATTTTTTTTCTGCAAAGAACTATCAAGTCGTGCAACAGGGGAAGAAATGTTTATTGTCATCGATACGTACTTGAAAGAATGTGGTCTAAACTGGGGCATGTGTCATAGTATTTGCACAGATGGAGCTGCATCTATGACTGGAAAAGTAAAAGGACTGGTAACTATGGTGAAGAACCAAAACCCAGATGTGCAGATTACCCACTGCATGCTGCATCGCGAAGCACTCGTCGCAAAAGCAATGCCCCCAGACCTGACTGTAGCATTAGAACAAGCTGTCAAAATTGTAAACTACATTAAGTCACGACCATTGAAGTCCCGATTGTTTAACATACTGTGCAATGAAATGGGGTCTGAGCATCAGAGTCTACTGCTGCATATGGAGGTGCGCTGGCTGTCACGGGGCAAGGTGCTTTCCCGTGTCTATGAGCTTCGAGATGAACTCAGGCAGTTTTCAACTGAGCACGACATACCCCACAAAGAACAGATCAACGACGACTCGTGGTGGGCTAAGATTGCATGCCTCGCAGACATTTTTAGTCACTTAAATGAGCTTAACACAAAGATGCAAGGAACGAAAGAAAACATTTTAACAGCAACAGACAAACTTAAGGGTTTCAAGGCCAAACTCAAGCTGTGGCAAGAAATTCTGAAAAATAAAAACATTGACATGTTTCCCTTAACAGCAGAGGACCCCGCTCGCAAGACTCCAGTTCTATTCAAATCTATAGCTGCACATCTGAAGACGCTACAGGAAAGGTTTGAGGTTTGCTTCCCCGCTGGTGCTGATAATGAAAACTTTGACTGGATCCGTGACCTCTTTAACCCTCTCTCATCAGAATCGGCAAAGAAGTTGCCAATCAAATCGCAAGAAGAACTGGCGGAACTTCTTATGGATCGCACTTTAAAATGAAAATTTTGAGAAATGTCTTCAGATGAATTTTGGCTGCATGTGGGACACGAATACCCATCTATCTCAGAATGCGCCATCAATGTGCTGTTGCTGTTTTCAACCTCTTACTTGTGCTAGCTAGCGTTCTCATCCCTGGCATACGTGAAAAACAAAAAAAGGCAGCGCCTGTCAGTGGAGCACGATCTACGAGTTGCACTATCCTCAATCAACCCCGTATCAAGCGGCTGTGCTCGCAAAAGCAGGCACATGTATCCCATTAAAATGCCTGCGACAGTTCCATGCAAAGATATTTTATTTAAGTTATAAGGCCAGGTTTGAACAAAGCAAACGAGGAACTAAAGAAAAAAAATATTTCTCCTTGTGTGGCCCGAAAAAGAAAGAAGGGTATACGCATACGGCATTAGAACAACATGGGTGAGTAAAAAAAAATGACAGCATGACAAGCTTGGTTAATTATGACCTCAGGAACAAGGTAGTATTTTATTTCGTAAATGTTACATCAGAATTTTACAGCAAAAACATCACATCAGAACACCAAAGTTTCAGAGTAAAGTTATTGATTACAGCGTGTCTGATTGTAGAATGTGTCGAGCTGCTGGATTCAGTGCAGCAGGAAGTAGGAGAGCAGAGAACAGCAGAGGAACAGGAAGCTCTGGGTGACACTCTGAGCACCGTTACACAGGTTCCCCTCACAACATGATGTGCACAGCAAAATCCCCAGAGTAAAATTAACTCTGTTCAGAGAACATTTGGTCCCTCTCTACAGAGAGTTAAAATAACTCTGAAACAGAGTAAAAGTTAATGAGATACTTAAGTGATTAATTAAGTGATGATTGGGCATTAATGATGAACACCTGCTGTTAACAAGTTCTCAGCAGAGGGGGATTAAACAACTCCATAAACAGCATTACCAGCTTCACTTATTACTAACCAGACTAACTTTATTTCTGTCATACGTTTACAGAAGTTCGTATTGAGTATTGAGGTTTAGATGTTGACGATTTATTGAAAATGTATGATCACCATTATCGTGATGAATGTTTCCTTTAGTTGGGCAGTTTGACTCTAGCTTATTTTTTTTGAGTGTTTATGGTTTTTGTAACAGCTTGTACCAAAACATGTAATTTGTTGCAAAGAATGCCAGATGCAAAGATGTTCAGGTGATCTAGTTTTCAACAACAAAAAGTAGAATGATGCGCTTATATCACCACTGTCCAAAAGTGGTCATTTGATGTTAATAGATTATATTCACTAACAATACTCTCTTGCCACAAATTGGACATTTTGAATTTTTTTAAATACATAATAGGGGAAAAAAAATTTCTAAGACACAGACATCAAGAATCAGCTTATGAATCTCAACAATGGTGACATGTTTCATGCCGCAATGCATCCTGGGAGCCATGAGTTTTATACTATTGTGGCTCCCAGCATGCATTGCAGCATGAAGCATGTCACCATTGTTGAGATTCATAAGCTGATTATTGATGTCTTTGTTTAAAAAAAAAAAAAAATTCCCCTATTATGCATTTTAAAAATTCAAAATGTCCAATCTGTAGCAAGAGAGTATTGTTAGTGAATATAATCTATTAACATCAAATGACCACTTTTGGACAGTGACGATATAAGTGCATTTTTTTTACTATCTGCTGTTAAACACTATATCACCTGATCATCTTTGTTTGGCTTTCTTTGTAACAAATTACGTGTTTTTGTAAAAGCTGTTACAAAAACCACAAACTCGCAAGAAGAGTCAAACTGCCCAACTGAAGGAAACACTCATCACTATAATGGTAATCATACATTTTCAATAAATCATCAACATCTAAACCTCTGTTAATTCTTAATAAGACCTTCTGTAGATGTCTGACAGAAATAAAGTCAGTCTGGGGTGCGTTTCCCGAAAGCATCGTTGGCCAACTATGATCGCAAGTTCCGTCGTTACCAATAGAGTTCAATGGACATTGCGATGAACTTGCGACCATAGTTGACCAACGATGCTTTCGGGAAACGCACCCCTGGTTAGTAATAAGTGAAGCTGGTAATGCTGTTTGTGGAGTTGTTGAATCCTCCTCTGCTGAGAACTTGTTAACAGCAGATGTTCATCATTAATGCCCAATCATCACTTAATTAATCACTTAAGTATCTCATTAACTTTAACTCTGATTCAGAGTTATTTTAACTCTCTGTAGAGAGGGACCAAATGTTCTCTGAACAGAGTTAATTTTACTCTGGGGATTTTGCTGTGTGGCATCACAAAGAGATTTAGAGATACAGCCTTTTACAACCGTTAATGGGCCATTATAATTCTCTGATGAAAAGAAAGAAGAAAAACAAAGGCTGATTCAGTCTAAGCTGTACATTGGTATTTGCGATCTGTATCAAATGTTTAAACCTAAGAGAGTTTAAAAAATAATGATCTTCCTTTTCCAGATTCTCACCTGTTGCTGTAATGCAGTGGTCCTCGTCCCCTGAACAGCTCAATGTTTTTGAGCAGCCCTTTTCATCACAAGTGTAACATTTCTTTCCATTCGGGACGGGATCTACAGGAGGAAATCAAGTAGGCCTATTCTTTTATTTATTTTCTGTACAAAATCGAATGAAACAACACTCCATTATCTGCTCCATTCAATCAGTTCACGACAGACAGCCATAACCTGCATTTTATTTTCTGATTGAATGTCATTTGGAAGTAAAATGAGTGTTGACTTTACAAAAGATTTGCACATTGTCATTTAAGTATGTAAGTACAATACCTGGAGGATCTTGGCGGTTACACAGGTCTGTGTTACAGCAGAGAGAATAAGTCCTTGCATAGCCAAAGTTATAGGACCCACTTTGACAGACATCATCACAACCTTTAAACATCCCTTTAGTAGTAATGCCACCTAAAAAAATATGTATAATACAGGAAAGACCAATTAAACTGGAAAATTGATTTATAAATCAACATTTTTTACATTTTTTTTTAAATACAGATCATAACAATCTGAGAAAAAAAAAAAAAAAAAAAAAAAAACTTTGTAGAATATGTTGTGATTGAAATTGTTAATTCCATCAGAAAAACAAGTATTTGTTCTGTCGCATCTCCAGTAAATAACAGCAGCATCTCCAACTTTAAATAATATTGGACTTACCAACTTGTGATACTGCTGTTGTACTCCAGCACCAAAACCCAGCTGGACATGTTTTAAGTGTTTGATCTGCACAATAATCCGTCTTTATGCCGCACTCAAAACACCTGAGAGAGTGTCCTTTAGAAATAAAAAAGAGAGAAAGAGACATCAATTATCTGTATTTGTACCCAGTAACTTACAAACGTTATTTGTCTTTGTACCTGCAGTGAAAATAATGAACAGAAGAAAAACTGAGATTTGCAGATCCATCTTTGATCAGGAGGTGAATGAAATAATGTGCCCGTTTCAGCGCTCATTTTATAGCGTATCAAAAGGGGAGGATCTTTATGGGAAAATTAAAGTTTAACAGAAGTAGACATTTCTTGAAACAGAAATTTAAGCTCAAATTTACTTGCCAGTTAAAGATAAAGGAACATTTAATGAGAATTTGCTAGAAATGTATAGTCTACAGTGGGGAAATAATGATTTGATCCCCTGCTGATTTTGTTAATTCCCACTTACAAAGAAATGAAGGGTCTATAATTTTTATGGTAGTAATTTTTATTTTTTATTTTAACGGATAGAGAATATCAACCAAAAAATCCAGAAAAAACAAACAAATTGATTTGCATTTCAGTAAGTGAAATAAGTATTTGATCTTCAAGCAAAACATGCCTTAGTTCTTGGTGGAGAAACCTTTGTTGGCAATTAGGAGCACTTTCTTAAAGCGACAGGACATAATCTGTTCCACATGGGCACATAACCAATCCTTGCTGGTTGGTAGGGCATAAGTGGGCGAACTTACAAAATCAGCAGGGGATCAAATAATTATTTCTCCCAGTGTACTTAAATCAACCTTCTTAAAGTGATAGTTCACCCAAAAACAGAAATGCTGTCATCTTTATTTACCCTCATTGCAGGAGCATAATTTTGCTTATGTTCAGTGATAATTATTGCACACTATGTGGTGCATTTAAGTTTTTGAATATTTGTGTTTTGATTGTAAACTTTCTTTATTCATGTGTACTATTTAGATAAATATTATCTATTTTTATATATAAAAATGTGTTGTTAAAATTATGCACTGGGGACCTATTATGCAAAATTCACTTTTACATGGTATTTGAAATGTGTGTTGGCAGGGTGTGTACACAACCACTATATAATCATAAAAATCCACCCAGTGCTTTTTGCCCATAAATGCCCATAAATCATAAGCAGTGTCTCAGAAAAAGCTGTTCGCAGATTCTGTGCAAAGTGACAGGCCCCTCCCACGACTGTTGACGGACACATGCCGTTTTAGCATAGACCCACCCTGAGTGAGCTGTACACTGTCCACCATTGTTTCAATGCCGGAGCAGGTGTAGACAAGAATGTTTCCTAAGCAATTGAGGTGTTTTGTTGTTGGATGTAAGAATCCCAGCAAACACAGGACGTTGGCACAACATACCCAACCTTCTAACAACATTTTAACAACATGACCAAAAGGTTGCTATAACTACATTGTGTGGTGAAGGTTGTTACAGCGTTGTCACAATGTTGACACTGAACCACCGTTCAAGGCCATTGCTTAAGTTTGCGCCTAGGGTTTCTAGACCCATACACAAAATAAATATATGTAAATATATTTTATAGTGTCAAAAATATATGTGGCACATATTCCAAATACATTGACGTTGTCCACTTATATTTATCATTTTGAAATATATTCTGAAATATAACAAAAATATATGTGTGAAATATACATAAGTGTGAAATATATTTATAACATGTAATGTAAAATATGACAAAATATATGGTCAGAAAATGTTTAGCTTGCTAAAGAATGTATTTTGATCATAGTAATTCCTCTACCTTTTCCCCTATACACAACAGTAGGCTACCAAATTTCACTACTGTATTATGACACACAGCTATTATAAATACTGTACTTACATTTAAATGACTGCAATATAAAATAACAGATAGTTGCTTTGCTAGGACTATTAGGCCATATTAGGTGGCATGTACCTAACACTAAGTGCAATTATTAGATTTATTGTTGTTTTATTGACATCTTTCCTGAAGTCATTTAAATATTGAAAATATGCACAATATTTATGATGCAAGTATAGCAGTGACACTCCAACAGTGAAGTGCACTTAAACAATAGATAGAACTCAGTGTCTAACACTGCATACACAATATCTGTATTCAAGTCTGTAAAAATAGGGAAAAAACTCTGCATTCTGTGTTGTTTTCTACTGGCCTACTGGTTAGGGCTTTGGGCTTGTAACCGAAAGGTTGCTGGTTCAATCCCCGACCAGTAGGAAAAATGTGGGTGGTTGAAGCAGAGCACTGCTCTACCACATCCACGGCTGAAGTGGTCTATCTAAAAAATAAATTGAAAATGTGCTGTTTGTTTGTGAAAATGTTGACTTTTTAAATTTCAAAATATATTTACATATATTTAACTAAAATATATTTATTGGGCCAATATCAAATATTTGCATATATTCCAAAAATATATTCTGAAAATCTATTTAAAATACATTTCTTTTGTGTATGGGGACAACCACTGGACGACATGTGTAGTGCCTTCCAGTAAGTCACTTCGGACGCCTCAGGGGTTTCAATAGATTGTTCATTTTATTCCAGTATAGCATTTTGTCACTAAACTGATAAATAAACCAAAAAGTAAATAAATTGAAAACCATATGCCTGCTGGCGTCCATGCATTTCCAACATTCAATTCCAAACTTTCCAACACCTCAAGGATTCCTCCTTTGTCTACCTCTATGCCACTAATTAGCGCAGGTGTGCAATTTTAACTCTTTCTGTTCTAAGGCCTTCCAAGGCCGCAAGGTCATAATTCACCAGCAGGGGTCATTAAATCAACTTAAAACATAAATGTCACAAATGGCTCCTACACACCGGCCCTCTTATTGCTACCGGCTTAATAGGTACAATAACAAAAACTAAAAACAAAAATATGGAGCCATATCAAAATACACAGTAAAGATATAAATCTGTCAAATCATCAATCATCAGAATTGCCCACACATATACAAACATGAATACATTAGTTTCATTTGAAACACGTCAAGTTTCTTTTAGTTCATTCGTGCAAATTAATTTCAATTCAAACTAAAGTCCATCAATGCAATCAATCAATGCTCCTTTTTAGAGTCCTTCTTGTTCAGTGTATAACGTAAACAGTCCATTATGCCACAAGAGGCATTGTGCATTCAAAGTTCATTTCAGTGTGTATGTGAGTGTTTATGTGTATGTACGTATGTGCACGTTGCAAGAAATTCCTTGCTCAAATAGTCCATAGTCCATTGTGAGTGTGTAAAGATCAGTATACATGTAAGTTCCTACAAGGTGAAGTAAACATTACATATACATTGGACATTCATATTCATATTCACATTTCATTTTCCAACAATAAGCAAACCTTTGTAATCGGTCTGTCTATAACACTTGTCTTTGTTTTTAAAGTTAAACTGCGAACAATTCCTTTTGAATCTTTCTTTGTGTCAATAACCCTCCCCAACATCCAAGATCCCCTAGGGGCAGTAGGGTCTGCAATTAACACAATGTCACCATTTGCATAGTTTCTTTTCTCTTTAAACCATTTTTGTCTTTCTTGTAGGTTTGGAAGATACTCTCTAACCCATCTTTTCCAAAACATATCAGCTAAGTATTGTACTAGCTTCCATCTGCGTCTACTATACACGTCTGATTTCTGAAATAAGCCAGGCGGTAATGTGGGTTGTCCTTTGAGGAGTAAAAGGTGGTTGGGTGTTAAAGGTTCGAGGTCATTTGGACTATCTGAGTTTGAGGTAAGTGGGCGACTATTCATTATGGATTCTACCTCACAGATGAAAGTGTGAAGGGATTCGTCGTCTACTATTTGATCCTTTGTTAGTGACAGAAGTATTAGTTTGACCTGTTTTATTAACCTCTCCCATACTCCTCCAAAGTGTGAAGAGGCAGGTGGGTTGTAAGTCCATTCTATGCCCTTTTGTTGCAGAGCAACTTGGAGTTTGTTGCTTTGGTTCCATTCCTTTATGGCATTCTTTAGTTCACGATCAGCTGAAGTCAGGTTAGTTCCATTGTCAGATCTTATTTGCCGTACTTGCCCTCGTCTGCTTATAAATCTGCGGATTGCGTTGATACATGAATCAGTGTCAAGTGAATTGGCTATTTCCAAATGTATTGCTCGAGTTGTGAAACATGTAAAAATAACACCATATCTTTTCACTTCACTGCGTCCTCTTTTTACTATAATTGGACCAAAGAAGTCTGCTCCAACAAAGGTAAATGGTGGTAAATCTGGTGTTATTCTTTCTTTTGGCAAGTCTGCCATTTTTTGTTCTCCTAAATTTGAATGTAGGCGTCTACAGAACACACACTCAGACCGTATCTTTCTAGCAAGGGAAATTGCTGCCGGAATCCAGTACTGCTGTCGCAGTTTAGCCAACATATGGTTCCTTCCACAGTGGCCTAGTTGTTCATGAATGTGTTTCAACACCAGTTTGGACACATGATGGTGTTTTGGAAGAACTATAGGATGTTTTCGATCCTTCGGCATAGCCATTCTGCTTAATCTCCCTCCTGTACGAAGTAATCCGTCTTGCAGAATAGGATCAAGCCTATGAATGTGGCTCTGGCGACTGACATGAGCGTTTTCTTTTTGCAAGGTTTCGATTTCTTCAGGAAATGCCTCCATTTGAGTAAAGCGTACAATTGCATTTTCTGCCCTTTTGACATCGTCTAAAGTAATCTGCTGTACATTCATACATTTTTTGACTGTTTGCATTTTTCTTTCCATCAGACATTGTTTCTCTGCATTTGAGTTTATGCTCATGTTGGTAAGTATTTCCTTTCTTTTTAGACTTAATTGCAAGAGAACGTCTTTTAGCTTAAGTAGCCATGCTACTGCTCTGGTTAGCTTGTTCCAATTTGAGTGATAGTATATGAATGTGTGAGTAGGATTTTGTTCCTTTACAATTAAGTTCATGATGAGAACATCCTTCTTCACTTCCACATCATCATCATCTTCTTCTTCATGTGTTTGTATGGCAATGTCAGAATTTGTCCATTCATATTCCTGGCATTTGAGAAATTCTGGACCATTCAGCCAAACCTTTGAATCCAGAAGAGCACTGGCCTTGAGACCGCGAGATGCACAATCTGCCGGATTTTGCTTAGTGTTTATGTATCTCCATTGTTTTACCTTGCTCATTTCTCTGATTGTGTTCACTCTATTAGCCACGAATGTTTTAAATCTTTTGTTCTCATTCTGAATGTACTTCAATGTCGATGTACTATCTGTCCAGAAAATGGAGTTCTCAAGAGCAAGTTGTAACTCTGCTTTGATCAGTCTATCCATTCGTACTGCGAGTACTGCTGCAGTGAGTTCCATTCTTGGCATTGTAGTTTGTTTCAGTGGTGCAACTCGTGATTTCCCCATTATAAATGAGGTGTGCACTTCATGTTCTGAATTTGTGAGACGAAGGTACGTGACACAACCATAACCACTTTCAGACGCATCACTAAAGTGGTGTAGTTGTGCAGATGTTATCGGGTCAAAACCTTTTGGCTTGAGACATCTGTTGACTCTGAGCTCTCCAATGCAACTTAGACCTGCCATCCATTCATGCCACAGCTGTATGTAGTGGTCTGGTAGGGCTTTGTCCCAGGCATACTTCAGCTTGCAAAGATCTCGCAGAATGTTCTTAGCAGTAAGGACGAATGGAGAGATAAAGCCAAAAGGATCGTATACTGAGGATATGATGGACAGTATTCCCCTTCGAGTACATGGCTGATGTTTCAGACTCACTGCAAAGGTGAGTTTGTCTCTTTCTATGTGCCATTGTATGCCAAGAGTTCTTTCTGTAGGAAGATTACTGGATTCCAAGTTAAGGTCTTTGACCTCCTTTGCTCTGGCTGCTTGTGGAATGGACATTAGGACTGTTCTGCTGTTACTTATCCATTTGTGCAAACGAAAGCCTCCCATGGAGCAAACTCTTTCAAGCTCTTTGCTCAACGTCACAGCATCAGCTTCAGTGGCCACCGATTTCAAGCAATCATCTACATAAAAATTTTGCTTGATTGTTTCCACTGTTTCAAGCAAAAAGAGATCTTTGAAGTCTTCGGCAGTTTGTCTGAGGGCGAAACTTGCACAACTTGGTGAAGACGTTGCCCCAAATAAGTGCACAGTCATTCTGTGTTCTTTCAGTGGTTGACCTGTGTCATCATTTGGCCACCATAGAAAGCGCAAAAAGTCCACGTGCTTCTCCATAACTCTCACCTGGTGAAACATGCTTTCCACGTCTGCCATAAGGGCGATTGGCTCCTGGCGGAAGCGCAACAGGACGCCTACCAAGTTACTGGTGAGATTTGGACCTTGCATCAATTTGTTATTCAAGGATATTCCCTGGAAGGATGCGGAGCAATCGAATACAACTCTCAGGGAGCCCTTCTTTGGATGGTGCACTCCATGATGTGGAATGTACCACACCTTTCCGCTTTGTGTTTCCAGTTCATCAGATGGCACAGATTCTGCGTGGCCCTTTTCAAGCATTGCTTCTAGAAATGCAGTATATTCTCTATGATACTGTTCATGCTTTTCGAATTTTCTTTTCAGAGACATAACACGTTGCTGTGCCTGCTGGTAGTTGTTTGGCATCATTACATCGTTTTCTTTAAAAGGTAACGGTAAGTAATAATGACCATTTCTTAGCTCCTTTGAACTTTCCATCATAGACATGAACTGTTTGTCTTCGACTGACATCTCACATTTCTCCTCGGCTGCCAGTTCTGGAAAATCTTGATGATATTGTTTAATCAACAAGTCATTCAAATCTGCTACAGATATGCGATTAACTACAGTACATGAGTGACTTCCTTGCGTTTGACATGTTGTTTCTTGCATGAGCCCATTGACGACCCATCCTAAGGGTGTTCTAACAGCATATGGCCCATTACCTCTACTGTTTATTACCTTCCAAGGCTCCATAAGCTTTGCAGCATTTGTGCCTACTAACAACTCAATGTCAGCATCCAATTGTGGAATCTTCACCTCACGTAAGTATTTCCATTTGTCTATTGATTCTTGTACTGGTATGTGTCGTTTTGAAACTGGTAATTTTGTTTGAGTATAGACTTCTGGGAGTTTATGATACAGCAGGCCTTCCATACTGCTAACTTCAAGACCAGAGACTATACTACTGTGGACATTTTTCTCCTGTCCCATTGTGCACAAGAGTATTGTGGTGTTTTTGCCGGTGATGTTTAATTTTCTTTTCAATGAGTCCGTGCAAAATGTAGCTGAGCTACCGGGATCCAAAAATGCATGAGTAATTATGACTTTATCTGAATTTGAGACCTTTACTTTCACTGGTACAATAGCAAGAGTGCATTGCTTTGATTGACTGACCCCCATTAGGTCATCATCTTCTACAGAAACCATAGCACTACTCAGTGGTTTGCTTCCAGTTATGACGCAGTCATCTTTAATTCCATCCTTTTCTTTGCCAGTGTGAATGTGAAGGATGGTTGGATGAGACAGAGAACATGTTTCACATTTCATTCTGTTTTTGCAGGTTTTGCTAACATGTCCCTTTGTTAAACACCCAAAACACAACCCGTTTACTTTCAGGAATTCTATTTTCTCACTATTTGGTTTAGACTTAAACTTTTCACAATTTTCGAATGTGTGATTTCTTTCACAAAATAAGCAAGGCCTTTCAAGAGCACACTTATTTATATTCAGTTTGTGTCGATATTGTGACTCGTTCTTTTTTATTTCAGGTGCCTGAGAAACTGTAGTGGCAAAGCTGGTCCTCCCACTAAGTTTGGTGAATGTTTTTTGTGGTTTAGGTCTTGACATTACTTTGCTCTCTGTTGAGTTGTGTATGTCACCGAAAATTGGATCAAGCATTACTCTGGATTGTCTTTCAATAAAGTCTATCAAGTCCTTGAATGTTGCTCTGTGTTTGTTATCTTGCATGCTACACACATTTGCTCGCCATCCATCTCGCAGCCTAAATGGAAGTTTAGACACAATGAGTCTTAAGTTGGTGGAACTTTCAAGCTCTTTTAGACCATCAATGTCTTGCATTGTATTGTAGCAGCCATGTAAAAAAAGAGCATATGAACGCAACCCATTGCCATCCTCTGGCTTGATGGTTGGCCAGTTCAAGGCTTTATTCATGTAAGCAGATGCTATTTTATAGCTGTTTCCAAAATTGTATTCTAGTTGCTTTTTAGCTTCTTTATACGCAATGGAGGAATCCATATGCATAAAGCTACTGACAAGGTTTCTGGGTAGGTCTCTTGTATACTGTTGTAAGTAGTATAGCCGGTCATCCATATTAGTAGTTTTATTCTCAATACATTGCTCAAATGCTTTGATGAACGTCCTATATTGAAGAGCATCACCACTAAATATAGGAATTTCTCTTTCTGGCAGAAGAGAGAGTGTTTGCTGTTTCACTAACATTTCAGTGATTTCAGTTTGTCTTTTTAATACATCAGTGATGTTTGTATTATTGCCGTTTGGGTGAGTCTCGCTTCCTATTGGTACTGAGACGCTCTGATTTGCATTTTGTTGTGCACCTACAGTTTGCCTAGGGTCAATTCGCGGAGCTCGCAGTTCTCTCTGGGATCTCACTGGTCTTTGTACTGTTGCATCATATTCCGTTGGTGTACCGTATTTGTATACGCCCGACACTGAACGTTGTTTTTCAGCTTCTCTGAATACTCTAACCTTTGCCTCTGCAGCAGCAAGTTCGGAATCTACGACCATTTTTTCTCTTCGTGCTTTTAATTTTGCAATGATTTTTGCTTCTTCGATATCAAGATCAATTTTGTCATTCAAAGCCTGCGCCTTTGCTCTAATAGCCGCGCATTCTGCTTCGGCCTTTAAATGAATGAAAGATTCTCGTGACGCGCAACTGAGAGCGCTTGTTGCTTTACAGCTATGCGTGACACTGTGCGCTACTTGAGATGCGCTATCCTGTGACTTAACACTACCAATATCGTCCTGCTCCTCTTCTTTCTCATCTTGATCAACCTCGAGCCAGTTCGTAACACCTTCTAAGAAACTTCTGAAAAGGTGATATTTGGGCTGGTACCAGTCTAAGTTATCGGCCTCCTTTTCGTATGCATCTTTCGTCAATTTTTGTACAGTTGCTTGTAAACTAATAAACTCAGCGAAAAATCCATCAAACGAGTTAACTTGTTTCCTAACAGTTTCTTTGTCCTGTCCAGCTTCAATAAGACTATTGATTTCATTTCGTTTGCGTGTTAAAACACCAAGCTTCCCCCTACGTGTTGCAATTAACTTAAACAGTTCTTTTTCTTCGTACAAATCCTGCTGTTCAGGCTCTTCGTCCGACATTTTTTTTTTTTTTTTTTTCTATAGATTAACTCAAAAGTTCAACACACACAAAAAAACGATAGCATTTCAAAGTCAACACGTAAATGAGAAAACAAATGCAAGTAAGGCCCATTCAGTTTGTGATGTAAGCACGGCGGCTCACATTCAAAGTCATTGTATGAGCGCAGCGGCTCGCTCCAATTCAGCGTTTTACTCACAAACGTCCAAGGAGATAAAGGTTAACGTCGTCAGCGGGAAACGTGTATAATCCACATACTTTAGAGAATGCAGCTCCCAATCTTCCAAGTATCCTAAGGGTAAATCCGTAAATCAAACTTTCCAAACGCAGGTGACTTCCAAATGCTCCAATGCAGCAGGTTTCACTTTCCAATAGCAGATGGTTTTCAACTGTGTAGTGCCTTCCAGTAAGTCACTTCGGACGCCTCAGGGGTTTCAATAGATTGTTCATTTTATTCCAGTATAGCATTTTGTCACTAAACTGATAAATAAACCAAAAAGTAAATAAATTGAAAACCATATGCCTGCTGGCGTCCATGCATTTCCAACATTCAATTCCAAACTTTCCAACACCTCAAGGATTCCTCCTTTGTCTACCTCTATGCCACTAATTAGCGCAGGTGTGCAATTTTAACTCTTTCTGTTCTAAGGCCTTCCAAGGCCGCAAGGTCATAATTCACCAGCAGGGGTCATTAAATCAACTTAAAACATAAATGTCACAAATGGCTCCTACAACATGTGTACTTGTCACTGCCCTGAAATGCAAAAATCAGCCTTTTAAATTTCAAGCAACCATTGGGCCGCCTCATTCTTCATTGAGCAAGGTTACGTGCCCTAGTGAAAAAAAAGTAACACTTTATTGTATTTAAATATATTTCCTTTTTCAATAGTACATTGCAAATATACTAACTAAATTTTTACTATCTTTAAATATATTAAAAGTATATTAGCGTCATGCTTTTACCTATTTTCACAATACAACTTTTAACACACTTTAAAATAATTGTACTTCAGTAGATTTTTTAAAAATATATTTAAAAATATATATATATAATTTGAAGTGAAAATTCATTTTATTTTTTAAAAGTATTTATTTGCACTTTACAAAAAATATATTTTAGGTATATTTTAACAGTGTGCTGGAAATGATAATTGTAACAATGCATTGAAAGTATACTTTCAAAATACATCACAGTATACAATAGCATTTTGTACAAAGTTTTATTTATCTAATAATGTACATTTGTTATTGAAGACAAAGTATGCAATTTGTTGTATTTGGAATAAGGCAAGGCAAGGCAAGGCAAGGCAAGGCAAGTTTATTTATATAGCACATTTCATACACAGTGGCAATTCAAAGTGCTTTACATAGAAGAAATTAAAATAATAAAAAGAAAGAAGAATAATTAAAATAATAAAAAGAAATAAGAATAATTAAAACAGTTAAAAAAATAAAATACAGTACAGTACAAACATTCGGACGAACAGCGGCACAGTGCTCATTCATTAAATGCATAGTTAAACAGAAGTGTTTTGAGTCTGGATTTGAATGTGACTACAGTAGGAGCACGTCTGATCTCCTCTGGAAGCTGGTTCCAGCTGCGGCTGGCATAATAGCTAAAAGCGGACTCGCCATGCTTAGAGTGAACCCTTGGTAATTCTAGCTGATATGATCCTAATGATCTGAGTGATCTGTTGGGTTTATATTCTGTGAGCATGTCTGCAATGTATTGAGGTCCTAGGCCATTGAATGATTTATATACCAGTAATAATACTTTAAAATCAATCCTAAATTTAACTGGGAGCCAGTGTAAAGACCTGAGGACTGGTGTGATGTGTTCATATTTTCTGGTTCTGCTCAGAATCATGGCGGCAGCGTTCTGTATGAGCTGCAACTGTCTTATGGTTTTTTTGGGAAGGCCAGTGAGGAGTCCATTACAATAATCCACCCTGCTGGTGATGAAAGCATGAACAAGTTTCTCTAAGTCTTGTCTGGAAACAAAGCATCTAATTCTTGCAATATTTTTTAGATGATAGTATGCTGATTTAGTTATTGCTTTGACATAACTACTGAAACTAAGGTCTGACTCTAGTGTCACACCAAGATTCCTGACTTGATGTTTAGTTGTTTGACCCCTAGAGTGAAGGTATGCGTTCACCTTGAGAACTTCATCTTTGTTTCCAAACGCAATGACTTCAGTTTTGTCTTTGTTTAACTGAAGAAAGTTTTGACACATCCAACTGTTGACTTCATCAATGCATTGGCACAGGGAGTCAATGGGGCTGTAATCGTTAGGCGATAGGGCTAAGTAGATCTGTGTGTCGTCTGCATAGCTGTGGTAAGCAATTTGGTTCTTTCTCATTATTTGGCTCATTGGGAGCATATACAGGTTGAACAGGAGTGGCGCAAGAATTGAGCCTTGAGGGACTCCGCATGTCATGGATGTCCACTCAGACTTATGATCTCCTATACTCACATAATAACCTCTCCCATCTAAGTATGACCTGAACCATTTTAGGACTATCCCAGAAAGCCCCACCCAGTTTTCCAGCCTGTCAAGAAGTATGTTATGATCGACAGTGTCAAATGCAGCACTGAGGTCGAGTAGTACCAGCACTGATAATTTGCCTGAATCAGTATTTAAGCGAATATCGTTTATTATCTTTATGAGCGCTGTCTCTGTGCTGTGGTGCGGTCGAAAACCAGATTGAAAATTGTCAAAGTATCCATTCGAGCATAAGAATTTGTTCAGCTGATTGAAGACAACTTTTTCAATGATCTTGCCTATGAAAGGAAGATTTGAGATCGGCCTATAGTTGCTTAATATGGTCTTATCCAGATTGTTCTTTTTCAGGAGGGGCTTGACAACTGCAGTTTTCAGGGAGTTTGGAAAACTCCCAGAGAGAAGTGAGGCATTTACCACTTCTAGAAGATCTGCTTCTAAACTGTTTAACACACTTTTGAAAAATGATGTGGGAAGTGTGTCAAGAGCGCAGGTTGATGTTTTAAGGTGCTGTACGGTTTCTTCCAAAATTTTGCCATCAATTTCTTTGAAGTCAGACATAGTAACTAATTTCTCAGGTGGTTTGATCTGTCTGACCCCAGGGCAACTCAAGGATGTGCTGATCACCTTTCTGATATTACTGATTTTCTCAGAGAAGAAAGAAGCAAACTCACTGCACTTGTTGTCTGAGAGCATTTCACTGGGAATCTGGCTTGGGGGGTTTGTCAGTCTCTCTACAGTAGCAAAAAGAGTGCGTGTGTTGTTTAAATTACTGTTTATAATATTTGAGAAGAAAGTCTGTCTAGCTTTGCCTAGTTCCATATTAAAAGCATGGATGCGGTCTTTGTAGATGTTATAATGGACTACAAGTTTTGTCTTCCGCCACATGCGCTCTGCTTTTCTGCATTGTCTTTTCATATTTTGCACTGCTGTTGAGTTTCTCCAAGGTGCTTTTTGTCTGCCACTCTTCTTCCTGACTTTAACAGGAGCAATATCATCAATTACAGTTTTAACTTTTGAGTTAAAGGAATCAAGGAGAAAATCAACAGAGTCTGCAGATATGCTTGGTGTTAAGGATATAGCCTTCATAAATAGTACACTAGTGTTCTCATTTAAGCATCTCTTCTTGACAGACACAGATCTAGCTTCAGTGGCAGGAGAGATCAATATATCAAAGAAAATACAGAAATGATCAGACAGTGCTACATCCTTAATAACAATCGATGAAATGTTTAGACCCTTACTGATGAGTAAATCTAGAGTGTGTCCACGATTGTGTGTGGGTCCATGTACATGCTGAGTCAGATCAAAAGTTTTTAAAACAGTATTGATTTCTTTTGCCATATTGGTTTCTGCATTATCTATGTGGATGTTAAAATCGCCAGCAATGGCAAAACAGTCAAACTCTGAGGTAATTGTTGATAACAGTTCTGTAAAGTCCTCAGCAAAGGCTGGAGAGTATTTTGGAGGCCTGTAAATAATGATAAGTAAAATGCGTGGAGCACCTTTTAACACAATACCCAGATATTCAAAAGACAAGTAATTCCCAAGTGATATTTGCTTACATTGATAGATATCTTTAAAAAGAGCAGCTAGACCCCCACCTCTCTTAACAGCTCTGCAGACACTCATAAAAGTAAAGTTAGGAGGGGCTGCTTCATTGAGGACTGTTGCACTGCAGCTGTCTTGTAGCCAGGTTTCATTCAGAAGCATAAAATCCAGATTGTTTGTGGTTATTAAGTCGTTGACTAGAAGTGATTTATTTTTAAGTGAGCGAATGTTTAGAAGTGCTAACTTAACAGACTTACTTTTCCCCACAGCAATATTAGTTTGACGTGTAAGAGGCACCAGATTAGTTAGGTTTGCTGTACGGCTATTGAAGGCCTTAGACTTTCTATCTTGTAATAGAACAGCAATAGAGGAAGATACAGGCACACTGGGTTCCCGTTTGTTCTGTAAACATTTGAGAAAGTTACTGTTATCAAAACGGGGACCCGACACATATCACTGAGAGCTGGTATCAGTTGTTTTTGGTTCACCTCGAGCTGATGGAGGAGGGTGTGGGCCCTGGCGTTGTGGCAGAGGCCGAAGAGCTCTCACAGGAGGGGGAGGGCGAGCTGGGCCCGCAGGCTTGGGTGGTAATGGTGCCTGTCTTTTTTTGGTTGGTATCTGGGGGCTCGCAGCAAAAGAGTGGGAAAGTCTGGTTCCAGCATGCACTAGTTCTTCCATTTTCTGTGAGAAGCACAGTAGTGGCGATGCTGATGCTGGGGAGAGGGAGAAAGTGTCTGGTGAAAGGGCCTGTTGGTCTGGTGTTTTCAGAGGCTGTGATATGCTGTCCTGGCTTCCCTGGCTGTTTTCCAGGAAGTCGTCCTTGGGTGATGAATCTTCAAGCAGTTCTGATATGTCTGTCTGTGGTGAGCTCTGTTGGCAGAGCTTAGCTGAGATTGTGTCCGTGAGCAGAGGTTGTTGTGGCGGAGTGGTGTTATCATGTCCATTTTGCTGCTGAAGTGAAGTCCCGTCGTCGTTCATACTGTGTCCAGGTGTGTGTGTGCCGTTCAGATTGAGTGGATTGGCACACACTGCAGAAGGATGATTGAGGGAGAAGTAGAAATTGTCCTTTAACACTCTTGAACCAAGTTTGTTTGGGTGATGGCCATCCCGATGAAAAAGTTGTCTCTGACTCCAGAAAAGATTGAAATTGTCAATGAAGTTTACTCCTTTTATATTGCAGGTTTTTTGCAGCCATGTATTAAGTCCAAGCAACCGTGAAAACCTGTTTGTTCCTCTTGCTGGGAGAGGTCCACTGATGAATGTTTGAACTTTCAGTCTTTTAAGTGTTCATTGAAATCCTTCTTAAGGAGTTCTGACTGCTCTTTATGAATATCATTCTTCCCCACATGAATGATGAGTCGATTTGCAGTCTTATGTTTCATCAGAATGTTCTGAAGTTCCCTGTTTATATCAGAAGTTGTTGCTTGTGGAAGGCAGCACGTAGTTGTATCCCTGCTGCTAATGTTTCTGATTATGGAGTCCCCCACTATCAGAGTCCTGGGCTCGGCTGCGCTCTGAGCTGAGTGCCGCTGTCTGCTCGACCTTGAGCGCCAGTTAGCATCAGTGTTAGCCACTGGCCCATTCAGTCTGTGTTCGATCACATTCATCACATTTGGGGATTCCTCATTTACATTCATTAGCACTTCAAATCTGTTCTCAAGATGTATAGGCGGTGGTAGGAGACCAGTGTTTGCAATCCTTGTCAGAGCTGTATCTGGGGTAGAGGATGCTACTGCGGCAATATGTGAGGCTTGTGACAATCTGATGTCTCGAGTGCCTTTGGGTCTCGCTCCCTGTTTGTGCCATCGATTAGTAAGTCGATCGGCTTGTTTCTCTACCTGTCGAGGAGCACTAGTTTCATGGGACTCACCGGTATGCTGAGGGTGTCCATGACGAAGCTCTGTTGTGTGCTCCGTCTGGTTTGGTGGTCCCGTAAGTAACTTTGTTTCAAGAACTGCAATCCTTTGTAAAAGTCTGTGGCAGTTAGTGCAGCAAGTAGATTCCAGAAGAGGCATTTTCTCTTATCCTTGAGGCAGTTGTGTTTTCCTTTCCCGGAATGTAAGCTGGTCGGGTAAAAGAATTCTCAGTTTTTGTAGTAATCCAAACTTTGTCGTCTGAGCACTGTGCTGATTTGCTGAAGTTAAAATTAGGTGATAAAAGGAAATAAAATAAAGGAAATAAAAAAAATAGGAGATAAAATGTAAAAGCGATAGAGCAAAGTGATCAAGTCAAATGTATTATTGAGCCTATAATTTTTACTCAACTATGTCACACGACGAAAGCCTCGTGGGCAAGTGCCCCGACATGTGCTTGAGGAGACCCAAGTTTGAGTCCCGGCTTGAGGACCTTTCCTCTCCAACCTCACTTCCTGTCTAGCTACTGTTCTATCCTAAAAATAAAATATATTGTTATTCAAAGATCAACAGTCTGTCATTATTGTTTAGTCTGCCACAAAAACTAACACTAAAATCATGAACTTAAATGTCATTGTGAAAAAACAAAAAAACAATGACTGTTGTAACAGTGCGTAAATCAGACCTTTCAGACTATAGCCTAATGCTAATTAAACCTTATGCCAAAATTATTATTACAACTAAATTGTCTGTCATTAAATAAGAAAACTAAATAATTGTGTAGATGATTTGCTTTGTGTAACCCGACATCACATTAGGCCTAAGTATTTTTTTTGCACACAGTGGGCTAACATAAATGAAGCATAGAAATAAAGGTTACAATAATTGTACATTATGCAGACTTGTTGGAATCCAGAAAGGGACTCAAAAGAATGTACTCCATCAATTCAGTTTACTAGAGTCCCTTTAATCAAGTCATTTAATGTTTGCGACCATGTTTGAGATGCCATTTGAATTCTTAAAAGCTGTTCAACGAGCTTACAATTAAATTTCATTTAAGAAGTCACTTATGAAATCTGACAACAACTGTTTCAAATCATGACAAAACATTTTTTTTTTTTTTTGGAGGCTGAACCAGCTAATGCGCTTGTGCAGTCATAAGTGCGCGTCTCAGAACACTAATTTCAGCTAAAACCAGAAACCTTTTTTATTTGTTTTAGCTGTTCAATTATAACACAACAGCGTTTTGGGGGCCTGAAAAACATCTCAGGTTACGACTGTAACCCTGGTACCCTGAAGAGGGAACGAGATGCTGTGTCGAGACGGGAACGCCTTTGCTTTGAAGCACGTGTGAAACCAGTCGAATGGTGTGACAGAACATCATAGGCAGGCCAGAAAACTATAAAGCATACCCAGAACAAAGAAAGCTAGCTTCGGCTGAAGGAAGTCGATCACAGGCATGCAGGGAGTGTGGCAGGGCGACGCAGTGTCTCGTTTCCCTCTTCAGGGAACCAGAGTTACAGTCGTAACCTGAGACGATCCCTTTCAATGGAACTCGAGCTGCGTAGAGACGCTGTGGGAACTTTTTACCCACGATGCCACACTAACAAGTGCCTGTCCATGTGAAACCGGTGTGGTCAGTGAGCACCATATGCTGAGGAGATGAAACTGATCGGGAAGATTATGTATGAAACAATCTTTAGTGGTAGAAGTGATAGTTCTACTATATTTGTAACACGGAGTCGGCTTTGCAGCCATGGCTAAATGAAGTATACGCAAGACTAGATGATGATCTGTCTGAGATTTCATCGCTCTGCTGCAGAGTTTCAACGGCATCAACAATGACTACGTTTACATGCAGCCAATAACCCGTTCAAAACCGGAATATTAGCAATAACCCGGTCGCGCACGGCCATGTAAACACCGGCAAAAACCCGGATATGCTCATATCCCGGTTTTTAAAAACCCGGATATTATACCTGGGGTACCCCTTTTCTAACCCGAATATTTGGTCATGTAAACGCGTATCGGCATATCCCCATCAAAAGGAACATTGATTTGTGTTCTGCGCATGTTCTATTAGCAAGGAATCTTGGTCTTTTGAGTAGAGACGGCGCATACAAAAACCCGCGTGCGGCGTGCAGTATACAGGAAGTAAACAAGAAGTAGAGGTAAACATGGCGAGACGCAGCACAGCACCACACTTTTGGAGCGAGGAGGAAAGCGCAAACAAAGGCGATCGCTATCTGCCCCGAACTATTCATTATCCGCGTGCTGCTGCTGTTGTTGTCGTCTTTGGATACAGGAAGAAGAATCGGAAATGACGCATATTGCGTCTTACGCCGCCTTCACACTGGCAGTTGAAATCAGCTCCGATACAGCAGCGAAACGACCTGAAGTCATTCATTTCCTATGGAGATTCGCAGACCGCATGCGAATGGGTCCGAACCAGGTGTGAACGAGTGCGGTGCGAAAAAAATCGTGTCCGTTGGCCATCCGGATGCGATCAAAAAATTTAACTCTTGCGAAAGGCTACGGACGGTTTCTATCCGAAAAGTTTTTATATATATATATATATATAATGTCATTCTATATAGATCAGTGCTTCTGACGCTTTTCACCGTTGTGTACGACGTCCGCTGGGGGCGTATTGCGTATTACGGAGCTGATTTCAACTGCCAGTGTGAAGGCGGCGTTAAGGTTGTCCGTACGTCCAGACGCTAACCGTGCGTCGCCGTTTACATCGGGATATTGCCAATTGATTACAAATTCCATGTATACAGGAGTAACTCTCTCTGCTCACGCATGTAAACGGGTTATTCCGAATGTTTCAGAAACCCAAATAGTGACCTTAACTCGACCAAAACCCGAATTTTAACAGCTTGTAAACGTAGTCAATGATTCTATTAGACTAGACGGATTTTAGAAAAATGGCCTTCTATAAGAAGTGAGGAGCATTTATGGGTACAAGTCGGGAACCAGCCTACCTTACATATTTCAAGAGTGCTGAGTCCAAAAAAACTGGTTCCCAAGCGAAATTTTGAGTTTTTTACCTTCTAATTTGCATATCAAAATGGCCGCCAAATTGCCTATCTTGCTCAGTCGTTGGACCATTTTCCCCAAGTTTTTTTGTAAGTAGGCAATCAAGATGAGGAAATTAAGTTTCTAGATCGATAGTCAAGGGTCAGAGCAAAGATATAATGGAGGCTCACTGCCTTTTTATGTATATATTTATGCAAAATACCAACTTTTAAGGTGAAATTAAGCATTATTTGTGTAATTTTTTTAAGGCCGACATACATATTCAATCAATATCACTCTTAAATGTTCCCAGTGTATATATGATATGTGATGTATTCCATATTACATAATAACTAAGAAAAACACCATTGCAAGTTTTTTTATGCAAATTAAGGCGAGACACTACAGGTGAATAGGGTAACATTTTTAACTAGCAGATATCACCATGAAACTTTCACAGTTGATTACCTACATTAAGATGAGAAACAAAATGTATTACAAGTTTTCTGTAATTTAATGTTTAAATATGCAAATTAGGCAATATCTAATCAAATATGCACTAATTTGCATAGTTTTAAAACAACGAAATCTGAGTATTGGATTAATGCCAGGTTAAAAAAAAAATTCATTGTGTTCACATGTTAGATGGGAAAAAAATTACAGAGGGATTTATGGATATCTACTTTTGTTATCCTGTAAATCAGAAAATACTATCAATAGCCTTAAAAAAATGATTTTCGCCATGTTTTTTGGAATAAAATGTTATATAAATCAGGCTAGGATTAATATATTTACAAATCCCTCTGTAAATGTCTTCATAATATAACATAATATAACTATAACTAGGTACAAGTACAAAAGTTTGGTGTATAGGTGCTACTGAAGTGGAGCGTCATCCATGTGGTTTCCTTAGTCTGCTTCCGAAGCATTCACCGGCCCCAAGCAAAACACAAACAAGACGGAAAACAAAAACACCAAAGAATCAACGACGAAAGTTAGGCTTTAATGCTCCAACAAAGTACTCCAAAGAGGTACATCCAAACACAACTACACATAGACGAGACCCAACACGAAACACAAACTGATCTGAACTTAAATAGTTAGAGGATAATGAGACATGAACACCTGAACACAACACACACCTGAACTGAGTAATGAATCAAATTAACAACCATGAAGACAAGCTAACCAAGGTGAAAACACAAACAGAGTCCATGTGGAGAAAACTAAAACTAAACAAAACCCGATAACCCTGAAAGGAATACAGCTTAAAGTAAAAATAATAAAATTATATCATTGTGTTAATTCTTTTTTGTAGTTTTTGCATTATTATTCTATTAAAATGAATGAACTATCTATTAAATATGACATGAATATGAGAACAAGTGAACAAGTTATTTATTTTCATTATACCATATAAAGTTATTATCGTCATTATTTTTTAAGGTGTAAAATAGTTATTTCTTCTCTCTGGCACACACAAATTCCGTCATCTTAAGCCGCTCACTCAATTTCATTTCTCTTTTCTCCATAAAGTACATGTGCCATTTACTATAATGAACAAGTGAACTTGTGACCGATTTCAGATGCATCTCAGATGAAACTGCAAAGTAAATGACAAATTATGACCCACAGACAAAACTTCATAATAAAAGTCAGACAAAAACAATAGCTGAAAACCAAAAAGAGCAGAATTAGACTGTGGACCGACTAGACGTTAAAATTTAAGATATTTTTATGGGCTGGCCCCACTCTCATGGAACCAATGAATACTGCTATTTGATAGAAGACTATAGTGGGCCACACATGGTTGCTGCTACTACATACAATGTGGGAGAAAGGGTTTGAGGTTAGAGAAAATATTTTTTGACACATTGTCCCAAATGTCCAAGGCTTCTGAGAGGGGGGCGTAAAACGTCTCGGTTACATATGTAACCCTCGTTCCGAGTAGGGAACAGAGACGTTACATCATGACGACGAATGGGGTTTCGCTTAGAAAGCCTCTCATCTTCGAGAAATAAAACGAGCCAATGGCAAAGAAATGCCATGGGTCTGCGGAATTTGCATTGCGTAACTCCGCCTTACCTCATGGGTATATAAGGAAGTATGCTGGCACCATGCAGATATGTTTCTTCGCCGAGGAGCGGCAACGTGCACTTTCAGGGTGGAGGGAGACTGAATTCGGTCCAACCCTTCTTGCAGGAAGGAAAGCACGACACTGATCGGGCATTTTCTGGGGTCTTCTCTGCGAGAAGAGCACCAGGTGACGAAGAGGTTCCACTTCAACGCGTAGGCATGTCTCGTGGACGATGCTCTAGCGGAAGTGATGGTAGCCACTACCGCTGGTGGTTGGGTACTCAAACCTGCCTCATCCCGTCCAGAAGCCACACGTGGAGGTTCCAAAGATCGGGATGAGGGTGCCATAGGGTGCACCGTCCCTGAGAAAGCAGGTCGTTCCTCAGAGGGATTGGCCAGGGAGGTGCTGTCGCGAGGAGGACTAGTTTGGAGAACCAGGTCCGGTTGTGTCAATGAGGGGCAACCAAAATGACCTTCTTCCTGTCCTCCCTGAGCTTGCACAGGGTCTGTGCAAGAAGGCTCACTGGGGGAAATGCATACTTGCAAAGGCCCCGCGGCCAGCTGTGCACCAGTGCGTCCGTGCCGAGTGTGCCCTCGGTCAGGGAGTAAAACAGGTCGCAATGGGACGAGTCGTGGGAGGCAAACAGGTCTACCTGTGCGTCCCCGAACTGATCCCAAATCAGCTGAACTGTCTTTGGATGGAGTCTCCATTCTCCAGGGAGAGGCTGAAGCCATGAAAGCACGTGAGCATCTTGAACGGAAGCCTGTGAAGGGATCGGTTCAAGACGTGCAGGTCCAGGATTGGCCGTAAACCCACTGGTTTTCTTCGGTACAATGAAGTAAGGGCTGTAGAACTGTAGAACCCGGACTTCATTTCGGCTGGAGGGACAATCTCGACTGCACCTTTTGCCAGTAACAGGGGCATTGCCACCCACCATAGTGTAACGGACTCCCCGGAGGCGGGGAGGAGATTGTGCGAACTGAATCGCATAGCCGAGCCTGGTGGTTCTCTCAACCCAGCGGGACAGGTTGGGAAGCTCTAGCCAGGCTCCCAAGAACTGAACCAGCGGGGTCATGGGAACCACAGACGTACCCTCGGTAGGGCAGCAAAGTGGAATGAACGGTCCGGACGTGGGCGGCGAAGCAACCCGGTGTGGGGGCACGGTCATTGCCGCATCCTGACAGAGGAGGCCAGGGAAGGACCAGTGTTCCACGGGGGGCCTGCTCTGACAGAGGTCTGGCGACAGAGGGGGACAAGAGTGGCGAGGCAGAGCGTCGCACACTGCCATCCATGGCCTCTTGGGACTCGGAGGAAGGGGCATCAGTTCTTAGAAAAAAGATTCTCCCCCGGCCCTCCACTGGGGGAAGGAGTGGTCCTGCTACCAGCTCCTGAGAAGAACTGAGCCCTAACTCCAAGCTGCCCATCTCAGGAGTGCTGCTTAGCCTGGCGTTTTGGCCGGCTAAGGGGCGGAGACGGGCGGTGCCGTCCTCCTGCTTGGGGCCGGTGAAGGCTTCGGAAGCAGACTAAGGAAACCACATGGATGACGCTCCACTTCAGTAGCACCTATACACCAAACTTTCCAGTCTTGAACCTAGTTATATTATGAAGACATTTACAGAGGGATTTGTAAATATATTAATCCTAGCCTGATTTATATAACATTTTATTCCAAAAAACATGGCGAAAATAATTTTTTTAAGGCTATTGACAGTATTTTCTGATTTACAGGATAACAAAAGTAGATATCCATAAATCCCTCTGTAATTTTTTTCCCATCTAATATGTGAACACAATGAAAAAATCATTTTTTACCTGGCTTTATCCAATACTCAGATTTCGTTGTTTTAAATATATGCAAATTAGTGCACATTTGATTAGATATTGCCTAATTTGCATATTTAAACATTAAATTACAGAAAACTTGTAATACATTTTGTTTCTCATCTTAATGTAGGTAATCAACTGTGAAAGTTTCATGGTGATATCTGCTAGTTAAAAATGTTACCCTATTCACCTGTAGTGTCTCGCCTTAATTTGCATAAAAAAACTTGCAATGGTGTTTTTCTTAGTTATTATGTAATATGGAATACATCACATATCATATATACACTGGGAACATTTAAGAGTGATATTGATTGAATATGTATGTCGGCCTTAAAAAATGACACAAATAATGCTTAATTTCACCTTAAAAGTTGGTATTTTGCATAAATATATACATAAAAAAGGCAGTGAGCCTCCATTATATCTTTGCTCTGACCCTTGACTATCGATCTAGAAACTTAATTTCCTCATCTTGATTGCCTACTTACAAAAAAACTTGGTGAAAATGGTCCAACGACTGAGCAAGATAGGCAATTTGGTGGCCATTTTGATATGCAAATTAGAAGGTCAAAAACTCAAAAATTTTTTGGACTCAGCACTCTTGAAATATGTAAGATAGGCCGGTTCCCGACTTGTACCCATAAATGCTCCTCACTTTCACTTTTTGGGTACTTCCCATCTAGACTATATGTTACAATATAAGATTTATGATTAAGTATTATTACAACAATGAGTGGGTCCTGACACATGTTGCCTAACTCCAATAGACTTTAGAATGTCTGTAAATGCCAATACCAGTGCATCTTTTTCATTATCCACATGGTTATTAAAATCATTAACAATTGGTACTTTTTCTGCAGCCAGTACTAACTCCGAAGTCTGTATGGTGCCCTGGTGGCCTGTATACAGTAGCTAGCACAAATCTCAAACTGGATTATCTGTTACATTAAGCACCAACACTTCAAAATAATTAAATTTGAAACTAGATTTCTCAGCAATACTGAAGATATTACTATAAATTACAGCAACACCTCCCCCTTTGCGTTTCAGATGAGGTTCATAACAGTAATCTTGCGGGGTGGACTCATTTAAAGTAATGCAATCGTCTGGTTTTAACAAGGTTTCTGTAAAACACAGCACATCTAGGTTATGATCTGTAATCACATCATTAACAATATGTGCTTTTAAAGAAAGGAATTAATGCAAGTTTAAATTTTTAGTCAATGTCTCCATTTGGAGGATTTTTTTTTTCTTGGTCTGAGTTTTTAAAGAATTTTTTGCAAAAGGCTCAGCTCAATTCTGTAGCCAGATCAGCCCATAATGTTGAGTGTCTTTCATAAACTCAGCATTATTTATTTTTCTGAAATGATTAACTCTATTAGATTACGCTGTAAACATGTTACCACAAATGTGTGTTCAGGTTAATGACGAACTAAAGTCCAGTTTTATGGTGAGAATAGGGCATGCCAACTGAGAGTTTACAGCTCCGGCTATCTCTTGGTACTGGTTCAAGTGTGCTTATACTGTAAAGGCTAAAAAGGGAATTTCCTTTTCAGGATATATACAGGAATCATGGAATTAAATTTAATACCTTTTTAGACCTTTTTTAAGACCCGCTCCATACATGTCAAGACCTCATCGCCAATTCAAGTTTTATCCGTTACATCGGTGACACCTTACATTTACTATATACTGATTGTAAGATAGCACAACCAAACAGTCTTAGTTTGTGATAACTCATTATCAATGCAACATAATTCAGAAGGGTGGGAACGAAGCACAAGATTATTAATTGAGTGACTAACCCTATGCAAGGTTTGTTAGAAAGAGAAACCAGAAACCAGAATTAGACCAATAAACAAAACAATTGACAAAACTTATTGTAGAGTAAAAACAAAAAGTTATAATAAAAAAAAAAGTTATAATTAAAAATAAAGTTATAATTAAATGCACTGGATGGCGCTGTAGAGCTTGTTGATTGCATTTGATCACATAATGTCGTCGTCTGCCTTGCAAAGTTTGGAATTACCTGGATAAAAATTATCTTACTAAATGATAGGGCTGGGAGAAAAAATCTATTCACCTAGGTATCGCGATTTTTTTTATTACAGAATCGATATTAATTCAAATTAAATTGCTTTATTTTTGTCCTTGCTTATAGACAAGGTTGACCGAAGTTGGCCACTTTCGTCCCAACATAGGATGAAATGTGTCGTTATCTTTGCGTGTTAAGTGACAACATAGTGGACGCGTGGAAGCTCTCGCGTAGCTATGGGTGGGCCTGGATGGGCCTGGGCCCACCCACCTGTCAGTCAGGCCCATCCAGTCAGTGGCCACAAGGAAGCCTAACAATATTCAACAATTCATATATTTATTTCATTCTTTTGAAAAAGAAATGAAAAGGAGCAGAAAGAAGATAAACTTATGTTGATAAGGGGCAGATATTATAAGTTAAATTACAATTCCAAAGAGGTGCGCTTACAACACAAGTCTACTTTGCAACACATATACAAAGTCATAAATCGAATATCATATTTTCCTGCTAAATAGCAGCATTATATTTCTCTATTAGTAATGCTTTTACACACTTCTTAAATACAAAAAACGAGGTTGAAGTTTTAATTTCACTATTTAGATTGTTCCACAGACTGACACCTTGTACACTGTAAACCCGGATTTCATATGTAATCAAACATTTAAAGTATAATGTACTTACATGACTCAAATCGATTAAGTTTTGATTGCATTACTAGCAAATGTAAGTATGTTAAACTAATTTGTAGACCTAGTTGAGTCTGTGAATAACTTTAAGTGAAATAGCTTTAAATTCCCAAGTTTTAGTCATGCAATGCATGGGAACGTGAAAGCCGTCACTTTGCCGCCGTGTTTTTTGCTGAGAAGACGACGTCATTTTCCTGCCGCGCACCGGACAGTCCAGTTGTTGCTGCTAAAACTCGCCAGAGACGGTAAGTAGCTTTGGTTTCGCCCTCCCGATGTCCATTGTTTAGCTATGTCAACTTAATGTGTTTGTGTGTGGATATAAGGGGATGTTGGTGAGTATTGGGACGCTATAACTTTAACTAACGTTAGGTCGGTCGCCATTTTCACCTGCTAGCTAACGTTAGAGTTTGAAAAATTTTTTCACTTGATGCGCTGTTTGTGAGAAGTCCAAGAGAAGCAGTTTGACGTCGATGGACATTAACATTGTCACCCTTTAAGGTACTTAGCTAGCTAGCTAAAAGTTAAGTAGTTACTTTTATCACTGAAGGGGCTTTTTGTGACGGTCCTTGACTTAACAGACGTTTTCAACGTCAAGGTCAACGGACATCACCTGTAGCCACCGGTTTGATGGCTTAGCTAGGCAAATTGCCTTACTCTATTGACACACTGTTTGTGAACTTGGAAAACTGTCGTTTTAACCAGTTCAACGGTACATTTTTCACTTGTAAAGTTAGCGTATTGGCGGACGCCGCCTCGCTTTGAACCGCCTCTCGGCAGATTAAACGCTGCGGACGAAAACACGCGCATTCATGGCGGGGAAGGGAGCGCAACCACGTTGTAACATTGCTAACTTTTTTTCTTAATGGAGGGGCATTTTTGAACCGTGTAAAACCGTTGTTGTAACCAGTTCAACTGGATGTTTTTAACCTGTAACTTTAGCGTATTGGTGACACCGCCCGATCCACGCTGAACGAGGGACACGCACTCGGTGGGAAGAGGAGTGTTAGCGACCACATTTGATTGTTTTTTCCTAGTATTAAATGTGATGACAACTTTGACCATTCATTTTATTATTGTCTTGTGCATGACATAGGCTCCGCTTTAGTGATTATTTTTCCTTCAAGCACTTAAGAGAAAGTGAATTGCAACCGGATGCAAACTTGAGTATATTAGCAATACACACCTCTAATAATGACATTACGGCTTTAATGTTAGCTTACTTGAAAATACAGGTATATTGTTGCAATAGAATACTGTAGCTATAAGTTCCCTTGTCTCTTATTTTCTTTGTTTTATTGTGTTGCAGGTCATGGAAAGAGATTCTTTTGAACCCAATATCCTGAGATTAGCAACAAACTGAATATCAATCTCTGAAAATTATGCTTTGGAAGTGTAAGTATTGCCCTCTTCGCTGTGAAAAGAGAGCACAGCTATTTAAGCATTATAGGCTAAAACATGGAAGTTATGCAAGAACAGAGCCTTTTCCTTGTTTACATCAGGAATGTCCATGTACATTTAAATCACTCAATGCACTAAAAGTACATTTATCCCGCCTTCACACCAAAACTCCTGATCAGCAGCAACCAGATGCACCAGTTAAATTTTGCTGTCTGTCATGTGGGTTTGCCGAGTCTTGTTCTCAGACCGACTACTTTACTCACCTGCATACTGCACACTTAAAAGTAAACCATAAAGTCAGTTGCCCATATAAAGACTGTAACTTTGAAACCAGTATGTACTCCACTTTCAAAGCACACAAGAGTAAAAAACACCAGGACCAGAACTGGAAAAGGTTCAAGTCAGAAATTATTGGTTTGGATACTGTAAGCGATGACAGTGATGCTGCACAAGACCAAATGTCACATGCTGATGATATGGACGATTTAGAAGATGTCAGTGTAGAAGCCAGTGAGACTGATCTTCGTGATTTAGAAAAACAGCTTGAGCACAACTTAGCATCTCTTCTGTTAAAGATGCAAACTGTCCTGCACATACCAGAGAGTTCTGTGCAAGAAGTAATACAACAGCTTTGTCAAATCAATAAGCTGTCACAGCCACTTCTGCATAACAGAGTGAGGGACGTTCTAAAGAAATATTATGTTGACATCAATGAAACAGTTGTGAGAGAGCTTACCAGTGTTGTGTCAGAAAGTAACATAATGGCATTTTGTGCCAAAGATGGATCCCTAGGAACTGCTAAAAGGAGAGCGGCCTATGTACGTAGAGAGTTTCCACTGGTGAACCCCATTGAATACTGTGTGGAAAAAGGCAAAAAAACACTTGCATATGTCCCTATTGTTCCCATGCTCCAGAAGTTGCTGAACAAAACTGACATATTAGATAAAGCCATGTCAGAAAAAGTACATGTCCCACATGAATATAGATCATATGTAGATGGCCAGTGCTTTAATGAAAACTCTCTTCTTGCAAGGGACGAGTTCACAATTGCTCTTGGACTTTACATTGATGACTTCGAAGTAGCCAATCCTCTAGGAACATCAAAGCTAAAACATAAAATGTGTGCCATATACTGGGTCATTGCCAACATACCTGCAAAATATAGGTCAACCCTTAACTCAATCCAACTTGCACTACTGTGCAATACCTCAACAGTCAAAGAGTGTGGTTACGCTAAAGTTCTGCAACCTCTTATCTATGATCTAAAGTCATTGGAGCAAAATGGTGTTTACTTGGAGCAACTAGGTGAGAGTGTGAAAGGCACAGTCTTGTATGTTGTTGCTGATAATCTTGGTGCCCACTCCCTTGCAGGATTCCTGGAGAGCTTCACTACTGACAAGTTCTGCAGATTCTGTTCGGCAAGCAGTATTGACACACAACACCAAGAGGTATGTTCTGGTTTCTTTAAACTCCGAGACAAAGACTCCCATGATAAGCAGGTGCAGGAGGTGAGAGAGGACCCAGCTTTGAGTCGGACTTATGGTGTGAAAAGAGCATGTCCTTTAACTGAGAATCTTGAGCACTTTCATGCAGTCACTGGTTACCCCCCTGACATCTTGCATGATATATTGGAAGGCATTGTTCCAACTGAGTTGTCCCTTTGTCTTAAAGACCTGATAGACAAGGGGTATTTCACACTAGAAATGTTAAATCAGACCATCAGAAACTTTAACTACACATTTACTGACAAAACAGACCGACCTCAGATTATTGGAAAGGGATTTTCCGCCAAAGGGACCATTGGTGGAAATGCCCATGAGAATTGGTGTCTCATAAGGCTTCTTCCATTTTTTATTGGTCACTGTGTCCCTGAGGGTGACAACACTTGGGAAATTGTCATGCTTCTCAAAGATGTGGTTGAGCTAGCTGTTGCACCAAGGCATACTGAGGAGACACTGCATTTCCTGGACTGTAAAATAGCAGAGCACAGACAGCTGCTGCAGTCAACTTTTCCAGATTTTCGTTTAAGGCCAAAGCATCACTTTGTGGAACATTACCCTCAGCTTGTAAGGAGATTTGGTCCCCTGTCTGATGTTTGGACGATGCGCTTTGAGGGGAAGCACAAGTTCTTTAAAAAGGCAATTCGCAATGTGCAAAACTTCAAAAATGTTGCCATGACACTTGCTACCAAACACCAGAAAGCAGTCAGTTACCACCTTGACTGTAGCTCTTTTTTCAGACCATCAGTTGAGATGACAAAGGTTACCCCAGTTTTGCTTGCCTCTTTCCCTTTGAACGTTCAGAGAGTAATTGCGCAAAACATTACAAAGCCTGGGTCGGTTCTTAATGCATCATCTGTCTGTGTAGATGGAATCAAATATCATCCCAACATGATACTCTCTACTGGCTCATGCTCAGGTCTCCCTGAATTTGCCCAGATTCAAAAGATTGTGGCTGTTAACACAGAAATTATGTTTGTTTGCCACAAAATGACAGCATGGTATTGTGAGCATTTAAGATCTTACCAACTTGTCTGTAATGAGGTCCCCTCTTTGGTTGTGGTTCAGATGTCAGACTTGAATGATGTCTTCCCATTATCAGCATATAGGGTACAAGGAGAACTTATGGTAACACTGAGACGATATGTTATTTGTTAAATACCTGTCTTTTATCATGGTTTCACAGATGGCTGAGCAACAGAATATAACCATGAGGGTTATTGTCTCCGAGGGAGATATAAGAAAGATGACGACAAAACGACCTGACACACTTGACGATTTGATTGGCTGGCTCAAAGGCACTCTCCAAGCGAACTATAGTTTCACCCTACAGTACCAAGATCCTGAATTTAACAATGAACTGTGTAACCTCACCAGTCTCTCTGAGCTCCCAGAGAAGCCAACAATCAAAATCATCCCTATGATTGAGCTTGTACCAATCTCACCAAACACTGAATCATATGGTGACACAAGCAGCCAGGCTGACACTGAGATCCTGTCCAGCTCCCCTCTGGATAGAAGTTTTCAGTGGCCAGAGGTATTTGACGTTCCCAAATTTTCGGTTGATGTTGAGTACAGACTTCGTCAAGGTAACCTGTTGTATCTCAGGGATGGAACCTATCTTAAGGTGACAAAAGAGTTGAAACATGATATCCTTGAGAAACTGGCTGAGACCATGTATACATTTAAAGCCTACCCAGAAAAGGACGATTTTGAAGCTGTTGCAAAAGCATTAGTACAAACCCACCCGTGTCTCCAAGAATCAGGGTCATCCTCCGGCTGGATTGGATGGAAGAACAGTCTGAAGTTCAAGATGGGTAATTATAGAACTAAAATGCGCCAGATTGGACGAGTTGATGTCACTGTCAATGGTGGTAAACGTGGAAGGTACACTGCAAATGCAGACCCTCCTCACAAAGGCATAAAGAAGCCAAGGAAAGGGGAAATAAATTTCCTACCTGAATATCCAGAGGGGAGGGATGAGCACAACCTGGAAGAAGCTCGCCAGGTTTTGGTCAATGAAATGATGAAGACAAAGCCAAATGGGTCCCTTGTTAAGAAAGAGATGGACGTGACGTTTGCGCTTCGGAGAAAAGAAGTTGTCCAAAACAAGCCTGCCATCAGCCAGATGGTACATCGATGGCCAGCTCTTTTCACAGAAAGCCAGGTATGTATTACTGTTGAATGTTTCGAAAAGACGTACGTGTTACTGTAATGTTGAATACAATTTGTCCATAGATTCTTGTTTTTAGCTTCTTATGCAAAACATGTTTTGTTTCAGGTTTTTTACGAGTTCACCAGAGTGGTGGGGAAAAGTCTGCAAGAGAATTTCTTTGATGAACTTGATCGTTTCTCTCCAAGGCTGATGGACCTCTTTAGGAAGAAGAAAGGCCTGACCGGCCAGCTTTTGGCTGAGCTTTTACGTCACACAAAGGTGGGTTTGACTACATTAGTCGACTACATCTTTCATTTCTCTATTCATCTCTTTTGTCTTTTCTTTTTTCTCTGCTCTTTCTTTCTTTCTTTCTTTCTTTCTTTCTTTCTTTCTTTCTTTCTTTCTTTCTTTCTTTCTTTCTTTCTTTCTTTCTTTCTTTCTTTCTTTCTTCTTGTACATAAATATTGTTGTGGAGGTGGAGGTGGTGGTGGGGGGTGGGGGGGGTGATTAAGGCACAACAAAAAGGTTAAATATCATATATTTTTATTGACAAGTACACATTTCCATTGCCAACACTTAATGTCAGATAACTTAAGACATTGCTTTTCCATTGCTACACTTTCTATGACTGCTCCACAGATTTCTTATTGCAAGTTTTGCTCATACACACACACCGAACTGGACCTGGAGAGGGAGGTGGACACACACACACACACACACACACACACACACACACACACACACACACACACACACACACACACTCCGACCTGGACCTGGAGAAGGGAGGTGGACACACACTCACTCACTCAGACACACACACACACTCACTCAGACACACACACACACACACTCCGACCTGGACCTGGAGAGGGAGGTGGACACACACACACACACACACACACACACACACACACACTCCGACCTAGACCTGGAGAGGGAGGTGGACACACACTCACTCAGACACACACGCACACAAACCTGGAGATGGAGGTGGACACGCACACACAAACTTGCTGACACACTCAAACACAGGCTCACACACACTCAAACACAGGCTCACACACACTCACACATTCAAAAAGACTCACACACACAGATTCAAACACAGACACACACTCAAACACAGACTCAGACACACAGGCTCACACGCGCATACACACCATCCTGGACCTGGAGGTGGACACACACACACAGACTCAGACACACACACAAACACACTCAAAGTTACTGACACACACACTCACACATTCAAAAAGACTCGCACACACAGATTCAAACACAGACACACACTCACACACTCAAACACAGACTCAGACACACACAGACTCACACACACACACACACCAACCTGGATCTGGAGGTGGACACACACACAGACTTGCACACACACACATACACATACACACACACAGACACACACTGATATTGATATTGTGGCGGGCCACCACAAATTAATGAATGTATGGGAAACCCTGATGTGAGTATCCTTAGCAAGATAGGTTTTAACTCTTGTGTCCACTATCTTGCAGACCACTGAGCCAACAGACATCAGGTGCCTATGTCTTCGGGGACTGCCTGTCATCTTGGCGGATGATTCTTCTGCCTTCTTCAAGACATGCTCTGTAAGTTAATTTGTTTTTGTAAATGTTGCAGGTGCATGCTCCTTTTGTCTCATTTTTAGCTGTTAATGAACACTTCCATTCATTTTTCACCCATTCAAAAAAAAAAAATTAAGGTGAAAGGTACTGAGAGTCATAAAAAAAATGTTTCAGCAGGACTGTGACTGAAAGTGGGTAAACTCCATATTTTGGGCAAAGTGTTGCAAACTGTACAGATCCAAATATGGCATTTGATAGAAATTTAAGACTGGTATCATCCTTTTAATATAACTTACTTTCAGTGTGGTTTATATTGTACAATGCTTTTCATTATAAACAGTCACAGGTTATTTTTGGTGGACAAAACACCATTGTCTAACTGGCATGTTTATGTTCTCTCCTTGTCAAAACGTTTCTTTCACTGTTAGGATGTAACTGACAAGGACTCGTACATTGAAACTCCAGTGGGAATTCTTTGCCTTGGTCAAGAAAATACCCAGCTCAACCCATCCAGAGTAGGGATCATCTTGGAAGGGTCTGTGGTAATGGATGAACTGGCCAACCTGCCTCAGGCCTTCTGTGTCCTTTTTGGACTGATCTATGCCCTGCACCTGGACTACCCCAAGTGCATGAAAAACACTTTCAACTTTGTTCAGCAAGTAATGCTCAAACTGGGTAGAAGTGAGCTGGTACCCAAAATTCAAACTTTGAAAAATCAGCTGGAAGCATAAAACAGGGTTCGAAGTGGCTCTACTACTGTTCCAGATTTGTTTGCCACAGTTTGTAACGTTGGACCTTTATGAAAATGTTTACTGTTGTGTATGGTTTGGGGTACATGTGTCCTGTGGTATTTGCACTGATTTTTGCACAAGATTCCATGACACAGGCTTTGATCAAATTTCATTTCATATTAGTTGGGTATTTTAGTTACATTACCAACTAAAAGGCAGATGTCTTGGTGCATTTTAGATTTTCAAGATATATAGGGTAGATTAGTCATGTTTAGTCATATAAATGGGAATGTTCAACTATATAAAAAAATTCCCTAACAGGAGTGTAAGTTATAATACAGTTTTAATGTGATTTGTTGTGATAATGATGTACACATGCTTGAGCACAATAAGTGTTTTTGTTGGCATGAAGGTGCTTTGTTTTATGCAATGTTCAGGGCATGAATGACACATTTTGTCACTGTTTCAGGCTCATGATTCAAGGTTGTAAAAGCAGGGGACAACAACCTGCAAGTTAATGCTGTTTTCAAATAAAACAGTAAAAAAAAGACTTTTGTATTGCGTATTTGTCTTAATTTAAATGTTCTAGTTTAGCATATTCAATGAATACAAAGGTTTAGTTACTTTAACTTAAAATAGTAAGTGGAGTTCATGTGACAAGACAATTAATATTACAAGAGATTGTAAGTGAAATCAACTTGGCATTCAGTGTTTTGAACTTAAAATAATAAGTCCACCCTTTCATGCATTTAAGTTAAATGCGCTCAAGTTTTCATAACCCATTACTTAAAGTTTTTAAGGCAACCGGTTTCCTCAAATTTTTTAAGTGAATTCAACTTATCCGGGCTTACAGTGTATTGAGACACATCTTTCCTTTAATTTTGTTCTAAACTCGGGTTTCTAAAAGACTTCAGTTCCTCTTAAATTGAATCTACTAACTCTCTTGATGAATCTGTTTTGCAATTTATCAGGTAATGTTTTCAGGTGAGCTTTATACATAATTTTTAGAAGGCTATATTCTAATAAGTCATTAAATTTTAAGGTTTTTAACTGTATAAATATTGGATTTGTGTGGGCCCTATATTCACTTCCATTTACTTCCAACGCGAATGGCACGTTTTTGTAATTTAAAAACTGGTTCTATATAAATCTTATTTGCACTTCCCCATGCTTTAATGCAATAGGTCAGATGTGGAACAATCAATGAATTATATAACAAAAACAAGGCACATTTATTAACAGATTCTTTTACCTTATGTAACACGGCTATAATTTGGGATACCCTAGATTTAACATGGTCGATATGGAATTTCCATGTCAACTGTTTATCGATCACAACACCTAAAAACTTAAATTCATGAGTCCTTTCAATCTGTACTCCTTGTACTGACAATGCTGCATCAAAATCATTATTTATACAACTAAAAATCATAAATTTTGTCTTACTAATATTTAAAGACAGTCTATTGGCGTTAAACCATCTAATAATTTTCCCAAACTCATACTCTACAACTTGTAATACGTCATTTATATTTTTGCCAGCATAAAATAAAGTAGTATCATCCGCAAACAAAATACATTTTAGTAACTTAGAAACATTTGCTATATCATTCACATAAAGAAGAAAAAGTACTGGACCTAGTACCGATCCCTGGGGTACACCACAAGTTATTGGACAATTTTTTGATTTTGTGTTATTGATTTCAACAAACTGCTCTCTTTCTTTTAAATAGCTTTTGACCCACTGATGAGCTATGCCTCTTATACCATATTTATATAATTTACTCAATAATATTTCATGGTCTAAGGTGTCAAACGCTTTTTGCAAGTCCACGAAGACACTTACAGTAACATATTTCTTATCCATAGCATTGGTTATTTCTTCTACCAGTTCCAAAATTGCAGTTGAATGATTTGAGCGAAATCCAAATTGACTATTATTTAACAATTCATTTTTATCCAAATTTTTTTTAATCTAAACACAAATAATTTTTCTAAAATTTTAGATAACTGTGGTAACAGGGATATGGGTCTATAATTCGAAACATCAATTTTATTTCCTTTTTTGAAAAGTGGAACCACTTTGGCTATTTTCATACGTTCTGGAAATTTTCCTAGTGAATGACAAATTACAAATATAAGTAAAAGGCTCAACAATGACGTCTATAATTTGCTTTATCAGTGACATATTCATATCTGTATAATCATTTGACTTTTTATTTGCAAATTCATACACAATTTTCAAAATTTCACTCGCTTGTACCCTCTCAAGGAAAATGCTGTTAACACTATGTGGAATAATACTACCATCAATGTTTTCATCTGGGATGTATTGTACTAAGTTGGAGCCAATGTTTACAAAATAATTATTTAATTCGTTTGCAATTTCTTCTGTCGCATATATATCTGAATTGTCCTTGGTTATAAAATCAGGAGTGATAATTTTGGCCTTGTCTTTATGCAAGACTGTATTTATTACACCCCATGTGTTTTTGATACTGCCTTTACTTTTGTCTATCAGATTGGTGTAATAATCCTTTTTTTGATACAATTGATACAAGTTTGTTTTTATATTTTTTATATCTGCACTCTGCATCTTCTGTTCTTTTTTTAAGAAACATTCTATACAGATAAAAAAAAATGTACAAGCGTTTTTCAACCCATTTGTCATCCAAGGGTTATCAAAGGATTTTTTCGCAGTTTGAGCACGGATTTTGATTTGTTTACAATTTTTATCATATGAATTAATAAGTGTGGTCATGAAAGCATTATAAGCGTTATTTAAGTCATTCGTATATACTTGATCCCAGTTTTGTCTCTTAAGATCTTCTTTAAAATCCTCAATAGCTTTACTAGACTTATCCCTTATGACAACGAAAGAGTTATCTTGCATAGTATTAATACAGAAATTGTCATAAATTATAAATACAGGGAGATGATCACTCACATCTGTCATGAAAATACCATAATTATAATTTCACCGTGTATATTTGTATATATATTATCAATAATCGTGGCACTATGAGTTGTGATTCTGGTTGGTTTGGTTATCATTGGGCATAAACCTGCAATTTCCATATAATTCTTAAAGTCATTAGTTGCTACTATGCTACCCAAATCTATATTGAAATCACCACATACAATTACTGATTTGTTCTTTACATCCTCAAACATTTCTATAATTTTTTCTGTAAACAAATCAGTAGCAGGCCCAGGTGGTCTATAAACACAAGTGATTAACACATTTTTTCCTTTGTCATTTATGATTTCTATCGTTAATGCTTCCATCAATCTATAGTTTTGTGCTCAACAACTTTACATTTCAGTTTAGCATCAACATAGAGGGCAACACCTCCTCCACCTTTCCCCATCCTGTTTACATAAAACATGTTGTAACCGTTGATCTGTACACTGTCAACTTGCATTTCCTTCAACCAGGTTTCTGTTACAGCAATCACTTTAAATGCCCGTTTTAGATCGCTAAGAAAGTTGTTAATCTTTGATAATTTACATTTCAAACTTTGGCTATTAAAGTGTATGATGGAAAATGCGTCATCGGAAAAACTTTGTGTAGTCCCATTAAACTCTTGTGTTGTAAAGTAGTGACATTCCCCAGGCACTAGTATATTATGTGCAAAGACAGTTTCCATATCAAATATTTTGTCACTGTTTATAGGCTATCAACATTTGGGACCATAATCGAAAGTGTGAGTACTTGGATCGAATAGACATTCTAATAAAATCATACAGGCCCAGTACGTCCAACAACAAGATAAATCCATTGATCTGACCACAAATTCCCATTTTGACAAGATTATATTCATTCCCACAGGGTTTAACATCGGCATATCTTGAGGTGTATCGAAAATGCAAAAAGGAATATGTCTCATTATTTAAATTGTTCTAAGTCTGTTAAGTCTCTTAACATCAAAACTTTAGCTTGTTCCGGATTTGACCCATTTAGTTGAATAAATACCTTACAATTTCTTGTCCATGTCGCCTTGATTTTTCCAATTTTTCGCAGGGAGCGGGCTTCTCTTGCAATATTTGCCATTTTCTGCGTTAAATGCTCATTCAGATACACCGCTGTTCCTCTCAACTTTTTTCCTTGGCTCAGCATTTCAGTTTTGTTTTTCCGATTTACGAAGCGCATGACAATAGCAGGCCTCGTCTTGTCTTTGCGTGGTAGAGTATGGCACGCCAAGATGGTTTTCGGATCCACATGTTGTTTTATGGTGCTTAATTTAACCCCTTGTTTGGGTCTTAAATATAGACACCTTCTACCTTATTTTGTTTATTTTCAGGTTAGGTAAAGTCAGTCGAATTCGTTCTAAACAATAAGTATATAAATTTCCATACTTACAATTCAGTCGAAAGACTGCTCCGTGGTTTAGTTCAGCTCAATATTTTGTAAAACAGAGACTTAAGGCAGGTGAGCTTCTTAATTTCAATTATATGTATTTTTTATTAAATATAGGTTAACTAGTTTACATAAACGGTACTAATATATAAAATAAAAATAAAAGTAAATCAAAACCAAATAATTTACAAGCTTTCATCTTCATGAGGCACAATGGCAAGGCATCTAACACCGGAGAGGCCGTCCTTGGTGAATCAGCGTCTGACTGGACATGTCATTCCAGCTCTTTTAAAGTCCATCAATGGACATCTTCAGGACATCTTCAGAAATCTCCTCCTGGAAACTCCCTAAAACTTGTTCATTGGTCATCCTCTCCTGGAAACCCCCTAGGACTTGGTTATAAAGCTTTTGTCTCTCCGTCCTCCTTCTTCTGGACCTTTTCTTCATCGCTGTATCTTCTGTGTCTCGTCCGCAACACATAGACGGTAATGATTGCATTTTTCTTCTTTCTTTGTTAAAGCTCTTTCTAATACATTTTCAATTTCTCTCTACTCTGCCATATGCTTAATAAATGCTTACAACATTCAGTGTGGTCTGTTGCTGCAACGTGATCTCATGAGAATACGTGTGTATTTTTACGTAAAGTGTAGTTCTACCATACGTACATTTACTTACGTTTTATACACACAGAAACGTATAATACTGACGTATTTACAGCACTAAAACGTAAAATATTTACGTATTAACAGCAAAAAAAAACGTAAATTATTTACGTATGAACAACTCTACTGATGTACATATTTGTACGTATTCTTATTTATGCATATTAAAATCGTGGCATTAATGTTTTGACTCTATTGCATTCAAATGTCTTATCAATTACGTTTTCAGTCGCATTTATTATTATTAAATGCAGTTTACTCAAGAAATAGGCTAATAACCATTCGCTCTGTTCGTGCCTTCTACTGCAAACTCGTTTCGGAGGATTAGCCTACATGCAGTTACACAAGAATACACTTTAAAACCTTAAAAATACCTTATTTAATCGTTTAACCATTTTGTAATATTAAGTTTATTTACAGTGAGACCCAAAATGCGTTTTCTCCAATAGAACAATAATACACCAAAACCCAACATAAATTCACAAAAGACATCAATTTTATTAGCTTGATATTATAATCCAAGTAAGGGATAATCCACGGCTAGCCATGCATTAAAGGATTTTAATGCACGACGTAGAGGCGAAGAACCACCCGACGCGAAGCGGAAGCGTAACTGTCAAATTCCGCGCTCGTGATGAATTTAAATTCAAAAATTGCGCCCTCAAGAAGCGTTACGACATGTTTTACGGCAGTAATATCAAATGCTCATTGGCTCTCGCCACAGATTGCGACATGCCGTATTTCAGTCGGTAAACTACATTTGAAATGGAGAAGCGCGTGCGCCTTCACACAGAGCGAAGCCGGATTAACATTTTCATGGATTAATAACTTAAATTCTGCTCTGTACCTCATTCAAAACTATATACTGAGAGAGAGGACTGTGACTGCAACACATCGTCATGTGAACGACTTTTGGTACCGGTTTTGACATTTTCGCAATAAATAAATTATTGTGATTACACGTATGTTGTCATTTTTCTTCATAATTGTAGCCTATGTAGTTTTAAGAAATTGTTATGGGTAGGTTTAGGGGTAGGAGTAGGATTAGCTGCTAAAAAATCTTTTACAGTTTTTTTTCAATTGTTTACACGCAATTTTGAAAACCAGGTTCTTTTTTTCAAAACAGAATCACAATTATCCAAACACCACACTCAATTTGCATAATTCCTAGATTGTTTGCAAAATGAAACACTTCAGTCAAAACATATACACATATTTGTGAAAATGCTATTGGTTTTCATTTAACCAACACAGTCCTCAATGATCAGACACTATTGTAGCCAGTTACACACAGCTGTGATAAATATAACACACATTTGTAAAAAAACTAATTTTAGGAAATAGCATGTGCTAGATTTTTGGCCAGACATTGTTATATAAGGGATAATTTAGATGACAAAAAAAAAAAAAAAAAAAAAATAGTGACATACCCACAACATTCTTCATGATTAGTTTGAGATATAGGGAGAATGTACACAAATAGGCCTACTATAAACTTACAAAGCACTGCACAACACTGATGCTGCAGACTGAATATTTAAAGTATTTATTTCAATACTTACACAGTATTTCTTACCATAATCAGTTACAGTAATCAACCAACAATGAAATCAATGAATCAAATAAAATCTGTAGACAAATAAAAATTACTGCATGAAGTACATACACTTTGGCTCTGAAGAAAAACTACTGTAAAAGCAACAAGAATACTGTAACTATTCATCATCTCTCCGTCTGGCTGGATCAGGCCATAAGATTTCATCCACATCACAGGCTATGTCTTCAATGGCATAAGTCTACCTCCTTCTCCTCTTCCTCTACCTGGGCCTCTTCCTCTATCTCCTTCTTCTCCTCTTCCTCTACCTAGGCCTCTTCCTCTATCTCCTTCTTCTCCTCTTCCTCTATCTCCTTCTTCTCCTCTTCTTCTACCTGGGCCTCTTCCTCTATCTCCTTCTTCTCCTCTTCCTCTACCTCCTTCATCTCCTCTTTGAGCTCCCCCTCTCATTCTCACTCTTCTTTTTCTTCTAGCTCCTTCCATTTTTGTTGAAGACAGGTGAACTCACCTGCTGCCTTTTATAGCACACCTGAGTGCTGCGTTTTCAAATTAGCACATGTGTGCTTCCATACCTGGTGGTTGTGTTTATCCAATTCGTTCATTAGTGTTGTCATTGGCAATCCGGGGCTTTGTAATGACAAGGAAGTAACCTCACAATCTTTAACTGTGTCTAAGGTGTGAAAATGTGTGTAGAGTTTTACAAATCACTGTGTATAATGTTTTGCAAAAAGGGTGAAGCAGACATTGTGTGTAATGTTATGCAAATCTGTGGAGGTGTTTTGCTCCTTGGAGTAGAATTTTGCAAATTGTGTGGAAATTTTTATTTTAGTGTGTAAACAATCGTAAAAAACTGTAATGCTATATTGTTAATAAAATTGCCATTTCCCTACATATCTCTGTACGTTTTGTCCTTTTTATATTCTGTAACATTATAAAATGGGTAACGTTATGTTTAGGTTTGGGAGTGGGGTTAAGGGATCTTCCATTTATCTATAAAACGGTAAAAGGTAAACTTTCTATCTTTGAAAATTACGTATTAATACTACGTATTAACAATGAGACCAGGCTGTATAAATGCATTTATGGATATACGTTGAATCTATACGTATTTTAAGTTGTAATGCGTAAATATAGATACGTATCGAACCTGAAATAACGTCCATATGATACGTAAAAGTCACTATAATACGTAAATATATATACGAATTGGATCGTTTTTATTTACGTCTAAATATGTACGTTTCGTGTGTGAGATCAGGCTGGTTCTCTTACGAGAGGTTCTCTCGTATTGCGTAAGCTTGCTTACGCACCGGGAAAGGTCGTCTTTTCTCGAAATACTGAAGCCAAAATTATCCTTAATTTTCATATATTGTCAACGCAGTGCAGCTGCGGCCAGCTGAGCTAGAGCGGCATACTGCGCGCTCATTGGCTGCCGTGCGGCAACTGCTTTAGCCTACCGGTGAGCCCGGCGTGACGTCACGCCCAATGAGGGCGCGCGCGCCCTTGGCGCATCACAGCCCGCCAGAATGGGCGGCGTCAGAGCGTATAAAAGAGGGCTCGGAGGCTAAATTTTCTGATTTCTGTCTTTTCAGCGAAGCACTCGCATCGCTGTACTCGAGGAGAAGCCGTCGCCGTTGTCCTGCAAGGAACAGCATCGAGCCAGCTTAGGACAGCCTGAAGAAGCCGGACGATTCCTCGCCGCCTTCAGCCTGCCATGCCAGCTCCGCTATCCGGCGATATCCTTTCTCTCGTTGTGTGTGTGTTTCTTCCGCAGCACATTCTAAAAGAGCAGAGGCGTTGTTTCAAATGCCTCGCACCACGTGCGGCTCATGCCGCGCTCCGCTCAGCGACGGAGACCGCCATCTCATTTGGCGTGGGCCGGGACCACGCAGCCGTCGCTTTATCTTCGGGCGGCTGTGATTCCTGTGAAGAGCTCTCGATGTCGACCCTGCGGGCTCGACTCGCCCTCTTCACGGAACCTGCTCCACCTGTCTCTGGGCCGCGAAAAAAGAAACGCCGCTCTCAAAGACCACCGGAGCCCGAGATTCGAGTCAGGCCTTCGCCGGAGCCCCTCCCGCGAGCCTCGCTCTCTCCTTCTCCGCCTCCGCTTCCCGACGCGCAGCCGACGGCTCTCGCCCTCGATGCCGTCGCGGTAGGAGATGAAGCGGAGGATGACGCAGCTCTGGACAGCTGCTCGCTTATGGCGTCGGACAGCGAAGGATGGTCCGGTTCGCTTTCCGCCTCCTCTTCCGCCGTAGAGTCGGGCAGGACCCACGCCAGTATGGACGCTGAGCTTCTCCGCCTCCTCACCATGGCTGTCGAGCATTTGGGCCTCGAATGGTCCCCGCCCACGGTGCCCGCACCGAACAGGCTCGACGGGTGTTTCCTACCCAGCCGCCGCCAAGCGCCAGCATCCAGACCGGCGCCTTTTCTACCAGAGCTTCACGAGGAGTTATCCAAATCGTGGAACGCTCCAGTTTCGGCCAGACTTCACTCTCTGGCCTCATCGACTCTCTCCCGCGTGGACGGAGCCGCGGAGAAGGGTTATAACCAGATCCCACCAGTCGAACAGGCGGTCGCAGCGCACCTTTGCCCCCCATCCTCGAGATGGCGCTCAAAGTCTGCCCTCCCGTCCAAAGCCTGCAGGACTACTTCGGCGTTTGTCAGCCGCGCTTTCTCCGCCGCTGGTCAAGCCGCTTCAGCCCTGCACACTATGCCGGTTCTTCAGGTTCTCCAGGCCGACCTCCTCCGCCAGCTGGATGAGGGTGGCCCGGACAAAGCCGCCTTAACTGACCTACGCAGCGCGACGGATCTCTCCCTTCGCACTACAAAGGTAGCGGCCCAAGCCATCGGTCGTTCTATGGCTTCGCTTACAGTCACCGAACGCCACCTCTGGTTAACACTGGCCGACATGGGGGAACAGGAGCGGTCCATCTTTCTCAACGCCCTGCTCTCACCCACTGGTCTCTTCGGCCCAGCGGTGAGCGGCCTCGTGGACCGTTTCTCGGAGGTGCAGAAAGCATCGCAGGCCATGAACCTCTTTCTGCCACGCCGCTCGAGCTCCGCTGCAGGCCGCTCGCATACACAGCCTCCTGCACGCAGCTCCGCTCAGCGCCCCTCTCGACCTCCACCGTCGCAGCAGCGCCAGCGCGGCCGCCCCAGGTCCCGCTCCACCAGCCAGCACAAGCCGCCGCCCCCGCGGGGTCCTCGGCCAAGAGTTTCGTTGAAACCCGAGCCTGAGAAGTCCTCCTAACACTCGTCAGGAGGAAAAGACGGTTGGGTCCCGCCGAGGCCGGACCGCCGTCAAAACGCATCTATACCCCTCTGACAGTCCCCTTCATAAAGGCTACTGCAGTAGTGTTCACCGCAGCCAACGAGCCAGTTTCTCAACTCTCTCGCCTGCACACAAACGCCGTTTTTACGGCGACCCAGATAAATCGCAAAAAGAGCATAGAATCTGGTCATTCGGCTCACGCCGACAGTGTTATGAGTGTAGTAAACATGCCCACGCCCCAGTGTTCATTTCTACACACAAGCACAATCTCCCCGGTGTATCCCACAGAGCACACTCACATAAAGCGCGCTCCCGCCGCTCGAGTGTTAAATGTAGGTCATGTGCCCACGCCCCAGCGCTCACACCTACACAATGCCCGCTCTGTTTCACACACTCAGGGTCCAGTTCTCGCAGAGCCTTCTGCCACTGGCCGTGCGTAAATAAAGAGCCCTGTGCCCGCTACCCAGCGCTCACATGCAAACATTCACGCACCCGCGCCGCGAGCTGCCCCAGGCAACGCTCTCTCAGAGCGCCGTTCAGCCGGCTGCCGCTCTCAGCGAGCCCCCGTCTCCCAGCACTGTCACCGCGTGTCTCACGCGTTTGCCACTGCAGGCTCCCTGCCCCGCGCTGTGCGGCGAGCGGGACCCAGAGGCCATTCGACCCCTAGCTATGAGTGCGAATGCATGGAAAGCTATTCCAGGGGTGTCGAAATGGGTGCTGAACACGATAATAAAGGGCTATTCGCTTCAATTCGCTCACCGCCCCCCGCGCTTTCGCGCTCGGGTCGAGACACAGGTGAAGGCGGATGCAACCCATCTGCTTCACTCAGAGATAGCGAGGTTGCTGCGCAAAGGCGCGATAGAGCGGGTTCACCCTTCTGTTACCGAGGCAGGCCTTTACAGCCGTTATTTCCTCGTACCCAAGAAGGGCGGAGCACTCAGACCTATATTAGATCTGAGATATTTGAACAAAGCGCTCATGAAACGCCAGTTCAAAATGCTCACGACCAGGCAAATCCTCGCGCTGATTCGCCCGGGGGACTGGTTTATTTCTCTCGATCTGAAATACGCATACTTTCAGATTCAGATTATACCCCGTCACAGGCCATTCTTGAGATTCGCCTTCGACGGCCAGGTATATCAATACACTGTCCTGCCGTTCGGCCTGTCCCTAGCACCCCGTACATTTACGAAGTGCATGGATTCGGCTCTCGCTCCCCTGAGAGCACAGGGAATGCCAATTCTGAATTATCTGGACGATTGGCTCATCCTGGCGCGATCGATAGAGGAAATCATTTCTCACAAGGATGCGCTTCTCAGTCATTTAGAAAGCCTGGGTCTTTCTGTGAACTGGGACAAGAGCTCACTAACCCCCAGCCAGTCTATCACTTTTCTGGGAATAGATCTGGATTCAGTGGCTATGACGGCCAGGCTGTCAGAACAGCGCGCACGCCGTGTTCGACACCTCGCCGCTTCCATTCAGGTGGGCAAATGTCTCCCTCTGAAGACATTTCAGATACTGTTGGGCCATATGGCATCAGCCGCAGCAGTCTTACAGCTGGGTTTACTACGAATGCGCCCGCTTCAGTGCTGGCTGAAATCGAAAGTGCCCCGCAGAGCGTGGATTTCGGGCCGTGCACGAGTCAGCGTGACTCAGGGCTGTGTATCAGCCCTGCAGCCCTGGCTGGCGGCCGAATGGTACCGACAGGGTGTGATGATGGGGGTCATCTCGCACCGCAAAGTGGTCTCGACAGACGCGTCCAACATGGGTTGGGGAGCGGTTCACGAAGGCAGCCCGATCTGCGGCCCCTGGTCGAATGCGGAGAAAAGCCTTCACATAAACTGTCTAGAGATGCTGGCGGTCGAGAAAGCCTTGAAGCATTTTCTACCGCTCCTGCGAGGACACCATGTACTAGTTCGCTCGGACAACATGTCAGTGGTGTCTTATGTAAACCGCCAGGGCGGAATCAGATCCGGAGCTCTGCGCGCCCTCACAGAGCGCCTCCTGGTCTGGGCCCAGGGCTCGTTGCGCTCTCTAAGAGCTTCGCACGTGCCCGGTCGCCTGAACGACGGCCCGGACAAACTGTCCAGGGACAACGTCCCTCCGGGAGAATGGGCTCTGCACCGCCAGACAGTCCAGATGCTATGGCATCGCTTTGGCGAAGCGAAGATCGACCTTTTCGCTGCGAGCGACAATGCTCAGTGCCAGAGGTTTTTCTCAAAGAGCGAGGACGCGCTGGCCCAGATTTGGCCCAGCGTCCCGTTGTACGCGTTCCCTCCGATCTCTATGCTGCCTCAAGTGCTAGCGAGGATCAGGGAGACGAGCTGTGCAGTGCTCCTCATAGCCCCGCGCTGGGAAAACCAACCGTGGTTCCCAGAGCTGACGAGACTTTCAGAGTCAGCCCCGTGGCCGATCCCGGTGAGGAGAGACCTTCTCTCTCAAGCCCGGGGATCAATTCTGCATCCCCATCCAGAGCGCTTGTCTCTGCATGCGTGGGAAATCAACAAATATTCGTTGATCTGCCAGAAGGGGTAGTTAACACGATCGCGCAGTCCAGAGCCCCCGCTACGAGGCGGCTCTATGCGTCTAAATGGTCAGTGTTTAACAGGTGGTGCGCTGGAAAGGGTTCTGACGCTCGGTCCTGTGGAGTCCCACAGGTGTTGAGTTTTCTCCAGGAGCTATTGGATGCGGGCAGGTCCCCCTCCACACTCAAAGTTTACGTCGCGGCTATTGCAGCGTTCGCCGACTCGGCGCGCGGCCGCTCACTGGGCAAAAATGAACTCATTACCCGCTTTCTACGCGGGGCCAGAAGGATGAACCCTCCGCGCCCCCCGTCAGTCCCTATTTGGGACCTGTCGTTGGTCCTAGAGTCCCTAAAAGCGCATCCCTTCGAGCCTTTGGACTCTGTGGAGTTTAAATACTTGACGCTTAAAACCGTTTTTCTGCTAGCCCTGGCTTCAGTTAAACGAGTGGGTGATTTACATGCGCTGTCTGTCAGCGCGTCGTGTCTCGAGTTTGGCCCTAACGACTCGTTAGTCATTCTCAAACCGAGACACGGTTATGTCCCCAAAGTGTTAGGTACTCCATTTAGGACCCAGGTTATTTCCCTCTCGGCCCTGCCGTCGTCAGGCAGTGAGGAGGGCAGTAACCTCCTTTGCCCAGTTAGGGCGTTAAGATACTATGTAACGCGCTCTGCAGCTTTCAGGCTCTCAGAGCAGCTCTTTGTTTCGTTTGGAGGACGCACCAAGGGTCTCGCCTCCTCGAAGCAGACACTGTCCAGATGGATAGTGGACGCTATTGCAGCAGCTTATGCGTCAAAAGACCTGCAGTGCCCTCTGGGCATACGGGCTCACTCTACCAGAGGCATGGCCTCATCGTGGGCATGGTCCAGCGGAATTTCCATTCATGACATTTGTATGGCGGCGGGATGGTCCTCCCCCTCTACATTTGTTAGGTTTTATAACCTAGAAGTTCCCGCCCTGCAGGCTAAACTTCTGTCTGTCTAGTCGTGTTCACATCCTGCTCTCGCAGGCAGGCTGAATTATCGATTAGCTCGTCCATAGAGCTGCACTTTCAGGGTATCAGTATTATTAGACCGGCTGCGCCGCTCTTATATTCCCTATGTGTGCTTATGAACGTGCTGGCCCGCTCTGCTGGCCACCTGTTTATTTCACCCTTATACTCTTCAGTTTTCGGAGTTATGTGTGATACTTAGGCTCGCACGGCGTGGACAAAGGGTTCCCGGTGCGTAAGCAAGCTTACGCAATACGAGAGAACCTCTCGTAAGAGAACGATACCGGTTACTCACGTAACCTCGGTTCTCTCTAGAAGAGGGAACGAGTATTGCGTTCCCTGCCGTGCTTTAAGCCACTAGCTCGTGTCGCTTCATTCGACAGAAAACAGAGAATTTAGCCTCCGAGCCCTCTTTTATACGCTCTGACGCCGCCCATTCTGGCGGGCTGTGACGCGCCAAGGGCGCGCGCGCCCTCATTGGGCGTGACGTCACGCCGGGCTCACCGGTAGGCTAAAGCAGTTGCCGCGCGGCAGCCAATGAGCGCGCAGTATGCCGCTCTAGCTCAGCTGGCCGCAGCTGCACTGCGTTGACAATATATGAAAATTAAGGATAATTTTGGCTTCAGTATTTCGAGAAAAGACGACCTTTCCCGGTGCGTAAGCAAGCTTACGCAATACTCGTTCCCTCTTCTAGAGAGAACCGAGGTTACGTGAGTAACCGGTATCGTTTTTCTTTATAAACCATCTTCTCAATAAATGACTTTACATCACCAATTGCAGTGTCTCTTTATAAACCATCTTCTCAATAAATGACTTTACAAACAACAGTTGTGGTGTCTTTTCTTAATGACAATTTCTTAATAAACATGTTTATAAAACCAAGTCTCAGTGTCTTTTCTAATGAACCAGATTCAAGGGTTTCTTATAAAAACTCTTTACAGTGTTTTTCTTAACAATAAGGTTTCTTATAAAAACCTTTTACATTGTTTCCATATAAAAAGGTTTCTTATAAAAACCTTATACAGTGTTTCCATATAATAAGGTTTCTTATAAAAACCTTTTACATTGTTTCCATATAATAAGGTTTCTTATAAAAACCTTATAAAGTGTTTTTCTTATACAACACTTTTCTTACACAAAGTTACAATTATACTTAATAATTAGAAGCCTATATATTATGAGGCATAAAAGAACAAATTGCATGTTTCACACAACAATGTATATCATTCTCTGTCAAAAATTGAAGAACTTGCCTTTCCAGTGTTTGCAAATCAGCTTTCTCCGCATCCTCACTGACATTGCTACCACTTGCAACAGCTTTCGCATAAGACCGAGGTTTGATGGTCAGGCCAGTAATTATTACATCCTCCATTCGCATGTGTTGTTCAATGTTATCGAGCCTTCTCTCGAGTTCATTAATTATTTTGTCTTTTGCGCTTATCATGTCTTTCAGTTGTTTCACCTCTTCTATAACTTGCGTTAGCTTTGTCAGCTGTTCGGTGACTTTGACAAGTTCCCCAGACATATGACTGAGCGACTTGCGGATTTCCTCCATATCGCTTTCCATTTTAGGCTCAGTTTTCTTAGGCGGTGCCATTTCCAAGATCTCCAGAGCTTCTTTGAATTTCTTACTTCCAATTTAGCAAGACTAACCGTTGTAAACTCTTAAGTTTGCAGAGCTCTCGCAGAGCGCGACCATCTTGGAACGTGATGTGATCACGAGTCCGGGGATTTCTACTCTAATAATATTGGGCCTGCGGCGGCCGTGGTCTTTTTGACATGAACATTCGTAAGTTGCTCTGTTTCATTTTAGTTTAACATACTTAACTAAACTTCAGTGTCCCTCTGTGAAATGTGCTCGTCGTTGTGAAGGGGGGATGGGCTGTTCGCGTGCGAAATGCGCTACATGGGCATTTCGTCATCACCATGACAGCCAAACAAGAATCAAGAAACATTAAGATTTATTTTTATAGGTCAAGTATTGTGATAATCGCAACAGAAGGAGGGAAACAGAGCAACTTACTAAAGTTCATGTCAAAAAGACCACGGCCGCCGCAGGAGGAAGATAATGCAGATGTTCAGGAGCCTCGCCCTCAGCCATCAGTCTTGAGTAGTAAGGAGCTTAACAGTTCTGCTAGTGATTACGTTAATTAATTCTACTAGTGATTACGTTAATTCCTGAAGCAGCCACTGAAAGCCTATTTATAAAAACTGGCTTTAGAGACTGGAAGCATCTCTCCCAGTGTTGTGTTAAACACTAGCAGGCTAGCAGGGCACATGTTACAGCACTGGGCAGGTCTGAAGGATACAGATAAAGCCATAAATAAACCAGGACAGGGAAATAGAATTAACCACTTGCACAAAGATGCTGTCAACAGTTCGTTTGTGGAAAGAAATAGAGAACACGTTAAAGTTGTAATAGACCTCGTTTTATTTTGTGCAAAACAAGACATTCCCTTGCATGGGGATCATGAAACTGAAGAGGCACTGAACAAAGCCAACTTCTTAGTTCTGTCAGGACAAGTACCGTCAAATATGATTGACAATTAGCATACAATTTGGATTGGCGGTATGGTTAAGAGAACTCCCTGCGCATCCATGCAGCCTAGCATGGATAAGAGCAGGGAGAGCAGCAATAATCCCCCTTGGGGTAAACAGAACAGAACCAACATGAAAATTTGCAAATATATTTAATTCAAGATTTTAAAGTACAACATTATTCAATAATTATTCTGATTCAAGGGGAATTAGAATGTCAAATCTTGACTGGGCAAGAGGAGGAGCTGGGGATGGAGGAGGGTAATTAGCTCCTGAGAAACGCGATAGCTGCTGATAATACTGAAGGAGCTTATACAATATATGTACTGTATATGGTGATAGGCGTCGTATTCCTATAGGTAGATGTGGATCAGCTGAGGGTCAGCTGATGTGAGCTTGACTAACGTGACCTGCCAGAACTAATGCTTCACTTGATAATTATTTAAACTGATCTCCAGCTATCACCCAGAAATAAAAAAAGGTGACTGCACGAATTGCCTAGAAACGCGAAACTCACTAGCCCTGATATTAAAAATGAAATCCTGGAATTCGCTGCATCATTAATTATCCGCAAGATAAAGGCGGATTTGCATGATGAGACAGACAAACATTATGCAATTTTAGCAGACGAATGTAAAGACTTATCAAAAAAAGAGCTTGTGGCAGTCTGTATCCAATACATACATAAAGGCCTGCTGAAGGAAAGGGCTGTGGGGTTTGTAGAGACAGGGAACATGAGCGCAAGTGCTATATCAGCAAAAATCCTGGAAGTATTGGAGCCATTGCAACTGGATCCAGCTTTGTGCGTTGGATTTGGGTTCGATGGGGCATCAGTTAAGTCCGGCAATAAAGGAGGAGTACATGTGATTTTAAAGAAAACATTTCCTCATGCAGTATATGTGCATTGTAATTCCCACCACCTTAACCTCGTCCTGTGCACAGCATCAAAGTTGTCCCCTAGCATATCAACATTTTTTGACGTCATTAACAACCTGTATAGTTTCATGACGGGGTCACACATGCATGCTAGATTTATGGAAATCCAGCAACAGCTGCGGTCAGGGAAAACGAATTTGAAGCTAGAGAGGTCCTGTGACATCAGATGGAGCTCGTGGTCAAGTGCAGTGAGTAAAGTGCTGACACTTTTGGGTCCTATATTGGAGACTCTTGCTGAATTTTCTGAAAGCTCAGGCAAGACAAAACTTTAGGCAGACTCACTACTGCAACAAATGCAAAATAAAAAAAATCTGTTTCTACTTGTAATGTTCAACAAGTTGTTTGAAACGAGTGACTATGCCACTAAGGGCTTGCAGTCTGCCACTATATCAGTAACAGATTTATTGATCTAATCGAAGGGCTTAAGGAGAGATACACTACATTCAGGAATGAAGAAAATGACATTGATAAAGTTATGGCACTGACGGATGATTTGATGAAAATGCATGACATTGTGAATTTGGACGTCACTGGGGCGCGAAAGAGGAAGTTGCCAGCTAAGTTGGGCGATATGTTGATCGAGTCTACCGTGGGCAAAGCATCACCTGTCAAGGACAACTCTGACCTGAAACAATTGTGGAATGATGTACTGTGATCACATACATGCTTGTGCTCTGATTAAACTGTGGTGTATTCAATGTATTCAGGTGTAGTTGTGTTGGCCTATTTTGATAACAGATGCATTTTAGGCTGTGTCCACCTGATTTTCTCTGGGCCCACCTACATTGTGATTCCTGGCTACGCTACTGTGTGGAAGAGATGTGAGACTGAATGCATTGAAAAGCCCATTGAAAATCAAAATCACATTTGTTATCATGCTGATATCTGGAGAAAAACTGCACTGAAGAAAGAAAAACGAAGAAAAATGAAGAAATGAGAAATGAAGAAAATCTTCATTGTGATATATTAAATTAACTATATTAAATTATATAAACCGACTAAATCACAGTGAAAGCGTGAAAAACTAAATCCACACCCGCACTAGTCTAATCTACAAGACTAACTGTTACACGTAGTGTATGCGTACACTCTATGGGGGTGTGTGAGAGATATACTACGGTATTAAACAAGCTAGGAAAACGCATAGACTGTATAACATGGGTAAACGCTATAATCGCTAACATGGCAGACTACATCAGTGACAAAAGTACATTGGTACACAAGTACACAATCATAATTTTTGTTTAGATGATTTATTAATGACTCAGCATCATCTATATTAAAGAGAAAATAATCACTTCATCCATTGTTTAAAGTGAATAAAATAACATTGACTTATGGAGTTCCACAACTACTCAAAAACTTTGTTCTCTTCCACCGGACTGTGTGTGTGTCGGTGGTGAGGTAAAAGGGGAGCTGGCAGTGGACTAAAGCACTGTGAGGCAAGAGAGGGGGGAATCAAAATGTTTAAAACATTTTTTTGTTGTTGCCCCGTTTGCATTTGTATTGTTTTACTACTTACACAACTATGTTAAGTATTAATCATTAAATTATTTTCAATACACATATTTTAATGATATTTACAGGGGGACAACCCTGACCCCCCGCGATTTCCGCCTATGCATGTATCTGAACAAGAAGTCCAGGACCTCCAGCAGAAAAATAGGCTCATAACATATAAGATCCAGCAGTGTATTTATCCGTAGGCATGGGCTGAGATGGGCATACATACATGGAAATGTATTTAAAATACAAATACAAAATACTGTGTGGAAAAATGTATTTAAATACAAATACAAAATACTGTGTGAAAAAAATGTATTTAAATACAAATACAGTATTTTGTATTTTGAAAATACACAAAATACAAGTGGAATTGGCCATCCAGTGCAGGTACAGGTCACAGTGAATGAAGAAACTACACAGGCCTACTGACTTTTCATTCTTAACCACATCTCTGCCCTCTGTGTCATTCTTTCTGTCATTCTTTCTGTCATTCTTTCTTTCTTTCTTTCTTTCTTTCTTTCTTTCTTTCTTTCTTTCTTTCTTTCTTTCTTTCTTTCTTTCTTTCTTTTAATTACAAATAAACTTATGCAAAATAGCAGCCATTTATATACTTATTTCTGGTTACAATGTAGTCTATTACTTGTGGAACACTATTAAAAAAATTCATGTATGTAAAACTGGGGGAACATTTTCTAATGTCTAGCAAAGAATATGGATGGGCGATATGACCAAAATCTTAATTTTACTTCACAGTAACAATATCATGTTTTCACAATTCTCAATATCAGTTTTGATTCCACAGCATAAACTGAATTTCAAACTGAATTTTGAATTTTTTTGCAGGTAGTCCAATGCTTTTTAAGTAATTTTATGTTTATTTTATGTAAAGTTTATTTGTTTCTATAAGTTTATTCAAATTAGAAAGTGTATCTAAATAGAGATTTCATTTAGAATTAATTTAGATTCATTTGACACTATTTTCCCCTTTTTTATTATTATTTTTCATGTACAATAAAACTAAAAGCTGAAGACTTTTGTGGAGTATCATTCATCAGTGTTTGTTTTTTCCACTCCAACGTTCCAATAATTCCTGCCCACTAAAAGCTGCACGGATAAATTTGCTTACCCCACAATTAGGCCCATCTATGTCAACGATTTAGAAAAAGTTCCATCAATTAACATTTTATATCATCACTATGATAGTGTCATATCACCCAGCCCTAACATGCAGCAATGCTTTAAACACATTTGACAGCTAGTTGATAAAAATCAACAACCGGTCAAGACTGATTGGCTAACGCTATTTTCCTAGCCTGGTTAAAACCAGACCATTCTCAGTAATAACTGAGTTATGGTCTGGCAAAGCTTCATTAAAGGAGAAGTTCACTTTTAAAAAAATTGTCGAGTTCACACGCGTGATCATAGGTAACTAAACCTATGCGTGTGAACTCGGTTTTCAACCAAAAACAGGATGTAAATACAGGTATTTGCGCTGGCTTAAATAACATCATTTTTATCCATTTCTTTCACATCTACTGCAGTCAGATTCACTCGTGTTCACTCTGAAGGAATCACTCACATGACCTGTGCACTTGTAATGACACATCAAGGATGTTAAGAGGCTAAAAGCAGGTTTAAAACTTGCCCCATTGAAGTCAACAGGGTGCAAATATTAAAAAGAGGATAACACGGTGTAGGCAACACCGATTTTTGTCGTTGTTCTCTGTATTGACAGCACTCCAAATTTACAAAAAAATGAGCTCAATGTTAAAATTGACCGTAGTTCTCCTTTAACTAAAGTGAATAATGCACTATTTTAACTTTAATCAACAAGTAGAATAGATCATGACATTCTCACCTTATTCCAAAAAAAAAAATCGTTGATCCAATACTGAGCTAGTGAATGGGCCCTATTTTAACGGTCTGAAACGCAAGTATCAAGCGCGAAACACAAGTAACTTTGTGGGCGGGTCTTGGGCGCTGTTGCTATTATACCGGCGGGATAAATGACTCTTGTGCCCGACGCAAATCTAAAATGTGTTGGTCTGAAGTCGCTTCATTATTCATAGGTGTGGTTTGGGCGTAACGTGAAATAAACCAATCAGAGCGACATCTCACATTCCCTTTAAGAGTATGTGCGCTTGTTCTATAGCGGATTGCTATTATAACGGCGGATTTGCCAGACGCGCGCCAGGAGTGGTTCACAGCCGAGGAGAGCAACGCTCTCGTCAGGGCCGTAAAACACAGAGAAGTGACATTGGGGATGGAGAAACACACCCAAATTAACTTCGGTTAAACAGGCGTATGATAATTTGGGTAAATGTGTAAGCTAGATGTATGCTTTTATAACAATCTATCTATCTATCTATCTATCTATCTATCTATCTATCTATCTATCTATCGTAATAATGTATGATTTGCAAAAATGAAAACTGCTGCTTTTGTGTAGATGAGAGAATCAAAGTGCATGCGCGTTGTGCACACGCTACGCTACATTGATTATGGCCAAGCATGCGCCCTTAAAATAGCATATGAATAACCTGCGCAACGCGCCACTTAGTGGTGGAATTGTTTTCTAAACCTGCAAAATAGCATGAGGGAACGTTTGTGCCGGAACACACCTCCTCTTTGCGCTGAACCGCCCCCGGGAGTGCAAGTGTATTTCTTAGTTAACCGACGTGCGTCTGTGGAGGGAAAAGTCCGCTGTGCATCGGGTGCAAAATAGGAATGATACATGTGTCAGTGTACAAAGTAAATTGCGCTGGGTGCAAGATAAGGCCCAAGGTCTGAACTAGTTGATGCACAAAAATACTCACCTTAAATGTATTTAAATACAAATTACATTTGAATTTTTCCAAAGGCTTTAAAATACAAAATACAAAATAGTATTTTGTATTTCAAATATGTAATTTAAATACATGTATCTGAAATACTGCCCATCCCTGGGCATGGGGCACTTTTTATCCCTGTTTGCACCAAACACATCTGGAGTGTTTGCTGCCAAAGAGCTTTTTTTTTTGTTTCATCTGACCATAGAATTCGGTCCCTTTTGAAGATCCAGTCGTGTCTGACCACTGAATATGCTGGAGTTTATTTCTGGAGGAGCGAGGAGGATTTTTCTTGAAACCCTCCCAAACAACATGTGGTGATGTAGGAGTTGTTTGATTTTTTTTTAGGCTTTCTGACCCCAAGACTCAACTAATCTCTGCAATTCTCCATCTGTGATCCTTGAAGAGTCTTAGGCCACTCAAACTCTCCTCCTCACCGTGCATTAAGACAATATAGACATTTGTAACATCTTTAGTTTATTATAACTTCTTAATTAATGCCCTGAATAGGGATTTTCAATTCTTTAGCTATTTTCTTACAGCCACTTTCTATTTTGTGAAGCTCAACAATCTTTTGATGCACATCAGAACTGTATTATTTGGTTTTACTCATTGTGATGGATGATTAAGGGAATTTGGCCTTTGTGTATTCATCATATTTAAACTCCTGTGAAACAAGAAGTCACAGCTGGACAATTTCATGCTCCTAGTCACCCTGGTGTGCTAAAAAAAGGTAAATATTAATGGGAATATACTTCAGAGATATTTTACTCATAAAAAATTCTAGGGGTGCCAATAATTGTGGCCAACGTGTTTTGGAGAAAAACATTTATTTCATAATGTGATTTCCTCCCCACTTTCAATTATTTTACTTCAATGAAAGGTTAGATTTTTGTGAATTTTTTTAATGAAAGATCAAAAGGATAAACAATGCAGATTTATTTTTTTTACAGTCATTTTTGATCTTATTTACCAGGGGTGCCATTAATTATGACTACCACTGTGTATATGTATGTATGTATAGGTAGTATTTTATTTAATAAAATGTCAAATCAGAATTTTACAGCAAAAAAAAAAAAAATCACATCAGAACACCAACATTGGAGTTATTGATTACAGCATGTCTGATTGTAGAATGTGTCGAGCTGCTGGATTCAGTGCAGCAGGAAGTAGGAGAGCAGAGAACAGCAGAGGAACAGGAAGCTCTGGGTGACACTCTGAGCACCGTTACACAGGTTCCCCTCACAACATGAGATGCTCTGAACATTTTTAACCGATGCAGTGGCAACACAAAGATTTTTAGAGACACAGCCCTTTACAACTGATGACTGGCCATTAAAATTCCCTGATGAAAAGAAAGAAGAAAAACAAAGGCTGATTCAGTATAAGCTGTACATTGGTATTTGAGATCTGTATGAAATGTTTAAACCTAAGAGAGTTTAAAAGATAATGATCTTCCTTTTCCAGATTCTCACCTGTTGCTGTAATGCAGCGGTCTTCGTCCCCTGAACAGCTCAGTGTTATTGAGCAGCTCTTTTCATCACAAGTGTAACATTTCTTTCCATTCGGGACGGAATCTACTGAAGGAAAACAAGTATTCTTTTATTTATTTTCTGTACAAAATATTTAACGAAATAACCATTCAATCAGTTCACGACAGACAGCCACACCCAGCACTTTATTTTCTGGTTGAATGTCATTTGGAAGTAAAAATGAGTGTTGACTTTACAGAAGATTTGCACATTGTCATTTAAGTAAAATACCTGGAGGATCTTGGCGGTTACACAGGTCTGTGTTACAGCAGGAACTACTCGTCCTTACATAGCCAAAGTTTACGGACCCACTTTGACAGACAGGAACACAACCTTTAGCTATAACTTTAGTAGTAATGCCACCTAATAAAATATGAATGATACAGGAAAGACCAATTTAACTGGAAAATTGATTTATAAATGTCAATTTAGAACTTTTTTTTTTTTTTTTTTTTTTTTTTTTTTTATTGGAATATGCAAGATGTACATAAATTGGGATCACAAACAGGGAAAACAAATAAACAAACAAACAAGCAAAACAAAGCCAATACAGTCAGGAACTGACAGGTGCGTGCGTTTGTGTGTGTGCGTGCGTGCATGTGTGCATGTAAAGGTAACTGGGTGGACGTGTCACAGTACATACTTTGAAAAACAAGAGATAGAGAGAGAAAAAAAAACAAAAAAAACGATATATATATATATATATTAAAATAAACATACATAAACATGTATAAGTCAGTATATGAAAACAAATAACAGATATTAATAAAACAAATATAAAGAAATCAATCAGTGGTAAGGAGTGACTACTAAAAATACTATAACGTCTACTACTACAACTACTACTTCAACTACCACAACTACTACTACAGTCTCTACTTCTACAATAACTGCTACAACTACAACCACAACTACTACTACAATCTCTACTACTACATTAACTGCAACTACTACTTCAACTACCACTACAGTCTCTACTTCTACAATAACTGCTACAACTACAACCACAACTACTACTACAATCTATACTACTACATTAACTGCAACTACTACTTCAACAACTACAACTACTACTACAGTCTCTACTTCTACAATAACTGCTACAACTACAACCACAATTATTACTACAATCTCTACTACTACATTAACTGCTACTACTACTACATCAGCAACTTGAATAATGACAATGGTATAAATACTTGATAGTAATGATAATAAGATAACAGAAGGACAAATCAGAACAGTAATAATAGTAATGAAAACAAAAGTATAAGTAATATTGATGATAGTAATGATATTAATGATAGTAATGAAGAGGTGAGGTGAGTTTAGGAAGTCAGGGAGAGGACTAATAATAATAATAATAATAATAATAATAATAATAATAATAATAATAATAATAATAATAGGAAAAGGAAAGAGCAAAAAAAAAAAAAAAAAAAAGTAAATAAATAAATAAATAAATAAATAAAGGAGTATATATATATATATATATATACACACATATACACATACACACATACACATACATATACATATATATATATATATATATATACATATATATATATATATATATACACATACATACACACACACACATATATATACATACACACACACACACACACACATATATATACACATATATATATATATATACATGTGTTGCCATATATATACATACACACACATTACAATAATAATAATAATAATAATAGTAGTAGTAATAATAAGATTGAAAGAGGAAAATAGTAATAATTAGAATATACTCATATTGATAATAATAATAAAATAACAACATTAATAATTATATGAGGAGGTGGAAGTTATATGATCAACCTTGAAGTGCATAGTGTGTGTCAGTTGCTTTGTGATGCATTAAAAAGGTGTGACGTTCAGCATGGATCAGTCCGGTGCAATGCCCAGCTTGCCATGCCCCCGTCACCCTTACCCTCTGAATGAAGCTTTTTTTTTTTTTTTTTTTTTTTTTTTTTTTCTCTTCCCCTTTCTCTTCCACCCTCCTCCTCCTTCCCCTCCTTCTTCTTTCCCTTCCCTTCTTTTCCTTCTTTCTTCTCCGTCTTCCTTCTCACCCCCCCCCTCCTATTTTTTTCCTTCTTTTTTTATTTTCCTCTTTCAATCTGTCAAGAAAAAAAAAAAAAAAAAAAAAAAAAAAAACAAACAAACAAAAAAAAAAGGGTTGGGAAATAAAGCAGTACGTAAGCTCTTTCTTTTTTTTCTTTTTTTCTCCCTTTCTCTCCTTCCTCCTTCCTTCTCCCCTTCCCTCCCTCCTCCTTCCCCTTCCCCTTCCCTCTCTCCCCCTTTTCCCTTCCCTTAGATATTTCATTTAAGTATTAGACACAGTTTCTATCTCTTCCTAACCCCCTCTCCCCCACCCCACCTCACCTCTTGTTTAAGTACTGATGAAGGTGTTGTTGGGGAATGACTCCAGACAAAGAGGATCTTCAATAGAGATGTATTCTGTTAATAAGTTTTTCCACAATGAAATGTAAACGGTATTTCTTGATTTCCAGTTTATGAGGATAGTTTTCTTGGCGATAGTTAGGAACACCAATAGTACTTGACCATTTGAATTATTTATATCTATTGTGGATATGTCACCTAGTATGCAGATGGAGGGAGACAGTGGGATGTGACATCCCATGAAGTTGGAGAGTGAGTCGGTAACCTTTTCCCAAAATGTTTTAATTGGAGTGCAATGCCATAATGCGTGAAGATAAGTGTCAGGAGTGTTTTGTGTGCAATGTGAACATGTCTCTGAGGTGAAGCCCATTTTAAATAATTTCTGCCCAGTTAGATGAGTTCTGTGAAGTACTTTATACTGTATGAGTTGTAAGTTAGCATTTTTAGTCATGGAGTATATGTTTTTGCAAATTTGAGTCCAAAAATCAGCATTGGGAGTAATGGATAAGTCTGATTCCCATTTGGTGGTTGGTAGAGCTAATGCGTTGTCTGATTTTGATATCATTTTGTATATTTTGGAGAGTAATTTTTTGGAGGAAGATATATTAATAAACTCAGAGATTTGAGGGGAAAGGTCTAGATTGATTGGCTGGTTAAGTAATTTTGATTTAATTGATGATTTGATTTGTAAATATTCCAGGAAGCAATTACTCCCAATGCTGTATGTCTGGGCTATATGGGAAAATGGTGCCAGGTTATTATTATTAATAATATGCTGTAGTTGTGTGATTCCCTTATCTGCCCATGTGCGAAAGTTTAGTGGCTTCTTGTTAGCTAAAAAATCTGGGTTATTCCAAATTGGGGTGTATTTACATGGTATGAGTGGGGAATTTGTGATCTGATGGAACTTCCACCAAGCTGTCAGAGTTGCTCCTATTGTTGGCATTTTAAAACAGTGATGTTTTTTGATTGTTTGACTGTGAAAAGGTAATTCTGAGATGCTAATGTCTTTGCAGATTGATTGTTCAATATCTTGCCATGTGTATTCTGAAGAGTTAGGTTGAATCCATTTGTATATGTTTTGAAGTTGATTTGCCAGAAAATAATTATAAAAATGTGGTGCCTCTAATCCACCTTGTGATTTTGGTTTCTGTAGGGTTGTTAATTTAATTCTTGGGGTCTTGTTTTTCCAGTAGAATTTTGTAATAATTGAATCTAATGATTTGAACCAGATACGAGTGGGCTGTGTTGGGATCATTGAAAATAAGTAGTTTATTTTTGGGAGTATAGACATTTTTGTTACTGATATTCTGCCCATGATTGATAATGGTAGGTTCATCCAACGTTGAAGATCGTCCTCTATTTTTTTAAGTAATGGGGTATAGTTGAGTGTAAACAACTCTGGCAGCTTGGCGGAAACATTGATTCCCAAATAAGTGATGTAATTGGTGCACAAAGGGATTTGTGATGTTTGGGATGTCACATCCACACTGGTGGAATTTAATGGAAGTATAGCCGATTTATTCCAGTTAATTGAGTATTCAGAAATGTTTGAAAAGGTATCAATGAGTTTTATTGTTTCTTGTAATGATTTTTGGGGGTTTTGTAAGTATAATAATATATCATCAGCGTAAAGACTTATTTTATGGTGTATGTTTAATGTTTGAATTCCTTTGATGTAGTTGTTCTGACGGACAGCTGCTGCAAGCGGTTCGATGAATATGGTGAATAGAGATGGAGAGAGTGGGCATCCTTGTCTAGTTCCCCGGTGTAGAGTGAAGCTGCGTGATGTTAGTCCGTTAGTAATGACAGTGGCTGAGGGTGATGTGTAGAGAATTTTAACCCAGTTGATGAATGACTCCCCAAAACCAAACCTCTCTAATGTGGAAAACAGGAATTTCCAGTTTACTTTATCAAATGCTTTTTTTCTGCATCAAGAGTGACTATGACAGATTTGTTTTTGTTTATTGATGAGTGGTGAATTAGGTTTATGAGTCTGCGGGTATTGTTTGATGCTTGTCTACCTTTAATGAAACCGGTTTGGTCGGGATGGATTATAGTTGGCATGATTTTTTCTATTCTATGGGAAAGAGCTTTAGCAATTATTTTAGTGTCTACGTTAATTAGTGAGATTGGGCGATAACTTGATGGTAATGTTGGATCTTTATTGGGTTTGAGGAGGAGTGCGATTGTGGCTGTGTTCATGGTGTCTGGAAGTTTTGATTTTTGTTTTGATTCGCATATCAACCGGATGAAAAGTGGTGATAAGATAGACCAAAATTGTTTGTAGAACTCAGCAGGGAAGCCATCAGGACCTGGTGATTTATTGTTGGGCATGTGTTTAAGAGCATTAGATAGAACTTTTTTTTAAATACAGATCATAACAGTCTGAGAGAAAACAAATGTAAAAATCTATGTTGAATATTTTGTGATTGAAATTGTTAATTCCATCAGAAAAACAAGTATTTGTTCTGTCGCAGCTCCAGTAAATAATAGCAGCATCGCCAGTCAAATATAACTGTAAACTTAAATCATATTGGACTTACCAACTTGTGTTACTCCTGTTGAACTCTCGCACTTAGAAGATCCAACTGGACATGTTGTAGCCGTTTGATCTGCACAAGAACCCGTCAGACCAATGCACTCATAACACCTGAGAGAGTGTCCTTTAGAAATAAAAAAGAGAGAATGAGACATCAATTATCTGTATTTGTACCCAGTAACATTACAAACGTTATTTGTCTTTGTACCTGCAGTAAAAAGAATGAAGAGAAGAAAAACTGAGATTTGCAGATCCATCTTTGATCAGGAGGTGAATGAAATAATGTGCCCGTTTCAGCGCTCATTTTATAGCGTATCAAAAGGGGAGGATCTTTATGTGAAATTAAAGTTTAACAGAAGTAGACATTCCTTGAAACAGAAATTTAAGCTTATACAATTGACTTGCCAGTTAAAGATAAAGGAAAGTTTAATAAAAAATTGCAAGTCTACTTAAACCAATCTTTTTAAATTGCTAGTTCACCCATAAATGGAAATTGTCATCTTTTATTTAAAGATGTTCAGTGACAATTATTGCATTTTATGTGGTGTTACAATATTTGAATGTGTTTTGATTGTAAACTTTCTTTATTCGTGTGTACTATTTATAGAATTTAATACATTTATTGTCATTATAGAGCTATACAACAAAATGTACATTCTCTCACTCACACACACACACACACACACACACACACACACACACACACACACACACACACACACACACACACACGCACACACACACACACACACACACACACACCCATACCAAAGATCTAAATCTAAATTAAAGCTGCAAGCAGCGATGAAAAGGGCCCTTGCACCCCTGCCACCGCCACCCGGCGCCTTTAGGAAAGGCCTTAAGATTCAGATTTTGTAGGTATTGGGTCATTACATGTATGTACCAAATTTCATACCTGTACGTGAAACGTCGAGCCGGGGCAAAATGTAGGGGCAATAATTAAGCCATTTTGCCCCACCCAATTTTGAAAACCATATCACACGTAAATTTTCACCACTTCTGAAGCGTGTGCAAAGTTTCATGATTTTTCGAGCACGTTTTGTATTTGCCACACTTCCTGCTACCAGCAGGTGGCGCTATTGCTATAACCAAATATGAGCATGGTCATGTGTTCAGGACAGGACTCTTATCAAACATGTGAAGTTTGGGGCAGATTGGACATTGTATGCCTAAGTTACTGCAGGCTGTCTGTGGTTGCCTAGCAACATCGGAACTGCAAGCAACATTAATATTGAACTTATCTGATCATGCATATCACCAAAAGGCCGAAATTGGGTGAACATTTGTCAGGCCCCCGAGGGCACATCCTTCGACGAAAACACTAGATCTTCACAATTTAACGTCGCAAAGGCCTTCAGATTACACTCACCAAATTTGAAGAGGATCAGATCAAATCTGTAGGAGGAGTTTGTTAAAGTACAACATCAGGAAATTTTGAAAAATGCCCAAAATCCAGGAGGAAGTTCAAAATAGCTCACTTCCTGTTGTGTTTAGGGCTATGCTCCAAGAGACTTTTTTGTAGGTATTGGGTCATTACATGTATGTACCAAATTTCATACATGTGCGTGAAACGTAGAGCCGGGGCAAAATGTGGGGGCAATAATTTACCGAATTTGCCCCACCCAATTTTGAAAACCATATCACACGTAAATTTTCACCACTTCTGAAGCGTGTGCAAAGTTTCATGAGTTTTCGAGCATGTTTAGGCCCTCTAAAAACCGATTCACTTTGGAGAAGAAGAAGAAGAAGAAGAATAAACGGAGCAAAAACAATAGGGTCCTCTCACCATCGGTGCTCTGGCCCTAATTAATAATATAGCTGCAAGCAGCGATGACGGGCCCAAGCCGGCGGCACCGTCACCCTGGTTCCTTTAGGGTAACTGCACGACTGGCAATATGAAGTGCAATATGAATATCAAAGTTGTCTGAATACACCACATCTATTGCATCATGCTGAGAACCATGAGATCATTTAAATTTAGATGGATTTCATGTCATAGGTTACTTTGAAATTAGTGCGAAGCTTTCTTTTGCAGCTAAAAACATATTTTGTCCATAAGTACAGTATTTATCTCAAGCTTTTAAAAAAAAAAAATATTAATCTAATTATTAGTAATCTTATAGAACATGAAAGTTATTCTTCATGACCAGAAGAATGCCTTCCTTGAGAGTTTATAAGAAGAAGAATCCTCCTTGAGAGATGATAAGAAGATCGTATGGTCGGTTCGGTGGATTATTCGATGTGAAATTAATTCTGTAGGTTATTCTGAAATTTGACCTATAGACTATCTGTATATTCATAATGGATAATAATTCGTTGTGGTTAATTATCTATATATAGAGATACAAATATATGGGCTATGTATTCCCTGTTTGGGCAATTTAAAATGTGTAGGTAATAATTGATCATAACCTGTATGATTAATTATTAATTTTATATTCCCCCCATTTGAGCTAATTCGCTACAATGACGGACTAAAGTCCAGTTTTAAGGGTGAGCATAGGGCATGCCAACAAGTTTACAGCTCCAGCTATCTCTTGGCACTGGTTCAAGTGTACTTATACTGTAAAGGCTAAAAAGGGAATTTCCGTTTAGAACAACAAAGTACTCTTAGACCAATCTAAATAGGGTGAGCCTTGCCTCTGTTTATTGTAATGTTACTTTCAATCCAAGCCAATCCATTTTATTTGTATAGCACATTTAAAAAACAAAGGTTTACAAAGTGCTGAACAAGGGATAATACATAAAAGCGCATATAAACATATGTGCATATAAACACATAAAACAAACATATACACACCTAAAACAACATATGATCACACAGTTAAAAGCCAGAGAAAATAAATGAGTTTTAAGATGAGATTTAAAAGATTCAAGGGTTGGGGCCAATTTGACCTGTGGAGGAAGCTCATTCCACAGTTTAGGGGCGACAGCTGAAAAGGCGCGGTCAATCCTGGTTTTTAACCTGGTTTTTGGAGCAACCAGCTGAAGTTGCTCACTAGACCTAAGTGACCGTGAGGGAGTGTAAATCTGTAATAGGTCTGAAATATAACACGGAGCCAAACCATTTAGTGATTTAAAAACAAACAATAAGATCTTAAAATGTATTCTAAAAGGGACTGGAAGCCAATGTAGCGAGGCCAGGACTGGTGTTATGTGTTCATGCTTGCAAGTTCCGGTTAAAAGACGTGCGGCTGAGTTTTGTACTAACTGTAAGCGTGAGAGAGAGGTTGGATTTACGCCAATATAAAGAGCATTACAGTAATCTAATCGCGTTGAAATAAAAGCATGAATCACATGTTCAAAATGCTTAGGGGATAAGATTCATTTTAGATAAAAGCCTCAAATGATAAAAGCTGGTTTTAACAACATTATTTATTTGTTTATCTAGTTTAAAACCATTGTCTATTTTGACACCCAGATTTGTGACTGAGGGTTTCACATATTGTTTCAGGTAGCCCAGGTCAACAGGTAAGATATCATTGACCCGACTGGATCCAAACACAATGGCCCTCATTTATCAATCTTGCGTAGAAACGGGCGTATATATTGGCGTAAGATTATGCTTACACTCCTCTCATCGCCTGATTTATGAAGCTGTGCATACCTTTGAAATTCTGGTGTACGCAATACCTGCCCTTGATAAATGCCGCGGCTGAAATCGATCGTCATTAGAATAACACGCCCCTATATATTCAAATCTCCGCTCCCCCCACGCCCTCATTTTACGCCATGGACACACGGAAGACGGCAAAGAAGAGAAACTTATTTGAGAAAGAGAAAGCGAAACCAGGGAAGTGGAAAGAAACAAAATTGATTTCTAGATTTTTATTATTAATGACGCTTATTGTTATTTAGAAGAAGAATGTCGTTATTATTATTATTTGTATTATTAGTATTATTATTTAAAATAAGAAGAATGGCATTTTTATTATTTTGTCAGTCTGAATTATTTTTTTGGTCATTGAAAGCCTTTCATTACTAAACCCAGTCCGTGCACATCTGCCGGGCCTAACCCTGGCTGGCCTAACCATCGTTTCAAAGAATAGTACAACGGCGAGCGCGTCGAGTATAAACGCCTCGTCCGTTTGGGGAGGTGCGCGCGCAGTCTGCGGAGACTCGCGCTGCGGAGCCAGGCGAAAGTATAAACAAGGCTTGAAACGTCAGGTAAAGCGCACAGGCTCGCAACTTAAGGAATACATATGCCTACAAATCAAATGCTTTGGTAAAATCACACAAATTAAACATTGAAGTCCATGTTGCACAAAAATAAATGATGTTTTATTAACAAAGTTCGGGAGGAGCAGGTTCAGATAATTAACCAAATTATGCACAGCTGGAGATTAATCAGTAATCAACTCAATGACAGAGTATAAAATCACAGCAGACCTATCTCTGTTCATTGAAAGTTTGTCAGCATCCCTCCTCCACCCCATCTCCTCACTTCCAGTTCCATCTACACTTCCAGTTCCATCTACACTTACCAACTGGGGGGAGTACTCTGGGTTCGAGCCCTCCCCCCGGACAGCACGCCAAATATGCATAAACTTATTGTATTAATTATATGTAGATGTGAACTTGTGAAACACTGAAGTTTATAATTACTATGTTCTTGTTTTTTTACAGTGGGTCATAATATATCATATCTGTTAGTTTGTCAGTGCGTTTTGTGGTGTTAGGAATTGTTTTTCTGCGCATTCCCGCACTCAAAACGTGCGTACACCACCTCCTGAGCTGGCGTAGGATTTGAGCGTGCCGTACGCCAACGTCCATATTGATAAATCTCAAAGTCACCGTGGTTTTGGGTGTACGCCAGGTGTACGCTGGAAATTTGGTGTACGCACTTTTGATAAATGAGGGCCAATGACCTCGGTTTTGTCTTCATTTAGATTAAGAAAGTTAGAAGCCATCCAGGCCTTAATATCTTTTAAGAACTCCAATAGAGATGTGAGGGAGTTACTTTCACCTCTTTTAAGGGGAAGATATATTTGAGAGTCGTCCGCATAAAAATGATAGGAGATGCCATGTTTTCTAATTATGTTTCCTAGGGGAAGGAGATATAAAGAAAAGATAAGTGGTCCAAGAATAGAACCCTGTGGAACACCACAAGGAAGGGGGGCAGTCGATGAACCAAAATCTCCAAACTTTACTGAAAAGCATCTCCCAGCTAAATAGGACTTAAACCACTGCAAAGCAGTGTCTCTAATACCAACACAGTGCTCTAGACGAGAGATTAAGACTGCGTGGTCAACTGTATCAAATGCCGCAGTGAGGTCTAAAAGCACTAATATGGCAGAATTTCCTGAATCATTTATTAACAAGAGGTCATTAAAAACTCGTAGGAGTGCTGTTTCAGTGCTGTGAAAAGCTTTAAAACCAGATTGAAAAATTTCAAAAATTCCATGCACATTTAAAAAAGACTGTTTTTGTAGAAGTACAGTCTTCTCTAAAATTTTTGAGAAAAAGGGAAGCTTTGAGATAGGTCTATAATTAGACAAAACAAAGAATCCAAATTTCTTTTTTTAATCAGGGGTTCCACAACAGCTTCTTTGAGGTATGTTGGAACATCACCTGATACCAAACTACTGTTTATAATTTTTTGAACAGTCGGGCCAATGGTCTCCCAGGCTTCCTTAAAAAAGGCGTGGGGGCACAACGTCTGTGGGGCAATATGATGGTTTTAATTTCATGACAATTTCAGCAAGGTTTGCAAGCGACACAGCCTCAAACTGGTTTAGAACAGCCGAGTAAGTGCTAACTAAAGGGTCTAAGGCAGGGGATGCAATATGGGCTCTAATAGTGGCAACCTTGTCTAAAAAAAAGTTAAGAAAATTTTCACAGACTTTCAAATGAAGCTTCCCATCTGGAGGACTGTGGAGGGTTCAATAGAGAATCAATAGTTTTAAACAAGACCCGGGGTTTATTACAGTTTTCGGAAATAATATCAGAAAAATATTTTCTTTTTTCAGCTTTGACAGTTTTCTGATATTTTTTCAAGCTTTCCTTAAAGGGACAATATGTAGCTTTTTAGGTATTTTATTATCTAAAATCAATATTTTTATTCATAAATATGCCCTCAATGGTGTACAAATACCTATGCCAATGATCAGACTAATCCTCGTAAACGAAGAATTTATTATCTTTATATACATGGGACGGGTAGGTCCACGGAGGCTTCCATGTAGTTCCGCCATCTTGAAAAACTATAATAGCAGAGAGGGACAAAAAGTACTAGGCCAACGCGTTTCCACAAGAGGTTCTGAAGAAAGACTTCAGGAATCTGATCGATACGGTACGCAGCACATCGCCTGATATAACGATCATTGTGTCAGGACCGCTTCCCACGTACCGACTAGGTCATGAAAAGTTTAGTAGATTATTCGCGCTAAATGAATGGTTAATATCATGGTGCAATGAGCAGAAACTGCTCTTTGTAAATAATTGGAATCTGTTTTGGGAGCGTCCTAGGCTTTACCGTGCTGATGGCTTACACCCAAGCAGATTCGGATCGGATCTTCTGTCAGATAACATCTCCAAAATGTTAAATACCTTTTGACTAGTAACCAAAAGTCCAAATCATAGTCTCTGCTGCACCAAATTAACTGATATAAATAGTGTAGAACATTGCATAGAAACTGTGTCTATTCCTCGTTTAGTGAGATCAAATAATAAATCTACTGCAGGATCTAGAAAAAATCTAATTGTTATTAAACCAGAAAATGTTGCTATTAGTAATCAAAAACAATTTCTAAAGCTAGGTCTTCTAAACATTAGATCACTCACACCTAAGGCAGTTATTGTAAATGAAATAGTCACAGATAATAGCTTCGATGTACTTTGCCTTACTGAAACTTGGCTTAAACCTAATGATTATTTCGGTCTAAATGAGTCTACTCCATCAGGATACTCCTATAAGCATGAACCCCGTCTGATTGGTCGTGGCGGCTGTGTTGCAGCGGTCTATAGAGATATTCTCAATGTTACTCAGAAAACGGGTTATAAGTTTATTTCGTTTGAAATACTTGTACTAAATGTTATGCTCTTAGATGTTAGAAAAAAATCCATATTATCTCTAGCCTTGGCTACCGTATATAGACCGCCTGGGCCTTACGCTGATTTCCTAAAAGAGTTTGCAGATTTTCTCTCAGATCTATTGGTCAATGTAGATAAAGCATTAATTGTTGGAGATTTTAACATACACGTAGATAATTCAAATGATGCGTTAGGGGCTGCGTTTATAGATTTATTAAATTCATTTGGGGTCAAGCAAAACGTCACCGGACCAACTCATCGTCTTAATCACACACTCGATTTAATTATATCATATGGAACCGATCCAACCGATATAGATATCATTCCACAAAGTGATGATGTCACTGACCATTACTTGGTAACTTGCATATTACGTACTGCTGTAATATGTCATGCGGCGCCGCGTTATCGACCAGGCAGAACAATCCTTCCATCCACCATAGATAATTTCTCAAATTGCTTATCTAATCTGTCTCAGCTGCTGCCTGAACCCAAACAAACAGATGAACTAGAAGAACTAACTAGCACTATGAGCACCATTCTCTCTAGAACATTGGATGTTGTTGCACCCATTAGATTAAAAAAGGTCAGAGAGAAAATTAAAGCACCATGGTACAATAATACTACGCATGTTCTAAAGAGAGAAACCCGTAATTTAGAGCGTAAATGGAAACAAACTAATTTAGAGGTCTTTAGAATCACGTGGAAAGACAGTATGTCACGTTATAAAAAGGCCCTAAAAGCGGCCAGGGCTGAGCACCTCCGCAAACTAATAGAAAACAACCAAAACAATCCTAGGTTTTTATTTAACACCGTGGCTAGACTAACAAATAAACAGACGTCACCCGAACAAAATATCCCGTTACAGTTTAGTTGTAATGATTTCATGAACTTCTTCACTGAGAAAATAGAAAACATCAGAACCACAATTGTAAACGTTCAATCCTCAATCGCACCTTATAATTCAGCCTCAATTATCCCCCCGCAAGAACAATTACAGTGCTTTACAACTATAGAACAAAAAGAGTTAAATAAACTTATCACTTCATCTAAAACAACAACATGTTTATTAGATCCTATACCAACTAAACTACTGAAGGAAGTGTTACCTGTAGTGGAAGAGCCTCTCCTCAATATTATTAACTCGTCTTTATCTTTAGGTCATGTTCCAAGAACATTTAAACTGGCAGTGATAAAACCTCTCATTAAGAAACCACAATTAGATCATAATAATCTAGAAAATTATAGACCCATTTCAAATCTACCTTTTATGTCTAAAATACTAGAAAAAGTTGTGTCCACTCAACTGGGCTCTTTCTTGCAAGAAAATGATATCTATGAAAAATTTCAGTCAGGATTCAGACCGCATCATAGCACTGAAACTGCGCTCGTTAAAATCACAAATGATTTACTCTTAGCTTCTGACCAAGGCTGCATCTCAATACTAGTTTTACTTGATCTAAGTGCTGCGTTCGATACTATAGATCATACAATACTCTTAGATCGACTACAAAATTATACTGGTGTTCAAGGACAAGCATTAAGTTGGTTTAGATCATACTTATCAGACCGCTACCATTTTGTCTATTTAAATGGAGAAAAATCGATCATAATTCCAGTAATCTATGGAGTGCCGCAGGGATCTGTGTTGGGCCCTCTGTTATTCTCAATATATATGATACCACTTGGAAATATTATAAGGAAACATGGAATTAGTTTCCATTGTTATGCTGATGACACTCAAATATATATTTCATCACGGCCGGATGAAAACGCTAAATTATCCAAATTGACAGAGTGTGTTAAAGATATAAAAGATTAGATGACGCGTAATTTTCTTTTATTAAATCCAGACAAGACAGAGGTAATACTTATCGGTTCAAAAAACCGCCCACAGAACCTCTCACAATACAACTTTGACATCGTAGGATGTCCTGTTACTTTATCCTCTACAGTAAAAGACCTGGGCCCGTATTCATAAAGATTCTAAGAATCCTCTAAGAAAACTCTTAATTTAGCTTAAAAACTTTTACGTAGGAGTCTTAGCTTAAAAGCGATTCGGGACCGATCTGAGAGCAACTCTGAGTAAGGAAAAGACACAAACTTTCATCTTAGTGAGGAGGCGGGGTTGACCCCGTTGCTATGTATGACACAATCTTTTGAAGACTGTGATTGGTTGGTTGTCCAAGAAGGAAGAAAAAAGTGATTTTAACTATAGGGTCTATTCTAAGCCTTCACTTTGAAATTACATGCATAATTTTTCCTATTTGACCATTCTCACACACACACACACATTATATATGTGTATATAAATCCTTTTTTTTTTTTTTTTTTACCATGCTGTTAATTTCCTATAAGGTATTTGATTGGCTTAGAATGATAAAATTTTTTCCACAATTACACAGATTGCTGGCGTGTCTATTTAAGTGTTGGTTTGAATGTTGGTTTTAATGTATCAAACATGGAATTTTCCCAGTTGCCAAATATCGTAATGTAGTGATTACTTTCATTTCTGGCGCTATGGCATTTCTGTGCTGTGTTGGAGATGTTAGCGTGTCTCTAATAAGATCAGTCTCAAACATGATCCCTGCACGATCTAATCTATAGCGTCTTATTAACTCACTGTTATTCATTGTCTGCAACACATTTCTTCTCCCTCTTCATCTTTCTGCCATTTTCTCCTCTGCTAAAAAAACTCTTAAGCCTCTTAAAAGTCCTCGTCCGTGCTCCTAACAATTTTGACCTTAAGACCTCTTTTTTAGGGTTAAGATGCTTTCTGAATTACTTTTTTCTTTACTAGGATTTTTTCTTTAATTTAAGAGTAAACGCCCACATTTCTAAGAATTTTCTTAGAATTTTGTCACTAGGAGCTACTCTTTGCATTAAGATTCTTCATGAATACGGGCCCTGGGTGTTATACTCGATTGTAACCTGTCTTTTGAAAATCATATTTCGTATGTTACAAAAACAGCCTTTTTCCACCTTAGAAACATTGCTAAGCTACGTAATATGCTATCAGTTTCTGATGCAGAAAAGTTAGTTCATGCATTCATGACCTCGAGACTAGATTACTGTAATGCTTTATTAGCCGGTTGTCCTGCATCCTCAATAAACAAGCTACAGTTAGTCCAAAATGCCGCTGCTAGAGTTCTTACTAGATCAAGAAAATATGATCATATAACACCGATTTTATCATCACTACATTGGCTACCTATAAAGTTCCGTATTAATTATAAGGTATTGCTACTGACTTATAAAGCCCTAAACGGCTTAGCTCCAGTCTATTTAACGGATCTTCTATCACCCTATAATCCATCGCGCTCTTTAAGATCAATAAATTCAAGGCTTTTGGTCATACCTAGGATATCCAGATCAACCAAAGGAGGGAGAGCATTTTCACATTTGGCTACAAAACTCTGGAATAGCCTTCCTGATACTGTTCGTTGCTTGGACTCACTCTCCCAGTTTAAAACTAGATTAAAGTCGCATCTTTTCAGCCAGGCATTCATATAATATTGTTAATCTCACAGTTTCAAACTACAATCCGGCCTCTAGTTCATAAATGCCAGAGGAGAACTGGCCCCCGACTGAGCCTGGGTTCTCCCAAGGTTTTTTTTTCTCCAATAGGTCACTTGATGGAGTTTTTCGGTTCCTTGCCACTGTTGCCTTTGGCTTGCTCAGTTGGGGATATTTTGGGGATATTTAATTTTATTCTATCAATCAATAAATTCCACTAGAAACAAACTTTGTTGTATTATTTTATTTTAATACTGTGAAGCTGCTTTGATACAATCTGTATTGTGAAAAGCGCTATACAAATATACTTGATTTGATTTGATATTGAGTAAAGTAACGTTAGAGAAGGCACGGATGATGATGATAACAATGCACGTACTTCAAAAATATAACGAATAAAGAAGGCATTACTACTAACTACCATAGTTAATGTTTTTCACAGTCAGTAATTTATACTGTAACATTCTTTTTTTCGTTGATTCAAGTTTCAGTTTGTTTGAAATAACAAACCTGTTCACCCGAAGGAAAACTCGAAGTGCTATTATAAGACATCCTGTCATATCATTTTGGTACATAACGGCAACCGTAGATGCAACGCGCATTTGGAAAAGTGAGGCGCTGGAGAGCAATATTCGTTTGAATGCAAAATACAATTTCACCACTAGATGGGAGAAATTCCTACTTACAGTCCCTTTAAGGACTTCATATGGTACATGAAGCTTGTCCTTTTTCCACCTGCGCTCAGCTCTCCTGTATACTCGTCTGGCCTCACGGGTGACATCATTGAGCCAAGGCTCAGATTTAGATCTGAGACACCTGACTTTTTGAGGAGCAACAGAGTTTAGAATATCGGCACAGTTATGGAAAGGAAAGACAAAAGAAGTTGCTCTGTGTCAGGGTTAGCTAGAAAACTACTACCAGACTCGATTTTATTTATAAAAGCAGAATTAAATTGAGCAGCAGTGAAGGGCTTAAGCACACGACATTGGCGCATAGGAGCAGACGGTTTGAGACTATCAGAGGGCAGAGAAAGATCAAATAGGACAGGCATGTGATCAGAAAAAACAGCATTATGTACTTGAATATTAAAAATAGGGAACCCATAACATAAAACAAGGTCTAACGTATGGCCATATTCCTGTGTCGGACCAGACACATGTTGTGAAAAATTAAAAGCATCAATAATATCTAACAAGTCTCTAGCAAGTGGTTTTGAAGGACAACAGACATGTATGTTAAAATCACCAGCAATTAAAATCTTGTCATAATCTGTCATGATACCAGCCAGGAAATCAGAAAAGTCTTGTATAAAATATTTGTTGTATTTAGGCGGGCGGTAAATTACAGCACAAAGTATCGGATTTAATTGACCTAATACAAACATGCTAAGTTCAAAGGAGGAAAAAGAAGGAGGTGACAAGGACCTACAAATCAAACTCCTCTTAAAAACTATCGCCACGTCACGTCCAGTAGATCTGGGAGAGTTGAAAAATGTACAGTTTGGGGGTGAAAGCTCAATGAGAGCATCGGACTCACCAGCACAAATCCAGGTTTCAGTCAAAAGGAGTATATCCAGAGCGTGCATGGTGAAGAAATCCTTGAGAATAAATGTCTTGTTAATGATAGACCTAGCGTTGATCAGAGCACATCTAGTCGTCGAAATCGGGTTTTCAGCCGCATCAGCTGATCGGCGCAGCGGCTGAAGGTTGCAGAGGTTTACTCCACGAGGACGCATGTGACAAGGCGAGTAGAGGCGGAGGGAATGGCGCTCCTCACACGGGCCAACAACAGGTAATAGCCAGATGCCGACCGGAACGAGGGCACGACGAGAGACATGGCGGTGGAAAAGCTGGACACAATCCGGTGGGATGGAGTCAGGCAACCGAGCCAGTTCAGGAGAGAGAGCCAGCCAATCGGCCGCTGCGTTTCCCTCTGCGTTTGCGTCTCCGTAACAGCGAGGCCTTAGCACGGAACAGGTGAACTGGGACAACCGCCAAGAGCGGAGGAGGAACGGCTCTTGACCCGTTATAAGTACATTTTGCCACACAGTCCACAGTGTTTTTTATTTCTAGTAGCTTCTGATAATCATATACCAGCAAAGAATCAATGTTCTTTGTAATAGACGCCAGGAACAATACAAACAACATAAAGGTAGCCAGGGTAAAACGGCGAGCCAGACACACCGGCGCCATCTTGAAAACCAAATGTGACAACTACTTTACTTTAGCTAAGTGTACATGGGAAATCTTGGTATGACCAAACTAAAGTAATATTGGTCGGCTTCTATCCGCAGTTGTGGTCATGACTATGTAAGGGTGGATTTCCTACAGGGGTTCAGGCTACAAGACTGCTAAATGACTAAAGAAATGTTATTAGCGAGATAGTAGAAAACTGTTCATTTCTTGTCTATTACCACCCACTGCTACTTATACCAGTGACGGAAATAAGCACAGTCACAATAGCTTAATATGTGGCGTTGTATATAGCGTTGCTATACACGGGTTTACAGTGCTATACAGCTTAATATAGCGTTGCTATACACGGGTTTACAGTGCTATACAGCTTAATATAGCGTTGCTATACACGGGTTTCTTGTATACAAACAATGCCGGATGTGCGCGCATCCAGGAGGCAAAACCACTACCTGTTATGCAGAGTTCTGCTACAGAACATACACATTTACCATGTGTAACACTAAGAATTTGAATAATTGTAATGTGATGATCAGATGCAGATATCTAAATCAAATAGGCGGTTTGCGGGTGCATTATTTATTTTTAATAGTGGATTCGGGTGACTCAATGTGCACCAGATTAATGAATTTATCTTTTAAATGTACACAATTTTCTTACGGGGGAGCATGCCCCCGGACCTCCCTAGAGAGACCAAGCTCCACCAACAAATAAATGTGTGAAACACATCAGGCTATATGATGATCTACAAAAAAACACATTTAATTATCTTATTATTAAAATACATTATTATGATTTTACCACCTCCGCCTCATTTTGAGCCAGGAAAAACCCTGAAATAGGCAATAGGCTTCTTGTAAAGGTATTACTTTTACTAGTAATTAGAATGGTATTTCAGTGCACTTAACTTCTAACTTTTGGGAGTTGATCAAAACAGTTCTCTTTGGGATATATAATAACAATGAGATATTCTGTAGCCTACTGATCATCAGTTTGTCGCATGTTTAGACCTTGTATGTGTGTTGCACAACACATGTTGCACTTGGCTATCACAGGGAATTGATATGGTAGTGGACCATGATGGTCATAGAAGAAGTGAAGGAGCAGTACCCCCCAATTATGGTGGGGTAATTCGCACTCTGATCGCAGCACGTCCAGTCTGAAACACCACTTGATGGCCAAGCACACAGCTGATGTGAATTCTCTGATGCGAGTGATATATTTGCTCCGAGTGAGAATGTTAGTGTGAAATTGAACACTACAGTTATGCCAATGTTCTTAAAAAAAAAAAAAAAAAAAAAAAAACATTTGCACAAAGCAAATCAATACACTTTTCCATGTTGATAAGAGCATTAAAATGAGAAAAAATAATGGGACAAAAAGAAATCAAGGGCCATGCGATTGCGAGTTAACTATGACATTAATGCGATTAATTGTGATTAAATATTTTAATCGTTTGACAGCACTATATTTATATATATATATATATTACACACACACACATATACATATATTTAGCTCCTCAACAACACTGAAATAATCACTTTGAACAAAACTTAATCTCATAAACAAATCTTTTGTGCCACAATATATGTGATGATTTGAGAGATTAATATGCACATGTACATCTGCAACATGTTAGATCACATTGACAATTTTGTAGTCTCTCCATAAAAGCTAAATGTCTTAAATGTAAATGTAAGCAGTTGCAATTTATAGTTATATTATTTTTTAAGCATTTCGACCTTGACTTAAACCTTATTAGTTGCACATTCACTCACAGAATTAACTGAGGAAGATGTTTAAAATACAGGTATGTAAAAATATTTTATTACAGCAGTTTAACACTTTTAAAAACAGTTATGTTTTTCTTTAATTCTCTATTACTTTTTGGGTTTTGTTTCTTGTTCTTGTCATTGGCTGCGTCCGAAACCGCATACTTCCCTACTAGTTAGTATGGGAAAAAGAGTAGGCGAGCGAAAAAGTATGTACGAATCCAAAAGAGTAGGCGAGAATTACCTGGATGACGTACTAATTATCGCGAGATTCGGACTTAAGTGCGTCCGAATATGCCTACTTTCTATGAAGGTAAATCAGTAGCAAAACTCGAGAGCACGTAGATGTGAATTTGAGAACTTGGAGCTACTGTGGGATCATCCGGTTGAAATGAGAGGAAGAGCTGTGTGTCATCAGCATAGCAGTGGTAGGAGAAGCCGTGTGCTTGTATGATGTGTCCCAGTGATGTGGTGTAGATGGAGAAGAGGAGGGGACCAAGAACTGAACCCTGGGGAACCCCTGTGGTCAGTTGATGTGCTCTGGATACCTCGCCTCTCCATGCGACCTTGAAGGACCTACCTGTGAGATAGGACTCAAACCAGTGGAGTGAAGTTCCTGTGATGCCCAGTGATGAGAGGCTGGACAGAAGGATTTGATGATTCACAGTGTCGAAGGCAGCAGACAGATCCAGGAGGATGAGGACTGAAGATTTGGAAGCAGCTTTTGCAATCCGTAGGGCTTCTGTGACAGACAGTAATGCAGTCTCAGTAGAATGCCCTTTCTTGAAGCCGGATTGGATGGCATCCAGCTGGTTGTTGAGAGACAGAAAGGATGTTACTTGGTTGAAAACAGCTCTTTCAAGTGTCTTCGCAATGAATGGTAGGAGAGAGATAGGTCTGTAGTGTTCTACAAATGATGTGTTTAGCGTTGGTTTTTTAAGCAGTGGAGTAACCCGAGCTTGCTTGAATGCTGTAGGGAAAATGCCAGTATGGAGGGATGAGTTGATGATGTGTGTGAGTGCTGGTAGAAGTGTGGGAGAGATGGCCTGTAGAAGGTGTGAGGGGATGGGGTCTAGAGGGCAGGTGGTAGGGTGACTGGAGAGGAGAAGTGTAGATACTTCTTCCTCGGTTAGTGGAGAAAAGGAGGACAGAGGGATGTTGGCTGTAGAAGGGGTCGGACTGGGTTCCTGTGTGTGAGGAGCTGGGAACTGACTGCTGATAGATGTTGTTTTGTTGGTGAAGAAGGTCGCAAAATCGTCAGCAGTTAAGGAGGAGGCGGGTGGTGGTGGAGGTGGACAGAGGAGAGAGTTGAATGTCTTGAAGAGTAATCGTGTGTTGGAGGAGTTGTTGATCTTGTTGTGGAAGTATGAAGATTTTGCAGCATGAACATAAACAGAAAAGGAGGAGAGGAGAGATTGATACGTACTCAGGTCAGATGCGTCTTTTGATTTGTGCCATTTCCTCTCCGCTGCCCTGAGTTCGGTCCGGTGTTCACGAAGAACCTCAGATAACCAGGGGTTAGAGGGAGTGGCGCGTGCTGGCCTGGAGGAGAGAGGGCAGATAATGTCTAGAGAAGAGGTTAGAGTGGAGCATAAGGTATCCGTTGCGGTATTCACATCCAGAGATGAGAATTGTGAGGGTGGGGGAAGAGAAGATGAGACGGCAGAAGAAAGATGGGAGGGGGAAAGTGAGCGCAGGTTTCGCCTGAAAGTGACTGGTGGTGGGGTTGGTGGTGCAGGGGTAGAGAGTTGTAGACTGAAAGTAATGAGGAAATGATCTGAGACATGGAGAGGTCTCACCAAGATGTTGTCTGTGGTGCAGTTGCGTGTGTAAACCAGGTCTAGTTGGTTGCCTGATTTGTGAGTACTTGTGGTGATGAGTTGTGTGAGATCAAAAGAGGCTAGGAGAGAGATGAAGTCTGCTGCATACGGCTTGTCGAGATGGATGTTGAAGTCACCAAAGACTAGAAGTGGGGTGCCGTCCTCAGGGAAAGTGGACAGCAGGACATCCAGCTCATCCACAAAATTACCCAGCTGACCTGGGGGACGATAAATGACTACAATATGGATCTTAATGGGAGTTGTGAGTGTAATAGCATGATATTCAAATGAGTTGTTGTTGCATATAGAAGAGAGCGCGGAGTATTTGTAATTGTTAGAAACGAGGAGCCCTGTACCCCCACCCCTCCCAGACTGGCGAGGGGAGTGAGAGAAGGAGAAATTGTTAGAGAGAGCAGCGGGGGTTGCTGAGTCTTCTGGACGAATCCAGGTCTCAGTCAAGCCCAAGATATTAAGAGTAGAATGAGATGCAAAGGCTGGAATGAAGTCAGCTTTATTGACTGCTGACTGGCAATTCCATAGACCCACGGAAAGAGAGAGAGGAGTGTGCGAGGATGAGAGAATGGGACGCAGATTGGCAGTATTGCGCTGCCTTTTGAACGTGATGAAAGGGCGTTGCCGAGTGATAACAGGAATGTATTGAAAGCACATGTTGTTTAAGGTGAACAATAAGATAAAAAAGATAGAAAACCTGTAAAATAAAAATCTGAAGTTGAATGTTGAAATTTGCACTCGCATACAATAGTCACAAACCTGTATTCTGAATCTGAAGCTGCAGACAAGTAGACACAAATGTGTAAAATGCCATTCACAGAAATACAACGACAGACACAAACTTGTAATATATATTTTGCGTTTAATCTTACATTCACATTCGCGGTACAACCTCAATTAGGCACTTGCAACTTCTCAAATCTGTCACTGCAATTTCAAATTTCGCGCCTTTACTTTTGCTACTCTTTTCGCGATATATCAGGTGCAAAACTAACTTGTGCACTTGAAACTCAGAGGCGGTGAGAGAGAAAGGGGGGTGGGAGGGGGGTGTCAAAGGAGCCGTTTTATTGGTTGGCACCTAGCCAATGAAATGGGACTTCGATGATGTCACGAAACCCGCGTGCACTGAAACGCTAACATGCCTTAATGCATTAGACTGATATTAAAAGAAATAAACCATATTATCAAACTCAGTAAACACAATGCTAATAATGCATACTACAGAAAAGCAGATGAGCACAGAATATGACGAAAGAAAGCAAATGTGTGTTCAGTGCAAATAAACTTGCTGCCTGTGTTTTATTAATAATGCAACGAATTTGTGTTTTTTGTTATTGTTTTTTTATTTTATTTTATGTTGATCCATTAAGCCTCATTAAGCGTTTTCTTGGTTTTCTATGGGAGGAAAACGTACAATTAAACGCGTTGCGTTCATATTCTGTGCTCAATTGCTTTTCTGTATGCTTTATTTGTATGGTGTTTCCTGAGTTTAGTCTTTTAATACCACTGTCTCAATTAAACGCGTTGCGTTCATATTCTGTGCTTATCTGCTTTTCTGTAGTATGCATTATTAGCATTGTGTTTACTGAGTTTGATAATATGGTTTATTTCTTTTAATATCAGTCTAATGCATTAAGCCATGTTAGCGTTTCAGTGCACGCGGGTTTCGTGACATCATCGAAGTCCCATTTCATTGGCTAGGTGCCAACCAAAAAAACGGCTCGTTTGAACCCCCCGCTCCCGCCCCCCTTTCTCTCTCACCACCTCTGAGTTTCAAGTGCACAAGTTAGTTTTGCACCTGATATATCGCGAAAAGAGTAGCAAAAGTCAAGGCGCGAAATTTGAAATTGCAGTGACAGATTTGAGAAGTTGCAAGTGCCTAATAGGGCTTGGGCGTCGTGACGTCATACTTGGCGTGGCGGCCATGTTGATGGCCTCGCGAATGTAAACATACAGCAAGTCGAACGAGGAGAAGCAGAGTTGGGAGAAAAAAAATAAAGAAAAAAGATATTAAAGTCCCGAAAAGGATGTGGAATTTACGGGGATACGTTAAATAGGGAAGCCAGGGACCAGTAACGTTATGTGGACAAAATCGGCAAAAAAGTGTAGTTAGTAGCTGTCAACCCTCCCGTTTTTTCCGGGTTTCTCACGCATTTGAGCTCTTTTCCCGCTGTCTTCCCGTTTTAGTATTTTCCTATAAAATATCCCGAAAAATGACAATTTCAACATTCATCTTTCTGTTGCTATCCCTCTGCTGACAGCAAAAATTCGTACTACAAAACTGCAGCATTAACTAAGCGAGTTGTTAAGCTAGATCTAACGTGACTTTGCTTACAGATTGGCGTGAAATCGTGCTATATTAATTGTTATATTAAAAAGGCCAATATCACGCTAAGGTTGCCTTCAAGTAAGCAAAACGATGGTTTGAAAACATCTGTTTCGCTGGAAGGGCAAGGGGGTAGCAACAGGACAATAGTAACGTTACAGAGACTGACAGGTCCGATGGAAGGGCTAACATTAATGTTATGAGAGAGTAAGGTATTAAAATACGGGATATTTTACAGGAAAATTTGTCCACATACTGGTCCCTGGTTTCCCTAACGTATCCCGGTAAATTCCACATCCTTTTCGGGATTTTAACATATTTTTTCTTTCTTCCAACTCTGCTTCTCCTCGTTCGACTTGCTGTATGTTTACATTCGCGAGGCCATCAACATGGCCGCCACGCCAAGTATGACGTCACGACGCCCAAGCCCTATTGAGGTTGTACCGCGAATGTGAATGTAAGATTAAACGCAAAATATATATTACAAGTTTGTGTCTGTCGTTGTATTTCTGTGAATGGCATTTTACACATTTGTGTCTACTTGTCTGCAGTTTCAGATTCAGAATACAGGTTTGTGACTATTGTATGCGAGTGCAAATTTCAACATTCAACTTCAGATTTTTATTTTACAGGTTTTCACATTGGAGCTGAGTGTTCATGTACAAGTACGAATATTTATTGTACAAGTTCTCAAATTCACATCTACGTGCTCTCGAGTTTTGCTACTGATTTACCTTCATACGTCATGCATTTGTTTTATGTTTGATCACGTTTTTGTCAATAAATTGCATTTGTGTTCTCACTTCAACTTGCCTCCAGTGGATTAAATCATTACAATTACATTCTATAGCCTAATAACTTTTTAATGAATACATACGAATTTGACAACTCGTAAAATATGTAAGATTTAGCAAAAATGTTATGAATTTGTACGAGTGAGGTTGTATGAATTCGTAAGAATTAGGCACCTCGTAAAATTTGCACGAATATCCGTACGTGAGATCGGGTTGTCAATTTCATCACAATTTTTTTTTAAACAATAAAAACTCTCTGAAAGCACTTGATTAATTCATAAGCTTCTCCTTTTCACCCAGGTGAAAAAGACGTACTGTTAAATGTATTATAAATGCATTATAGTATATTTGTATTGTACTAAAAACATACTCAAGTAAATTTTTAATGCATTTAATAGTAGGCCTACATCTTTTTCACCTGGGCATGCTGTTCAAGCTTTACACTATTTTCGACTACTCTTGAATCTGTGCATCTGACGAACAATAACGTGTATCATTATTGTTAGTTTGGATTATTTAATTAACCATATAATAGGATAATAACAGTTCCAACATTTGGAGTCATTTGAAAAGATCCACAAATATACTTTCTCTCCAGCGGTACTATCACTTTCAGTAAATTATTACAGCAGGTTTCCACATCACACTGGTCTTACCAGTTGATTGTTCTGCTGTAGTACTTGCACATTTTGAATATCCATCTGGACATATCTCCACTTTTGCTTTACAGGAGCCCATCAAAGCAGATGTGCACGAGTAACAATTAATCACCACATTAAAATGTAATAATACTTCTGTGAAAGCTTCCTGAACTGTGTGGAAGTGAATGTTGTAACTGTGTGATAAAGTCAATGTTGGATCATATTCTTATATATTCTTGTAAATGTATTATGTGGCAAATGGCAAAGTCTTTTGCCTCAGACTCAGTGTCTTGCCTTTATGCTTCAGTATGTTTGCCGCTAACATCAGAACAGAGGGAAACCCCTTTCTCTTGTGCATTTCCTATCATGTGGCATTTACTGAAAACACAGAACAGATCAAATGTATGCCTAGATTGATTTTTACTTAAATAAAAAACTGTGTATTTAAATAAGAAAGGGGAGAGTCCTGACTATTAAAATGGGTTCTTTATTAATACATAAAATTATGATTTTGCTGTTATGACAAGGTTTTACATCTGCCATGGGTTGTAGGGTTCACGATCACGATAAAGGGTAAAGTTTTTTTTTTTTTTTTTTAAATATAGCTCACAGATGATGAAACTCACAGATAAACACCATAACACATTAAGAGACAGGACAATGAACACTGAAAACATTTATATACAGACAATATCATATAAGTAACCATTGTAGCATCTGGACCAATCAGACACACACAAATTATTCATTTATTTAATGAATAATCCAGCAAACTCAATTTCCCAACAAATGCCTGTGAAACTTCCCCCAAAAACTAATGTCCCAAATGAAGCTAACACACTGGCAAAACACGGTGTCCTGTTACAGGACACACTGAGACTGATAAGAGTTTTACGACCAAAAGGAATTTCCAGAGAGCCGCAACTCTCACTTAAATTCTTGAGGAAGAGAAATAAACCCTGTAATCCTATATATTCTATATATAACCACTTGAGAAATGTGTAAACATGTATCTAATTTTCCCATCTCATGATTTTCCTTTTATGTGGTGTGGCTTTTGTATTCTTGTAAACTCTTCAGACTTTGCATATTATGGTTAAACAAAAATCAAATGTGTGGCATGTTTGGTATCTAAAAAATCGAATCTTCATCTCCGATTTGTTCATTTACATTACATTTTGCCAAATTTGTGACGCATTAGTATTATAAGAATCTTAAAGATTCTTTTCTTAAACACCCAATGAAAGTACATATTCAAATGCCCTGCTAGAACACAATGGGTCATAAAATTTCCCTCCAAACAGAAATCTTCTCATTGGCTCACACACCTCCAGAGGTTGTGCCATCTTCATGCTTTAAAAGTGACTGATCAGCTCTTAGCTCTCGCTTAGTCCCTTTTCTGGAATCCTGATGTGAAGATGATGCTGAACTAGAAGCCTCTAAGGACCACCAAGCTTGTGCCAGGCTGCGGCCTTGTCTTTCCATTCACCAAAGATCCTCTGACTACCACTGGTTCTCTCTCATCAAGACCACATCAGCAAAGATCAACTGGAGCCTCAACAAATTGCATCAGGGCAGTTTAATTCAAATTGGGCAAGACATACAAGTATCAAACTTAGTCTCATTATTTGATACCTTAAGTATCCTTACCCCTTTAAAAAAGGGCGTGTTGGAACTAAACTGATGGTTTGCTCAAGGCTGTTGATCTGCTGAATTTCAAACAATGCTATAACTTCTTGCTTTCCTGTATTCTGCTTCAGCTCTCTTTCCCTTGGTAAACTGTATGCATGTATGTTTGTGTATGTTAGAGTAGTTTAAGTGTTTAGACTAGTTAATAAAATCTTGTTCATGTCACACGGAAAGTTGTCCGTGTCTCAAGCTCATAATTGGAGTCAATAATCATAGATTTTTGCTACTGCTCTTAGTAGTACTGTAAAGTAGTACTTACGGAAATGTACATTTCTTAGAGTTAATGAACAATTAATCCTGAGTGTTCACAGGACAAACAGGTTAATTGATTGTAATACACTGAAAAAAAAAAATGATAGTTGAATTTACTAAAATTTTTTATGGTAAGTGGTTCCACACAATTGACTTTAACTACATTTAAACAAATGCATTAAGTTGAATTTATTCAATTTTAGTTCAACTTAATGCATTTGTTTAAATGTAGCTTAAATCAATTGTGTGGAACCACTTACCATAAAAAAATGAGTAAATTCAACTAATCATTTTTTTCAGTGTATTAATTTACAACAGTAAGTTAATTATATTAACTGATCCAAATATTCATAATCACTTATAACCAGTTATTACTGATTATTAATATTTCATAGAGCTAATTTGCTACACCATGAAGAAAAACGAGTAGCGGGAGCTGAACAAAGGAAGACAGGAACCAATGAATATAAAAGTCTGAAAGTGAAACTAAGAACAAACAAAACTAAATATCAATGTTGTGATAAGGGAAGTATTAATAAAACCTGCTTGACACATGCTAGCTATGCATTTTAGAAGCTAAGATAACAATGATTACAATTATATGACTTAACAATGCTTCAGTTTTGACTATGAAAATAAAGTCTGATCATAAAAAAAAAAAAATTAACTGTATTTTTTTTGCAGAAGGATTAGTCACATGTGGCTGCTTTCTTCCAGGAAGGAAGAAGGGCTACCTGAGCATGTGTGAATATCATCTCTCTAGCTCATTCCTGATTGGAGAAATAAGCCATGTTGTAAATGCCCGCACTTTCCAATACATCAGTAAAACTACAGCCTTGCATTTTGTCACCTAACGTGGTAAAGACAAACTCTCAAGATGAGGAATACTTCAAGTAAATAACTTATAATAATTTACCAAAACCTGATTGTTACTTTTTTATTTTAAAATGTTACTAGTCTTTGTCTTTATGCAGCCAATTTAACTTAGTGAAGACCCTGTCTGTGCACAAGTAAAAAACAATACATGATGTTAAAGAATGATTTTATTACATATTAATGAATGTTGTAACCATCCCCTATTATGCGGTCTGTTGCAACATTTGACTTTGTCTATTCAAGTATAAATTGTACATTATATTATCATGTACACATGTTGCATCAGTGTGTGTGGGTTTCTGACTGATTTGGGTGTTTTTGTATACTTTTTTTTTTTTACATTTTTGGCTTTCCATTTCAAACAGTCTCTGAGAAACTCAAGGAAATGCAAAAAGTGTTGCAACAACTGTCCCCGTTCTCCCTCTACAAAAGATGATCTGCTGTTACAACATTTTGCACTTTTATTCTTAGATGTAACACAAGCCTGTTGATTTTGTCTTTCTGCGCTCAACATGAGCAAATTCAGCGTGAGTGAACCAATCATCTGTCCCTCATTACTGCTAGTTACAGCACAAAAACATGGATGAACGTCGGAAAGTGTCGGAAAGCCGCCAAAAAAAACCCAGGTGAACAACGTTACTTTAACCTCAGGAAAAAAAGTATGCTTTTTAGTCTTAATTTTGTCATTTCGTCTGAATATCTTCATCAGTGAGATTTAGTCAGTTGAAACACCCTAGTGGAAAAAAAAGTATCACTTTATTGTATTTGAAATATATTCCCCTTTAAATAGTACACTGCAAATATACTAACAAAAATTGTACTATCTTTAAATATATTAAAAGTACATTAGCATCATGCTTTTACTTTTTTTCACAATACAACTTTTAACACACTTTAAAATAATTGCACTTTAGTATATTTTCTACAAATATATTTTAGAAAAATATACTTGAAGTGAAAATTCAGTTCCTTTTTTAAAAGTGTATTTATTTCCACTTTTAAAAAAAGTATATATTTTAGGTATATTTTAACTGTGTGCTGGAACTGATAATTATAACTGAAAGTATACTTTCAAAATACATTATAGTATACAATAGTATTTTGTACAAAATATAGCTAAGTTTTATATTTAATATATATATGTACACTTACCTAAAGGATTATTAGGAACACCTGTTCAATTTCTCATTAATGCAATTATCTAATCAACCAATCACATGGCAGTTGCTTCAATGCATTTAGGGGTGTGGTCCTGGTCAAGACAATCTCCTGAACTCCAAACTGAATGTCAAAATAGGAAAGAAAGGTGATTTAAGCAATTTTGAGCGTGGCATGGTTGTTGGTGCCAGACGGGCCGGTCTGAGTATTTCACAATCTGCTCAGTTACTGGGATTTTCATGCACAACCATTTCTAGGGTTTACAAAGAATGGTGTGAAAAGGGAAAAACATCCAGTATGCGGCAGTCCTGTGGGCGAAAATGCCTTGTTGATGCTAGAGGTCAGAGGAGAATGGGCCGACTGATTCAAGCTGATAGAAGAGCAACTTTGACTGAAATAACCACTCGTTACAACCGAGGTATGCAGCAAAGCTTTTGTGAAGCCACAACACGCACAACCTTGAGGCGGATGGGCTACAACAGCAGAAGACCCCACTGGCTACCATTTACCTCCACTACAAATAGGAAAAAGAGGCTACAATTTGCACAAGCTCACCAAAATTGGACAGTTGAAGACTGGAAAAATGTTGCCTGGTCTGATGAGTCTCGATTTCTGTTGAGACATTCATATGGTAGAGTCAGAATTTGGCGTAAACAGAATGAGAACATGGATCCATCATGCCTTGTTACCACTGTGCAGGCTGGTGGTGGTGGTGTAATGGTGTGGGGGATGTTTTCTTGGCACTTTTTAGGCCCCTTAGTGCCAACTGGGCATCGTTTAAATGCCACGGCCTACCTGAGCATTGTTTCTGACCATGTCCATCCCTTTATGACCACCATGTACCCATCCTCTGATGGCTACTTCCAGCAGGATAATGCACCATGTCACAAAGCTTGAATCATTTCAAATTGGTTTCTTGAACATGACAATGAGTTCACTGTACTAAAATGGCCCACACAGTCACCAGATCTCAACCCAATAGAGCATCTTTGGGATGTGGTGGAACGGGAGCTTCGTGCCCTGGATGTGCATCCCACAAATCTCCCATCAACTGCAAGATGCTATCCTATCAATATGGGCCAACATTTCTAAAGAATGCTTTCAGCACCTTGTTGAATCAATGCCAAGTAGAAATATAGCTGCAAGCAGCAATACGGGGCCAAGCCCTGCAAGGCAGAGCAAGCAACAGCCGCTGTAGCGCAATGCGGAGCCAGAAGAGCAAAACATCAGAAATTTAATGTACATCAAGCACAGTAAGCACATCAATTACAGCAGCACAGCTAGCATTTAAGCACCAACAGCAGTGCAGAGCCGGAAGGAATTTAAATTATTATTTTATACACAATTTCAAAGTCGCCCCACACTGGTCTCGAACCCACGACCACAATGGTTCGGGATTCATGACGCATGGTTGAACCACTTGCGCCACCCAGAGGACATGTTTTACAAAGCTGCAGAGGAGAGGCTTCAGTGTGTGAATGAGCACACAAAATCATGTTAACGAGATTAGCATGCTAAGCTAACTTAATGCTAATATAGCTTATGATGTGGTACATCCAATGCTGGCAAAATAGATATCCTCAGATTCGACATGACGCAAGGAATCGATAGACACCAATTTTATGATTTTGTGACAAACTGTTCACAAGTTACAGCCTCTGAACCAATTATGGGTCGACCTCATTAAGTTTGCGACATCATAACTTTTTTTTTCCAGTATAGCAAAAAAATCGGGGACAGTACTTTTATGCGGCTCAGTCCGAAGATCATTTGAGTACATGTTTGGACAAAATTAGACCAATTTTGAAGGAGGAGTAGCGAAAAAACTGTTTTACATTCACTCCAATATGGCGGCCAGTCACATTGTTGATAAATAACATATGAGATATCGTTGAAATCGGCATAAGCCAAGGAATATATTGACATAAAGAAATCAAATTTCAAGCAATGTTAGCAAAAGTTATAAGCGTTTTTTCAAAAAACAATGATATCTCTGGAACACTAGGTGGCGCTGTGATCAAATTTCTCAGGTACCTTCGGGCCATGCTAATGATGATCCATACCAAATTTGGTGAAGAAATTTCAAATAGTTTAAAAGATATTGCAAATTATGACATCATTCAAAATGGCGGACACGTGGTACATCCCATCATGGCAAAATCGATATCCACGGATTTGTCATGACCCAAGGAATCGATAGACACCAAGTTTATAATTTTCTGACAAACTGTTCATAAGTTATTGGCCAAAATATGCATTTTCCATATGTCATGACCCGTAGGTGGCGCTGTTCCCAACTTTGGCATGGAACCTCAGATCATGCTTCCGATGAAGTGTACCAATTTTCGTTTCGATTGATCAAAGTTTGGCCGAGCTATAGCTTCTGAACCAATTTTGGGTCGACCTCGTTAAGTTTGCGACATCATAACTTTTTTTTTTCCAATATAGCAAAAAAATCGGGGACAGTACTTTTATGCGGCTCAGTCCGAAGATCATTTGAGTACATGTTTGGACAAAATTAGACCAATTTTGAAGGAGGAGTAGCAAAAAAACTGCATACTGTACTTTTCAAAATGGCCACTACTGTAATGGGCGGAGTCTTGATGTAAGATATTGGTTCTGATCAGCATGATGAGATAAATCAGGTGTACTAAGTTTCATTTTTCTAGATCAAAGGGTTCAAAAGTTATAACCATTTCAATGTTGGATTTTTGAACTGCTGGTGGCGCTATAGAGTTGGTCCTAGAGACTCAAAAATTGCTACAATTACTTTTCATTACCATCACTACAAGTGTGCCAAATTTCATCATTTTCCTATGTATGGTTCATAGGGCTGCCATAGACTTCCATTGGCGGAAGAAGAAGAAGAAGAATAATAATAACTAGAGATAAGATTCTGAAAATTCAATTTTGCATTATAAGAATGAACAAAATATATCGTAGTAAAAATAAGGGACAGTTTTACTCAGTTTAGATCAATTTAATGCAAAATATATTTGGCAAAAATAAATAGATTTTTTTCCATAAAGTCATTTCAATCATTATTTAAACATGTTTACATGAAAAAAAAATTATATATATTATATAATCATACCAACAATGGTAATCGCAAATACCTCCAAATAGTAATCAAAATACGAAATACACATTAGATACATACCAACAATGGTAATTACAAATACCTGCAAAGGTAATCAAAATATGTATCATAACACTACCTATGAATACATAAATACTTGAACAAGATGTTTATGCCAAATGAAATGAAAAACATTTTCATGCAGAAAATTCTTTTTTTTTTTTTTTTTTTTATTTATCAGCTAACAATTTTTTTGAACATGTCTAAAATATTCTGTATTTCAGTTTTCAAACTACAATAAGGAGCATTGCTGTTTTCTGTAATAAGAAACATTTCTTGAGCAGAAAATAAGTATATTAAAATGATTTGTAAACCATATGACATTATAGACTAGAGTAATGATGCTGAAAATTCAAATTTGCATTACAAGAATGAACAAAGTAGATTGTATTATAAAAAGGGACAGTTTTGCTTTTAGTTTAAACCAATTTAATACATAGTATGTTTTCAACAAGAAATCAAAAAGTTCTCTTCCATGCAATCAATTATCAATATTTGCAAAAGTAAAAAACTAATACAAATAACACATTACATAAATAAATGATAAATCATACCAACAATGGTAATCACAAATACCTGCAAAGGTATCAAACAAAAGGGTAACATCAACATATATAATATAACACTACCTATAAACACTTGACAATATGATCACAAGAATAAACAAAATATATTGTTTAAGAGATACTTTTGGTCTTAGTTTAACCAATTAAATACAAAGTATATTTTCAACAAGAAATTAAAAATTCTCTTCCACACTATCATTTAAATTATAAATTTACAAATTAAAAAAAAAAACACATTAGATGCATCAAATATAATCATACCAACAATGGTAATGAGAAATACCTGCAAAGGTATAAAAAAAAATAATAATAATAATATATATATATTAGCGGGAAAAAAATCATTTTTTTGTTTTTAATTGCATGCCTACAGATCTCAACTTTTTATTTGTGTGTTTTGGCTCTTGTACTGGTGGTGATGGCGTCTCAATGTCAGTTTGTGTGTCTTGAATTGCATAATCAGATGTGTCAGTTGGTGTAGGATGTGTAGGATGTGTACTCTGTGGTGGTGTATGAATTTGAAGAATGTCTTGATCCAAGTCTGTATCTTGGAAGAAAGGTGTAGATGGTCCAGCTCTATCATCAGTTATTGTGTTGGTGTTAATTGGCTCAATCTTTATGATAAAATCATTATGTGTTGTGACTTTCATTTCTGGTAATTCAAGTAGTGCATCAACAATATCGTCGTCAGATCTACTGCGTTTTAAGTCAACGATTGTGCCAATAATGTTATTGCCAATTTTGGCTGTAAATATTTTGCCAGATGTAGATTTCATTGTTAAGTTCCCGAAAGTTTTCATTTGTATTGCAGCTGATTTGAATTGAGTTTTACATTTCTCACACAGTATTTTTGAGCTTGATAGTGACATATTGATAGGGTGTTTTAATGGACAGATATACGTATTTGTAATTTGTGCGCCAATTATTTCACAGTTTTGACTGTTTGAAGATGTGGTTGGAAGAAGGACTGCAGTGTCTTGAGAATTAATGATTCTGAATTCTGTGTCTTTGGTTGTAGTCAAGTATGGTTTGTTGTTGTATTGTCTTACGGAGATATTTGACATGCTGTACCACCGGTCAACTTCAAGGCAGTGCTCGCCCCACACAGTCAGTTCTGCAGATGATGTTGCGTCACAAACAGTGTAAATGGTTTTTTCCAGGAAAGTTCCATCTCTCATTATATTGTGGCCCTCGCTCTCCTGTTGAGCGATTTTGACATTGAGTAGTACCTATTGAAAGAGAAATTTACACAGATTAGTAAAACAGTATGTTAAAGCTCGTTTTCAATTTCAGTAACATGTTTATTTCAATTACATGTATGTATATTTAAAATAATGTTATTTTTTTATATGTATATAAATAAGCATAGGAGTTATCTTTAAAAGCAGACTGTGGATACATTTTCAAATCATACTGCCAAGTCACACCATATATTTGAAAGACAGTGGTGTGCAATGCAGCTTCAATGTTCTTTTGAAGTGTAAAATGTGCAAGTGTGGCTAAACAGCCCCTAATGTTAGGACCAAACTTGAAAATTCTCTCGTGTCAGCATGCACACATAAATTTAGTTCAATATAAATTCAAGTTGTGGAATCAAAGTTTATAAGGGTATTTCTGTTATAGTGGTTAATGTTTAAGTAATATGTGATTAAGTCCATTTAAAATAGATACTGTACATTCAAATTTTCTTATAAAAATGTACTTACTCGTTCATATTGGGAGCTGGTTTTAAGGATGTGCTCCAATGTAAACACTTTCAGATCTGTTTTTTGCGTGTTGTAAATGAATCCAGCATCTCTTATACACAATAATTTAGACGTGTTTGTGAAAAGAATGTCTACTTTCCCGGAATACAGCTGCGAAGGTTGTATCACAATATTCTCCAGCTTAATGGGTCTCCTAGGAGTTGCATGGATTAAGGAAATATAGTTAGTTGTCTGGTATACAGTTTAAAGAGTAAAGTCACACAATCTAAAAAGATGATTGTTTTAAGTTTTCTTGCACTTTAGTAACATTTCTTTTTATAACTGTATGGTACTAATAAATCGTCATATACTAAAATGGATCTTTAGGTTACAGTTCATGGTTGTCTGTTCCCTCTTTTTTTAAATAAAATAAATGTCTTTATCAAAGATTCATAATTAAAACAAATATTATAGACTCGAATTCTAACAATTTAAAGCATCTTAAAATGTATTTTTATATTAAATTTCAAATTTTCATACAATCTTCATGCATAAACAATCCCAGTCACAAGATCATTAAAGCCACTAAATCAATCTTGAGGCTCTAAATTAAAATTACATCTCAAAGATTGAGGGGTGAAACAAACCCCAATATTAATAAATTCAAAAAGGAAAAAATATAAATTAATATTAATCAAATAAATATTTATCACATACAGTTATTAATTTTAATGAGAATAATCTAACATAATAAAAGTATTTTTATAACACCATGGGTTCTAGCGCTTTCATTACAAATATTGTTTATTTAGCTGGAAGGGTTCTGCAATTTTTATGAATCAAATAATTTTAACATGGTATGGTTTAGAACCATTTTTAAGAATGCGTTTAGAGCTAAAAGGTCATTGTGAATGTACTTTTCATAAGAACAACATATGTAACTGACTCACCGATCATTTTCTGATGATTTGAATTGCCCGTGTAGTTCAGGCCTGAATATTCTGATTGTTGATGTGATGTCTTTTTGTTGTAATGTTGCGTCAAAAAAATGTTTCTTGGGGCCCTGTTTTATGTCAGTGACGTTGTGTATATATCCAACAACATTTGATGGACTTGCCATATCTATAAGAAATATTGTATGCACATTAAAAAAATAAAATAAAAAAAAAAAAAAAAATTAAGATTTAATAATATGATTATCACTTACAGGAGTCACATGATTTAACATGATGTGGTTATAATTATGAGACATATGTTTTGTGATTTAGTTTGAGTATCTTTGAAATTACACAAAATATTATAAATAAAATATTAAAGTCATATTCTGAATTTAAAAATCATTAAAAGTATATTTAGACTAACCTGTGTGTCAGGGTGCAGGCTGAACAATCTTTCTCCTTCTGAACAAATCTCCTTCTGAACAAATCTCCTTCTGAACAAACCTCCTTCTGAACAAACCTCCTTCTGAACAAACCTCCTTCTGAACAAACCTCCTTCTGAACAAATCTCCTTCTGAACAAATCTCCTTCTGAACAAATCTCCTTCTGAACAAATCTCCTTCTGAACAAAGCTAGAACGTTTTGTGTGGAACAGTTTTCTCTTAATCAAGGTGAACATATGGCAGGATACAGACACATTAAATAGACAAGAATGCACAAAGGATGATTGATCAGAATGGAACTACAAAAGGTGATGATGAGACAAAGAGAGACAGCTGTGATGAATATTAGTGTCTATGGTGATAAATGACAAGCAGGTGATGAGTTATCAGTGATTGCTGATGACGTGAAGGTGATGAACATATATAGTATATCAGATATGTTTAGTTGAAATTACTTTATGCTCAATGTCATGTGCTAACTTGAAGACATGTTTTGTTATTGTTCACACATTGGTTTTTATACATATGGTGCTGAATTGTGAACTATTACTTTCTATGTATGTATTTTGAGCCCTGCTGTAGTATTGAATTGTGTTGGTAAATTTGAATATATAGTATAAATAGATAAAATGTGTGATGTATGAAATTGTTGACTATTTAAATAAACAAAAGTCAATTGTACCATTTTGTTGTGTTTAATATACAAATAAATACAATTATATTTGAAAGATGGATGTGAATAAACCTTGATTTTTTTCAGCATTAATCATATGGATAAGAAAACTCCATTTTAAAAACTTTTGAATTAAAATAATTGTGCATTTAAAAACAGATTAGAAAACTATTTACAGCATGTGACAAAACAGCAGTATAATTCAGTCATTGAACATTGAACATGAACATTGTCTTGACAATGGTATCATATGACAATTTTGAATGTAGACAATGTTAAGAATTACATTAATACAAGATTAGGGGTTTAAAATGATTCAAATTTGTATTGTCTGTGCTGAGGTGATCAATTTAATTATAAAGTGTATTTAAAAACATTAGGGGTTAAAAAACTATTTTGAGTAAATGAAAAAAAAAACAAATACAATGATTATTTAAAACAATTACAAAAGGGTATTCAAAATTGTGAAATAATTGGTGCACAAATAACTAACATGTCTGTCAATTAAACCATCACATTAGTAACATGCCACTATTCAGTTTGTGGCTATAAGCGTCCAAAAAGTGGCATAAGTGGCATAGTGTCCAAAATGTTAAACTCAATTCAAACCAACTGCAATAGAAGTTAAAACATAGAAACCTCATCATAAAAATCTACCTCTGACAACATTTTTACAGTAATAGCATTGAAATAGCATTGTTTGCACACTGGTTGATGTAAAATGCAACAGATCTAATGATGATATTGTTGATTTTCTGCTTGAACTACTAGAAATGAAAGTTACTACATACAATGACTTTATCATTAATTGAGCCTATAGCTTCACTGGAGATCAACACAAGTGTGATGAATGAGGACACTACTGAAAGAGCTGGACAGGCTGAACAATACTTTGAAGATAAAGAGTTTGATCAAACCACACAGTACACATCCTATTTCAACTGACAAATATCATTGTGCCATCCAGGAAACACAAATTGACAGAGCAACTCTCCAAGTCAGCACGTCCAACTGCAGAAATATAAAGACAAAAAGTTGCAATTACTACAGCTTAAAGCTTTTTTCTCAACTGTGAATTTGTAGTTTCCATTTCATTTCATACTTGATTAAATATCTGCATGTTGAAAATGTATAGTTTTTTTTTCACATTTTGCCATGTGTATATTGAGAATTAAAAAGACTGCAAGGAAACTCATGCATTCTATTTGTTGTTGGTAAATAAATATAATTCACATTAAATGGAATGAAATGAAGAGCAAAACTGCAATACTATAGGTTAGAAATAGTTTGATAAATCAGAATGGATTTATCAGATCCAGCAGATCTAGTTCTGAAGATATTAAACACTTCAGACAGCAAGATGGCTTCCAATGATTGTATTTATTGACCCTGAAAAATGACATGGGACAATTTGATCAGAATATTATCAGTTGTGCAAATCTTTTTCCACATTATACACGGTGCACAGATCACTTGTTAGCTCCATGTGCGTCACTGAAAACTCACAATACATATAATAAATTCAGCAACATATTGCCTTCATTACTCAGTGAACTTTAACCAAATGAACACCTCTAAACATACCAATATTAGCTGGAAAGAATGAAGGAAACAAGAGCGTCTTGTCTCAACAGCGTCCATGTGCTCTCCGAGGCTGTGTAACTCAGACACTCTAAAGGCATGGTGTGCAACACTGATAAGTGTCCCATTTAATGAAACACCTTAATTTATAGTTCCTAACCACAAAAATATTGCATGACTCACTCGTACAAGTATTTAGGTATAACAAGGAAATCAAAAGTCTTTTATGTCATAGAAAAAAGTTTTAGGAAGTTCATCATAAAAAAATAAAATATAATTAATATTTCTTCATTCCCAACTTGCTAAACAACTCCTCAAGCATTGTAGGCTACTAAGTTACTTGTCCTGCTCTGTGTGGGTCTTGAACCTTGGTCTCTGGTGTGAGAGTCAGGTGCTCTAACAAGGAGGCTAGCTGGCCCTCTTTACACTAGCTTCTTCCAAAGCAGTGAAATTAATATTTTTTAATGAATGGCTTGATTTGTTTTATCAATATTCATTTTTCAGGAACAGAATAACATTATGCACAGTGAGGAGCCTACAGATTAAGAGCTTCATATGAGAAAAATACAATAATAAAAACAACACATTTTTTAATGGTTAATTTCAGATCAAAACCTGCAAATGACCATTAGGTGTCAGATTGATTCAAAGCATTATGGAACATTTGGTTCAACTGTTTCACAAAGCCTCAATCTTACCACAACTATTTGTGCTCACTTTAATGAGAGGAATACTTTTGCAGTATGGTCATATGCCATATGAGATTTGAACCCATGATCAGAATGGCTCAGGATTTGTAGTATGTGGATTAACATATTGCACCACTTAGAAGATGCTGAACTAAACCGCTGCAGAGGAGAGGCTACAGTGTAATAATAATAATAATGATTAGTAATTGGTTATTTGATTGGTTAAGTGGTGTAATTAGTGTAATGCAATTAGTGTAATTAAGTTGAGCAATTAGTGAGGGTTTATAAGACAGGCAAAAAAGGAGACTATTTTCTGTGTTTCTTGACAAGGTGAGGTTAAGCAGGTCATAAATTAAGCAATGTGTTTTGAAATTACATCAGTGTACAATTTTAGTTCTTTTGTATGAAACTCATGGGTATGTTGTAGAAAGAATTTTAGAGATCAGAGTTTTTTGTGTATTTTTAATGAATGTTGACAAAATGGTTGCTCTCATGAAGGGCTGTCACATGCTTCTACAAACATTTATATAAACAGCATTATTTAGGCTAAGACTAAGATATATATAATATAATATAATATAATATAATATAATATAATATAATATATGAGCATTTTTATTATCAAGCTTTTTTATTTTGGATCAGTTATTTCACTTTAATGACGATTAATAGGTAATTTTCATTGACATAAAAGTGAAATAACAACATAAACATACAAGCTTGATAAAAAAATGATCATTTTTATAAGAAAATGTCAGATGGCATTTAGAGGCTTTTGCATCTAAAGTCTTCATACATGCATATATATAATTAAATTAGAATATTTGATAAGTGTTTATGTGAAAAAAAAAATACAATGTCTATGTTAGCTGCAAAATATTTTATGTGAAGACTTCACTTGGAGCATTTAATGAATGTAATATTTTCAGATTTCTGAAACACACTGAAGTCATAACTTCCTCCATGTACTCATCACAAGATTTTCTGATCCATGAACTCCTATAAAGAAGCCCACAGCTGATAAAAAAGGTATATTTCATTGCATGTCTGCAAAATTGAAATTGAAACGCTTTCATTCAAGCCCTAGTTAATCTACTTTCAGATTTGTGCAACAACTCAAAAACCACTGTTGATATTCTGAGGTCCATAAACTCCATAAACAATTTTTCACTACTGAAAAAAGGTAAGCTAACAGACATTTTCTACATTGATGGCTATGTTTTTTGTGTAAACCTTTTACTTTCACCAAGCAGTTTGTTAAACGCATGTAAACTTTGCAGATATCTGAAACGCACAAGTCATAACTTCCTCCCATATACCAATCGCAAGATTTTCTACTGCATGAACTTCTGTAAATTATACAACTGATTAAAAAAGGTAATATACAATGAATATATTCAAACGTGTTACTGAAAACATATAATTTTGTGATTTTTGATAACTTTATTGCTTTTCCCCTCTAGCAATAGTGACAACAACAGTCTTGTCAACTATCAATTCAGAAAATGTTCTGAAAGAACTTTAAACGTATGCAGGCAGTCAATTAATTTATTTTACTACTGAATACATCTCCACAGTAACAATGTTGAATGGATGGCTTGTATTATATTTGGCCTATGTACAGTTACTTAATATGTGCCAGCCAAAAGAGGATGGCCTGCCCCGGCTGAGTCTGGTTCCTCCCAAGGTTTCTTCCTTTACCACTCTGCTGATTATGCTCCACCCTTTGATCCAAGATGTTCCACCCTACTATTATGCTCCACCCTTTGATCCAAGATGTTCCACCCTACTAAGGGAGTTTTTCTTGCCACTGTCGCCTTTTGGCTTGCTCACTGGGGTATTAAGGCACATGTTCAAGATAAATATGTAATAAAGATTCTTTTTAATAAAATGATTGAAATATACTTTGTCTCTGTAGCCATTTACTTCACTTTACTGTCAGTGATTTTCTACTTGTACTAAATGGATATAGACTATATTTAGTATATGAATTGATTCTACACAAACTTGGTGTCTTTTACAAAAAGTGCATCATAAAACAGCTTAGTGGATAGAGCATTTACATAATTTTCATTTAATTTGTAGTATGCTATTATTTAACAGTTGTTTTTATTGTTTTGAAATACTAAAATTAGTAAGTGTCTTCAGGACAATAGTTAAAACGTTGTCCAACCTGAATGTTAATTTTAACTTTAACAATACTTAAAGCTTTAAACCAAACAAATGCATGTATAATAGTTTATGTAGTTAACTTAATTTATAAAAGCCAGCTTAATTAAAAAAAAATAGGTTTACTTAGACCATGACAACATCAAATCACACCCTTCTACTCTCTAGCTCACTACACACAATGCATAAAAGGAAATTGACATGAGAATGAACACATAAAGGCAAAAAGTATTAATATGAAGAAAATGCTTACATTGCAAGAATAGTAGATTGTCAAGGACTGCTATAGAAATCATTTTTGATCACAAAACTTTCTGAATACTCAAGACTTCAGGTGAGACTCAACATAGAATAAACAATGTTTCTAATCCCAGAAGAAAGATTAAAAAAATACTTAACTGGAAAATACAGAAACCATTTTATGAAGTTGGACAGGACTCGAACTCACAACCTCTGGGTGATGTGACTGTTACTCATCTAGTAGTACCATTGGGAAAACTGTTTTTTTTTTACATTTTTACCAAGATGCCAAAGTTCAATAAATCAAGTCAAGCGTTAATCTTTATATGAATGTGCCACATATCATATTCTAATGAGTTACTTTTCAGAAAGACACTATGTCTGTAACACAATGGTTTGGGCTCATGGCACATGGTTTAGCATTTTACGCTTAAGCTGCAGAGGAGAGGCTTCAGATTAAGAATGAGCACACAATAAGCACACAAAAGAATTACTTAGCATCTCAACCAGTTAAGCATGCTAAGATATCTTAATGCTAATGTAACTTATGGTTAGCCAATGTGGAGCCAGAAGAGCAAAAAGAGCAGAAATAGAATGTACATGAAGAACAGATAGGTTCAGAAGTACTTATGGATGAAATCAAAACAAGCAGCATTAGCGCAATAGATTAGAAAAATGCCTGAACAAAACAGGAATCAACACAATTTTTATACTCATCCAACACAGGGTTCGAACCTACAACCAGAACGGCTCAGGATTAGAAGCACATGGTTTAGCAGACTGCACCACTCAGAGGATGTACAATCACAAACTTCAGATGAGAGGCTTCAGTGTAAGAATGAGCACACAAAAGCAAGTTAACCAGATTAGCATGCTAAGCTATCTTAATGCTGATGTAGCTTATGGCTTATGATGACGTGGTACATCCAATCCTGGCAAAAAAGATATCCTCGGATTCGACATGACGCAAGGAATCGATAGAGACCAATTTTATGATTTTGTGACAAACTGTTCACAAGTTACAGCCTCTGAACCAATTATGGGTCGACCTCGTTAAGTTTGCGACATCATAACTTTTTTTTTCCAGTAGAGCAAAAAAATCGGGGACAGTACTTTTATGCGGCTCAGTCCGAAGATCATTTGAGTACATATTTGGACAAAATTAGACCAATTTTGAAGGAGGAGTAGCGAAAAAACTGTTTTACATTCGCTCCAATATGGCGGCCAGTCACATTGTTGAAAAATAACATATGAGATATCGTTGAAATCGGCATAAGCCAAGGAATATATTGACATAAAGAAATCAAATTTCAAGCAATGTTGGCAAAAGTTATAAGTGTTTTTTCAAAAAACAATGATATCTCTGGAACACTAGGTGGCGCTGTGATCAAACTTCTCATGTACCTTCGGGCCATGCTAATGATGATCCATACCAAATTTGGTGAAGAAATTTCAAATAGTTTAAAAGATATTGCAAATTATGACATCATTCAAAATGGCGGACACGTGGTACATCCCATTATGGCAAAATCGATATCCACGGATTTGTCATGACCCAAGGAATCGATAGACACCAAGTTTATAATTTTCTGACAAACTGTTCATAAGTTATTGGCCAAAATATGCATTTTCCATATCTCATGACCCGTAGGTGGCGCTGTTCCCAACTTTGGCATGGAACCTCAGATCATGCTTCCGATGAAGTGTACCAATTTTCGTTTCGATTGATCAAAGTTTGGCCGAGCTATAGCTTCTGAACCAATTTTGGGTCGACCTCGTTAAGTTTGCGACGTCATAACTTTTGATCAGAGAAGAATAAAAAAAATCGGGGACAGTACTTTTATGCGGCTCAGTCCGAAGATCATTTGAGTACATGTTTGGACAAAATTAGACCAATTTTGAAGGAGGAGTAGCAAAAAAACTGCATACTGTACTTTTCAAAATGGCCACTACTGTAATGGGCGGAGTCTTAATGTAAGATATTGGTTCTAATCAGCATGATGAGATGAATCAGGTGTACTAAGTTTCATTTTTCTAGATCAAAGGGTTCAAAAGTTATAACCATTTCAATGTTGAATTTTTGAACTGCTGGTGGCGCTATAGAGTTGGACCTAGAGACTCAAAAATTGCTACAATTACTTTTCATTACCATCACTACAAGTGTGCCAAATTTCATCATTTTCCTATGTATGGTTCATAGGGCTGCCATAGACTTCAAGAGGAGGAAGAAGAATAATAATAATAAATATAGCTGCAAGCAGCAATACGGGGCCAAGCCCTGCAAGGCAGAGCAAGCAACAGCCGCTGTAGCGCAATGCGGAGCCAGAAGAGCAAAACATCAGAAATTTAATGTACATCAAGCACAGTAAGCACATCAATTACAGCAGCACAGCTAGCATTTAAGCACCAACAGCAGTGCAGAGCCGGAAGGAATTTAAATTATTATTTTATACACAATTTCAAAGTCGCCCCACACTGGTCTCGAACCCACGACCACAATGGTTCGGGATTCATGACGCATGGTTGAACCACTTGCGCCACCCAGAGGACATGTTTTACAAAGCTGCAGAGGAGAGGCTTCAGTGTGTGAATGAGCACACAAAATCATGTTAACGAGATTAGCATGCTAAGCTAACTTAATGCTAATATAGCTTATGATGTGGTACATCCAATGCTGGCAAAAAAGATATCCTCGGATTCGACATGACGCAAGGAATCGATAGAGACCAATTTTATGATTTTGTGACAAACTGTTCACAAGTTACAGCCTCTGAACCAATTATGGGTCGACCTCGTTAAGTTTGCGACATCATAACTTTTTTTTTCCAGTAGAGCAAAAAAATCGGGGACAGTACTTTTATGCGGCTCAGTCCGAAGATCATTTGAGTACATATTTGGACAAAATTAGACCAATTTTGAAGGAGGAGTAGCGAAAAAACTGTTTTACATTCGCTCCAATATGGCGGCCAGTCACATTGTTGAAAAATAACATATGAGATATCGTTGAAATCGGCATAAGCCAAGGAATATATTGACATAAAGAAATCAAATTTCAAGCAATGTTGGCAAAAGTTATAAGTGTTTTTTCAAAAAACAATGATATCTCTGGAACACTAGGTGGCGCTGTGATCAAACTTCTCATGTACCTTCGGGCCATGCTAATGATGATCCATACCAAATTTGGTGAAGAAATTTCAAATAGTTTAAAAGATATTGCAAATTATGACATCATTCAAAATGGCGGACACGTGGTACATCCCATTATGGCAAAATCGATATCCACGGATTTGTCATGACCCAAGGAATCGATAGACACCAAGTTTATAATTTTCTGACAAACTGTTCATAAGTTATTGGCCAAAATATGCATTTTCCATATCTCATGACCCGTAGGTGGCGCTGTTCCCAACTTTGGCATGGAACCTCAGATCATGCTTCCGATGAAGTGTACCAATTTTCGTTTCGATTGATCAAAGTTTGGCCGAGCTATAGCTTCTGAACCAATTTTGGGTCGACCTCGTTAAGTTTGCGACGTCATAACTTTTGATCAGAGAAGAATAAAAAAAATCGGGGACAGTACTTTTATGCGGCTCAGTCCGAAGATCATTTGAGTACATGTTTGGACAAAATTAGACCAATTTTGAAGGAGGAGTAGCAAAAAAACTGCATACTGTACTTTTCAAAATGGCCACTACTGTAATGGGCGGAGTCTTAATGTAAGATATTGGTTCTAATCAGCATGATGAGATGAATCAGGTGTACTAAGTTTCATTTTTCTAGATCAAAGGGTTCAAAAGTTATAACCATTTCAATGTTGAATTTTTGAACTGCTGGTGGCGCTATAGAGTTGGACCTAGAGACTCAAAAATTGCTACAATTACTTTTCATTACCATCACTACAAGTGTGCCAAATTTCATCATTTTCCTATGTATGGTTCATAGGGCTGCCATAGACTTCAAGAGGAGGAAGAAGAATAATAATAATAATAATAAATATAGCTGCAAGCAGCAATACGGGGCCAAGCCCTGCAAGGCAGAGCAAGCAACAGCCGCTGTAGCGCAATGCGGAGCCAGAAGAGCAAAACATCAGAAATTTAATGTACATCAAGCACAGTAAGCACATCAATTACAGCAGCACAGCTAGCATTTAAGCACCAACAGCAGTGCAGAGCCGGAAGGAATTTAAATTATTATTTTATACACAATTTCAAAGTCGCCCCACACTGGTCTCGAACCCACGACCACAATGGTTCGGGATTCATGACGCATGGTTGAACCACTTGCGCCACCCAGAGGACATGTTTTACAAAGCTGCAGAGGAGAGGCTTCAGTGTGTGAATGAGCACACAAAATCATGTTAACGAGATTAGCATGCTAAGCTAACTTAATGCTAATATAGCTTATGATGTGGTACATCCAATGCTGGCAAAATAGATATCCTCAGATTCGACATGACGCAAGGAATCGATAGACACCAATTTTATGATTTTGTGACAAACTGTTCACAAGTTACAGCCTCTGAACCAATTATGGGTCGACCTCGTTAAGTTTGCGACATCATAACTTTTTTTTTCCAGTAGAGCAAAAAAATCGGGGACAGTACTTTTATGTGGCTCAGTCCGAAGATCATTTGAGTACATATTTGGACAAAATTAGACCAATTTTGAAGGAGGAGTAGCGAAAAAACTGTTTTACATTCGCTCCAATATGGCGGCCAGTCACATTGTTGAAAAATAACATATGAGATATCGTTGAAATCGGCATAAGCCAAGGAATATATTGACATAAAGAAATCAAATTTCAAGCAATGTTGGCAAAAGTTATAAGTGTTTTTTCAAAAAACAATGATATCTCTGGAACACTAGGTGGCGCTGTGATCAAACTTCTCATGTACCTTCGGGCCATGCTAATGATGATCCATACCAAATTTGGTGAAGAAATTTCAAATAGTTTAAAAGATATTGCAAATTATGACATCATTCAAAATGGCGGACACGTGGTACATCCCATCATGGCAAAATCGATATCCACGGATTTGTCATGACCCAAGGAATCGATAGACACCAAGTTTATAATTTTCTGACAAACTGTTCATAAGTTATTGGCCAAAATATGCATTTTCCATATCTCATGACCCGTAGGTGGCGCTGTTCCCAACTTTGGCATGGAACCTCAGATCATGCTTCCGATGAAGTGTACCAATTTTCGTTTCGATTGATCAAAGTTTGGCCGAGCTATAGCTTCTGAACCAATTTTGGGTCGACCTCGTTAAGTTTGCGACGTCATAACTTTTGATCAGAGAAGAATAAAAAAAATCGGGGACAGTACTTTTATGCGGCTCAGTCCGAAGATCATTTGAGTACATGTTTGGACAAAATTAGACCAATTTTGAAGGAGGAGTAGCAAAAAAACTGCATACTGTACTTTTCAAAATGGCCACTACTGTAATGGGCGGAGTCTTAATGTAAGATATTGGTTCTAATCAGCATGATGAGATGAATCAGGTGTACTAAGTTTCATTTTTCTAGATCAAAGGGTTCAAAAGTTATAACCATTTCAATGTTGAATTTTTGAACTGCTGGTGGCGCTATAGAGTTGGACCTAGAGACTCAAAAATTGCTACAATTACTTTTCATTACCATCACTACAAGTGTGCCAAATTTCATCATTTTCCTATGTATGGTTCATAGGGCTGCCATAGACTTCAAGAGGAGGAAGAAGAATAATAATAATAATAATAATAAGAAAACTAACAGATACAATAGGTGCCATAGCCCCTTCGGGGCTTGGCCCCTAATAAGAAAACTAACAGATACAATAGGTGCCATAGCCCCTTCGGGGCTTGGCCCCTAAATATAGCTGCAAGCAGCAATACGGGGCCAAGCCCTGCAAGGCAGAGCAAGCAACAGCCGCTGTAGCGCAATGCGGAGCCAGAAGAGCAAAACATCAGAAATTTAATGTACATCAAGCACAATAAGCACATCAATTACAGCAGCACAGCTAGCATTTAAGCACCAACAGCAGTGCAGAGCCGGAAGGAATTTAAATTATTATTTTATACACAATTTCAAAGTCGCCCCACACTGGTCTCGAACCCACGACCACAATGGTTCGGGATTCATGACGCATGGTTGAACCACTTGCGCCACCCAGAGGACATGTTTTACAAAGCTGCAGAGGAGAGGCTTCAGTGTGTGAATGAGCACACAAAATCATGTTAACGAGATTAGCATGCTAAGCTAACTTAATGCTAATATAGCTTATGATGTGGTACATCCAATGCTGGCAAAATAGATATCCTCAGATTCGACATGACGCAAGGAATCGATAGACACCAATTTTATGATTTTGTGACAAACTGTTCACAAGTTACAGCCTCTGAACCAATTATGGGTCGACCTCATTAAGTTTGCGACATCATAACTTTTTTTTTCCAGTATAGCAAAAAAATCGGGGACAGTACTTTTATGCGGCTCAGTCCGAAGATCATTTGAGTACATGTTTGGACAAAATTAGACCAATTTTGAAGGAGGAGTAGCGAAAAAACTGTTTTACATTCACTCCAATATGGCGGCCAGTCACATTGTTGATAAATAACATATGAGATATCGTTGAAATCGGCATAAGCCAAGGAATATATTGACATAAAGAAATCAAATTTCAAGCAATGTTAGCAAAAGTTATAAGCGTTTTTTCAAAAAACAATGATATCTCTGGAACACTAGGTGGCGCTGTGATCAAATTTCTCAGGTACCTTCGGGCCATGCTAATGATGATCCATACCAAATTTGGTGAAGAAATTTCAAATAGTTTAAAAGATATTGCAAATTATGACATCATTCAAAATGGCGGACACGTGGTACATCCCATCATGGCAAAATCGATATCCACGGATTTGTCATGACCCAAGGAATCGATAGACACCAAGTTTATAATTTTCTGACAAACTGTTCATAAGTTATTGGCCAAAATATGCATTTTCCATATCTCATGACCCGTAGGTGGCGCTGTTCCCAACTTTGGCATGGAACCTCAGATCATGCTTCCGATGAAGTGTACCAATTTTCGTTTCGATTGATCAAAGTTTGGCCGAGCTATAGCTTCTGAACCAATTTTGGGTCGACCTCGTTAAGTTTGCGACGTCATAACTTTTGATCAGAGAAGAATAAAAAAAATCGGGGACAGTACTTTTATGCGGCTCAGTCCGAAGATCATTTGAGTACATGTTTGGACAAAATTAGACCAATTTTGAAGGAGGAGTAGCAAAAAAACTGCATACTGTACTTTTCAAAATGGCCACTACTGTAATGGGCGGAGTCTTAATGTAAGATATTGGTTCTAATCAGCATGATGAGATGAATCAGGTGTACTAAGTTTCATTTTTCTAGATCAAAGGGTTCAAAAGTTATAACCATTTCAATGTTGAATTTTTGAACTGCTGGTGGCGCTATAGAGTTGGACCTAGAGACTCAAAAATTGCTACAATTACTTTTCATTACCATCACTACAAGTGTGCCAAATTTCATCATTTTCCTATGTATGGTTCATAGGGCTGCCATAGACTTCAAGAGGAGGAAGAAGAATAATAATAAATATAGCTGCAAGCAGCAATACGGGGCCAAGCCCTGCAAGGCAGAGCAAGCAACAGCCGCTGTAGCGCAATGCGGAGCCAGAAGAGCAAAACATCAGAAATTTAATGTACATCAAGCACAGTAAGCACATCAATTACAGCAGCACAGCTAGCATTTAAGCACCAACAGCAGTGCAGAGCCGGAAGGAATTTAAATTATTATTTTATACACAATTTCAAAGTCGCCCCACACTGGTCTCGAACCCACGACCACAATGGTTCGGGATTCATGACGCATGGTTGAACCACTTGCGCCACCCAGAGGACATGTTTTACAAAGCTGCAGAGGAGAGGCTTCAGTGTGTGAATGAGCACACAAAATCATGTTAACGAGATTAGCATGCTAAGCTAACTTAATGCTAATATAGCTTATGATGTGGTACATCCAATGCTGGCAAAATAGATATCCTCAGATTCGACATGACGCAAGGAATCGATAGACACCAATTTTATGATTTTGTGACAAACTGTTCACAAGTTACAGCCTCTGAACCAATTATGGGTTGACCTCATTAAGTTTGCGACATCATAACTTTTTTTTTCCAGTAGAGCAAAAAAATCGGGGACAGTACTTTTATGCGGCTCAGTCCGAAGATCATTTGAGTACATATTTGGACAAAATTAGACCAATTTTGAAGGAGGAGTAGCGAAAAAACTGTTTTACATTCGCTCCAATATGGCGGCCAGTCACATTGTTGAAAAATAACATATGAGATATCGTTGAAATCGGCATAAGCCAAGGAATATATTGACATAAAGAAATCAAATTTCAAGCAATGTTGGCAAAAGTTATAAGTGTTTTTTCAAAAAACAATGATATCTCTGGAACACTAGGTGGCGCTGTGATCAAACTTCTCATGTACCTTCGGGCCATGCTAATGATGATCCATACCAAATTTGGTGAAGAAATTTCAAATAGTTTAAAAGATATTGCAAATTATGACATCATTCAAAATGGCGGACACGTGGTACATCCCATTATGGCAAAATCGATATCCACGGATTTGTCATGACCCAAGGAATCGATAGACACCAAGTTTATAATTTTCTGACAAACTGTTCATAAGTTATTGGCCAAAATATGCATTTTCCATATCTCATGACCCGTAGGTGGCGCTGTTCCCAACTTTGGCATGGAACCTCAGATCATGCTTCCGATGAAGTGTACCAATTTTCGTTTCGATTGATCAAAGTTTGGCCGAGCTATAGCTTCTGAACCAATTTTGGGTCGACCTCGTTAAGTTTGCGACGTCATAACTTTTGATCAGAGAAGAATAAAAAAAATCGGGGACAGTACTTTTATGCGGCTCAGTCCGAAGATCATTTGAGTACATGTTTGGACAAAATTAGACCAATTTTGAAGGAGGAGTAGCAAAAAAACTGCATACTGTACTTTTCAAAATGGCCACTACTGTAATGGGCGGAGTCTTAATGTAAGATATTGGTTCTAATCAGCATGATGAGATGAATCAGGTGTACTAAGTTTCATTTTTCTAGATCAAAGGGTTCAAAAGTTATAACCATTTCAATGTTGAATTTTTGAACTGCTGGTGGCGCTATAGAGTTGGACCTAGAGACTCAAAAATTGCTACAATTACTTTTCATTACCATCACTACAAGTGTGCCAAATTTCATCATTTTCCTATGTATGGTTCATAGGGCTGCCATAGACTTCAAGAGGAGGAAGAAGAATAATAATAAATATAGCTGCAAGCAGCAATACGGGGCCAAGCCCTGCAAGGCAGAGCAAGCAACAGCCGCTGTAGCGCAATGCGGAGCCAGAAGAGCAAAACATCAGAAATTTAATGTACATCAAGCACAGTAAGCACATCAATTACAGCAGCACAGCTAGCATTTAAGCACCAACAGCAGTGCAGAGCCGGAAGGAATTTAAATTATTATTTTATACACAATTTCAAAGTCGCCCCACACTGGTCTCGAACCCACGACCACAATGGTTCGGGATTCATGACGCATGGTTGAACCACTTGCGCCACCCAGAGGACATGTTTTACAAAGCTGCAGAGGAGAGGCTTCAGTGTGTGAATGAGCACACAAAATCATGTTAACGAGATTAGCATGCTAAGCTAACTTAATGCTAATATAGCTTATGATGTGGTACATCCAATGCTGGCAAAATAGATATCCTCAGATTCGACATGACGCAAGGAATTGATAGACACCAATTTTATGATTTTGTGACAAACTGTTCACAAGTTACAGCCTCTGAACCAATTATGGGTTGACCTCATTAAGTTTGCGACATCATAACTTTTTTTTTCGAGTATAGCAAAAAAATCGGGGACAGTACTTTTATGCGGCTCAGTCCGAAGATCATTTGAGTACATGTTTGGACAAAATTAGACCAATTTTGAAGGAGGAGTAGCGAAAAAACTGTTTTACATTCACTCCAATATGGCGGCCAGTCACATTGTTGATAAATAACATATGAGATATCGTTGAAATCGGCATAAGCCAAGGAATATATTGACATAAAGAAATCAAATTTCAAGCAATGTTAGCAAAAGTTATAAGCGTTTTTTCAAAAAACAATGATATCTCTGGAACACTAGGTGGCGCTGTGATCAAATTTCTCAGGTACCTTCGGGCCATGCTAATGATGATCCATACCAAATTTGGTGAAGAAATTTCAAATAGTTTAAAAGATATTGCAAATTATGACATCATTCAAAATGGCGGACACGTGGTACATCCCATCATGGCAAAATCGATATCCACGGATTTGTCATGACCCAAGGAATCGATAGACACCAAGTTTATAATTTTCTGACAAACTGTTCATAAGTTATTGGCCAAAATATGCATTTTCCATATCTCATGACCCGTAGGTGGCGCTGTTCCCAACTTTGGCATGGAACCTCAGATCATGCTTCCGATGAAGTGTACCAATTTTCGTTTCGATTGATCAAAGTTTGGCCGAGCTATAGCTTCTGAACCAATTTTGGGTCGACCTCGTTAAGTTTGCGACGTCATAACTTTTGATCAGAGAAGAATAAAAAAAATCGGGGACAGTACTTTTATGCGGCTCAGTCCGAAGATCATTTGAGTACATGTTTGGACAAAATTAGACCAATTTTGAAGGAGGAGTAGCAAAAAAACTGCATACTGTACTTTTCAAAATGGCCACTACTGTAATGGGCGGAGTCTTAATGTAAGATATTGGTTCTAATCAGCATGATGAGATGAATCAGGTGTACTAAGTTTCATTTTTCTAGATCAAAGGGTTCAAAAGTTATAACCATTTCAATGTTGAATTTTTGAACTGCTGGTGGCGCTATAGAGTTGGACCTAGAGACTCAAAAATTGCTACAATTACTTTTCATTACCATCACTACAAGTGTGCCAAATTTCATCATTTTCCTATGTATGGTTCATAGGGCTGCCATAGACTTCAAGAGGAGGAAGAAGAATAATAATAATAATAATAAATATAGCTGCAAGCAGCAATACGGGGCCAAGCCCTGCAAGGCAGAGCAAGCAACAGCCGCTGTAGCGCAATGCGGAGCCAGAAGAGCAAAACATCAGAAATTTAATGTACATCAAGCACAGTAAGCACATCAATTACAGCAGCACAGCTAGCATTTAAGCACCAACAGCAGTGCAGAGCCGGAAGGAATTTAAATTATTATTTTATACACAATTTCAAAGTCGCCCCACACTGGTCTCGAACCCACGACCACAATGGTTCGGGATTCATGACGCATGGTTGAACCACTTGCGCCACCCAGAGGACATGTTTTACAAAGCTGCAGAGGAGAGGCTTCAGTGTGTGAATGAGCACACAAAATCATGTTAACGAGATTAGCATGCTAAGCTAACTTAATGCTAATATAGCTTATGATGTGGTACATCCAATGCTGGCAAAATAGATATCCTCAGATTCGACATGACGCAAGGAATCGATAGACACCAATTTTATGATTTTGTGACAAACTGTTCACAAGTTACAGCCTCTGAACCAATTATGGGTTGACCTCATTAAGTTTGCGACATCATAACTTTTTTTTTCCAGTAGAGCAAAAAAATCGGGGACAGTACTTTTATGCGGCTCAGTCCGAAGATCATTTGAGTACATATTTGGACAAAATTAGACCAATTTTGAAGGAGGAGTAGCGAAAAAACTGTTTTACATTCGCTCCAATATGGCGGCCAGTCACATTGTTGAAAAATAACATATGAGATATCGTTGAAATCGGCATAAGCCAAGGAATATATTGACATAAAGAAATCAAATTTCAAGCAATGTTGGCAAAAGTTATAAGTGTTTTTTCAAAAAACAATGATATCTCTGGAACACTAGGTGGCGCTGTGATCAAATTTCTCAGGTACCTTCGGGCCATGCTAATGATGATCCATACCAAATTTGGTGAAGAAATTTCAAATAGTTTAAAAGATATTGCAAATTATGACATCATTCAAAATGGCGGACACGTGGTACATCCCATCATGGCAAAATCGATATCCACGGATTTGTCATGACCCAAGGAATCGATAGACACCAAGTTTATAATTTTCTGACAAACTGTTCATAAGTTATTGGCCAAAATATGCATTTTCCATATCTCATGACCCGTAGGTGGCGCTGTTCCCAACTTTGGCATGGAACCTCAGATCATGCTTCCGATGAAGTGTACCAATTTTCGTTTCGATTGATCAAAGTTTGGCCGAGCTATAGCTTCTGAACCAATTTTGGGTCGACCTCGTTAAGTTTGCGACGTCATAACTTTTGATCAGAGAAGAATAAAAAAAATCGGGGACAGTACTTTTATGCGGCTCAGTCCGAAGATCATTTGAGTACATGTTTGGACAAAATTAGACCAATTTTGAAGGAGGAGTAGCAAAAAAACTGCATACTGTACTTTTCAAAATGGCCACTACTGTAATGGGCGGAGTCTTAATGTAAGATATTGGTTCTAATCAGCATGATGAGATGAATCAGGTGTACTAAGTTTCATTTTTCTAGATCAAAGGGTTCAAAAGTTATAACCATTTCAATGTTGAATTTTTGAACTGCTGGTGGCGCTATAGAGTTGGACCTAGAGACTCAAAAATTGCTACAATTACTTTTCATTACCATCACTACAAGTGTGCCAAATTTCATCATTTTCCTATGTATGGTTCATAGGGCTGCCATAGACTTCAAGAGGAGGAAGAAGAATAATAATAATAAATATAGCTGCAAGCAGCAATACGGGGCCAAGCCCTGCAAGGCAGAGCAAGCAACAGCCGCTGTAGCGCAATGCGGAGCCAGAAGAGCAAAACATCAGAAATTTAATGTACATCAAGCACAGTAAGCACATCAATTACAGCAGCACAGCTAGCATTTAAGCACCAACAGCAGTGCAGAGCCGGAAGGAATTTAAATTATTATTTTATACACAATTTCAAAGTCGCCCCACACTGGTCTCGAACCCACGACCACAATGGTTCGGGATTCATGACGCATGGTTGAACCACTTGCGCCACCCAGAGGACATGTTTTACAAAGCTGCAGAGGAGAGGCTTCAGTGTGTGAATGAGCACACAAAATCATGTTAACGAGATTAGCATGCTAAGCTAACTTAATGCTAATATAGCTTATGATGTGGTACATCCAATGCTGGCAAAATAGATATCCTCAGATTCGACATGACGCAAGGAATCGATAGACACCAATTTTATGATTTTGTGACAAACTGTTCACAAGTTACAGCCTCTGAACCAATTATGGGTCGACCTCGTTAAGTTTGCGACATCATAACTTTTTTTTTCCAGTAGAGCAAAAAAATCGGGGACAGTACTTTTATGTGGCTCAGTCCGAAGATCATTTGAGTACATATTTGGACAAAATTAGACCAATTTTGAAGGAGGAGTAGCGAAAAAACTGTTTTACATTCGCTCCAATATGGCGGCCAGTCACATTGTTGAAAAATAACATATGAGATATCGTTGAAATCGGCATAAGCCAAGGAATATATTGACATAAAGAAATCAAATTTCAAGCAATGTTGGCAAAAGTTATAAGTGTTTTTTCAAAAAACAATGATATCTCTGGAACACTAGGTGGCGCTGTGATCAAACTTCTCATGTACCTTCGGGCCATGCTAATGATGATCCATACCAAATTTGGTGAAGAAATTTCAAATAGTTTAAAAGATATTGCAAATTATGACATCATTCAAAATGGCGGACACGTGGTACATCCCATCATGGCAAAATCGATATCCACGGATTTGTCATGACCCAAGGAATCGATAGACACCAAGTTTATAATTTTCTGACAAACTGTTCATAAGTTATTGGCCAAAATATGCATTTTCCATATCTCATGACCCGTAGGTGGCGCTGTTCCCAACTTTGGCATGGAACCTCAGATCATGCTTCCGATGAAGTGTACCAATTTTCGTTTCGATTGATCAAAGTTTGGCCGAGCTATAGCTTCTGAACCAATTTTGGGTCGACCTCGTTAAGTTTGCGACGTCATAACTTTTGATCAGAGAAGAATAAAAAAAATCGGGGACAGTACTTTTATGCGGCTCAGTCCGAAGATCATTTGAGTACATGTTTGGACAAAATTAGACCAATTTTGAAGGAGGAGTAGCAAAAAAACTGCATACTGTACTTTTCAAAATGGCCACTACTGTAATGGGCGGAGTCTTAATGTAAGATATTGGTTCTAATCAGCATGATGAGATGAATCAGGTGTACTAAGTTTCATTTTTCTAGATCAAAGGGTTCAAAAGTTATAACCATTTCAATGTTGAATTTTTGAACTGCTGGTGGCGCTATAGAGTTGGACCTAGAGACTCAAAAATTGCTACAATTACTTTTCATTACCATCACTACAAGTGTGCCAAATTTCATCATTTTCCTATGTATGGTTCATAGGGCTGCCATAGACTTCAAGAGGAGGAAGAAGAATAATAATAATAATAAATATAGCTGCAAGCAGCAATACGGGGCCAAGCCCTGCAAGGCAGAGCAAGCAACAGCCGCTGTAGCGCAATGCGGAGCCAGAAGAGCAAAACATCAGAAATTTAATGTACATCAAGCACAGTAAGCACATCAATTACAGCAGCACAGCTAGCATTTAAGCACCAACAGCAGTGCAGAGCCGGAAGGAATTTAAATTATTATTTTATACACAATTTCAAAGTCGCCCCACACTGGTCTCGAACCCACGACCACAATGGTTCGGGATTCATGACGCATGGTTGAACCACTTGCGCCACCCAGAGGACATGTTTTACAAAGCTGCAGAGGAGAGGCTTCAGTGTGTGAATGAGCACACAAAATCATGTTAACGAGATTAGCATGCTAAGCTAACTTAATGCTAATATAGCTTATGATGTGGTACATCCAATGCTGGCAAAATAGATATCCTCAGATTCGACATGACGCAAGGAATCGATAGACACCAATTTTATGATTTTGTGACAAACTGTTCACAAGTTACAGCCTCTGAACCAATTATGGGTTGACCTCATTAAGTTTGCGACATCATAACTTTTTTTTTCCAGTATAGCAAAAAAATCGGGGACAGTACTTTTATGCGGCTCAGTCCGAAGATCATTTGAGTACATGTTTGGACAAAATTAGACCAATTTTGAAGGAGGAGTAGCGAAAAAACTGTTTTACATTCACTCCAATATGGCGGCCAGTCACATTGTTGATAAATAACATATGAGATATCGTTGAAATCGGCATAAGCCAAGGAATATATTGACATAAAGAAATCAAATTTCAAGCAATGTTAGCAAAAGTTATAAGCGTTTTTTCAAAAAACAATGATATCTCTGGAACACTAGGTGGCGCTGTGATCAAATTTCTCAGGTACCTTCGGGCCATGCTAATGATGATCCATACCAAATTTGGTGAAGAAATTTCAAATAGTTTAAAAGATATTGCAAATTATGACATCATTCAAAATGGCGGACACGTGGTACATCCCATCATGGCAAAATCGATATCCACGGATTTGTCATGACCCAAGGAATCGATAGACACCAAGTTTATAATTTTCTGACAAACTGTTCATAAGTTATTGGCCAAAATATGCATTTTCCATATCTCATGACCCGTAGGTGGCGCTGTTCCCAACTTTGGCATGGAACCTCAGATCATGCTTCCGATGAAGTGTACCAATTTTCGTTTCGATTGATCAAAGTTTGGCCGAGCTATAGCTTCTGAACCAATTTTGGGTCGACCTCGTTAAGTTTGCGACGTCATAACTTTTGATCAGAGAAGAATAAAAAAAATCGGGGACAGTACTTTTATGCGGCTCAGTCCGAAGATCATTTGAGTACATGTTTGGACAAAATTAGACCAATTTTGAAGGAGGAGTAGCAAAAAAACTGCATACTGTACTTTTCAAAATGGCCACTACTGTAATGGGCGGAGTCTTAATGTAAGATATTGGTTCTAATCAGCATGATGAGATGAATCAGGTGTACTAAGTTTCATTTTTCTAGATCAAAGGGTTCAAAAGTTATAACCATTTCAATGTTGAATTTTTGAACTGCTGGTGGCGCTATAGAGTTGGACCTAGAGACTCAAAAATTGCTACAATTACTTTTCATTACCATCACTACAAGTGTGCCAAATTTCATCATTTTCCTATGTATGGTTCATAGGGCTGCCATAGACTTCAAGAGGAGGAAGAAGAATAATAATAATAATAATAATAAGAAAACTAACAGATACAATAGGTGCCATAGCCCCTTCGGGGCTTGGCCCCTAATAATAAGAAAACTAACAGATACAATAGGTGCCATAGCCCCTTCGGGGCTTGGCCCCTAATAATAATAAGAAAACTAACAGATACAATAGGTGCCATAGCCCCTTCGGGGCTTGGCCCCTAATAATAATAATAAGAAAACTAACAGATACAATAGGTGCCATAGCCCCTTCGGGGCTTGGCCCCTAATAATAAATATAGCTGCAAGCAGCAATACGGGGCCAAGCCCTGCAAGGCAGAGCAAGCAACAGCCGCTGTAGCGCAATGCGGAGCCAGAAGAGCAAAACATCAGAAATTTAATGTACATCAAGCACAGTAAGCACATCAATTACAGCAGCACAGCTAGCATTTAAGCACCAACAGCAGTGCAGAGCCGGAAGGAATTTAAATTATTATTTTATACACAATTTCAAAGTCGCCCCACACTGGTCTCGAACCCACGACCACAATGGTTCGGGATTCATGACGCATGGTTGAACCACTTGCGCCACCCAGAGGACATGTTTTACAAAGCTGCAGAGGAGAGGCTTCAGTGTGTGAATGAGCACACAAAATCATGTTAACGAGATTAGCATGCTAAGCTAACTTAATGCTAATATAGCTTATGATGTGGTACATCCAATGCTGGCAAAATAGATATCCTCAGATTCGACATGACGCAAGGAATCGATAGACACCAATTTTATGATTTTGTGACAAACTGTTCACAAGTTACAGCCTCTGAACCAATTATGGGTTGACCTCATTAAGTTTGCGACATCATAACTTTTTTTTTCCAGTATAGCAAAAAAATCGGGGACAGTACTTTTATGCGGCTCAGTCCGAAGATCATTTGAGTACATGTTTGGACAAAATTAGACCAATTTTGAAGGAGGAGTAGCGAAAAAACTGTTTTACATTCACTCCAATATGGCGGCCAGTCACATTGTTGATAAATAACATATGAGATATCGTTGAAATCGGCATAAGCCAAGGAATATATTGACATAAAGAAATCAAATTTCAAGCAATGTTAGCAAAAGTTATAAGCGTTTTTTCAAAAAACAATGATATCTCTGGAACACTAGGTGGCGCTGTGATCAAATTTCTCAGGTACCTTCGGGCCATGCTAATGATGATCCATACCAAATTTGGTGAAGAAATTTCAAATAGTTTAAAAGATATTGCAAATTATGACATCATTCAAAATGGCGGACACGTGGTACATCCCATCATGGCAAAATCGATATCCACGGATTTGTCATGACCCAAGGAATCGATAGACACCAAGTTTATAATTTTCTGACAAACTGTTCATAAGTTATTGGCCAAAATATGCATTTTCCATATCTCATGACCCGTAGGTGGCGCTGTTCCCAACTTTGGCATGGAACCTCAGATCATGCTTCCGATGAAGTGTACCAATTTTCGTTTCGATTGATCAAAGTTTGGCCGAGCTATAGCTTCTGAACCAATTTTGGGTCGACCTCGTTAAGTTTGCGACGTCATAACTTTTGATCAGAGAAGAATAAAAAAAATCGGGGACAGTACTTTTATGCGGCTCAGTCCGAAGATCATTTGAGTACATGTTTGGACAAAATTAGACCAATTTTGAAGGAGGAGTAGCAAAAAAACTGCATACTGTACTTTTCAAAATGGCCACTACTGTAATGGGCGGAGTCTTAATGTAAGATATTGGTTCTAATCAGCATGATGAGATGAATCAGGTGTACTAAGTTTCATTTTTCTAGATCAAAGGGTTCAAAAGTTATAACCATTTCAATGTTGAATTTTTGAACTGCTGGTGGCGCTATAGAGTTGGACCTAGAGACTCAAAAATTGCTACAATTACTTTTCATTACCATCACTACAAGTGTGCCAAATTTCATCATTTTCCTATGTATGGTTCATAGGGCTGCCATAGACTTCAAGAGGAGGAAGAAGAATAATAATAATAATAATAATAAGAAAACTAACAGATACAATAGGTGCCATAGCCCCTTCGGGGCTTGGCCCCTAATAAGAAAACTAACAGATACAATAGGTGCCATAGCCCCTTCGGGGCTTGGCCCCTAATAAGAAAACTAACAGATACAATAGGTGCCATAGCCCCTTCGGGGCTTGGCCCCTAATAAGAAAACTAACAGATACAATAGGTGCCATAGCCCCTTCGGGGCTTGGCCCCTAATAAGAAAACTAACAGATACAATAGGTGCCATAGCCCCTTCGGGGCTTGGCCCCTAATAAGAAAACTAACAGATACAATAGGTGCCATAGCCCCTTCGGGGCTTGGCCCCTAAATAGCTGCAAGCAGCAATACGGGGCCAAGCCCTGCAAGGCAGAGCAAGCAACAGCCGCTGTAGCGCAATGCGGAGCCAGAAGAGCAAAACATCAGAAATTTAATGTACATCAAGCACAGTAAGCACATCAATTACAGCAGCACAGCTAGCATTTAAGCACCAACAGCAGTGCAGAGCCGGAAGGAATTTAAATTATTATTTTATACACAATTTCAAAGTCGCCCCACACTGGTCTCGAACCCACGACCACAATGGTTCGGGATTCATGACGCATGGTTGAACCACTTGCGCCACCCAGAGGACATGTTTTACAAAGCTGCAGAGGAGAGGCTTCAGTGTGTGAATGAGCACACAAAATCATGTTAACGAGATTAGCATGCTAAGCTAACTTAATGCTAATATAGCTTATGATGTGGTACATCCAATGCTGGCAAAATAGATATCCTCAGATTCGACATGACGCAAGGAATCGATAGACACCAATTTTATGATTTTGTGACAAACTGTTCACAAGTTACAGCCTCTGAACCAATTATGGGTCGACCTCGTTAAGTTTGCGACATCATAACTTTTTTTTTCCAGTAGAGCAAAAAAATCGGGGACAGTACTTTTATGTGGCTCAGTCCGAAGATCATTTGAGTACATATTTGGACAAAATTAGACCAATTTTGAAGGAGGAGTAGCGAAAAAACTGTTTTACATTCGCTCCAATATGGCGGCCAGTCACATTGTTGAAAAATAACATATGAGATATCGTTGAAATCGGCATAAGCCAAGGAATATATTGACATAAAGAAATCAAATTTCAAGCAATGTTGGCAAAAGTTATAAGTGTTTTTTCAAAAAACAATGATATCTCTGGAACACTAGGTGGCGCTGTGATCAAACTTCTCATGTACCTTCGGGCCATGCTAATGATGATCCATACCAAATTTGGTGAAGAAATTTCAAATAGTTTAAAAGATATTGCAAATTATGACATCATTCAAAATGGCGGACACGTGGTACATCCCATCATGGCAAAATCGATATCCACGGATTTGTCATGACCCAAGGAATCGATAGACACCAAGTTTATAATTTTCTGACAAACTGTTCATAAGTTATTGGCCAAAATATGCATTTTCCATATCTCATGACCCGTAGGTGGCGCTGTTCCCAACTTTGGCATGGAACCTCAGATCATGCTTCCGATGAAGTGTACCAATTTTCGTTTCGATTGATCAAAGTTTGGCCGAGCTATAGCTTCTGAACCAATTTTGGGTCGACCTCGTTAAGTTTGCGACGTCATAACTTTTGATCAGAGAAGAATAAAAAAAATCGGGGACAGTACTTTTATGCGGCTCAGTCCGAAGATCATTTGAGTACATGTTTGGACAAAATTAGACCAATTTTGAAGGAGGAGTAGCAAAAAAACTGCATACTGTACTTTTCAAAATGGCCACTACTGTAATGGGCGGAGTCTTAATGTAAGATATTGGTTCTAATCAGCATGATGAGATGAATCAGGTGTACTAAGTTTCATTTTTCTAGATCAAAGGGTTCAAAAGTTATAACCATTTCAATGTTGAATTTTTGAACTGCTGGTGGCGCTATAGAGTTGGACCTAGAGACTCAAAAATTGCTACAATTACTTTTCATTACCATCACTACAAGTGTGCCAAATTTCATCATTTTCCTATGTATGGTTCATAGGGCTGCCATAGACTTCAAGAGGAGGAAGAAGAATAATAATAATAATAAATATAGCTGCAAGCAGCAATACGGGGCCAAGCCCTGCAAGGCAGAGCAAGCAACAGCCGCTGTAGCGCAATGCGGAGCCAGAAGAGCAAAACATCAGAAATTTAATGTACATCAAGCACAGTAAGCACATCAATTACAGCAGCACAGCTAGCATTTAAGCACCAACAGCAGTGCAGAGCCGGAAGGAATTTAAATTATTATTTTATACACAATTTCAAAGTCGCCCCACACTGGTCTCGAACCCACGACCACAATGGTTCGGGATTCATGACGCATGGTTGAACCACTTGCGCCACCCAGAGGACATGTTTTACAAAGCTGCAGAGGAGAGGCTTCAGTGTGTGAATGAGCACACAAAATCATGTTAACGAGATTAGCATGCTAAGCTAACTTAATGCTAATATAGCTTATGATGTGGTACATCCAATGCTGGCAAAATAGATATCCTCAGATTCGACATGACGCAAGGAATCGATAGACACCAATTTTATGATTTTGTGACAAACTGTTCACAAGTTACAGCCTCTGAACCAATTATGGGTTGACCTCATTAAGTTTGCGACATCATAACTTTTTTTTTCCAGTATAGCAAAAAAATCGGGGACAGTACTTTTATGCGGCTCAGTCCGAAGATCATTTGAGTACATGTTTGGACAAAATTAGACCAATTTTGAAGGAGGAGTAGCGAAAAAACTGTTTTACATTCACTCCAATATGGCGGCCAGTCACATTGTTGATAAATAACATATGAGATATCGTTGAAATCGGCATAAGCCAAGGAATATATTGACATAAAGAAATCAAATTTCAAGCAATGTTAGCAAAAGTTATAAGCGTTTTTTCAAAAAACAATGATATCTCTGGAACACTAGGTGGCGCTGTGATCAAATTTCTCAGGTACCTTCGGGCCATGCTAATGATGATCCATACCAAATTTGGTGAAGAAATTTCAAATAGTTTAAAAGATATTGCAAATTATGACATCATTCAAAATGGCGGACACGTGGTACATCCCATCATGGCAAAATCGATATCCACGGATTTGTCATGACCCAAGGAATCGATAGACACCAAGTTTATAATTTTCTGACAAACTGTTCATAAGTTATTGGCCAAAATATGCATTTTCCATATCTCATGACCCGTAGGTGGCGCTGTTCCCAACTTTGGCATGGAACCTCAGATCATGCTTCCGATGAAGTGTACCAATTTTCGTTTCGATTGATCAAAGTTTGGCCGAGCTATAGCTTCTGAACCAATTTTGGGTCGACCTCGTTAAGTTTGCGACGTCATAACTTTTGATCAGAGAAGAATAAAAAAAATCGGGGACAGTACTTTTATGCGGCTCAGTCCGAAGATCATTTGAGTACATGTTTGGACAAAATTAGACCAATTTTGAAGGAGGAGTAGCAAAAAAACTGCATACTGTACTTTTCAAAATGGCCACTACTGTAATGGGCGGAGTCTTAATGTAAGATATTGGTTCTAATCAGCATGATGAGATGAATCAGGTGTACTAAGTTTCATTTTTCTAGATCAAAGGGTTCAAAAGTTATAACCATTTCAATGTTGAATTTTTGAACTGCTGGTGGCGCTATAGAGTTGGACCTAGAGACTCAAAAATTGCTACAATTACTTTTCATTACCATCACTACAAGTGTGCCAAATTTCATCATTTTCCTATGTATGGTTCATAGGGCTGCCATAGACTTCAAGAGGAGGAAGAAGAATAATAATAATAAATATAGCTGCAAGCAGCAATACGGGGCCAAGCCCTGCAAGGCAGAGCAAGCAACAGCCGCTGTAGCGCAATGCGGAGCCAGAAGAGCAAAACATCAGAAATTTAATGTACATCAAGCACAGTAAGCACATCAATTACAGCAGCACAGCTAGCATTTAAGCACCAACAGCAGTGCAGAGCCGGAAGGAATTTAAATTATTATTTTATACACAATTTCAAAGTCGCCCCACACTGGTCTCGAACCCACGACCACAATGGTTCGGGATTCATGACGCATGGTTGAACCACTTGCGCCACCCAGAGGACATGTTTTACAAAGCTGCAGAGGAGAGGCTTCAGTGTGTGAATGAGCACACAAAATCATGTTAACGAGATTAGCATGCTAAGCTAACTTAATGCTAATATAGCTTATGATGTGGTACATCCAATGCTGGCAAAATAGATATCCTCAGATTCGACATGACGCAAGGAATCGATAGACACCAATTTTATGATTTTGTGACAAACTGTTCACAAGTTACAGCCTCTGAACCAATTATGGGTTGACCTCATTAAGTTTGCGACATCATAACTTTTTTTTTCCAGTATAGCAAAAAAATCGGGGACAGTACTTTTATGCGGCTCAGTCCGAAGATCATTTGAGTACATGTTTGGACAAAATTAGACCAATTTTGAAGGAGGAGTAGCGAAAAAACTGTTTTACATTCACTCCAATATGGCGGCCAGTCACATTGTTGATAAATAACATATGAGATATCGTTGAAATCGGCATAAGCCAAGGAATATATTGACATAAAGAAATCAAATTTCAAGCAATGTTAGCAAAAGTTATAAGCGTTTTTTCAAAAAACAATGATATCTCTGGAACACTAGGTGGCGCTGTGATCAAATTTCTCAGGTACCTTCGGGCCATGCTAATGATGATCCATACCAAATTTGGTGAAGAAATTTCAAATAGTTTAAAAGATATTGCAAATTATGACATCATTCAAAATGGCGGACACGTGGTACATCCCATCATGGCAAAATCGATATCCACGGATTTGTCATGACCCAAGGAATCGATAGACACCAAGTTTATAATTTTCTGACAAACTGTTCATAAGTTATTGGCCAAAATATGCATTTTCCATATCTCATGACCCGTAGGTGGCGCTGTTCCCAACTTTGGCATGGAACCTCAGATCATGCTTCCGATGAAGTGTACCAATTTTCGTTTCGATTGATCAAAGTTTGGCCGAGCTATAGCTTCTGAACCAATTTTGGGTCGACCTCGTTAAGTTTGCGACGTCATAACTTTTGATCAGAGAAGAATAAAAAAAATCGGGGACAGTACTTTTATGCGGCTCAGTCCGAAGATCATTTGAGTACATGTTTGGACAAAATTAGACCAATTTTGAAGGAGGAGTAGCAAAAAAACTGCATACTGTACTTTTCAAAATGGCCACTACTGTAATGGGCGGAGTCTTAATGTAAGATATTGGTTCTAATCAGCATGATGAGATGAATCAGGTGTACTAAGTTTCATTTTTCTAGATCAAAGGGTTCAAAAGTTATAACCATTTCAATGTTGAATTTTTGAACTGCTGGTGGCGCTATAGAGTTGGACCTAGAGACTCAAAAATTGCTACAATTACTTTTCATTACCATCACTACAAGTGTGCCAAATTTCATCATTTTCCTATGTATGGTTCATAGGGCTGCCATAGACTTCAAGAGGAGGAAGAAGAATAATAATAATAATAATAATAAGAAAACTAACAGATACAATAGGTGCCATAGCCCCTTCGGGGCTTGGCCCCTAATAATAATAAGAAAACTAACAGATACAATAGGTGCCATAGCCCCTTCGGGGCTTGGCCCCTAATAATAAGAAAACTAACAGATACAATAGGTGCCATAGCCCCTTCGGGGCTTGGCCCCTAATAAATATAGCTGCAAGCAGCAATACGGGGCCAAGCCCTGCAAGGCAGAGCAAGCAACAGCCGCTGTAGCGCAATGCGGAGCCAGAAGAGCAAAACATCAGAAATGTAATGTACATCAAGCACAGTAAGCACATCAATTACAGCAGCACAGCTAGCATTTAAGCACCAACAGCAGTGCAGAGCCGGAAGGAATTTAAATTATTATTTTATACACAATTTCAAAGTCGCCCCACACTGGTCTCGAACCCACGACCACAATGGTTCGGGATTCATGACGCATGGTTGAACCACTTGCGCCACCCAGAGGACATGTTTTACAAAGCTGCAGAGGAGAGGCTTCAGTGTGTGAATGAGCACACAAAATCATGTTAACGAGATTAGCATGCTAAGCTAACTTAATGCTAATATAGCTTATGATGTGGTACATCCAATGCTGGCAAAATAGATATCCTCAGATTCGACATGACGCAAGGAATCGATAGACACCAATTTTATGATTTTGTGACAAACTGTTCACAAGTTACAGCCTCTGAACCAATTATGGGTCGACCTCATTAAGTTTGCGACATCATAACTTTTTTTTTCCAGTATAGCAAAAAAATCGGGGACAGTACTTTTATGCGGCTCAGTCCGAAGATCATTTGAGTACATGTTTGGACAAAATTAGACCAATTTTGAAGGAGGAGTAGCGAAAAAACTGTTTTACATTCACTCCAATATGGCGGCCAGTCACATTGTTGATAAATAACATATGAGATATCGTTGAAATCGGCATAAGCCAAGGAATATATTGACATAAAGAAATCAAATTTCAAGCAATGTTAGCAAAAGTTATAAGCGTTTTTCAAAAAACAATGATATCTCTGGAACACTAGGTGGCGCTGTGATCAAATTTCTCAGGTACCTTCGGGCCATGCTAATGATGATCCATACCAAATTTGGTGAAGAAATTTCAAATAGTTTAAAAGATATTGCAAATTATGACATCATTCAAAATGGCGGACACGTGGTACATCCCATCATGGCAAAATCGATATCCACGGATTTGTCATGACCCAAGGAATCGATAGACACCAAGTTTATAATTTTCTGACAAACTGTTCATAAGTTATTGGCCAAAATATGCATTTTCCATATCTCATGACCCGTAGGTGGCGCTGTTCCCAACTTTGGCATGGAACCTCAGATCATGCTTCCGATGAAGTGTACCAATTTTCGTTTCGATTGATCAAAGTTTGGCCGAGCTATAGCTTCTGAACCAATTTTGGGTCGACCTCGTTAAGTTTGCGACGTCATAACTTTTGATCAGAGAAGAATAAAAAAAATCGGGGACAGTACTTTTATGCGGCTCAGTCCGAAGATCATTTGAGTACATGTTTGGACAAAATTAGACCAATTTTGAAGGAGGAGTAGCAAAAAAACTGCATACTGTACTTTTCAAAATGGCCACTACTGTAATGGGCGGAGTCTTAATGTAAGATATTGGTTCTAATCAGCATGATGAGATGAATCAGGTGTACTAAGTTTCATTTTTCTAGATCAAAGGGTTCAAAAGTTATAACCATTTCAATGTTGAATTTTTGAACTGCTGGTGGCGCTATAGAGTTGGACCTAGAGACTCAAAAATTGCTACAATTACTTTTCATTACCATCACTACAAGTGTGCCAAATTTCATCATTTTCCTATGTATGGTTCATAGGGCTGCCATAGACTTCAAGAGGAGGAAGAAGAATAATAATAATAATAATAATAAGAAAACTAACAGATACAATAGGTGCCATAGCCCCTTCGGGGCTTGGCCCCTAATAATAAGAAAACTAACAGATACAATAGGTGCCATAGCCCCTTCGGGGCTTGGCCCCTAATAATAAGAAAACTAACAGATACAATAGGTGCCATAGCCCCTTCGGGGCTTGGCCCCTAATAATAAGAAAACTAACAGATACAATAGGTGCCATAGCCCCTTCGGGGCTTGGCCCCTAATAATAATAAGAAAACTAACAGATACAATAGGTGCCATAGCCCCTTCGGGGCTTGGCCCCTAATAATAAGAAAACTAACAGATACAATAGGTGCCATAGCCCCTTCGGGGCTTGGCCCCTAATAATAATAAGAAAACTAACAGATACAATAGGTGCCATAGCCCCTTCGGGGCTTGGCCCCTAATTAAGGCAGTTCTGAAGACGAAAGGGGGTCAAACACAGTATTAATATGGTGTTCCTAATAATCCTTTAGGTGAGTGTGTGTGTGTGTATATATATATATATATATATATATATATATATATATATATATATATATATATATAATCAAAATAAAATAAAATAATTGTGGAATGGTGAAGTGCTTGTGAACTGGGGAGCCAACATTTTATTTTGTGGGTAATTTAAGAAATTAAAGATTTTTATTAAGGAACAGGACTTGTTCAAACAGTGTGAGGGCTAAGTCTATTTATTTTTTTACTTACTGCTACCGAAGGGCTTGACACTCGAAACCTGCTCAAGGGGTTCGCGCTACTTTCTAATCTGATTCTGAATATGAAGCAGTCACGTGACTGTGTGTAGAAACGAAGCTTCGGACGTCACAGATCACATGGTTAAAACGAATCAAGCTCCGATACACTGCTTCAGTGTGATATGTTTCTTTTTTTGATATAAGCTTCAAAGCCTCGGTGGCGAACGTCACATCACTAGTGTGCAACGTGTTGAAAAGCTTTGAGTAATGAACCATTTTATGATACATTCAAGGGGCAAAGCCCTAGTGCTTCACAAAGCTTCATTTCACCATCACTAAGGATCAGGGCCGTGCACTGACATTTTGAGGGGCAGTGGCTTAAACCAAAAAAAGGGGGCACTATAAGGAGTTTGACTCTGAGGCAGTATCATCTTAATATAGAGAATTAATAACAACTCTTTTATAATCATGGGCAATTAGATTACAATTAGGATTTAGTGCTAAATCAATTTATGTTGTTATAATTACTCTTCCAATTAAATCATTTATTTAAATGATTTGGCTGATGCTCAGTGGGCTCTCCCGCATTCTCTGAGCTGCCTCATCTTAAATGGAAGTATTAGACATTTAATTTAATATTATACAGTTACAGTACAAATTGAAATGATAGTAGGTTACAACAGTTATAAAGTCACACCGGGGTAAATGTACATTTGACTTAATTCTCTTTTAGACCACTGGATGGCACAAATTCAGCTCAGCACTTTTTTTCATAATGCTTTTGATGATGGACTTGGAAATTTGGCTGATCCTTGACTTGATCGCGGCAAAGTTGATTCTGTACTAATTTGATCTAATATGTTATGTTTTTTAAAATGTTTTAGACTTATGTAGCAATTTAAATACAAAGATATCAAGAATATTTTAGTTTTTAAAATAATTTTGTTTCTGTATATTTTAAATACATTTTGATGACAGTATATTTATTGAACAAACATTAATTATTTAATTTATCAAAATAACCCCATAAACTTTGCTAAAGTGATTGTTTTGAACAAGTATCAACTTATGCATTATTAAAAGCATTTTAATTTAGCTAAAGTATTTGTATCAATACTGTGTGTCTTTTGTGTCGTGCTGGTTTTACCCCGTGTGTACCTCCTTGCCACCTCATAGATTTTTAAACTAACAAACCACCTTTATGATTTATTTCCACACAAAATCTGTTGCTCATCAATTTTCAAACATATACTTTTCTGCAATCATACACTATGCGAGTAGTGAAAAGCAAATGTTTCTGGGTGTGCCTTTTAGCCACCTTGTAACCTACTATACTAAGGTACTATTCATTTAGATTAGAACTCATTTATATAATTTATAGTATATTACCTTTTAATTATGCATAATGTTAATATGCTCTTATTAAAATATTAGAAATATGATGCATGAGATAGTATCAATAAGGCAATTGATTATAATGGGAAATATATTTACAGGAGTTAAAGTGTGAAAACCTGTCTGCTAAATATTCTATATATAATAATTTGCCCGCTGGCTTTCTAGAACTTTGAATCAATGTTTGCAATGTTGAATGGACTTCAACCTGCCTTTGCTCTTTCTCACTCTGCCGCCTTCTAATTTTGTGAAGGCATTGTTTTTTGTCTACAAAATCTGCCACAACAGAAAATGTTATTTATTTATTAGTGTTTTATTTATTAGTGTTATTTAGATTTCTTCCAAGAACATTGATATTTTGCACAAGTTTTTAGCAGACCAGGAGCAAAACATTACAGACAGAAATACAAAAACAAATGACCAAAATACTAATTTAGTGGGTCAACCACTGTCTGTAATGTGGATTGTAATTTGTAATCGACCTGTCAATGGGACGACATTCTATTCTGAAACTGTCCTCGGAGAGCGGCACATGCTTGTCTGTGAGTGATGCTGCGGAGCGAGCAAGAAAACATGGAGCGGATAAGCAGAATCAGTGGCTCTCTAGCGGAGCGATAACAGAACGTTTTTATGGGAATCCTCTATGGCGTTATATATGTGCCTCATTCCTGAGCGAGTAATTGTAAGTTTTGAGCACAGAGAACTATATTTTGCAAGCACATTATATTATATTTTGAACAGAAATTAACAATCGCAAAAAAAAAAAAAAATGTGTTTGAGCAAAGGAAAAAACGATTCCGTGCTCAATAAATGCTTGTTTGCTATTATCCATATTAACATGCAATAATAACCCCTCTCACGCAGTTTACTCAGGTGCTCTCTCACAAACTTATTTTCTGCGCTCCTGTCAAGTCCCTCTCTCTCTCTCTCAACCTCTTAATTCTGTGCACGGTAGTGATGTGACATTTGAACCGAGGCGTCGGAGCATGTGTCGAGAAAAAGTGGGCGTGCCAGATGAAGCCGCGATTCGAGGCTTGTGTTGTTAAAGGAGAAGTTCACTTTCAAAAAAACTTTTGCTGATAATTTACTCACCCCCATGTCATCCAAGATGTCCATGTCTTTCTTTCTTCAGTCGCAAAGAAATTAAGGTTTTTGATGAAAACATTCCAGGATTTCCCCCCATGTAATGGATTCTATTGGGACCCAAACGGTAGAAGGTCCAAATGACAGTTTAAGTGCAGCTTCAAAGGGCTTTAAACGATACCAGACGATGAATAAGGGTCTTATCTAGCGAAACGATCGGTCATTTCCAAAATAAATAAAAAAGTTTAAGTTTTATAAGCACAAACGCTCGCCTTGCTCTGTTCTGTGATGCGCGTTCGTGACGTCACGTAATACGCAATTACGTTGAAAAGGTCACGCTTGAAAAATTTCTGTCCTGAAGAAAATGTTCTTTTTGGCTTTTTAATATTAAAACACCCAGGATACGCACACGAAATGGGCATTTTAAACGATAAACTGACACAAATACATTTAAAAATGTGTATATGGTCCTCCTTCCGCACATTTGTAAACACGTCAAGCGTGACCTTTTCAACGTAATTACGTATTACGTGACGTCTTCAACGCGCATCACAGAACAGAGCAAGGCGAGCGTTTGTGCTTATAAAACTTAAACTTTTTTATTTATTTTGGAAATGACCGATCGTTTCGCTAGATAAGACCCTTATTCATCGTCTGGTATCGTTTAAAGCCCTTTGAAGCTGCACTTAAACTGTCATTTGGACCTTCTACCGTTTGGGTCCCAATAGAATCCATTACATGGGGGGAAATCCTGGAATGTTTTCATCAAAAACCTTAATTTCTTTGCGACTGAAGAAAGAAAGACATGGACATCTTGGATGACATGGGGGTGAGTAAATTATCAGCAAAAGTTTTTTTGAAAGTGAACTTCTCCTTTAACGTGAAAATCACGTGACTAATGACAAACGAGGCCTCGGTTTGTGTAAATACGTCATCGGTTCGGTCTGAGTGTCGCTTCCGGATAAAAGGGGTTCGAAACTCGCGGCACCTTGTGGGTGTTGTCAGCAGGTGTAGTGCCGTTGTAGTAGTGTCAGAGAGTTAGAAAACTATCATTGTCACTGTCGTTATTGTGTCATATGTGAGGGCTGTATATTAATACATTATCAGGTTAGAATAGTTATAGTAGCCTATATTATTATTATATAGCTACATTATAGTCTTGTTATATTAATTAGATAAGATTATTTGGATTGCTCTGCATTTTTGCATCTGGACTGGACTGCTTTTTTATTTGGATTGCCCTTTTGGATTTGTTTGCTTTTTGTGACTCTTCCTTTTTCCTGGTAATGGAGCAGCAAGGAAGAGGGAATCCTCCCCTGTCTGGGCTCAACAGAAGCATCAGTGTCCTCATTTATACCACTGCCATTTTTACGCTCCCCTGCATCCTCTGTTCCTTGAGAAAGGATCTTTTCCAAGGCTAGAGAGATTTTGTCCAAGAAGAGGAATCGTCTAAACCCCAACACACTTGAAATAATTCTGTTTCTCAATAAAAAACTATTGTAATCCTTCCTTCCAGACTATTCTGTTGCAGTTTACTTTAATCTGTTATCTATAATCTGCTAAATGAATAAATGTACTTTATTACACTCCCTCTAACATAAGCACTGCACTCAACAGTGTCACTGTTGTTGTTCATACTGTCACTATCCAAACAATTTATGAATAATTAATTAACTGTGTGTGTGATTCTGCACAATTAAATTCAGACAGAGAAAGATACATATTTTATATTATGCACAGTAATGGACAAATGTCTGATCATGTCTTTTTATTATTGCAAATGAAAGGTTACAGACATCAACAGTGAGTACAAAATAAATAAATAAATATTTTTGTTTATAAAAATATTTTTATAAAATATACATTTAAATATAAATATACAAATAAATATAAATATTTATTTGTATATTTACATTACAAATAAATATTTTTATTTATAAAAGTATTTTTTTATAATTTTTTTTTTATAATTTTTTTTTTATTTTTATAAAATGAGGGAGGGAGGGAGGGGCGACACTGGTTCAGAATGAATTAATTTGTCTGCTATTTCTTTGCACAGTAGCTAGGTGTCACTGGAGAGCAATGCTGAATGAAGCTTCGAGTAATGAACCTTTGGCTGAAGCAATGGACTGCGAGGTCTCGGTGGTTCAGGAAGCCTCATTTTGCCATCACTAGTGCACGGCCCTGCTAAGGATATGTTTCCAAAACAAAGGTTTACTTTAATTAAACAGGTCAGAAGAATAGTTAGCTACACACATCTAAATATAACAGAGATCAGACAAAGAGTGATAGAACAGACGGAACTTAAATACAAACACAGATTACACTGATTAACAGAACACAGGTGATACAGATGACTATGATTGACTAAACAGGTGATACAACTGAACTGATAATGACAGTAACCATGGAAACGGAAGAGTGGCGGGAAAAGAACAAAGGAAAAGAGGAATCAATCAAAATACAAACTGAAAATTCAAACACTGACACATGACACATATAGCACTGAGGATTTCAAAAGGGACAGATAAAAATTGCTCCCCCTTTAAATTTTTAACTTAAAAACAAGGATCTGGGGAAATTGTAAGGTCAGTTTTAAAATTCATTAAGCATAGTAGTCTTAGGAATAGAATACAGAAATATTTTAACATACATCTAGACTGAAATCACTTCACACTCCAGCACAGGTGGTGGCGGTATGCACCATAAAGTTGGTATGCAACCCGCTAATAAATCCATAGAAGAAGAAGAAGAATTTTGAACTTGGTAAAGACATTATTGTTACATGTATTTGTATTACTGGATTGCAGTGTGTGCATCTCAGTTAAACTCTGGTTCGTCAGCAGAGGGTTGCACTAGATGAGGGACGGATTGGACCCTTCTCGGCGGATTGGTAGGAAGTGGAGTAGATTCCGGTAGCATTCCGGAAATGGAGGATGAAAATTTTGGCGTGGAAGGTGGGGATAGTGAATGGAGTACAGTAGGAAATCGGAAAAGGAAGAAAAATAGAAGTAATGAATCTGAAACTGAAAGTGAGAATGTATTACACGTGACAAGGGGAAGGAAAGAAGAGTTTAAGGTATTGTTGAAATTTGATGCTGGATCTTTCAGTGTCATTAATCCACTGAAATTATCTAAAGCGATTAAGGAAAAAATAGGACTGGTTGAAAATGTGAAGAAGTTGAGGGATGGTAGATTGATTATATATTTTAAGGACAGTAGACAACAGAAAAAGGCTCTAGAAATTAAACCGATCATGGGACAAGGTGTGAATTGTTCAGTTCAAGAAGAAAAGAAATGGGTTAAAGGAGTAATTACAGGGATCCCCACTGATGTAACAGAGGAAAAGATTAAGAACAGTATTACGGGAGGCGCAGTAATTGGCGTAAAATGACTGAAATGTAATAGAAACAATGAAAGGGGAGATAGCCTATCAGTGATGATTCATTTTGATGAGGATAAGCTACAAGCTAAAGTATTTTTAGGATTTATGAGTTTCTCGGTTAGGCTTTACGTACCCCCTCCACTAAGATGTTACAATTGCCAAAAGTTTGGACATGTAGCGGCTGTATGCAGAGGTAAACAAAGGTGTGCGAGATGCGGTGGAGAGCATGAATATGGCAAATGCGAGCAAGGAGTTGATCCCAAGTGTTGTTATTGTGGAGGGGAACATAGTGCGGGATATGGAGGATGTGAGGTGAGGAAAAATGCAGCTCAAGTGCAAAATGTAAGAATAAAGGAAGGATTGTCATATTCGGAGGCGGTGAAGAAAGTAGGAAAGACTTTGGAATCAGGGGATAAAGGTGAAGGAATTCCTCAACAAAAGATGGAAACGGTTCAGGAAAAAACTAAAGAGAACTTTGGGATTAAGAATAATGTGGCATTTGTAACCTTTATAGCTGAAGTGGTGAATTGTTCTGCGCAAACAGAAATCCGGAATGAAAGAATCAGAATAATAATAAAAGCAGCTGAAAAATATCTAGAGATTGAGGGAATTTCTGTGGAAATGATTAGTGAAAAGTTAAAGATGCAGTTAACAAATACGCAAGCAGGATGTGGTGGTTCATAATGGTGCTTTTAACCCTCTGATGGTCCTCGGTCATTTCTGACCGAATAATTTTCTGTTTTGAAATTTTAAAAATCACAGCTTCATCGGAAGGTTATGAAACTTGGTGACTTTTCTGGCATTAGGTATGTGAATACAAAAAAAAATTGAGGTCATGATCCGAAATTTACAAAAACACAAAAATTTTCTGAATTTTTGTCTGTACAATCTACAAAACGGACACGAAAAAAAAAAGTACACCGCAGTAAAGGGGTGACACTCTACAACATCAAGAGTGCAAAAAATTCACACCCACCCACACACACACACATACAAACACACGTTTATACACATACACACCAATAAATTCAGATTACAAAAATCTGTTTTGAATTTTTAAAAATCACAGCTTCATCAGAATGTTACGAAACTTGGTGACTTTTCTGGCATTAGGTATGTGAACACACAAAAAAATTGAGTTCATGATCCGAGCATGCTAAGTGTTCGTAAAAAAATTAGTTATGATTTTGGTCTTCGGTCAAAATTACCCCCATAGGAAATGAATGGGAAATTGACAAAAACACAAAAATTCTCTACAAATCAGCCACGATGCAGAAAAAAAATGCTCAGCAATGAAGGGGTGAAGCTCTAAAACATCAAGAGTGAAAAACATAACATAACTAATAATTATAATTAATATATGTATATATAATTAATATAATAATTATTAAAATTATTAAAATAATAATTAATAAAATGTTATAAACCTTGGCAAAAAGTATTATTTGAGAATTTCTAAAAAAATACATTCAATCCACATCTTAAAAGTAAGTAATTTGGTCCAAAAACAACTAGAATTCACAAACATCTCCATTTAGAGCTATACAGGCATCTAGTGGTAAACCCATGCAATATCATGTTTTATTTAATTTTATGATTAATAAATTGATGATTTATTTTTTATTTTATTTTTTTCTGAAAGCCTAGTCTCTATTTTACCCGAAAATACTCCATAGAATTTTTTTTTTTTTTAAATAAATAAAAAATCATTATTTTCAATGGCAAAAAATGGACTATAAATATTGCACAACTATTAATAAGTTCAATCAAATTGTCTCAAAATTCTAAATTAAAAAGAATAAATATTATAGAACAAAAATAAATTGCATTGGTTTTTACTGGGATGGAGGAAGTTTCATTTTTAGGTGTCCGGTCATTTATGACCGGGAAGGCCCCCAGTGTGACTGCTAAACGAAGACCATCAGAGGGTTAATATTCCAGTGGAATGCGAGAAGCTTAATTGCTAATGGACAAGAGTTTAAAAAATTCATCTCTGATCTGGATAAAAGACCAGATATTATATGTATACAGGAGACATGGCTCAAATCTCAGTTAAATTTTGTTTTACAAGGGTATCAATTAATTAGGAAAGATAGGAAAAAAGGTAATGGAGGTAGGGTAGCAACATTTATAAAACAAGGGGTGGGATACAGGAATGTAGAAGTGAGGGAGGATCAAGAGGTGTTGATGATGGAAGTATGGGAAGGGAATCAAAGTATAAAAATAATTATTTTTTATAATCCGTGTGAAAAGTTATGTAAGAATGCAATGGAAATAATAATCAATCAATCAATTTTTATTTATAAAGCGCTTTACAACAACCAGAGTTGATCAAAGCGGCAGGGGCGGAGCGGGGGGGTGGCTAATTGGGCTTAAGCCCCGAATGATTTGTCAAAAGCCCCGAATCTTTTAGGTTTTTTAAAATAACTTCAACTTTATTTCATTTCCTCTCAGTCTTTCTGACTGGAGCGGCAAAAAATGAAACACAAGCTCTATTACCGTGCGTGGTGGCGGACGGCAATGCATTGCGCATCACTCAGCTTGTTTGCCAACTACCAATAAAAACTAACGAACGTTGTCATCAGGGGCTGGCAGGCTGTTGTATGTTTCACCGGCGTCGTAGCGAGCTTACTGGCTAACCGGCTGAAGTTAATATGGACATATCAAAGTTTTTTATATGGAACACAACACTAACAGTAAACCTCACCGGCCAGAGAGAGATTCAGAAGCAGCGTAAGAACCACGGACAATGTAATGATATGATGTAGCCTAATGATGTTTACACAATTCCAATTTTACCTATATGTAGGCTAACTTAAAAATAGTCAGATAATGGTTGCCTCTTTTTAGTTGCCAGGGATGAAAATGAGTCATCCTTAACATTTTTGGAGTTTTGGATTCACTACAGCTGGAGAACAATTAAATACAAAATACGTTGTAGGCTCTACTGGGTGTTTTTTTTTTTTTACTGAGTAACTATCATCATTTTCCCAGATAGTGTATAGATTTTTAGGCATTCTATTATCTAAAACAGCCTGAAAAATAGTGCATTTAGCTGACGTAAATGGGAAAAAAATCTCCCCGGGGGAGTATGCCCCCGGACCCCCCTAGGTTTGGGCTAAGCCCCGAATGTTTACATCGTCTGGCTCCGCCCCTGCAAAGCGCTAGACAGAGACAAAAGTAAAGGCGAAAAATAAATGAGTGAAATACAAAACAATACAATAAAATAAAATACAACACATCTATAAAATCATTATGCTAATCAGTTGTCCATCAGGTGTCAAAGGCCGATCTAAAGAGATGGTGCTTCAGCCTAGCCTTGAACAGGGGCAGGTCCATGATGGAGCGTAATTCCAGGGGCAGAGCGTTCCAGAGTTTTGGCCCCGCTACCGCAAAGGCGCGATCACCCAACTTTTTGCACCTGGACCGTGGGACCACCAGCAGATGTTGTTCAGAGGAGCGCGGGGCTCTGCTGGGCTGGTAAGGGGTCAGCATGTTACACAGATAGAGAGGTGCAAGGCCATGGATGGAGCAGAAAACAAACAGTAAGATCTTAAACTGTATTCTGAACTCGACCGGGAGCCAGTGGAGAGAGGACAGGACAGGAGTGATGTGGTCATGTTTACGGGTGTTGGTAAGAAGCCGGGCTGCTGCATTCTGCACAAGCTGTAGATGGTGCAGAGAGGCCTAGCTGATTTAACCCTATGTAGAGGGCATTGCAGTAGTCCAAGCGTGAACTAATAAAAGCGTGGATAGTTTTCTCGAGGTCACTACAGCTGAGGAATGGTTTAACCTTGGCCAACCGGCAAAGCTGGAAGAAACTTGACCTGATCACAGAGTCTACCTGTTTATCGAGCTTCAGACTGCTGTCCAAAATCACTCCAAGATTCCTGACTACAAGACTGAGGTGGGTGGTCAGAGGTGCAAGATCGGGAGCTGCCTTTGTTGAACTAGAGGCATCAAAGAGGATAAATTCAGTCTTTGATTCATTTAGACAGAGGAAATTTTGTGACAGCCAATGTTTAATGTCATGCAGACATGTCTGGATGGACTGTGTGTCTGGGGAGTTCTGGGCAACTGGCAGATAGATTTGTACATCGTCTGCATACAGATGGAAAGAGACATTATGCCGGGATATCACATAACCTAAGGGGAGCATGTACAAGGAAAATAGAGCAGGGCCGAGGATGGAACCCTGTGGCAAACCAGAGGAAAATGGGGCTGGAGAGAGATCATTGATCATCACAGAAAAAGTTCTATCTGCTAGATATGACTTGAACCACTGCAGCACGGGTCCTTGAAGGCCCACCTGCTGGGCCAGACGGGTCAGGAGGATAGAGTGGTCCACCGTATCAAATGCTGCAGTAAGGTCCAGCATTACCAACACCACAGGTTTTTTAGCGTCCAAGGATAGCAAGATGTCGTTCTGCACTTTTAACAGTGCAGATTCTGTGCTGTGGCGTGCCCTGAAACCGGATTGAAATTTTTCAAAAATATGGTTTTGATCCAAGAATGATTGAAGTTGTATGAAGACGAGCTTTTCGAGAACTTTAGAGAGAAAAGGCAGATGGGACACCGGTCTGAAATTTGAGAGAACTGATGGGTCAAGATTAGGTTTTTTGATTAGTGGCCTGACCACAGCCTGCTTAAAAACAGTTGGGACAGACCCTGAGCTAAGGCTGGTGTTAAAAAAAGAGAGAAGACATGGTCCTACTGTGTCAAAAACCTGTTTAAGCACTCTAGATGGAACAATGTCCAGGGAACAATTTGTAGATCTCAGCTTCTGGACAACTTTGGAGAGCTGAAAGAGTGACACTGGCTCAAACACATCAAGAACAGCAGGAGGAGAAGGAGGTAATAGGTGCACGTATGAGCCAACAGCTATACTGCTGTTTACACTCTGTCTAACTGAGGCCACTTTGTCAATAAAGTAATGGAGAAACTCGTCACAGGTTGATTTAGATACATTTTCAAACACGTTAACAGATGGATTTGTAACAGACTGAATTGTACTAAACAAGACTTGGGGCCGATTACAGCTATTGGAAATGACATTTGAGAGGTATTTATATTTGGCTTCTTTAACAGCAATTTGATAATCAGAAAGACAGACTCTCAGAATACCCAGGGACACATGCAGCTTGTCCTTTTTCCACCTCCGTTCAGCCTGTCTACAGCACCTCCTCAGGGCGCGTGTGGTGTCATTCAACCAGCAATCTGGTTTAGGTTTGATGGACCTCAGTTTTAAGGGTGCAACTGAGTCCAAAATCTCTGAACAGGTGGAATAAAAAGAAGAGATGAATTTCTCAGGGCACCGAGGTAGACTTTCGCAAAGGGCATGAAAACCTGAATTCATGAAGGCAGTAGCAAATTCATCAGCTGTAGTAGAAGTGATGATACGGCGGCTACAAGCTGGGGCAAGGGATCTTGCTGGAGGTGAGGGGGGCGTGAAATCAAATATAATGGGGAAGTGGTCTGAAATGCAAGTGTCCAGTATTTCTGTGTTTAATATTGGGAAGCCATGTGAAATTATGAGGTCTAGCGTGTGACCATGACAGAGGTCGTACTAATCAGAAGGTAGTATGGTGTGGTGATTTTAATGCACATAATACATTATGGGGGAGTGTTAAAACAGATTATAATGGGTTGATAGTGGAAGAAATGCTAGAGTGGGGACGGTTAGTATGTATTAATAATGGAAATAAATAACAAGAATAGATGTGAGTAATGGGCGTATTTCAGCATTAGATATTACTCTAGTTTCAGAAAATCTAGCTAGAAAATGTGAATGGAATGTAAGCAAGCAAAGTTCAATGGGAAGTGATCACTATCCAATATGGTGTCAAATTGGTGTGGATATTGTACAAACTGTGGTGGAGAGAATGCCAAGATGGAAATTTAAGGAAGCTAATTGGGAGCTTTTTAAAGAACTGTGCAATAACAATATGAACGAAATGGGGGAAATTGAAGAAATAGAAGAGTTAAGTATGAAAGTAATTGAAGTGTTAAGAAATACGGCAGAGGAAGTAATAGGAAAAAAGAAAACTATAAGTAGTAGAAAAGCAGTCCCGTGGTGGAATGAAAAATGTAGTAAGGCAGTGAGGGAAATAAATAAAGCAATGAAGAAAGCCAGAAAATCTGTATTGTTTACTGATTACATTATTTTTAAGAGAGCTCAGGCTATGGTTAGGAGAGAAATAAGAATAGCAAAAAGAATGTTCTGGAGAGAATATTGCAATAGAATAGGGGAAGACATTGAAATAAATGATGTTTGGAACGTGATTAGGAAGATGGGAGGGATCCAGAGAAATATTAATATTCCAGTTTTAGTAGAAAATGGGAAAATAGCGATAAAAGATAGTGATAAAGCAGAGATGTTAGTGGAAGCATTTGTAAAGGTGCATAGTAATGATAATATTACAGATAATATGAAGAAGTATAGGGAACAGAAAGTGAAAGAGAATGAGCATATATATGAAAAGAAGATTCCATCAGGAAGTAGGTTAGACTCAATATTTACTTTATATGAGTTAAAGAGAGCACTTGTAGGGGTTAAACATACTTCCCCAGGAAATGATGAAATCTGTTATGAGATGATTAAGCAATTGTCAGATGGATCACTGAATATAATTTTAAGACTTTTTAATCAAATTTGGTATTCAGGGAATATTCCTGTGAATTGGAAACATGGAGTAATAGTTCCAATCGCTAAACCTGGAAAAGACCATTCCCAGCCAGTTAGTTATAGACCTATTGCATTGACATCCAATTTATGCAAACTTATGGAACGGATGGTTATGAATAGGTTGACGTATGAAATGGAGAGTAAAAGTATGCTGTCAGCATGTCAAAGCGGATTTAGAAAAGGGCGAAATACGATGGATTCAATTCTGAGTTTGGAGGTGGAAATTCGAAAAGATCAAGTTAATAAAGAAATTTTGGTGGGAGTCTTTTTCGATGTTGAAAAGGCTTATGATATGTTGTGGAAAGAAGGGCTGTTAATGAAATTGGAAAGTTTGGGAATTGAGGGAAAAATGTATAACTGGATTTCAAGTTTTTTGTTTGGAAGAACGATTCAAGTTAGAGTGGTGTCTGCATATTCTAGGATTCTCTCAATTGAGAATGGAACTCCCCAGGGGAGTGTGAGCAGCCCTATTCTTTTTAACTTAATGATTAATGACATATTTAGTAATATTGAGACTGGAATAGGAAGATCATTGTATGCAGACAGCGGGGCATTGTGGAAAAGGGGGCGTAATATGCTATTTGTAGAAAACAAAATGCAAAAAGCAGTGAAGGAGGTGGAGAAATGGGCAAATAGTTGGGGTTTTCGTTTTTTTGTGGTAAAAACACAAGTCATTTGTTTTTCAAATAAGAAAAATAATCCTATGTTAAATATTAAAATGTATGGTAATCAGCTGGAACAAGTCAAAGTAGTGAGATTTCTGGGTATGTGGATGGATTATAAATTAAACTTTGGAGTTCATATTCAGAAATTGATAGAAAAGTGTAAAAAAGGAATAAATGTTTTAAGATGCTTGTCAGGTGCAGATTAGGGGGCAAGTTGCCAGTCACTGAAAATAATTTATTATGCAGTGATCAGGTCAAATATAGACTATGGAAGTATGGTATACAGTTCTGCGAATAAAACTTTACTTAAAAAAAATACAAGTAATACAAAATCAGGCATTGCGAATTTGTGGTGGAGCATTTAGATCTTCTCCGGTAGTATCACTACAAGTTGAATTAGGAGAATTACCGTTGGAACAACGCAGACTTCAATTGAGGATGAGATACTGGTCTGGTGTATGTGGACATCTAGAAAGTCATCCGGTAAAAATACTTCTGAAGGAATGTTGGGAGTATGAATATAAAGAAATAGCAAGCTTTGGTTGGGTAGTAGGGAAGGAGGCAAATAGCTTGGGATTGAAAGAATATTTAATAGCCCCTTCTGTTCCAATACCAGCAATTCCCCCTTGGATGTATCCTATGCCATTAATTGACTTACAAATACATAAAGAAATAAATAAACCAATAAGCATACCAGTTAAACAGTATTTAGATCGAGAATATTATTCAGTATTACAGGTATTTACAGATGGGTCAAAGGAACCAGAGTCTGGTAGAACTGCAGCAGCAGTATTCATTCCTACATTTAATATAAAAATTGCAAAAAGAATATCGGATAATGTGTCGGTATTTACTACTGAATTATTAGCTATTATATTAGCACTACAGTGGATTGAAGAAGTTCAACCAGCAAGAACTGTGATATGTACTGATTCAATGGCTGCTCTCACTAGTCTTATGAGTGGAAAATCTGAATCTCGGCAAGATTTAATATTTGAAGTTTTGCAAGGTTTATTTAGAGCAAGGCATTTAGGGGTATTGGTATTCTTCCTCTGGGTGCCAGCACATGTGGATGTGGATGGTAATGAGGAGGTAGACAAGATGGCAAAGAAAGCATTATATCATCCACAAATAGAAATTAATGTATCACTAAGTAAATCAGAAATCAAGAGATTAATAGCAATTGAAATTAGTAAAAGATGGCAAAAGATATGGAATAGTGACTCTAAAGGAAGACATCTTTATCAAATTCAGGAACGGGTTGGAAATGAGAGGAAAAGATATGGAAATAGGAACAAATATGTCATTATTACAAGGTTAAGAATTGGTCACACTGCATTAAATTATAGTCTTTATAAAATAGGGAAGCATGATACAGGAAACTGTGATAATTGTGGGGATTTAGAAACAGTGCGTTTACCAATGGTGGGTAACAGAAACAAAATGCCGGCCAAAATATTTTTCTACCGGCCAAAATAATTTTTAAGATGACTATCCTGTGTTTACTTGGGTTGATGGGATGTGCAGCTACATGCAGTAGTCTTAGCAACACTGAGTCTAAAATTCATTTTACTGGCTATTTCAAATGTTTACCAGCAGTGACGGTTAAACTCTGGGCGCTCGGCTCAGATGCGTTCACCAGTATGAAGCCGATTTCAACAGATGCTGCAGCAAGCGTCAGCACGCATGACGTGTGCACAACTTGGATAAAATTCAACGCCTGACTTAAAATCATCCCTTTTCGATCCTGCGTCATTACAGTGAACTTGAGGTAAGTCTTGTGTTCAATTTCCTTAAAAAGCATCAACATTTCACGGCGAGCATAGTTTCAATCGAGTTCCCTTAACATCCTACATATTTCGAACTGTTGCTGATTAAATGTTGATTAGTATCGATCCGTTTAAACTTTGCTCATGTTCATTTGACAGTGCTAACCTAGATGAAACGAAAAAAAGAAAAGAATTCAGAACTCGAATTCAATTAAGAATTATTAATTAGGACAATATAAAAATTTTGTCTGTGTAAAGTAGTGCAAATGGGGGTAATATGAAAGCTACTTTTATGGCGCGAATGAAGCTAACTTTGACTAGCTGCGCTGTTTTTGCGCTAGCAGCTCATTTCCGTTCTGCTAGTTGGCAAAGAATTAGTCGCTAGCCTAGACACCATTTTTATTGAATGCAATTTACGTGAATAATATTTACGAGCACAGTCTTTGATCTGTGGAAGAAAATAAAGTGGAACGAATGTTAGCTGGCTTAAGGCCAATTCATACCGCACAGACAAACGCCAACAGACATGTTTTGTCCTAATGTATGTGCACATTTTGATCCTGTAAGAAAATTTTTTATTTTACTTATGTAATTAGAGGAATGATGTGGGACTTTGGTTTGCTGAAAGCTGGGTCATGTCTGTTGCTGAGTGAGATCGGGACTCTTATTATGAAAATGAACTGAGGACTCTTATAGAGGAGCAGCTGCGCCGGCGACTTCACAGTTGCTGGGGATTATGATTACGCTGACACGTTTGCTCCTGTTTTTACAGGTATACAACAACTTAATATGCACACGAGTCCTGTAATTCCGATGTATATGTTCATGCTGCAAATATTTTGTGTATTAATGTTCTGGGTTGTGAAGATCTATGTGCAGACCGTCCGCCATTTTGTGAACGCTATGACATAACGTTGTGAAGTGCTTTTAATGGCCTTTTGCACAGGGGCCTGTGACAGATGCACTCTCGACATTTAACAATATAAAACGAGAAGAAAGTCGTGTCTGAAAGCTGCAATCTTTTACTTGTATTGGTTAAAATGAATGGATATCTCGTGTTTTTCCATGGGTGCTCGAGTTTGTCGGTGTCTGTTGGGGCAGTGTGAACATGACACTTATTTTTCATAACATTCTGAATACAACGGCCAACTTCTGTTGGTGACTTTTTTTGTTGGTGTTTGCTGGCGTTTATCTGCGGTGTGAATTGGCCTCTAGTTGTACTTTTATGGCACAAACTGAAATCGCACTTTATAGCTAACATCAACATTACCTTTGGCTAAATGTGGTCTGTACAGGCAGGTTTGAAAAGTTTATTAGCTACCCTAGGGCTGGGCGATATGGCTGAAAACTGGGTAACACTTTATTTTGATAGTCCGTTTGTTGAGACTTTACTAGTTATTAGTAGCCATTCAGTAGCTTGTCAACAGTGCATCAGTTGACATTCAACAACACTGTTTCAACAGACAAGTAACATACGTTCAACTGACTGCCTATAGACTATAAGGTACAATTCAAGTGTTAATCTACAGATTTTACAAAAAAGTGCCTGTTGACTGTCAATATTATTTTGCAACTAACAACTCAGTCAGTTAAAAGTCAACAGTCATGTCAGCATATGAAGTATATGATACTGTATATCCTACTCAAGGGGGTTCATATGCATCAAATTTATGATTATTTTAGCTGATTTAAAAATGTTTTTAAAAATGTTTTAACCATTTGTAGATAATCTGTTGATAGTCAACTAAAGATTAGATCTGTTGCTTGTCAACAAATAAATTGTTTATGATCAGTTGACAATTAATAGACATTATCCACTAAGTGTTAGTAGATATCTTTTAGGACTATCTAATTAAAGTGAAAAACAGTTTATATCAGTAGAAAGTCTATAACTTATCAACAGATTGAAAACATACTTTTTTTGTACGTTTGGATAGTTGCTGAAACGTATGATACAGACATGTCTGCAACGTAGAATTATTACGAATTCACAGCTACAAAACGTCTACGAATCATAAAGATATCTGTATCATTTCCCTTATACTGTTTTATAGATAAATGTAAGTTCCCTTAACCCTACTCCCAAACCTAAATATAAATTACTCATTTTATACAGAATATAAAAAGAATAAAACACTTTATGGACAGAGATGTGTAGGGAAATGCCAGTTTTATTAATAGCATTAAAATATATTTTGAGCCACTAACATTAATCCTACTCCTGCCCCTAAACCTACCCATAACCATTTCTTAAAACTATGCAGGCTAAAATTATGAAGAAAAACAACAGATGTGTAATCATAATAATTTATTGCGAAAATGTAAAAAGGTACCAAAAGTCGCTCAAATGACGATGTGTTGCAGTCCTCTCTGGCAGTATATAATAGTTTTATATAAGGGACAGAGCAGAATTTAAGTTATTAATCCATGAAAATGTTAACCCAGCTTCCCTCTGCATGAAGACGGCGCGCGCGCACGCGCTTCTGCATTTCAATGTTGTTTCAACTGAAACACGGCATGCTGCAATCTGTGACGAAGCAGGCGAGAGCCAATGAGCGTTTGATATCACTGCCGTAAAACATGTCGTAACGCTTCTTGAGGGCGCAATTTTTGAATTTAAATTCATCACGAATTTGATGAGATGAAGATCGCTGGATGTGGATGAAGGGCTGAATTTGGATCTGTTTCTTGCTTGCGTATGGATTATAAAGATTTGGATTACATCTAACGTTACGTTAGCTAATAAAAATTATGTATTTTGTTCATTTATATTGTGTTTTGGTGTACTATGGTTCTATAGGAGAAAACGCCTTTTGTGTCTCACCGTAACGTTAACGTTAAATAAACTAAATGTTACAAAATGGTTAAACGATTAAAGAAGGTATTGTTAAGGGTTTAAACTATAGTCTTGTCTGTTAATCCTCCGAAGCGAGTTTGCAGCAGGAACAGAGATTATTTCTTAAATGAGTAACGTTAACTGTTATAACGTTAAACTGCATTTAAATGCGATTTTCTGTAAAACTTACTGTCACGAAAGGCTAAATGTATTAATTAATAATTATTTTTATTTGTTGTTTATAACTTTTGATCTTGGCCTCGGGCATTTGAAATGATGTAGACTATTGAGAGTTTTCTCATTTGGAATGCTCAATATATTTTTTTTCACATAATCAGATGGTTCAGATGTGATCGTGATATCCTATTAAATAATGGGTTGTACTATTTTTTTTTTTTTTTTAATAAAAGTGTTTTTTTTTCTTTCTCTGATGTGCTGGCCATAGTGTTTGTTTTACTTCAGTCAGGTTAGGTATGCAATCTGTTGATAGGTTATAGACTTTCTACTGATATAAACTGTTTTTCACTTTAATTAGATAGTCCTAAAAGATATCTACTAACACTTAGTGGATAATGTCTATTAATAGTCAACTGATCATAAACAATATATTAATCTGTTGATAGGTTATAGACTTTCTACTGATATAAACTGTTTTTCACTTTAATTAGATAGTCCTAAAATATATCTACTAACGCTTAGTTGAGAATGTCTATTAATAGTCTACTGATCATAAACAATTTATTTGTTGACAAGCAACAGATCTAATCTTTAGTTGACTATCAACAGATTATCTACAAATGGTTAAAACATTTTTAAATCAGCTAAAATAATCATAAATTTGATGCATATGAAACCCCTTGAGTAGGATATACAGTATCATATACTTCATATGCTGACATGACTGTTGACTTTTAACTGACAGATTGATCTTGAGTTGTTGGTACTCAATCTACAGAAAGTTAGTTGACAATTGAAAGTTAGTTGACAATTGGTTAATAACCTGTTGCAAAATAATATTGACAGTCAACAGGCACTTTTTTGTAAAATCTGTAGATTAACACTTGAATTGTACCTTATAGTCTATAGGCAGTCAGTTGAACGTATGTTACTTGTCTGTTGAAACAGTGTTGTTGAATGTCAACTGATGCACTGTTGACAAGCTACTGAATGGCTACTAATAACTAGTAAAGTCTCAACAAACGGACTATCAAAATAAAGTGTTACCGAAAACTGTATCATGATGTAAGCGTTTCATATCGGTCGATATCGATAATATTGATTTTTTTTTATGACCTATTTAAAATAAGGACCAGGAGAAAAATATATTACATTCAACATTTTTATTTTAAACTTAACCTTCCTCTGATTATAATCCCCTCAGTTATAAAAGCAGAAATGTCAACACAACCATGGAAAACAACACCATGGAAGACACAAAAACAGGTCTTCTCAGGAGGCTGTGCCTACAGGTAGGAATTCTACAAAGTGATCTCTCTCGGTTTACTCTGACATATCTACGTACAATGTTTTGCTACTAATCTGTTATGCCTGCTTTTTCTTGTGTCTTATAGCAATTGCTAAGGAGATCCTCATCCAGCTTGACTCTATCAGAGCAGCAGTTGCTCATCCTGGTCCAGACTTCACGCCAGACCCAACACATTTTGGGCTCCCACTTTCAACTATTGAGGAGCTACAATGTTTGGAGGAGACATTAAAGAATCCAGAGAAGAAGAAGAATTTGGTGAGTTAAATTATGCATTAATCAGATCATTCCTAAAAGTCAGTCCCCACTCTCACTCATGCGATATTCCTTAAATAACTAACGAGGTACATGTCTTTGTTTCAGACTGTTCTCCTTGGAATGGTCGGAGGCATGACTCTTAGGGCGCTTTCACACTAGCACTTTTGGTGCGCACCCGGGTTCGAATGACGTCAGAGTTCGGTTCGTTTGGATGATGTGAACGCTGTTTTCCGAACTCGGGTGCGCACCCGCGAACCGTACTCGAGTCCGCTTAAAAAGGTGGTCTGGGGTACGGTTCATATGAACTCGGGTACGGTTCGCTGCTGATATGAACGCAATTGTACCAAATCGCGGAAGTGAACCGCTATTGATGACATATAATGTGGTGCGTGCCTGCGTGCGTGAGTGTTTAACAACTGTAAAAGGGTCTATTACCTTGACGAAAAGCGGGATTGACGCACTGCAAGCAGAGAGATGATTTCTGCTTGCCTCCACAAAAATTGTCTTCGGCGGGCGGGCAGACATCCCGCTGTCTTTGGAACTGTTTTAATACTTTTGCGGCAGACAGACGCAAGTGTGTTTCTGTATATTTTCTATCCATTTTGACGCCGTTTCATGGCGGTTACCAAGCAACACGAGTATGCGCCAGCTGCAGCTTGATGATGCAAGCGTACTGCGGTTCGGATACAAATAATATAATGTGAACACAGTCCATCGGAGGCAGGGGGAGGGGGGAGCAATCGAACTCGGGTTCGGAACAGGCAATCGAACCAAGTGTGAAAGCACCCTTAAAGACACTGTGGGGCAGGTCCTGAAAAGAGCAATGAACACTTCGCTGGCGAGACTCATTAAAAGTGTGGTTCTGGGTGAGTGCATAACTGCACTGTGGTGACATCCCAGGGCTCTACAGTGCGACCTATTTATTTATTTATTTATTTTTACTGGCTGTGACAGTGACAAAGTATTTAGGAGCACCAGTGCGACTGACCTGAGCAGGTTCTATGGGTGCACCCTCCATTGAAACTAGGGCTGTAACGATTCCTCGATTAAAGTCGAGTACTCGATTTAAAAAAAACCTGACCAAAGATTCTACAGAAGAGGAAACAGAGCTGCTCATCACCAGGTGTCTGCAGTTAACCTCTGATAGGGATGGTGGCCGAAGCCAGAGGGCGAACAGGCAGACAACGTAGACAACTCAAAAACGCGGTGGGCCAGAATTAAATGTTTCAAAGTTAAAAATGTTGATATTGGAAAATGGTATTTTAACTCCTTGATTCTACATTAATGCTGTGATATTATTTATATTCTATTCAAATATGTTATTAAAAAGTGTGTTTATCCTATTTTTGTAGTGTGGTCCAATGAAAAAAATGCATTAAACATGAAACCTGTCTTCCTTGTGCTGTTTTACTTACTGTTTATCTTGCATAAATAACGGCTGCTAAGCAATTTTAGTATTAACCTGACATGAATGGAAATCAATAAAGTTCAAATAAGCCCAAATAAGGAACGGGATTGGAGGATCTTACGTCCTCTCACTCGGGGTTCCGCAATCGGGCCGCGTTAAAACCGAGCGCTCGGCCGAGTGTCTAGCCTTAATCGGGCCGCGTTAAAACCGAGCTCTCGGCCGAGTGTCTTTAGCCTTAATCAGGCCGCGTTAAAACCGAGCGCTTGCAGAGCAATCGGACCTAGATTCCGCTTTCGGCCCGCACAATTTTTGCTAGCTGGGCGGTTAATAATTAATTATATGTCTGTAATTCATTGTAATCGACCTAAATGTTTAAGACAATTTTCAATGAGGAGGAGTAAGCTTCTGTGTGATATTTTATTATCCTCACAGCGCCGTTGGTTTTGCGGTGATGCGCTATGAAATTATTGCGTGGCAATTTAACAGCCTATCACTTTAATAATAAAAGTAGCCTATAGGCCTTCCGCCTTCCCTAATAATAATAATAATATACAATAATACTAATAATAATTTAATACATAAATTGGAAATGCTAAATCATCTTGATATTGATAGCTGATGCTTGTTTTGACAAAATCTCTGGATACATGATATCGTCTATAGGCGTAACTCGGCACGAGGGTTTATCGCGCTGATTCGCGCATATTTCACACGTATAGTGTGAGCAGTGAAGTCGCAGCTCGACATTCGGACTGTATAGTGTGAGCACAGAAATCCTGAGCTTTGGCTTTACATCGCATGCGATCTACTCGTTCAGTGTGAGTAGGTACCTTGCTGAAATCGCACAGACATCGCACAGTGTATACCCGCCTTTAAGAAGGCACACGTGTTAACCTCATTTAGCATCACTTAGTCAGCCATTACATGTAAAAGCGCATTCAGTATGTACTGTTAATAAGAACTCCAGTCAGATTCAGTGGTAAAATGCTTTTGTTAATCATTTTGTGAGCTTATTATGAGAACACAGTAACTGGTGATCGGTTGACATCTAGTTCATGATATAGTCAGTTCATTAGCATATTTTATAGAAAATTAAAAACAATTAAAACAGTGATTAGAAATAGTATTAAAATATATATGCAGTTATCAATACTAGAGTAATGTGAATTTATATTAAATAGCTATTTACATGGTTATGTTTATCGAGTTTAAATGCATGACTCGCTTGTATTCATGTTAAAGGAGTTTGTGATACTTTAATGACGTTATTCGTCAGACCTTTCCTTTATGCCATGTGAGAGCGGGCACAGCACATATTCAGATCTATGTTATGATGTTTATGTATTTAGAGCATGTATTTCTTGAGAATTGAGTGTGATATGAAGAGTAATGTGTCTAGTGCTATGTACCTGCTCAGACATTTGTACTTGCATCAGACATGTGATTGTTTATGATAATCTGTTAAGGTATCACACAATAACAGAGTAGAAGTAGCATTCAGTACGTGACGAAGTGCGGTGTACATGCAAAGAAAAGCGCTCCTTGTTTGATCTGTGTTTTTCATGTCTTTTGAACAGAAATAAATGTGTTGCCCCAGGAAGTGACATCGCATCCTTCTTAAAAGTGTAACACACAGCATAAGCAGTTGTCCTGCCGATTTCTTCTTTGATACACTAACCGGACTTTGAGTTACAGCCATCTGAAATGTGTATTTGTTTGCTCTTCCGGGGGCCGTTGCTGGGCCCCTGGGGGTGGAAGGGCAGTACAATCTACACATATCTATTCTCCTCATCATGGACAACAAACTTTGTTGAGTCACATTTAAATATCTTCAAATTTTTACCATACTTGATTACACAACAGTTTATTGGAGGACACAGCATAAAGTTGATAAAATAGCATAAAGACAAATGAGATTCAAGATAAATAAAAATGGGTCTTCAAAAATACATTAACATCATATTAATCAATTCACAGCTGCTGAAGCAACAAAAATGAGTGCCACAGAATCCTATTCAGTCACCTATGATACAGAAAACAGATTTGATATTGTGTTGGAAAATAATGATTCATTATCACAGCTAAACTGGTTTCTTGCTCTTCCCTGTACGTCTTTATCATGTTCATGTTCTTCTTCCTCGTCTAAACAGTTTGTTCAGTTGTACCCTACAGTACAACAGATGAACAGAAGAGGTGATCACTGATGTGGTGTAGCTTTTTCTCAACCAGAAGGAGTCATAGTATGTTGAGGCCATTGTTGAGTGTGAACTGCAGTGCTAATAGAGTGTCGTAATTGTGTGCCGTGGACAGAAGATAAACGGCCAAGGTCAGGATTTTTGTTAAAAAATACATTCATTTTGGTCTGTTTTTCACCAATCCCTATCATATACCCCCAGAACAATTGGAATATACACGACACATTACATGGGACCATTCTCTGATACTTCTGAATCTTGATGCTGGTCACTATTCACTGCCATTATCTGGACGAGCGGAAGCGGATTTAGTTTTTTAAATTTCTCCTTGTGTGGCCCGAAAAAGAAATAAGGGCATATGGCATTAGTACAACAACAGGGTGAGTAAAAAAAAAAAAATATTTTCATTTTTTCTTTTAAGAAAGAAAATATTTGTATTATTGCAGAGTTTTATCTGACTTTTTTACAGCATGACAAGCTTGATTAATTATGACCCCAGGAACAAGGTAGTATTTTATTTCGTAGAATGTTACATCAGAATTTTACAGCAAAAACATCACAGAACTCCAAAGATACAGAGAAAAGTTATTGATTACAGCGTGTCTGATTGGAGAATCTGTCGAGCTGCTGGATTCAGTGCAGCAGGAAGTAGGAGAGCAGAGAACAGCAGAGGAACAGGAAGCTCTGGGTGACACTCTGAGCACCGTTACACAGGTTCCCTTCACAACATGAGAGGCTCCGAACATTTTTAACCAATGATGTGGCATCACAAAGATTTTTAGAGACACAGCCTTTTACAACAAATGACTGGCCATCAACATTCTCTGATGTAAAGAAAGAAGAAAAACAAAATTCAAAATTTCAAAATTCTGATTCAGTCTAAGCTGTACATTGGTATTTGCGATCTGTATCAAATGTTTAAACCTAAGAGAGTTTAAAAGATAATGATCTTCCTTTTCCAGATTCTCACCTGTTGCTGTAATGCAGCGGTCTTCGTCCCCTGAACAGCTCAGTGTTTCTGAGCAGCTCTTTTCATCACAAGTGTAACATTTCTTTCCATTCGGGACATTAGATGGATCTACAGGAGGAAAACAAGTATTCTTTTATTTTATTTTCTGTACAAAATATCCAATGAAACAACACTCCTTTATCTGCTCCATTCAATCAGTTCACGACAGACAGACACACCCTGCATTTTATTTTCTGATTGAATGTCATTTGGAAGTAAAATGAGTGTTGACTTTACAGAAGATTTACACATTGTCATTTAAGTACAATACCTGGAGGATCTTGGCGGTTACACAGGTCTGTGTTACAGCAGGAAGTAATCGCCCTTACATACCCGAGGTTTAAGGACCCACTTTGACAGACAGGAACACAACCTTTAGCCATAACTTTAGAAGTAATGTCACCTAAAAAATATGAATGATACAGGAAAGACCAATTAAACTGGAACATTTATTTATAAATGTCACATTTAGAACTTTTATTTTTATTTTTATTTTTTTAAATAAAGATCATAACAGTATGAGAGAAAACAAATTTAAAAATCTATGTAGAATATTTTGTGATTGAAATTGTAAATTCCATCAGAAAAACAAGTATTTGTTCTGTCGCAGCTCCAGTAAATAATAGCAGCATTTTCAGTCAAATATAACTGTAAACTTTAAATCATATTGGACTTACCAACTTTTGCTACTGCTGTTGAACTCTCGCACTTAGAAGATCCAACTGGACATGTTGTAGCCGTTTGATCTGCACAAGAACCCGTCAGACCCATGCACTCATAACACCTGAGAGAGTGTCCTTTAGAAATAAAAAAAGAGAGAATGAGACATCAATTATCTGTATTTGTACCCAGTAACATTACAAACGTTATTTGTCTTTGTACCTGCAGTAAAAAGAATGAAGAGAAGAAAAACTGAGATTTGCAGATCCATCTTTGATCAGGAGGTGAATGAAATAATGTGCCCGTTTCAGCGCTCATTTTATAGCGTATCAAAAGGGGAGTGTCTTCATGGGAAATGAAAGTTTAACAGAAGTAGAATTTTCATGAAACAGAAACTTAAGCTCACATAATTGAATTGCCAGTTAAAGATTAAGAAAAGTTTAACAAGGATTTGCAAGAAATGTAGTATACTTAAACCAATCTTCTTAAAGTGATAATTGTGAATTATGAAAGTGAAATTCTGTCATCTTTTATTCACCTTAATTGTAGGAGCCTAATTTTGCTTATGTTCAGTGACAATTATTGCATACTATGTGGTGCATTTCAGTATTTGAATGTTTTAGTTTTGAATGTAAACTTACTTTATTCGTGTGTACTATATTTTTTAATTGAATACCTTTATTGTGATTATATTAGCCTGGCTCCAGGGTATTATGGTGCTAAATCATATTGACGACTGGCTTATTATGGCCCAGTCACAAGAGCTGGTAGTTCAGTATTGAGATATCGTCCTTGCCCACATCCAGAGCCTGGGGTTGACACTCAACATGCAAAAAAAAAAAAAAAAGCATGTTGGCACCAGCCCAGAGAACCACGTTCCTGGGAGTCACGATGCGGGCACAATTGTCTCCTGCACGGATCGAGTCCATCCTGGCCACAGTGACCAGGATAAAGCTAGGCCAAAGCTAGGCCATCACTGTAAAACATTTTTAGAGAGTGTTAGGGCTCATGGCAGCAGCATCCAACGTCATTCCATTCGGCCTGCAGCACATGAGGGCCCTGCACTGGTGGTTGAAAACCAAGGGGATTTACCCGAGGGGGAGCCTGTTCTGCATGATCAGGCTTACGTGCAGATGCCTTCGTTCCCTATCTATGTGGAAAAAATCTTGGTTTTTCCCATGCTGGGAGCATCATGTCGCCTTCGACAGATGCCTACCTCACGGGCTGGGGCGCGGTCATGAATGGCAGGGCTCTGAGGAGCTTCCTCCCAGACCTCAGGGGTTACCATGCAGACTAGGGCTGGGAATCACTGGGTACTTCACAATACGATACTATACGATACGTGATACATTGTTCACGATACCGATAATATCACGATATGGCGATACTGCGATAATCGATATATTATCAGTAATAACTCACAATATATCATGTTTTAAGAAATAAAACAATTTTTTTTTAATTAGTAAAATGAATCTCCATTTTTTTTTTTTTTTGGATGAAACACAATAACAAAAACAACTTGTGTCTTATCAGTTGCAACAAAACAGTCACAGACACTATTTTAGTGTAACATTGCTGCAATCAGTAGTAATACTATGTCTTCGACAGACGGTGACACCATTTGGGTGCAAAATAGCTGTAAGGCTGAGGACAGATTCAGTGTAAACAATACTATATGATTGTCCTTCATAAACATAAACAGTGACACTATTAAGTGCAAGAAACATAAACATTTGGGCTACTGCTTTCAAATAAAAAATAAAATAAATATATCAGGGATAAAGTACATCTAAAATGTACCCAACTTAAAGTGCATCCAAAAATAAACATTTTTCAGAACAAAATAGAAAACAGCTTCATGTGATGTGTTTTATATGTTCATATTTTTCTTGAGAAAGAGGAGTTGGTCAGCATGTTCAGGAGTGAGCGAACTTCTTTGGGCACTGATGATATCTCCTGCAGTTGAAAAGACCCTCTCAGCTGCTACACTGGTCCCAGGAATACACAAATGCATATGGGCCAGCTTGGAGAGGAGAGGGAACACATGTTGCTGATATTTCCACCACAACAGTGGATCTTCAGTGAGAGGCAGAGAAGGAGCATCTTGATATTGTTTTATCTCCTTCTCTGCAATTGAGGTTGCTGATATAGAGACTCTTATAAGAGGTCTTCTTGAAGGTCTGACCAAGAAGATCAACAAGTGCAGACTTTCTTTTCTTTGCTGTACAGGTCTCCTCTTCCTCTAAATCCCCCTGAACATCACCACAAGGCACTGGATCATCCTCTTTTAAAGCTGCAGCTTTTGACTGTAGTTTTGCATAAGTGTCTTGCACTTCTTCAGGTGACAGAAATAAAAGGGATTTAAATTTAGGGTCCAGGGCTGAGGACATGCGTAGGAGATCTTTTTCCATCTCTGATTGATATCTCTTTGAAAGGTCTTGATTGATGGCTCCCTTAATCTCTCGAACCAGAGGGGAATCTTCTTCAGTGCTGGTTGTGTCTCGCAGCAGTTGGGCATGAAGAGGAGCAACCACTGAAATGGTTCCACCATCTCTTCAGCACTTGAGATGTCATTCTCTGTCAGAGCACAGTCAGTCACATTCTTTCTCACCTTAAGAAAAAAAAAGAAAAAAAAAGGCAAAATACAATTTATTAATAAAATGTATATAATTATTGTTCTTTATTTTAAAGCAAATAAAGCATGGACTGTATGATGTAATCTAATGGTTTTGTATTATTTTTTTATTCTAAAAGTTTGTTCCATTCTGTTTTTATTTTTTTACATTTAGTTTATCTCATTCTTGTTGAAATAATGGGATTTTTTTTTTTTACAAGACCTTCTGCTGTGTGTTTTTAATAAATAGATAGTCTATTTATTTTAATAGAGACACTGTCTATGTTAATATAGCTCAGTCATTCATGTCGGATTGCCTCACAGCTGTGACAGAATGACCAACCCTCAAAAAGAGGATTATAAGACAGATTGCCTATTGCAAGACAGCCGTTCTTTGGAGGAGTTTGCAGAGGAGATCCTGGATTTGTACCATGAGGCACACTGGAATAATAAGGCTCTGAAGTTCATCTTTTGGAGCGGGAAGGATGAGATCTTAGACCAAATGCTGCTAGTGGAGGAGGACCCCCTTCCCTTCCCTTCATCGAATTCATGAATTATGTCCTGGGGGTGTGTGGATCCTCCTTTACAGTGGGAGTCGTTGATGAATACACCATTAACTCAGACTCCCCAGAGCCTGTACCATCGCTGGCAGCCATCTTCCTGCTTGCTCCAGATAGGAAGCCTCATCGTCCTAGCCTAGAGAGCCTGGAATTTAAAGAAGATTTTCTGCTACAGACTCAGTGACAATGCCTGAGCCCACCACTGAAACGGAGCACTGACCAGAGCTCGCCATGGACCACGAACTTGAGCCTCCTCCAGCCACTGCGTCAGAGCCAGATTCCGTGGCCATCCCGAGCCCAGAGCCCATTGTCAGGTCAACATGGGGTGGCATGGGGGAATCCAAACTAGAGTTCTCAACGGGTCGGGTCAGCCCGACAAACCCGATGGGACCCGCGGGTTCGGGCCGGGTTCGGGTCGAAAATATAATCAAATGGGTCGGGTCGGACCTCGGGCTTAATCTTTTCCGCTCAGTGAAAAAAAAACATATATTAATCATCGCTGCTGTTCACCGTAAAGAAAGTTTGGCTGCTGCGTGCAACGTGCATCATGCATCATGGAGAGGGGCGGGGGCAGACCTGACGCCGCTGCGTGCACGCCTTTAGCCTGGAGAGAAGAAGATGAAAAGTAAACTTGTAAAAATGAAGGAAGCATGAAGTGCTCTGAAAATGTCCTGGTAGACGGCTGCGTTGACTCTGGATTTAATAAAGCACAGTGGACCAAAGTCCTCTTTTCTGATGAGGGCAAATTTTGCATCTCATTTGGAAACCAAGGTCCCAGAGTCTGGAGGAAGAATGGAGAGCCACACAATCCAAGATGCTTGAAGTCCAGTGTGAAGTTTCCACAGTCTGTGTTGGTTTGGGGAGCCATGTCATTGGCTGGTGTTGGTCCACTGTGCTGTCCACTCAACGCAGCCGTCTACCAGGACATTTTCAGAGCACTTCATGCTTCCTTCAGCAGACAAGCTTTATGGAGATACTGACTTCATTTTCCAGCAGGATTTGCACCTGCCCACACTGCCAAAAGAACCAAAACCTGGTTCAATGACCATGGTATTACTGTGTAATTACTGTGTGATTTCATGTAATATTCTGGGATTTTGATTTCGTAGGTTTCATAAGCTGTAAGCCATAATCATCAAAATTATAACAAATAAAGGCTTGAAATATCTCACTTTGTATGTAATGAGTCTATATAATATATTAGTTTCACCTGTTAAGTTGAATTCTTGAAATAAATCAACTTTTTAATGATATTCTAATTTTATGACCAGCACCTGTAAATCAGCAGCATGTATGTAAAAGTTTGTAGTCTTGAGATAATGACATTTATGCGTGGTTTGTAAAAAAAAACAGGCCATGAAACCCATACTGATTATTTCTTCACACGACTTTTGAAAATTGTATCACGTAGCCCAGAATATTTGCTCCAAAACTATGTGAAAATCATCCTGACAACTCATTCAGATAAAACAATATATCGATTTTAAATTTGTAAGACATGTTTTGTGTAAGAAAGCTTTATGCGAGGAGGCGTGAACACATCATTAATATTGATGGATTTTCACACCTGAGGAAGACAAATACAAATAGTAATTACTCACCCTCATGTTGTTCCAACCTCGTAAGACCTTCGGTCATCTTCGGAACACAAATTAAGATATTTTTGATTAAATCTGAGAGCTGTCTACTCCTCCATAGGCTTCTAAGACATTATAACTTGCTGGCCCAGAAAATGTATTAAAGACATTGTTAATATAGTCCAAGTGACTACAGTGGCTCAATCTTAAGTTTATAAAACGACGAGAATACTTTTTGTGTGCAAAAAAACACAAAAATAACGACTTTATTCCACTTTTCATTTCCTTCTCTCTGGGCCTTGAGTTTTTTCACGTAGTGTTTTAGCGCAGCGTGTCTGTGTTGTGTTGCACATATATATATATAAAATGAACACCAGGTTTGTTGTGCCTTGTAGGCATAGGCTGCAGTGCTGCATAAAATAATAATAACAATAACCTATAGCAGGCAGCCTATCAATCGTTAAAAAGGAACACTTCAGTAACACTACACTAGACAAAAATATATTGATTATCATATGTCACGTCAAATGTTTCCATTCATTATGATGTTATGAAATGAGATTGGAGTAAAAACATGAAGCCTACTGTTTGGTGCGTTTTGCTTTTCAAACGCACGGCGCGTTATTTACTGATGCAATCGAGCTGCTCCAAACTATGAAACATTATTGTTACCATATACATATCTACGATTGAGCAGATATCCACAAACACAGTATTTAACAGTGAACACGGGTCTAAACATTATAATATTCAGCATATATCTAGCAACAGTTTAACTGCAATGTGAAGTTTATGCAACAATAACATTAACTAATATAATTCAGAATACATTTCTTACCTTACATCTTTCTTGTCTTCAAATCGCGTTCTTCTTCTTCTGAGGTAAATCCAATGTAAGCTGACTAAGCTCACAGCGTGTCTTCCAAACTCGACGAAAAGCAGAGACTGATGAAGTTCGGTGCTTTGTTTTTGAGGTAATGAGTGCGTTCGCGTTCCTTCATGTGGAGATTTGCATGTCAATCTCTTTTGCACGACGGAGAAACAGAGAAAAATTGTTTTCATTTTGAATCCGATCATTTAAAAGTACACACTTAAATGTTTATAAAGATATATGGCTCATAAATGTGTGACAAGTATTCGCTGAGTTTTGTTTCAGTTTATAGACGTGCTCAAGAAAAAAAAGTTCACCGAGATGGACAGGCAGAAAGCACACCCTGTTTATTTTCTTTATTTTACAAAAGCACAATGTTTTGTTTTGATTGTAAGTGGACACATACAAAAGTAGACATCTCGCAGATTCTTTTTTCATATTTCTTTTTTCTATATGACCACACACAGAAGCAATAAGTGAGAATGCTCTCTATAGTGGAGCAGTAGAAGGACACCAGCAGACTCTGGGCGATGTTGTTCTTCCTGAGCACTTTCAGAAAGTAAAGTCTCTGCTGTGCCTTCTTCACCAGTTCTGTGGTGTTCCTGCCCCAGTTCAGGTCCTTCTCAATACAAACTCCCAGAAGTCTGTAACCCTCTCCACACAGTCGCGCCAATGAATATGGGTTGAATGTACGTTTTTGTCTTCCTGAAATCGATGACTAACTCCTTTGTCTTTGATGTTTTCAGGAGCAGGTTGTTGTGCACCACACAGCCGCTCCACCTCGTCCCGGTAGGCCGACTCATCACCCCCTGATATGAGGCCCACCACTGTGGACAAATATTCAGATATTTAGATAAATATTCTCTATTTTTATATTGAAATATGTTCTATGTTCAAATTTTGTGATGAAGTTGTGTGGTCTTCACAGGAAATGGAGTGAAGTTTTACATGTGACTAATACAAACAAACACTGGCACGTGATATTAGGCTTGTTCGACTTGCTGCACAGACCGATCGGTTTATGACATCAAAGTACCGTGAGAGCGATTATAGAGCAGACGGCTCCTTATGCTTTTGAATCGCTCTCGCGGTACTTTGATTTCATAAACCGATCGGTCTGTGCAGCGCCGGTTCAAGTCGAACAAGCCTAGTTTCTTGAGCAGCAAATCATATTAGAATAATTTCTGAAGGATCATGTGACACTGTAGACTGGCATAATGATGCTGAACATTTTGATCACAGGAATAAATTGCATTTTAAAATATATTTAAATAGAAAAAAAATATTTTAAATTGTAAAAAATAAACAGTTTTTGCCTTATTTTGTATCAAATAAATGCAGCCTTGGTGAGCAGAAGAGACTTCTTTAAAAAAAAAAAAAAACGTACAGATCTAAAAATTTCAACGGTAGTGTAGGTCTAAAGTTTTTAAAGTAAAGTCTTTGTGTAAAGAAAATGTATAGTCAGAAAACAACCTGGACAGACTGGCTCAATGGACTTCTTCAACTTGAAGAGTTCAAGGTGAGCAAGATGCATTAGACCAGCAGCGTTTGGAGAAGCTGTTTTGGCACAGCTACATCACTTCGCAGATGCAAGTGAGGATGCATATGGTCAGCAAGTTATGTACTTCTACGTAATCAACAGGATCAAGTGCACTGTGCATTGATGATGGGGTAGGCCAGGGTTGCCTCTCTAAAAAGGCCAACAATTCCACGAATGGAACTGACAGTTGCCACAAAAAAATGGATCTGATGTTACAAAGAGAACTACAGCTGAAACTTATACCTTCAGTCTACTGGACAAACAGCATAGCTGTGCTTAAATATCTCAGAACTGAAAGCACAATATTCAGAACATTCATGGCAAACAGAGTCACGACTATTCTAAAAAGCTCAAAGATTGAACAATGGAACCATGTCGAGACTGCATGAAATCCACCAAACTGCGCTTCAAGAGGGCAGAAGGTTAACACTTTCTTGCAAAATGAAAAATGGATCTCAGGCCCAGAATTTCTTCATTAATTCACAGATGAGTGGCCAAAGACCAAATGATGATATCTGCCCAACACAAAAACAGTTCAGTTAGACAACTGATGAATAATGTATCCTCTTGGATAAAGCTTCTGCGCATTGTAGTGTGGATTCTAAAATTGAAAACCATGCTGATGGAACTTACTGCTGCAGAGACTTTAGCCAACTCAATTAAAAGCAAGCAGATTGTGTACAAAAGGCCGCTGGATGTCAAAGCTAAATGGAAAGGAAGCAACATTTCTGTTGATGATTTGACAGAGGCTGAGCTTGAAATAGTGAAATACTGTCAAAGATTTCAGAACTGCTAAGTGGACAAGCCACAAATCTACAGATTAAACCCCCAGTTGCACAATGACGTTTTACATGTCAATTGAAGACTTAGCAATGCTGCTATGCCAGAAGAAAATAAGCGGCCTATGCTTATAACAAAGGATCTTCATGTCACCAACTTAATCCTCCAGAATGTTCATGAGAAAACAGGACACAGTGGTAGAAATCACATGATTTCAACACTGCAACAGAAATACTGGATACCTGGTGCCAAATCTGCAATCAGAAAATTGCTGGCAAGATTGTGTTATTTGTCGTTGTTTACATTCCTAATAATGGCAGACTTACCATCAGATAGGGTGTTGCCAGATGATCCACCTTTTACAAGAGTAGGTGTAGATTTTTTTGGACCATAGTTAAACGTGGAAGAACCCTTGACAAGAAATATGGCATTATCTTCACTTGCTTAGCAATTTGTGCAATGCATATCGAAGTTGCTTCTTTGGTGGAAACTGATTCCTGTCTAATGCTATACGTCGGTTTGTAGCCAGGAGGGGACAAGTGAAAGTTTTCAGGTCAGACAATGTTGCACAACAAGAAACTTCTCTGTTGGATATATTGTTCTGGTAGCATACAGAAATATTAGCAAGGGTCATTGAAACCATTCCTGATAAGAAGTGGCTCGTCCGAAAAGTCTACATTAAGACAAAAACTAACATTTCAGAAAGTATTCAGAAATCAAAATTTTGCCTGTTGCAGGAGGCAGAATGAGTATAGTGAAGGCAATACATCTATAAGAACCCAAATTTGTGTTACTTTGGACTTTAAGAATTTACTAAGGATATTAAAATACTGTAATACGGCTCCTTCTGTTTACATTTAAGTAATTGTTTCAAAAAGTTTGTGACCAATTAGAGGCTGGTAATGTAGGAGCCTAATTTTCTTATGTTCAGTGACAATTTTTGCATAGTATGTGGTGCATTTCTACGGTGGCCGAGAGAGCTCAACGCGCTGCAACTGAAGAAAACACATGCAAATAGAAAAACACCTGCAAATTAAGAAAACATCTTCATCAGTTTCACAACACATGTGTGCTCCAAATACTCACAACACAACCAAATACAGAAACGCGCTGCAAAAGTTCACAACACAAACAAATACAAAAACGCGCTGCAAATAGAATAGAATGTTTCCGGGGAACCCAATAAGTGACGGACCCGGCTGGGACGTGCTTACAGCTGTCTACTTTTATTATTATTTAATTTTTTTTGCAAAACATACAGAGATGACACGTTTATGACATACAACTTTGCATACAATATACAAAATGTATTTACAATATGTTCAATGTCATAAGAATACTAAAAAGAACAATGAGCTGAAGACTAAAATAAATAAATAAATAAAAAAAGATAGAGAAAAAGAACATGAGGGAAAGACATTAATCTATACATCAGTTACATTGTACACATTTTGTCATGTTATGTTAAAATAAATGTCATAAGAAATGTTAGAATGCAGCAAGTTTTAAAGTTGAGACACACATATATAACGCATATTTTAAAAACTTTGTTGTATAAAATGTATATTTATTTGCAACAGTTATGTTAACAGCAATAATACTATATTTCTGGTAAGAACAGCTATTCAGCTGATGGACACCCCCCACCAAAACTCACACTCATGTCATTCAAAACCTGTATGACTTTCTTTATTCTGTAAAACACAGAAGTATCATCTTTTGTTCTGCAGAAGTAAATTTAATTTAAATAGAGAGGCTTTAGGGATTACCATTCAGTGTGGAGGATAGGAAAGAAACAAGCTTAAACAATTAAGTATTACAACAGCTGAAATTCAGGAGTATATGACCAACACCTACACACTGGATGGGACATGATACATCCTGTTTAAACAGAACCATAAGTTTCATTTTCTCTGAAATCATTAAGGATCGGACTTTAGACATTGTGAAAGACACAATCTTGAATGACCCTTGAACACATCTGAGTGAGTTTCATCATTTTGATCACATTCTCAAGCACAACTAAAAAAAAAATATTTTCTCTTGAGGAATACACACACACACACACACACACACACACACATATATATATATATATATATATATATATATATATATATATATATATATATATATATATATACAGTGTAATGCATAAGTGAATACACCCATGCTAAAGTTGTCTAAAAAGAGGAATAAAAAATCATATTTTGGAAATTGAACGTAATGCCTTAATTTAAAAAATTAGGAAAAATCCAACCTTTAAGGACACCAATTTTCTTTGTGAATGAATAATGTATCGTAAATAAATAAATGTTCTTTCTTAAAATACATGGTGCATAAGTTAGTACATCCCTATGTTAAATTCCCATAGAGGCAGGCAGATTTTTATTTTTAAGTATTTTTTTTATTTATTTTTTTAGGATACTATGCATCCTGATAAAGTTCCCTTGGCCTTTGGAATTAAAATAGCCCCACATCATCACATAGCCTTCACCATACCTAGAGATTGGCATGGTTTTATTTCAATTAGCCTAAAAGCTAGTTTGATTTGCATTGAGAGATGATCTTATGGAAAGTACCCCTAGGTATGGTGAAGGCTGTGTGATGATGTGGGGCTATTTTAATTCCAAAGGCCAAGGGAAACATTGATTCCATGCTACAGTATTAGATCTATAATGAAGTATTATTACGACAATGAGTGGGTCCTGACACATGTTGCCTAACTCCAAAAGAGTTTAGAATGTCTGTAAATGCCAATCCTAATGCATCTCTTTCATTATCCACATGGTTATTAAAATCATTAACAATTGGTACTTTTTCTAGAGCCAGTACCAACTCCAAAGTCTATATGGTGCCCTGGTGGTCTGTATGCAGTAGCTAGCACAAATCTCAAATGGGATTTATCATTTACACTAGTTAGTGTTACATTAAGCACCAACACTTCAAAAGAATTAAATTTGAAACTAGACTTCTCAGTAATATTGAAGATATTACTATAAATTACAGCAACACCTCCCCCTTTGCCTTTCAGAGGAGACTCATGTTTATAACAATAATCTTGTGGGGTGGACTCATTTAAAGTAATGCAATCATCTGGTTTTAGCAAGGTTTCTGTCAAACACAGCAAATCTAGGTTATGATCTGTAATCACATCATTAACAATATGTGCTTTAGAAGAAAGGGATTAATGCAAGTTTCAATTTTAAGTCAATGTCTCCATTTGGAGGATTTTTTTTTTTCTTGGTCTTAATTGTTTAAAGAAATTTTTGCAAAAGGCTCAATGCAATTCTGTAGCCAGATCAGCCCGTAATACTGAGTGTCTTCCATAAACTTTTACATTTGCAAAATTTGCATTATTTATTTTTCTGAAATGGTTAACTCTATTAGATTACGCTGTAACCATGTCACCACAAATGTGTGTTCAGGTTAGTGACGGACTAAAGTCCAGTTTTATGGGGAGAATAGGGCATGCCAACTTAGAGTTTATAGCTCTGGCTATCTCTTGGTACTGGTTCAAGTGTGCTTATACTATAAAGGCTAAAAAGGGAATTTCCGTTTAGAACAACAAAGTGCTGTTAGACCAATCTAAATAGGCTGAGCCATACCTCTGTTGTTTATTATAATGTTACTTTAGCTAAATGTACATGGAAAATCTTGGCATGACCAAACTAAAACTACTATTACAGAAAATAAAAATGGGGCAGCTTATATCCGTAGTTGTGGTCATGACTATGTAAGGGTGGATTTCCTACAGGGGTTCAGGCTGCAAGACTGCTGATTGACTAAATAAATGTTATTAGCAAGATAGTGGAAAACTGTTCATTTCATTACCACCCACTGCTACTTATACCAGTGACGGAAATAAGCACAGTCACAATAGCCTAATATGTGGGAGAGCGTTGCTATAGAGAGTGATGATATTGTATTGCAATATGTAGCACTTCAAAGTCAATACCAATTTAAACACTAGTTAGCACATTATTTGTAACTGAAAGGGTTTAATGACATTATGGTTATGGTTACACTTAAAATAGTTACAAAATAGATGTATGAGATGATAAAAACTTATACCATTAATTGTACCCAGCATATATGTAAAATGTTACCCGAGAGATAGAGAGAGAGAGTGTAGAGAGTAAGAGAAAAAGAAAAGAGGAGGCAAAGAGAGAATGCCCCAAGAATGGGAGCCAGAAAATCAGAAAGAGACAGAGCAACAGTTACAATCTTCTTTTATCTTTTCCCTGACCATGTGACTAAAACCCAAATGTGAGACTTTCAAACTGACCAATCAGATAATTACAACTTCCCCCACCATACTAATGGTGTGACAATTCGTTTTCCCCCGATGTGCACACATTTTGGCCTACAGGCCTTGAGCATCGCTGCCTTCATCAGCTCTGCCTTTAGGAACTCCAAATGGTCCTTGGGGTAAGAAAGAGGGGGGTTGAAACAGTAGAAGCAAATGTCTTTGTTAATTTCAGTAAAAGCAAATGTCTTTGTTCATTTTCAAATATCTTGGATTATTTTCAATCCTACAACTAATAAAGCAGTGTTGCTTTATTCAAGTGTATACAGATCTTTGGGGACTAAATTAAGACACTAATGGATGAGAATTTAACTGAGCTGTATGATGGCATCACTATTTTCTGCAGAACTGCTTTATAGATTAAATTAACTAATTTAATAATTGATGATATTTACAATGGAAATTAATCAACACTGACAGTATTTTCTTTTAGAGGTGCTGTACAGCCAAAATGAGTTTGCATCACTGATTCATTTTCCTGACATGAATTGACTAGTGACCATGACTTGACTAGTGACCAAGACTGGTGAGTTTGTGACTGTTGGATCCACGTACATGGCTGGCTTGAGACCCTGAGTGACATTGAAATCTGAATGAACGAGTAAAATTAGAGTAAAGCGTTAAATAGAATTATCAAGTGTCTAGATACATTTTTGGTTATGAGGTCACGGTTCGATACGAGTTCGGAACATTTACATATCCGACCCCCCAGATTCCTGATTGCTTAAAAAAAAAAAAAAAAAAAAAATAATTGTAATTGTTGATATGTTACTCTAATTGATAGACTGACCAAGGCTGTGCGGTTAAATGCAACGTTTTCAAACTTATTAATATTTGATTAACGTGTTGTGCGTAGCTTACACTCTCGTTTTCTTTGAGCATGAGAGTTCATGTGGTGACAGTGGCAGATGCAGTTTAATATATATATTTTTTTTTTAAATCAAGCAAGCTCTTGCGTGCCACTCTCTCTATATATAGTCAACATTTGAAGTGGATCAAACAAGTTAATCAAAGTTGAAGAGGGGGTATTGTTCAAAATTCATGTATAACTGATGAAAGGTTTTATATATATTTCTCTTCTGCTTTGTTTTGGTGCCTTTGGTCTTTGGCTCCTCAACAACAGAACAAAACTTAAACTCATAAACAAGTCTTAAGTGCCACAATATATGTGATGATTTCAGAGATTAATATGCACATGTACATCTGCAACATGTTAGATCACAATTTTGCAGTCTTTCTGAATAAAAGCTAAATGTCTTAAACGTAAATGTAAGCAGTTGCAAATTATAGTTATATTATTTTTAAGCATTTCGACCTTTGACTTAAACCTTATTAGTTGAACCACCAAAAGAAACGTCTCGGTTATGTATGTAACCCTCATTCCATGAGTAGGGAATGGAGACGTTATGTCAGTGACTGATGATATTCGGGGTTTCGTTTAGAAGCCTATCACCTTTGAGTTCTAAAAAACGAGCCAATGGCATGGGAAATGCCATGGATCTACGGAATTTGCATGGTGGAACTCCGCCCCACCGCGTGGGTATAAAGGAGGAACGCCGGCAAGCTCGCATTATGTTTCCTCGCTGAGGAGCCGAGACTGAACTCCTGCCGTTTCAGCGGTACAGCGGTTGTGGCAAAGGGACGTAACATCTCCGTTCCCTCCTCAGGGAACAAGGGTTACATATGTAACCGAGATGTTCCCTTTCATTCAGTCATTACAAGTTACGTCAGTGACTGACGAAATTGGGGGTCCCAGTATATTCACGCCACATCGGCTGTCATCCACTGCCCTGCGCAAGACTGAGCTCCCTGTCGTGAGACTAGCACGGACGAAGGGCTAGGCTAAAAGCAATAATACCAAGGTACACTGGGTAACATATCCCGGGAGGAACATGTAACACAATGCCTAACCATAGGGAGGACTTAAAATACACATATGACCCGCGTACGGGGTGCATATGGAAAACTCATCCAGCCCACAGGGTGGAATGTTTCAACCTCGAGAGAGAGAGAAGGAAAACACGAGTTTGAAGGAGACTCAGGGTGGAAATACACATGTGGGGGTCACCCAACGGGGGAACCATGCACGGGGAACACCTAGCCAATCACGAGGGCTGAGCAACCGGGCTGCACTCTGGTGACGGCATCATCAGTGTCGGAGGAACTCAGGGTCTAAGGAGAATCTGAGTGAATAGCGCACGCATCCAGTCCATGGAGTGGAATGGCACAGCAAGCGATGACACCGAGCGAGTCCTATTACCGGCCACTGGGGGCGAGTACATGAGAGGACACTGGCTCCATTCGGAGATTATAGAATCTAGCAAATGTGTTGGGTGTCGCCCAGCCTACAGCTCTGCAGATGTCAGTCAAGAGGAGGCCACACTCCAGGTGGAGTGTGCCTTCACACCAAGGGGGCATGGTCGGCCCTGCGTCTGATAAGCCAAAGCAATGGTGTCCACTATCCCGAAAACACACGGGCATGCCGTCTTGAAAAAGACGTTCCACGTGCAGCTCTTTTAGAGTGAAGATCAAGCTCAGCAGAGTGCTGAAGCACACACATTGTCGGCAGATCACTGCACAGATTAGCAGCAGGCAATGTGATCTCACTGGAACGCGCCATTGCACCAACACACTGAAGAGCCGCTCGTCTCGTAGAGTGAAGATCATTCAGAATGGCTTGTGGGAGTGTAGAAAACTCTTGGCTCCGAAGCGAAAACATAATGCAAGTTTGCCGGCGCTCCTCCTTTATACCCACGCAGTGGGGCGGAGTTGCACCATGCAAATTCTGCAGCCCCATGGCATTTCCCATGCCATTGGCTTGTTTTGTAGAACTCAAAAATGATAGGCTTCTAAGCGAACCCCCCAATTTCGTCAGTCACTGACGTAACTCGAAATGACCGTACGAAAGGGAACTGAAGTTTCCAGTCACTCACAGAATTAACTGAGGAAGATGTTTAATATACAGGTATGTAGAAATCTTTTATTACAGCAGTTTAACACTCTTTTTAAAACAGTAATGTTTTTCTTTAATTCTTTATTACATTCTATAATAACTTTTTTTATGCATAGGAAATGTATACATCTGTTAGTGCTATTTTGTTTCATATTCATTTAATAAAGTACAATACAAAGAACAGCAGAGCAACAAACAAGCTTTATTCAGTAAAGTATAGCAATGCATCAGAATGTGTATCATATTCTGTTTTTGTAGAATCTGAAGTGTAGAATCTGGACTCACTAAAATAGGAAGTAGAAGAGCAAAGGAGAGAAGAGCAGGAGGAAGCTTCCCTTATACATTTGATCTAATCAAGATGATAAAGAAATTAGTATTAATTAATACTACTAATAATTATATTAGTTATTAAAAATGGCATATTCATTGTTGATCAATTTCATCACAATTTTTTAACAGAATAAAAACTCTATGAAAGCACTTGATTAATTCATAATCTTCTCCTTTTCATGCTGTTCATGTCACAGTGTCTGGTGGTGTTTCCCTGGGTTGTCACTAGAGGTCCTCGTTCTCACGGTGTCTTTCACATTTGACTTCAATTCCCAGCATTCTGTCTGTCACTCATCAGTTCATTGCACTCAGCTGTTTCCCATCACCTTGTTAGATCTGTGTGTATATATACCCTGGCTGTTTCTGTGTTAGTTGTCGAGTCCTTGTTAGATGTCCTCACACTTCCTGGTTGGTTTCTTGCCTGTTCCTGTATTTTGTTATTCTTGTTGGATTGCTTACATGATATTGGACCCTTGCCTGGACTGGATTACGCTTTACGGATTATCCCAAATAAATATGTCTAACTGCACTTGGATCTGCTGTCTCTCCATTGTGTGTGTCGTGACAGAAGGACTCGACCACTAATAGATCCAGCAGTACGGGTACGATCCGGTCGGTATGTGGATCCCGCGTAGTGAGATTTTCCCTCTGGGAGAGGATGAAGGATCCTCGATTTCTTTGTTTGCATATTTTTCAATGTGTGCTAGAAGGAATGAGGAGACCATAGCTGCCAGGCTCGTACAGGAGACAGTAACTTCCCCAGAGATGATAAGTTCGATGCCACCGACACGCCATCATGGACGGAGGAGGAGGAGGAGACACAGTCCGTCTGCCCAGCCAGAGACTGTTCACGTCACGCCTGCCGAGCCTGTGTCTTCGGACAAAATGGCCGCCGCCGAGCCTGTTCACGTCACGCCTGCCGAGCCTGTGTCTTCGGACAAAATGGCCGCTGCCGAGCCTGTTCACGTCACGTCTGCCGGGCCTGTGTCTTCGGACAAGATGGCCGCCACAAAGACGGTTCACCTCACGCCTGCCGAGCCTGTGTCTTCGGACAAGATGGCCGCCGCCGAGCCTGTTCACGTCACGCCTGCTGAGCCTGTGTCTTCGGACAAGATGGCCGCCGTCGAGCCTGTGTCTGTTCCTGAGCCTGAGCCGGTGGTGTCTGTTCCTGAGCCGGTGGTGTCTGTTCCTGTTCCTGAGCCGGTGGTGTCTGTTCCTGTGCCTGAGCCGGTGGTGTCTGTTCCTGTTCCTGAGCCGGAGCCAGTGTCTGTTCCTGAGCCGGAGCCAGTGTCTGTTCCTGAGCCGGAGCCAGTGTCTGTTCCTGAGCCGGAGCCAGTGTCTGTTCCTGAGCCGGAGCCAGTGTCTGTTCCTGAGCCGGAGCCAGTGTCTGTTCCTGAGCCGGAGCCAGTGTCTGTTCCTGAGCCGGAGCCAGTGTCTGTTCCTGAGCCGGAGCCAGTGTCTGTTCCTGAGCCGGAGCCAGTGTCTGTTCCTGAGCCGGAGCCAGTGTCTGTTCCTGAGCCGGAGCCAGTGTCTGTTCCTGAGCCGGAGCCAGTGTCTGTTCCTGAGCCGGAGCCAGTGTCTGTTCCTGAGCCGGAGCCAGTGTCTGTTCCTGAGCCGGAGCCAGTGTCTGTTCCTGAGCCGGAGCCAGTGTCTGTTCCTGAGCCGGAGCCAGTGTCTGTTCCTGAGCCGGAGCCAGTGTCTGTTCCTGAGCCGGAGCCAGTGTCTGTTCCTGAGCCGGAGCCAGTGTCTGTTCCTGAGCCGGAGCCAGTGTCTGTTCCTGAGCCGGAGCCAGTGTCTGTTCCTGAGCCGGAGCCAGTGTCTGTTCCTGAGCCGGAGCCAGTGTCTGTTCCTGAGCCGGAGCCAGTGTCTGTTCCTGAGCCGGAGCCAGTGTCTGTTCCTGAGCCGGAGCCAGTGTCTTTGTCTTTGTCTTTGTCTTTGTCTTTGTCTTTGTCTGTGTCTTTGTCTGTGTCTTTGTCTGTGTCTGTGTCTGCATCTTGGTCTTGGTCTGTGTCTGTGTCTGTGTCTGAACCTGAGCCTGTGGTGCCAGTTCCAGTGCCTGAGCCTGTGGTGCCAGTTCCAGTGCCTGAGCCGGTGGTGCCAGTTCCAGTGCCTGAGCCGGTGGTGCCAGTTCCAGTGCCTGAGCCGGTGGTGCCAGTTCCAGTGCCTGAGCCGGTGGTGCCAGTTCCAGTGCCTGAGCAGGTGGTGCCAGTTCCAGTGCCTGAGCCGGTGGTGCCAGTTCCAGTGCCTGAGCCGTCGGTGCCCGAGGGGTCTTCTCCGCCCTGGCCGCCCGAGGAGAAGTCTCCGCCCTGGCCGCCCGAGGGGTCGTCTCCGCCCTGGCCGCCCGAGGAGAAGTCTCCGCCCTGGCCGCCCGAGGGAAAGTCTCCGCCCTGGCCGCCCGAGGGAAAGTCTCCGCCCTGGCCGCCCGAGGGAAAGTCTCCGCCCTGGCCGCCCGAGGGAAAGTCTCCGCCCTGGCCGCCCGAGGGAAAGTCTCCGCCCTGGCCGCCCGAGGGAAAGTCTCCGCCCTGGCCGCCCGAGGGAAAGTCTCCGCCCTGGCCGCCCGATGGACTGTCGTCTCCGCCCTGGCCGCCAGATGAGCTGTCGTCTCTGTCCTGGCCGCCAGTTAAGCCATCACCCCCTGTCCTTGTTCCTCCACATGGACCTGGCCCACCATCCCTCCCCCTGATCCTCCACCATTCCACCTCCCTCCTGAACTCTTGTGTTGTGTTGTAGTTACGTTATGGAGCGTCTGGTAGCCGCTCCGTAGGGAGGGGGTACTGTCACAGTGTCTGGTGGTGTTTCCCTGGGTTGTCACTAGAGGTCCTCGTTCTCACGGTGTCTTTCACATTTGACTTCAATTCCCAGCATTCTGTCTGTCACTCATCAGTTCATTGCACTCAGCTGTTTCCCATCACCTTGTTAGATCTGTGTGTATATATACCCTGGCTGTTTCTGTGTTAGTTGTCGAGTCCTTGTTAGATGTCCTCACACTTCCTGGTTGGTTTCTTGCCTGTTCCTGTATTTTGTTATTCTTGTTGGATTGCTTACATGATATTGGACCCTTGCCTGGACTGGATTACGCTTTACGGATTATCCCAAATAAATATGTCTAACTGCACTTGGATCTGCTGTCTCTCCATTGTGTGTGTCGTGACAGTTCAAGCTTTACACGCTTTTTGACTACTCTTGATATTGTGTGTCTTATGAACAATCACTTGTGTATTATTATTGCTAGTTTGAATTATTGAATATTTACCATATAATAGGATAATAACAGTTCCAACATTTGCAGACATGTAAAAAGATCCACAAGCATACTTTCTCAGGAACGGAATGATACAGTTCCTACAGACTAGTCAGTTCTTTAAATGTCTGTTCAGAAATAGGTGGGTTTGTTGAGGAAACACAAGTGTGTGATGTCCACAAGGCTGTATGACAGTTACTGCTAAGCAAAATTAATTTAAACTTGCACATCAGCAAATTGGGGAAACAAAGCAGAATGAATTTCTGTGCAAAAGCCATCTATCTCCCTCCTTCTGATGCTTCTCTAAGCAATCTGATGGTTACACAGTCATTGATTGTTTCCTGTTCCTAGTATTCCATTCTGCTCTGTGTTCATATATGGACCGTTTTCACATTTCCGAATTTCTCAGAAGCAGAAGTCGTCAGCTGGGTAAATTTCTATAGCCGTGAATAAGAGACTATAGATATATTTTTTCCCATTTGCTCAAATAGCAAAAGAAAGACTCCATAATAGTGTTTTCACAACTTTCAAAAAGAGGAAAAAAAGAGAGATTAATAACGCCTGTTTGAATTCTCTACAGTCCAGAACAGCTCTTCTCTTCTCTTCTCTTCTCTTCTCTTCTCTTCTCTTCTCTTCTCTTCTCTTCTCTTCTCTTCTCAGCGGCGCAGAATTGGTGCATTTCTTCTGTGAAATTCAGGTTTGTGTATGTTTTATTTTATCTATAAAATTATTACAGTGCTTTAAAAACAAATTATATTAATATTATATTATAATATTACAGTGCTTTTAAAACAACATACAGAGGCGTAATGTGACTCCTAAACGAGAGTCGTGCCTGTCTTTTCGTGTGATTGAAACACCTTGCATAAAACACATGACTTTATTCCTAATGATAATGAATATAATTAATTTGGATGATAAAATGTCCTCAGAACTGTGAACTGTTTGTTTATTGGCAGGTTATGGAGTCAGTCACTCGCAGTATCTTTCGGCTATGAGTGAAATACAGGACAGCGGTCTGAAGTTCGATGTTCGATGCAGACCACGAGTCCGTCTCCGGCACGAGAACCAGCGCCGATCCGGTGGAAATTGGATAACAGACTGGTTGATTACACTTGAATTAGCCTGAATGTTTAAATGTTTCATTTTTACTTCTAAAATGTTTGTTAAATGAGTTTAAATGTAGGCAATATTGTATACATGTTAAAACAGTGTAAAATATGCTGTATTGCTGTACTCATCGACAATAAAGGCCAGTGTCATGTATACTGGTGGTTGTATGGAATACTATTTTACAAAGGTTTAGAGGAAATAAAAAAAGTTAATATTACTCATAAATATTGTTTTTTTAAATGTTTTTAATTTTATTTGTTAATGTACCAGATGCAGTTACTAATATTTACTTTTTTTTTTTTTACTTGCATTTACTCAATTCATACAGTATATTTCATTGATTTCACAGCTTTAAAATTTACAAAATGTTTTTGAGTGTAAAAATGTTTCACCCAAAAAAATGTAATAAATCATAGTTCAACTTTTTAGAGTGTAGTTAGTCTCCCTGGTTACAGATTACGTTACAAAACGTAAAAAAAAAAAACTGTTTGCGTGAAGCATTGTAAAGTCATATAATTGTAATCAATGTTTTCTTAGCTTCTAAAATGCATAGCTAGCATGTGTCAAAGCTGTTATGTCAAGCTAACTGTTGTGTCATGTACTGTAATTCATAATGCTACCTATAGGGACGTTGTGTTGTGAGAGGAAGAAGAAGTGAGTGAAACAAAGAGAGAGTAGAAGAAGTGTGCTTAGTGCTAAACATGTGAACTTACTGTTCGGAATAAAATGAGAGGTCTTGAAGATATACGGTGTCGTGCTTACTACTAATACAAGATCTAACAAATGCATAACGTTACTGACTTATCAACCATGTCTGTGCATGTCTCTGCACCGTCAGTGTTCCTGGCCTGCCCGGGAGAGCCTACCATGTCATTCGACATGTGGTTGCGCATGTTCAATAACTATTTAATGGTAATCAACGCAGTGGGCGATGCATGGCCTGAAGCTCGGAGGAGGGCTACATTACTTCACTGTTTAGGCGCAGAGGGTCAACGGAACTTTTATGCACTGCCAGACACCGGTGAGACATACAATTCCGCTGTTGATGCTTTAAAAAAACACTTCATGCCCAAAGTTAATGTTGTCGTGGAGCGGCATACATTCAGAAAAAGAGTACAAGCTTCACACGAAAACATACAACAGTACGTTGCTGCTTTACATGCACTCGCCGTTAACTGTGACTTTGGTGATAAAGTGGATGATATGATTCGTGATCAATTGCTGGAACATTTGCACAGTGATGATATTAGACAGAGACTGTTACTTGAGCCGGACCTGACATTACAGAAAGCAACTACCCTTGCAACACAATTAGAAGCCGTGGCTGAGCACGCAAAGAGAATGACGGCCGACAGAGATGCTCCAGTGCGAGCCGTACAAGTCAAGCCACATCATGCGAGAGGGAAACACCGTTCACGTCCGACTGCTGCCCCCGCTTCTTCGACCCGTAAGTCATGTTTCAGATGCGGTTCAGACAAACACCTAGCTAACTCAGCACAGTGCCCAGCTGCAAAGGTGTTTTGTAAATTATGCAACAAGAAGGGAAATTTTGCTCGTGTGTGCCATTCAGCCCCAACGAGTGATGTGCGCGAGGTGCAAGTGCATGACGTCACAGTGCTGTATCTAGAGAACTCTGCCAAAGTACCAAAGAAACTACGTTGCGAAGTGACTGTCAATACTCCTGCTTCACCTGGTACCACAGTACAATTTGTTGTGGATACAGGTTCTTCTGTGTCTATATTGCCTCTTCACATTTATAAACACCACTTCAGTGCCATACAATTATCAACACCTGCCATCCGTCTGGTGACTTACACACAGGAATACATACCTGTACTTGGATGCCTGCAAGCACAAGCGTGTGTATCAAATGCGTCAGCTGCTGCCACATTCTTCGTTGTGGATAAAGGGACTGCTTTGTTAGGCATGGACTTGATTTCTGCCATAAAACTTAAAATAAAGGGTGATAATGTCTGCTCCTCGGTCATGGCCATCAATAACACATCCCTGACAGATACTGAAATAGGATGTGTAAAAAACTTTGTCCACAAGGCAAAAATTGACCCCACAGTAAAACCTGTGCGTCAGAAATTGCAACGCTTACCTTTTGCAGTCCGAGCATCTGTTTCAGCTGAATTAGATCGTCTGCTGAGAGCAGGTGTCATCGAACGTGTGGATGCTTCAGCCTGAGTGTCCCCCATCGTTGTTACTAGGAAGAAAACAGGTGGGATACGAATGTGTGCCGACTTGAGAGAAGTTAACAAAGCCGTCATTACTGACTGTTATCCATTACCACACATTGATGAAATGCTTACCAGCCTTAGGGGTGCTACAGTATTTTCTACTATTGATCTGGCTAATGCATACTATCAGCTTCCCCTGCATAAGGAGTGTAGAGATATTCCAGCTTTTATCACTCATGACGGCCTGTTCACATTTTGCAGGGTTCCCTATGGCCTGGCGTCGGCACCCTCCGCTTTCCAAAAGATGATGGCCACCATCCTGGAGGGTGTACCAGGTGTCAAAAATTACCTGGATGATGTTATCGTGTATGGAGAAACATCTGAGGAGCATGACTTGAACCTCAGTACTGTGTTGCAGAAATTGAAAGAGTCGGGGCTGGTGTTAAATGATAAAAAATGCAATTTCAAACAGACTTCACTGTGGTTTCTGGGCCATGTAATCAACGCTCATGGAATCCTACCTGATCGAGAGCATCTAGATGCTATCCGTGAAGCTCCGCCTCCATCTGATGCAGCATCTCTGCAATCCTTCCTAGGATTAGTGTCCTGGTACTCAAAATTCCTTCCTGGGTTTGCGACAGTTGTTGCCCCAATGCGTGAGTGCGCTAAAGAAAAAGGACATTTTTCTGGTACGCCTGCTGCTCAAAGCAGTTTTGAGAACATTAAACAGATGCTTGTGTCCAGTCCGGCCCTTGCCATTTATGACCCCACACTTCATTCAGTCATTTCAACGGATGCCAGTGACTATGGGTTGGGTGCAGTGTTTGCCGAAGTGCAATCAGACGGAACTGAAAAACCAGTGGCTTTTGCTTCCCGCACACTCACTGATGCTGAAAAAAAAATTCTATAGTGGAGGAGGCTCTGGCATGTGTGTGGGCTACTGAAAAATGGCGAATGTACGTGTGGGGCCATCGTTTTACACTTCGCACAGATCACCAGGCACTCACCACCTTACTGACTACAAAAGGCTGATTTTGAAACTGCCTGTGCTGCTTGTCTTGAACTGGAAAAGCTGCGAAAGCAAATTACACATGGCTGGCCACCCTCCATCAAAGCGGTGAGTCAGGACATGATTCCAAACTTCAGAGTGAGAGATGATTTTGCAGTGAAAGATGCTTTCATTTTCAGAGGAACAAGGTTGTTAGTTCCTGTGGCCCTGCGACACACTTTGATTTCCTTGGCACACGAGTCTCACCAAGGAGTAGTCCGCACAAAACAGAGGTTGCTGGATCTTTACTGGTGGCCGCAGATGGACTCTCAGGTCCTGTCAACTATCGCTACATGCATTCCCTGCAAGTCCAATGACAAATCTGCTGTGACACATCCAGCACCTCTGCAGCCAGTTCAGTTTCCTGAGGGCCCGTGGAAAAAACTGGGTCTGGATATAGTCGGACCATTTGAAACAGCCACCCCTGGTTGCAGATATGCTATAACGCTCACAGACTATCATTCCAAGTGGCCTGAGCTTGCATTTGCTAGCAGTGCAATTACTGAGGATGTTGTCAAATTTCTGAGTACGGTTTTTAGTCGTCATGGCAACCCAGAGTGTATCGTTACGGACAATGGTACACAGTTCACCTCAACTGTCTTTGCTGAGTTTGTGAAGGAATGAGATATAAAACACATCCGTACATCTGTGTACTATCCTGCATCTAATGGTGCTGTCGAAAGATTTCACCGTGCACTGAAAGGTTGCATCCAGACAGCCATTCAACACTCACAACCATGGAACAGAGCTGTTACAGAGTGGCTCCAAGTGTATCGGGCAACCCTCACGCTACGATGGGTGTGTCACCATACGAGCTCTTATATGGGAGGAAGATGCGAACCAAGCTTAACATCCTGCCTTTACATGGGGACGGCAAATGTGATCTTGCTGCTGTCCGTGAACATGTGAAAAAGAAACAGGACAAAATGAAATTATACACTGATCACAAACGCAGTGCTCGCAATCCTCTCTTTGGTGTGGGAGGGAAAGTGAGAATAAGGTGTCCTCGTGCAACCCCAAAAGGTCATCCTAGATTTTCTGTTCCTGTAAGAGGAGAGAAGAGAATGGGACCCAACACATTCCTCCTCAGTGATGGGAAAAAGTGGAATGCTGCACACCTGGCATACTCGCCTGGATTGACTGACTGTGCCAATAACACATTACAGCAAACACCCAACACTACACACAGTTCTGTGAAAGTCTCGCGTATGGGACGAAAGCCTGTTTGGCACAAGGACTATGAGATACACTAAACAGGACTGTTTTACATCCAAGTTGCACAGGTGTAGCTCTCAATGAGAGAAAAAAAAATGGTTCTGAATGAGTTAATCGCTCTTTGGTTTACAAAAGTGTTTGAAGTAACAATAAAGGAATGTTATTAAATATGTTCAATATGACTGCTTTTGCTGACCATTCATGTATTGATGTTATGAGTTACTAGTTAACAGAGATGTCACTGTTTTACATGCATTGAATATAATGTATGGACTGTTACTGAATAGTTGTCTAGGTTGTTACAACTACTTTATTCAGAGTACATGTTTCCTTCTGTTGAGTTAAGAAGAATGTTTTTACAAAGAGGGGAAATGTTGTGTCACGTACTGTAATTCATAATGCTACCTATAGGGACATTGTGTTGTGAGAGGAAGAAGAAGTGAGTGAAACAAAGAGAGAGTAGAAGAAGTGTGCTTAGTGCTAAACATGTGAAGTTACTGTTCGGAATAAAATGAGAGGTCTTGAAGATATACGGTGTCGTGCTTACTACTAATACAAGATCTAACACTAACAGAGCAGGTTTTATCATGACTGTCTTCCCTTATCACAGCATTGATGTTGTCAGGGATGTTTAGTTATGGGTGCTTCTCATTTCTTATTTGTGCATCCTCGTTTCCTTTCCTCGCTTTCTTTCCTCGCGTCACAGCTCCTCCCCCTGTAGGATACGAGGGAAGGCTGCAAGGAAAGAAAAGGAGGAAAAGGAGAATCGAATGAAAGCTTGATCACCCGAGCGTCACTTCACCGCATCATCAGCAGCGCTCAAAGGATCGGCCCTTATGTTGTTGAAGTTTGTTTATTTAAGAAATTCATAATAAATATTAATAAAGCAAGATACCCTGTTGAAATGTGAGATGTGTGGTTTATATAAACTGCAAAGGTAAAGTATAAATTAAAATTAATGTGACCGATGTGAAGGGGAAGGAGAATTTATACGTGCATCACGTTTAATCGATAAAACTCTTCCACAAAGGATACACCTCCTAGCCTGGTTAAAACCAGACCATTCTCAGTAGTAACTGAGTTATGGTCTGGCAAAGCTTCATTAATAACTCATTTTCAAAGGGGCGTCACCAACGGACTTCGCTCAAATGCCTCTGGGCGCAATTGGATAGACCTAAAATCAATCAGAGCGATCGTCATCGTGTAAAGCCCGCCCCAACGTTTCTGATTGGTGCCACGATTTCAACGGATTAGAAATGGGCTTGAATGAGCCCATCCTCGCGGTGCAATTAGAGAATTGAGATGTCCTTCAAGGTGGCTGAGCTTTCCGGGTCATAGGATGGAGGACGGAGGAGCGAGGAGACGAGGAGGGATATTGAGAAGTACCCCTAGTTTGTTCTTAGATTCACTTTAATGGACTTTTAGTTAGTATTCATTGGTTCCTGTCTTCCTTTGTTCAGCTCCCACTACTCGTTTATCATCCATGGTTACTAATATGATTTGTAATTTTGTTCAGCTGTGTTCACCTTGTTATTGTCTGTATATAAGTTAATTTGTTTTCAGTGTTCATTGTCCTGTCTCATTAATGCCTTGTGGTGTTTATCTGTTTCATTATCTGTAAGTTATATTAAAATACCCTTTACCCATTTTTAACCTGTGACTGATGAAAAACCTTGCCATAACATAGCAAAATTATAATTTTATGTAGGAAAAAAGAATCAATTTTAATAGTCAGGTCTCTTCCCTTTTTTACTTTTACTTGAGTACATTTTAAGTGATGTATCGGTACTTTTACTCCGCTATTTTCCTTCTGTTTGTGGTCGTTACTCCTTACATGCTTGTTTTAATTTTATTTTTATCCATCAACGTGATTGGATCGAGTAATCGGTCTCGTGACTGTCATCAAATCAAATTAAGCATAGAAAACTTTAACCGCCTATTACTCGTGCCTGCTGTGGAAGTGCATTCTTCAAGCATCAATTCAATCCAGATATCAGCGTCTTCCTCTAATATGCTAAGGTACATTTCACATTTCTGCTTAATATGATATTTATATAGGCTGGCCAGTCTACAGGGCCTAATATTTGGTGTGAGGTTAGGGGTTTTGCGTGACGAGTTTGCGTGACGGGAATTCACATAATGCGGTGAATTCCCGCTCCCATTTACTTCACAATCACATTATAGAGAGGGAGGAGCAAGATGGCAGTGTGAGCAGTCGTAAAAGTTGCAGGGTCCGACAGAAAAAGTGATTTTGACATCCAAAACAGTTAATTTTGAACAACAGTCACCCCTCAAGCCATTGTGAGGTAGACAACATTCTTAAAAGACTATTGTGAGACACTTTTTTGAAAAGACGCACAAAATAATACACTCGGAAAAATGGCTAACACTCAGGACCAAGCTAGCCTCAATGAACGTGACTACAGCGTGGACGGGATACGTGAGGCATGTTTTAACGAATTTGTTGAAGAAGAGATGCAGGTGGACTTCCGGTTATGGCGGTGGCGTGACAAGTCGCAGATTTCAACCCTCGTGCATTAGGCTAGAATTAATCCTTCTAAACCCACATAAGATACTTAATTTAAATTGGTGGAATAGCTAAAGCGATTACTAAAACAATGCCGTCGAAGAAAAAGATCAAAAATAAAGGGAGCTTGGAAGCGGAATCACAAATTATGCCATCAGAACCTGAAAGCCTGAGCGAGCACGAAGAGATGGAGGATGAAGGAGGTGAGGCCTCAAACGAGAATCCTAGTAACGCGGAGATGATGAAGGCCTTTAAAGCAATGGAAAGACAAGTAAGCGGCAAGGTAGACGAAATTCTTTCGGCGGTCGTGGATGTCAAAGTGAGATTGTCAGAGGCGGAGGAACGAATTTCAGGGACAGAGGACGAAATCGTCCAACTGAAGGTCAGAAATGATACGCTGGAAAAACAGATGAAATCAATGGCTGATAAGGTAATGGACTTGGAGAACAGAAGTAGGAGGAATAATCTTAGGTTGGTTGGCTTGCCGGAGAAAGAAGAGGGATCGGATGCGTGTGCTTTTCTGGAAAAGTTTCTACCAGAGACTTTAGAGTTGGGAGAAAGCGTTATGCCATTGATAATAGAGAGAGCCCATCGAATACCCAGCTCAGGTCAAAAAAACGTACAAGATGGTAAAGTGCAGCCGAGGACTGTCATAATGAAGTTCCTCAATTTCAAACAGAAGGAACATGTTCTAAAGGCTGCAAAGAGTAAGGGAGCAATTGCATACAAAGGTTCCAATCTTCGTTTTTTTCCGGATTTGTCGGCAGAGCTTCACAGGCAACAAAGAAAGTACGATGCTATCCGTCAAAAATTGCGTGACAAAGGAATCAACCGACACAGAGTAATCTTTCCGGCTCGATTGCTTCTTACACATGGAGACCGTACTGTGATTATGAACAGTCCAGAAGAAGTGGAGAAATTTATGCAGCAGGTCGAGGACAAATGAACTGAGGGATCGAGTCCAGAAGAAATGGATAGAGTTGCAACAAATTGAGAACAAGTATACTGAGGTATTAATGCGAGGTACTGAGGACTACATGTAAAATTGTAGTTTATTTTCTTTGTCTGTAGGTTGTATATTTGTCCAAAGTAGATATTTAATTTTGTTTTAATAAGGGTAACAAGTTAAGTATTTGACGTTTAAGTTAATTCATTTAAGGTTCAGTAGAGGGCGCTTTAGCTATAATATTTGAAAAAAGAAATGACACAAAGTGAAAGTTTGACTTTATTTTAAGATAATAGTTTGAAGATATTAGGTTAATATAATGTGTATAGTTGGAAAGATGTTAATGGGAGATATAAGACTGACAGATTGTCAGCGTATTGTGTTTTTTTTTCTTTTCTTTGAGGTAATAGTATTTTATTGGACAAGTCATGGCTTGGTTTAAATATGTGGGTATAAAAGTGGATAAGAAGGTTGAAACGGTAACGATGGATAGAGGTGTTGGTGTTCATTTTTTTTGAACAACAGAACAAATAGGAGAAGACCATTTAAGAAGTCGAGTGTAGGGAAGGGGATTACTCATACAGATGGTACCAGTGAAGCATGGAAAATGCTGGGGTAAGTTCATATTTTATGTTATTAGTTTTGTTTTAGTTATTTTAGGTTTGGCCTCTTATATTTTGGCAAATATATGGTTCAAGGTAATGAGGATGGTTAAAACAAAAAATGGCACAGGCAGGAGGGATTAAGCTTCTATCATGGAATTGCAGGGGGCTGGGGAAATTAAAAAAGATTAAACAGGTGATGACTAGAATTAAGCAGATACATGCAAATGTGGTATTCTTGCAAGAGTCACACATGACTAAGGAGGAAGTGATCAAAATTGAAAGAAGGTGGCAAGGACAGGTATTCTCGGCATGTTTTACTACACAAGCCCGAGGGGTAATTACATTAATACATAAAGCTGTGCCATTTCAAGTAAATAATGTTATTAAGGACCCAGCGGGCAGATTTGTGATTATTCAGGGAAGATTGGTAACAGAGATAATAAATTTAGTAAATATCTATGGCCCTAATAAGGATGACTCTAAATTTTATAGCAACATATTTCTGATGGTGGCTTCATTACCAGGTCAGGTTATAATGGCGGGGGATATGAATTGTACACTTGATCCAGGAAAAGATAGATCGACGGGAGTTGATACTGCACATGTGAATTCTAGAAAACAGATTCTACATTTTATAGGAGAGCTTAAACTAGTGGATATATGGAGGCATCTTAACCCAAAGCAGACTGCATATTCATGCTATTCGGCAACACACCAAACTTACTCTAGAATAGACTACTTTCTTGTGTCAGCCCAATTGCTTTCAAAATGTATAGATTGTCAATACCTTAGTATTGTCATTTCTGATCATGCACCAGTGTCTTTGTCGTATGTTGATTCAAAATTAGTTAAAGATCCCCCTAAATGGCGTTTCCAGCAAAGTTGGCTTACGGATGCGTCATTTGTAGAGTTTTTGGGCAATCAAATTGACAATTACTTTGAAACAAATCAATTGGAAACTTCAGCAGGAATTCGGTGGGAGGCATTTAAATGTTTTATTCGGGGACAAATTATTAGTTTCTGTAGTTCTAAAAGTAAAAAATCTCGACAGGAGTTACAAGATTTGGAAAAAGAGATTAAAGAGCTGGAAAATGAAGTATATCATAGTGATTCGATATGTGCAGATAAACATAAACAGCTATTAATGCTTCGATCTAAATATAATACACTTTCTGCAAATAAAACTGTAGCTAAATTATTAAAGCTGAAACAAACATTTTATGATCAAGGCGAAAAGACAGGTAAAGTGTTGGCGTGGCAAATTAAAAAAAAGCAAATGGAGAGGGCTGTAGATTCGATTGAAGAGTCAGATGGTAATATCATTGTTGACCCACAAGAAATTAATAATTCATTTAGATCATATTATATGAAACTGTATAATTCTGAATGTACTTCGGGTTCAGAAATACAAAAAACTTTTTTGGATAATTTGGAGTTACCTAGTATACCAGAAGAACATAAAGATGAAATAGGAAAAGACATTAGTTTACAAGAGGTGGTGGAGGCGATCGATCTGATGAAAGCGGGGAAGGCGGCGGGACCTGATGGTCTCCCCATGGATATATATAAAAAATTTAAAGATAAATTAGTAAGACCTATGTTAGACATGCTAGTAGAAGCCTTTGCGGAGAATAAACTTCCTATGTCTTTGAATGAAGCTATAATTACCTTATTACCTAAACCAGGAAAACCTAACAATAAATGTGAAAATTTTCGACCTATAAGTCTACTCAACTCAGACACTAAAATCCTGAGCAAAATATTGGCAAGAAGATTAGAAACTGTAGCATCTTACGTCATAGGGATGGATCAGAATGGTTTTATGATAAATAGACAAGGATGTCATAATGTAAGAAGAGTGCTAAATATTCTACATCAACAAAAGGGGGAAAAAGATACTGCATTACTAGCACTAGATGCAGAAAAGGCATTCGACAGGGTGGAATGGGATTTTCTGTTTGATGTTTTAATTCGGTTTGGATTTGGAGAAAAATACTGCAAATGGGTTAAATTGTTGTACCAGAACCCTTCGACAGAGGTCTTAACTAATAATTTTATATCAAAATCATTTAATATTTCTAGGGGATGTAGACAGGGATCGCCTCTTTCCCCTCTCCTTTTTCTGATGGCTATTGAACCCTTGGCAATTGCTATCAGAAAAGAAAGTGATATAAAAGGTATAGAAATGTTTGGCAGTGAACATAAAATAGCGCTATTTGCTGACGACGTTATATTATTTTTAAAGAAATTAGACTCAACCATTCCGGCTTTAATTCAAATTATAGAGATATTTGGGAAAATCTCAGGATATCGGATCAATAATTCAAAATCTTCAGTTATGTTGCTGAATGAAGAAGAAAGGAAAAGTCCTATCAGTAAGGTAGATATGTTTAATAATGTGGAAATTTTCACATATTTGGGAATTAAAATTACTCCAAAACTGGAAGACATAGTAACAAAAAATTATAATTCAATTTTTGAGAATACAGTGACACTGGTTGAAAGATGGGCTTCTTTACCGTTGTCTTTAATAGGAAGAATTAATATTTTAAAAATGAATATTTTACCTAAATTTTTGTACCTATTTCAGAATATTCCGATCACACCTCCTAGTAATCTGTTTTCTAGACTTAAAAAGTTAATTAGTAAATTCATATGGAACAATAGAAGATCCAGAATTAGATTATCTCTTTTATATTTGCCATTTGATAGGGGTGGGCTTCAATGCCCTAATTTTAAAGGGTATTATACTGCTGCCCAGTTAAGATCTATTATGTTTTTCTTCTCAACATCTAATGAACAACCCGTATGGGTAGAAATGGAAAAAAACTCTATTCTGAATAAAATACCCTTGGAATCATATTTATATGATTTAGATCGTAAAATTTTACAGAAAATGAAGAGTTATGTTACGAATCCAATGGTTTTAAATATGGTAAGGGTATGGCATGAGACTCAGAGATATTTGAATATCTCCTATACAAGTGAGATATCTCGCTACTGTCCAATATGGGGAAATCCTAAGTTTAGTCCGGGAAAAGTAGATGTAGGTTTTAAGACGTGGGCAGAAAAAGGTATTAAAAGTATAAAAGATTTATATAAGGAAGACAATCTTATGTCATTTCAAGAAGTGAGTAATACATTTGATATACCTAAAAGTCATTTTTTTAGGTACTTACAGATAAGAAGTTTCATTTTATCATTTCAAAAAAGTACTGGAAATATACCACCATTATCAGTTTTGGAAAGAGTAGTCACCAAAGATTGTTATGATAAAGGTCGGATTTCACTTCTGTATAATATGTTGGTAAAGGGCTCCCAGGAGTCTTCTAGCTCTCGTTTAGGAGCATGGATTAAGGATCTTAACGAGGAGATCACACCAGATGAATGGAGTGAGATTTGTCAAGATGCTCAAGTACAAACAGTTAATACAAGATTAAAGTTGTTGCAATATAATTGGCTTATGCGAGTATACATAACTCCAGTATTATTAAACAAATTTAATGAAAATATACCAGATACATGTTCCAAGTGTAATGTTTGTAAAGGTACCTATTTCCATTGTATATGGGAATGTGAAGAAATATCGAAATTCTGGAAAGAAGTGCATAATATGATTGGTAAAATAATAAATGTAAGTCTTCCTTTTGGACCAAGGATTTTTCTACTGCATTTGTATCCTAAGCTTAAGTCAAAGGAATGTATCTTTATTTCTATGTGTATCTTACAAGCTAAACGCCTCATTGCATTACAATGGAAGAATCTAGAACCACCCAGCAAAAAAAGGTGGCTCAGGGAGATGGTACTGAATATGTCAATGGAGAAAATAACATACATTATTAAAGGAAAGGGTAAGACTTTTGAAGATGTTTGGAATCCCTTTAGATCCTTCATAGAGAAGGAGGATAGTGACATGTTTAAGGAGACAATTGAAGATATGTGAGATTATAGGATGTATTTGTATTAGGAGGCCTTAATAGTTTGTATTTTTATTTATTTATTTATTTATTTAAATTTTTTTTTTTATTTTTTTTTTTTTATTGTTATTATTTTTATTTTATTTTATTTTTTTTATTTTTTTATTTATTTATTTTTTTTTTTTTTTTTTTTGTGTGTGTGTTTTAATTCATTAGTCTTGAGGATGTGAGTCCTGTACAAATTGAGATATGCTAAGTTGTAATGATGAGAAGGAGTCAATATGTTTCTATACTGCATTTTGTATTTTTGTTCCTGGTGTGTGTGTAATATATGTTGTTAAAAAGTTAATAAACACATGTTAAAAAAAAAAAAAAAAAAAAAAAAAAAAAAAAGAGATGCAGGTGGCAAAACCTCTGAGCGACCACACTCCGTTACAGAGTCCAAATCCAAAGAAACTGAAGAGGAGAGATGAATCAAAAGAAGTAAGCATGGAAAGCATATACGATGCTATTCACACTCTGTCACAAAGATTTGAGGAAAGACTGGATGCGTTCGAAAGAAAGTTTGAAAACTTTGAACAGCGCATCCAGAATAACGAAAAAGAGGTGACAGAAAATAAAAATGAAATAATTCAACTCAAAGTGCAAGTGGATGGGCTGACAAAAGAGAACAAGGAGCTGAAGGAAAGATGCCGGGAAATCGAGCGATATGGAAGACGATGGAATCTCAAATTGATCGGGCTACCGGAGAAGGAAAACGAGGATACCAGAGAAAGTGTGATCGGTATTCTCAAAAGAGTGATTCTGATGTCCGTGGAAAAACTACGAGACAAGGTTGATACTGTCCATCGTCTGGGAAAGAAAGATGATCCTGCCTTCAACATGAGACCACGACCGATCATCATGCAGTTTGGTATGCGGACAACGAGGGACGAGATCTGGAGGAGGTCGAGGGAGGCCAGAGTCTGCAAGGAGCTGCATGTCCAATTCAGACAGGACTGGTCAAAAGAAGATCGTGAAGCCCGGGCAAAGCTGCATCCGACGGTACAGGAGGCCAGACGCAACGGGAAGAAAGCTTACTTGAAGGAAGGGTATGCTATTATAGACGGAAAAAGAGTGGAGGCACCTTTCACAGGTTAAGTATAGTGTCATCACCTTGATTCAGAAAGTTTGATTAAGGGGACTGTTACTGTTAATGTCAAAGTTGAAATCTATGACAGACTGTTCATTCCTACCTTAAATCCTATTTTTTAAGCGCATTTAAGAGCGTGTATTTTTGTTTCATTCGTATGTCTATTGTTTTTAGTTCTTTAAATGTTCGAGGTTTAAAGAATAACATTAAGCATAAGGCCATTTTTTTTATTTTGTAAGGAAGTCAAAGCCAACCTTATTTTGTTACAAGAGACACATTCTAACAAGGACGATGAAAAATTCTGGAAGCAACAATGGGGAGACAATATTTTTGTATTCACATGGAACTTCTCATTCTGCAGGAGTGATGATTTTATTTTTTAGGTTTATAGGGAAAATTATTGATTATAAAAGTGATGAAGCAGGTCACTGGCTAATGGTTGTGGTGGAAGTATTTGATTTTAAAATGATTTTGATTAATGTATATGGGTACAACAACAGGTCTCTCAATAGAAATATGATGTTAAAGTTAACTCAAGCTATCAGGGAATGGAGTGCAATTTATGGCACGGATAGCATAATGATAGGAGGTGATTTTAACATAGCACCTAATTCCTGGCTTGACAGAAAACCTCCCAAGGGGTTACAACCAGAATATAATGACATGTTAAACAATTTTTGTTTATCCAGTAACTTGGTAGATTATTGGAGAGTGACACACCCCAAAACAATGCAATTTACATGGATCAGCCCAGCAGATGCTAACATATGATCAAGGTTAGATTATTGGCTTGTGTCTCCAAATATTACTAATCTTACACCAAAATGTGATATTCAGTCATCTCCTCTCACGGACCATTGTCTTACTGGTTTGTCACTCTCAATAGTCAAACAAAAACAAAAATCAAACAATATTTGGAAATTTAACAATACCTTGTTGCTGAATGAAGAATTCTGTAGCCAGATTAGACTAATATGTCTTGAAACTAATGACATGGATTTGTCAGATATAAGTAAATGGGAGTGGTTTAAATTTCGAGTAAAGCAACAAGCTATTGAAACTGGAAAGAAAATAGCCGACAACCGTAAACGTAAACAAAAGGAAATAGTTGAAAAGATAAGTTTATTATGTGGAAAACCTAATATAACTGTAGAAGAGACACAAGATTTACACATGCTCCATAACCGATTAGATGTTATATACTTGGAGAAGGCAAAAGGCGCCTTTGTAAGATCAAAAGCCAAATGGATTGAGCAGGGGGAAAAAAACTCATATTTTCATAGCCTTGAAAAACGGAGACAGAATAAAAAATGTATAACAAAATTAAACCAAAATGGAAATATCATTCAAGACACAAATAAAATAACAGAGGAAGTATGTCAATTCTATAGCAACTTATATAAGAAAACATTTTCAGAGTGATGATTGTGATGCCTTTATGAAAAGTGTAAACGAAAATGTAACAAAACTAACAGATGAAGACAAATTTTTACTAGAAAGAGATGTAACCTTAACAGAATTTGAAACAGCTTTAAAACAAATGAAAAACGGTAAATCACCGGGCATTGATGGTTTATCTATAGAATTTTTTAAGACTTTTTGGACAGATATTAAAAATGTATTATTTAACGCGTATCTCGATTGCATAAAAAATGGTCAGTTATCCCCAACTATGAAAACTGGTCTGATAACCTTGTTGCCCAAACCCAATAAAGACTTATTATTATTAGATAATTGGAGACCTATAACTCTACTTTGCAATGATTATAAATTACTAGCTTTGGTATGCTAACAGAGTAAAAAATGTCTTGAACAAGTTAATAGACGAATTTCAGTCAGCTTTTATTAAAGGTAGACATATAACAATGTGAGACTAATTATGGACATGTTAGATTACCAGAGCCTTATTAGCACAGAAAGCCTAATATTGTTTATTGATTTTTTCAAGGCATTTGATTTTATCGAACATGACTTTTTACTGAAATTGCTCCAACTTTTTGGGTTTGGCAACAACTTTTGTAAGGTTATCAGAATGTTTTATGACCAAATATACAGTTCTACCAGAAAGACTCAGGAGAATAGATATAGTAACAAGCATACATTTATTAGTGATCCAGCAGCAATATGTACAATAAGTATTTGGCGTAGGCCCCATCCGTAACTCGCGATCTGAGGGTACGGATTCAGCATTTCCTGCCTGAAGATGAAGGCAGCGGCGCAGCCGACCCCCATTGAGAAATTGGAAGGGACCATCCTGGTGGTGGTGGGGAGGTTGGAGGGGAAGGGACCATCCTGCGGTGATGGAGGAACCATCTTGGAGGTGGTGGGGTGGATGGTGGTGAGTGGAAGCGTTCAGCATCTGCGAACTCAGACAAGTGTAAGTACAGGTCCTTTATACTTCTAGTATTAGAACATGATTGGATAGATGAGAAGGTAATAAGTGACGCAACAATTGAGTCTTCCCGGCAGAACTTACGCTAAAGCTTCCATTTATATTTCACTTCAATCAGACATCACTCCAAGAATCAATGTCTCTTGTGGAATAAGACAAGGGTGCCCAATTTCACCAAAATTATTAATTCTCTGTACGCAGCTTTTGGCCTATTTTGTAGTAAATAATAAAGACCTTGAAGGGATAAAAGTTTGTGACACCGAATTGAAAATAAGCCAATTTGCTAACGATACAGTGATATTTCTAAAGGACAAATCAATTCTTCAGAAGGCTTTAAATGCGATTTCTGTTTTTTCCAGGGCATCAGGCCTTTGCCTTAATCTAAAAAAAAGTGAAATATTACCTTTGTATAATTGCACAGAGACAGATTTGGAGATGATTCCAGTTAAGAATGATGTTAAATACTTTGGCTAAAAAGTATCCTAAAAACTTGGCAATAAGAGAATCCAAAAATATCACAGAGAAATTTGAAGAAATAAAAAGAAACCTAAATCATTGGTTAACAAGAGACTTAACTATTTTAGGGCGTAACCTATTGTCAAAATCAGAAGGGATTTCTAAATTAATTTACACAAGCTATTCTCTCTATATTAGTTCACAAAACATAAGAAAAGCAAATACTATAATTTACCAATTCACCTGGCGTAATAAAACACATTACATCAAAAAATCACAACTTGTAAAGGACTATAATAAAGGGGGGTTAAAAACAATTGATTTTGAATCTATGGTTGGAGTTTTTAGAGTTAACTGGGTAAAAGCCTTTTTAGATAAACCTGATTCTCTATGGCAGGGATAGGCAACTCCGGTCCTGGAGGGCCACTGTCCTGCAGAGTTTAGCTTCAGCCCTGATAAAAACTCACCTGCCTGTATCTATCTAGTAATCCTGAAAACACTGATTGCCTTGTTCAGGTGTGTTTAATTAGGGTTGTAGTTAAACTCTGCAGGACAGTGGCCCTCCAGGACCGGAGTTGCCTATCCCTGCTCTATGGTATCATATTCCCAAAAATATTTTTGATAAAGTGGGAGGCTTAGAGTTTCTTTTAAAGTGCGATTTCAAGGTATCCAAATTGCCAGTAAAACTGTCTGAATATCATAAACAAGTTCTTCATTACTGGAAGATGGTATTTACTCATAATTTTACACCACATGGCTCCACCTTGTGGAACAACAGAGTGATAACAATAAGTAGAAAAACACTTTTTTTCAGAAATTGGTTTGAAAAGGGAATCATTTTCATCACAGATATATTAGATGAACAAGGTAATTTTCTTAGGTTTACGGATTTTAAAACAAAATTTAATATTCAAAGTTTAATAAGGGATTATAATAAGGTATGTAAAGCAATACCAATAGCCCTGTTAAATATAATACAAAACTATTTACATTATTCCAAAAGTCAAATAAATTTGACTAAACTGCAACTAAACCAAATTCCCCTAAATAGCGAAAAATGTAACAATAATTGTATTAGCAAAATATTCAAATGTAAACTATTTCATGATTTTGATCAAAATATAAAAATAAGGCATTATGATGACAAAATAACAAATAAATACATCAAATTTATGAAATGGCCTATACCTCCTAAAATCAAAGAAATGCAATTCAAAATTATAAATAGATATTATCCAGCAGCAGCAATGCTTAAAAAGAGATTTGGTTTTGAAGTGGAGCCATGTGTGTTCTGTTCCCAGGAAGATGAAACTATTGAACATTTGTTTTTCTCTTGTCCAGTGATAAAAAGCTTCTGGCAAGATGTCATGAATTGGCTGGAAACAAAAATGGAGAGAATTACACAATTAAAGTTAGAGCAAATTCTTTTTGGTAATGAAAACCTTCCGAAGGAACTTTTTAGAATTTACAATATCATAACAATTATGGGTAAATACCATATTCATAAATGTAAATGGCAAAACAAAAATCCATCCCTAATGGTGTTAAAAATTGAACTGAGGGAATACTTTGCTTCTTTGAAACTTCTGAAAGACTCCAGTGATAACATTTACTCTCTATGTGAAGATGTCTCAAAATATTTGTCATTATAACTTGCAAAGCTTCCATGTAACTTTATTTTAAGAACATATGAAGACTGAGGACAATATATGTATGAGAACAACTTTGACATGCCTTATGGACTGAAGTGCCTTTGCTTAATTTATTTTATTTTACATTTATTTGTATTTATTTTCTTTATCGATATTTGTTCTATTTAACTGTTTAACTATGTTCTGCACATAAGTCTCCCAACAAGAGATTTTGTAAATTGTGTTTTGTAAATAAGATTTCAGTATGCAGTGCACCTTATGAACCATAGCGTTAAACCTGAACTGCATTTCTGTCAGTGTGTGACTACAGCTCGTTAATAAACGTTTTTTGATTGATCCATTTCATACAATCCATCTTTATTTGGCAGTGCACTTGCGCAAAAACGTTTTTCATGTTCAACTTTTTTTTTTCTTTTTTTTTTGTGGATGCTGCTGATAAAACAGTTTCGCTGAGACTACAAAGAGACATGCATTTGTGTGTGTGTGTGTGTGTGTGTGTGTGTGTGTGTGTGTGTGTGTGTGTGTGTGTGTGTGTGTGTGTGTGTGTGTGTGTGTGTGTGTATGTGTTTGTTTCTTTTGTAAATGTTTCCCGGATATAACTTCCCTATTTAATGCACAATTTTCCTTACAAATTATATTATAAGCATTACAGTGTGAGTAAATGTTGCCGTGTGAAATGTAAGGGATGATGCCACCCTTCTAGAACAATGTGCATGTACGTTTAAATTGTAACGTGTTTAATAGCATGGAATTACAGTGTAATAAGTGTTAGCCTACTATCTTAGCCTTTTCAGTGCATTAGGTGAGGTAATCTGATAATATTAGTGATTCTCATTTATCAAAACACTAAAATTGGTACCGTTTTGGAGAGAAATTGGGTATTTTTTAATCTCTCTATTTAACCCATCTCATGGTGTGTGATGCTGATCTATCATATGAGTTTCTAAAGGTTTTTTTAATTCTTTGCACAGTTATGATTATTGATATGTTATGTGCAACAACAGCATGCTCAGTGGCCTTTTGCCTAATTTTAAATGCTTTTTTTTTTTTTTTTTTAAATAATATGATTTAAATGGTGACGAGTTTACTGATTTGATGCATTTTAAAAAGATGGATGATAGATATTCTTCAATCTTACTGACAAAGAACAAAATATAATGTGAATTACAGTATGTGCAATTTTTTTTAATTTATAAATTATAGTGCACAGTGTTTATTATAAGGCGGTAGAATCTGCAGCTCAGTACTCACTACTCACTACTCATGAGTACTTTTAAATAAGCTACTTTTTTACTCTTACTCAAGTAGTTTTTTGGACAAGTACTTTTTACTCTACTCACATACTCGAATGTAATGGTACTTTTACTTGAGTATGTTTTTTCAGTACTCTTTCCACCACTGTTGACTGCTGTTAAAGAATGTTTCCCAGATATTTAGCATCAGTTTTTCATGAGTGTCTGTAACTTAGCCAGCAGTTTTACAGCATGTTCACTGACAACACCTGCTCAGAACAAGTAGTCTAGGCCTAGTCATATTTTCACACGATGACTGACATATTGTCACATTATAAACATCGCTCTCCAAAGAGGCTTAATCATTTTATTAGCACTAAATAAATTAAAGTGTATTGCATAGTCGATGTTGTAGGTCACTTTTAAAATCATGTCATATTTTATAATTATATCCTGGCCATGGATGCATTAATCATTGCATCTGTCATTGCAAGGCCAGGTTAGAGGATGCTAGCCCAGAGAAGGTGGCGAAAAGGGTAGGCCCATTTGATGAGGAGACAGAGGAAGAGACAGTGCAGGTGGAAGGCAACAAGTTCAAAAGGTGTCACTCTTACCTGTCTCCAAAACTTGAGAGCCCTGGACTTTAAGGTTGTTGTCATTTGTCACGTCTTTGTTCAGATACCCGCCACTCATCTATCTCCTTGGTTACAGTCATTATTAGTTCATGTGTCAGCTGTGTTCTATTAATTATCCTTGTTTGTGTTTGCTTTATAAGTTCATCCCTCACATTCATTCTAGTTTCGGTCTAAGTTTCAAGTTATGTGTGTGTGTACCCTGCTGCCTGTTTAGACTCATACCTGTTGGGATTATTTTATTAAACCATTGTATTTAGTGTGTGTTGCTGCCTGTTCTGCTGTCCTGTATATTACTCCCATTAAACCTTTGTGTTGGAAAAGATACCTTCACCTTCTTCTGTCTTCCTGCAACCACCCGTGACACAAACATCCCCTATTATGGGGTCAGTTGCAACATTTGACTTTGTCTATTCAAGTATAAATTGTACATATATTATCATGTACACATGTTGCAGCAGTGTGGGTGGGTTGCTGACTGATGTGGGTGTATTTGTATAATTTTTTTTTTTTTAAAAAGTTGTCTTTCCAATACAAACAGTCTCTGAGAAATGCAAAAAGTTTTGCAACTGTTCCCATTCTCCCCCTACAAAAGATGATCTGCTTTTACAACATTTTGCAACAGTTCCAAAAGAAAAATACAAGTTGCAATTAAGTCCAGAGTGAACTATGCAATTAACATCAATTTATCAGTGCATCAATTTATCAATGTTATTACATTTCTTCTTCTTTAGATGTTACTCTAAGATGAAACGGGAACCTGTTGATTTAATCTTTCAGCGCTCAACATGAGCAAATTCACTGCGAGTGAACATCATCTCTCCCTCATTACTGCTAGTTACAGCACAAAAACATGGATGGACGCCGGAAAGTTGCGGAAAGACATAAAGAAAAATATAGCTGCAAGCAGCAATACGGGGCCAAGCCCTGCAAGGCAGAGCAAGCAACAGCCGCTGTAGCGCAATGCGGAGCCAGAAGAGCAAAACATCAGAAATTTAATGTACATCAAGCACAGTAAGCACATCAATTACAGCAGCACAGCTAGCATTTAAGCACCAACAGCAGTGCAGAGCCGGAAGGAATTTAAATTATTATTTTATACACAATTTCAAAGTCGCCCCACACTGGTCTCGAACCCACGACCACAATGGTTCGGGATTCATGACGCATGGTTGAACCACTTGCGCCACCCAGAGGACATGTTTTACAAAGCTGCAGAGGAGAGGCTTCAGTGTGTGAATGAGCACACAAAATCATGTTAACGAGATTAGCATGCTAAGCTAACTTAATGCTAATATAGCTTATGATGTGGTACATCCAATGCTGGCAAAATAGATATCCTCAGATTCGACATGACGCAAGGAATCGATAGACACCAATTTTATGATTTTGTGACAAACTGTTCACAAGTTACAGCCTCTGAACCAATTATGGGTCGACCTCGTTAAGTTTGCGACATCATAACTTTTTTTTTCCAGTAGAGCAAAAAAATCGGGGACAGTACTTTTATGTGGCTCAGTCCGAAGATCATTTGAGTACATATTTGGACAAAATTAGACCAATTTTGAAGGAGGAGTAGCGAAAAAACTGTTTTACATTCGCTCCAATATGGCGGCCAGTCACATTGTTGAAAAATAACATATGAGATATCGTTGAAATCGGCATAAGCCAAGGAATATATTGACATAAAGAAATCAAATTTCAAGCAATGTTGGCAAAAGTTATAAGTGTTTTTTCAAAAAACAATGATATCTCTGGAACACTAGGTGGCGCTGTGATCAAACTTCTCATGTACCTTCGGGCCATGCTAATGATGATCCATACCAAATTTGGTGAAGAAATTTCAAATAGTTTAAAAGATATTGCAAATTATGACATCATTCAAAATGGCGGACACGTGGTACATCCCATCATGGCAAAATCGATATCCACGGATTTGTCATGACCCAAGGAATCGATAGACACCAAGTTTATAATTTTCTGACAAACTGTTCATAAGTTATTGGCCAAAATATGCATTTTCCATATCTCATGACCCGTAGGTGGCGCTGTTCCCAACTTTGGCATGGAACCTCAGATCATGCTTCCGATGAAGTGTACCAATTTTCGTTTCGATTGATCAAAGTTTGGCCGAGCTATAGCTTCTGAACCAATTTTGGGTCGACCTCGTTAAGTTTGCGACGTCATAACTTTTGATCAGAGAAGAATAAAAAAAATCGGGGACAGTACTTTTATGCGGCTCAGTCCGAAGATCATTTGAGTACATGTTTGGACAAAATTAGACCAATTTTGAAGGAGGAGTAGCAAAAAAACTGCATACTGTACTTTTCAAAATGGCCACTACTGTAATGGGCGGAGTCTTAATGTAAGATATTGGTTCTAATCAGCATGATGAGATGAATCAGGTGTACTAAGTTTCATTTTTCTAGATCAAAGGGTTCAAAAGTTATAACCATTTCAATGTTGAATTTTTGAACTGCTGGTGGCGCTATAGAGTTGGACCTAGAGACTCAAAAATTGCTACAATTACTTTTCATTACCATCACTACAAGTGTGCCAAATTTCATCATTTTCCTATGTATGGTTCATAGGGCTGCCATAGACTTCAAGAGGAGGAAGAAGAATAATAATAATAATAATAAATATAGCTGCAAGCAGCAATACGGGGCCAAGCCCTGCAAGGCACAGCAAGCAAAAGCCGCTGTAGCGCAATGCGGAGCCAGAAGAGCAAAACATCAGAAATTTAATGTACATCAAGCACAGCAAGTTCTGTAAGCACATCAATTACAGCAACACAGCAAGCATTTAAGCACCAACAGCAGTGCGGAGCCAGAAGAACAAAAAGAGCAGAAATTGAATATACATGTAAATGTACATCAAGCACAGCAGCGCAGCAAGCATTTAAGCACCAACAGCAGTGCAGAGCCGCAAGAACAAAAAGAGCAGAAATTAAATATAAATGTAAATGAAGCACAGCGAGCATTTAAGCACCAACAGCAGTGCAGAGCCGGAAGGAATTTAAATGACAACTTTAAAGTCATCCCACATGGGACTCGAACCCACAACCAGAATGGCTCAAGATTTTAGATTCATGGTTTAGCAGATTGCACCACTCAGAGGACGTACAATCACAAACTTCAGAGGAGAGGCTTCAGTGTAAGAATGAGCACACAAAAGCAAGTTAACCAGATTAGCATGCTAAGCTATCTTAATGCTAATGTAGCTTATAACATGGTACATCCAATCCTGGCAAAATAGATATCCTCGGATTCGACATGACGCAAGGAATCGATAGACACCAATTTTATGATTTTGTGACAAACTGTTCACAAGTTACAGCCTCTGAACCAATTATGGGTCGACCTCATTAAGTTTGCGACATCATAACTTTTTTTTTTTCCAGTATAGCAAAAAAATCGGGAACAGTAATTTTATGCGGCTCAGTCCGAAGATCATTTGAGCACAAGTTTGGACAAAATTAGACCAATTTTGAAGGAGGAGTAGTGAAAAAACTGTTTTACATTCACTCCAATATGGCGGCCAGTCACATTGTTGAAAAATAACATATGAGATATCGTTGAAATCGGCATAAGCCAAGGAATATATTGACATAAAGAAATCAAATTTCAAGCAATGTTAGCAAAAGTTATAAGCGTTTTTTCAAAAAACAATGATATCTCTGGAACACTAGGTGGCGCTGTGATCAAACTTCTCAGGTACCTTAGGGCCATGCTAATGACGATCCATACCAAATTTGGTGAAGAAATTTCAAATAGTTTAAAAGATATTGCAAATTATGACAAAATTCAAAATGGCGGACACGTGCTACATCCCATCATGGCAAAATCAATATCCACGGATTCATCATGACCCAAGGAATCGATATACACCAAGTTTATAATTTTCTGACAAACCGTTCACAAGTTATTGGCCAAAATATGCATTTTCCATATCTCATGACCCGTAGGTGGCGCTGTTCCCAACTTTGGCATGGAACCTCAGATCATGCTTCCGATGAAGCGTACCAATTTTCGTTTTCGATTGATCAAAGTTTGGCCGAGATACAGCCGCTGAACCAATTTTAGGTCGACCTTGTTAACTTTGTGACGTCATAACTTTTGATCAGAGAAGAATAAAAAAAATCGGGGACAGTACTTTTATGCGGCTCAGTCCGAAGATCATTTGAGCACATGTTTGGACAAAATTAGACCAATTTTGAAGGAGGAGTAGCAAAAAAACTGCATACTGTACTTTTCAAAATGGCCACTACTGTAATGGGTGGAGTCTTAATGTAAGATATTGGTTCTGATCAGCATAATGAGATGAATCAGGTGTACTAAGTTTCATTTTTCTAGATCAAAGGGTTCAAAAGTTATAACCATTTCAATGTTGAATTTTTGAACTGCTGGTGGCGCTATAGAGTTGGTCCTAGAGACTCAAAAATTGCTACATTTACTATTCATGGCCATCACTACAAGTGTGCCAAATTTCATCATTTTCCTATGTACGGTTCATAGGGCTGCCATAGACTTCCACTGGGAAGAAGAAGAATTGTTATTCTGACAATAACAATTGCTAATATAGCTGCAAGCAGCAATACGGGGCCAAGCCCTGCAAGGCACAGCAAGCAAAAGCCGCTGTAGCGCAATGCGGAGCCAGAAGAGCAAAACATCAGAAATTTAATGTACATCAAGCACAGCAAGTTCTGTAAGCACATCAATTACAGCAACACAGCAAGCATTTAAGCACCAACAGCAGTGCGGAGCCAGAAGAACAAAAAGAGCAGAAATTGAATATACATGTAAATGTACATCAAGCACAGCAGCGCAGCAAGCATTTAAGCACCAACAGCAGTGCAGAGCCGCAAGAACAAAAACAGCAGAAATTAAATATAAATGTAAATGAAGCACAGCGAGCATTTAAGCACCAACAGCAGTGCAGAGCCGGAAGGAATTTAAATGACAACTTTAAAGTCATCCCACATGGGACTCGAACCCACGACCAGAATGGCTCAGGATTTTAGATTCATGGTTTAGCAGATTGCACCACTCAGAGGACGTACAATCACAACCTTCAGAGGAGAGGCTTCAGTGTAAGAATGAGCACACAAAAGCAAGTTAACCAGATTAGCATGCTAAGCTATCTTAATGCTAATGTAGCTTATAACATGGTACATCCAATCCTGGCAAAATAGATATCCTCGGATTCGACATGACGCAATGAATCGATAGACACCAATTTTATGATTTTGTGACAAACTGTTCACAAGTTACAGCCTCTGAACCAATTATGGGTCGACCTCATTAAGTTTGCGACATCATAACTTTTTTTTTCCAGTATAGCAAAAAAATCGGGGACAGTACTTTTATGCGGCTCAGTCCGAAGATCATTTGAGCACATGTTTGGACAAAATTAGACCAATTTTGAAGGAGGAGTAGCGAAAAAACTGTTTTACATTCACTCCAATATGGCGGCCAGTCACATTGTTGAAAAATAACATATGAGATATCGTTGAAATCGGCATAAGCCAAGGAATATATTGACATAAAGAAATCAAATTTCAAGCAATGTTAGCAAAAGTTATAAGCGTTTTTTCAAAAAACAATGATATCTCTGGAACACTAGGTGGAGCTGTGATCAAACTTCTCAGGTACCTTTGGGCCATGCTAATGACGATCCATACCAAATTTGGTGAAGAAATTTCAAATAGTTTAAAAGATATTGCAAATTATGACAAAATTCAAAATGGCGGACACGTGGTACATCCCATCATGGCAAAATCAATATCCACAGATTCATCATGACCCAAGGAATCGATAGACACCAAATTTATAATTTTCTGACAAACCGTTCACAAGTTATTGGCCAAAATATGCATTTTCCATATCTCATGACCCGTAGGTGGCGCTGTTCCCAACTTTGGCATGGAACCTCAGATCATGCTTCCGATGAAGTGTACCAATTTTCGTTTCGATTGATCAAAGTTTGGCCGAGATACAGCCGCTGAACCAATTTTAGGTCGACCTTGTTAACTTTGCGACGTCATAACTTTTGATCAGAGAAGAATAAAAAAAATCGGGGACAGTACTTTTATGCGGCTCAGTCCGAAGATCATTTGAGCACATGTTTGGACAAAATTAGACCAATTTTGAAGGAGGAGTAGCAAAAAAACTGCATACTGTACTTTTCAAAATGGCCACTACTGTAATGGGCGGAGTCTTAATGTAAGATATTGGTTCTGATCAGCATGATGAGATGAATCAGGTGTACTAAGTTTCATTTTTCTAGATCAAAGGGTTCAAAAGTTATAACCATTTCAATGTTGAATTTTTTAACTGCTGGTGGCGCTATAGAGTTGGTCCTAAAGACTCAAAAATTGCTACATTTACTATTCATGGCCATCACTACAAGAGTGCCAAATTTCATCATTTTCCTATGTACGGTTCATAGGGCTGCCATAGACTTCCACTGGGAAGAAGAAGAATTGTTATTCTGACAATAACAATTGCTAATATAGCTGCAAGCAGCAATACGGGGCCAAGCCCTGCAAGGCAGAGCAAGCAACAGCCGCTGTAGCGCAATGCGGAGCCAGAAGAGCAAAACATCAGAAATTTAATGTACATCAAGCACAGTAAGCACATCAATTACAGCAGCACAGCTAGCATTTAAGCACCAACAGCAGTGCAGAGCCGGAAGGAATTTAAATTATTATTTTATACACAATTTCAAAGTCGCCCCACACTGGTCTCGAACCCACGACCACAATGGTTCGGGATTCATGACGCATGGTTGAACCACTTGCGCCACCCAGAGGACATGTTTTACAAAGCTGCAGAGGAGAGGCTTCAGTGTGTGAATGAGCACACAAAATCATGTTAACGAGATTAGCATGCTAAGCTAACTTAATGCTAATATAGCTTATGATGTGGTACATCCAATGCTGGCAAAATAGATATCCTCAGATTCGACATGACGCAAGGAATCGATAGACACCAATTTTATGATTTTGTGACAAACTGTTCACAAGTTACAGCCTCTGAACCAATTATGGGTTGACCTCATTAAGTTTGCGACATCATAACTTTTTTTTTCCAGTATAGCAAAAAAATCGGGGACAGTACTTTTATGCGGCTCAGTCCGAAGATCATTTGAGTACATGTTTGGACAAAATTAGACCAATTTTGAAGGAGGAGTAGCGAAAAAACTGTTTTACATTCACTCCAATATGGCGGCCAGTCACATTGTTGATAAATAACATATGAGATATCGTTGAAATCGGCATAAGCCAAGGAATATATTGACATAAAGAAATCAAATTTCAAGCAATGTTAGCAAAAGTTATAAGCGTTTTTTCAAAAAACAATGATATCTCTGGAACACTAGGTGGCGCTGTGATCAAATTTCTCAGGTACCTTCGGGCCATGCTAATGATGATCCATACCAAATTTGGTGAAGAAATTTCAAATAGTTTAAAAGATATTGCAAATTATGACATCATTCAAAATGGCGGACACGTGGTACATCCCATCATGGCAAAATCGATATCCACGGATTTGTCATGACCCAAGGAATCGATAGACACCAAGTTTATAATTTTCTGACAAACTGTTCATAAGTTATTGGCCAAAATATGCATTTTCCATATCTCATGACCCGTAGGTGGCGCTGTTCCCAACTTTGGCATGGAACCTCAGATCATGCTTCCGATGAAGTGTACCAATTTTCGTTTCGATTGATCAAAGTTTGGCCGAGCTATAGCTTCTGAACCAATTTTGGGTCGACCTCGTTAAGTTTGCGACGTCATAACTTTTGATCAGAGAAGAATAAAAAAAATCGGGGACAGTACTTTTATGCGGCTCAGTCCGAAGATCATTTGAGTACATGTTTGGACAAAATTAGACCAATTTTGAAGGAGGAGTAGCAAAAAAACTGCATACTGTACTTTTCAAAATGGCCACTACTGTAATGGGCGGAGTCTTAATGTAAGATATTGGTTCTAATCAGCATGATGAGATGAATCAGGTGTACTAAGTTTCATTTTTCTAGATCAAAGGGTTCAAAAGTTATAACCATTTCAATGTTGAATTTTTGAACTGCTGGTGGCGCTATAGAGTTGGACCTAGAGACTCAAAAATTGCTACAATTACTTTTCATTACCATCACTACAAGTGTGCCAAATTTCATCATTTTCCTATGTATGGTTCATAGGGCTGCCATAGACTTCAAGAGGAGGAAGAAGAATAATAATAATAATAATAAATATAGCTGCAAGCAGCAATACGGGGCCAAGCCCTGCAAGGCAGAGCAAGCAACAGCCGCTGTAGCGCAATGCGGAGCCAGAAGAGCAAAACATCAGAAATTTAATGTACATCAAGCACAGTAAGCACATCAATTACAGCAGCACAGCTAGCATTTAAGCACCAACAGCAGTGCAGAGCCGGAAGGAATTTAAATTATTATTTTATACACAATTTCAAAGTCGCCCCACACTGGTCTCGAACCCACGACCACAATGGTTCGGGATTCATGACGCATGGTTGAACCACTTGCGCCACCCAGAGGACATGTTTTACAAAGCTGCAGAGGAGAGGCTTCAGTGTGTGAATGAGCACACAAAATCATGTTAACGAGATTAGCATGCTAAGCTAACTTAATGCTAATATAGCTTATGATGTGGTACATCCAATGCTGGCAAAATAGATATCCTCAGATTCGACATGACGCAAGGAATCGATAGACACCAATTTTATGATTTTGTGACAAACTGTTCACAAGTTACAGCCTCTGAACCAATTATGGGTTGACCTCATTAAGTTTGCGACATCATAACTTTTTTTTTCCAGTATAGCAAAAAAATCGGGGACAGTACTTTTATGCGGCTCAGTCCGAAGATCATTTGAGTACATGTTTGGACAAAATTAGACCAATTTTGAAGGAGGAGTAGCGAAAAAACTGTTTTACATTCACTCCAATATGGCGGCCAGTCACATTGTTGATAAATAACATATGAGATATCGTTGAAATCGGCATAAGCCAAGGAATATATTGACATAAAGAAATCAAATTTCAAGCAATGTTAGCAAAAGTTATAAGCGTTTTTTCAAAAAACAATGATATCTCTGGAACACTAGGTGGCGCTGTGATCAAATTTCTCAGGTACCTTCGGGCCATGCTAATGATGATCCATACCAAATTTGGTGAAGAAATTTCAAATAGTTTAAAAGATATTGCAAATTATGACATCATTCAAAATGGCGGACACGTGGTACATCCCATCATGGCAAAATCGATATCCACGGATTTGTCATGACCCAAGGAATCGATAGACACCAAGTTTATAATTTTCTGACAAACTGTTCATAAGTTATTGGCCAAAATATGCATTTTCCATATCTCATGACCCGTAGGTGGCGCTGTTCCCAACTTTGGCATGGAACCTCAGATCATGCTTCCGATGAAGTGTACCAATTTTCGTTTCGATTGATCAAAGTTTGGCCGAGCTATAGCTTCTGAACCAATTTTGGGTCGACCTCGTTAAGTTTGCGACGTCATAACTTTTGATCAGAGAAGAATAAAAAAAATCGGGGACAGTACTTTTATGCGGCTCAGTCCGAAGATCATTTGAGTACATGTTTGGACAAAATTAGACCAATTTTGAAGGAGGAGTAGCAAAAAAACTGCATACTGTACTTTTCAAAATGGCCACTACTGTAATGGGCGGAGTCTTAATGTAAGATATTGGTTCTAATCAGCATGATGAGATGAATCAGGTGTACTAAGTTTCATTTTTCTAGATCAAAGGGTTCAAAAGTTATAACCATTTCAATGTTGAATTTTTGAACTGCTGGTGGCGCTATAGAGTTGGACCTAGAGACTCAAAAATTGCTACAATTACTTTTCATTACCATCACTACAAGTGTGCCAAATTTCATCATTTTCCTATGTATGGTTCATAGGGCTGCCATAGACTTCAAGAGGAGGAAGAAGAATAATAATAATAATAATAATAAGAAAACTAACAGATACAATAGGTGCCATAGCCCCTTCGGGGCTTGGCCCCTAATAAGAAAACTAACAGATACAATAGGTGCCATAGCCCCTTCGGGGCTTGGCCCCTAACAAGTAAACAATGAATTCCATTACCAGGATTTTGCCTAAATCTTACTTCTTTTTAGGTAACCAGCCAGAGCCTGTACCTCACTGACGATACCAATGTGGCAGTTTTCCCTGGAGCAGAGGGCCACTTCAGTTCATTCGACCTCAGGGACAAGGCCCATTACGAAGTACACGGGGCCGGGGCTGTGCTGGATGCAGGTGTTAACGTTGCTGCGGGGCCACTACCTACTCCTTCCACAAGCGGCCAGTTTCGCTTCTCCAGGTTGGCTAGCTCAGCAAGCCCCTCAGTGCCACCCAGGGCTCAATCCCTGAAATACTATACAAGGTAAGGCACATTTTTTTCAATTTCCATGCCCTTGTCAATAGAATATAAATATAAATGTTCTCTTGTATGTTCAAAATTTTGAATGAACCTAAATTTAGTTGTTCTGAATTCCAGGACTGTCAGTCTGGGAGAGGTACAGAGTGGAAAGCTTGTGAACAGCATAATGGTGGTTGTAAGATTTACTGAGCAGGAGGCCAGTGTACCATCCATGATTGCCAAAGTAAAAGATGCCTTAGGAAGCAATGAACAACTCATCCTGACAGACCGCAATGGAGTGGAAATATTGGACTCAGAAGGAACAAGAGGTGCTTCATTTGAACAATTTTATTTACCATCTCAAATTATAGTTTAGGTAACCCTGTGTCTTGAAAATGTACTGTGACAATAGCATGAACTTGCTTCACAGCTAAGTGGCAAATATATTGGGCTATTAATTGTCACGTCAACATTTATAAAGTCTCACATTTTAAACTGGAGCCATAACCAATGTCAAACCTTTGCCATTTCAGATAAAAACTAAATGAATATGCATTCACATGTCCATCTTCAAGAGTGAGCTTTTATTCATACATACTGTATATTTTGTACTTAATTAGGCACCTTTTATTGGAAGCAGAACTCACGAAAAATCATGGCTGTACCAGAGGTTGATTTCCAAGCTGTGCAACAAAAGAGGCGAAGAATCTCGTAAGTCTGACTACCAGTGGCTTCTGTTACACCCCCTCAGTTTTTCCTTCTGACATCAGGCACTGTAAAAGGCATGGCTATAAAAGCATGGCCTGAATTAAAGAGCAGAGCTGGTCTGATACAACATATTCAAAGAGACTACATGAAATCACCTAAAATAATGGCACATTTCTCCGTCAGTCTGTCCAGAAACACTGCCATGTTTATCTGAGTCTTTTCTTTGGTACAACTATATCTCCTACAATTGGACAGCTTCAGTCAATGGACACTTTATGCAATATTTGATTGGCACAAAAGCAATAATTTCTGTGTCCATAATCAATCTGAATGTAATGGCATGTCACATCATTTGCATACATTAACAATTTCTAATTATTTAATATATACATGTGACATTTCTCTTTCACAGACGCAGAGATGATGAGGGTGGATTGGACAGTATGTTCAAAAAGATCGAGGAGCTTGTCCTGGCTGCTCAGGGTTTGTCTGAGGTGACAACTGCCATTCAGGGACTCTCTGATGTGGTCCATCGAAACAGGAACACAACATTGGTACTGACTCAAGAACAGTCCAGGAATGTTAAGGATACATTCATTTGTCTGGTTTGCAGAGGTAAGTCTTGTCCTTAGGAAGACAAAAAATTATGTATTCACCCTGACAAACATGTTGTTGTTTGGTGGAATTTGTGATGTAGTTGTCATTTAAAAGCTTAAGTGTCCTGCTCCTGGTGTTCTTTGTATAGCCAATTGAGATTAAGGAAACCAATCCATAAAAACAGAGCCATTCCTTAAGCATACTTCAGGAATTTACATCTGTGATGTTAAGTGGTATGGGGTGTGCTTGGAGCATCTGTAGACAAAGGAATTTGTTAATTCTCACTGAACTTATGCCATACATAGACTCAGTTACATAAAGGATGCTTTTTGAAACGCTGTCTGACATTCAATTGGAAAATATTTTTCATTCTTCATCTAGTATATATTGTATTGTGTTTTCAGACCTCTAATATTTGTTCCTTACACTGGAAGGAATCATGGAAGATCCAGTATTTGCAGCATGCTGTGGAAGTTTGGTCGGATGCAGATCCTGCACTACTGTGTGGCTTCAGAATTCCTCAATGTGTTTGAAGTGTCGAGCAGATGATTTTTCCATCAATGTTCACAGAGTCACTGGCCTTTCTGGTGTAGTAAATGTCATGAGAGAGCTGGCACGCGAAGAGTAAATGCTGCTTTTCTGCTTGCCACCAATCCTTACTTGTCAGTGTTATATCATGTTATAAATACTTTTGATATTGAGGATTGATGTTTTTTTTATGTTGCATCGATGTTCTTAGCTCTGGAGTTTTAAGAGCTAGAAAATGTAACAATGTTTTATGTTATATCATTGTTCCCACCTCACAGTAGTTTTATAAGAGCTAGTAGGCCTAAATGTGGCAAGATGTTTTTATGCTACATTATTGTTCTCAGCCCACAGTGATTTTATAAGAGCTAGTAGGCCTAAACATGGCAGTATGTTGTGACAGGCTCTTCTGTGGAGATTTGCAAAGCTGGACTTACTTTGTTTACACAATTTATGTGTCCCTGATTATTCTTTCTGTACAAAAGCAAAATAAATATTTTTTCTCCATAATACGACCCTGTGAATAATGTCTAATATGGATACAATGACAGTAAAATTATTTTATTAATAGTAACAAAATAGACAGTTGACATTTTTATAGTGACGCTTATATACAGTAAATATAAAGTAAAACTTGTATGGTAAATACTATCAGGGTATACTTACACCCTCTAGTAGTGTCACGGTGTCAGGTTGTGTTATCTAGGTGTCCACTAGATGTCCTCCTTCCCCACGGTGTCTGTCACATTTTGAACTACATTCCCCACGATCCTTGTCTCTTCATTGCACTCAGCTGTCACTTGTCACTATTATCGCACTCAGCCAATTCCCCATTAGCATTGTCATTTCCCTGTGTATATAACCCTGTCTGTTTTAGTATGTGTCACGGAGTCCTTATTGTATATCACACCACTTCTGATGTCTGTTTCTTGCCTGTTCCTGTTGTGTTCTTGTTTTGGATTGCTTATTTGGATTTCACCCCTGCCTGGATGATAACGATATTGGATTACCCTAAATAAAACATACTGCAATTGGATCTCCCTGTTTCCTGTATGTGGATCGTGACAAGTAGTAACTGCATAATGGTGTCCACAGACACAGATGTCCAGCAGTCTGTAGCAAGGCTCCTCACAATCCAGTGCACATGAAATTAGGAACAAGTCTTTGTTACATCAATGAGGTAGATCAAGGCCTCTTTGAAAGGAGCATAGTTGTAATTGACAGCACTGTCAAAAATAACTGAAAGGTCAGGGTAATAATGTGCAAAGTCCTGCTCTGCTCTCACTTTGTCTGCCTCAGACAGAAAGGGGTCACTTCCGAATGAAGATACTCTGGTGATGGAGGATCCCATGTCCCTGTCATACATGTCAGCTGCAACTGTGGCATCTGGTAGAAGATCGGTTGTGATTTTTCTTGGTGTTCCAGTCCCTGCTAGGTGATTTGGTATCCCTCTCTCTTTAACAACACAAGAAATGTTTGTTGTGATGTTCAATGATAAAACACTTAAACTGAATAACTTGTAAGGAAAATGTGACATAGCTGGAATCCTGTGAGCATTCCATGATTGCACAAATCTGTTTATGCCAATCTGGCACATCTGGCAGGTTAGATTAGATGTGCAGAACCTTGTCAGACTGTCCTCCATATCTATTGCTTCCTGATCTTGTAGCTGGATGAGGGCCTGCTTTAATGGATAATTCACTCTGTTGTTAATTTCTGGCCACATCCTTTCCACTGTGTGATTCGGGGTTTTTTTTTTTTTTTTTTTTTTTTTTTTTTTTTAAAGGAGATGATAGAGGTCTGTTAACAATGAGTTTCTATGTTATTAACAGTTGGGAACTAGTGAATAGACTAAGAATAACCTAGACCACACAATGTTGAAAACATCATAAGAAAAAGTTCTGTATTCAAAATCCTAAAATAAGTATTATCTGAAGTACTGATTGTAACCACTCTTTACAATTGGCCCAGGTTATTGATATATTTGATATATAAATTATTAGATTACTCATTATGTAGTGGAGTATAAAGTAGCAGGATATGGATATGCTCAAGTAAAGTACAAGTTCCTCAGACTTGTACTTAAGTGAATTACTTGGCTTAATATACTTTTCACCAATGGTGAGATTGGCAGATGGTTGACATTACCCTTGTTGACTGTGTTTGGAGGTATGGCTGTCTTTGCTGGTTGTGTCTATATTCTGACAGCCTCTCTTGCATGTAGAGGCACAGGTAAAACTCTTTGCCATGATCCACACGAAGTTGATCCCACATTCCATAATGTGTTACTGCAGGTCTACATAAACACATATGAAACGCTCAATTATTAATATTATTACAATTGATAAAATATGTTCGATCAAACATAACATACAACACTGACCTGTACACCTCTTCATAGATGGCTAGATTGTTTTTTACAGGCATAGTTGCATTTGCGACAATTTTCTTGCTGTATCCATCTACAACAATCACATGAGTCACTCCAAACATGACCAATTTCTCATTTTGGTCCATGTGCATCTTGTGTCCCATATACTCAGCATTATATGGGATTGGGTTAAAGTTACGGGAACCCTATGCAAACAAGAAAATATATTAGTCATTAGTTAGTCATTAGGTATATTAGTTACGTATCATCTCGCTATTTTAAGTGGGTATATACACAGAAATCTCTGACCGTTCCTAGTGGGTATACAGCGTGTACCTGCGTATCACGTAGACTACACCACTGGTCTAGTATGCTACATGTTTTACTTTTTTATATCACGTAACGTTACCTCATTTATTGCTCGAGAGACAGCAATGTCAAGGTCTGAATCAGAAGTGTGTCCTTTTCTCCGCATATTATGCTTGGCAAGTAGTTTCCGAATGCTGATCTCAGAGCTTCCACGCTGGACACCCATTTCTCGCATCTTTACTGAGATCTCATGATATGGCATTCCATTCATAAACATGTCCTCAATAAAAGACATGTATGGTTCGAGTGCCATTTGAACTAGAAAGTTTGACCAACTGGGACCGGAGCCTCCGCTTTTGGCGCTCAGCGACCTATTCCTTTGAAACTACCCACTGCGCATGCGCAAAGCAAGCAGGACGGCACCGTGGGAAATTACACCTACTACAACAAATAAAGAAGAAAAAAACAGATAACTTAATTTGATCCATTATTTCGTTTTGGTTTCCTTGTTTAACCCTCTGGGGTCTGAGGTGTTTTTGGGGTCCTTTAGATGTTCTGACATGCCCTGACATTTGTGCTTTTTTCAGTTGCTTATAAACATATTAATGCCAAAGGTGTAATTACACTCTATTTAGCACAAACAGGGCTACCATAATATGTGAGCAACATGTATGTACATGTTTTCATTTTTGAGAGAATAATGTTTATGCATGGTTATTGAAACAAATAAAAATGAAAGTTTCTGAAATAAGGCCACAAAACACATACTAAATATGTGTCAATAAGACTTTTGACTAATGGAGTTTTTTCTTCACAATGATGTGAAAATCATCCTGCCTAATCATTCACATAAAACGATACATTGATTTAAATTTTGTGAAACACTTTTAGTTTGGAAAGGCAATATGCGGATGGGGCGTAAACGATCCAACACCATCATGCATATTTAGTGGTTCACACCTGAGGAGACAATGGGGCCCACATACTTAATGAGCCATTCATTCATGTGTGTCACTGAGCCACAAGAAAGAATGCAAGAGCAATATGTATATATATATATTCTACCAAATTGGTTCACAGTTGGAAGCATCTCATTTTATTTTTCCATGTCTAGTAATTGTGCAGTTAATTCTCATACTGTATTTTCAGTTTTGGAATATGTATCCTCTCCCCAAATTTGTCACTAATAAAACACAATAAAAATTATTTAAAGAAAAGTTTACATCTACCTTGTAAATATATTTTTTTATTAAAAAGGTTACAATTACAACAACAATTCAAGTCCAATCTTTTTTTGTAAAAACTAAAGTATACATTTTATCATACATATTTCAAAGTTAACCCTCTACTGCAGTGGTTCCCAATTCCAGTCCTCGTGACCCACTGCTCTGCACATTTTGTATGTCTCTCTTATCTGACACACTCAGTTCAGTTCATGGAGTCTCTCCTAATGAGCTGATGATCTGGTTCAGGTGTGTTAAATAAGGGAGACATACAAAATGTGCAGAGCAGTGGGTCACGAGGACTGGAATTAGGAACCACTGCTCTACTGCACGCATTATTATGCAATCATGGAAAAAAATGTTACAGTGTTTTTTTTATATATAAAAATAGACTCAAATTACATATTTACATATATATATATATATATATATTTTTTTTTTTCGGGGGGTACTTTTGGGTGCGTAGCCATATGGCAACATTGTGCGACAATGGAACAGCCTGATGTGTTTTCTCCCAAAATGACATGAAATTCATAGATGATTACAGACCTTTTTTTTTAGAAATGAAATTGTTTTTATTATTTAAAATGTTTTCAAGAGCTTTGTGTACAAAATATGAAACTAATTTTCAAAGTATTATTTCAACAACATTTACAAAACATCTGACGCAAACTCATAAGAACTGTTCAAGTGAAACTACTTAATGTGAAATGATTATTTCAACAACATTTAGTCTACTACATATTGAGTCTACTAGGCCTAATTCTGCCTGCCTCTCATACTCCTCGTCACTGATCCCTAGCTCATCCTCACTTTCATGAGATGGTATAACCACTTGTACCCTGTACATTTCAGCCCTCCTCTCAGCCTTGCCATAGAACACTGACGACTTCATTTTCTAAACAAAATAAGCGTATATATATATATTTTACTTTTATACTTTACTTTTACTTTACTTTATAAATATATACCAATATATATAAATAAATGAGTAGAATACAACCATCCAACTATATCAGTGCATCCATACATTGTCATTCATATAAAGCTACTCTGCATTAGCATGGGCAAAATATTGTACCATTACCGCACAATGTTGCCATATGGCAACATACCTATTTTATTGAATAAAAAGGTAATAGTAGTATCAAAACAATGTGACAATGATTGAAAAAAGATTAGAACTTATCCCAGATGCTTGATGTAATTTTAAATTCTGAAGAAATATGAAAAATTGAGGAAAATCTTCACATATTCACGAGCACTTCTTCAGCAACTGGAGTCATCAAAAGTGTGTGAAAAGAATGACAGTGCAAGGGTGTGTAGTGTCATGTGATGTCATCAAAGCATATCATTGGTTACCACCAGTTTCTACCATGAATTTAAGACCAGTCAGAGCTCATGTTTATTTTCAAATTTCAAGAAATGTCCAAAGAAAGGGTATGTTGCCATATGGCAACACCGTGCAGTAGAGGGTTAAGGATTCATTACTTTGAATATAGCCTAGGCTACATTGGAACAAACACATAATAACATATTATTTGATTACTTTATTTTTGACAAAACATACTATATTTAACATATGAGCAAAAATTGGCAAACAAAAGCTTATTTGAGGTGGCAGATATTTTACAGTAAAAATGTATAATCTATCCAAAACTAGTCAACGAAATGTTGTCTTTCATATGTCTGTAACATAGGTCTTTCGTTTATATAAGAAATATAAATGTTAATTTGCAGTTTAATACGTTGCTTATACAAATACCTTTTATTTCAACATATTTCAGTCGATTTTTACTTATCTCAGTATAGTTTGCTAAAAGCGGATCATTCATTCACACACAGAAACGCGATTCAAATTTAAACTGTCTTTTTGCGAGTTGTGGTAAACAGCGCGCATCTCTGCCATTCATTCATTCACACACAGAAACGTGATTCACTTGAGAATGAAAAAAACATACTACAGTATTCTCAGGATCCGTTGCTCCTCAAAATACCAGCACTTCTGAGGTACATTTTCCATTACTATTATTACGATAGTAGGCTATTATTCCTCACAGCGCCGCGAGACAGTATAAACAAGTACAATGATCTGAATAAACTTGATGTGTTTTCTCGAGCTGATATGGGGGCGTTCACAGTTTGCACGGATGCCTCAGTCATTTGCGTTTGAATAGCACGCGCTCTCCGTGGGCGGAGTCACATTAAAAATAATTAGCTGAGAAGAGAACGACTGACATCTCTCTCTTTTCATACAGATTACATAAACTGAGAATATTTGTTTTTTATAAAAATTACTTCATTTAAAAGAAGAGAATTCAAGCTTCATGCCTGTGTGTCTGTATGCCTGTTTGACTGAGTATTCGCTGAGTTACAGTTCATTTTCGGACGCGTTTCAGAATTGACTACACTGACAGAGAGGAGGCAGAACTCGCATCATGTTTATTTTTCTTTATTTGGCGAAAAGCACAACACTTTGTTTTTATTATGAGTATACACAAAAAAATACACACTTAACAGGATCGATTGATGTATAACACAAGCATATAAGGTAAAAATTAATATTAGTATTTTGATTCTTTTTTGCACTGATAAGGAAAAAAACGACCCTATCGTGCCGGCGCGATAGCCGACCTCAGGGGGTTAATATATTTTCCGTTTCAAACTGAAAGCAATGAAACAAACGTCAGTTTTCATATTTGGTTCATACAGAAAAACTAAATATTGATTCGTTATTTCATTTTTTTTGGTTTGCCAGATTAAATGGAATTATTGAATGATCGGATGATACACGGATCGTTCTCTACATGGGCAGGAATAAAAAAAACCTTTCTGCTGATTGGTCAACCAAAGATCAAGCTGTCATCAGTTCTTACTCAGCTCCGCACAACAGAATAAATTATTTGATAGAAAGCGATCAAAGAACATTCCCTTTACAATCGCTGGAACTGTCAATCAAACAGCGCAAGTGTTCTGGATTCTCGCCAAAACGTCTCTGTTACAAATGTATCCCTCATTCCCTGAAGGAGGGAACGGAGACGTAGTTGACGTGTCGACTGATTGGGATCACGCCAGGGAGCCTGTCATCTTTGAGTATTGTAAAAACGAGCCAATGGACATTGGCGTGTGTGAATCACACACCCCACCCCGCAGCGCCGGTATAAATACGGAAGTGGATGCACGCAAGTGGATTTTTCGCTAAGGAGCCAAGCGGAACCCGGTCAGCGGTGGTACAAGGCAAGGCGAGGCAAGTTTATTTATATAGCACATTTCATACACAATGGCAATTCAAAGTGCTTTACATAGAAGAAATTAAAATAATAAAAAGAAATAAGAATAATTAAAATACAGTACAGTACAAACAGTCGGACCAACAGAGGCACAGTGCTCATTCAGTAAATGCGTAGCTAAACAGATGTGTTTTGAGTCTGGATTTGAATGTGACTACTGTAGGAGCACGTCTGATCTCTTCTGGAAGCTGGTTCCAGCATAATAGCTAAAAGCGGACTCGTCATGCTTAGAGTGAACCCTTGGTATTTCTAGCTGATATGATCCTAATGATCTGAGTGATCTGTTGGGTTTATATTCAGTGAGCATATCTGCAATATATTGAGGTCCTAGGCCATTGAATGATTTATATACCAGTAATAATACTTTAAAATCAATCCTAAATTTAACTGGGAGCCAGTGTAAAGACCTGAGGACTGGTGTGATGTGTTTATACTGTAGGGGTAAAATCTTTGCGTGGCAGGGGGAGCTGCCACTCGACCAGTCACAGATATATGCGCCTGCCACTGTGTTATATGCGCCTGCCACTCGACCAGTCACAGATATATGCGCCTGCCACTGCGTTATATGCGCCTGCCACTCGACCAGTCACAGATATATGCGCCTGCCACTGCGTTATATGCGCCTGCCACTCGACCAGTCATGGATATATGCGCCGGCCACTCGAACTTACACAATATGTAAGGTTTAAAAAAACAAAACAAATGCAGCGCGCGTCTCGTGGCTCTATTAGCATCGCGCCAGCCACTACCAGCCACACGATCTCTCACTGTTTACATATATCAGACACTCCTAATCATACACGAGAGCACGCAGACAGTGCAATACAGATCTTGACCTATTTCTCAACTAAATCATATTTTTTATTCGCTCTTTTTACCCGTATTGTGCGCGCTCGTGGCTCTATAGCATCGCGCCGGCCATACCAGCCACACGATCTCTCACTGTTTACATCTATCAGACACTCCTAATGATACACGAGAGCACACAGACAGTGCAATACAGATCTTATTTACCTATTTCTCAACTAAATCATATTTTTTATTCGCTCTTTTTACCCGTATTGTGCGCGCTCGTGGCTCTATAGCATCGCGCCGGCCATACCAGCCACACGATCTCTCGCTGTTTACGGCCACTACCAGCCACACAATCTCTCACTGTTTACATCTTTCAGACACTAATGATACACGAGAGCACATAGACAGTGCAATACAGATCGTATTGACCTATTTCTCAACTAAATCATATTTTTTATTCGCTCTTTTTACCAGTATTGTGCGCGCTCGTGGCTCTATAGCATCGCGCCGGCCATACCAGCCACACGATCTCTCGCTGTTTACATCTATCAGACACTCCTAATCATACACGAGAGCACGCAGACAGTGCAATACAGATCTTATTTACCTATTTCTTAACTAAATCTTATTTTTTATTCGCTCTTTTTACCCGTACTGTGCGCGCTCGTGGCTCTATAGCATCGCGCCGGCCATAACAGCCACACGATCTCTCGCTGTTTACGGCCACTACCAGCCACACAATCTCTCACTGTTTACATCTTTCAGACACTCCTAATGATACACGAGAGCACACAGACAGTGCAATACAGATCTTATTTACCTATTTCTCAACTAAATCTTATTTTTTATTCGCTCTTTTTACCCGTATTGTGCGCGCTCGTGGCTCTATAGCATCGCGCCGGCCATACCAGCCACACGATCTCTCGCTGTTTACGGCCACTACCAGCCACACAATCTCTCAATGTTTACATCTTTCAGACACTCCTAATGATACACGAGAGCACAAAAACAGTGCAATACAGATCTTATTTACCTATTTCTCAACTAAATCTTATTTTTTGTTCGCTCTTTTTACCCGTAGCCTACTGTGCGCGCTCGTGGCTCTATAGCATCGCGCCGGCCATACCAGCCACACGATCTCTCGCTGTTAACGGCCACTACCAGCCACACAATCTCTCAATGTTTACATCTTTCAGACACTCCTAATGATACAGGAGAGCACACATACAGTGCAATACAGATCTTATTTACCTATTTCTCATCTAAATCTTATTTGTATTCGCTCTTTTTACCCGTATGGGAGTTCGCGCGCTCTAGAAACGCGCCGGCCACTACCAGCCACACGATCTCTCACTATTTACATCTTTCAGACACTCCTAATGATACACGAGAGCAGCCGCGGCGCTACCATTGGGCCTTAGGTCCGGGCCCATCCATTTTCTACTATGGTTTTGTACGTTTCTTCATTTGGATCTATTTGCGATCATTCCATTCTAAACAAACAACGCAGTTTACATGCTTCGTCCTTGTCAGACACGGCGCCAGGATTCCAGTTTTGGATGGGCCAGACCGGGTGGGCCTTAAATTAAAAACGTTAAATAAAAAATAAAAAAAAAACGTTATCCAATCACTGCTTAACCTAATAAAAAATATTTACTAATATAGCCTACTATTATATTATCTGTGCGTATACATAATATAGATTTTAATAGCTTGATGCTCTTTAAATATTTTGTTGCATTGTTAAAAGTTTCGGTGCATAGGACAGACCTATCCGCGATCGCTCTCCATGGTTCTGACCAAAGAAGGAATTGGAATCTCCGTTACGCATCATACCTGGGCTGCATTTTCCGATAACATTGTCTCTTAGCGCGCTACGAAGACTCTTGAGGTATAACTTAACTAAAGGTATACTACCACTAAAGGTATATCATTGCTAGGCGTCTTCAGGGCTATCATCCAGAGGCGCTGGCGCCCTCCTAGCAACGGCGCTGTTTTTGGTAAAACATGATTTTGACGACTTCATTTGACGTTTTGTTTTATAGAAAACTCTTTTTAAAAGATTTTCGTTTTGTATAAATTGTATCTTAATTTTGATCAATGTTTTATCAGTCAATTGCCCGTATTTAATAAATAAGACAATGTAATAAGGCGCCGACACGATCACTTGCATTGCATGTGAACTGGAAGGCGCCGAAACTCAGCTTGTGCCTCACAGATTTGAGAAATATAGGCTATATATTACAGAAAGCTTGAAATGTCTACTTTTAAACGAAAATATTAAAACCAAAATAAATAGGCTATAGGCTACTCTCTGATTATATAATCCATATGAAATGTGCATTTCTCTCTGGCGTTCATGCGAGTCTGCATCGTCAACTTCATCTTTGCAGCGACACAGAAAACACCAGTTTATTACTAAACAATTAAATGTCTCCTTGCTAATTTAGACACATTCATAATCATTACTTTAACCGGTTCTTTGTGGCCAGCTTTATGCGTGCGGTCATAACGCTTATTATCCTGTAGGCTATAGCCTATTTATCATTTTGAGGGTTGAGCGGAGCAGCCACACTCCGACCCCTCTTCTGCAGGAAGAAACACAAAAGTGATTGAACACTCTCGGGGGTCCTCTATCGAGAAGAACACCAACAACGAACAGGTTCTACTTCAGATCGTAAGCAAGCCTCATTCTTTTTAGAGGGAGCTCTTGCAGAAGTAATAGTATCTAAGCTCTTTCAGAGGTAGATAGCTTAGTTATATTAAATACAGAATGGCCTATTTATTTAACGAAAAATTGAGTCAAAATTAACGACATGCTGAGTCATGAAATGGTATACACAAAACCATTTTGTGATCCAGGCAACCCCTTTCATGGACAATATAAGGGTTGTGCTTTAATTAAATGCAAAATAAATAGGACCTATTCAATATAATTCCAACATTACATATTCAATGAAGTAACACACTTAAAGGGATACAGTAGTTTACTCAAATCAAAATAATTTTATCATCCTCATGTCAGTACATCTACCAATATACATTAATTGACTATATTCTTCTATTCTGATGGTGATCAGAAAACTGTCTAGGAAATTCATTCAAGTTAACTTAAGTCTTTAAGGTTACTTGCTTCTTAAATACTCGATTCAAATTTGCGGCATTTAGCGTCAGATATTTCCTAATGTATTTTCACACAAGACACTTAAAAATTATTCTAGAAATGGCCATTGACTTACATTACATTACAACCTAAAATGCATAGTATACAGGGGAAAGATATGCCCTAAAAACATAAAAAAAACTATTATAATGCATAATTACATATACATATTCAAAATTAATAATAATACTAATAAACAATGTGTTATTAAGCACTAAGATATATTTACTTTGTGATTTAATAATTTATGCATCGGGAAGCTACAGTTTGCTGAAAGGAATTTAAATCAATTATCAATTTAACAATTTCAGAAGTAACGAAGTAAAATCTGTCACACTCTGTACAGCTCCTCTAAACACAACTACTACTAATATGTTTATGTGATTTTATATATATAAAAATCTTTGAATATACTGTAAAGTTATAAAACAAAAGAACATGAACCATTTTTGTACTTATAAGATATGCATAAAAGACACCAAAATTAAACAAAAACTAGTACTTTCATCGAAACAATTTTTAGGTTTAGTTTTAGGCTAGGAACTTTACAGTGGCACGCACTGCTTTATGCAGTGAACCCGGAGCGGGTCACTTTCTTCTTTCCAGTAAGTGTGGAGCAGGAAATGTAAAACGGAGTGGAGCTGTCGAGTGATTGCTGAATGCTTTGAATGAGGAGAAGAAATTGTTGTTGAACCAATCCCTTCTGCTATGATCCAGTTTGTCATATTAAAAAAAGGGGGAAAAAAGATGGTTTACACACAAGATAGCAATAAATAGTTATTAATAGCGTTATTAATAATGAAAATATTCAACAGTTGTCAAGCAGGTTGCGATAACAAATGTGGGGCTGCTGTACAAAAATGGCCCAAATATCTTAAAGGTACCATATCTATTATAGTTGTAATCTGTGCTCATAAAATATCTGTGTAAGTGACGTACCATCTACTGACAAAAGAAGTTGAGCTTCTCCTCGCAGTCTCTGTGTGTCCAGACCCTTGTTTGCTTGTCCAGGGCTCCACAACGAAGGTTTCTGGCAGGACACTGGGGCGGTCCCGTCTGAGACCAGGCCGTAAAGTCAAGATCATCTCCACTGACCCAGAACCACTCTCCTGCTAGAAAGCGCAAACCAGTCCACACATATCCAGTTTCAGCCTGTGGGATTTTCCGTAAAGCAGAATTCTTCCTGTCCATTGAGCTCAGACTCGCCAGATCATTATAATGTTTTCTGCAGTATTCCAGAGCTCCTTCCCAGCTCTCTTCCTGCCGCACCAGAACAATCTCTGATATGTCCTCACAGAAGAATTTGAGTGTAACATAGCAGTATTCACCATGCAGCTTCTTAGTACTGTTGTGTAAAAAAGCACAGTTTTCATTAAGACCTGGTTGATTCAAACTATCCCAGCTTATTTGTGCTGCATATTCACGTCCGGTCCACTTCCAGTATCCTAAAATTTTATGGAGACCAACCCAGGCATTAGAAGTTTGACCAACTGCATCTTCCAAAAATTGCTGCTCCTCGCTCTCACTGGTGAAGGTGGACAGGTCATGAAAGAAAGTTTTGCAGTGAAGTTGCGCAGAATACCAGTTCTTATCCTCATTCACGAAGAAATGTTGTTTAATGAGCCCGGAGGAGAGTCCGTAGAGCTCCAGGATTAGGAGCACAGTGAGTGTCGTCTTCATCTTCATCCAGTCAAGAGGTTTCGTGATTTGTCAATGATCAGTTGAGGTGGAGGACAGAATTGTGCAAGATGACACTGTCTCTCTTTTACTTAAACTGACATACAGCCAATGACAAAAGAGTGTGAGGGTGTGACCAATCACAGCACACCTTTACAGTCAGAACAAACAAATCAGCTGCATTTAACCAATCAAATAATCCTCCCCTAATGAAAAATAAATACACTAAAACGTATTTTAAATACATTTATTTTATGCTAAGTATACTACAAATACATTTACATATTTATGTACTTAATATAAATACCCTGCAATTGTTTGGTATAAATTGGTATACTTAAAGTCTGCTAAATTGGAACAACTAATGTTGTACTTTATTCTTTAATAATCCAGAAATAGTGCTGAGGTCCAACTAAAGCTATACTTAAGTATATTTGATTGTGCTAAAGTGGAACTATTGCAAGTATACTTTAGGTACACTTTAAATATCTTGCATTTAAAGACTGCCCTTGTGAAAAAGAAGTGTATTTAATTGTATTGAAATTGTGCTTTTTGTGTACTTCAAATCTTAAAAGTACACTTTTAAAAAAGTGTGCATGCAGATAATATAATATAATTATAATTAAAGGCTACTTAAGTGTGCTTAAAGAGACAACACTTTAATATTAATATTAATATTTCTAAACACATTTAAGTGCACTTTTTAAAAATACACTTTGTAATAATGTCTAATTAAGTTTTACTTTAACATACATTTTAAATAATTATGATTTTACAGTGATGTATTTGATGTATTGACTATATACTAAAGCACATGGAATATAGTGTTGTCCAAAATTTCATTTATTAATGTATTTTAAATGTGTTTGGTCTATAACATATACTGTGCATTAATGCACTTGAAATGTACTTTTTGATACTTGAAAGTGTCAGTTAACGTTATTGGACTGAAATTTTATATATTATATAATCTGTTACACCCCTGTGCTGATGTTAAACTTTACAACAGGGTTCCTCAAACTCGGTCCTGGAGGGCCGCTGTCCTGCACAGTTTAGCTCCAACCCTGATCAAACACACCTAGCTGTGAGTTTCTAGTGATCCTGAAGACATTGATTAGCTTGCTCAGGTGTGTTTGATCAGTGTTGGAGTTAAACTCTGCAGGACAGCGGCCCTCCAGGACCGAGTTTGAGGAACCCTGCTTTACAATCAAAACATTTAATACCCATTCTTTATGTAATAATACCATTCTGATGCAGTGTTTCACATCATGTGTCTGTTCATGGTATTTAACACTCAATTATATATTTTGAAATATTTTCTTGGTCGCACTGTCAATATTGATTCTGATTAGTGATTACTTCCGTGTGACTGATCAAACTATTTTATTTAGCTAGTATGAATAACAAAATGCTTTCTCTGTGTCCAGATTCAACTGTAATGAAAAACTGATACTAAATCAACATAAACTCAACTTTGACAAAAAGTAACTAATTATGTCTGAATAAAAACCCAGCAAACAGGGAATATACAGCATCTTGACATGTTTATATATAGGGCTATACAGCCATCTAGTGGTTACACGATGGCATTGCAGGTGATAAATGGTGCATAATTTAGAGATGCTCTTAAAATACACGTTAAAGAGGCTATATGCAACTTTTTCCCCAAAATAAACGTAACAATAGCCTTTTTATTTGACCATTTATGACTCAAACATTTCCTGATGAGCATACTGACACCTTGTCAGCTCACAGTGGGTGCACCTATAAGCCTGTATCCTATTTTTCCTATTTTCTGTCGGGTCGGATTTTTCGCGCGCTGTCTGCGGATGTGACGTCAAGCGCGTTCATGTTAAACGTTTCAGATCACTCTGCCACCACCGCTAGTCAGCAAACAAACTTAGTTTCTCAAACAATATATGTATTTGACTGTTCTTACCTCTGTAAACATAATGTTGACTTCTTTGCAGCGGATGACTTGTGAAGTGTGCACGTACGAGAGCGAGCAGAAAGGAAGAGCAGTTCCGTTTTTTGGCCACAGGTGTCAGTCGCGAGTTTAAATTTCAGAAAATCGCATGTAGCCTCTTTAAAGAGAAAAAATATTATTGTAACTCATTTTAGTAAAATAATAATAGTAACTCTGGAATCCTCCCAATCAGTAGACAGGTGAAATTATGCATGCAGTAGTGCAGATACTAAATTTTCTTTCTTAACACACCAGCTCGAAATTCAGTATGAACTCATATAGTCAGCCTAATGGTGCACAGGCTATTAAGCAATCATGATCTATTTGTTTATTTATTTAACATGTATGTGTGCATTAAAAGTACCATTTCGGCAACGAGAACGTTTCTGAGCCAAATGAAGATAAAGATGTGTTCTGGTGACTGGCGTGTTTGTTGAACCAATCAGATAAGAGTAAATCGAGAGTCATCGAGAAGCTCATTTGATTGGCTACATGAAGAAGGTGGACCCGCCCTCCTCTTCACGCTTGCAAAACTGAGGCTATGTTTACACGGAAACAATCTGAAGAGAAAACGCAAAAGTGGCGTTGCGTTATCACTTTTTATTCTGCGTTTAGACGAGTGTTATGGGGGGGAAATCTGCGTGCATATGGTGACGCAAAAGTGTGTGAAATTCGATGTAGTATGCACTCCAGGCAGCTAGGTGGCAATGTGAAGCACTGCCACACAACAACACCAAGTCCGCGCGCCTGCGTACAACCTTCACTGTCTAGCAGACTTTTGCATTTTTACCCTTTAGACGGGAATGCGACGGTGGAGCGTTTTTAAGATTTCCACTCTGGAGGGTGGTTTCACTTTTTTGTGTTTTTAAGCCCCCAAAACGCCGTCGCCGTCTAAACGAAAGGCACATCTGATAAAATATTTTTACTTTTTCACCCGCAAGCATTCTCGTGTAAACAGGGCCTCAGTGAGTGTGAGAGCAGAGCCCGTCTATGGAGAGCCTGCGCACTCCCTATTACAGTTTTTCACGATTGTTTACACACATTTTCTGAAAGCATGCCTCATATTCTCAGAACTCTACACACAAATAAAAAAACACACACACAATGGGCAAAACCCCTCAATTCTCCTGCAAAATGAAACTTTACATTCAAAACAATGTTATTTCTTCTCAAAATGGTATTTTGTTTTCAAATGACACGCACAAACCATCATATGAATAGACATTTATAAGAATGTCTTCTGTTTCTTTCTTCTGTTGTTTTGTATGTAGACCACTGTATGTCCAACTTTGTGTTGGTTGGGATGTACACTGTGTACATTGTTTTTGTGGGAAAAATAAAATGTATTTGTTACCGTGTATTTGTGTGTTCTGGGTATAAAAACAATATTCTCAAATATTTTACAACACACTTACGTATGCACTGTCTGTAGTAAGTGTAACACTGAGCCAAAAAAAAGGCCTAAGTCATTATGATGAATGGAGAAGAAGTGTTTTACATTGAGCACATCAGTGTTCAGCTGGTTCTTATAAATGTCTATTCATATGATGGTTTGTGTGTGTCATTTGAAAACAAAATACCATTTTGAGAAGAAATAACATTGTTTTGAATGTAAAGTTTCATTTTGCAGGAGAATTGAGGGGTTTTGCCCATTGTGTGTGTGTTTTTTTATTTGTGTGTAGAGTTCTGAGAATATGAGGCATGCTTTCAGAAAATGTGTGTAAACAATCGAGAAAAACTGTAAAAAAAAAAAAAAAATCCAATGTTGGCATCCATTGCTCCATTGAAGAGCTGACCTTGCTCTTTTATGCTAAAGCTCTGATTGCTAATTGTAAAACTGTGTGACGGGTGTTTGCCCATGTTATGAGTCAGTATGCATATTTGAATGGCAGTGTGTTCCTTGTGAAAACAAGAGATTTTCTGCATGAAAATTGTGCCAAAAGCAGAGAATTGTGTGTAGTGTTTTGAAAAAGGTGTGTTTTAGAACTGCAATTTGAGTGTAAAGCAGGAATTGTGCTTGTAGTTTAGCAGAATTGGTTCAGGCGGTTGGTGAATGAGTTACATGTTGTGGTCATTGTGTCTCAAGTACCAGTATTTGTGTGTAAACAATTGAGAAAAACTGTAAGTCCTATTGTACCGAATTTTGTACGCTCCACTGGGGGCGATCGCCCATGAGTGCAGACTGAATGGGAGTCTATGGGGCTAGACGGCTAAATTTGTCTCTTTCACCCGATTGCCGTTGAGAAATCTCAGATTTGATTGTAGGTTTTGCAAGTTCAACATGGGTTATAGGTCGAAAGTTGAATGAATGAGTACTTATGTCCTTTCGATTTCTTACAGGTTGAGTTGTTGTTGCCCATAACACACTAGCATTCTGCTAATGAACGCTGATTAGTCAGTGAAGGACTGATTACGACCAGAGATACCGCTTGATGGCATCGTGGCATCCGAAGCGGGACCAGAGACAAACAAAACAAAAACTCTTCTAGCACGTGTGTTTACCTGTGTCAGCTGTGTTGTCGATGCCTCGAGTGAAAAGAAAGTGCAGAGCGCGAACGCACCAGAGTGAGTGAAGGATTGCCGTAAAGCAGTATCTCTGGTTGTACAATGTGTATGACGTCATTGACACTTTAAAGGACTTTTTAAAGCAAATAAGTGACTCTAAAAAATCTAACACCCAGCGATGTGTAATTTTTTTGCATCTCCTTTCAAATACAACATTCAAATTACTAGACAGGTAAAAGAAAGACGCAACTGTACAAATTGGGTTATTTCAGGAACTTTTTTGCCTCATGTACACAACAAGTCATTTAGACATTTGCAACAGTTTATTTTTTTTACACAAAGTTTGATTTTACAAAATGAATCTGTTTTGAAGTTCCTAACTCTGTTGCTTTCGGTTGCAAATTGCTGTTCACAGGCCTGCAAAACTTTTGGCCGTATTTGTGCGCAAAAACCGTGCCAAAAGTATAGAGGCAGAATAGTCTCAATTATAATTCATGCAAAAAACATGATTCACACATGCGTAGACAATTTCACATGCATGAAACCTAATTCACGTACACACAAAAACAATTCACGTGCGTGAAATAAAATTATATATTCATAAAATACATTTCACAAATGCAAAACACAATTCGTAGGTATACAACAGTGCACAAAAACCTTTGAATGTTTAAAATGTACGAGTTTATCCTTGAATGTGAATGTGCAAATTGTCATTCACACGTGAATCGCCTTGGATTTGTGTGTGTGTGTTTTTGAGACTTTCCTGGCAGAGCTCTCCTCCTACACAGATGAGTCGTACTCTTTAGCCAATCAGATTTAAGCTTATCAATCGACCAATCAGTATCACGTGAGGGCGGGCCTACCTGCATGTTATGTCATCAGCTTTTGACCACGGACCGGTTCGTGGCTGAGCAGAGGTATGTGCAGTTGATCGGTTCATTTCTGTGTTTACTGAAGTTAAAGAAGTTCGAGATCAGTTGAAGCAATAGTTTATGAACTGCTGTTTAGTCCACATGTGAACATAAACATTTATTTTTAGTATTGATGGATTTTCATGTCCTGTCCATCACACATTCAACTGATGATAATGTATGTAATGACGTGCATATGGAGACATCTCTTTTGTTTGAAGCTGCATATATTATGTAGTTTTATTGTTTCAGATTTCCGAGACAGATGATGTATTAAGTTGCAGACAATCAGTACTGTGATCTTACCATTCCTACTGTAATTCTTTCAAAACAGTCATGTTGCAAGCCATCCATTTTGACAGTTGTTTCAACAAGAGGTTGAAAGTGATGCATTGTTACTGTATTCATTTGTCTTCTGCAGACTATATGTACAGGAATAAAGCCCTGCTATTCATGCATTATTAAATGTTCTCGTCAGAATTAAAAGATTCAAAGACATAATTACATTTGATGTACACGTTTTATTAATTTGAACGTTTCTGAATAAAATATATATATAAAATGACTTGATCATGATTAATGTTCCTGTTACATGAAGATCATGAACTGACAATCTTTAGTATGAAGCACAACATTCAGTACAGATAAATATATGTCTCTTCCAGAGTTGTGAGATCCAGACAGTCTTCTTTGCTTTTAAATTATATAAATATGAGTGCAATACATCAAGTGAAAAGTTAACAAATGAATTGTGTTCAATCCAGTCATCAGTAGACCTCTCTGATTTTGGTCTGATATATAAAATAGTAAAAACCTATAGTACAAGAGGTGCAGACATGGAGGACGTGGGAGATTAAGTGATGGTATTTGAATAGTCAGATCAGATTTGCCTATTTTACTAGGCAAAGTAAAATTAATGTTTCACAACATTGTCCTGTGACACTAAAAACCTTGAGATGATAATACAGCACAAAACATAAGGAAATGAATGTTGAATATATTGGTAACACAATAAGGTTCATTAGTTAACATTAGTTAATGTATTAACTAACCATGAGCAATACATTTGTTGCTGTGTTTGTTAATCTTTGTTAACGTTAGTTAAAAATACAGCTGTTCATTGTTAGTTAACAGTGCATTAACTTATGTTAACAAGATTTTTATGAAGTAATGTTGAAATTAACATTAACAAAACTGTATACGTGCAGTTCATTATTAGTTCATGTTAACTAATGAAACGTTATTGTAAAGTGTTACCAGTAAAGACATTAATACAAAAAAAAAAGTATAAAAGAGAATAAAGACACAACATGAATTATGATGTTTGTGACTGCTATCCAGATGATATGCCAAAAGGTGAGTAATCCTGAAAAATGCAGGGAAACAACAAGTGTTTAATAATTTACCAACATGCACAAATTGCACAAATGGCAAATAAACAACGGGTGCTCATTAAAATAGGTCTATTCACTATTTAAAGAACAATCTCGATGAGGTCATTGCTAAGAGAGCTGGGGTGGGTATTGATTGTTTTGCACTCATTAGCGTGATTGTTGAAGCTGTGAGAGCTGTCTGTACCTGCAGCTAAAATACACAGGGCCGGCGCTACCTATAGGCGGAGTAGGCAGTTGCCTAGGTCCTCGGGCTTGGAGGCAGGGCCTCCAAATCATCCCTATATGCTTGTCCACCAATCAAGAGCAGCAAAAGACTAGGCTGTTTGTCCATTGGATATAACAATTGTCATTCACCTGTAGTAAAACCAATTAATATCCCTGTTTAAACCTGAGTCACGCCCACCTTCTGAATATTTGAATGAAGAGATTACATACCGGTATTATGATTTATGATGAATGAGATCCAACTTTTCTGCAAATTGATCTGATGGCGCCGAAACGAACGCATCCTTCAGGGGCTGCTAAGCGTAAGGCTAAGCAGGCACGCAAAGAAAGTGCAGCTCGTCATGCAGGTATCATCTATTTTGGAGTGATTGTAATGTATTGTAAAAAAATAAACTGAGCCTGACAATCAGCGTCATTTTGGGATAGATCATTTGACGGTTATTCTGAGTTCAAAAGAGCGCGATCACCGTTGATGGACAATTCGCTTCTGACACTTTGAATCTGAGCGTACAATGCAGAATTTTGTTAGAAAATAGATACGTTACGAACCGTCCGAAAGAATCTGTTCGCGGAAATGAATCGTAATTCCACAGTCACTGTTTCACTGAGGCGAATTCATGATGAACTGTTGATCTGAATCTTACAAAGGAGTCGATTCTCCTCGATGGAATCGATTACAACCTGTGGAATCAAATCTTGATTCCTTACGCCTCTGAATCAAGTAATCGATTCCTTTCCTTTGGAATCGATTTCCAGCCCTAGTCAGGAGCTGACTGTCAAAATACTAAAGAAAAAGTCAAGAAGTTTGTCAGTCAAAGAGCAAGCGCACTATACTAGAGCATTGTTTATTATGTTTCAAAACAGTAGGCTACCTCAACTGTCTGTATATCTTCTAAAACGCAGATGTTTAGCCTACATTTACTGCTCGATCATAATATACCTACTTCATTTTTTTCGTTTTCCAATCATAAATACTGTTACAATATTTATTGAAAATAATTTTAAGCATATGAATAAGCACACAATTACAGTTGAAGAAATGAACTAGACTTTTTATTTAGTAGTTTATTTCTATCACTTCCACTAGCAGCTGATTTGTATATATTCATATTAAATGTATTTCTCTACAAAACATAATATGACATATTTAGTCTATCAAAAACAAAACTGTTCATTATCCCAAATAAGGGGTTAGTGTGATATTACTGAACAAATTACTGCAAAAAATAAAAAATAAATCCTGACTGATAAAAGAAAAAGTGTCATTAAATGACTCATCACCACAGGAACTCACAAATCAGGCAACCAACTGGACCTGGTTTACACACGCAACTGCATCACAGACAACATTTTGGTGAGACCTCTCCATGTTTCAGATCATTTCCTCATTACTTTCAGTCTACAACTCTCTACCCCTGCACCTCCAATCCCACCACCAGTCACTTTTAGGTGAAACCTGCGCTCACTTTCTCCCTCCCACCTTTCCTCTGCCGTGTCATCTTCTCTTCCCCCACCCTCACAATTCTCATCTCTGGATGTGAATACCGCAACGGATACCTTATGCTCCACTCTAACCTCTTCTCTAGACAATATCTGCCCTCTCTCCTCCAGGCCAGCACACGTTACTCCCTCCAACCCCTGGTTATCTGAGGTTCTTCGTGAACACCGGACCGAACTCAGGGCAGCAGAGAGGAAATGGCGCAAATCAAAAGACACATCTGACCTGAGTATGTATAAATCTCTCCTCTCTTCCTTCTCTGTTGATGTTCATGCTGCAAAATCTTCATACTTCCACAACAAGATCAACAGCTCCTCCAACACACGATCACTCTTCAAGACATTCAACTCTCTCCTCTGTCCACCTCCACCACCACCCACCTCCTCTTTAACTGTTGACGATTTTGCGAACTTCTTCACCAACAAAACAACAACTATCAGCAGTCAGTTCTCAGCTCCACACACACAGGAACCCAGTCTGACCCCTTCCACAGCCAATATCCCTCTGTCCTCCTTTTCTCCGCTAACCGAGGAAGAAGTATCTACACTTCTCCTCTCCAGTCATCCTACCACCTGCCCTCTAGACCCCATCCCCTCACACCTTCTACAAGCCATCTCTCCCACACTTCTACCAGCACTCACACACATCATCAACTCATCCCTACATACTGGCACTTTCCCTACAGCATTCAAGCAGGCTCGGGTTACTCCACTGCTTAAAAAATCAACACTAAACACATCATCTGTAGAGAATTACAGACCTATCTCTCTCCTACCATTCATTGCGAAAACACTTGAAAGAGCTGTTTTCAACCAAGTAACATCCTTCTTGTCTCTAAACAACCAGCTGGATGTCAACCAATCCGGCTTCAAGAAAGGGCATTCAACTGAGACTGCATTACTGTCGGTCACAGAAGCCCTACGGATCGCAAAAGCTGCTTCCAAATCTTCAGTCCTCATTCCCCTGGATCTGTCTGCTGCCTTCGACACTGTGAATCATCAGATCCTTATGTCCAGCCTCTCATCACTGGGCATCACAGGAACTTCACTCCACTGGTTCAAGTCCTATCTCACAGGTAGGTCCTTCAGGGTCTCATGGAGAGGCGAGGTATCCAGAGCACATCAACTGACCACAGGGGTTCCCCAAGGTTCAGTTCTTGGTCCACTCCTCTTCTCCATCTACACCACATCACTGGGACACATCATACAGGCACACGGTTTCTCCTACCACTGCTATGCTGATGACACACAGCTCTTCCTCTCATTTCAACCAGATGATCCCACAGTAGCTGCACGGATCTCAAGCTGTCTGGCGGACATCTCGACATGGATGAAAGAACACCACCTGCAGCTCAACCTGGCAAAGACTGAGCTTCTCGTCCTCCCTGCCAATCCGTCTCTACAGCACAACTTCACTATCCAGCTAGAATCATCATCAATCACCCCATCAAGGTCGGTCAGAAATCTTGGAGTAACGTTTGATGACCAGCTGACCTTCACAGATCACATTTCAAAGACAGCTCGATCATGCAGGTTTGCACTGCACAACATCAGGAAGATCAGGCCTTTCCTTACTGAGCATGCAACACAACTTCTCGTCCAGGCCCTGGTCATTTCTAGGCTTGACTACTGCAATGCTCTTATGGACGGACTTCCATCATGTGCAACTAAACCTCTACAAATGATTCAGAATGCTTCAGCTCGTCTTGTCTTCAACGAGCCCAAAAGGGCCCACGTCACTCCTCTGTTCACCTCTCTGCACTGGCTACCTCTCGCTGCTCGCATCAAGTTCAAGGCATTGACGCTTGCTTACAGATCTATCACAGGCTCAGCTCCCTCCTACTTTCACTCACTCCTACGAGTCTACATCCCTACCAGAAGCCTACAATCGGTCAAAGAGCGACGTCTCGTGGTTCCATCACAGAAAGCCACAAAATCTCTTTCCAGAACATTCTCATTCACAGTTCCATGCTGGTGGAACGCTCTCCCCACCCTCATCCGGAATGCAGAATCCCTGACAACATTCAAAAGACAACTGAAAACCCATCTCTTCCGTGAGCACTTAACCTCATAAAAAAAAAAAAAAAAAACCTTCCCTTTCCCTTTAAAACCTCGCTTATCTGGCTTATGCTACTCTGAATAATGCCTGAACTTCGTATCTTGAGCACTTCTTGCGTTGTTTTTGCCTCTTCATGATGACTCGCTTAATTTAGTCCTAATTTGTAAGTCGCTTTGGATAAAAGCGTCTGCTAAATGACTAAATGTAAATTAACATTAAGCAATGAGGAAAAAAACAAAACATTTTTAAAATAAAAAATTTTTTTTTTTACAGTGTAGAAAAACAAATGTAGCCTATCTATTGACATTATTTGTTTTAAACATTACCTGTTGTAGGATCACTGATGAGGTTTCTAAAAACCAGCGGTGAGTCAGAAGAACAACAGGGCAAAGAAAGACAGGAGCAAGAGAGTGATTTTGAGGAAGAGCAACTACAGGGCAAAGAGAGACAGGAGCAAGAGAGTGATTTTGAGGAAGAGCAACTACAGGGCAAAGAGAGAAAGGAGCAAGAGAGTGATTTTGAGGAAGTGCAACTACAGGGCAAAAAAGAGACAGGAGCAAGAGAGTGATTTTGAGGAAGAGCAACTACAGGGCAAAGAGAAACAGGAGCAAGAAAGTGATTTTGAGGAAGACCAACTACAGGGCAAAGAGAGACAGGAGCAAGAGAGTGATTTTGAGGAATAGCAACTACAGGGCAAAGAGAGACAGGAGCAAGAGAGTGATTTTGAGGAAGAGCAACAACAGGAGCAAGAGTGATTTTGAGGAAGAGCAACAACAGGGCAAAGAGAGACAGGAGCAAGAGAGTGATTTTGAGGAAGAGCAACTACAGGGCAAAAAGAGACAGGAGCAAGAGTGATTTTGAGGAAGAGCAACAACAGGGCAAAGAGAGACAGGAGCAAGAGAGTGATTTTGAGGAAGAGCAACTACAGGGCAAAAAGAGACAGGAGCAAGAGAGTGATTTTGAGGAAGAGCAACTACAGGGCAAAAAGAGACAGGAGCAAGAGAGTGATTTTGAGGAAGAGCAACAACAGGGCAAAGAGAGACAGGAGCAAGAGAGTGATTTTGAGGAAAAGCAATTACAGGGCAAAGAGAAACAGAAGCAAGAGAGTGATTTTGAGGAAGACCAACTACAGGGCAAAAAGAGACAGGAGCAAGAGAGTGATTTTGAGGAAGAGCAACTACAGGGCAAAGAGAGACAGGAGCAAGAGAGTGATTTTGAGGAAGAGCAACAACAGGGCAAAGAGAGACAGGAGCAAGAGTGATTTTGAGGAAGAGCAACAACAGGGCAAAGAGAGACAGGAGCAAGAGAGTGATTTTGAGGAAGAGCAACTACAGGACAAAAAGAGACAGGAGCAAGAGTGATTTTGAGGAAGAGCAACAACAGGGCAAAGAGAGACAGGAGCAAGAGAGTGATTTTGAGGAAGAGCAACAACAGGGCAAAGAGAGACAGGAGCAAGAGAGTGATTTTGAGGAAGAGCAACTACAGGGCAAAAAGAAACAGAAGCAAGAGAGTGATTTTGAGGAAGACCAACTACAGGGAAAAGAGAGACAGGAGCAAGAGAGTGATTTTGAGGAAGACCAACTACAGGGCAAAGAGAGACGGGAGCAAGAGAGTGATTTTGAGGAAGAGCAACTACAGGGCAAAAAGAGACAGGAGCAAGAGAGTGATTTTGAGGAAGAGCAACTACAGGGCAAAAAGAGACAGGAGCAAGAGTGATTTTGAGGAAGAGCAACAACAGGGCAAAGAGACACAGGAGCAAGAGAGTGATTTTGAGGAAGAGCAACTACAGGGCAAAAAGAGACAGGAGCAAGAGAGTGATTTTGAGGAAGAGCAACAACAGGGCAAAGAGAGACATGAGCAAGAGAGTGATTTTGAGGAAGAGCAACTACAGGGCAAAGAGAAACAGAAGCAAGAGAGTGATTTTGAGGAAGACCAACTACAGGGAAAAACGAGACAGGAGCAAGAGAGTGGTTTTGAGGAAGAGCAACTACAGGGCAAAAAGAGACAGGAGCAAGAGAGTGATTTTGAGGAAGAGCAACTACAGGGCAAAAAGAGGCAGGAGCAATAGTGATTTTGAGGAAGAGCAACAACAGGGCAAAGAGAGACAGGAGCAAGAGAGTGATTTTGAGGAAGAGCAACTACAGGGCAAAAAGAGACAGGAGCAAGAGAGTGATTTTGAGGAAGAGCAACAACAGGGCAAAGAGAGACAGGAGCAAGAGAGTGATTTTGAGGAAGAGCAACTACAGGGCAAAGAGAAACAGAAGCAAGAGAGTGATTTTGAGGAAGACCAACTACAGGGCAAAAAGAGACAGGAGCAAGAGAGTGATTTTGAGGAAGACCAACTACAGGGCAAAGAGACAGGAGCAAGAGAGTGATTTTGAGGAAGAGCAACTACAGGGCAAAAAGAGACAGGAGCAAGAGAGTGATTTTGAGGAAGAGCAACAACAGGGCAAAGAGAGACAGGAGCAAGAGAGTGATTTGAGGAAGAGCAACAACAGGGCAAAAAGAGACAGGAGCAAGAGAGTGATTTTGAGGAAGAGCAACTACAGGGCAAAGAGAGACAGGAGCAAGAGTGATTTTGAGGAAGAGCAACAAAAAGAGACAGGAGCAAGAGAGTGATTTTGAGGAAGAGCAACTACAGGGCAAAAAGAGACAGGAGCAAGAGAGTGATTTTGAGGAAGAGCAACAACAGGGCAAAGAGAGACAGGAGCAAGAGAGTGATTTGAGGAAGAGCAACAACAGGGCAAAAAGAGACAGGAGCAAGAGAGTGATTTTGAGGAAGAGCAACTACAGGGCAAAGAGAGACAGGAGCAAGAGTGATTTTGAGGAAGAGCAACAACAGGGCAAAGAGAGACAGGAGCAAGAGAGTGATTATGAGGAAGAGCAACTACAGGGCAAAGAGAGACAGGAGCAAGAGAGTGGTTTTGAGGAAGAGCAACTACAGGGCAAAGAGAAACAGAAGCAAGAGAGTGATTTTGAGGAAGACCAACTACAGGGCAAAAAGAGACAGGAGCAAGAGAGTGATTTTGAGGAAGACCAACTACAGGGCAAAGAGACAGGAGCAAGAGAGTGATTTTGAGGAAGAGCAACTACAGGGAAAAAAGAGACAGGAGCAAGAGAGTGATTTTGAGGAAGAGCAACTACAGGGCAAAAAGAGACAGGAGCAAGAGAGTGATTTTGAGGAAGAGCAACAACAGGGCAAAGAGAGACAGGAGCAAGAGAGTGATTTGAGGAAGAGCAACTACAGGGCAAAAAGAGACAGGAGCAAGAGAGTGATTTTGAGGAAGAGCAACTACAGGGCAAAAAGAGACAGGAGCAAGAGTGATTTTGAGGAAGAGCAACAACAGGGCAAAGAGAGACAGGAGCAAGAGAGTGATTTTGAGGAAGAGCAACTACAGGGCAAAAAGAGACAGGAGCAAGAGAGTGATTTTGAGGAAGAGCAACTACAGGGCAAAAAGAGAGTGATTTTGAGGAAGAGCAACTACAGGGCAAAGAGAAACAGGAGCAAGAGAGTGATTTTGAGGAAGACCAATTACAGGGCAAAGTTACAGAGCAGAGGCAGTGCGAAGAGGACCATTTCAAGTCAGAGAAAGTTATGTTTTTCCAAAAAATTCAGATGGACGAGCCTTTTCACACAGTTTGTGTTATAGAAAAATGCCTAATGGTGAAAGAGTCAAACGATCATGGTTGTCATATTCAGAAGTGAATGATGCAGTATTTTGCTACAGCTGCAAACTTTTCTCTACCCAAGTAATTAAGCTCATTAAAGGAGGATTAAAAGACTGGAAGAACATCCACACCATCCTGCGCAGTCATGAGAACAGTTCTGAGCATATAAGCACCATGCAGAAGTGGAGAGAATTAGAATTGTGGTCTAAAACAGGTCAAACCATAGACCAGAGACAGATGACCCTTTTGGAGGAAGAAAGACAGAGGTGGCGGAATGTTCTCACAAGACTGTTAACAATTATACAGTCTCTTGCTGAGAGGAATCTTGGATTTAGGAGATCCACAGACAAACTCACTGTTTCTGATAATGGTCATTTTTTAAAGGAAGTGGAGCTCCTGGCAAAGTTTGATCCAGTCATGCAGGAGCACTTGGCTAAAATCAAAGATGGAAGTACACACACACACACTACTTGGGGAAAGACATACAAAATGAGCTACTGAATCTGATGAGTAGTCAACTGACCAAAGAAATTGTTGCAAAAATCCACACTGCAAAGTACTTTTCTCATCATCATCCTTGATTGTACACCTGACATTAGCCACCTGGAACAGATGTCTATCATTCTACGTATTGTGGAACTACAGCCAGAGCCAGAAATAAAAGAATATTTTCTGGGATTCTTGGTTGTGGAAGAGACAACTGGCAAGAATCTGTCTTCGGTAATCCTAAACAGGCTGAAGGACCTTCAGATTGACTTCATGGATTGTCGAGGTCAGTCGTATGACAATGGTTCGAATATGAAGTGCAAGATGCAAGGCGTACAAGCCAGGCTGCTTGAAAAGAACCCAAGCCTGTAGTCCCATGCGGGGCACACACGTTAAACCTGGTTCTAGCAGATGCTGCAAGAGCTTCAAAGGATGTCATTGGATTCTTTGCAGATTTCTTATGAAGTAGTTATTGATGAGTTTGCTTAAAAAAAAGCAGAAGAGTGCCTCTGTAGGTGGCCATGGAATGAGAATAATAAGTGCTGGTCCAGATTACTTTTCAGATTATTATTTTTTTGGTGTGGTTAACTTAATTAAAGTTATTAAAATGCATATTTAAGTAAAAATATAAAAATACTGATAACATGTTTTGTATAAATAAAATGGTTAGGAATCATATTTGTTTCAAGTGCTTTTTATTTAATGATGTTTTATTAACAAAGTTCGGGAGGAGCACGTTCAGATAATTAAACCTTATTAAATGTGAGTGGAGCACATTCAGTTAATCAACCCAATCAACGAGATAAAAGGTATATACTGCAGACTTACCTCTGCTCACTGACAGTTTATCAGTATCACTCCACCACCCCATCTCCTCACTTTGATTTTAATAATCTCTTATTGGATGTAAACAACACAATCCAAAATACAATGCAATCTAGTTCTAGATTATTTCTATCACAAACAGGGGGTAATACTCTTGGTTTGGGCCAAAATTCAGAGCCCGGAGCCCTCCCCTGGACAGCTCGCCAAATACGCATAATCTTTACTCTATTTAATTTGATGTGTAAGTGTGAACTCGTGAATTCTAAAAGGTGGAGGTGTAACGGATGACAGAACAGGATGTAAATGCAATAATGCTCTTTATTAAAAACACACAATTGGTCAGGACACAAAACACAGATGGTCGCCAACACAGCGGGAGAGGCGGGCGGACACAAACGCTGGTGGTATGGTGACGCAGGGACCTCGGTGAGCAACAGGTGCTGGTGCTGTAGTCCAGTGATGATCCCTCGTGACGGTGCTCTGGTGCAGTGAATAATCCCTCGTGACGGTGCTCAAAGATCCAGTGCAGAGTGCAGGGAATCCAGAGACGACACGACGAAGACATGGGAATCCAATTCAACATGAGAAACACAGGAACAGGCACGGGAAACACACCGGGAAACCACAACGATCTGACAACATGAGACACCAGTTACTGAACATATAAAGGGATAAACAATTGGCTCCAGCTGGCACTACTGATCACTGATGATCAGTGACCACGCCCACAGACACACACACACACAACAGCACGTCAGGCGAGAGAGAGACAGTGAATTCATAAACCGTGACAGGAGGGAGTGGAGGGGAGGAGGGTATGGCAGGGGGGCCTCCAACATATATTTTGCCTAGGGTCTCCAAATGAACAGGCCCTGAAAATACAACAAATCAAACATCATTCTTCTTCATTTTTGACAAGATATGGGATATCTGATTACCACAACACTTGCTTACATCAGGTAATAGTTCATAAACTATTGCTTCAACTGATCTCGAACTTCTTTATCTTCAGTAAACACAGAAATGAAAGATCAACTGCACATACCTCTGCTCAGCCATGAACTGGTTGAAAGCTGATGACGTAACATGCAGGTAGGCCCGCCCTCACGTGATACTGATTGGTCGATTGATAAGCTTAAATCTGTTTGGCTAAAGAGTACGACTCATCTGTGTAGGAGGAGAGCTCTGCCAGGAAAGTCTCAAAAACACACACACACAAATCCAAGGCGATTCACACATGAATGACGATTTGCACATTCACATTCAAGGATAAACTCGTACATTTTAAACATTCAAAGGTTTTTGTGCACAGTTGTATATCTTCGAATTGTGTTTTGCATTTGTGAAAATGTAATATATTTTTATTTTGCGCATGTGAATTGCTTTTTGTGAATATATTTTTTTTTCACGCACGTGAATTTTTTTGTGTGTGTACGTGATAGGTTTCATGCATGTGAAATTGTCTACGCATGTATGAATCATGTTTTTTGCGTGAATTATAATTGAGACTATTTTGCCTCCATACAAAAGTGTAAGTGCGGAAAAATGGAAGTCAGAAGAATACAGATTCTATTTATTTTGCGTTAGCATGAAGCTGCAGCTTCACAATACATGAATTACACTTACGAATAACAGTTAAATGCTGCAAATATTTTTTTCTTACACTTGAAAGGCGATTTACACCTTTACAAATCTTCTCTTGCGCATGCAAATTTAATTTACGCTTGCAATCTTATGTACACTTTCACAAATCTTACCCTGCGCATGCGATTCTTTATGGCATCATATTACCTTCGTAGTTTTTGACCAGCGAATGAGTGCAAATGTGCATCTTGTCCGCCATGTTTCTGTGATTGCGATGCGTGAGGCAACTGAAGTTGATCAAACAAGAAGAGAACAAAGGAGCGCCACATTTGGATGATTACAGATGAGACGTTATGTACTGCAAATAATGAGTCAAGTAAGTATATCTTGATATAGGCTTTTTTTGGCTTGTTCTAATTGCGATTAAGATTGTATTTATTTTAATCGCTTATAGTATAGACAAAATATGGACTCGGGAGGTGAATTAATCATGTTTCCTATAATTTATCTATGATTGCATTATAATAATTTCTTATATCGGAATGTGATTGCGTGTGTGGACGTGTTCAAGGAATTTGGCTGCTGAAAATACAATATTTTAATTTAACTCTTAAACTTTTTAAACTTCAACTTTTTAAATAATTTTAAACAAACTAAATGACTTAAAGTGTAAAGCATTATTTAATATGTGTTCTGAGTGTGTCACACCACAGAAAAATGTGTTATTAACCACCCAGCCAAATTTGAATGATAAAAAATGCAAAGTAAATAAAATAATTAATCAAAATCTTGAAAAAATAAGCAGTATTCTCTGTTTTCAAACGCTGGGGGCGTGTTCGCTGTCGGTGTCGAAACTACGGCCATTTGCGGGAAACTTACTATCATTGTTGGGCACGCTCTGCGGACGAATCTGACGATGGCACCAGATGACGGCGGGATGGGAGGATGAAGGCCAGAAGGGGAGATAGTCGGTTCAAACTCACGATTGAGCGAACTACTGATGCTAATGTGCTCTAGATATTATAGTGTCAGGGGAGGGGTCAAGCTCAGTGGCTCCAGTGTGTCATCTAGCCATGATTTCAGGCCAGTCCAAAAGAGCCTGAACACAAAAATTGTGAAAAACTGTGCTCTAATGTATACAGTGCGTGTCGGAAACAAAAACTTCAGCTCCATCTGGAGGCTTCCTACAGTTCAGCGATTGAACACACTGTAAACTAAAGACAGTAATGAACAATGACGTCAATTTTACCATCTCAATCTGAGCGCGAGTCCGATGATGAAAATTGGAAGAAATAGTAATTCAACCCGAACCTTCATCACAAGGACAACTTGAGCAGGACGTTTCTCAGTGATACACTACTCACATTATGAGACGTTTCAACTGTAAGTCTATGCAAATACAGTAGCCAGGCGGCAGCCAATCACGTTCATCCTGTTCAAGAGCAGCAAACTGAGGATAAATTTTAAAATGGAGGAGAAACTAATTATTGCGGTGGGCAATCACCCGGTCCTTTATGACCAATCACTTTTTATGTACCGGGATTCATACCGGAGAGACCAGGCGTGGAAGGAGGTGGCAGAGGCCGTTGGTGAATCTGGTGTGTATTGGACCCGTGAATGACAACTACCATACATATAATGTACCGCCAAGAATAGCGCCCCATCAGAAATTTAGGTTTAATTTCATATAAAAACAATATACATGATCAGAGTGGTGGGTGATTTTTTACTATTTATTATATATAATTAATATACAAATATATACAGGATTTTTATATTATTAACGTTATTAAACTGTTCTTTTCCCCAATATTCATATTTATTTCATAACTACACATTTTATAAATAATTGACAAACACGTGTATATGAAGGAACTGTTTATTTCTCTTTTTTGCATCTCAGAGGACATATGCAAGACCAGGTGGAAGTCTTTGAGAGACAGGTTTAAAAAAGAAAAAAACAAAGAAAGGGAGATGAGAAGGAGTGGAGCAGGGTCCTCGGTCACACAGCCATGGCGATTTATGGCGGTGATGGGGTTTCTCACTCCATTTATCACTGATAGGGAGACATCTAGTAATGTCCAGAGGCCTCCATCCTTTTTACCCAGCTCATCTTCTGTCCGAGAATCCCTCAGTCCAGATCCAGAGGACAGTAATAAAAAAAATTAAAAAAAATAAATACGATAAATAATAATAATAATTAAAAATTATTTTTTTCACACATTCACACACATTTCTACTTGCATAAATAAACCAATTAAAATGAACTCATGCTTGTGCTGTGTTTTCTCTCACAAAAAACATGTATACACACATATATGCATACATACATAAACATATATATATATATATATATATATATATATATACATGTATGTATGTATATGTATAAATATACATACATATATATATATATATATATATATATATATATATACACATAAACACACACATATATGTGCACACATATATGTGCATGTGTGTGTGTAGCTGTCTATGTATGTGCATATATATGCCATTTTTACTTACCTCATATCAGCAGTACTAACAGATGCAGACATTTGTATGTTCTCTCCAGAAATCTGCACAGATCATGATTAAAAACCTGAAAATGCAAACATAAAATATATTGTCATACAAGGCAATGGAATAAAATACAGAATAATATTATACATTTATGACATAATTGAAATGTGCCCTTTTCACATAAAGTGTAGGTAGCTCTGAAAAGAGCCTTTGGTGGGCTCTGAAAAGAGCCTTTGGAGTCCTCTATGCACTCGGCTGCCATGGCACTGCACCCTCCTGGCTGAAATAGGCGCAGTATGTGTCCCGGAGTTGGATGGCTCTACGGCTTGCATTGTTGGAGCCCATCCTTGGTGCATCTCTCAGGCCCTCTGGAGCTGAAGGTGCTTCATTGGCAGGTGCAGCTGTGGGTGTGCATCTCCGACCTTCCAGCATTTTCTTTCGGAGGAAGTTGTGCAACACGCATGTGGCCAGCACACATGCCTCAGCAACCTTCGGACTTGTCGCGATGACACGACGATACATCCGCCAGCGAGCAGAGAGGATGCCAAAGGCACACTCAACTACCAACCTAGCACGGCTGAGGCGGTAATTGAATGCCCTTCTCTCTGGTGGGATGTGATGTCCAGGGTATGGCCGCAGGAGGTTTGTAGTGAGCGGGAAGGCCTCATCTCCCACAAAGATACAGGGAAGGGGCCCACGATGCTCTGCTCCAGGGATAGCAGCATCTGGTGGTAAGTCCAGCGTACCATCTCTCAGACTCTCTCCAAACGCTAAATTCCGGAGTGTCCCACCGTCACTGGTCCTGCCATAGCCACCAACATCCACCACACGGAAGAGATAGTTGGCATCCACAACAGCCAGGAGCACCAGCGAATAGCTTGACTTATAGTTAAAGAACAAGGACCCTGAATTCGCTGGCGCTTGCAAGAGGACATGTTTCCCATCGATTGCTCCGAGACAATTGGGAAAGTTCCAGCGTGCATAGAACTGGTCAGCTATTGCCCTCCAGTCCTCCTTTTTTGGAACTGGCATGGTGTCCTCCACCAGAGCCTCCCAGATTGCACTGGCCACATCCTGCACAATGCCTGCGACAGTAGAATGGCCCACTCGGTAACTGAAGGCGATAGTTCTAAATGAGTCTCCAGTTGCCAAGTATCTGGGGGAAAAAAAGCATTATACAGTAAAGACACTGCAATATATATATATATATATATATATATATATATATATATATATATATATATATATATATATATACATACACACACACACATACACATACATACATACATACACATACACATACCTTTTACTACCTTTTACTACGCAGACAATCGGACTATGAGATATTAAATTTTATTTATTTACCAACGACCATGAGCTTGGTTTCTACATGTATGTATGTGTGTGTATATATAAAGAATACGCAGTAATATAAAGTTATTCTTACCGAAGACAGATAGCGAGTCGCTGGGCAGGTCCAATTGCCTTCCGCATCACGGAATCAGCTCTTGTGATCAGTGGTCCCACCCTGCCCAGCAACTCGTCGAAGATGTCCGGGGACATCCTGAAGTACCGCTCAAACAGTACCCCATCCAGACGCAGCTCCCGGACAAGTCCGTGATACTCTCCCCGTTGTTTTCGCTTTCTGAGAATAGAATGTACCCAGAAGCGCCGAGTACCACGTCGTTTCAACTTGCGTTGAACGTTCACAGTAACCACACAAGCTATCGCTATCGCTAATGCAACCAAATTGGCGTCCATGTTGAATGACAATGAAGCTTGTTGTTGAGTTCCTGTCTAATTTCATTGGCTGACGCTGCTATGACCATGGCGTCAGTGCCAAACTTCAGCCACGCCTTCCGTCAAGCGTTGACGCTGACGCCCTGTGTGAACACACCGTAACGCGAATGACTGATGTAACATAAACATTGGTAAAACAAATCTTGCTCCATCCTTTATCTTTACTCAAAGTAGTAAGAACGACAGACAATCTGCATTAATAGATGCAGTTTTAGGTAATAGTGGCCCACAACTGATTAGCAGAAGTATTTCAGTAAGACAGTAATAACGTGAGTTAACAGGAAACTTACACAATATAAAACACAAAACTAAGTATTCTGAACACCCAGTAGAAATATATACATCAATAATTATTCATGCTTACAGATTGTGATTCTGAGGAGCAAGTTGGTCCAAAAAAACTGGTTACTGACCCATCTTTCTACAGCAAGCGCATTGCGAATCCCGCGTTGAGCTTGAAAAGCAGTCGTCAGTAAAGTGACGTGTTGTGGGCTGGTCAAGTTGTTTGCGGGCAGAAAGCGTACAACATTGCAGGAATTATATGCAAATGTATCTCCTAGTGACGTAGAACCATAAAGCAATAGGATTCGAAACCCAATTGACTTGTAAAGGCGATTCTTTCTTTTAGGAGAAAATAACTTTATTTATCGTGCACTTTCAAATTTACAACTTTGCGGAACGTTTGCATTCACAAACAGCTACAGTATATTACACACCATAATAAGTGATAAAGAAAAAACATAATATGGGCACTTTAAGAAATGTACATTGTGCAATAAAGAAATACTCCAAATAAAGTTTAATTATAATATTCATATCAGTAAGTCTCAAGCAATATGTCAGTAAATATGTTAATAGATTTGTTGTAGTATACTTAGTATGAAATAAATGTATTTTAAATAAGAAAGAAACTGTGGGCAGGTAAAACTGGCATGAAAGTTTTTTCATGTGCTTCCTAGTTTGGTTAAAGTAGTGGTCCCAGATTAGGCTCTCATATGAACAACAAACAAATACAATTCTTTTTAGTTAGTTCCACTATAACCTTTCAAAAATAGCTATATATTTTCAAGGCATTCTGATATACCTTTGTATCTGTAATCATCTGGCTTTCTCTCATATTCGGTGTTTTACAGACCCAGTGGATTGTATTTCCAAATTCAATGCAAATCAAATCCAGTAAAATCAATCGTGAATGCCATCCAAACAAGCTGACAAACATTTGCATTTGGGATCGGTGGTGCAGAGAAAACAATTTACAATTTGTGTTCTGGTTAAGAAAATCTGCAGACAATGTAGGATTATCCATGAACAACGCCCATCAAATGAGCAAACCTTCCAAAGATCAGAGATTCCCCACCGAGCCATTAGAGAGTCGTAAAAATGAATCCATGGTGCCTACATAGCTGAATTGACCATCTCTCCCATGCTTACCTTATCTCAAACTAGGGTTTGTAATGACAGAGCTAATCAATAAAGAAGACCCTCCTTTTTCCACAGACTTAAAACCCCCGTACGACCAAATGGCCAAGAGACACCTTTGTAACCTTAATGCATAAATCATATCAGGAAACAGAGACTTGTGAAGACAGTCCCAATGCCCAAATCAACACAGACCTAAAGAGTGACATTTATTTTCTCCCCTTCAGGACACGTCCTCTTCCCAGAGACATTCTCTCTTAAACCAACAGAGACTTCAATGAATTCACTCTCTTTAACAAAAAAACGGTCTCAAAATTTATACCAATAAGCTGAATTAATCACCAGTAGTTGCCTTAGATATAGGCTATCTTATGAATCATGTATGTTTTATACCTGTGGAGTTCTTTCTGTGTGTTAAACCTTTTTTTACATCTAGATTCTTATGAACTTCTACCTAAATTATGGGAAGTATATGTTATTTGGTATCTTTTTGATGGGTGAATGATTTCCACCCTGGTGAAAAAAAATATATGCTAAGTATACTTGCAGCCAGACTATTTATCAGTATACTTCAAGTGTGTTAATGATTAGTTAACTTGAAGTGTGCTATTTTGAAACAACTAACATTTAAAGTTATGCTTTACTACAATTTAATTACTACTAAAATATACTTAGTACAACTAAGTACTGGGGATCCCAGAGGGACCTCGCCGATGAGTTTGAGAGAGGAGTGAATCTCTCACACTCATCGGCGGATGACGAGAACAAGCTGATGGGCGGGGATGCATTCTCTGAGGCATCCTCTGATCCATCAGCCAGTGCTCTTTTGGCTTCGAGCCAGGATGAGCAGGAGGGGGCTGAGGAAGGCTTGACGAGCGCTTTTTCTCTGGCCACACCCCACCAGCTCCGGTGAGCCTTCCATTCCTTCCCAACCTCCATGCCGAGGTCGTGAAGGCATGGAAGAACACGTACTCCTCTCGCACGGGTATGTGTCGATGCCTTCCGTTGAGGAGACATTTGCGAGTTATCTCTCGCAGGGGAAGGCATCGACACTAAGAGCTCCAACCCTGCCATCTAGACCTCTCCAGACTACATCTCGTCTGAATGGCAGGGCATATGCGGCGGCAGGTCAGGCTGGTGTTGCGCTGCACATGATGGCAGTGCTGCAGGCTTACCAGGCCGACCTGCTGAGGGACCTGGACCAGGGTCAGGGTCTAACCCCTGATGCGGTAGCTGAGTTGTGCCGCACCACAGACCTGGCTCTCCGGGCCACCAAACAGACAGCTGCCGCAATCGGACGATCGTTGGTGGCCATGGTGGCCACGGAGAGGCATCTGTGGGTGAACTTGGCGGGCATCGGAGAGAAAGAAAGAGCCTCTCTCCTTTGATGCCCCAGTTTCGCCCTCTGAGCTTTTTGAGACCTCCGTTGAGGTGGTGGTCGGAAGGTTCAGGGAGGTGAAGGCGTGCTTAGCAGCTTACAGATCTAAAAGATCAGGTCCTGGCCCGTCTCGTTCTGAGGATCGCAGACAGGGCCAGCGGGACTCAGTCGCCACTTGTGCCCCTCCTCCTGGCAGGGAGGTAGCTCATCAGGCCAGACACAAGCGTCCTGGCAGAGGCAGGTAATCGCCTCCCTCCCTGTGCACACCTTCCTTTTCCTCTTTCCCCCTTTTCATCCGTAACATCAGGCCCACGAGCCGGACCGTCTGACGGTCTGCCTCAGGCTTTTGTTGTGTGATCCACCAAAGACAAGTTAAAATGAACGTAGTCAGGCTGTTCCCAAAAAAAAAAAAAAAGAGAACAAATTATGTTTATAGGTTTATTTACTGGGTAATTCGGCCTCCGTTCCCTTCCTGGATAGGATGGGTTCCCCTTAAAGGGTTAGTTCACCCAAAAATGAAAATTCTGTCAGTAATTACTCACCCTCATGTTGTTCCAACCATGTAAGTCTTTCGTTCATCTTCGGATCACAAATTAAGATATTTTTGATGAAATCTGACAGATTTCTCACTCCTCCATAGGCTTTCAGAGGGACCCAAACTCGCCGGCCCAGAATAGTTATTAAAAACATCGTTAAAATAGTCCAAGTGACTACAGTGGCTCTACATTAAGTTTATCATGCGACGACAATACTTTTTGTGCGGAAAAACAACAAAAATAACGACTTTATCCAACTATTAGTGTTCTTCAATGTGGGCCTCTGACGAGAGTTCACGGGAGCGCCAGGACGCATGCGCGAGAACTGAGATTACGGCGTTATTCTTCTTCTTCTACTTGTTACTGGCTGCTCAATCCTTGGGAGTATTACCGCCATCTACTGTACAAGATGACGTCCCGACATTGCCGGAAGCGCAAAACGGTCTATTTATAAGCAGAGGAAGACGCGCACTGTATGTAAGCTATTCAACACTTACTGTGATTTAGGTCTCGATGATGTCGGGACCAGAGTCCTGCACGGGTCCGATTTTGTAAATCCGCATCCGCCCGTACCCGCAGTGCTTCAAACCGCATCCGACCCGTTATCCGTCAACAGCACTAATTAAAATCCGCACCCGCTTATAATAGAACCGACACCCGACCCGCACCCGAAATAAAATCATTTTAGCCAATCACATTATAGACACAATTACAATTATTGCCAGGTCATACAGAAGTTATAACCACAATTAACACAAGGACAACTTCAGCCGAAGCTGTCAAAAGGCCGGTACATGAAGAACATGGCTAACGTTACCACAAAACTGAGTAACCTAACAGACGCGGCTACAACACTATATCTGCCACGCAATTTCGTCTAGCCTACATCAGACAATTTTGGGTTCAAACACGCCCTGCACACCACACATACTGAACAGTGTTAAATTTGAAAAATACTGTTCGACAGAACTGCTTTGTTTGTTACCAGTTATCTGCGTCCTTCCTCGGCGATGAAGTTCCACATTTGCGGCTATAATCCAACACGAAACTGCATGCAGCAAAGCCTTTCACAATATTGTTTTCTTCAGATAACTCCAAATTTCTCCCACACACTGGACTTGACTTTTGATGACGTATTGTCGACACAACTTTACAATCTCCACTAGCTATTCTTTTCTTCAACTCCTCAGCATCCATCTCAACGACTGCAGTGTGAAAGCAGATCGCGCGCGCGCAGTTATGAGGAATTTTTAAAACTGAAAGTATAGATTCCTGGGAGGGCGTGGCGCGTGGGCACAAATAAACTGATGTGGATTTTAAATTATTTTATCAACTTGAAATACAGGAATATTTTTGTAGATGTGTTCCTTAAAATATGCATATATTTTTACATTTGCATGTGATTGTTTTAAACCCGTGTTTAGACCCGTGTTTCCCCCGTGTCCGACCCGCACCCGTATCCGACACAGTTGGATATTTTTCACCCGTTTGAGCAAAATTTGCGGGTCACCCGTCCGGTACCCGAACCCGTGCAGGACTCTAGTCGGGACGTCATCTTGTACAGTAGATGGCGGCAATACTCCCAAGGAGTGAGCAGCCAGTAACAAGTAGAAGAAGAAGAAGAACGCCGTAATCTCAGTTCTCGCGCATGCGTCCTGGCGCTCCCGTGAACTCTCGTCAGAGGCCCACATTGAAGAACACTAATAGCTGGATAAAGTCGTTATTTTTGTTGTTTTTCCGCACAAAAAGTATTGTCATCGCATGATAAACTTAATGTAGAGCCACTGTAGTCACTTGGACTATTTTAACGATGTTTTTAACAACTATTCTGGGCTGACAAGTTTGGGTCCCTCTGAAAGCCTATGGAGGAGTCAGAAAGTACTCAGATTTCATCAAAAATATTTTAATTTGTGATCCGAAGATGAACGTAAGACTTACATGGTTGGAACAACATGAGGGTGAGTAATTACTGACAGAATTTTCATTTTTGGGTGAACTAACCCTTTAAGGTTTGGTGAGTTGTTTCAGGGCCTCTGTCGCTGTTTGTCCACTCAGTCACTGGTAGCTCAAATCTGAAGTCGGCTAGTATTGCAGTAGTGATAAGCACAGGTAGCAGGTTTCCTCCCTGTGGGCTCAGAAGCATGGTTAGGCTTCCTCTCACTCCTGAGAGTCTTTTGCTGAGGCCTCCGCTCTCTAGAGCTCAACAGAGTGTCTATATCTTAATGGGGTATTTTTCTACATATTATTTCTCACAAGTAGAAAACTAGTTCAAGACCACTTGGGTTTGAGTATGGCAGGCCTCCTCTTCTTAGAGTCTCTCTGCTAGGCCCCTGCTCCCTATAACCCGAGGGTGGCAGTACACGTCCCGTTTCACGGATAGTTTCCGGATAAGCCTGGTACTCCCCTAGTTTTCTTGGGTCGTTATGCAGAATACCTCACCTCCGGTTGAGTTCTAGCAGCACCTCACAAAGTTTGGGTCTCTAGGCAGGTGTGTTAAGATTTCAGGCTTCCAGTGTTCCTTATGCGGTCAGGCACACATAAGGATGTCATAGGCTTCCTCTCTTTTTGAGAGCTGTCATGCTGAGGCCTCCATCCTCCAAAGTTCCAAGCAGATAGATCTGGTCTCTGCGTCGAGAAGAAGCCTCTCTCTCTCTTAAGTTAGAGAGTTATAATTTTAGGCTCTTCGCTTCCTCAGCTCTGTGCTGTGCCTAGCAAACTAGCTGTCCTACTATGTGTTAGGCCTCCTCTCCTTCAAGAGTCATCCTGCTGAGGCTTCCATGCAAACAGACGTTGCAGGTAGAGCCTGAGAAGTGGCCCCTCCCTCTCCAAAGAAGTGCTTTGCTCCCTGAGCTGTGGTAGTAGTCGAGCTAGCTCTCCTAACTATATGTGTCAGGCCTCCTCTCCTTCGAGAGTCACCCTGCTGAGGCCTCCATATATACATGTCCTAACTATGTGTCAGGCCTCCTCTCCTTCGAGAGTCACCCTGCTGAGGCCTCCATAAATACATGCCCTAACCATATGTGTCAGGCCTCCTCTCCTTTGAGAGTCATCCTGCTGAAGCCTCCATATACACAGTTTGGCTGTGTTGATCTGTTTTCTAGTATGTGTCAGACCTCCTCTCCTTGGAGAGTCATCCTGCTGAGGCTTCCATGCAAACAGACATTGCAGGTAGAGCTTGAGAAGTGGCCCCTCCCTCTCCGAGGAGGTGCTTCAGGCCCTTCGCTCCCTGAGCTCTGGTAGTGGTCGAGCTAGTTCTCCTAACTATATGTGTCAGGCCTCCTCTCCTTTGAGAGTCACCCTGCTGAGGCCTCCATATATACACTTGGCTGTGTTGTTCTATACTCTAGCATGTGTCAGGCCTCCTCTCCTTCGAGAGTCATCCCACTGAGGCTTCCATGCAAACAGACTACAGGTGTAAACAATATACAGCTCGGTAGAGCGCGGAATGGGTCCCTCCTTCATTTCATTTAATAGTTGTTAGACCCATCGCTCCCTGAGCTCTGGTGGTAGTCGAGCTAGCTCTCCTAACTACATGTGTCAGGCCTCCTCTCCTTTGAGGGTCATCCTGCTGAGGCCTCCAGGCAAACAGCCTGTCAGGTAGAGATGGGGGAGCGGCCTCTCTCTAAAGGAGAGCACCTAGGCCTGCTCGCTCCCGGAGCGCTGTAGCTGTACTCTAGCATGTGTCAGGCCTCCTCTCCTTCGAGAGTCATCCTGCTGAGGCTCCCATGCAAACAGCATTGCAGATAGTAGTACAGAATAAGGGCCCTCTCGATAACGGAGAGCTGTTTTTAGCCTTTTTCTGTCTGAGCACTCCACCATGAACTTCTCACATTTTTAGAATAAGTTCTGGAGACCATGTTGGTGTAAGTGTGCAGGCTTCCTCTGCTCTTGAGTCATCCTGCTGAGGCCTCCGCTTCCCAGAGGTCTAAACAGGTTGTTGGCTTCAGCATTAAGCATGATAGCCTCCCTGGTATGGGGGTTGATTTTGGTCCCCCCGAAAGTAGCAAAGTAGCAGGCCAGGGCCCATAGGCTCTGGGCCGTACTCCCTTAAAGGATTAGTTCACCTCAAAATGAAAATTTCCTGATAATTTACTCACCCCAATGCCATCCAAGATGTTCATGTCTTTCTTTCTTCAGGTGGAAAATAAATTAATTTTTTTGAGGAAAACATTTCAGGATTTTTCTCCACACAATTGGCTTCAACGGCAACCAGAAGTTCAAATCAATGCCGTTTCAAAGGGCTTTGAAGTGCTTCAAAGGGCTCTGCACGATCCCAGCTGAGGAATGGGGTCTTATCTAGCGAAACAATCTGTCATTTTCTAAAAAAAATATTTATATACTTTTTAACCAAAATTGTTCGTCTTGTGTTGGTCTGCGACGCGCTGCATATTACGTCATCACGTTGGAAAGGTCACGAAAAAAAAGAAGAAAATAATAATATACATTAAAACAAAGATGTCGGACGATTTTGAAGTTGGAAGAGAAAATGAGATGGAATTTTTCGCCCTTCCCTACCTTTTTGAACCAGAGTACACAGATAAATAACTTAGATAGATGACGTGATGCGTGACCTTTCCAACGTGATTACGCAATGTGTGGCGCGTCTCAGACCAGCACAAGACGAACAATTGTGGTTAAAAAGTATATAATTGTTTTTGTTTTGTTTTTAGAAAATGACCGATCGTTTCGCTAGATAAGACCCTATTCCTCAGCTGGGATCGTGCAGAGCCCTTTGAAGCATGGGCATTGGGGTGAGTAAATTATCAGGAAATGTTCATTTTGAGGTGAACTAATCCTTTAAAGGAACCCCTCTCTGAAAATTGGGCTGTGGTATCCATGCCTTTGAGCTGGAGCTCGGGCAGTGGTCGTAGGGAGTAGTGCTACTGTTAGTCTGACGTGTAAGCAGTAAGGGGCTTTTACTTTGGGTTAATATGTTTGTGCTTGTAACAGCCATAGTTGCTAAAGCATCCCCTCAGAATGGCAGCGTGGGTAGATCGTTCCCCTAGCGCTTGACGCAGTGCGAGTTCCCTTTCGAAAGTCCCTTCAGACGAAGAAGTGGATGACATGTTCTCTAGGCGCCCTTTTATACTTCCTGGTCGCGCTAGAGCATATATACAGTGAGGAAAATAAGTATTTGAACACCCTGCTATTTTGCAAGTTCTCCCACTTAGAAATCATGGAGGGGTCTGAAATTGTCATCGTAGGTGCATGTCCACTGTGAGAGACATAACACTCCTTGGTTATCCTGGCTGTGTGCTTTGGGTCATTGTCATGTTGGAAGACCCAGCCTCGACCCATCTTCAATGCTCTAACTGAGGGAAGGAGGTTGTTTCCCAAAATCTCGCAATACATGGCCCCCGGTCATCCTCTCCTTAATACAGTGCAGTCGCCCTGTCCCATGTGCAGAAACCCCCCCCCCCCAAAGCATGATGCTACCACCCCCATGCTTCACAGTAGGGATGGTGTTCTTGGGATGGTACTCATCATTCTTCTTCCTCCAAACACGTTTAGTGGAATTATGACCAAAAAGTTCTATTTTGGTCTCATCTGACCACATGACTTTCTCCCATGACTCCTCTGGATCATCCAAATGGTCATTGGCAAACTTAAGACGGGCCTTGACATGTGCTGGTTTAAGCAGGGGAACCTTCCGTGCCATGCATGATTTCAAACCATGACGTCTTAGTGTATTACCAACAGTAACCTTGGAAACGGTGGTCCCAGTTCTTTTCAGGTCATTGACCAGCTCCTCCCGTGTAGTTCTGGGCTGATTTCTCACCTTTCTTAGGATCATTGAGACCCCACGAGGTGAGATCTTGCATGGAGCCCCAGTCCGAGGGAGATTGACAGTCATGTTTAGCTTCTTCCATTTTCTAATGATTGCTCCAACAGTGGACCTTTTTTCACCAAGCTGCTTGGCAATTTCCCCGTAGCCCTTTCCAGCCTTGTGGAGGTGTACAATTTTGTCTCTAGTGTCTTTGGACAGCTCTTTGGTCTTGGCCATGTTAGTAGTTGGATTCTTAATGATTGTATGGGGTGGACAGGTGTCTTTATGCAGCTAACGACCTCAAACAGGTGCATCTAATTTAGGATAATAAATGGAGTGGAGGTGGACATTTTAAAGGCAGACTAACAGGTCTTTGAGGGTCAGAATTCTAGCTGATAGACAGGTGTTCAAATACTTATTTGCAGCTGTATCATACAAATAAATAGTTAAAAAATCATATATTGTGATTTCTGGATTTTTTTTTTTAGAATATGTCTCTCACAGTGGACATGCACCTACGATGACAATTTCAGACCCCTCCATGATTTCCAAGTGGGAGAACTTGCAAAATAGCAGGGTGTTCAAATACTTATTTTCCTCACTGTATATATATATATATATATCAGTGGCGATTTCTTTAAGACTGCAAGGGAAGCTCGGCTTCCCCTATAATGTCAAAAAAATGAATGGTCAAATATGTACTATTGTATTAACATTTTATTGACTAAAATGCGTTAGAAAACGTTCGTCTCAAAGACGAGTTCGTTCAGAATCAGTTACATACAGCAGGTCGGCTGACTCGATTCTCATACATTCCCGTAGCGTCACAGTGCATTTCCCTGTTGAAGCCCAGCTTCCATTGACTTCAATGGTCATGCTTCAAACAGTTTTTTTCAGCGCTTCGAAACTAGACGGTCATTGGATAAATGCTGCGATTATGTCCCGCCCATGGAAGCTCAGCTTCTCTGGGGGTGAACGGGGAGTGGGCTGGCCTGGACTCCGGGCTTCCGCGTGATGATTGGAGGGTCTGTCGAAAGGCTGTGTCTCCTTTTGATTGACAGCGATTTCATACAATAAAAAGTCGCTGATGTTGAAGCTGTTCGAGCTCAGTCCCATTGCGGATTTTTCAAAGACAAACTGCTGCAACCTATTTCTTGGTATTTGCTTGTCGAAATTGCTAGCCAATTTTTATAATACATTTCACACAATTATACCTTTATTATATTATTACTTATTATATTTTTTATATTATTATTGTTAGTAATAATTCAAAAATAATTAAAAAAATATCTTATTATTAGTAGCATTATTATTATACTTTATTATATTATTATTTCTACCTTTATTATATTATTACATTCATTTTTCACAGAGCATTTTCTTGAGAAGGAACGTAGAATTTACGTATAAATAAATGAATAATTTTTATGATGTAGGCCGAAAATGAGCTTCCCCTCTTTGAAAGACCAGCAGCCGCCACAACCGCCATATATATATATATGGATAGATAGATAGATAGATAGATAGATAGATAGATAAAACACCCTGCAAGTCTAATGATAAAGAGGAAACAGTTCCCTTTTTGACATTGCTTTATTTAGGTGTATACCAATTAACAAATATAGAGGAAATACAGAGGAAAAATGTTTTAATTGTAAATTGTTTTAATGAATGTGCAGATGTTATTTACAAGTGTACATTTTATGATTTAATTTACAGATGTACAATTTTAGATGTTATGTACAAATGTACAGTTATGGTAGACAATGTGCAGTTATGAGAGTTTAATTGTTCAGGCTGAATAGCCTGTGGTAAAAAACTGTTCAAACCTCTACCTGGGTTTGAGGGGTCCAAAGTGATTTTTTTTTTTGTGCATTTTTTCTCACTCTGCAGGTATAAAGGAGGGTGGGCAGGGGGGAACCAATAATCTTCTCAGCCGTCCTGACTGTCCTTTGTAGTCTCCTGATGTCTGATTTGGTAGCTAAGCTGAACCAGACAGTAATAGATTAACACAGGACAGACTCGATGATGGCAGAGTAGAAATGTTTCAGCAGCTCCTGTGGCAGTTTGAACTTCCGAGGTTGAACTTGCTGTTCATGATGGTGAGGATGGAACAGCAGAAACACAACCCACCACCTCTCGTTTTCACTCCTGGAAACAGCTGGAAGCCCAGTAGATGCAGCGCGTTGTTCGGAATAGCTTCACTCAGCCATAAACAAAGCATCAAACTTCATCATTCCTCTGATTTTCATCGAGTTTGGAAGATGCATGAGGAATAAGCATTGAATTTACCTCAGAAGAAGAACATTAAGAACTGATCCAGTGGAGGTAAGCAATTTAGTCTCACTTACATTATTTAACATGTTATTGTTACATAAACTTGTACACATTTAATACATTTTAATAGTTGATCTATTGCCAGACTAAAATTGACGGAAACGTGTTGAAACACTTATAATCGCCGCTTATATTATTATCTAGGTCCTGCCTTCTGTCACGGCTTGTAGCAAACACAAAGATGGCGATGAAGGATCGTAAACAGACATTTCAACCTCTCCGGTTTCAAAAATAACATTGTGCACACATGTCAGTTTTCAGAAAAGTGTTCATTTACACGTACCCGTGTATATATGCCGTCAAGAGCATGCCAAACCTGTAGGTGGTGGTGTAAAAAAATAAACTTGCCTTGCCTTGCCTTGTAACGAGAAGCTCAAGCCTACGTTAGCCAATCAGAATCCCGAAAATAGCAACAACAGCAACGAATCACTTCCTCTTCCTCTTTTGAACAAGGATGGCGTCAGGATCATCATTCGTGTGGACTGACCAGGAGGTAGAGCTCCTGTTAAATGTAACTTTAGATTACAAAACCACAAAATTACAGGAGAACATCGACTGGGAGACGTGCCAAAGTAAATATGCCGACATACTGACCCTCTTTTTAGAGCACTACCCCAACGCATCTACCGATGATTATCCTCATCAAAAGGAGGACATTACCCGCGCCGTCCTCACAACCAAGCTGAAGGCAGTTCGGGTGAAATACAGAGGTGCTGTGGACACAGGCCGTAGGCATGGAATAGTAGTCCTCCTGTATTTTGAAATGTGCGAGCAGGTATGGGGTGGTTCGCCGGCCACCACTACTTTGCCCACCAGTGTCGAAACTAATGACCTGGAGCCCTCGTCCCAAGCCTCGCCTCAAGGCTTGTCAACATTGGATGTCATTGATTCCAGCGTAGAAGTTGAAGGACTGCTGGACTGATGATGGCAGCGTGGCACCACCAGTACCACTAGTGAAGGAGAGGAGAGATCTTCTAAACGTATGTATACAATTGTCGTTAGTAGCCTAGTTACCTGTATGTCTGACCTCATCAGACGGATGTGTGTGTGATGTGGTGTGATAAGTTTGTGTCATTGTGGCCTACACTTATTTCTACATTAATGTGTTGTAAAGGTTTGTTGATGTTTTGTTGTTAGAACATGGTTGATTATGCAAACCTAGTAAGCATTATTGAAATGTGTGTGTGTGTATGTAAGAGAGAGAGAGAGAGAGAGACTGAGTGAGAGAGAGAGACACTATATTGTAGCCTATCTTGGCTTGCCCCTAGGCAGAGGTAAATGTCAATGAAAGCTAGAATTTAGAACTCAACCATTGCTATGGCACCACATGAAACATTCTAGAGAAATTCTACAGCTCCTAGTCCTATTACTAAGCTCCTACTACTAAGAGCTGCTACTCTTATGGCAATTGCTGACACTGTTTTTTTTAAGTGAATACTAGAATAGAATGGAAAAGTAATGTTTGTAACACTGGATTTTTTACTGCAAATTATGCTGTTGTAAAAAAAAAAAAATCCAGTGTTACAGTTTTTACTGCAAATTATGCTGTTGTACCGGTGCTAAGTGGATCGGGCGGCAGTCGAAGGCGGGGGCCTAGACAACCCGATCCCTGGACGTGGAATCTAGCTCTAGGGACATGGAACGTCACCTCTCTGGCGGGGAAGGAGCCTGAGGTTATGCGTGAGGTTCAGAGATTCCGACTAGAGATAGTTGGGATCACCTCTACGCACGGCTTGGGCTCTGGAACCACACTCCTCGAGAGAGGATGGACTCTTCACCACTCTGGAGTTGCCCATGGTGAGAGGCGGCGGGCTGGTGTGGGTTTGCTTATAGCCCCCCAGCTCAGCCGCCATGTGTTGGAGTTCACCCCAGTGAACGAGAGGGTCGCTTCCCTGCGCCTTCGGGTCGGGGATAGGTCTCTCACTGTCGTTTGTGCCTACGGGCCGAACGGCAGTGCAGAGTACCCGGCCTTCTTGGAGTCTCTGGGAGGGGTGCTGGAAAGTGCTCCGACTGGGGACTCCGTCGTTCTACTGGGGGACTTCAACGCCCACGTGGGCAGCGACAGTGACACCTGGAGGGGCGTGATTGGGAGGAACGGCCCCCCTGATCTGAACCCGAGTGGTGTTCTGTTATTGGACTTCTGTGCTAGTTACAGCTTGTCCATAACGAACACCATGTTCAAGCATAAGGGTGTCCATAAGTGCATATGGCACCAGGACACCCTAGGCCGGAGGTCGATGATCGACTTTGTGGTCGTTTCATCCGACCTCCGGCCGTATGTCTTGGACACTCGGGTGAAGAGAGAGGCGGAGCTGTCAACTGATCACCACCTGGTGGTGAGTTGGATCCGATGGCGGGGGAGGAAGCTGGACAGACTCGGCAGACCCAAACGTACTGTGAGGGTCTGTTGGGAACGTTTGGCCGAATCTCCTGTCAGAGAGATCTTCAACTCCCACCTCCGGCAGAGCTTCGACCAGATCCCGAGGGAGTCTGGAGATATTGAGTCCGAGTGGACCATGTTCTCCACCTCCATTGTCAACGCGGCCACTCGGAGCTGTGGCCGTAAGGTCTCCGGTGCCTGTCGAGGCGGCAATCCCCGAACCCGGTGGTGGACACCGGAAGTAAGGGATGCCGTCAAGCTGAAGAAGGAGTCCTATCGGGCCTGGTTGGCTTGTGGGACTCCTGAGTCAGCTGATGGGTACCGACGGGCCAAGCGGACTGCAGCCCGGGTGGTTGTGGAGGCAAAAACTCGGGCATGGGAGGAGTTCGGTGAGGCCATGGAGAAGGACTATCGGTCGGCCTCGAAGAGATTCTGGCAAACCGTCCGGCGCCTCAGGAGGGGGAAGCAGTGCCCTACCAACGCTGTTTACAGTGGAGGTGGGCAGCTGTTGACCTCGACTGGGGATGTCATCGGACGGTGGAAGGAATACTTCGAGGATCTCCTCAATCCCGCCGTCACGTCTTCCATTGAGGAAGCAGAGGCTGAGGGCTCGGAGGCGGACTCGTCCATCACCCAAGCTGAAGTCACCGAGGTAGTCAAGAAACTCCTCGGTGGCAAGGCACCGGGGGTGGATGAGATCCGCCCTGAGTACCTCAAGTCTCTGGATGTTGTGGGGCTGTCTTGGCTGACACGCCTCTGCAGCATCGCGTGGCGGTCGGGGACAGTGCCTTTGGACTGGCAGACCGGGGTGGTGGTCCCTCTTTTCAAGAAGGGGGATCGGAGGGTGTGCTCCAACTATAGGGGGATCACACTTCTCAGCCTCCCTGGGAAAGTCTATGCCAGGGTACTGGAGAGGAGAATCCGGCCGATAGTAGAACCTCGGATTCAGGAGGAACAGTGTGGTTTTCGTCCCAGTCGTGGAACACTGGACCAGCTCTATACCCTCTACAGGGTGCTGGAGGGCTCATGGGAGTTTGCCCAACCAATCCACATGTGCTTTGTGGATTTGGAGAAGGCATTCGACTGTGTCCCTCGCGGCATCTTGTGGAGGGTGCTCTGGGAGTATGGGGTCCGGGGCCCTTTGCTAAGGGCTATCCGGTCCCTGTACGACTGGAGCAGGAGCTTGGTTCGTATTGCCAGCAGTAAGTCAGACTTGTTCCCGGTGCGTGTTGGACTCCGGCAGGGCTGCCCTTTGTCGCCGGTTCTGTTCATAATTTTTATGGACAGAATTTCTAGGCGCAGCCAGGGGCCGGAGGGGGTCAGGTTTGGGGACCACACGATTTCATCTCTGCTCTTTGCGGATGATGTTGTCGTGTTGGCCTCATCAAACCAGGACCTCCAGCATGCACTGGGATGGTTTGCAGCCGAGTGTGAAGTGGCTGGGATGAGAATCAGCACCTCCAAATCCGAGGCCATGGTTCTCAGTCGGAAAAGGGTGGTTTGCCCGCTTCAGGTTGGTGGAGAGCTCCTGCCTCAAGTGGAGGAGTTCAAGTATCTTGGGGTCTTGTTCACGAGTGAGGGAAGGATGGAACGGGAGATTGACAGGCGGATCGGTGCAGCTTCTGCAGTAATGCGGTCCCTGTACCGGTCTGTCGTGGTGAAGAAGGAGCTGAGCCGCAAGGCGAAGCTCTCGATTTACCGGTCAATCTACGTTCCTACTCTCACCTATGGTCATGAGCTGTGGGTCATGACCGAAAGGACAAGATCCCGGATACAAGCGGCCGAAATGAGCTTTCTCCGTAGGGTGGCTGGGCGATCCCTTAGAGATAGGGTGAGTAGCTCGGTCACTCGGGAGGAGCTCAGAGTAGAGCCGCTGCTCCTCCACATCGAGAGGGGTCAGTTGAGGTGGCTCGGGCATCTTTTCCGGATGCCTCCTGGACGCCTTCCCGGGAAGGCGTTCCGGGCATGTCCCACAGGGAGGAGACCCCGGGGAAGACCTAGGACACGCTGGAGAGACTATGTCTCCCGGCTGGCCTGGGAACGCCTCGGTGTCCCCCCGGAAGAGCTGGAGGAAGTGTCTAGGGAGAGGGAAGTCTGGGCATCCCTGCTTAGACTGCTGCGACCCGGCCCCGGATAAGCGGTAGAAGATGGATGGATGGATTATGCTGTTGTAATTCATTTTGTTCTGATCTACTTTGTAAAGGCCAAACTAAGAGGACACCGCCAGGAGCGTCTGAATAAATGGCTTTCAGCAGAGGCTCTGCAACAACATGCTGTTGAAGAAGACCAGCGTATTAAAAGACAACTCCTTAACGTCATTGAGGCCTCAGAAAAAAGAGCCGCTGACAACTTTTCTAAAGTTTCCAATACACTGTTGCAATAACAGTTTACACAAATTGCACTTTTAAAGGAAAGTATAAAGGCTTGTCTGATGTCTTGGCAGCTGCAATAAGAGTTTACAGAAATTGCACTTTTTGGTTGTTTAGTGTTAAATGTACCTTGTCTGATGTCTTGGCAGCTGCAATAAGAGTTTACAGAAATTGCACTTTTTTGGTTGTTTAGTGTTAAATGTACCTTTGGAATGTTTTTTATACCACTGAGGTCAGTTGAATTCAGAAATGAGTTCATTTGAACACTGTTTGTATGCCCTATTTTTGAACAGTTATACAATTTGTTTATTGTAATGTGCTGGGTAACCAGGACTACAGTTGAAAATTAGCCAACTGGCTAACCCTGGCGCATTTACATAAATGTAATGTGCATTGTCCTAATCAAATAAAAATAAGCTCAAACACACCTCTTGAAGCCTCTTGGAAATGTCACTTGAATGCCGTTTCATTTATTGTTTTGTAATATGTTAGTTATAAGCAGTAAGCAGTACAGAGGCATTTTATTTGTACAGTGTTTGTTCTCTTTAATGCCGTAATGACAAACAATTCTTGTGTCTGATCAGAATTAAACTGGTTGAAAAGCATTCAGACTTGTGTCTGTAATTGTGTAAGACTCACACAGTGAAGTATGCTGGGGCAACTATAAAACCACTGACCATTTGTTACTGTAAACCTGGCCCACAAAACTGTATCAAATACAAAGAACAAAATTGTAAAGAAAAATGCTTAAACACAAACATTAGCATGTACTAAAATGTATAAATTTAAACAGAGTAGGCTACTTCAACATGTTTGTTAAACCAGTTTAACACACACACACACACACACACACTTGAGGTCCCTTTATGGGTCAAGAAACTGTCAAGACTCTTCTGACCCTCTTCCCTTCAGCTGACATTCCCTCTCTGACAGTTGGTGGATTATCAGGTTGGTTGTCCCGGTCATATTAAATAGCCTCTGTAACCCTGGTGTCATCCACAGTGTCCATAGCAGCCTCACAGTAATTATGCAGGATGAAGCATGCATATACGACGAAGGGAAGGTCATTAAGGTTAATATCCATTGCTCTTCTCAGGGCTCCAAACCGGCCTTTCAGCCTCCCAAACGCACACTCGATAACCATCCGTGCACGGCACAAAGACAGTCCAAAGTACTGCTCCTGAGCATTGGTCCCCCCATTCGCATACTCTTTCATTAGGTATGGGAGCAGAGGATATGCAGGATCTCCAAGTAAGTACACTGGTATGGCCTCTTCATCCTCAACTATTTGCTTGGGACATGGTGGGATTTTTCCATCTTTTAGATGGCCGTTGAGTGTGGAATTTGCAAAAATGCGTGCGTCGTGAACGCTCCCAGGCCATTTAACTACCACATCAATGAAACAATATTTATAGTCGCAGGTAGCCTGCACGTTCAAACTGAACCTCCCTTTTCTATTGACATAATCTGTGGAATTTACAGATGGCTGCTTTATTTCCACATGTGTGCCATCCACAGCACCTATGCATTGAGGGAGGCCATGCACTTCTTCAAATTTCTGCACTAGTTTCTGCACAGAATTTTCGGATGTGGGCAGTTGTATGTACATAGGACCTAAGTGGACAGCTATTGCCTCACACACTTGCCTTACTATTATTGACACGGTCGATCGAGAAAGACCGAAAGCGTTGGCTGTCTTGCGCAGTCTACCCTCGTCGGACAGGTAATACAAGGTGCAGGCAACTTTTTTTATGACACCGACAGGGGACCGCATGACGGTCGTCTCAGCCTCGATGTAGGGATGCAGCAAATCGGAGAGTGACAGCAGCGATGACCTTGACATCCTAAAATTTTCACGCCACTCATCCGGGACAACCACTTCATTTTCGAAGTTCTCCCACCAGACAGCAGTTCACCCAGGTCGGACCCAAAACCGGCGGCGCTGGCGGTGACGCGGACTGGTTCTTCGTGTTGGAGGGAGGAGAAGTTGTTGCAAAATTGCTGACCTCCGAGCACTCATTCGTCTCTGCTCCTCGACATAATGGAGCAGCTGTATTTGCAAATGCAAACACACGAAAAGAGTTTGCACCAACATAAATGTGACTGCTACTCTGAACGCTCCCATGATCACCATAGCCAAATGAAAATGTAACCATAGGTTGCACTTTTGCCGTAGGTGCGAGCTCTGGAGCATACCGTGACGTTGGCTGCCTAAACGTCCGTTTGTCTCAGTTTACATGCAAACGTGCAAACGAAGATTTTCAAAATCTCCACTCTGGCCGGAGTTTTTAGAAAGAATCGGTTTCAGAGGCAAATTCTCCGTTTGCGTGTAAACGAAGGGAAATGTCTCCGTTTTTCAAAAAAAACATGTACGTGTAAACGGGGCCTAAATATAAACCCTCCTATGGTCCTCATTTACCCTTTACACACTGGGTCTTTGGGGTTTACACATTCACAGAGGAGATGTATAGGGGAGCACGGGGCACAAACTTACGCGGGGTTAAATGTAACACGGACCTTTTACATAGTTAGTCAGGGTCAAGCAAGTTGTGTTTCCGCTCTTTTTCTCTCACTGCCAGAAGACGGTCTCCCGCGGATTTGTGGAAAGTTTTGATAAGATTTTGTGAAGATTCTGGACAAAGAGTGTTTTGACACCATGCAAGTACATTTTTTCATCATACGTTTTTTTCGGTTTCTGAGTTGGGTGTGTACGTCACCAAATCTAACTTTATATTACCTTAATCACTGTCTTGTTGGCTAAAACATCACACCATTTTGAAACATATCAGCAACTCCAAGCAACTGTTAGCTAGCCTTAAAATATTTTAGTTATTTTTAGTTTTTAGTTAGTTATAGCACAGTGTTACAACTAAGCCGCCAAGTGTACAACGATAATGAAAAGAAAACACAACTTTTCAGGTTTGAGTATTTATTTATATATTTATTTTGCCACATTTAACTTTGTTGGACTTTCACAAACAATGTTGGAATTTAAATGTCAAAGCATGATTTTTTTTTCCACATTTGTTTACTATGCATTGATCACTTTGTATATGTATATGTAGCAGGTTGATTGATTGTAGTGGTGTCAATCACACTCTCTGGGCCAGTCAGGGACAACTGCATGCTATATGGGCAGAGGGTGAACCTCATGACACTCTACGGTTTTGTTGTCAGAGGTGCACTTCCGCTGTTGGCCATCTTGTGTTTGTTGTGCGGCTGCAGTTATCGCACAGGTAATACAGCGTGGCTAACTTTCTCACTGTTTAAGAGGCCTTGTTAGTGTTGCAGTGGGCGTTACAGTGTGCAATGTCTTTTGCAGTGTTTCTCCTGTTGCAAACCCGATCTTTCTATAGGCCTAATGGAATCAGGTTGCGTTGTGCTGCTGGTAGGTTGAATTTGTTTTCCTCTTTAAATATTTGCGTGACTGAGTGTAAAGTAATGGGCTGTTTGTTGTAGGCTTTGTGAAGCTGTACTAACGATACGATTGGCATATAGATGTGCGGCTCCCTGACGGGTATGTATGCCAGTCGGCATGGCGTGTACGTTTAATCATGCACTGTTATTGAATGTGATTTATGTATGTCAGGACTGTGAAGCGCTTGCTGGCGCCGGTATCCGCACAAGCCTCTCCTGTTTTCACACGCTGCTGTTTTGTCTCTACGGATTGTTTGCCTCAACTGACTTCTGTTTAACGACAGACTGTTAACGGGAAAAGCTATATTAGCTCCCTCCGGGTTCTGCATGCCTTGATGCACTTTGTAGTGCGGGATTTGTCGCGCACTTGGGCGTTTGACCAGTCTGGACCTCAGTGAATGTGACACAGACGATAACCTTGCCTTTCTGTTATGGGGTGAGATTTCGGTCACAATTCTGCGCGCGCAAGATCACATTTTGAGCGTGCAAAAGGGCATTTCGCACGCGCGTGAACTGAGTTTTGCGGAGAAATGTTCGTCTCACAGATAAGAAAATATTGCGAGCGAACGAAAATAAATTTTGCATTTAAAATAAGTATTTGGATGTGCGCGGACGTTCTCTTTCGCGTGTGCAAAGTTTCACTTTCTTGCTCCTTTCATACCAGCCGTGAGCGCTCTCTAAGCGCAGACGGCTCGCTTGCTCAACACAACCCAGCGTTACAATATGCCATAATTCCAGCCAATCAGAGATGAGACTGCTAAATTCTGATTGGCTGGCTTGAAAACTAATCACAAGACTCCCTGCATCACCGACTGCGGAAGAGAACTAGTGCAGTTGAGTAAAGTTGTCGAACTTCCCGGGTCAATAACTCGTGAGCTAAACGTTGTTACTGCACAAATAACACCTCTTTTTAATCGTAGTAATGTAGACAAGCAGCTACAACCTAATTTTCCTCCAAACGAGCTTTCCCTCGCAGTGGACAAAATACATTGATCTCTATGCGCAGGCGGCAGCGAGACAGATCCGAAGGGACCGTCTGAAAAGTGCAAAACCCGAAAAGCGTTACTACGAAAACAGTCAATAACTTCACTGTCACACACTATAGTGTCATCAAATTCAGTTCACACATCACTGCTGTCCTGATGGTTATACTACAAGACTTATTTTGTATAAATATCGTTTTGCGTATTTTTTATGATTATTATTTATGAAAAATATTCAAAAACTTCACTGTAATTCACTGTATTGTTGGCAAATTCAGTTCACACATCACTGCTGTCCTGATGGTTATACTACAAGACTTATTTTGTATAAATATCGTTTTGCGTATTTTTTATGATTATTATTTATGAAAAATATTCAATAACTTCACTGTAATTTACTGTATTGTTGCCAAATTCAGTTCACACATCACTGCTGTCCTGAAGGTTATACAACAACACTTATTTTGGTAAAATATATATTTTAAATTGTATATACAATTGTACTGTAAATGTATAATTTTTATGATTTTTATGAAAAATATTCAATAACTTCACTGTAATTTACTGTATTGTTGCCAAATTCAGTTCACACATCACTGCTGTCCTGAAGGTTATACAACAACACTTATTTTGGTAAAATATATATTTTAAATTGTATATACAATTGTACTGTAAATGTATAATTTTTATGATTTTTATGAAAAATATTCAATAACTTCACTGTAATTTACTGTATTGTTGCCAAATTCAGTTCACACATCACTGCTGTCCTGAAGGTTATACAACAACACTTATTTTGGTAAAATATATATTTTAAATTGTATATACAATTGTACTGTAAATGTATAATTTTTATGATTTTTATGAAAAATATTCAATAACTTCACTGTAATTTACTGTATTGTTGCCAAATTCAGTTCACACATCACTGATGTCCTGATGGTTATACTACAACACTTATTTTGGAAAAAAATGTTTTTTTAAGTTGTATATACAATTGTAAATTTATGATTTTTTTTGAATGATTTTTATGAAAATATTCAATAACTTTGGACATCAGTGATGTGTGCACTTAATTTGGCAACAATACAGTGAATTACAGTTATGTTATTGAATATTTTTCATAAAAATCATAATAATTATACATTTACAATTGTATATACAAATTAAAATATATATTTTTCCTAAATAAGTGTTGTAGTATAACCATCAGGACAGCAGTGATATGTGAACTGAATTTGGCAACAATACAGTAAATTAGAATATTTTTCATAAAAATCATAAAAAATCATAAATGTACAATTGTATATACAACTTAAAATATATTTTCCCCAAAATAAGTGTTGTAGTATAACCATCAGGACAGCAGTGATGTGTGAACTGAATTTGGCAACAATACAGTGAATTACAGTTATGTTATTGAATATTTTTCATAAAAATCATAAAAATTATAAATTTACAATTGTATATATAATTTAAAATATATATTTTTCCCAAAATAAGTGTTGTAGTATAACCATCAGGACATCAGTGATGTGTGAACTGAATTTGCCAACAATACAGCGAATTACAGTGAAGTTATTGAATATTTTTCATAAATAATAATCATAAAAAATACGCAAAACGATATTTATACAAAGTAAGTCTTGTAGTATAACCATCAGGACAGCAGTGATGTGTGAACTGAATTTGCCAACAATACAGTGAATTACAGTGATGTTTTTGAATATTTTTCATAAATAATAATCATAAAAAATACGCAAAACGATATTTATACAAAATAAGTCTTGTAGTATAACCATCAGGAGAGCAGTGATGTGTGAACTGAATTTGATGACACTATAGTGTGTGACAGTGAAGTTATTGACTGTTTTCGTAGTAACGCTTTTCGGGTTTTGCACTTTTCAGTCTCGCTGCCGCCTGCGCATAGAGATCAATGTATTTTGTCCACTGCGAGGGAAAGCTCGTTTGGAGGAAAATTAGGTTGTAGCTGCTTGTCTACATTACTACGATTAAAAAGAGGTGTTATTTGTGCAGTAACAACGTTTAGCTCACGAGTTATTGACCCGGGAAGTTCGACAACTTTACTCAACTGCACTAGTTCTCTTCCGCAGTCGGTGATGCAGGGAGTCTTGTGATTAGTTTTCAAGCCAGCCAATCAGAATTTAGCAGTCTCATCTCTGATTGGCTGGAATTATGGCATATTGTAACGCTGGGTTGTGTTGAGCAAGCGAGCCGTCTGCGCTTAGAGAGCACTCACAGCTGGTATGAAAGGAGCAAGAAAGTGAAACTTTGCACACGCGAAAGAGAACGTCCGCGCACATCCAAATACTTATTTTAAATGCAAAATTTATTTTCGTTCGCTCGCAATATTTTCTTATCTGCGAGACGAACATTTCTCCGCAAAACTCAGTTCACGCGCGTGCGAAATGCCCTTTTGCACGCTCAAAATGTGATCTTGCGCGCGCAGAATTGTGACCGAAATATCACCCCATATTCTGTGGCCCATCTGTGTTTATTAATGTGTGTGTGTGTGTGTGTGTGTGTGTGAGGTTTTTGTTGTTTGTATTTTTGATTAAGTGATGTTTGATTCATTTATATTTCTTTGGTTTAAGTGTTTATAAAGAAGATTTTCCTTTTGTTTGTTTTCATTGATTTGTTTATTGGTTGATTTTTGTGTCTTTATTAACTGAATAAGTGATGTTTGATTAATTTATATTTCTTTGGTTTAAGTGTTTATAAAGAAGATTTTCCTTTTGTTTGTTTTCATTGATTTGTTTATTGGTTGATTTTTGTGTCTTTATTAACTGAATAAGTGATGTTTGATTAATTTATATTTCTTTGGTTTAAGTGTTTATAAAGAAGATTTTCCTTTTGTTTGTTTTCATTGATTTGTTTATTGGTTGATTTTTGTGTCTTTATTAACTGAATAAGTGATGTTTGATTAATTTATATTTCTTTGGTTTAAGTGTTTATAAAGAAGATTTTCCTTTTGTTTGTTTTCATTGATTTATAGTTTCTTGGTTGATTTTGTGTCTTTATTAACTGAATAAGTGATGTTTGATTAATTTATATTCCTTTGGCTTAAGTGTTTATAAAGAAGATTTTCTCTCTTTTTGTGTGTTTGTTTTCATTGATTTAGGGTTTCTTGTTTGATTCTGTCTTTAACTGAATTTTCTTTTCTTTTTTTAGTGCTGAGTGCCGGAAGTGGAGGTGTCGGTGTCCTCGGTGGTGGGGTCTCCCCCCTAGTGTTGTGTTTTCCCTCTTTTGGTGTATTTTGAGTTTGGTCGTTTTGGTGTGTGTGTGCATACATGTGATTAGGGAATCTTTAACCCCTGAGATCCCACACCTTCGACCCGGTTTCCTCCACTGGTAAGGCCTCAGCACTCCCTATTTTTCTTTATTATTCTTTATTTAGTGTGGATGGTACTTTATTTCTGATGTTTATTTTAACGATATAAATAAAATTATTGTTTTACTGGAACTATGTCTCTGGCTTCATGCATGAATTGAACCTGTGTGCTTTTGTAAATTTGGAGGTTTAATTATCAAACTAGTTTAAATTCTATTTCCTGGGGTGAAACTCCCTGGGTGGCGTAGTCGGGGTTTTCATTAAAGGTGATTCTAAATTTCTTCCACATTGCATTGCCACATATAGTAAATTATAAATTTATATTTATATAAATAAATGTACATTTATTTATTAAAAAGCCTGTTTTTCATGCAATAAACCCTTTAAAATGTGATTTTGAGCCCGTTTTTATTATTATTTCTGTTATTATTAATAATAATTTTGCATGCAGCTGCCACACACAAATATCATTCAATAGCAATTACAATATTTGATTATTTCATTTAGTTATTTATTGCAAAACTGTGCAGCCCTTTCCTATATCTCTATCCATGATATTGATCCATAATAGAAGGATGAGTGGATGAGGGATGGATGTATGGATATCTATCTATACAGATGTATAAACAATATCAAACTATACAGATAAAATTGTACTGAATTATGTGATCACTTAAACAACTTTAAGTGATCATTTGTAGCAGAGATGTGTATGTTGCTTGTGTAAAAAAAAAAAAGATTAATCGTATAATGTCATTTTTGTACAAGCTAATATGATTCTGTAGGGTTTAAATTAAAAGTTTGTAATATACTTTAATTAAAAATTCTCATTAGTATTGTAAGAAAACATTTTACCTGGTCAAAAACAGCTCTGTTTTCAGCACACCGTTTAAGTGCATGTGTCTTTAAATGATAATGAGCTTTGCTCATCCCGCCCCTCTGTTCTGTGCATACACTGTAACACAATAACACAATAACCATAACGCGTTGTTCATTATAAACGTGGGATTATGCTTTATTCTTCAGTATGGGTTTTGAATCCAAGATGGCAGCTAGTCTAAGGTCTGCTCAGTGTCTCTCTCTGGACTGATTTCATTTAAATGGATTTCATAGTATTTTACTCCTTTTAAGTTGTAGTTTTTAAGTTGTACAAGTCATTTATATAGAAATTTCATCCTGAACTTTTAAGAAGATTGTGGACTACTATGAGTTTAAAAACGACACTATACCTCTGCTCTGAGCTAACTTTGCTAACCTGAGCCTGATCCAACTGATCCCATTAGCCCAGGCTAAACAGAGCTAGGCAAACGGGCTTGAGCCTGCTACATTCTCCTGGAGCTTGGGCTAACCAGCCTGAGCCTGCTACATCTTCCTGGAGCTTGGGCTAACCAGCCTGAGCCTGCTACATCCTCTTGGAGCTTGGGCTAACCAGCCTGAGCCTGCTACATCCTCTTGGAGCTTGGGCTAACCAGCCTGAGCCTGCTACATCCTCTTGGAGCTTGGGCTAACCAGCCAGAGCTTGCTACATCCTCATTGGAGCTTGGGCAAACCAGCCTGAGCCTGCTACATTCTCTTGGAGCTTGGGCTAACCAGCCTGAGCCTATTACATACTCCTGGAGCTAGGCTAGCGGGCCTGGCCTGCTTCATTCTCCTGGAGCTTGGGCAAACTAGCCTGAGTTTCATCCATCATCCTGGAGGCTAGGCTAACGGGCCTGGCCTGCTACATTCTCCTGGAGCTTGGGTTAACAAGCCTAAGCCTGCAACATCATTTTGGAAGCTGGGCTATACTCTACAAGATAAACTGGTACTGTTATTAGTCAACTTTACTATTAGTAAATTAATGACGATGGCATTTTTCTTAATTTTCTTATCCCTGTTGGTCACTTGGAACTTGAAACCGGGCACTGATCCTAAGGTGAGTTGTTTTAATAATATGGTGGGCATACAGGAAACCTACTATAGTGGCACAAAAACCAGTACTGACATGCACCAGGAACCATTACACTTTTGTTGGAACCTGGACTTCTGGATGGATCTGTATTGGGATTTGCCTAAACTGCTGAATTTTTTTGCTTTGTATAATTTGTCTTTCTCAATTAATGACAGGCATTGCCTGGCTTCAGCATATGATAGGCCGGCTTCAAAATATACTGTGAAATGCAGATTGATTATTACTCTACTCCTACTTCTATCTGGAAATGTGCAGCCCAATCCTGGCCCCTGTTTGCAATGTGTCTTGACCCCTGCTGAATTTAAATCAATGCCTGGACTTAAATTTGTTCATCTTAATGTTCGCAGTTTACTACCCAAAATGGACATGGTTAGAATTTGGATTGAATCTACAGATGCAGACATAGCGATAATTTCGGAAACATGGTTGACGAAATCAATTACTAATGAAGATATAAATGTGCATGGGTATAATGTTTTTCGCAGTGACAGGCCGAAGAAAGGTGGTGGCGTAGCTATCTATGTTAAGTCAAGATTTGGTGCATCAGTTGTTCTGTCTGAGTCTTTTTGTAAGCAAATGGAGTTTTTGGCCTTAAATGTTGAAATATTTAAGTCCCTTTCAATAACTGTTGTGGGGTGTTATAGACCTCCATCGGCCTCTAGGGAGGCTTTATCATCTTTAAAGCTTCTTTTGTCCAGATTAAACTATAGGGAACTTTTATTGGCCGGGGACTTAAATTGGGACTGGCTAAATGTTGTTTCCGATGAATTTAAATCTTTCTGTGATTCTATCAGTCTTAGCCAGTTGGTAAATGTACCTACAAGGCCTAATCTCAAAAATCCAGATAAATCTACTTTAATCGACTTGATTCTAACAAATGTCCCTCATAAATTTTTATCCATGGGTGTCTTTTGTAATGATCTGAGTGATCATTGTGTTATTGCTACTTCGAGAGGCAGTAAAATACCCAAATGTAAATCGCAAATTATTAGAAAGAGGAATTTGAAAAACTTTAATGAACAAGCCTATCATCATGATCTATCCTTGATTAACTGGGGACAGCTAGGCCTGTTGCCTGACGTTGAGCTTGCCTGGACACTTTTTAAGGAGAATTTTGAGAAAATTGTAAATAAACATGCTCCTTGGACAAAGCACAGAGTGAAGGGACGGGAAAACCCTTGGTTCTCTGTCCGAGTCGACAGGAGTAGTTGCTGTCACTCCATGCACATACTCCCCAGTGTTTTCTGGAGAGCCTTTTAATTTTGTTTCTTTTACTGTGCAGCAGGTGCATGGAGCTCTTAAAGCGTTAGATCACAGAAAACCTCCTGGACCAGATTTGATAGAGCCTTACTTTTTGAAAAAGGCGGCTGATTTTGTTGCAGAGCCCCTTACAATTCTTTTTAATCTGTCAATTCAAAACAATGAAATACCATCAGTTTGGAAGTCAGCTTTTGTTACTCCCTTGTTTAAAGGTGATCCAGCAGTTTTAACTAACTACCGGCCTATATCTAATTTGTGAGTTTTGTCAAAAAATTTAGAATCCCTTGTTTCAGACTAAATAAACGAGTTTTTATACTCAAATGAACTCCTTTCTAAACTGCAATCAGGCTTCAGGAAAAAGCACAGTACCATCACTGCTGTTACAAAAGTAATTAATGACATACTTGTCGCTCTTGATAGAAAGCAATTCTGTGCATCACTTTTTCTTGATCTGTCGAAAGCTTTTGACACAGTGGACCATGCTGTTCTAAAGCATAGGCATCTTTGTCTGGGATTGTCTGATTGTGTAGTTTCCTGGTTCATGAATTATCTGAGTGACAGGACTCAGTGCATTAAATGTGATGGTCTATGTTCTGCATTAGTGAAGGTCCACAAGGGGGTGCCACAAGGCTCAATATTAGGTCCTCTCTTGTTTATTATGTATATAAATGAATTAGGCCACAATGTGTCGGATGCTAATATGCATTTCTATGCTGATGACACGATTATTTATTGTTTTGGATCATCCCCAGCTAAAGCGGTTGAGTCTTTGCAGAAAGCTTTTGATGTGGTTCAACGCATGCTTATGCAGCTTAAGCTGGTTATCAATGCTGATAAGACCAAACTGATGCTGTTTAGTAATACTAAGAAGGTTTCTCAAGCTCCTCCTCCTGTGTTCACTCTGACTGGAAGTGTCATAGAGGTGGTTCATTCTTATAAGTACCTTGGTATCTGGCTTGATGATGCTCTCACTTTTAAGCCTCATATAGACAACCTCGTGAAGAAACTCAAACTTAAACTGTCCTTTTTCTTTCGAAATAAATTTTGTTTTTCTTTTAAAGCAAAAAAGCAGCTAGTCACTGCAACATTTTTATCTGTCTTAGATTATGGAGACCTTGTGTATAGGACCGCTTCAGCACAATGTCTGCATAAGATTGACACTGTTTATCATGCGTCTCTGAGATTTATTACGAATTGTAAAAACTTGACCCATCATTGTGAATTGTATTCCAGAGTGGGATGGCCATCGTTGTCCAACAGGAGATCAGGGCACTGGCATATTTTTATCTATAAGGCCATGCTTGGTCTGTTGCCATCCTACATCTGTAGTTTAATCACATGGAGAAGTGTTGGTTCTTATTCATTGTGATCAAATGATCACTTGCTGCTCTTTGTTCCATTTGCCCGTACAGAACTGGGAAAAAGGGCTTTTGTTTACTCCGCTCCTTCTGCATGGAACTTTTTGCAAAAAGACTTGAAATTATCTGAACTTATTTCCTTAAATGCTTTTAAGTCCAGATTGAGAAAACCTGAAATGACCTTTTTAAATTGTAAATGTTTTTAATTATTTGTATTGTATAACTTTTATAAATGTAATTGACTGTGTTTTTTGCTGCCTCTTGGCCAGGACTCCCTTGAAAAAGAGGTTTTTAACCTCAATGGGACTTTCCTGGTTAAATAAAAAATAAAAAATAAAAAATTATGAATTATATTGAGAACGTCGTATATAGAAAACATGCCGTAATGTACCCTGAGTGTAAACAGCCGCATTCATCGTGAAGCGTGCAGCAAGCGATTTGCAAAGATTAATATAAATATTAATATAAAGGTTAATAAAATGTTACACTCACTTCTTCTTCTGGAGGTGCAGCAGGAACACGAATAGTTGGTACCGATCCTTTTTTCAGGAGCAGCTTCTTAGCAAAACCAGCTTTATATTGACCTCGTTTGTAAAGCAGTCTGGTGTGTGAAATGATTCGCGCAAACATGAAAGCATTGACATTGATCGTGGGGAATATTCCCTTCGAAAACAAACTCAGCCACTGCGTCTTCAGTGGTTCAGATTTAGGAACATCAAAATGACTGCTGTGTTCCTTATTACACCCAAGAACAGAACACCACAATCGCTTAGACGCCATTCTGCTCATAGACAGTGCTCCAGCGTATCAACAATGACCGCGAGCGAGGGCGGGTCTGTGTTGAAACGCTGCTGTCAATCAACAATCGTGGGAGGGGCATCGATTTTTTGACGTCACAAAATCGAACGGCTTGATTTGAGATGGGGGAAAACATATAAGAAGATTAAAAAAAAAACACTGGATGGATTTTTATCATTTTATGATGGTTGTGTACAGGCACTGCCAACACACATTTCAGTACAATCAACTTGTAAAAGCGCATTGTACCATTATATGACCCCTTTAATAATTGAGCCAAAACCAAAATGTGTTAGGTTGTGCCCCGGTCTCCCCTAAATAATATACAAGTTTTTTAAGTCCCCCTGTAGTCAATAATTTTATCCCTTAAAACTCTTCTTTGATCACCAAAATTACAAATTTAAACTTTTTTTTTTTCATGCCTTAAAATAGCTTGAATGTAACTCCACACCCTTGCTTCATTTAGTATACGCGGATCATGAATATGCCAATGAGCCCCGCCTCAACTCACTCACTCCAGCTCAGAGATCCACTCATTGTACACCGCTGCACAGTGGCAAGTGGAAATACTGGTTTACTTCAGCCATATATGTTTGAACCAGGAACTGATTCAGAAAAAGTGGAAGAGTGAATTATACAGGGTCATCTACAAATTGATGTATCAGAATGGTAATGCGTTTTACTTTGGTGTCTTTGGTTCACTACAGTTTTATGGCGAAAATACTGAGCAACGATGTTGATTAATTTTGCACATATTTTGTCTTAAAGCATATTAAAAACACCACATAGACATAAAATTAACATTAACCCTCTGAGGTCGGCAATCACGCCGGCGTGATCTGCTCGCTTTTTTCCTTATCAGTTGAATTGAGACCTGAAATACTCTGTTGACTTTGATTTTACAAACAAGTTTCATACATCAATCGATCCTGTTAAGTGTGTATTATTTTTGTATATACTCACAATAAAAGCAAAGTGTTTTGCTTTTTGCCAAATAAAGAAAAATAAACACGAAGCGAGTTCTGCCTTCTCTCTGTCAGTTAAGTCAATTCTGAAACGCGTCCGGAAATGAACCATAACTCAGCGAATACTCAGTCAAACAGGCATACAGACACACAGGCATGAAGCTTGAATTCTCTTCTTTTAAATTAAATAATTTTTATAAAAAACATATATACTCTGTTTATGTAATCTTTATGAAAAGAGAGACATGTCGGTCGTTCTCATCTCAGCTCATTATGTTTTAATCTGACCCCGCCCACAGAGAGCGCGCGCTATTCAAACGCAAATGAATGAGGCAATCCATGCAAACGTCTCGGTTACGTATGTAACCCTCGTTCCCTGAGTAGGGAACGGAGACGTTACGTCGGATGACGACGAATGGGGTTTCGCTTAGAAAGCCTATCACCTTTGAGTATATAAAACGAGCCAATGGCAATGAAATGCCATCGGTCTGCGGAATTTGCATAGCGTAGGTCCGCCCCCCCCCTGGGGGTATATAAGGAAGTACGCTGGCAACATGCAGATATGTCTTCGCTGAGGAGCCGAGACTGAACTCAGGCGTTCCCAGCGGTACAGCGAAGTGGCAGGGAGACGTAACGTCTCCGTTCCCTACTCAGGGAACGAGGGTTACATACATAACCGAGACGTTCCCTTTCGTGGTCACTCCGAGTTACGTCGGATGACGACGAATGGGGTCCCCAGTCTAATCACGCCACCTCGGCTGTCTTCCAGTGCCCTGCGTAAGTCTGAGCTCCCTGTCGTGAGACTAGCACGGACAAGGAGTCCTACTTAACATAGGAATACCAAGGTACACTGGGAAGCATATCTCAGGAAATATGCAATTATGCCCAGCCCGAAGGGGGGGACTTGGAAAACACATATGACCCAGAGGGCTGCATATGGAGTATCACTGGGGTGTCCAGCCGCAGGTGGAATATTTCAACCCCAGAATATCGCACGTATCCCATCCATGGAGAGGAATGGCGAGCAAGCGAAGACACCTGAGCAGCATCTAGTACCGGCTAGTTGAAGCGAGTACATGAGCAGAAACTGGCTCCACTCGGAGATTATATGTGAGAACTCAGAGACTTACCATCAACTGCATCGTGATGTGCGGCAATAGCGGCAACATACACTTTCAGGGTGGAGGGAGACAGCCTTCGCTCCAACCCTTCTTGCAGGAAGGAAAGCACGACACTGATCGGGCATTTCATGGGTTCTTGATGTTTAGAAGAACACCAGCTGACGAAGAGGTTCCACTTCAACGCATAGGCATGTCTCGTGGACGATGCTCTAGCGGAAATGATGGTAGCCACCACCGCTGGTGGTAGGGTACTCAAACCTGCCTCGTCCCATCCAGGAGCCACATGTGGAGGTTCCAAAGATCGGGACGAGGGTGCCAAAGGGTGCCCCGTCCCTGAGAAAGCAGGTCCTTCCTCAGGGGAATTGGCCAGGGAGGCGCTGTCGCAAGGAGTACTAGTTCTGAGAACCAGGTCCGGTTGTGCGGGGCAACCAAAATTACCTGCTCCTCATCCTCCCTGATCTTGCGCAAAGTCTGCGCAAGGAGGCTCACTGGGGGAAACGCATACTTGCATAGACCCCGCGGCCAGCTGTGCGCCAGTGCATCCGTGCCGAGCGTGCCCTCGGTCAGGGAATAATATAGGTCGCAGTGGGACAAGTCGTGGGAGGCAAACAGGTCTACCTGTGCATCCCCGAACTGATCCCAAATCAGCTGGACCGACTGGGGATGGAGTCTCCTTTCTCCAGCGAGAGGCCGAAGCCGAGACAGCTCGTCGGCCACCTGGTTCAGGTCTCCCGGGATATAAATGGCTCGAAGCAACCTCAGATGCTTCTGACTCCATATGAGGAGGTGGCGAGCGAGTTGCAACATACGGCGGGAGCATAGACCACCTTGATGGCTGATGTACGCTACTGTCGCGGTATTGTCTGATCGGACTAGTACGTGCTGACCCTTGAGCAGCGCACGGAAGCGGTGCAGGGCGAGACGTACGGCCAGCAACTCGAGGCAATTGACATGCCAAAGGCGCTGGGGTCCTGTCCAGGCGCATGGCGCCCCAGCCCGTGGTGGAGGCATCTGTTGATACAACAACATGCCGGGAAACTCGTTCTAAGGGCACTCCGGCCCGTAGAAAACTGAGGTTCGTCCACGGGGTGAAGGTCTGATGGCAGGCTGGAGTCACTGGGACTTGGAGCATGCCTTGTTGCCATGCCCACCTCGGGACTCGATCGCGAAGCCAAAGCTGAAGCGGTCTCATATGAAGCAATCCGAGCGGCGTTACTGCGGCTGCGGATGCCATATGCCCCAGGAGCCTCTGAAATAATTTCAGTGGAACCGCACTCTTGTCCTCGAATTGGCGAAGACAAGTCAGCAGTGACTGCGCACGCTCGCTCGTAAGCTGCGCGCACATGGCGACCGAGTCGATCTCCATACCGAGAAAAGAGATCCTCTGCACGGGGCAGAGTTTGCTCTTCTCCCAGTTGACCCGAAGGCCCAGACGAGCTAGGTGCCGGAGCACTAGATCCCTGTGTTCGCAAACCTGGTCTCGAGAGTGAGCTAGGATCAGCCAGTCGTCGAGATAGTTCCGGATGCGAAGGGGAACAAAGGCTACCTCGACGACTTTCGTGAAGACGCGAGGAGACAGGGCTAACCCGAATGGGAGAACCGCGTACTGGTATGCCCGCCCCTCGAAAGCAAACCGTAGAAACGGTCTGTGTCGAGGTAAGATGGAGACATGGAAGTAGGCGTCCTTCAGGTCGATCGCTGCAAACCAATCCTGCGGTCGCACGCACTGGAGGATGCGTTTGGCCGTGAGCATCTTGAACGGCAGCCTGTGAAGGGAGCGGTTCAAGACGCGCAGGTCGAGGATTGGCCGTAACCCACCGGATTTCTTCGGTACAATGAAGTAAGGGCTGTAGAAGCCGGACTTCATTTCGGCTGGAGGGACAATCTCGATCGCACCCTTCGCCAGTAGGGTGTCGACCTCCGCTCTCATGACAGGGGCATTGCCACCGACCATAGTGAAGCGGACTCCCCTGAAGCGGGGAGGAGACCGCGCGAACTGAATCGCGTAGCCGAGCCTGATGGTTCTCGCGACCCAGCGGGACGGTCTGGGAAGCTCTAGCCAGGCCTCCAGAAACTGCGCCAGCGGGGTCATGCGAACCACAGACATACCGTCGGTGGGGCAGCGAGGCGGAATGACCGGCCCAGGCGAGGGTGGCAAAGCGGCCCTGTGCGGGGGCACGGTCATTAACCGCGTCCTGCCAGAGGAGGCTGGGGAGGACCAGCGCCCCACGGGGCGTGCTCTGGCAGGGGTCTGGCGACAGAGGGGGATGAGTGGAGCGTGGCCCGTGGGTGGCGCGTGCTGTCATCCGAGAACTCTGTGACAGAGGGGGACGATAGTGGCGGGGCCCGTGGGCGGCGCGCACCATGGTCCGAGAACTCTGTGTGCTCAGGATTGGGGGAGTCAGCTCTTTCTTTAACCACATTAGGGTACTGCTCGTCGTTGGACGAGGAGCGGGGAGTGGAGAACAAAAGATTCTCCCCCGGCCCTCCACCGGGGGAAGGAGTGGCCCTGCTACCATCTTCTGTGAAAGACTGATTGCCAATCCTGAGCAGCCCGTCTCAGGGGCGCCGCTTAGCCTGGTGTTTAGCGGGGCGCGGGGCCGGAGAGGGCTGTGGTGCCTTCCAGGACCGTGTGACCTCCTCATGCACATCCGGGAAGAAAGGTATTGGGGTTGGACGCCGACGAGGGTCAGCGGCCGCACCAAAAAACCAATTGTCCAGCCGCGAGCGCACTGGGTCGGGCGGCGGGGACCACTCGAGCCCAATGGCCGCGGCTGCCCGGGAAAGCATGGCCGTCATCTCGGGATCAGACTCGGACAATGCTGGCGCACCCAAGGGTGGCAGCACAGCCGAATCCTCTCTTCCTGAGGACTCCTGCCCACCTTGTGATGCAGCAATCTGCATCCTCCTCTGGAGCGGCAAACGAGATTTGCGGGGCCTCCGTAGAGGGACCAGCGGTCTTAGTCTGGACACTCGCGGGTACCAGCGCTGGAGAGGGGGGTGTGGACCGTGGACGAGTCTGTGGTTTGTTCCACACCGTAACCCTCAGGTCACCCCGGCCACCAGCCGAAGTACTGCCTCTCGGGGAGACAGTAGATCGGGGTGTGGGTGGGGGGACTCTCACTCGAGTGAGCTCATTGAGTCTCGACCTCAGCGCGGAGATGGTCATGTTCCCACAGTGAGAACATGAGTCATCCACAAGCGCTGCTTTAGCGTGATCAATGCCCAAACACACAAAGCAGCGATTGTGCCCATCAGAAGAAGAAACATTACGACCGCAACCAGAATCCAATCCAATCCACCTTTATTTATAAAGCACCTTAAAAACAACACTGTTGACCAAAGTGCTGAACACAGTCTATAAATAAACAATAACATACCACAGAGGCGCAACAAAAATAAAATAAATAAATAATAATAATAATAAAACAATAAATAACAATAAAAATAAATGCAACAGTAATACAAAACTAAAAGTCAACCCTCAAACTGAGTTAAAAGCCAAAGAAAATAAATGAGTCTTAAGACGGGATTTAAAAACAGGAAGAGACTCAGTCAATCTGATGTGCAAAGGCAGCTCATTCCAGAGTCTCGGAGCTGCCACGGCAAACGCACGGTCACCTCTGGATTTTCGTTTGGTCTTGGGGACTACCAGCAGTGCCTGGTCAGCCGACCGGAGCGAACAAAACGGGGTGTAGGGCACGAGCAGATCAGACAGGTACTGAGGGGCCAGGCCATGCAGACATTTAAAAACAAATAAAAGAATTTTAAAATCAGTGCGAAAGTGCACAGGAAGCCAGTGGAGGGATTGGAGGATGGGTGAGATATGGTCAAATTTTCGAGTTCCAGTTAAAAGACGAGCAGCTGCATTTTGGACTAGTTGTAATCGTGCCATAAGTGATTTGCTAAGACCAGTGTAAAGTGCATTGCAATAATCTAAACGAGTGGTGATAAAAACATGGATTAAAATTTCAAAATCATGTAGAGATAAAACCGGTTTTACTTTGACTAGTTGCCTCAGCTGGAAGAAACTGGTCTTCACCACTGCACTAATCTGGGCATCAAGTTTTAAACGACCGTCCAACTTGACTCCCAGGTTTGTAACCACAGGGCTAATGTCTCGGGTTAGACAACCCAAGTCAACAGGAACCGCAGCAGCTGAGTCACTAGGAGCAAATAACACAAACTCAGTTTTGCTCTCATTTAAATACAAAAAATTCATAGCCATCCATGCTTTCACTTCATTCAGACACTCTAAAAGGGTTTTTGACTGACTTAGCGGCACATATATTTGGCAGTCGTCAGCATAAAAATGGAACGAAACATTGTGACTTCTAAGAATTGACCCAAGAGGCAGCAGGTACATTGAAAAAAGTAGCGGCCCAAGGACAGACCCTTGAGGAACTCCGCACGACAGAGGAGCCGAAGAGGACACGGCATCACTGACCTGAACTGAAAAACTTCTGCCTTCCAAATAGGACATAATCCAGGCTAAGGCCAACCCCTTAATGCCCACACAGTTCTCCAGTCGAGACAATAAAATTTGGTGGTCGACTGTATCGAACGCAGCCGTAAGGTCCAATAGCAGCAGAGCAACAGTATCACCAGAGTCCGAAGCCAGAAGAATGTCGTTGAAGACCCTCAGCAGAGCTGTCTCAGTGCTGTGGGCTGACTTAAACCCAGACTGGAAAATTTCAGTTATACAATTGTCATTCAAAAATGTGCTCAGCTGCAGATAAACAACTTTCTCCATAATTTTAGAAAGCAAAGGGAGCTTAGAAATAGGCCGATAGTTAGAGAGCTCAAGTCGGTCTAGACCAGGTTTCTTTAACAAGGGTTGAACAACTGCATGTTTAAAACTCATAGGTACGACTCCAGTAATTAAACTGACATTAACAATATCAAGTATGCAGGGCGCCACTGTAGGAAAAACCTCTTTAAAAAGACGAGAGGGAATCACATCATTGGGGGAGCCAGTGAACTTCATTTGACCAATAATCTTTTCTAAAAAAGGCAAGCTAACAGGCTCAAACTGGTTCAATACAGCAGAACATGTTACAAAAATGCCAGGGTCATACAAAGGTGGACCAATAAGGGCCCTAATGCTCTCCACCTTGTGGATAAAAAAGTGAATAAACTCCTCACACACTTTTGATGGGTTCTCAAAGCACTGGAGTTGTGGGACATTAAAAACAGTTTTGAGGGTATTAAAAAGAACTCGAGGATTTGTGACCATTAGAAGAAATAATGTTAGAAACATGCTTGGTCTTTTCAGTTTTTAAAATTTTTTGATAAGAACACCAACTCTCTCTAAGTATCTGAAATGACACTTGGAGTTTATCTCTCTTCCACTTTCTTTCCGCCCTTCTGCACTCGCGTCTGGCAGCGTGGGTGACATCGTTCAGCCAAGGGTCAGATCTCGGTTTAGACATCCTGGTTTTTACGGGGGCAACCATGTCTAATGCTGCTAGGCAAGCAGCATTAAAACCAGCGCACAGATCTTCAACAGTTGTGTTAGGACAAAGAGAGACACAATTTAGATTAAAAACAGAGGAAAACTGAGCAGCAGTGGAAGGGTTAACTATCCGACCACGGCGCACAGGAGCACACGGTTTAACTACGACACAAGAGAGGGAAATTTCAAATACAACAGGCATATGATCAGAGAAAAAAGCATCACAGACTTCAAGATTAGAAACAGTTAAGCCATGAGTTGAAACCAGGTCAAGAGTGTGCCCACGTTCCTGCGTGGGGCCAGATACACACTGGACAAGATTAAAACACTCAATGACATTTAAAAAGGCTCTTGCCATTGGCTTTTCAGGACAGCACACGTGAATGTTAAAGTCCCCTACAATAAGGAGGCAGTCATACATTGGCACAAACTCAGCCAAAAATTGAGAAAAGTCAGTGATGAAATCCTTGTTGTATTTGGGTGGCCTATATACGAGTGCGCACAGCACTGGAGATGCACCGCTCAGTTCAAACAAATCCACCTCAAAAGTGGCAAAGGATACAGCGAGCGCGAGCTGTTTACACTTAAAATTAGTTTTATAGACTGTTGCCAGTCCTCCTCCACGACCTGACGTCCTCGGGGAGTTAAAGTACAAACAGTCAAACGGTAAAAGTTCACAAAAAGCACTCGACTCACCCACTGGAATCCACGTTTCCGTTACACAGAGAAAATCCAGATCGCGCGACTCAAAGAAGTCCTTCAAGATGAAAGTTTTGTTTGCTAGCGATCTAGCATTCACCAGGGCAAACCTAGCTGGATCCGGGGCTTTTGCATCCAGTGAAATCCGAGCAAGCGGCCGGAGATTCTGCTGATTCACCCCGCGCCAGCGGAGGCGAGGAGCCTGAACACGGAGAGCAGGGAGCCCCACGTCCAAGCCAGCCACTGGAACCAAATAGGAGTCAATCGGATCCGCAGAACGCCACGGCGCGAGGCGAAGAAAATCCGAACGGATTCCAGGCAAAGTCTTAGTGGAAGACGCCAGCCTAGTCCTCAATTTCACCAGCCAACCACCGCGTTTTCCCCGGCGTCTACGGCGCGCTCTGCGCAAAAGTGGAGCTGACACACGGTGAAGGTGAGCTGGTATTCCCGTAAGAAACGGAGGACAGAAAGTTTTTTGGCCATCATGCTCAAATGGCACCAAGTTTTTAATCAAGGGTCGAAGGTCTAAGAGTATTTGGCGGTCATAGACCAGTAGAGAGTTGACATTTGCAATAATAATTGACAAAAATAACGTAAATACAAACAAAGTGCGCAGAGACAGACGGCAGGCCACAGACACCGGCGCCATCTTGAAAATCACACGTGACGTCATTGACAGAAGTGCACAGGCGAGGCATCTTTAAAAAGACGTGCTGCGTGCAAGCTCTTTTGTGAGAGGAAAAACTCTGCGGATGCTGAAGCGGCCAGGGAGAAACACACTATCTGTCAGATCACTGATCAGATCAGCAGGGTAATGTGCACTCGCTGGAATCGCCGTCACACCAACACCGGAGAGTTCGCTCGTCTCGAAGATGAAGAGATAAAGAGATAACTCAGGATTCAGGCTTCTATGTGGAGTGAAGAATAGCTCTCGGCTCCGAAGCGAAAACATATCTGCATGTTGCCAGCGTACTTCCTTATATACCCTCGGGGGGGGCGGACCTACGCTATGCAAATTCCGCAGACCCATGGCATTTCATTGCCATTGGCTCGTTTTATATACTCGAAGGTGATAGGCTTTCTAAGCGAAACCCCATTCGTCGTCATCCGACGTAACTCGGAGTGACCACGAAAGGGAACTGTGAACGCTCCCATATCAGCTCGAGAAAAGTCTTATTGACACATATTTAGTATGTGTTTTGTGGCCTTATTTCAGAAACTTTAGTTTTTAGTTTTTTCAATAACCATGCATAAACATTATTCTCTCAAAAATACAAACATGTACATACATGTCGCTCACATATTATGGTAGCCCTGTTTGTGCTAAATAGAGTGTAATTACACCTTTGCCATTAATATGTTTATAAGCAACTAAAAAAAGCACAAATGTCAGGGCATGTCAGAACATCTCAAGGACCCCAAAAACCCCTCAGACCCCAGAGGGTTAATAACTTGATTTTCACCACAGGGGGACTTTAATATAAATATAATTCATAAACTATACATTTATGCTGTGTTTTGGGGGATATTTTATTTCTGGATATTGATCTAGGTGTTAGAGGCAGAGGGGTTATTTTGGTCATGATTGGGTACGCTGGCGCACTTTGGCTGCCGCTCCTTTCACTGTTTGTTTATTTCTTTGTTTTTACGTTGAACGCGGGGTTATCAAACTTGCTGTTTTTAGTTCCCTTCACTCTTGCAATGTTGTGGGACTATTCCTCATTCGTTGGATTATTGCTTTTATCAGCCTGTGTTCTCTGGAGGACCTAATCGGAGGAGTTTACCCTGTGGCCTTGTGAATATTCGCTGCTTTGGGACTGTTGCGGTCCTGGACTCACGGAGCATGGCTTTAAGGTACACCGCACACCAGTTGCTGAATTTTAAACAGAACTACCGTTTCCAAAAAGATGCTTATGAACTCTGTCATAACGCTGGCCTGCTGAGACAAAGACAGTACATGCATCGGAGTTTAAGACGCAGTTACTGCCTTCTTCTAACAACATCTGCGTGCCTATGAGTCGGCGAAAAGAGTCGAAAATATTATAAAACAGCACTCATACTGGTGCAGTCTTCAGTAATCTTTCATCACTCGTTCGCCCGGAGCTGCCTTCTGCTGTGTACCAGAGCCCCGTAAATGTGGCGTTGTTCAATGCACGCTCAGTAAACAACAAAGCCCTACTTTTGTCAGACATCATCGAAAACTGGATCGAAAACTGGACATACTGTTTTTAACTGAAACATGGAATAAACAAAATGATGGACTCCTCTTTAACAAGATTACTCCTTAACAAGATTAAGATTATGGACTATTTGAACTCCCGCTTTGACTTACTGGTCGAGGTGGGGGAATTATTTTGGTTCACAGTTTGCAACTTAACATCAGCGCTGTGTGTGTACCACATTTCTCATCATTTGAATGCCTTGTTTCGAGTATTTCCGCTCCTATGGCAATTATCATCGCTACTGTCTATCGACAACCAAAGGCAAATGAGGCTTTTTTGTCTGAGTTTGCTGACTTGTTATCAATGTTGTGTTTTAAATTCAAGACAATCCTCATTCTAGGGGACTTCAACATACACATTGACCAAAATGACTGCGTGATGACAAAGGACTTTCTATTTTTATTGGACTGTTTTAATCTTAAACAGTTTATTAGCGGTCCAACACATAACAAAGGTCATATACCTGGATCTTGTGATTGCAAACGATGCAATTGTGTCACAGCTGTCTTCTGTCGATATTGGTCTATCTGATCATCTGAAAATCTTTTTTAACCTGGAACTGCCTTTACATTGAATGGCATCTTTACACTCTGTTAAATTCCGTAAATGGAAATCAATTAATCCATCAGATTTTGTAGACTCTGTTGTTTCCTCTCTTAGTGGTCTTCCGTCAGCTCCTCTTGAAGAGAAGATCTTACAGTTGAACTCTGCTCTTGCCACTAATTTAGACTCATTTGCTCCCCTGAAGTCTCGCAGTGTCTCTTTTGCTCATTCTGCCCCTTGGTATAATGAGGACCTGCGCTTAAAGAAAGCGGCTTGCCGTAAAGTGGCGTGACTCAGGCCTAAATGTATTTTATCAAGCTTCGAAAGACCACCTGGGGGAATATAGAGCTGCAATTGAGTCCGCCAGATCTCTTTATTTTTCTCAGATTATAGATAACAAAGTAATCCTAGGCATCTCTTTCATACTATAAACAGACTTCTTAAAGTTAATGTTGCCACATCTCTGCCTGTATCAAGGCAGCTGTGTAATGATTTTCTTCATTTCTTTAGTTCTAAAATTGACAATGTTTATAAACGTATTCATGCTACACCTGTTCCCTCTTCTACACTACATTTGTCTAGTTTCTCCGGCACTTCCTTTTCTACCTTTTCCCAAATTGAGCTGCTCGCTAGGGAGGTATCACGTATGAAAGTCACCACTTGCTTACTTGATCCCCTCCCTACAAGCTTGTTTAAATCTTGCTTTGACTCATTGTCCCCTGCTGTTCTTAGCATTGTTAATGATTCTTTGTGTACTGGTGTTGTGCCAGCAGCACTGAAAACTGCTGCTGTTACACCCGTTACAAAAAAGCATAATACAGATTTGGATAACTTAAATAATTATCGCCCTATAACAAATCTTCCTTTTCTTGCAAAAATTATTGAAGGTGTTGTGGCTTTGCAACTACACAGTCATCTTACAGTAAATAATCTTGAGCCCCTTCAGTCTGGTTATCGAAAATTTCATAGTACTGAGACAGCCTTGGTCAAGGTCACCAATGATCTGGTAATAGCTTCAGATTCTGGTTTTCTTTCTATCCTTATTCTTCTTGATCTTAGTGCCGCTTTTGATACTGTCAATCACAACCTTTTCCTCAACCGTCTGGAAATTGTCTTTGGTGTTTCTGAGACTGTTTTAACCTGGTTTAAATCTTATCTTTCTGAACGTCAACAGTTTGTCTGCATGAGTGGTTTCCGTTCTGAGATCGGCTCTGTCTGTACGGGTGTTCCTCAAGGTTCAATTTTAGGCCCCTTACTTTTTAGCATTTACATATTTCCACTCGGACTGCTCCTAAGATCACTTGGGCTTAATTATCACTTTTTTGCAGATGACACTTAGATTTATATTCACTCTAAGCCTGGTCAAAATTTGGATGTTCCTTTTTTAATACATTGTATTTCTGAGATAAAAATATGGATGTCCCAAATTTTTTTGTGTCTTAATAGTGATAAGACTGAGGTCTTGCTCATTGGCTCCTCTCATCAGCTTCATAAAGCTGGCTCACTAATTTTAAACATAGATGGCTCTGTTTTTAAATAAAAAAAAATTAGGAGTTATATTTGATTCAAGTTTGTCCTTCGACTCTCATTTGCAATACACTGTTAAGAACTTTTTTCATCTCAGAAATATTGCTAGACTCCGCTCTCTGTTATCCCTCTCTGTGACTGAAAGGCTTATTAATACCTTTGTTTTTTCCCGCATTGACTATTGCAATGCACTTCTTGCTGGGGTTCCTAAAAACATGCTTAACAAACTGCAATATGTGCAAAACTCAGCTGAAAGGATCCTGACTGGAGTCAGGAGAAATGTGCATATTACACCAATTCTAAAGTCTTTGCACTGGCTCCCCGTCAGGTTCCGAGTTGATTTTAAAATTCTTATGCTCACATATAAGGCACTTCATGGCCTATTCCCTCAGTATCTGTCTGCCCTTTTAACCTTATACACACCCAAACGTCATTTACGCTCCTCACAAGCTGGTCTATTGGCAGTCCCACAGACACAGTTGCGTTCTGTAGAGGACAGGGCTTTTTCATCCTATGCTCCTAGGTTTTGGAATGCACTCCCTCCTCATATTAGAGATGTACAGAATCTAAATATTTTTTAATCTTATTTAAAAACATTTTTTTTTAGGTTGTCTTTTCCATGCTTGTCTTGACTTTTATACTCTAGTCTGCTGTTTTTTATTTTTTATTTTAAAATTCTGTGTGTTGCATTTTTATTTGCTTGTTCTATCATGTTAAGTGCCTTGAGAAGCTGCTTTAAAGGCGCTATATAAAAAATCCATCCATCCATCCATCTTCTTCCGCTTATCCGGGACCGGGTCGCGGGGGCAGCAGTCTAAGCAGGGATGCCCAGACTTCCCTCTCCCTAGACACTTCCTCCAGCTCTTCCGGGGGGACACAGAGGCGTTCCCAGGCCAGTCGGGAGACATAGTCCCTCCAGCGTGTCCTAGGTCTTCCCCGGGGTCTCCTCCCGGTGGGACATGCCCGGAACACCTTCCCGGGAAGGCGTCCAGGAGGCATCCGGAAAAGATGCCCGAGCCACCTCAGCTGACCCCTCTCGATGTGGAGGAGCAGCGGCTCTACTCTGAGCTCCTCCCGAGTGACCGAGCTTCTCACCCTATCTCTAAGGGATCGCCCAGCCACCCTGCGGAGAAAGCTCATTTCGGCCGCTTGTATCCGGGATCTTGTCCTTTCGGTCATGACCCACAGCTCATGACCATAGGTGAGGGTAGGAACGTAGATTGACCAGTAAATCGAGAGCTTCGCCTTGCGGCTCAGCTCCTTCTTCACCACGACAGACCGGTACATCGACCGCATTACTGCAGAAGCTGCACCGATCCATCTGTCAATCTCCCGTTCCATCCTTCCCTCACTCGTGAACAAGACCCCAAGATACTTGAACTCCTCCACTTGAGGCAGGAGCTCTCCACCAACCTGAAGCGGGCAAACCACCCTTTTCCGACTGAGAACCATGGCCTCGGATTTGGAGGTGCTGATTCTCATCCCAGCCGCTTCACACTCGGCTGCAAACCGTCCCAGTGCATGCTGGAGGTCCTGGTTTGATGAGGCCAGCACGACAACATCATCTGCAAAGAGCAGAGATGAAATCGTGTGGTCCCCAAACCCGACCCCCTCCAGCCCCTGGCTGCGCCTAGAAATTCTGTCCATAAAAATTATGAACAGAACCGGCGACAAAGGGCAGCCCTGCCGGAGTCCAACATGCACCGGGAACAAGTCTGACTTACTGCCGGCAATGCGAACCAAGCTCCTGCTCCGGTCGTACAGGGACCGGATAGCCCTTAGCAAAGGGCCCCGAACCCCATACTCCCAGAGCACCCTCCACAAGATGCCGCAAGGGACACAGTCGAATGCCTTCTCCAAATCCACAAAGCACATGTGGATTGGTTGGGCAAACTCCCATGAACCCTCCAGCACCCTGTAGAGGGTATAGAGCTGGTCCAGTGTTCCACGACCGGGACGAAAACCACACTGTTCCTCCTGAATCCGAGGTTCTACTATCGGCCAGATTCTCCTCTCCAGTACCCTGGCATAGACTTTTCCGGGGAGGCTGAGAAGTGTGATCCCCCTATAGTTGGAGCACACCCTCCGGTCCCCCTTCTTAAAAAGAGGGACCACCACCCCAGTCTGCCAGTCCAAAGGCACTGTCCCCGACCGCCACGCGATGCTGCAGAGGCGTGTCAGCCAAGACAGCCCCACAACATCCAGAGACTTGAGGTACTCAGGGCGGATCTCATCCACCCCCGGTGCCTTGCCACCGAGGAGTTTCTTGACTACCTCTGTGACTTCAGCTCGGGTGATGGACGAGTCCGCCTCCGAGCCCTCAGCCCCTGCTTCCTCAATGGAAGACGTGACGGTGGGATTGAGGAGATCCTCAAAGTATTCCTTCCACCGTCCGGTGATATCCCCAGTCGAGGTCAACAGCTGCCCACCTCCACTGTAAACAGCATTGGTAGGGCACTGCTTCCCCCTCCTGAGGCGCCGGACTGATTTGCCAGAATCTCTTCGAGGCCGACCAATAGTCCTTCTCCATGGCCTCACCGAAATCCTCCCAGGCCTGAGTTTTTGCCTCCACAACCACCCGGGCTGCAGACCGCTTGGCCCGTCGGTACCCGTCAGCTGCCTCAGGAGTCCCACAAGCCAACCAGGCCCGATAGGACTCCGTCTTCAGCTTGACGGCATCCCTTACTTCCGGTGTCCACCACCGGGTTCGGGGATTGCCGCCTCGACAGGCACCGGAGACCTTACGGCCACAGCTCCGAGTGGCCGCGTTGACAATGGAGGTGGAGAACATGGTCCACTCGGACTCAATATCTCCAGACTCCCTCGGGATCTGGTTGAAGCTCTGTCGGAGGTGGGAGTTGAAGATCTCTCTGACAGGACCGTTTGGGCCTGCCGAGTCTGTCCAGCTTCCTCTCCCGCCATCAGATCCAACTCACCACCAGGTGGTGATCAGTTGACAGCTCCGCCCCACTCTTCTCCCGAGTGTCCAAGACATACGGCCGGAGGTCGGATGAAACGACCACAAAGTCGATCATCGACCTCCGGCCTAGGGTGTCCTGGTTCCATGTGCACTGATGGACACCCTTATGCTTGAACATGGTGTTCGTTATGGACAAGCTGTAACTAGCACAGAAGTCCAATAACAGAACACCACTCGGGTTCAGATCAGGGGGGCCGTTCCTCCCAATCACGCCCCTCCAGGTGTCACTGTCGCTGCCCACGTGGGCGTTGAAGTCCCCCAGTAGAACGACGGAGTCCCCAGTCGGAGCACTTTCCAGCACCCCTCCCACAGACTCCAAGAAGGCAGGGTACTCTGCACTGCCGTTTGGCCCATAGGCACAAACGACAGTGAGAGACCTATCCCCGACCCGAAGGCGCAGGGAAGCGACCCTCTCGTTCACCGGGGTGAACTCCAACACATGGCGGCTGAGCTGGGGGGCTATAAGCAAACCCACACCAGCCCACCGCCTCTCACCATGGGCAACTCGAGAGTGGTGAAGAGCCCAAGCCGTGTGTAGAGGTGATCCCAACTATCTCTAGTCGGAATCTCTGAACCTCACGCACAATCTCAGGCTCCTTCCCCGCCAGAGAGGTGACGTTCCATGTCCCTAGAGCTAGATTCCGCGTCCAGGGATCGGGTTGTCGAGGCCCCCGCCTTCGACTGCCACCCGATCCACTTAGCACCGGCCCCTTACGGTCCCTCCTGCAGGTGGTGGGTCCACGGGAGGGTGGCCCCACGTCGCTCCTTCGGGCTGAGCACGGCCGGACCCCATGGGGGGAGGCCCGACCACCAGGCGCTTGCATACGAGCCCCAACCCCGGGCCTGGCTCCAGGGTGGGGCCCCGGCTGCGCCATGCCGGGCGACGTCACGGTCCTTGAATTTATATACATCATAAGGGTTTTTGAACCGCTCTTAGTCTGACCCGTCACCTAGGACCTGTTTGCCTTGGGAGACCCTACCAGGGGCATATAGCCCCAGACAACATAGCTCCTAGGGTCGTTCGGGTACTCAGACCCCTCCACCACGGTAAGGTGGCAGTTCAAGGAGGGGTATATAAAAAATAAAGTTATTATTATTATTAGAGGCAGAAGTCTGCCATCTGCTGGTTAGAAGAAAATGTAGGAATTACAGTTTTAGAAACAAATTGTTCTGACCATATATATCCAGCAGAGGGCCACAAAGATCCATTATTTTTCTGAATGTGGCCAACTGCTCCTTTCACAACTGTATGATTTTTAAGTAATTAATTTGCATTTTATTGCATGACATAAGTATTTGATACATCAGAAAAGCAGAACTTAACTCCCTGAGGTCGGTTTCTTATCATTTCAAACGAGACTCCAAATACTCTGTTGACTAACAAACCAGTTTCATACATCAATCGATCCTGTTAAGTGTGTATTATTTTTGTGTATACTCACAATAAAAACAAAGTGTTGAGCTTTTTGCCAAATAAAGAAAAATAAACATGATGTGAGTTCTGCTTTCTCTCTGTCAGTGAAGTCAATTCTGAAACGCGTCCGAAAATGAACAATAACTCAGCGAATACTCAGTCAAACAGGCATACAGACACACAGGCATGAAGCTTGAATTCTCTTCTTTTAAATGAAGTAATTTTTATAAAAAACAAATATTCTCAGTTTATGTAATCTGTATGAAAAGAGCGAGATGTCAGTCGTTCTCATCTCAGCTAATTATATTTAATGCGACCCCGCCCACGGAGAGCGCACACTATTCAAACGCAAATGACTGAGGCATCCATGCAAACTGTGAACGCCCCCATATCAGCTCGAGAAAACACATCAAGTTTATTCAGATCATTGTACTTGTTTACACCGTCTCGCGGCGCTGTGAGGAATAATACTATCGTAATAATAATAATGGAAAATGTACCTCAGAAGTGCTGGTATTTCGAGGAGCAACGGATCCTGAGAATACTGTAGTAAGTTTTTTCATTCTCAAGTGAATCACGTTTCTGTGTGTGAATGAATGAACGGCAGAGATGTGCGCTGTTTACCACAACTCGCAAAAAGACGGTTTAAATTTGAATCGCATTTCTGTGTGTGAATGAATGATCCGCTTTTAGCAAAATACACTCACCTAAAGGATTATTAGGAACACCATACTAATACTGTGTTTGACCCCCTTTCGCCTTTCAACTGCCTTAATTCTACGTGGCATTGATTCAACAAGGTGCTGAAAGCATTCTTTAGAAATGTTGGCCCATATTGATAGGATAGCATCTTGCAGTTGATGGAGATTTGTGGGATGCACATCCAGGGCACGAAGCTCCCGTTCCACCACATCCCAAAGATGCTCTATTGGGTTGAGATCTGGTGACTGTGGGGGCCATTTTAGTACAGTGAACTCATTGTCATGTTCAATAAACCAATTTGAAATGATTCAAGCTTTGTGACATGGTGCATTATCCTGCTGGAAGTAGCCATCAGAGGATGGGTACATGGTGGTCATAAAGGGATGGACATGGTCAGAAACAATGCTCAGGTAGGCCGTGGCATTTAAACGATGCCCAATTGGCACTAAGGGGCCTAAAGTGTGCCAAGAAAACATCCCCCACACCATTACACCACCACCACCAGCCTGCACAGTGGTAACAAGGCATGGATCCATGTTCTCATTCTGTTTACGCCAAATTCTGACTCTACCATCTGAATGTCTCAACAGAAATCGAGACTTATCAGACCATGCAACATTTTTCCAGTCTTCAACTGTCCAATTTTGGTGAGCTCGTGCAAATTGTAGCCTCTTTTTCCTATTTGTAGTGGAGATGAGTGGTACCCGGTGGGGTCTTCTGCTGTTGTAGCCCATCCGCCTCAAGGTTGTGCGTGTTGTGGCTTCACAAATGCTTTGCTGCACACCTCGGTTGTAACGAGTGGTTATTTCAGTCAAAGTTGCTCTTCTATCAGCTTGAATCAGTCGGCCCATTCTCCTCTGACCTCTAACATCAACAAGGCATTTTCGCCCACAGGACTGCCGCATACTGGATGTTTTTCCCTTTTCACACCATTCTTTGTAAACCCTAGAAATGGTTGTGCGTGAAAATCCCAGTAACTGAGCAGATTGTGAAATACTCAGACCGACCCGTCTGGCACCAACAACCATGCCACGCTCAAAATTGCTTAAATCACCTTTCTTTCCCATTCTGACATTCAGTTTGGAGTTCAGGAGATTGTCTTGACCAGGACCACACCCCTAAATGCATTGAAGCAACTGCCATGTGATTGGTTGATTAGATAATTGCATTAATGAGAAATTGAACAGGTGTTCCTAATAATCCTTTAGGTGAGTGTATATTGCTATACTGAGATGAGTAAAAATCAACTGAAAATATGTTGAAATAAAATGTATTTGTATAAGCAACATATTAAACTGCAAATTAACATTCATATTTCTTATATAAACGAAAGACCTATGTTACAGACATATGAAAGACAACATTTCGTTGACTAGTTTTGGATAGATTATACATTTTTACTGTAAAATATTTGCCACCTCAAATAAACTTTTGTTTGCCAATTTTTGCTCATATGTTAAATATAGTATGTTTTGTCAAAAATAAAGTAATCAAATAATATGTTATTATGTGTTTGTTCCAATGTAGCCTAGGCTATATTCAAAGTAATGAATCCTTAACTTTGAAATATGTATGATAAAATGTATACTTTAGTTTTTACAAAGAAAGATTGGACTTGAATTGTTGTTGTAATTGTAACCTTTTTAATAAAAATATATATTTACAAGGTAGATGTAAACAAACTATTAAAAGGTAAATATAAGCCTTTTCTTTAAATAATTTTTATTGTGTTTTATTAGTGACAAATTTGGGAAGAGGATACATATTCCAAAACTGAAAATACAGTATGAGAATTAACTGCACAATTACTAGACATGGAAAAAAAATTATAAAAAAAATTAGATGCTTCCAACTGTGAACCAATTTGGTAGAATATATATATATATATATATATATATATATATATATATATATATATATACATATTGCTCTTGCATTCTTTCTTGTGGCTCAGTGACACACCTGAATGAATGGCTCATTAAGTATCCATTGTCTCCTCAGGTGTGAACCACTAAATATGCATGATGGTGTTGGATCGTTGATGCCCACTCGCATATTGCCTTTCCAAACAGAAAGTGTCTTGCAAAATTTAAATCAATGTATTGTTTTATGTGAATGATAAGGCAGGATTGATTTTCAGATCATTTTGAAGAAAAAACTCTAGGCAACAAAATGCATTATTCAGAAGTCTTATTGACACATTTAGTATGTGTTTTGTGGCCTTATTTCAGAAACTTTAGTTCCCTTTCGTAAAGGGAACTCCCACTGCATCGATACTCGATACTTTGGGGAATGCCTTCGGCATGACGCATCTGAAGTCTGTAATAGAACTATTCCAATCTTGATTGGTGCTGTGTCTTTCGTCACTCGTGACGTCGCATGTGACGGTGATCCGGAAGCTATATAAGGACAACGGAACATAGCCGCGTCAGCTTTCTGTCTTCAGCAAGCGTTCTGTGTGACTGTACGCCTTATTTGGTGTTGTATCTCAATATATATGGCGAATATAGAGAAACGACTCAGGCGGTGTGCGTCCCCTTGCTCACGCTGTTCGAGCGAGGATGACACGCTCTCGTTCTGTGTTGTTTGTCTGGGAGTGGAGCATGCACGAGCCGTGCTCGAGGGCGCTGTCTGTGCAAACTGTTTTCAGTTATCTATGAAAAAGCTCCGCTCCCGTTTGAGCCTGTTCGATCTATTAGATCAGGCTCGCGTTCCCAGTGCATCAGGTCCCGCGTCTGTTGAGGCAGCGCGCCGCTTGTATGCATGGGATTCGCACGTGGGGCTGGCATATAACACTGAGACGGTTGCGACCCTTTCTCAGTGTTTATTAACCAGCTCCACTGGTCTCGCGCACGGTTCGGAAGCCCGTGCTGCGGCTTCTTCCGACCGTGTTAAAGACACAGCGTTTGATTTATCTGGCTCCGAGGAGTTAGATATTATCAACACTGAATCACGTGGATAGGGGGATTCGCCACCCCATATTCACGTTATTGAGGAGTTGCTGGAGGTTGTAACCAGGGCAGTGGCTAAATTAAATGTGAAAATAAATGGCCATTTAATAAGCAGGAAGCGATTAAGAAAAATAAAATGGAAAATGAGCGCTTCCTGCAGACCCAGTCACAATCTTCGTGTCAGAGCCTTCCCTTTTTCACTGATCTCCATACTGAGGTATCGAGATCGTGGAAAAATCCATGTTCATCTCAATTATTTTCCCCCCCATGTATATATTTACTTATCCATTAGGGAATCTAATGAGAATGGTTATGAGGTGATGCCTCGGGTTGAAGAATATTTTGCGAAGTATTTTCTCCCCGACATTGCGTCACCCCTGATAGCTCAGACACTTACCTCCAAATCTCGTACATCGAATTTGTTAGGGAAAGCATATATGGTGGTGGGTCGTGCCGGTGCATGCCTACACACGATGGGGTTATTACAGGCATACCAGGCTGACCTCCTCAAAGAGGTGGATGATAACTGGGAGGTCTCACTCGACGGTATTACTAGATTTCGTAGAGTGGCTGACTTATCTCTCCGTATTATTAAGAGACGGCCCGTGCCATTGGCCGTTCTATGGCAGCACTAGTCGTCTCAGAGAGACATTTATGGCTAAATCGCTTGGGGATCGGGGAGAAGGTCAGGGCCTTCCTTCTCGTTGCCCCCCTTTCGCCTTCTGGCCTCTTTGGCGACACGGCAAGGACCGTTGTCGAGAGGCTTCAGGAGGCAGTGCGACAATCAGCTATCCCCAGTTGTCAGTCCAGGTCTCATGTGGTTGCTGCCAGGGGGCAGCCTCATGGGACAGCCGCCAGCTCCTCATACTTTGAGAAGGTTGCCTCTCGTGCCTCCCGTATCAGGCTTGGGGTCAGAGGAAACATTCTCGCACGAAGCCCTCCATACCGAAGACAGGTCTGAGGACTGTCTCACGGGTTAAGAGGGTTTCTACTAAGAGGTCTTGTCGTAACACGCGGAGCCTTATGGGCATTCCCCCAGGAGAGCGAGTACAAGAGTCTCGCCCCATTATGCAGCCCTTAGGAAATCGATGTCTGCCTCCCGCCGCCGATGGCGCTTCGGGACATATCGGCTTCCAGCGAACACAAATCGCAGTGTCTGCCCGAGGACGTTGCAGCCCTGTCGAGTTCGCCGCCTCTCAGGAGGTCTGTAGAGAGCATATTTCGGTTAGTTCCTGCCAGTTAGCTGCTTCAGGTCACCGAAGCCATTTGGGAATTTATAGCTGAGGCCAGTCTCGAGGGACTGGTCCCCATAATGGCATATTTAGACACCCCCAGGGGTCTTCAGAAAATAGCCTAGGGGGTCCTGCTTACAGTGGAGCTAATATACAAATATTATCTACTAGGGGTGGTTCTCATGTCGGCCAGCCCCGAGCAGGGTCGGTTCTTGGAACAGGAAGTCTAGTCCCTCTTAACACAGGAAACCTCAAAGTGGGCTCTTCCTTGGTTACGGGAGCCTGGGTTCTACAGCCGGCACTTCATAGTTCCTATGAGGGGGGAGGAGTTAGGCCTTGTTTGGATCTCAAGGTACTGGATCAACCTCCGAGGGGGTTCAGATTCAAGATACCGACTGTCAGTCAGACCAGCTCCGAGGACTGGTCTGTCGTGATAGATCCACAAGCTCCTTAACTCCTCGTTTCCTTCTAACCCCATCACAGGAAGTTTCCAAGATCCGCTTTTGGGGGAAAAGCGCATCGGTTCCGGATTCTTCCAGTCGGCCTAGCCTTATCCCTTCGCACCTTCACTAAATGTATGGACGCAGCCCTTGCTCCATTGAGACTTCAGGGGGTCCGTATCTTAAATTATATAGATGACTGGCTCATTTTGGCTCAATCGAAAGAACTAGCAATTCAACATCGAGATGTTGTTTTGCGTCATCTGAGGTGCTTGGGGTTGAGACTCAATGTGAAGAAAAGTTCCTTAACTCCTCTTCAGAGGACTACGTTCCTGGGAGTAGAGTGGGACTCAGTTACGATGCAAACACAATTGTCTCCTGCTCGTATTAATACTATCTTAAACACAATGAAGAGTATTAGGTTAGGCCAGGCTATCACTGCCAAACACTTTCAAAGTTCAAGTTTTGGGTCTTATGGCTGTAGCTTCCATGGTAGCACCCTTTGGTCTGCTCCATATGGGGGCCTTGCAGTGGTGGCTCAGGAACAAGAGATTTTCTCCTCTGGGATACCCTTTTCGCATGATCAGAGTTATGCGCAGATGCCTTTGTTCTCTTGTCATGTGGAAGAAACCATGGTTCCTGTCTTAAGGCCCGGTTTTGGGAGCACCATGTCAGAGAAAGACTTTGACTACGGATGCGTCCCTCACGGGCTGGGGTGCGGTTATGGAGGGCCGTTACACCCGAGGTACTTGGAAGGACCATCATCTCACATGGCATATTAATCGCTTGGAGATGTTGGCTGTATTTTTTGCCCTGAGGCACTTCCTTGTGGACCTCAGAAGCCATCATGTTCTTGTTAGGACAGACAATATGTCGGTGGTCTCTTATATCAACCGCCAAGGAGGTTTGAGATCTCGCCCTCTTTGTAGACTGGCGCATCAGATTCTTCTTGGTCCCAGGATAAATTTCTCTCTGTCAGATCTATTTATATTCCTGGGGTTGAAAATATGGGAGCAGACATCCTGTCGAGGCAGGGGCTGAGGCCCGGGGAATGGCGGCTCCACCCTGAAGTGGTTGAGCTTATATGGAGAGAGTTTGGCCGGGCGGAGGTTGACCTGTTCGCTTCTCATGAGAACTCTCATTGCCTGCTCTGGTACTCTCTCTCACATCCAGCTCCTTTAGGCTTGGATGCCATGGTACAGATGTGGCCGAGTCACGTCTGTACGCTTTTCCCCCAATCGCTCTGCTCCCTGGGGTTCTAGAAAGGGTCAGGAGGTACGGAGTGAGATTACTCCTTGTAGCTCCGTACTGGCCGGCCCGAATTTGTTTTTCAGACCTTATTAGTCTCTTGGAGAGTCCTCCATAGAAAATTCCTATTAGGAGAGATCTTCTGTCTCAGGCCGGTGGTACAGTATTTCATCCACGACCAGAGTTATGGAGACTTTGGGTCTGGCCCCTGAGGGGGTCCCACCCATAACAAGGTTGCCCTTTCCACCGAGGTGGTCAGGTCATCCATTTTAGAGCCCCACTCTACTAGGAACTAAACAATTAAGTTAGGGAGGGCATTGAACCCAGTGTTATTACTGCCCACTGGCTTCAGTACTGGTGTTCCATCCTACTCTCTAACGGGATTTCCCGTTCATGCTTAGGACCTCTGTGGCGGCCTTAGTGCCCTCTACAAGCTTCTAAGGGTGTGCACGTAGGGACATTCCCACTGAAACTCCATGTTCCTGTAGATTGGAGGATGAATCCTTTCATCCAGCCTATTGGCATCAGGCTGATGGGCTATCCCTGGCACCCATCATGTCCTGTGGATGACATATGAATATATATATGAGTATATATGAATATATAGAAGAATCTATTGAGTCTGCTTCCTGCTCGTCTTACTCCCTGGAAGAGTGGTGGTGCTGCCCCCTCTTACTTGCTAGCGTGGGAGCCACTCTACATTATGTTTGCCCCGGTACTGAGGTGCCTGTAGGCAATATCATGATTCTTCAGGTATTCCATCCTCCATCGCATGTGTCGGATGATCAAGGTCATAGCCTTGGAGGTTCCTATATAGGCCTCAGGCTGAGAGGAGTCAGTCCATCTAGTTATGTCAAGGGTTAGGAGCTATTTCCCTTTATTAAAAAGACAGCTGGTTATCTAAAACCATTCATATTTGAAGTACAAGGTGCGCTTTTGCCTTCACCTCTTATCTAATGCTTTCTACTGTCTGGGGCTCCCATCCAGGAGGTCAGTCGAGCCTCCGGCTCCAGACCTCCTCTTCCTACAACAAATCTTATGACAAGCTAGTTTGGATCTGCCCTCTACTCATTCTATCGTCCGTGAGTGTACCAGATGCGTTATACCAGGGCGTTTTTCTCTCAGTGTGGCGGCGTGGGTATTCGTTCCCCAAAGTATCAAGTATCGATGCAGCGGGAGTTCCCTTTACGAAAGGGAACGTCTCGGGTTACTAATGTAACCCTCGTTCCCTGAGTAGGGAACGAGACGCTGCATCCCTCGGCCACACTTTTCGCGCCCCTGAGAACGACTTGCTTTGACCCTTCGAAAGCTGACGCGGCTATGTTCCGTTGTCCTTATATAGCTTCCGGATCACCGTCACATGCGACGTCACGAGTGACGAAAGACACAGCACCAATCAAGATTGGAATATTTCCATTACAGACTTCAGATGCGTCATGCCGAAGGCATTCCCCAAGGTATCGAGTATCGATGCAGCGTCTCTTCCCTACTCAGGGAACGAGGGTTACATTAGTAACCCGAGACGTTTTTAGTTTTTTCAATAACCATGCATAAACATTATTCTCTCAAAAATACAAACATGTACATACATGTTGCTCACATATTATGGTAGCCCTGTTTGTGCTAAATAGAGTGTAATTACACCTTTGCCATTAATATGTTTATAAGCAACTGAAAAAAGCACAAATGTCAGGGCATGTCAGAACATCTCAAGGACCCCAAAAAACCCTTAGACCCCAGAGGGTTAATATTTGGTACAGAAACCTTTGTTTGCAATTACAGAGACCATACGTTTCCTGTAGTTCTTGACCAGGTTTACACACACTGCAGAAGGGATTTTGGCCCACTCCTCCATACAGACCTTCTCCAGATCCTTCAGGTTTCGGGGCTGTCGCTGGGCAATACGGACTTTCAGCTCCCTTCAAAGATTTTCTATTGGGTTCAGGTCTGGAGACTGGCTAGGCCACTCCAGGACCTTGAGATGCTTCTTACGGAGCCACTCCTTAGTTGCCCTGGCTGTGTGTTTCGGGTCGTTGTAATGCTGGAAGACACAGCCACGACCCATCTTCAATGCTCTTACTGAGGGAAGGAGGTTGTTGGCCAAGATCTCGCAATACATGGCCCCATCCATTCTCCCCTCAATGCAGTGCAGTCGTCCTGTCCCCTTTGCAGAAAAACATCCCCAAAGAATGATGTTTCCACCTCCATGCTTCACGGTTGGGATGGTGTTCTTGGGGTTGTACTCATCCTTCTTCTTCCTCCAAACACGGCGAGTGGAATTTAGACCAAAAAGCTCTATTTTTGTCTCATCAGACCACATGACCTTCTCCCATTCCTCCTCTGGATCATCCAGATGGTCATTGGCAAACTTCAGACGGCCTGGACATGCGCTGGCTTGAGCAGGGGGACCTTGTGTGCGCTGCAGGATTTTAATCCATTTTTTAATCCAGTGTGTTACTAATGGTTTTCTTTGAGACTGTGGTCCCAGCTCTCTTCAGGTCACTGACCAGGTCATGCCGTGTAGTTCTGGGCTGATCCCTCACCTTCCTCATGATCATTGATGCCCCACGAGGTGAGATCTTGCATGGTGCCCCAGATCGAGGGAGATTGACCGTCATCTTGAACTTCTTCCATTTTCTAATAATTGCGCCAACAGTTGTTGCTTTCTCACCAAGCTGCTTGCCTTTTGTCATGTAGCCCATCCCAGCCTTGTGCAGGTCTACAATTTTATCCCTGATGTCCTTACACAGCTCTCTGGTCTTGGCCATTGTGGAGAGGTTGAAGTCTGTTTGATTGAGTGTGTGGACAGGCGTCTTTTATACAGGTAACGAGTTCAAACAGGTGCAGTTAATACAGGTAATGAGTGGAAAACAGGAGGGCTTCTTAAAGAAAAACTAACAGGTCTGTGAGAGCTGGAATTCTTACTGGTTGGTAGGTGATCAAATACTTATGTCATGCAATAAAAATGTAAATTAATTATTTTCTGGATTTTTGTTTTAGATTCTGTCTCTCACAGTTGAAGTGTACCTATGATAAAAATTACAGACTTCTACATGCTTTGTAAGTAGGAAAACCTGTAAAATCGTCAGTGTATCAAATACTTGTTCTCCCCACTGTATTTTGGTGGAATTTTTTTTTCAAATTTTCACTTTTTTTTTGTGAATATGTATATTTAAACATTATAAAATACAATAAAATCAATATTTTTGTGAAAGGTTAGAATTTGTTGTTGTTGTTTAGAAGTGTTTGTTTTTGCAATAATGGCATATAATTTTGCAAAAACATAACTAAAATGATAAAAAAATGTTTTTTCAAAAACATTAAAAAAAAAGAAGTCTGATTGTGTTCACAAATGATTTATTTCAATAAACCAAATTTTAAAAAATCACTAACGTTAGAATAAGAAATTCATAAAAAAAATGTGAATAAAACTATTTTTTTTGCCTTTCCCATTTGTTTTTAATGTAGGGTCTATTCGGACCCCAAAGAAAAATGGGTGACTTTTTATTATTATTTTTTTCACATACTGTCAGAACAACCAAATCAAGCCCAGTTTGTGTGTGTGTTTGTTTAGATAGATAATGTGACAAAATCTCTCGCAACTGAGATGAAAGGAACAATGTTTTTCAAAGACCCAATGAGGGTTACTTCAATCCCTAATGGACCAATCACTGTCAATAATGAACCATTGTCAACAATTTTACATACCTAGGAAGCCTCATCAGCAAGGAAAACACAGCACAAAGTGACATACAAGCAAGGCTTGGAAAAGCTAGTGGTGCATCATTTCCATATTTTTTTCAGAATTGAAGTTGAAATTGTAGTCTGGTGCAGCTCTGCCCCCTGCTGGAGGTGAAACAGAGAGACATGCTGAAATATAATTCAGCTACACCTTTACCCAGCGGATAAAGTCGGCCAGTGGCCGTTTTTACTTGTGCTCTATAAATAAACTGAACTGAACTGATAAAATGGTTTGCAATTTTGGTAAAGGAAAAATACCACAATGATTTTTTTAAATATTATATATATATATATTCAATGTTTTTTAGGAGGACATCAGGAAATATATAAATAAAGGAATGTATATACAATAAAGATGTATATAAATGTTTCATATTTTAACACATTCTCGTAAAAATATGAATTATCAGTGCCTGCATTCAATAAGTATTCAAGTATAAAAGTGTTTTTTCAGCTCTCTGGAACAGAAAACTCCTTTCATAAATGTGGTTATTATGTTTTACTCTATTCATCTAACACTCAATAGGCAAAAACACTGAAGAAATCAGGGTCTTTCTTGTTAAAGGAATTTTTGCTTTTAAAACTCAAGAATCAATCAAATATTAAAAATAAATTCAAAATAATACAGCAAATGTTTGTCTTTTCGTGAATTGTGCTGAATTGTGACATTTGATACATTTAAAGAAAATGAAAAAAGTGACATTGCTGTGGCCAAACCTCAGAAAAAAAATCTCTATAAAAGCCATGTGGCTGTGTGTCAGCTTTAAGATACCCTTATATTTATTGCAATGAGTCTCTGAGTAATATTAAAAACAAAATGTCCTCCACAGACGACAAAAATTAATGGTTCTCTTACGAGAGTCCTCTCGTACTGCGTTTTTTGTAAAAACGCTACGGGAAAAACTCTTTTTTTCACGAAATACTGAAGCAAAAAATTATCCTTAATTTTCCATATATGTAAAGCGCGTTGCAGCAGTACACAGCTATGGCGAGACAGCTTGCTCGCTCATTGGCTGTTCTGCGGCAACTGCATAAGCCTATCGAGCGAGGCTGAAGTGACGTCAGGCCTGAAGTGACAGGCCTCCTTGTCACTTCCCGCCGAGACGGGTGTGGCTAACCTCTATAAAAGGAGCTCGAAAAGGCTGATTCACTTGATTTTCATCTCTTCAGCGAAGCTCACGCATCGCTGGATCACGAGGAAGCACGCGTCGTCTGAGGCAAGCATTTCAGCGGGACGAGCCCTCGAAGCCGCTGGCCAACGCCGCCTTCTACCGCCGTACCTGCTGCGCTTTCCGACGCCATATCCTTTCCTATTATTGTTCTTGTGTGTGTGTGTGTGTTCGCCTTGCAACACTCACCCCCTAAAAGAGCTGCGTCTTTCTAAAGATGCCTTCCTGCGGCTCGTGCCGAGCCCCACTCACCGAGGGAGACCGTCATGTCATCTGTGTCTCCTGTTTGGGTGAGGATCATGCAGCGCTCGTGCTCGCTGACGGCGGCTGCCCTCACTGCGAGCTTCTGCCGATGGTGACTCTGAGGACTCGCCTGGCATTTTTCTCAGAGCCTGCACTCCCCGCCGCGCTGCCGCGCCGTAAGAAGCGCCGCTCACAGCGGACCCCGGAACCCGCTCCAACCCGACCAAGCTCGCCGGTTCGCCCGCCTGCTTCACCGGCTTCCCCTGAATCACTTCCTGATGCTCAGCGCCCGCAGTCTGCCGCCGCTTCATCAGAGGAAGTTGTTTCCGAAGCCGCGTCGGGGGAGAAAGATTCCTGCTCTCTGCTAGCTTCAGGCAGCGAGGACTGGGCGAGCTCCGAGGATCTCGCGCCTCCTGCCCGTAGGCCTTCGACAAGAGCTAGCATCGAGAAGGAGCTCATGCGAGTACTCGCGTTGGCCGCGGCGAGCCTCGGCCTCGAGTGGTCTGCACCGGAGCTCCCTTCTCGCACCCGGCTGGATGGTAGCTTCCTCCCTGGTGAGCGCACCTCTCCGGAATCAAAGCCCGCTCCTTTTCTTCCTGAGCTTCACGAAGAAGTTGCGAAGGCCTGTAACGCTTCCTATTCAGCACGAACACGTTCGTCTGTGTCGCCAGCATTTTCCTCCTTGGATAATGCTAAAGACAGAGGCTACCTTTCACTTCCGCCGGTGGAACAGGCGATAGCGACCCACCTTTGCCCGCCCTCTGCTGGACGGCGGACTAAACCGGTGTTGCCTTCCAAAGCCTGCCGCATGACGTCGACGCTGCTCGCGCGAATTTTCTCCGCCGCTGGGCAGGCTGCATCGGCACTACACACCATGGCTACGCTGCAGATATTCCAGGGTGATCTCCTCCGTAAGCTGGACGAGATGGGGCCTGACGCTATCTGCATCGCGGATTTGAGAAGCGCTTCGGATCTCTCCCTCCGCGCTACCAAGTCTGCTGCACAAGCCATGGGACGGTGTATGGCTTCCGCCACTGTTGCTGAGAGGCATTTATGGCTGACGCTCACGGAGATGGCTGATTCCGAGCGCACCGCGTTTCTCGACGCCCCGCTGTCTTCCGCTGGCCTCTTCGGATCTTCTCTCTCCGAGTTCGTAGAGAGATTTACCGAAGCCCAGAAAGCGTCTCAAGCCTTCAAGCACTTCCTCCCGAAGCGCTCTGGTTCTGCAGCGAGTCGTGAAAAACAGACCCCGCGGAGCTCTCAGCCTCAGCCCCCGCCTTCGGCCGCCTCTTCACAGCAGCGACAGCAGCGCAGCTCTCGGCCCCGCTCTCGCTCTAGCAACCGACGCCCCGCTCAGCGCGGGCCGCGGCCGAGGATTACAGTGAAGCCGGAAGCCCCGAAGAAGTCCTAGCATGCCTAGGAAAGCGCAGGTGTGTGAGTCCCGTTGCGGCCGGTCTCTCACCCAAGCGCGCCGCTGTTTCAGCCCCAAGATTTGCGACTGTTCCAGCGTTTTCTGCAAAGCGCAAGCCCGCACAGCTGCCCGCTTGCCTGCACACAAAAGCCGTTTTTACGGCTACCCAGATATATCCCGAAAAGAGTGTATTTTCTGGTGTCCCGGCCACGGCCGATGGTGCTATAAATGTAGTATCGATGCCCACTCCTCAGTGCCCATCCATACACACAAGCACAGCCCTACACTTAGGGCTCGCGCACATAAAATCGACTCAGGTCGATTGAGCTTCCAACATAGTAAAAGTGCCCACTTCCCAGTGCCCACGAACACTATGTCTCACAGATCGCAGGCTCTCTGTAAAAACGGGACCTGTGCGCGCTCGCTCTGCTCAGGCAGGCAGCGCGTCCAAAGCAGTGAATGTGCCCGTTTCCCGCCCACATTTACTAGCAGACAGCATGAGTCCCACGAGACTTTCTCAGCCCTCCCTCACTCAGTTAAGCACTGTAGTAGGGTCGAGGACGAGCGTTCTGCCCGCTGTATTAAGCGCGCTCCCCGCCTCGAATGTCACAGGCGTAACGCCTATGTTATTGCGCCCCGAAGCACCTCTGTCGCACGGCGAACAGAGCGTGTTTCGCATCCAACCCTTAGCCAGCCATGCAGAGGCATGGGCAGCGCTTCCAGGGGTTTCGGTCTGGGTGCTAGACATTATAAAGAGAGGCTTCTCGCTACAGTTTTGTCGACGCCCTCCCCGCTTCACAGCGCGCGTCGAAACTACGGTGACTTTAGAAGTAGCACACCTACTTCGCGCCGAAATATCAAAACTGATGAGCAAAGGGGCGATAGAGCATGTATCCCAAGCTCAAAGCGAAGGGGGGCTATACAGCAGATACTTTCTGGTCCCCAAAAAGGACGGTGGTATCAGACCCATACTGGATCTAAGACGGCTGAACAGAGCATTAGTGAAACGCAGTTTCAAAATGCTCACGACCAGGAAAATCCTCGCGCATATTCGCAGAGGAGACTGGTTTATGTCGATAGATCTGAAGGACGCGTATTTTCAAATACAGATAGCGTCACATCACAGGCGATACTTGAGATTCGCCTTCGAGGGTCAGACATACCAGTATACAGTCCTGCCGTTCGGCTTGTCCCTGGCACCTCGTACATTTACGAAGTGCATGGACGCAGCGCTCGCCCCTCTCAGACTCAGAGGCATGCGAGTGCTGAACTATTTGGACGACTGGCTGATCCTAGCTCAATCACGATCACAGCTCGTGGAGCACAGAACCATTTTACTCGATCACCTCGAGAATCTTGGTATCACGGTCAATTGGACAAAGAGTTCGCTGAACCCCAGTCAAGCGATTTCGTTTCTGGGTACCATTCTGGACTCACAGTCTATGACAGCGCGGCTGTCGCCACAGCGCGTGCTGCACATTCAGCGCGCGGCGAGATCCTTCCGCTGCGGCGCGACTACCCCGCTCAGGAAGTTTCAAAGAATGCTGGGTCTCATTGCCTCAGCATCGCCAGTTCTTCAGCTGGGCTTGCTCCGCATGCGCCCTCTGCAGTTCTGGTTGAGAGCGCGAGTGTCCGGCCGGTTATGTCTCAAGGTCAATCAGAGCTGTGTGGCAGCCCTGATACCTTGGATAGCGGACGACTGGTACCGATCAGGTGTAAGCCTGGGGACTTCCTCGAGAGTGAAGATGGTGTCGACAGACGCATCCACCTCAGGATGGGGAGCGCTGCTCGAGGGCAGACCGTTCTTCGGCCTGTGGTCAGAACGAGAAAAGCTCCAACATATCAACTGCCTAAAAATGCTGACGCGTTTTTGTCCCCAAATCAAGGACCAACACGTCGTAGTCCGTTCGGACAACACGGCCGTGGTGTCCTACATAAATCGCCAGGGCGGTCTCAGATCCAGATCCCTGTACAGGCTGGCGAAACGCCTCCTAACATGGGCTCAGCACAATTTGCGCTCGCTGAGAGCAGTGCATGTGCCTGGGCTCCAGAATGTGGGCCCAGACAGACTGTCCAGGAACAACATTCCCCTGGGCGAATGGTCTCTTCACCCACAAACAGTCCGGCTGCTGTGGGAGAGATTCGGCAGAGTGGAGGTGGACCTATTCGCTTCCCGCGAAAACGCTCATTGCCCCGTGTTCTTTTCCAAGAACGACAGCGCGCTGTCCCAGATGTGGCCGCGCTGCCCGCTATACGCTTTTCCCCCCGTCTCCCTCCTGCCTCAGGTGTTAGAGCGGGTCAGGGAAACAAAATGCTCAGTACTGCTTGTAGCACCGTTCTGGAAGAACCAAGCATGGTTTCCAGTCCTGATGCAGTTAGCAGACATCGCTCCATGGCCAGTGCCATTGAGGAAAGATCTCCTCTCGCAGGCCAGGGGCTCGATTTGGCATCCACACCCGGAGTTGTGGTCCCTTCATGTGTGGGCGCTCAACGGATATCCGTTGATCTCGCAGAGGGAGTGATGAATACCATCACTCAGGCTAGAGCACCGTCGACTAGGCGGCTTTATGCCTCGAAGTGGTCGGTTTTCTCCGGCTGGTGTACAGCTCGGGGCCTATCACCCCTTGATTGTGAGGTGACGGAGGTTCTCTCCTTCCTACAGGAGCTGTTGGATAAGGGCAGATCCCCTTCCACGCTCAAAGTTTATGTGGCGGCTATTGCAGCGTTCTCTGGAACAACGCTAGGTCAGTCACTAGGAAGGAACGATTTAGTCATCCGCTTCCTCAGGGGAGCTAGGAGGCTGAATCCTCCCAGACCTCCTTCAGTCCCTATGAGGGACCTTTCTACGGTTTTGGCGGCCATGAAAGGTGCCCCTTTCGAGCCTATCCAATCTATTAGCCTCAAACATTTGTCTTTTAAAACAGTGTTTTTGATGGCTCTCGCTTCGGTAAAGCGGATAGGCGACCTGCACGCGCTCTCCGTGAGCCCAGCGTGCTTAGAGTTTGGACCTAATGACTCTAAAGTCATACTCAAACCTAGGCATGGTTATGTGCCAAAATCCCTCAACACGCCGTTTCGGGCTCAGGTTATCTCCCTGTCTGCCCTGCCGGGATCAAGTGAGGAAGAGGACTCAAGTTTTCTTTGCCCCATTAGGGCTTTAAGAGCTTACGTGTCCCGCTCTGCTGTCTTCAGACAGACTGAGCAGCTCTTTGTCTCGTTCAGTGGACGTTCCAAGGGAATGGCTGTTTCAAAACAGAGCCTATCCAGATGGATAGTTGACGCCATAGCGCTGGCTTACACTGTCAAGGGCCTCCAGTGCCCGTTGGGCGTTAGAGCGCACTCCACGAGAGGCGTCGCCTCTTCGTGGGCTTGGTCTAGCGGGATTTCCTTACAGGACATATGTATGGCGGCAGGCTGGGCCTCGCCGTCTACATTTATTAGGTTTTACAACCTAGAGGTTCCCGCCTTGCAGGCTAAGCTACTATCGGTGTAGTCGAATCAGCTGTCTAACTAGAACACTGAAATCGCATGCGCAGCGCGCTACCGACTGTCTTATGGGCAGAATTGTGTAAGACCCACATTTCCCACATTAGTTCAGGTTCCCCACCCTGTCTGTGTGATGTCATATTCGCGTCTGCGGACGCGGCCATATAAGGACGGAGGGATTCCCCTTTTGTCTCTAGACTCTCTCTGTGAGGTCATGTTTTGCGTCTGCGGACGCTACAATATAGGGAATTAAGGTCCCCCCCCCCTTATTCCCAGACTCTCTGTGAGTCTATCTGGTGATTATGCACTGTATACCTGGGTTAGCTTCCAGTGATCGGTGTTTTATCCCAGCACGCACGGCGTTTTACAAGGGGTTCCCGTAGCGTTTTTACAAAAAACGCAGTACGAGAGGACTCTCGTAAGAGAACGTACTCGGTTACTAACGTAACCTCGGTTCTCTCTAGAAGAGGGAACGAGTACTGCGTTCTCTGCCGTGCGTACGGTTCACTCTGGTTCGCTTCGGCGATGAAAATCAAGTGAATCAGCCTTTTCGAGCTCCTTTTATAGAGGTTAGCCACACCCGTCTCGGCGGGAAGTGACAAGGAGGGCGCGAAGCGCCCTCATTGGCCTGACGTCACTTCAGGCCTCGCTCGATAGGCTTATGCAGTTGCCGCAGAACAGCCAATGAGCGAGCAAGCTGTCTCGCCATAGCTGTGTACTGCTGCAACGCGCTTTACATATATGGAAAATTAAGGATAATTTTTTGCTTCAGTATTTCGTGAAAAAAGAGTTTTTCCCGTAGCGTTTTTACAAAAAACGCAGTACTCGTTCCCTCTTCTAGAGAGAACCGAGGTTACGTTAGTAACCGAGTACGTTTTCTTGATCAAAATAGCCTATTTATTTAACGAAATGATATGCCGAGTCATGAAATGGTATACACAAAACCATTTTGTGATCTAGGCAACTCCTTTCATGGACAATATAAGGGTTGTGCTTTAATTAAATGCAAAATAAATAGGACCTATTCAATATAATTCCAACATTGCATATTCAATGAAGTAACACACTTAAAGGGATACAGTAGTTTACTCAAATCAAAATAATTGTATCATCCTCATGTCAGTACATCCAGGGGCGGATTAAGGTGGTCAGGGGCCCCTAGGCTGCTCTTTGTGTGAGGCCCCCCCATACATGGTCCACATACAACTACAGTGAACTGGCATACACACACATTGAGACAGCCAACACTACAGTGTTTTCTTTACATTCCTTCAAGTGCACTGCAAGTGGTGGACAACAACAGTAAGACAATTACCACCACACCACATAGGTAAAATGAAAAATTGAACATTACAAACAAAACACAAATACAAACTTGAACATTACAAACAAAACACAAATACAAACAAGCATAAGGCCCAGTACTTATAATCAACCATTTAATTATGATCAAGAAACACTGGCAGTACAACCAAAACTAACATAAACAGGTGTAAGTGGAAAGAATATCAGATATTATCCTCTGCCACCACAGCCCCAAAACAAATGTAAACAGCAAAGCAACAAAATACCTTCACATTTCAACTCTCACCACTTGCTGTTGTCTCTCTCAAACTAAATAAGCTAAAACTAAATAAGCTATGTATTAATATTAATGAATAAATAAATATATATATATATATATATAAACATCCTCACCATCAGCATTGACGTGTTCCACCTCTTTAGGTGACGGCTTACAAAAGAAATCTGTCAGCGTTCGTTTCATCTTCTCTCTTATGGAGCCGATCACACCAAATGCGATTTTCAGGTTCGATCACACAGAATGAGCAGTGCGCTGCGTTTTTTATTTTGCTAGGCAACCACCGAAACAGCTGTCCTGTCAGTCAAGTAAACGTCAAATCAGCCTTTTGAATTTTGCGCGGTAGTCAGCTCCCTGTCACGTGACAACGGAGCACAGTGAAAGGGAGTGGGAGTGATTGACAGCTAATATTAACCAATCTAAAATCTGCTTTAAAGTTAAGAACGTAAGGATGAAGTTTGATTGGTTATGTAACGTTTGATAGAATGATGGTCTGCCACCACGTATCAGCGCACATAAGGTACACACTGTGCAGTAATTTGCGAACGTTTTGTAGAGAAATGAAAACAGGTCGCACCACAACCATTATTTGCACTCGCACAAATGCTCCCAAATATATTTTTAGGTCACACAGATTCAATTTCAGGAGCATATGCGACCAAAATGCTCGCAATTTCGAGCCTTGTTATGTTTCTTGTAATGTTAGCCATAGTTATTTATTTCTTACCTTGATTTTGGTGTCTGCGTTTCAAAGCCATGACGTTTTTGGTGGAGCTGTTCGTTTAATAGTCGACTCTACGGTGGCCGAGAAGGGTCACAACACATACAAACGCCACAACAACTACATATTCAGAAAACACCTCCAAATTCAGAAAACACATGCAAACGCCACAACAACTACATATTCAGAAAACAACTTCGTCGATTTCACATCACGTACGCTGCAAATATTCACAGCACGAGCAAATAGGGAAACGAACTGCAAACTGCAAAGACACAACGGAAATGTTTCCAGGGGGGCCATAATCAGTGACGGACCCGCATCCATCCGGTTGTCTTAATATGTTGAAAACACACAAAACCACTTCGGTATCAGAGCACATCGACAAGAGGTAAGTGTTTCTCTTTTATTATGACAGACTTGTCGATGTGCTCTGATACCGAAGTGGTTTTGTGTGGGGCCCCTAGGCTGCAGCCTACGCAAGCCTGTGCATTAATCCGCGCCTGAGTACATCTACCAATATACATTAATTGACTATATGGATTCTTCTATTCTGATGGTGATTAGAAAACTGTCTAGGAAATTCATCCATTTTAACTTAAGTCTCTAAGGTTACTTGCTTCTTAAATATTCTGATTGGTCAACTGAGGCATTTAGCATCAGATTGTTACATGTACTCTGTGTTCTGTTTTTCATTCAGTTTTCATTGAGCTTTGCTTTCAATTTGTTAATTACTTCAGTCTTCCTCTGTCCTGTCAAGTTAGTTTCTCCCTCATTTTTTCGAGTATTTAAGCTCCGTGTTTAGTCCTGTTGTCATCGCTATTTACTGGTTGTTCTGTCCTTTTTTTTGTTTTTGTTTTTGATTTTTGTTTTCAATAAAGACTGCTGCACTAAGATCCAGTATCATCTCTCCTGCAACTAGCCTGTGACAGATATAAGAGACTCTACTTAAAACTGACTCTAGAAATGGCCATTGACTTACATTACATTACAACCTGAAATGCATAGTATGCAGTGATTAGATATGCCCTAAAAACATACAAAAGTGAGATTATAATGCATAATTACATATATAAAATGAATAATTATAATAAACTATGTGTTATTAAAAATAAGCACTAAGATATACACTCACCTAAAGGATTATTAGGAACACCTGTTCAATTTCTCATTAATGCAATTATCTAATCAACCAATCACATGGCAGTTGCTTCAATGCATTTAGGGGTGTGGTCCTGGTCAAGACAATCTCCTGAACTCCAAACTGAATGTCAGAATGGGAAAGAAAGGTGATTTAAGCAATTTTGAGTGTGGAATGGTTGTTGGTGCCAGACGGGCCGGTCTGAGTATTTCACAATCTGCTCAGTTACTCAGGATTTTCACGCACAACCATTTCTAGGGTTTACAAAGAATGGTGTGAAAAAGGAAAAACATCCAGTATGCGGCAGTCCTGTGGGCGAAAATGCCTTGTTGATGCTAGAGGTCAGAGGAGAATGGGCCGACTGATTCAAGCTGATAGAAGAGCAACTTTGACTGAAATAACCACTCGTTACAACCGAGGTATGCAGCAAAGCATTTGTGAAGCCACAACACGCACAACCTTGAGGCGGATGGGCTACAACAGCAGAAGACCCCACCGGGTACCACTCATCTCCACTACAAATAGGAAAAAGAGGCTACAATTTGCACGAGCTCACCAAAATTGGACAGTTGAAGACTGGAAAAATGTTGCCTGGTCTGATGAGTCTCGATTTCTGTTGAGACATTCAGATGGTAGAGTCAGAATTTGGCGTAAACAGAATGAGAACATGGATCCATCATGCCTTGTTACCACTGTGCAGGCTGGTGGTGGTGGTGTAATGGTGTGGGGGATGTTTTCTTGGCACACTTTAGGCCCCTTAGTGCCAATTGGGCATTGTTTAAATGCCACGGCCTACCTGAGCATTGTTTCTGACCATGTCCATCCCTTTATGACCACCATGTACCCATCCTCTGATGGCTACTTCCAGCAGTATAATGCACCATGTCACAAAGCTCGAATCATTTCAAATTGGTTTCTTGAACATGACAATGAGTTCACTGTACTAAAATGGCCCCCACAGTCACCAGATCTCAACCCAATAGAGCATTTTTGGGATGTGGTGGAACGGGAGCTTCGTGCCCTGGATGTGCATCCCACAAATCTCCATCAGCTGCAAGATGCTATCCTATCAATATGGGCCAACATTTCTAAAGAATGCTTTCAGCACCTTGTTGAATCAATGCCACGTAGAATTAAGGCAGTTCTGAAGGCGAAAGGGGGTCAAACACAGTATTAGTATGGTGTTCCTAATAATCCTTTAGGCGAGTGTATTTTCTTTGTGAAAATATAGGAATTAAATGATCAGTTTAACATTTTCAAATAACTAAAGAAAAAAGTAAAGAAGTAAAATCTGTCACTCTGTACAGCTCCTCTAAACACAACTACTACTAATGTTTTATTTATTTTGATTTATATTATACAGTAAAGTTATAAAACAAAAGAACATGAACCATTTTTGTACTTATAAGATATGCATAAAAGACACCAAAATTAAACAAAAACTAGTACTTTAATCGAAACAATTTTTAGGTTTAGTTTTAGGCTAGGAACTTTACAGTGGCACGCACTGCTTTATGCAGTGAACCCGGAGCGGGTCACTTTCTTCTTTCCAGTAAGTGTGGAGCAGGAAATGTAAAACGGAGTGGAGCTGTCGAGTGATTGCTGAATGCTTTGAATGAGGAGAAGAAATTGTTGTTGAACCAATCCCTTCTGCTATGATCCAGTTTGTCATATTAAAAAAAGGGAAAAAAAGATGGTTTACACACAAGATGGCAATAAATATTTATTAATAGCATTATTAATAATGAAAATATTCAACAGTTGTTAAACAGGTTGCGATAACAAATGTGGGGCTGCTGTACAAAAATGGCCCAAATATCTTAATGGTACCATATCTATTATAGTTGTAATCTGTGCTCATAAAATATAAGTGACGTACCATCTACTGACAAAAGAAGTTAAGCTTCTCCTCACAGTCTCTGTGTGTCCAGACCCTTGTTTGATTGTCCAGGGCTCCACAACGAAGGTTTCTGGCAGGACACTGTGGCGGTCCCGTCTGAGACCAGGCCGTAAAGTCAAGATCATCTCCACTGACCCAGAACCACTCTCCTGCTAGAAAGCGCAAACCAGTCCACACATATCCAGTTTCAGCCTGTGGGATTTTCCTTAAAGCAGAATTCTTCCTGTCCATTGAACTTAGACTCGCCAGATCATTATAATGTTTTCTGCAGTATTCCAAAGCTCCTTCCCAGCTCTCTTTCTGCCGCACCAGAACAATCTCTGATATGTCCTCACAGAAGAATTTGTGTTCAGCATAGCAGTTTTCACCATGCAGCTTCTTAGTACTGTTGTGTAAAAAAGCACAGTCTTCATAAAGACCTGGCTGATTCAAACTATCCCAGCTTATTTGTGCTGCATATTCACGTCCGGTCCACTTCCAGTATCCTGAATATATGTGGAGACCAACCCAGGCATCAGAAGTTTGACCAACTGCATCTTCCAAAAATTGCTGCTCCTCACTCTCACTGGTGAAGGTGGACAGGTCATGAAAGAGAGTTCTGCAGTGCTGTAGTGCAGAATCCCAGTTCTTATTCTGATTCACGAAGAAATGTTGTTTAATGAGCCCGGAGGAGAGTCCGTAGAGCTCCAGGATTAGGAGCACAGTGAGTGTCGTCTTCATCTTCATCCAGTGATGAGGTTTCGTGATTTGTCAATGATCAGTTGAGGTGGAGGACAGAATTGTGCATGATGACACTGACTCTCTTTTACTTAAGCTGACATACAGCCAATGACAAAAGAGTGTGAGGGTGTGACCAATCACAGCACACCTTTACAGTCAGAACAAACAAATCAGCTGCATTTAACCAATCAAATAAACCTCCCCTAGTGAAAAATAAATACTAAAACATATTTTAAATACATTTATTTTATGCTAAGTATACTACAAAAACATTTACATATTTATGTACTTAATATAAATACCCTGCAATTGTTTGGTATAAATTGGTATACTAAAAGTCTGATAAATTGGAACAACTAATGTTGTACTTTATTCTTTAATAATCCAGAAATAGTGCTGAGGTCCAACTAAAGCTATACTTAAGTATATTTGATTGTGCTAAAGTGGAACTATTGCAAATATACTTTAGGTACACTTTAAATATCTTGCATTTAAAGACTGCCCTTGTGAAAAAGAAGTGTATTTAATTGTATTGAAAGTGTGCTTTTTGTGTACTTCAAATCTTAAAAGTACACTTTTAAAAAAGTGCACTTGCAGATAATATAATATAATTAAAATTAAAGGCTACTTAAGTGTGCTTAAAGAGACAACACTTTAATATTAATATTTCTAAACACACTTTAACACTTTTTGAAAAATAAACTTTGTAATAATGTCTAATTAAGTTTTACTTAAACATACATTTTAAATAATTATGACTATATGCTAAAGCACATGGAAAATAGTTGATTTTAATTTCAACTTAAGTGTGTTGTCCAAAATTACATTTGTTAATGTATTTTAAATGTGTTTGGTCTATAACATATACTGTGCATTAATACATAATATTTGACATAAAGTGTAATTTATGAGAGGAGTACTGTATTTGTACTGTACTGTACTTTACATCTGTGTACAGAATTCTTTCAATTTCATTATGTTGTTCTAAGTCGCTTAAGCACATTTAATTGCATTAATTTCAAGCAAAAGTTTAACAAATCTAAACACAATTAATTTGCATTCAAATTCAGTTAAAATACATTTAACTTTAATCAGACTACACTACACTGTAAGTTCACATGACGACTCATTCACCTTTACTAAAAGTCAATTATTTTTACAGAGTCTAACTACACAATGAGTTAGAACAATTTCAGTTTGAACAGAAATGGAAAATAACATTTAACCATGCACAAAAGATCATCAACTTTTTGTTTAATGTGCATATGCCAAAAATACTATGTCATGACTCATGATGGTGCATTACTTGACCAGAGTTTGAAAAATGAAGCTGATCAAACAAGAAAAGAACAAAGGAGCGCCACATTTGGATGACTACAGATGAGACGTTATGTACTGCAAATAATGAGTCAAGTAAGTATATCTTGATATAGGCTTTATTTTTTTGGCTTGTTCTTATTGCGATTAAGATTGTATTTATTTGAATCGCAGATAGTATAGTCACAATATGGACTCAGGAGGTGAATTAATCATGTTTCCTATAAATTATCTATGATTGCATTATAATAATTTCTTATATCGGAATGTGATTGCGTGTGTGGACGTGTTCGAGGAATTTGGCTGCTGAAAATACTATATTTTAATTTAACTCTTTTTTAACAACTTTTAAAATCATTTTAAACGAACTTAATTAATTAAAGTCCACGTAAAGCAATATTAAATATGTGTTCTGAGTTTGTCACACCACAGAAAAATGTGTTATTAACCATCCAGCCAAATTTGAATGATAAAAAAGCCAAGTAAATAAAATAAGTAATCAAAATCTTGAAAAAATAAGCAGTATTCTCTGTTTTCAAACGCTGGGGGCGTGTTCGCTGTCGGTGTCGAAACTACGGCCATTTGCGGGAAACTTACTATCATTGGTGGGCACACTCTGCGGAGGAATCTGACGATGGCACCAGATGACGGCGGGACGGGAGGATGAAGGCCAGAAGGGGAGATAGTCGGTTCAAACTCGCGATTGAGCGAACTACTGATGCTAATGTGCTCTAGATATTATAGTGTCAGGGGAGGGGTCAAGCTCAGTGGCTCCAGTGTGTCATCTAGCCATGATTTCAGGCCAGCCCAAAAGAGCCTGAACACAAAAATTGTGAAAAACTGTGCTCTAATGTATACAGTGCGTGTCGGAAACAAAAACTTCAGCTCCATCCGGAGGCTTCCTACAGTTCAGCGATTGAACACACTGTAAACTAAAGACAGTAATGAACAATGACGTCAATTTTACCATCTCAATCTGAGCGCGAGTCTGATGATGAAAATTGGAAGAACTAGTAATTCAACCCGAACCTTCATCACAAGGACAACTTGAGCAGGACGTTTCTCAGTGATACACTACTCACATTATGAGATGTTTCAACTGTAATTCCTCACCATCAGCATTAATAAGAGTATGTCCACTAACAAACCCGTATATTTCTAGTTTAAACTGCATCAATAACGGTGCATACGTCAGACCAGCTCTAACGCGAATGACTGATGTAACATAAACGTTAGTAAAACAAATCTGGCTCCATCCTTTATCTTTACTCAAAGTAGTAAGAACGACAGATAATCTGCATTAATAGATGCAGTTTTAGGTAATAGTGGCCCACAACTGATTAGCAGAAGTATTTCAGTGAGACAGTAATAACGTGAGTTAACCGGAAACTTATAAATAAATATATATGCTTATATAAAACACAAAACTAAGTATTATGAACACCCAGTAGAAATATAAACATCAATAATTATTCATGCTTACAGATTGTGATTCTGAGGAGCAAGTTGGTCCAAAAAAACTGGTTACTGACCCATCTTTCTACAGCAAGCGTTTTGCGAATCCCGCGTTGAGCTTGAGAAGCAGTCGTCAGTAAAGTGACGTGTTGTGGGCTGGTCAAGTTGTTCGCAGGCAGAAAACGTACAACATAGGCAGGAATTATATGCAAATGTATCTCCTAGTGACGTAGAACCATAAAGCAATATGATTCGAAACCCAAATGACTTGTAAAGGCGGTTCAGAGTCGATTCTTTCTTTTAGGAGACAATAACTTTATTTATCGTATGATCAACAAATACAATTCTTTTTAGTTAATTCCACTATAACCCTTCAAAATAGCAATATATTTTCAAGGCATTCTGATATACCTTTATCTGTAATCATCTGGCTTTGTCTCATGTTTGCTGTTTTACAGACCCAGTGGATTGCATTTAAATTCAATGCAAATCAAATCCAGTAAAATCAATCGTGAATGCCATCCAAACAAGCTGACAAACATTTGCATTTGGGATCGGTGGTGCAGAGTATCTGCATTCACTGTGCGTTTTGGGTAAGAAAATCTGCAGACACTGTAGGGTTACCCATGAATAATGCCCATCAAACGAGCACACCACTACATTCCAAAGATCAGATATTCCCCACCGAGCCATTAGCGAGTCGTAAGAATCCATGGTGCCTACATTGCTGAATTGACCGTCTCTCCCATGCTTACCTTATCTCAAACTAGGGTTTGTAATGACAGAGCTAATCAATAAAGAAGACCCTCCTTTTTCCACAAACTTAAAACCCCCGTACGACCAAATGGCCAAGAGACACCTTTGTAACCTTAATGCAAAAATCATATCATATCAGGAAACAGAGACTTGTGAAGACAGTCCCAATGCCCAAATCAACACAGACCTAAAGAGTGACATTTATTTTCTCCCCTTCAGGGCACCTCCTCTTCCCAGCTGCACATTCCAGAGACATTCTCTCTTAAACCAACAGAGACTTCAATGAATTCACTCTCTTTAAAGAAGAACTCCGGTCAATTTTAACATTGAGCTAATTTTTTTGTAAATTTGGTGTGCTGTCAGTACAGAGAACAACGACAAAAATCGGTGTTGCCTACACCATGTTATCCTCTTTTTAAAATTTGCACCCTGTTGACTTCAATGGGGCAAGTTTTAAACCTGCTTTTAGCCTCTTAACATCCTTGATGTGTCATTACAAGTGCACAGCCATGTGAGTGATTCCTTCAGAGTCAACACGTGGTGAATCTGACTGCAGTAGATGTGAAAGATATGAATAAAAATGATGTTATTTCAGCCAGCGCACATACCTGTATTTACATCCTGTTTTCGGTTGGAGTCCACAGTAGTCGATTGTCGAGTTCACGCGCGTGATCATACGTACTAAACCTATGCGCGTGAACTCGACAATCGATTACTGTGGACTTCGACCGAAAACAGGATGTAAATATTCAGAAATGCGCTCTTTGGCTCTGATCGGAGCTATGAACCCCTAGTTCCTACGTCTATGGCCCAATGACGCTACAATGAGCATTTACTACTTTTAAAAAATGCGGGTCAGGAAGCGGGTCGGGTACAATATTTTCTTTTTCTTTTTTTGCGGTCTGAGTTGCGGGCGGGTTAGCTGAAAACGTCGGTCGGGTGCGGGTTGTTTATACATTGACCCGCGCATCACTGGTAGGGACTAATTACATGCTTATAGTGATATTAAAGTGTACTTTGTGTTACAAGTACATTACAATAGTGTTGGGTCCGAGTCCACCATTGTCGAGTCCGAGTCGAGTCCAAGTCCTTAACAATCGAGTCCGAGTCCAAGTCCGAGTCCAAAGAGGGCCGAGTCGCACTTGAGTCCGAGTCCTTAACATCCGAGTCCGAGTCGAGTCCGGCCGAGTCCACAAAGATTTAAATGGTTTTAAATTGACCTTTCACAAAGACCCCCCCCTCTTACTGTCGCTACGTCTGACAAGCCTTTCTGCTCTCACTCCACATGTTCTCACACAGTGAAATATATAATGCGGAGCAAAGAGGACACTGAAAATGCGCCAACAGATAAGACAAGGCTACTTCTGGTATATGAAATAAAGTCTCAGCTTTCAAATTTTGTAATTTTTATGAAATTAAAACAATACATACCGTTTTGTGGTGCTTTAATATAGGCCTCAACTCAAGCAGCACATGAACTGATAATATCTTCTAGTTATAGCACGAATTAAACATGAATGAACATCAGAACTGCAAAAAGAATTCAAAACACACCATTTTTCAAGTTCAAGTCCAATGACTTTAATCTACTATCTGGTTTGGTTTGTTTGTCGGACAAAAATGGCAGGTATCTGCATTATGATTGGTCAGATCGCATGTCAATCAAATTCCAGTGAAAGGTCTCAACACTGAGCTCTTAAATTAATATGTTAAACCTTACAAAATGATTCCAATGTATAGTTACAGTCATACGTTTACCTATCGTACATCTTTCAGATTCTGCAAGGTAATGCTCAAGAATATAACACGATGCATTAAGAGCCAGGAGTAAACTTTTGAGCAAGATGACGTTGATTTTTAAATTTTTATTTATTTTGATCATCTTATTGTGTTTTACATGCTAATATCTTATTTAGCCTCTAAATGGCAGGACTAAATTAATTAATGAATTTTTAAATAAAATAAGAGCAATTTACACCAATGATCCAGTTCAAAAATGTACACCCCCTGGCTCCTAATGGTTGCTTCCTTCTTGAGCATCACTAAATGTTTGCAGGGTTTGTAATAGTTGTGTATGAGTCCATCAGTTGTCTTCAGTGTGACAAGATGGATCTCACAATCATAGTCACTGCTAGTAAGGAGTCAAATATGCAGAAGATGCTGGAAAAGCAAAGAATGTGCAGGAGCTGGAGATTTTTCCTCATGAACCAAAAAAAAAAAAAAAAAACTTGTGGATCATTCAGGTAATGAAACAATATTAAAATCAAGCCTATGTAATTTGTCTTGTATTTTGTGTTTGTATTTTTTCTTGTGGACTAGGCTATTAAACATCCATTATGTGAAAAAGATTTTTCAGGGCAGTAATAAATAGAAACAATGTTTTTATGATCATCCTCATTAAAAAATAAATAAATATTACATTTTGGAGATTCTGCAAGGTGTATGTAAACTTATGACTAAAGTGTAGGCTAAATCAATGTAACAAAAATCATAACATTATTAGACGCCAAAATGTTGCTTTGGTTATCACGTTCTCATGTTGCTATGGTTACTGTGTCAATCATCGCAATTTCATGACTCACAGGACTAAAATTCTGCGGATTCTCTCCCACATTTAAATGCAGTTATCACTCTTTTTAATTTACAGTGTGAACGTAACCACTGGTCCTCTACAAGCATGAAAAAAATATATTATTTAGATTGTCAATAGCGCTCACTTTAAGCCATCACTTAGGCCGGTGACACACTGGATGCGTGGCGTAAGCGTCTCAGCTGCGTGGCGTGTCCGTTTTTATTTCGGCTCCCATGTTAACAGGTTAGAGCTTGCACACTGCCTGCGTGACACGCGCGTCTCAGGCGCGGCTCGAGCCGCGCGGAAAACGCATGCATGCTAGAAATAGAACCGACGCCTATTTTTCACGCGACACGCAAGCGTCTTGGAAGCGTTTCCATGCAAAATTGAATAGGAAAAGATGTTTATATGACATTTTGACACGAATACATATTAATAAATGTCATTTTGATGTTTGAAAGTGTCTAGGGTTTGACATAAATGCAAATATAAATGCAATTTAAAAAAATATTATCGATTTTCAAATACTGCACCTGTCAATACAGAACGAAATATTATGTTGCCTATTTTGCCGTCAACACTGCCGACGTTGCCTTTGCTGCTATATATTTATGTTTAATATGAAGTATAGGCCTTCCACAACTCTCTCCCCATATGTCAAATATATCAATGAGGCTTATCATATGTCACCTAGCAGCAGCAGCGCCGCGTCAGACACGCTTCTGGTGTGCAAAGACATGGAAAACGCCACGCAGCTGACACGCAACAGAAACGCCACGCTCACGCCACGCAGCCAGTGTGTCACCGGCCTTACTTACCGCGTTCTGCACTCTCACTGAAACTCTCGTCATGAACACTGAAGTTGTCCGCACTGCACAGCGAATCTCTTATTTATATCGCGTCAAGACTTTGTTGTTTATGAGGAGATTTGCGAAAGGATAAAACTCGCGCTGATTCTGAACATACGTTTTGAGCGACTTCTCCGCATGGTGACTCAAAACGCCTCTGATTGGCCACTGTGTTCATGCGCTTAATATACATGTCTGTGATTGGCTACAATGCTCAACACTGACACAACACAATGTAAGCAGTTTCGTTTCGTTTCGTTTTTGAATAATATTGTGTCCTCCAGTGCCCGGACTCGACTGTACTCGGCAAATTTTCCGAGTCTAAAATGTCCGAGTCCGTGTCAAGTCCGAGTACAAATTCATCCGAGTGCGTGACAAGTCCGAGTTCATTAAAAATTCGACTCGAGTCCGGACTCGAGTCCGAGTCCGAGTTCGAGTACCCCAACTCTACATTACAAATTAATTATGAGTGTCTTCGAAACATACAAGCAATATACTATTAAGCTATTTGTACTATATTTTAATATATTAAATTGTGCTAAAATGAAACCACTTCAAGTACATTTAAGTGTATTTCTTTACAGTTCATTAAAAATATACTTTCATATGTCTTAAACTACAGTTATAATATATTTGAAGCTTAATTTTAATGTACTTCAAGAACATTTAAATAGCATTAAAAATGTATTAGCATTACACTAATAGTTTATTATAAAGCTGTTTTATTCAGTATTTAAAATGGTATATTAAAGCTGCAGTCGGCAAGTCTGGCAGATTGTATGAATGGCTTTTTTGTATGAATGCCCTGTTTTTCCTATTTTTCCCAAACAGATACAATTTTGACTGACAAAAAAAAAAAAAAAAAAAAACTGCTGTACTGCTACTTTTACATCGCAGACTGAAAAATAGAGGCAATCGAATTTGGGTACACCCTCTAAATGAAAAAAGGCAACAATTTGGCACTTTCCACCACCTTGTTCAGGAGCTGCAATTAAGTCCAGAAAAGCACCAGCAGTCCTTCAGAATGAATGCAGAGCAGATGGAGGATCTGCTGTCAGTTATTGGACCTGACATCACAGGGATCTAAGTAAATTACCGGACACCGTTTGGGCCAAAAGAAAAACTTGCAGTAACATTGCGTAAGCAATTTTCTATATAACCTATTTATATCTGATTTACAGTTTACATTTATTAAGATGTTGGAAGAATGAAGACATTATTTTCAAAACAATAATTCATTTAATAGATTTTACCATGTGAGCCATATGTCAAGATAACACAGTAATGTACACATAGATAATTCTAATAATAATAATTGCTGATCATTCTAGCCAGCCTCCACATACAATTAAGGGTGGGTCCAAACATAACATACTACAGTAATAAAAAACAATATTTGTATGTAATCTAACATAAAACAGGATTAGGTTAACAATTCCCAAATCAATCAACCAATCAAACAAACAAATGATACATCTCATTGAACTATATGAATATGGTATGTTGAGGGTGGCACAATATTTTAATTTGGAGCATTCCAGCTACCAAACAGTGGTGGCCCTGTGTGGTAGCTAATCACACCTTGCCCATGATGTGCCTGACTCTGCACATCCAGGTCATCCAGGATACGTAGCATCTCTATTTTTGCCCGTGTTTGTTCCCTTTTTCCCAAGGACCTCATTTGAGGTGCTAAACTTAAAAGGAAAAGCTTGGTTTTGTCATGCTGTTTTGGTGGCACTGTTGGTGTTGCTAAAAAGTCAATAAGCTTTTCATTAATTTGTGTGTTTGGACTTTTTGGGTCTCTCTTTTTTTTCTTGGGTCTCTGTGGCCATCCTCAAACTTCACTTTCGGTCCTTGCTGTTTCTGGTACTGGGCTTTCCTCTTCTGGAGTCATTTGTGTTTCTAAATCACCTTCATGGGTCGATCCATCCACAGAGTTGTCGAAGTCAACGTTACTGATTGTACTGAGAAAAAGAGAGACAAACAAGAGCATACAGTTTATACCATGTTTTTTTTTTTTTTTTTTTTTTTACAGTTAAAAGTCTAATTCAAATCATACTTTTGTCCCTTGTACTGTATGTTAGAAAGCAAATTTAATATAAATATAAATCTATAAATAGTACCTTCTATTTTGTAGGAAGATATTCAGGAAGGAAATTGCGGCAGCATATTTCCACTCCTGTAGACGCACTGCTCCAGAGCCACTTGGCAATTGTTGTCTTTTCTTCCACTTCATGTAGTTGTCTCTTAGGGACTTCCATCTCATTCTGCACTCATTTTCTGTCAAGAGGGAGAAATTAATGTTAATATTAATGTTTATGTTTTACAGACATCTGGCCACAGGAAATTCAGTAAGAACGATTGCCTTTAACTACCGTATGGGGGAGAGCACAGTGGCTAAATACATCAAGGACACGTGCAGCAATTAACAGGCGGATGATGGATACACACCTAGCAAGACCAACTGAGCAGGAGTGGAGGAATATTGCCTCAAAATTTTCAACTAGGTGGAATTTTCCTAACTGCATAGGAGCTATAGATGGGAAGCACTTCCTCCTCTTTGCACCACCACATTCAGGCAGCCTTTATTTTAATTACAAAAAAAACATTTTCTGTAGTATTATTGGCTGTTGTTGATGCCGAATATCGCTTCCGCCTAGTCCATATTGGAGAGTATGGACGGTCAAGCGATGGGGGTGTCTTTGCTGGCTCAGCCATTGGGCAGGCACTAGATGCAAAGAAGCTGGAGGTGCCAGATGAACAGCATCTTCCAGGAGCAGAGCATCTGGGGAACATGCCATTCACCATTGTTGGGGATGTTGTTGGATCCCATTAAAAACCTACCTGATGCGGCCTTACCCTGGTCAGGACTTGTCTACACAACAACGCATCTTCAACTACAGATTGTCTCGAGCGCGCAATGTAGTAGAAAATGCCTTTGGCATTTTGTCATCTCGCTGGAGGATCCTGCATAGCAGGATCAACATACACCCTGACAAAATAAACAGCCTTATTTTGTCAGCTTGCATCCTGCACAACTTTCTTCTCAAGCCAATGGAAGTAGAGAGGTGGCTGAATACCAGTGCCCCAACTACTGGATCGATGGAGAGCATTTCCACTGTTGGTGGACTTCGTGGTGCAAGGGAGGCCTACACAGTTCGAGACAAATTCTGCTCTTATTTCAACTCTGAGGGACATGTATCTTGGCAGAATGAAATGGTTTAATGGTCACCATTAGTTTAATTATGTATTAAATTTAATTGATTTTAGAATTGATCACTTCCTTGCACTTCCACTTTAATGTATGTAAATATTTAGGCTAATATCTTAATGTATGCCTGCTTACCTCATAATTTAGTCTTTGATTAGCATTAATATTAGATTAGCACTAATCAATTATTAGAATTATTCTGTATTATTACAAATCAATTTCAACATTTTTTTATTTATTAAATTGAATTGATTTTAGAATTGATCACTTCCTTGATATCTTAATGTATGTAAATATTTAATATCTTGATGTATGCCTGCTTACCTCATAATTTAGTCTTTGATTAGCATTAATATTAGATTAGCACTAATCAATTATTAGAATTATTCTGTATTATTACAAATCAATTTCAACATTTCTTATAGCTACTAATATGATTTGTTTGTTCAATAAAACAAAGATGTTACATATTTGTTGCTTAAGCTATTGGTTTCATTTTTAACAATTAATATTACTGTGGTGCACTGAGGCAGGTTATTGGAGTCTTTAACATATGAAGATTTATTTATGGAAATATCATTATTGTCAGTTTGTGGTCAAAAATATTGTTATTTTAAGGACATTATGAAATTAAAATAATGTCTGTACTGTACGTTATTTTACTGTACAATTAAGTACAGTCGTTGCTAACGTCACAGAACATTTTACCTCAGGTTGTAAGTTAACATAATTAGAGAATCTTACCTGAAAATCCGATGACATCGGCGATCTTCCTCCACGCTGCTGACTTCCTTGTGTTGTCTTTAAAAAATCTGTGGTTTATTGCATATATTTCAGGGTATTTCCCTACTTCATTGATGAGTTTTTCATCATCCATTTTGCTCCGCTACTACGCTACAGAAATTACCTGAAGTGTGTTGTGACCTGGTAAATCCAGTAGGTGGCAATACACGACAGTGAATGTAAAACTAAACATATCTTACAGCACAGGATGAAATCAGTATGTACATTACCGACGATTTGAGACAAATAATGTAAATTTAGTATTAAAAACGATGTAAATGGCGCTCTGTGGCGCGGCAGGATTTTGAACAAGGTGGATTCTGGGCGCCGTGGACAGACGCCGAAAGGCGCCGCCGGTATGTGTACACTCATAGAGAATAATGTGTTTGAATTTAAAAGACGTGGCGCTGCCCCCTTTAATATAATTACATATACACACACGCACAGCATATCTGATAAACGGAAGCTCTGTCTGAGTGAGGTGCGAGGCGAGCTCATTATCATAAGAACCAATCACAACCATTCAACGGCTCTGGAACCAATCAGGACTAGTCACATATGTTATGCTTTTGTTTGAATTTAAACAAGTACAAACTTTTTTAAACATCTTTGGAAAATGTATCTATGATGCATCTTCTGCCCTCAGTTGAGTGTGTCTACTCAGCCTATGCAGCGAGCTAAACATGCAGTAAAGAAGGTGGTTCCAGGAACGACAAGACACAGTTTTCCTCTTAAGTGTCTTTACTGAAGACCTCTCTCTTTTCTGACTTTTTTGTAAAACTGTGAACAATGAACATACAAACAAATTGTATTTAAAATACATTATTTAACAAACAAAAATGCATAGATGCAAATTTTAATACTGCAAGTGATGAGAATTCAAAATAAGAATCACAAAATTACAGTTTACAAATAATTCAGGTTGTATCAGTTTGCCACCATGTGGTTGCAGAATATACTGCAGCTAATTACAGTTTCAGAGCACACGTTTATAGGCAATGCAAACTGTTCAACATATCTGTAATATCTGTAACATTTATTTACTGATAACTGTAGAATTAAGCTGTAAATGTATTCATCTTCTCACTATTCTGTAAAAGTATAACAGCTCTTACTATTTAGTTAACAAACTCAACAAGCCTTGGGTCAAAGCTACACTGAAACCCAAAACCTCTGATTTTAAATTTATAACCTGTATGTACAACCTGACGATCTGGATTGTGAGAAAAAGTGCTAACATTGGCTTATATATGAAATTGTGCATCCACATACACCCACATGGAAGCTAGCAGCATTAATTAGACTTAGATCACAAACAACTTTTGTTAGTAAGAGTTAAAATAACCTCTTAAAGAATGAGAACAATATCGACAACTAATTACTTACAGATTATGGCATATCAACACCTCTGGACATTCTCACCGCGTGTGACAAACTTTTTTTTGCCTGCTCCCTCAACACTGAGCGCAGTCTCGTGCACGCAATGTAAAACAGAAGAACCCCAAAACTCTAAAAGAGATACTGACCCCTAGTGGGAAAATAAAGAAACGCACTAGCAAATTAATGCAATACTATAGAACATAGAGGGACAGAACACTCCCCGCCTGACATCTGTAGAATGTCATCCATAACTAGCATAGCAAAGTACCCGATTCTAAGCACTGTCCTTAGCCACCAATAACACAACCTCACTTATAGGTCTTACGTAACATCGGAGTTCACCCTTGCGGAAAATCTTAACCTCTATTTTCCTGACAAGTCCATCCTCGCTTGGGAAGATTTTGGTTATGAGTCCAAGAGGCCAGTTGTTCCTATGTTCAGGTGCCTCCTTTAGCAGAACAACATCTCCTGTTTGTAGATTTGGTTTTACAGTTTTCCATTTTCGGCGGTTCTGAAGTCCTGAGATATATTCCCTTTGCCATCGGCTCCAGAAAACATCGGCAAGGTATTGTACGCGTCTCCATTGTGCTTTGAAAAGATCCCTGCTTTCAAACTGACCTGGAGGGACTGGTGGGGTTGCCACCTTTTGGGTAAGTAGCATGGCAGGGGTAAGAATGGCTGGGTTTTCTGGATCTGTGGAAACTGCTGTGAGCGGACGTGCATTCACTATAGCAGTGACTTCAGCCATTAATGTCACTAAAATCTCATGAGTAAGTTTTGCATTTTTATGTTCCAGGAGCATTGCATCGAGGATTTTGCGTGTGAGCCCAATCATGCGCTCCCAGGAGCCACCCATATGTGATGCATGTGGGGGGTTAAAATGCCATTTACAGCCTGAGTCTTTGAGAAAGCTGTGAAGTTTGTCATTGTGACAGCCCTGTTTGTCTATTTGGAGTTCTTTGCAGGCGCTCACAAAATTCGTCCCACAATCGGATCTAAGAAGTTTGACTGCACCCCTGATGGCGAAGAAACGACGCAGGGCATTGATGAATGATGACGTGTCCATTGATTCTATTGTTTCAATATGAATGGCGCGTGTGCTCATACAGGTAAATATGACTGCCCATCGCTTAGCATCCGACTGCCCCCCACGTGTTTTTCTGACCATGACAGGCCAGGGACCAAACACATCGAGGCCTACATGCGTGAACGGAGGGTCCGTGGACAACCTGTCCTCTGGTAGCTCAGCCATGATCTGTTCCTGTTGTCTACCCCTTAGTTTACGGCATGTGACGCAGTTGAATATCACTCTGCTTATAGCTCTTTTGCCTCCCACAATCCAAAACCCTGCAGACCTGACTGCTCCTTCAGTAAAATGTCTACCCTGATGACATACTTTCTCGTGGAAGTGTTTTATAATGAGCTGGGCAAGGTGGTGCTTTCCAGGGATAATTATGGGATTTGTTTCGTCCGATGTTAACTGTGCACGTTTTAGTCTCCCACCCACTCTGAGGATCCCATTATCGTCGACCATAGGGCTTAGCTTGCTAAGTGGGCTTGAGTTTTTTAGAGGGAGACCTTTTTCGAGTTGTCTTATGTCCTCTGCATAAACTTCTCCTTGAACAGTGTGAATGATAGCGCTCTTGGCTAGGTCGAGCTGTTTTTTAGCTAAATGTTCATTACAGCTGTGCCAGCCATAACAGGAGCTCTCTATGTTCGGCTTGAATGACTGGGCAATGTGTTGGAGTTTGGATATGGCTTTAAGTAGTACATTCCAATTTGAAAACCTTTCAAATCTGACACTACTAAGTCTATCCTCTGAGAGAGTGGTGGCACAAGTAGTGACCTCAGGTCGCAGTTCATTGTCAGTCTCTGGGTCTACAAGATCGAACAACTCTGCCTGTGCTTTACTTTCTCCTGAATTGGAAAGGAAAGCGGGTCCACTGATCCATGTGGAGTTAGAGAGCTGCTCAGCGGGTAGTGCTCGTGTGGCATGATCAGCAGGATTTAAATGAGTGGGCACGTAATGCCATTGGTGAGCTTGTGTGAAGCGCCTAATACGTTCCACTCGGTTATGCACATAAACATGAAAGCGTCTCTTTTTGTTAAAGATGTAACCGAGCACTACCTTGGAGTCTGTGTAGAAGTTCACCTGTTCGACAGCAATGTCTAGCTCCTCCAGGACTAACTCGGCCACCTCCACAGCCAGGACTGCTGCGCAAAGTTCAAGCCTTGGTATGGTGATGTCTGGTTTTGGGGAAAGCCGTGCTTTGCCGAGAAGGAAACCCACTTCACTGTGACCATCTCTATCTGTGAGTTTGAGGTAAGCAACAGCGCCCACTGCCTTAGTGGAGGCATCACAAAAAACATGGATCTCCTTAGTTAGAGCTGCAGATAGTGGTATTGAGGTGTACATTCTGGGGATTTCAAGTTGCGGAAGATATTTGAGGGAATCTTTCCATTGTCGCCACTGTTCTAATTTGTCTTTAGGCAGTTCGGTGTCCCATTCGCAAATGTCAGTGGAAATGTCTCTCAGTATGGTTCTGCCTTCTACAATGACTGGGACAGCAAAGCCAAGCGGGTCGTACACACTATTAATGACTGACAGCACTCCCCGTTTAGTGAAGGGCTTTTCATTGACTGTTACCTGAAACTTGAACAGGTCTGTGGACAGATCCCAGCCCAAGCCTAAGCTGCGCTGCATGGGTGGGTTAGTCTGCCCGAGGTCAAGGCCCTGCATGTCCGTTGCAAGGTCCTCACTTGGAAAGGCACTTGTGATGATAGGACTGTTGGACGAGATTTTGTGCAGGCGTATATTACACTGAGCCAGCATCTTCTGAGCTCTACAGAGAATGTCAATGGCCTCATCTGCGGAAGAGAATGATTTCAGTCCATCATCTACATAGAAGTGACGCTCAATGAACTCTCTCGCATCACTGCCGTATTCCCTTTCTCCCTCCATCGCTGACCGTTTCAGTCCATAGATAGCCACTGAAGGGGAGGGGCAGTTCCCAAATACATGTACCCTCATCCTGAATTCCTGCACTTCTCCATCCAGATCATGGTTTTTGAACCACAAGAAGCGAAGGTAGTTGCGGTGGTCTTCTCTGACTAGAAAGTTGTGGAACATTTGCTCCACGTCTGCCATGACTGCGTATGGGTCAGACCTGAAACGCATCAAAACTCCCACAAGAGTGTTATTGAGATCTGGCCCTTTTAGTAGCACGTCATTGAGAGAAACATTACTGCATTGAGCACTCGAATCGAAGACTACCCTAATTTTCCCTGGCTTTTGATGGTGGTAAACTCCAAAGCTAGGGAGATACCAGCATTCTTGGTCTGGAGTAAGATCCGGAGCTGGTTCGGCGTGGCCCTTACTGAAGATTTTATCCAAAAATTCAACATAATGCTCCCTCATTTCAGGTTTCCTTTTCAACGTTTTGCGGAGCGACATTAAACGACTGAGGGCCTGGTCCCTGTTGTTGGGCAAACGCTGCCTGGGGGTGCGGAATGGGAGAGGAGCTACCCAATTATTCGCATCATCTTTTGCAAAGTCTTTGTGCATAATGTCCAAGAATAAAGCATCTTCTGCTGAAAGTGCCACTTTGTCATCATCTGCTGTTTGCTGGAAAATGTGTCTGCCCAATTCCACTTGTGTCTTAAGTGTATGACAGCTTTCTGTGTATTTGTCTTTGATATAGATTTTGTTTTCACAGGGGCTGAGGAAAGTAGGGCGGCCGTTGCTAAGAATGTTTGTCTTACAAGCGTTCACTGTGGGTTTGTGGGCACCTGAGAGGCAGACCTCACCTATAACTACCCATCCCAAATCAAGGCGTTGAGCGTAAGGCGCACTGTTTGGACCATTCACCTGAGTGCGGACCTTGTGAGCTTGAATGATGTCCCTGCCCAAGAGGAGAAGAATTTCTGCTGATGGGTCCAGAGGAGGAATCTGCGAAGCAATTGCCTGTAGATGAGGGTGAGCCGACGCTGCCTCAGAGGTGGGAATCTCGTCCCTGTTATCTGGAATCTGATCACATTCTGTTAGTATGGGCAGCAGCATGGACACTTTTGCATTTACATCCTCAATCACAAAGTCACTCGCTCTGCGACCACCAGTCTCTGATAAACCAGCACATGTTTTCATGGTGTATGGAAGTATGGTACCTTTTACATTGAACATGTCAAAGAAGGCAGACCTGGCTAAGGATGAATTGCTTTGATCATCTAACATGGCGTACATCCTCCTTTTCTCTTCAGGGGATGTGCGGGGGTAAACGTTGACTAAGCAAATCTTAGCGCAGGATTTACCTTTGAGGCCTTGGCCACACACTTCTGTACAACTGGTGGTAGTTACAGAGCTTGGGGAATCGGACTCCCCGCCGTGGCTCTGGGGCAGATGGATAGAGTCTTTAGGTGTCCACGGAGGTGGACCAGCATGCATGGCGGACACGTGCACATCACTATTACATTCTGAGCATTGGATAATGGCTCTACAGTCCTTAGCTCTGTGACTTGTGGAGGAACAACATTTATAACAAATAGAGTGTTCTTTGAGAATACCTTTTCTTTCGTCCAGTGTTTTTGACCTGAATCCCCTGCATTTTGCAAGTGAATGGGGCTTGTGGTGAATAGGACATTGCTTGTCTGGACTGAGAACGGATGTTTGAGCTGTGCTGTTTGTTTGACTGATATCTGTTTTATTCACTGCAACAGGAACTCTGTATCTGGCTGGTTTTACCACTGTCTTGTCAACTCTTGGAGCTACTATGTTTGAACTTTGTAACATAAAGCTAGGGTCTGTTTTCATTTCAGCATAGTCATTTACAAACTGAACAAAATATGAAAAAGGTGGGTAAACTGCACCATTTTCCCTTTTGTATTTTGTCCCTTGTTTCACCCATGACTCCTGGAGTCCGAAAGGGAGCTTTTCCACTATCGGGTTTATCCCCCTTGGGGTGTCAAGAAAGCTAAGGCCTGGCAGATAACCTTCACTTTGTGCATACTCTAACTCTAACAGAAGATCTGCAAGCTCTTGCAGCAGTTGAGTATCTTTATTGGATACCTTTGGAAAAGTCTGTAAGCGTTGGAAGAGTGATGCTTCGACAACCTCGGGAGAGCCATAACTCTTATCTAGGCGTTGCCACAAACGTTGGAGGCCTGCTTGCGGGTTGTTGACATGGACCGCCCTGATCCTCAGAGCGTGTTGAAGTGACTCCCCGCTGAGCCACTTGGTAATAAGATCAAGCTCTTCGCTAGGCTTGAGGTTGAGGCCTCCTATGGCGTTGAAGAAGATGGACTTCCAGGACAGGTAGGACTCAGGACGATTGTCGAAAACCTTGAATCCCGCTGTCAGCATATCACGGCGTGCTAGATAGGCTGCTAGATCCGACAGTTCAGTCCGTGGAGTCGCTGAGGGTCTATGCTGGGGTGAAAAGTCAATTTTTATGTGTGTAGGAGGGGACGTCAGCCGTTCCCTGTCTGCAAAATCAGTGAGATGTTCACCTGGAGAGGAAGCGACTGGTGTTTGGCTCGGTTGTAGATGGCAAGAGTCGTTATGACTGACCAGTTGTCCTGTGTCAGGCTTCTCTTCTTTCACTTGCAAACTGGAGTTGGCGAAGTGAGCATTTACATAATCTTGAGCACGTCTGATGGAAGGAGGCGTCTTTGGGGAGATGCCTTGCTCAATGAGGTCGATGGGGTGGTGCTCCTCGTCAGCTGCCGCTTCCAGGACGTGAGCTGCAGCAAGCGCTGCTTCAGCCTCACCCTCCTTCTTCAGAGCGTTAAGCGTTGCCTCAATGCGAGCCTTCTCAACCTCCATGTCGATCTGGCGTTTGGCGTACTGTGCTCTGGTGCGGGCGGCTTCTGCTTCTGCTCGGGCTTGTGCTGCAGCTTGGCTGGTGGACGAACGGCGTGAAGAACGCGAGTAGCACTCCGACCGGGCCACCATCTGTGATAAAGGCGGTGTAGCTTCAGGCTGAGACATCTTGGGTGCTTGATAGGTAGATAATCTTTTTACTCTTCTGCCCTCAGTTGAGTGTGTCTACTCAGCCTATGCAGCGAGCTAAACATGCAGTAAAGAAGGTGGTTCCAGGAACGACAAGACACAGTTTTCCTCTTAAGTGTCTTTACTGAAGACCTCTCTCTTTTCTGACTTTTTTGTAAAACTGTGAACAATGAACATACAAACAAATTGTATTTAAAATACATTATTTAACAAACAAAAATGCATAGATGCAAATTTTAATACTGCAAGTGATGAGAATTCAAAATAAGAATCACAAAATTACAGTTTACAAATAATTCAGGTTGTATCAGTTTGCCACCATGTGGTTGCAGAATATACTGCAGCTAATTACAGTTTCAGAGCACACGTTTATAGGCAATGCAAACTGTTCAACATATCTGTAATATCTGTAACATTTATTTACTGATAACTGTAGAATTAAGCTGTAAATTTATTCATCTTCTCACTATTCTGTAAAAGTATAACAGCTCTTACTATTTAGTTAACAAACTCAACAAGCCTTGGGTCAAAGCTACACTGAAACCCAAAACCTCTGATTTTAAATTTATAACCTGTATGTACAACCTGACGATCTGGATTGTGAGAAAAAGTGCTAACATTGGCTTATATATGAAATTGTGCATCCACATACACCCACATGGAAGCTAGCAGCATTAATTAGACTTAGATCACAAACAACTTTTGTTAGTAAGAGTTAAAATAACCTCTTAAAGAATGAGAACAATATCGACAACTAATTACTTACAGATTATGGCATATCAACACCTCTGGACATTCTCACCGTGTGTGACAAACTTTTTTTTGCCTGCTCCCTCAACACTGAGCGCAGTCTCGTGCACGCAATGTAAAACAGAAGAACCCCAAAACTCTAAAAGAGATACTGACCCCTAGTGGGAAAATAAAGAAACGCACTAGCAAATTAATGCAATACTATAGAACATAGAGGGACAGAACAATGCATTTAAAAAAATATGATGTTGAAATCCTTGTGAGAATTTCAGTAGTACAAACATATCATGTAATGGACAACAGCCTTTTAAGTAGCCTTTTACAAGTAGCCTACAAACAAGTAAAAGTGAACAACATTAATTTTAGGTATGCTTATTGCAATGCTTAATAATAGTTGACCATTTTTTTTAATACATTATAAGTTGGTACATTGTAAATGTATTTTTTTTTTTTTTCAAAATATTAAAATGATAAATACATAAATATTTTAAATATATTGCAGTAGGCCTAAGTGTTTATAAAGTACATATATTTTAAACACACTAAAAGCTTAATCATTTTGCTATGTTCTTAGACAAAGTACTCATAAAATGTATTTTAAGTAAGAGCAACATAAGTATGTTTTCTTTAAATATACTAAAACTTCACTAAAAGTATGCTTGTGTTTAGCATATATTTATTACCAATGTACTTATAGTGCACTTTTTAGAAATATGTTAAAAGTATGCTTGTTTTTAAATATATTTTTAGAAAATATACTAAAGTACAATTATTTTAAAGTGTGTTAAAAGTTGTTGTAAAAATAGGTAAAAAGCATGATGCTAATATACTTTTAATATATTTAAAGATAGTACAATTTTTGTTAGTATATTTGCAATGTACTATTGAAAAAGGGGATATATTTCAAATACAATAAAGTATACTTTTTTCCACTAGGGCAGTATTTTGATACAAAGTAGATTTGTATAGGATGCACCATATTGTCACGGTTTTGTTTTGGGGTTTGTTCACGTCATGTTTCCTTGTCTGTCATGTGATCCCTTGTAAGTCATGTGATCCTGCCATGTGTTCCCTTGTCTGATGTGTCATGTTGTCATTGGTTTATTGTTTCATTGTTCACAGGTGTCCCTTGTCTAGTCATTAGTCTTCTGTGTATTTAAGCCCTCATGTTTGCCATGTGTCTTTGTCAAGTATTGTTCCCTGTAACCACTGTTGTGAGTCCATGTCCATGTCCAGAGTTTTCATGCCACGCCATGTTTTTGTTTCATGTTTGGTTTGGTATTGTTTATAATAAACTGCACTTGGGTTCTCATTTACAACTTGCCTCCAGTGGATCACTATTACAGAATACTTGACCTACAACAATGAACCCAGCGGTTGCCCTCCTAAACGTACACCAGGAGGAATTTTGTGTACTATGCTCCCAGGTAAAATTTAACGATGTGGCTCTAAAGGACATTTTTCGTTTTGGCTTGAATGAACCGGTGCGGTCCAGATTACCAGGGTGAAAAATTCATTTTTCCCTGGCCCAGTATATTGACTATGCACTATTGTTAAGTGGCTCATCGTTCACGGTGGGTTTTGTGGATAAGGAACCCCGCAACCCAACATTACTGTCTAAGCCTGAGCCTCTTCACGTCATGCCTGCCAAGCCTGAGCCTCTTCACGTCATGCCTGCCAAGCCTGAGCCTCTTCACGTCATGCCTGCCAAGCCTGAGCCATTTCACGTCATGCCTGCCAAGCCTGAGCCACTTCACGTCATGCCTGCCAAGCCTGAGCCACTTTACGTCATGCCTGCCAAGCCTGAGCTATTTCACGTCATGCCTGCCAAGCCTGAGCCTCTTCACGTCATGCCTGCCAAGCCTGAGCCTCTTCACGTCATGCCTGCCAAGCCTGAGCTATTTCACGTCATGCCTGCCAAGCCTGAGCCTCTTCACGTCATGCCTGCCAAGCCTGAGCCAGTTCACGTCATGCCTGCCAAGCCTGAGCCACTTTACGTCATGCCTGCCAAGCCTGAGCTATTTCACGTCACGTCATGCCTGCCAAGCCTGAGCCTCTTCACGTCATGCCTGCCAAGCCTGAGCCATTTCACGTCATGCCTGCCAAGCCTGAATCTCTTCACGTCATGCCTGCCCCCCCCATGGTCTCCTGAATTGCCGGCTCCACCCTGGCCACCTGAACTGTCTGGTCTACCCTGGCTTCCTGCACTGACGGATCCGCCCTGGCTTCCTGCACTGTCTGGTCCACCCACGCCAGGTCACGTCCCAGGTCCACCCACGCCAGGTCACGTCCCATGTCCTGTCCCCCTGCACGGGCCTGTCCCTCCATCCCTCCCCCAAGACCGCCTCCGCTCCACCACCCTCCTAGAATTTTGTTTTTTGGGGGTTTTGTTGGGCGTTGGGAGCCGCCCTTAGAGGGGGGGGGATCTGTCACGGTTTTGTTTTTGGGTTTGTTCACATCATGTTTCCTTGTCTGTCATGTGATCCCTTGTAAGTCATGTGATCCGGCCATGTGTTCCCTTGTCTGATGTGTCATGTTGTCATTGGTTCATTGTTTCATTGTTCACAGGGGTCTCTTGTCTAGTCATTAGTCTTCTGTGTATTTAAGCCCTCATGTTTGCCATGTGTCTTTGTCAAGTTCTTAAAGCGTTCACTAAACTCTCAAAAGGTTTAGGCACATGCGATCATATGGACATTGCTAATAACTTGCAAGAACAGGAAAACAGACAATATCTGACTGGAAGAAACAGTCATGGAGATGGAACCAGGTTGACATGGTTAAAACCCAATGCTTTTGCTTTGGTGTGTGCTTGCTTCTCCAATCGTCCTGCTTGCACGTTTACATGCTCAATGACCACCAAGAGCTCATTCCAAAACTCATCAACTTTTCAGTCTGAGCCTTTGTTGAACCCCGCCAAAGAAAAACCTCTCAAAGTCCATGCTTCCAGCAGTTCCTCGGGACACACAGCAACACGTAACCCGGCGCACAAGGCTCCACCTTGCAAAGCCAACCATCCATTTACCACCAAGTGTTTTCCCTAAGGATGGAAATTTGTAACTCGCCTGTTTGTATCGACTGACTTGGTGAAGTTAAGATACCACACCCGTGTAACACTGCGTGTCTCCGAGTCTGAATCCTTTATTTTACTTTATTTATTTACTCTGTTTTGTTGATTTATTTTCCCTTCTCATTTGTTTCTCTTCCTCATTTATTTTACCATCCTAAGTGGATCCTTACAATTTTATTATTATTATTATTATTATTATTATTATTATTATTATTATTATCGTTTTACTCCCATGGTCATTTTCATTTATTTCTAATAAATGACAATAAATTTAGCCATTTATTTGTTTAAAAGAGATGAAGACGATTAAAAAAGAAATGTTTTCTTTTTGGTTTGTTTTTTTCTTCCTCTAGTGTTTTTGTAATTATACATTTTTCGTTCTTTTTTTATTCTTCAATAATTTTCGCATCATTGTTTTCCTCTTTTGCTCCTCCACTTTCCCTTCTATCTTTACAGGGAGTAGCACATAACACATTTACATACAAAGTTGCAATCAAAATTATTCAACCCCCTTGACTTTTTTTCACTCTGGAGGTATAAAAGAGTGTGGGCAGGGGGGAACCAATAATCTTCTCAGCCGTCCTGTCTGTCCGTTGTAGTCTCCTGGGGTCTCATTTATAATACTGTGCGTAAGAACCTTACTAAAAGTGTACATGCGCCCGAAAGCCAAAAATGGCGTACGCAAAAAAATATTCAGACTTATAAAACCGTTCGTACGCCAGAACGTGCGCAGAATTCACTTTATAAATCCCAGTCAGCAGAAGATTGTGCGCACATGCATCTCCTCCCCGAAATAACCATATATGGAGCTTACAACGCCTAGTTTTACTATGCAGATCCTCATCTGCATATCATTTGCATATGATTATTCATCCACGTGATAATGTTTAAAGGTACAAGACACATTACATTAATAAAAATCAAGTAGTTGCCTATCCTTGCCTTGCTTTTGAATAGCCTACATAAATCAAATAGTGTAAAATACATTTCAGAGAAAGTTTTTCTCAATCTTTTCTACTGGCCGAATTGTATTTTTAATTGATTTATATTTTTAATGGAAACAGATAGGCCTTGGGCATTATTTGCATGAAACTATTTTCTCAGACAATCTGGTATTATCATGATAACCAATTATCTCTGTGGTTAAAACATTAAAACACAGCACGCCACTGGAAAAATGTTCAAAAACAATCGCATCCACAACAAATATTTCTATTGATTGAATATAAAAAATGTTGTAACTTCTCAGTAATGATTTCATGTTTAAAGTGTTTAACTCCATTAATTTGAATGGCATATTTAATCGAAATGTTTATATCAGAAGTAAAACATAGTTTAAATCATTATTTTATTTATTTAAACTGTTATTTGCGTCCGTTTTATTAAACGGCCCAACGCGCTCGCTGGCGCGGACATTTAAGAAGGGATGGATGATGACAGGCTTGGTGAGTGAAATTTTATTTGTATTATCTTTCTGTATATGTTTAATTTTCTTTAGATTTTCAGTCTAAAAGTGACCAAAAAGACATTTAAAGGAATACTCCACCGTCTTTTCATATTAAACTATGTTATTCCCTAAACTAAGACGAGTTGATACATACCTCTCTCGTCTCAGTGCGTGCACTCAATCGCTCTGGCGCGCGGCGAAACTTTGTTCACTCAGTTCATTCAATACGGGCCAAGCAGAGAAGCTACTAAACACCTCCACGTTTTCCCTATTTAAACACAGTTACTCGCGTAGTGTAACTCGACCTAGGACGGTGACACAAAACAAAACGTTGCGCTTTTCTAAGCGTGTAAAATGGATAACTATATTGTATGGCGGAATACCATAGCAAGTGCTTGTAAGCACTTCGTCTTGGCGGAGTAATATCTTCACCAGAGGGAGCGGGGGCCGGTGAGAGGATTTTTCACGAGTGAAGATATTACTCCGCCAAGTCGAAGTGCTCATAAGCACTTGCTATGGTATTCCGCCATACAATATAGTTATCCATTTTACACGCTTAGAAAAGCGCAACGTTTTGTTTTGTGTCACCGTCCTAGGTCGAGTTACACTACGCGAGTAACTGTGTTTAAATAGGGAAAAGGTGGAGGTGTTTAGTAGCTTCTCTGCTTGGCCCGTATTAAATGAACTGAGTGAACAAAGTTTCGCCGCGCGCCAGAGCGATTGAGTGCACGCACTGAGATGAGAGAGGTATGTATCAACTCGTCTTAGTTAAGGGAATAACATAGTTTAATATGAAAAGATGGTGGAGTATTCCTTTAACTCCAGCTCACCATCGGTGTCGCCAAACTGCTCCATCTCCAAAACGTTCGTACGCATGGGTCAGAGTTTGCGTGGAGGTGCGCAAATTTTCCCGTCAAGTTTGTTTTTATAAATCACAACTTATGCGTCGGAAGTGGCTTACGCCTCTTTCAGGGCCTGTTTTGTGCATACGCAACGGTTATAAATTAGGCCCCTGATGTCTGATTTGGTAGCTAAGCTGAACCAGACAGAAATAGATTAACACAGAACACAACCCACCACCTCTCGTTTTCACTGCTGGAAACAGCTGGAAGCCCAGTAGATGCAGCGCGTTGTTCGGAATAGCTTCACTCAGCCATAAACAAAGCATCAAACTTCATCATTCCTCTGATTTTCATCGAGTTTGGAAGATACATGAGGAATAAGCATTGAATTTACCTCAGAAGAAGAACATTAAGAACTGATCCAGTGGAGGTAAGTAATTTAGTCTCACTTACATTATTTAACATGTTATTGTTACATAAACTTGTACACATTTAATACATTTTAATAGTTGATCTTTTGCCAGACTAAAATCTACGGAAACATGTTGAAACACTTATAATCGCCGCTTATATTATCTAGGTCCTGCCTTCTGTCACAGCTTGTAGCAAACACAAAGATGGCGATGAAGGATAAAAAAAATAAAAAAAAGTACTTTAATATAACTCTCAGGTAACAGGAACAAAGATTAAACACCCACAAAGCATTGATGAGGCAGGACAAACTGAACAGAAACAGAGAGAACTTGAGTAGGCCTACTGTTGATAACAGGTGTACACAGCTGAACTAAATGTCAAATCAATTAACAACCATGACAACAAACTAAGGGGAACGTGCAAACAGTGTGCGAGTGTGACAGATATAGGCCTACCCATATGCTGGGTTAATGCAGAAAAGGACAAAGATCCAACCTATCAACAAAGCAACATCAAGAATAGACAACCAAGGACTGAAACATAGGGCTATAAATTTGCATGCAAAATGACAGGTAAAACAAGGAACAGGTGATACTTATTAAAGGTAGGGTAGTCCTTTTGTTCATAAATACTTTTTGTTTTTCTGGGGTCCGTTCTTCGTACGTTGCTTATTACATCCGAGATCAAATGACACATCCAAGATGATATCATTGTGCGAATCATGATCCGGCTAACTCAGTTCTTAGAACACACCTGTTGTTTATGATTAGTATCGCTGGATTGAGTTATCTGAGATAATTGCGCGTTCATGCGCTGGTTAAAAGGGGATATGTATCGATAGTAGAAACATTGATCAGCAACGCTGCTATTGGCTGTTCAGCGTGGCCAAAGAGTGCGCTCAGTTTTTCTCCTCAGCAGAGCAAGAACTAATAGTCGAAGTTTATTCGGAATTTTAATGTTTAATCAAAACGCCAGGGAACACCTCAAAGTCTGCAAAAGCCAGGAGAGAGGGCTGGCAAAAAGTAACAGACAATTTAAATCTGTTAGAAGTGGCCATGTTAGATGTTTTTATCTCTTATTGGCCTATATTTTTGTATTCTAATAATTGCATAATTACTTTGTGCATTGTAATGTCAGTCACGACACTAGAAGATGGGAACAAATAAAAGTGAAGTACAAAAATATTCTACATAATGGTAATTTTTAGTTATTATAGTCTCTTTCATAAAAGGCACTGTTAAATAAATGGTGTTCTGTTTATAAAAGCAACCAAGAAAAAGGCTGAAAAAAGAAAGAAAAGATCTTAGTAGCCTACACTGTAAAATAATTTTTGCTGCATTAAATTAAGGCTGTATAGTCATTTCAACTGTTAAATCTTGAGTAATGATTAATTGCTTTGACTTGTGAAAGTGAAAACTGATAAACTTATGTTAATGTAAAAATATTTTGTCATGAGTTATTGATCACATTTTTCCCAAGTGTAGTTCATTGACATTGTGTTTTCCTCTTTTGTGCACTTTTACATAATACACCAACACTTGTATCTGTTCCCAAGAAAGTGGAGCTGAAATATGTGCAGTAAGTGGACATTTTCTAACTTTCCAAAGGAAAGAAAGTATAAGACTTTGTAATGTCCATTTGTTTCCATTGCACTGGACAGTGAATAAACCCTCTCAGATAACTGTCATATGGAGGAACTAGCCTACCTGTAAGTGCATAAATAACTTTACTTAATTTATACTTGTATGCTTTATGGCTGCAATATAAGTTGCAGGAATCCACATCTACAGAAAGGCCTACAGAAGAGTCTGCACAGACAGAGGAGACATAGGCCTACAGGTGTGCAGTGTATAGACAACTTTTCCTTTTTATTTGTTGCATGAGGCATGTGTCTAATATCTCTTGTTGCAGGCACTTGACCACTGGCTTTTCTTTACAAAGAACAATTGAAATAAAACTCAAGGAACTAAGCATATTTGTCTTTTATTAAACATTTAATGAAACGTTTTTTTTTGTTGTTTTTTTTTGCAATGTTGTGTAATATGGCACATGCAACAATGTCACAGGCCCTGTCAGGTGTGCAACCCTCAGACTTTTCAGACACTGAAATCTTCCCTTTAGTTAGCCAAAGTTCATTTCATTGTGTGTCCTTGTCCTGGCTAGAGCTGCATTGTAACTGGTTTGGGTCAGGGAATAGGGTCATAAAACACCTGTCTGCAGGCAGGAACATGTCATAATCACCTATGAAAAAATGCAGTTCTGTTAGGATCAGCATAAGTGTATGTAATACAGTGAGCTTGATATTTAATTGTGGAACTTTTCTTACCACTTTCAAATAATGTGCATAAATTCATAAAAAGTCATGCACAGATCCTGGCCATTTTGCTTTCACATTTGTGATATGGAAGATTTTAGTCAACTGCCTTTTTTTATTTGATATAATATTACTAATCTGGAATATTAAGAATCACAATAGTAACTGGGCTGCACATTTACATTGTGATCCCCCTTTCTGTTCACATAATGCCCTTCATTGAGGCCTTGATGGCAGTCTATGGCCTATAGTCTATGGTACCAATCACGTTATGCCTCGTTTCCACTGAGCAGTACGGTACGGAACGGTACGCATTTATTTGCGTTTCCACTATCAAAAGTTGTGAATGGTACCAAAATGCCGAACCGTACCGTACCACTTTTTAGGTACCCTTCCATTGGGGTACCTAGCACAGTGGAACGGTACTAAAAGGTGGAGCTAGACTCACTGCAGGACGTTGATTGGTTGACAGAGAATCGTCACTTGCGCGTGCTACAAGGGGAATGACAACATAAGAAGCGCCATTTTTTAATATACAGTTTAATATAATACTACTGTTACTGTATCACGAAATGTAATTTTAAGAGTTTTTCAGGCGAGAATGTAGTTGTTTAAAGCTCAAATCTGTGGTTTATTTATAAAGATGATTTTTTTTTTCCCCGGTTGTGAGATCCATGCGGTCAGCGGGCGCTCGGCGCTCATGTTTCCCGGCTGGATGAGCCTTTCCTCGGCTAATCTTCTGACGTTCGTCGCTTACTCCGACGGTAGTGGTTAAACATGAGATATAATTCGTCTTGTATTTTTTTTTATTTATTTTTTTTTTTTATTAATATACAAATTTAAAGTACAAACATTTAAGGCAGAAATGAATAATTATACATTTATGATCGTGTTGATATCACATGTAAGAACATAACAAAAATACAAAAAAACAAAAAAACAAAAAAAAAACAAAAAACAAAGGGGCGAGGTCTTAGTCCAATAATTTAAACAAATCCAAAACAGAGAGGAGTTTTAGGGCATTTTTGTCCATCATCCAATGAAGAGACTTCACAAATAGCTTTAAGTCATTCTTCCATCCATTGAAATGGGGTTTGATTTTTAAATACTTGCATCTGTGAATAAAGTGTTTACCTAAAGCAATCAGATTGTTTATCAAAAAATCTGAGTATTTATCACTCAGAAAGACTCCAAATTTAATTGAATTCACATTTAAAGGCTGAAACAATATCTCTTTAGATTGCAACCAACTTTGAAATGTAAACCAAAATTCTTGCACAAATTCACAGTAAAAGAAGATATGTTCTACAGTTTCAATTTCTTTTTCACAAAATCCACAAGAATTGTTTTCCCAATTAAATCTTTCATGTAAAAAACAATTAGACGGATAAATATCATTCAAGATTTTAAACGTCACTTCTTTGGCCTTGGGGAGGATTGGGTAAGATAAGTAGCGCTTTCTTATTTTTTTAGCTTCATCATCACTGAAATCTTTTAGAACATAATTTCTTTTCAATTGACCAGGGTAATATTGTTTGGATAACACATTCCTAATAAACTTATTTGTAAACCCTTTACTGTTTAAATTTATTCCGTCAATACAAAGTGGTCTCACCCTAACCCCCTTTCTGTTCACATAATCCCCTTCATTGAGGCCTTGATGGCAGTCTGGTCTAGCCTATAGTCTATGGTACCAATCACGTTAGTGAAGCCTGAGTGACATATAGCCTACTGTAATCGGCATGGTCATGATTGCATGATCTTCATAAAAAATTATGATAGCCTAAAAAAAAAACTAGGCTACTTTAAAAAAACTGCTTTACAACATTGGGTCTTAAGTGGCTTGGAAATGCCAAAAAAAAAAAAAAAAAAACTAAAACTGTTTTTTAAATCTAAAAGTGCCAGGTAAACTCCGAATGACACGACAGACAGCACTTTCCATCAAGTTCTCCGCATCTCCAGTAGTGTAAAGGAAAGAGCCACTCGCAAATAATCTTAGGGCAATGCAAACAGTTTGTGCTGTAGTTAAAGCCCGACTCCGACAAGTCGAAAATAAATGTGCGTTTCCAACAAATTAATAATGTAAACAACAATCTCACGAGTCACAAGAAAAAAATATACATCTCAGAAAGTGCACTATCGCGCTGCGCTGGACTTCCCGTATCAGCTCCGCTTATGAAGCCGCGATCTAATCCTGTTAACATGAAATAAGCTGCTCCCGAGCAGGTTTAAGATTGCGCACCTGTTGCTATGACAGCAAGTCCAGGATGAGCGTCGAAGAACCAAACAATCCAAGATCATGCCAAATCGCCAACAATCAAATCCAGCAAACTGAGTTAGCAACGTACGAAGAACGGGCCCCTGGTTGAAACTCTCTTCACATCCTAATAGCAGTCAATAATAGAAGGGGTCTAAATATAAACCCTCCTATGGTCCTCATTTACCCTTTACACACTGGGTCTTTGGGGTTTACACATTCACAGAGGAGATGTATAGGGGAGATCGGGGCACAAACTTACGCGGGGTTAAATGTAACACCGACCTTTTACATAGTTAGTCAGGGTCAAGCAAGCTGTGTCTCTTTTTCTCTCACTGCCAGAAGACGGTCTCCCGCGGTTTTGTGGAAAGTTTTGATAAGATTTCGTGAAGATTCTGGACAAAGAGTGTTTTGACACCATGCAAGTACATTTTTGCATCATACGTTTTTTTCGGTTTCTGAGTTGGGTGTGTACGTCACCAAATCTAACTTTATATTACCTTAATCACTGTCTTGTTGGCTAAAACATCGCACCATTTTGAAACATATCAGCAACTCCAAGCAACTGTTAGCTAGGCTTAAAATATTTTTTTACACAGCGGGGTTAGTTATAGCACAGTGTTACAACTAAGCCGCCAAGTGTACAACGATAATGAAATGAAAACACAACTTTTCATTTATATAGTGTATTTATTTATATATTTACTTTGCCACATTTAACTTTGTTTGTTTCACAAACAGTGTTCGAATTTAAATGTCAAAGCATGATTTTTTTTTTTTCACATTTGTTTACTATACATTGATCACTTGTTTATTTATTAAAAAGCCTGTTTTTCATGCAATAAACCCTTTAAAATGTGATTTTGAGCCCGTTTTTATTATTATTAATAATAATTTTGCATGCAGCTCCCACACACAAATATCATTCAATAGCAATTACAATATTTTATTATTTCATTTAGTTATTTATTGCATAAGTGTGCAGCCCTTTCCTATATCTCTATCCATGATATTGATCCATAATAGAAGGATGAGTGGATGAGGGATGGATATATGGATATCTACAGTATCTATTCATTTTTTTTTATTTTTATTATTATTATTTTTTATTCATGCCTTAAAATAGCTTGAATGTAACTCCACACCCTTGCTTCATTTAGTATACGCGGTTCATGAATATGCCAATGAGCCCCGCCTCAACTCACTCACTCCAGCTCAGAGATCCACTCATTGTACACCGCTGCACAGTGGCAAGTGGAAATACTGGTTTACTTCAGCCATATATGTTTGAACCAGAAACTGATTCAGAAAAAGTGGAAGAGTGAATTATACAGGGTCATCTACAAGTTGATGTATCAGAATGGTAATGCGTTTTACTTTGGTGTCTTTGGTTCACTACAGTTTTATGGCGAAAATACTGAGCAACGATGTTGATTAATTTTGCACATGGTTTGTCTTAAAGCATATTAAAAACACCACATAGACATAAAATTAACATTAATAACTTGATTTTCATCACAGGGAGTCTTTAATATAAATATAATTTATAAACTATACATCAATGCTGTGTTTTGGGGGATATTTTATTTCTGGATATTGATCTAGGTGTTAGAGGCAGAGGGGTTATTTTGGTCATGATTGGGTACGCTGGCGCACTTTGGCTGCCGCTCCTTTCACTGTTTGTTTATTTCTTTGTTTTTACGTTGAACGCGGGGTTATCAAACTTGCTGTTTTTAGTTCTCTTCACTCTTGCAATGTTGTGGGACTATTCCTCATTTGTTGGATTATTGCTTTTATCAGCCTGTGTTCTCTGGAGGACCTAATCGGAGGAGTTTACCCTGTGGCCTTGTGAATATTCGCTGCTTTGGGACTGTTGCGGTCCTGGACTCACGGAGCATGGCTTTAAGGTACACCGCACACCAGTTGCTGAATTTTAAACAGAACTACCGTTTCCAAAAAGATGCTTATGAACTCTGTCATAACGCTGGCCTGCTGAGACAAAGACAGTACATGCATCGGAGTTTAAGACGCAGTTACTGCCTTTCTTCTTCTAACAGCATCTGCGTGCCTATGAGTCGGCGAAAAGAGTCGAAAATATTATAAAAGAGCACTCATACTGGTGCAGTCTTCAGTAATCTTTCATCACTCGTTCGCCTTCTGCCTTCTGCTGTGTACCAGAGCCCCGTAAATGTGGCGTTGTTCAATGCACGCTCAGTAAACAACAAAGCCCTACTTTTGTCAGACATCATTGCAGATCGAAAACTGGACATACTGTTTTTAACTGAAACATGGAATAAACAAAATGATGGACTCCTCTTTAACAAGATTACTTCTGAGGGGTATGGACTCTTTTGTCTCCCGCGACTTACTGGTCGAGGTGGGGGAATTATTGTGGTTCACAGTTTGCAACTTAACATCAGCGCTGTGTGTGTACCACATTTCTCATCATTTGAATGCCTTGTTTCGAGTATTTCCGCTCCTATGGAAATTACCATCGCTACTGTCTATCGACCACAAAAGGCAAATGAAGCTTTTATGTCTGAGTTTGCTGACTTATTGTCAATGTTGTGTTTTAAATTCAAGACAATCCTCATTCCAGGGGACTTCAACATACACATTGACCAAAATGACTGTGTGATGACAAAGGACTTTCTATTTTTAATCTTAAACAGTTTATTAGCGGTCCAACACATAACAAATGTCATACACTGGATCTTGTGATTGCAAACGATGCAATTGTGTCACAGCTGTCTTCTATCGATATTGGTCTATCTGATCATCTGGCAATCTTTTTTAACCTGGAACTGCCTTTACCTTGAATTGCATCCTTACACACTGTTAAAGGGGTCATATAATGGTACATGCACTTTTACAAGTTGATTGTACTGAAATGTGTGTTGGCAGTGCCTGTACACAACCATCATATAATGATAAAAATCCATCCAGTGGTCTTTTTTTAATCTTCTTATATGTTTTCCCCCGTCTCAAATCAAGCCGTTCGATTTTGTGACGTCACAAAATCGACGCCCCTCCCACGATTGTTGATTGACAGCAGCGTTTCAAAACAGACCCGCCCTCGCTTGTGAGTGAGCTGTCAATCATCATAGTCCGCGCGGGAATATTCCCCACAATCAACGTCAATGCTTTCATGTTTGCGCGAATCATCTCACCAGACTGCTTTATAAACGAGAACATTGAAAAAGGTATTAGCTCCTGTCTGATTATGTGTTGTTTATGTGCCTAATGACTGTCATAGTCTCACAGACTGCTTATTTTTTAAACAGATCAGTAAAATTTTAGTGCTTCAGCCCTGACAGTTGTGCCTAACACTGCATAGATAACGTTACGCATCACTGACAAGCCTACATTTACCGAAAAAAAGTTTTTCATGACCATTAGCTGTAACATCAATCTGTCAATGAACTAACGTATACATCAGTAAACACATAGTGTTCATATCTCACTACTACTCTGCCAGTACATACTGTAACAATAGTAGCTCAAAGGGGAAATATTAATAATAATCCATAATTATTAATTATGATTAATTATTAATATTTGGGTCAGTTAATTAGATTAACTTTGAGGTAAGCCAAATTAATATTACAATAAATTATTCAGTTCCAACGAACTCTTTGATTATTCATTTATTCTAAGGAAAATGTATCTTCATGGTCGCTGAAAATTAATTATTCCTTATCATGTACAGCAATTTAGAGCATGTAACAAGATCAAAATCGTAAAAGGGACTTTGTATGCAAACAGAGGATCAGAAACCAAATTCATAATTATGCACAAGTTTTATTAACTAAATCACAAACATAACTAAACTAAGCCAAACAAACAAACATACATACATTTATCCATACATACATACATGCAGGTAAAGGGGTGAGTGATGTGGAACCGGAAACAGGAAATAGAACTCTGGAGTAAGATCTATTTTAGTATGAAAAGAACCATAAGCTTATCTTCAGAGCACCTCATTACAGTATACTTGCATGGCAGTTGCAATCGTGGAAAAAAGTGGATGAAGATTGGATTCGTTGATGGGTCTATGGCCTTGAAGAAAAGCATGGTGGCTTCGAGCACATGGCTGTTGTGAGTCGAAGCCTGCTGTCCTGGCTTGCTGAGGGCATGCTGGATGTCTGAGAAGACCAGGAGTGGATCGTTGCATCAGTGATGGTAAAGTTGCAGTTGTTTTCTGGATTGCAGAAAAGTCTGACTCCCTTTTTGGAGTATGAAAGCATGGCAGGCATTGCTTAGGCCTGTTTGGGCCCAGGGAGCTGGGCCCAAGTGGGGGGGGGGGAAGGGGTCCAGCCCCTCCCCCAGTAACAGCAGAAGCTGCCTTGTTGTCGGATGAGAAGCGTTGAGGAGAGAGGGCGGTCACTGTGGTCCGTCTCTAATAAAGCCTGAGAATGGCCACCCCTCTCTGGGTTTGCTGTACCAATGAGAAGGGTGGACTGTCTGGCGGGAGTTTCCTCTGTGGTGAAGATTTATGACGTTATCTCAAATCTGCCTTACCTCTTTTCTGTTAATTAATACTCAGATAGATATAACAAATCCACACTGCATTCTAAGAGAAGGTGATGTACATCAAAGCGTGAGTCATCAAATGAGGATTAATTAGATAGGAGACATGAAACAGGTAAAGTTACATTGACCGTTGGTTGTATAATAAAATACATACCATGGTGTATACATAATAGGACACAAAACATCACACTCATTCACACAGTTTCTGGGATGCACGTTCATTTCTAGCTCAGTTCGTCTCTGATTAATGCAGCGAAGTCTGCATGGAAGATTGTTTCTTCCCATTGTCTCTCTCTTCCACATGCGCCACATACCTTTCGATCGTAAAAACTCTCTGTGTTCCCTGTAACAAGACACCGTCCTGCCAGTGTGTTAGCGTCATTTGGGATGTTAAGTTTTGGTGAAAGTTTCACAGTGAGTTTGCTGGATTATTCATTAAATAAATGAATTGTGTGTGTCCGATTGGTCCAGACGCTACAATACAAAGATAGATCAAAGTGACATTACGTTAACCAACCATTTAGAAACGTCCTGTTTTCCGACTCCGGTTCAAATTGATACGGTTGCACAGTGTCCTCAGCAGTGTTGTGCAAGTTACTTCCAAACTGTAATACATTATAGATTACTTGTTACTGTTATTTTAATGTAATACTTTACCTTACAATATTACTGTCTCAGAATTGTAATGCGTTACATTACTCCTGCATTACTTTTGAGTTACTTTCACGAAAATAACTACAAGGTAGAACTTAAAATTCTAAAATGACTAAATGTAATACAGAGCATTTTACATCCAGTAGAAGGCAATTTGATGTTCCATAATGACTGTGGGCTATCCAGGCTACTAACAATATAGCATATAATTGGCAAAGTGAAGGCTCAAGACAAGAAAGGATGACAGACAAAATCACAAATGATCCAAGTCTGTTAAAAGTATGGTAGAGGTAAAATTATTATCTGGCAATATCCGTGAATAGCTTGGGTCTATTAATATTAGACACAACATAAGTAAACTCTAATGCCATGACAAGATGCACATTTGTTCTTTATTCTCTTTGAATTCAAGAGGTTCACAACACAAAACTGTCATGCACAAAGTGCACATGATGAACATAGCTTAGGCTATGCTTTCTCAAGTATAAAGTGCAATTGGAGGACCAACCCCTTAGCCTCGGTCATTTTAGTCCATAGAAATGAACATATAGGCTAAACATAGCCTAACTGCTTAGTAAGATAACACAGAAGAAAAAAACCCTTAGGCCTTTGCCTCTAAAAAGACTAAAACAAAACAGGCTACCAAATAAAGGCAGGTTAAAATAAATCCACTTGCTACAATGACCAGACAGATTGCAATGGGCTCTTATGAAACTATAGGACTAGACACTTTGCGAGAATACAAAGATTAAATTAAATTAAATTAAAGTGCTTGGGCCTACAGGCCTAACAGAAAATATGGCTCAGTCATATTAATGTCAAACTCAACAAAGTTCAGTAATAAGGGAAGTTATACAAGAAAAAAAGGCCTGACAGCAAATATGGTTCAAAATCAGAAACTTCAGTAATGATCAGACTCAGACATTTCCAACAGGAAAACTGGATTTAAAAAGTTATGTTTCCTGCCTATCATAAAACAGAGGTAGCGTGCAGCTAAACCCATTGAAACAATGAGAGTAAAAGGAAATTGAAGCTGTGCTTCCAGCTATGGTGGGGGCTAGCCTATTCCATTATACCCACTTGACTGAAATATCTGTTGAAGCGCATCAGAATTAGGCGCTGAAAGCGTCCATCACCAAGACGGTTGCATTTTGGGGTGAGTACCAGACTCCCAAGACTGAAAAGTCTTTCGACTGGTGCACTGGATGGTGTGGGTGCATTATAGCGTAGTGCAATTTTTTTATTCTTGGAAACTGATGCAGGCTTTCCATCACTGGATCAGAATTGAAATAAGCTGTTACCTCTGTTTCCACTGACATAGGTGCATCAGCCATGGCATTAGGCTTTTCATCAAATGAAAAGAAGTCATCCTCAAAGGAGGTGACTGCAGCAGGTTGAGGAGCATCACTCATTGGGGTGGCAGGCTCTTCAACTGTTAGGGTGCGGCACTCAGTGGTGAGAAGGTACTTGATGTGATCTCTTCTGGTTTCCTCTTTTACCCAGTGAAGTTTAAATTTAGGCAGCAAGACGGCAGCCAGTAGGGCATTCTTGGAGTCAATTGTTGAGGCAAAGCGAGTTTTAATTGCTCCCACAATTATTTCAGGCAACCCAGTGAGCATCTGTGAAAGGCCATTTTGCATTGCTAAAGTTTTTGGCATTAGAACTTCAAGTGTTGGTTGAAGTGTCCCATAAAAACAAGTTTCCTCACCCTGTAGGATGTCCAGTGCAGCACAGAAAGGCTTCATAATGGAGCAATATTCCTTAAGAAACTGGTATTCCCTGTCATTCATACATTTAATCTGAATCTGTGTGCATAGATTGTTAATGTCAGTTAGTGGCATTTCTATGATCCAAACATAGGCATCATAAAATGAGTTCCACCGGGTTACTGAGGGCACAATCAACTTCCTTTCACTGATCTCTTCTAGGCACTCAGATGTAACTGTGGACCGGCTAGCTTTGGTCCATAGTGCTGAACACTTAGCAGTGGAACTGCGGTAAACAGCCCTGGATTCTGGGTTTGATGCCAACCATTTATGAATCTCATTGTTGGCAATGAGATTGAGCGTGTGAGCTGCACATCTGTGATGTGCAGGCAGCACACACAGCCCTTGCTGTGCATCCTCATCATCTCCTCCAGTGAGAACGCTGTGGAGGTCAGTGAAGGCCACTTTCCCATCATCATCTTCCTCCATCTTCTCCTTCTTCGTTCTCCTCAGTTTCGACTCATTGGTATTCCTTAATATGTTTATAAGCAACTGAAAAAAGCACAAATGTAAGAGCATGTCAGAACATCTCAAGGACCCCAAAAACACCTTAGACCCCAGAGGGTTAAGAAATGTAATGTAATGTTGTATGGTATGTGGCATTATAATTGTTTCTGTACATCATTATATGCCCAAAGCAACCCTTCTCTTGCTTTTAAAAAATGAAATGAAATCATCCCCTACGCCGTCCTCTTTACTGTTGTTTAGTTTAGTTGTTGAGTTCCTTAGCTACTGCAGTTAACCGTTTACTTCTGGCTGCTGTTGCCGTTCCATCAACAATTAACAATAAAAAAATTCAACAATCAACAATTAAAGCTCCTAATGCCTGTTAGTGAAGACATGTGCATCTATGCAATATGTATAAATATTTATTCCAAACGAGAGCTAAAAACCTGCCACGATGAGTCAGCCAGAGCCCTAGGACAAGTGATCCTCGCCCCGGAAGAGCAGCCCCCCAGTAAGTCTGACCAGGGACATCAGTGGCCGAGGGTATTCTGGTGGAAATAGAGACTGAGGACTGGCTGATTGACTTAGCACGGAGGTATCGTCTCCCACCCTGTCCCACCCCTTGTCTCATCTTTCATCCCTGTTTCTAAACAGGACAGAGACCTGCATGGACTATGTCTTACCTTTGACCCTGTCAAGTCTCCATCTGCCTCCGTCACCACTGTGCTCAGCCAGTCCTCCAGCCCCACCTCTGCTGGAAGTTTGCAGCCCTTCACCATCAATGCCTTGCTGTGACGTCAAGCCGCAGGTTATCCAACCACCATTAGCGCCTGAATGAGTGGATCTTGTGGCTCCGCCTCCGGCCTCTGATCACCTTTGTCATGGTTACTGATATGATTAGTCCTCTTAGTTCAGCTGTGTCTCCTTATTAACCCCTTAAAGCTTGCATTAATTGTGGAAAATGGAATATCATTATTTACAGCAGGTTGTTACAATTAAAAAGAGATTGTGAACCTGCACAGGCGCACATCCAGTGAAGCAAATAGATGGTGCATTGATGTGACATTTGAACTCCATGAAACATGCATGAATTGTGGAAATCTCATTAAATCTCACGATTACAAAGAGCCCAGACACAACATAATCCATTGCGTTGATCACAAGAGATTTCTCACGAAGTGATGCATACTTGGCTAAAAAACAAGTCTCTCATCTTTCCGGGATGCAATGTATTTTCCAATGTTCCCGGAAACGTCTGTGCTTGTTTTCAAACATGGAATAACACACAATATGTATCATCTTAAAGCGTAGAATCTCAGCTTTTTAATGCATGTAACCACTTTGATCAACTTTTAACGAGTGCTGAGTAGTCCCTCTAAACTGGAGTGTACCGCCCGCTGGCGCCACCTAGTTGTGAGAAATTCATAATATTTTTTTTCAAAACTACTGCCTTGATCAACACAATAGGTGTCATTTAAAAGCTTAGAGTCTGAACTTTACAATAAATGTAGCCATATGATTAAATCCTAAGTAGTGCTGAGTTATTTGCTGATAAATAGAATTTCTTTTTTTCTGACAGAAAGCGATGCATAAGGATGTAGTGTAACGACGCCCAGTTCCAGGAATACACTAATATTTTGTTGTTAGTACCAGTTTATAACAATTATTAGTTAACACTAAGTTGTCAACACTTCGTAATAAATAATAATTTGTCGTTACACTACATCCTTATGCATTGCTTTCTGTCAGGACTTTTACGTGGACTTTTCTTAACTCAGTGAAGTGACCTTGACGTCTGGGTTAGCGGTAGCATGAGCCGTCAGGCAAGTGGTATTTAAATAAACTCCTGATGTACTTACAAACTTTCCAATGCCTCGTTTTATGAGTACAGAACCTATATAGGTATATTTGTACAAATATTTGTACTACTGTAGAAGTTTGGTACCATTCTGGGCAACATTAGTGGGGTAATTTACGAGATACAAATTTGGTGCCAATAGCGCCTGCACTAAGCCATCCGGCTGATATCTCTAAATAAGCTCTAACTTTAAAAATGTTCAACCAAGGGAAAAAAGGCTTCTGGCGGGGTGTTTGGCTCATGTCATGTATGTATGTATGTATGTATGTATGTATACGTGATCATCAACACATTAATAGCTGAAACTCTTGTTATTTTAAGTTTAAGAATGTAATGTTTTTGATTAAATCATTTCATGAATAGTTTTGGTTTTAAATGTTTTACCATTTCTGACCATTGGGTGGCGGTGTTGCATAATAATTGTGTTGCTTGTATATTGATTTATTTATTTATTCTAGAATTGAACTTGATGATTCTTTATTTGAGAGATTGGTAGCTTTGGAAATAATGTTTGTGTAATAATACTCAAGACATTTGTTAATATATATATTTTATTCCTTTCCTTTTGTAGATCACACACATCTATAAATACCCTATTAAGCTGTAAAGCCTGTGTATTGCTGTGTTGCGTACAGCCAAAGACTGTCAACACTAAACCTCCTTTGCATGGAACTGATTGAATCCAGTGTGTTCTGATCGACACCCCATAGAGGAAAGCTAGAAATAAACCATCACCTATTACAGTCCAACCTTTTTCAGTCCTACTATCGAATAGAATCTGGCATCTGGCACATGTGGACTCAACACGTACCAGATGTGGGTCGGATCTGGGCTGACACTATGTTGCTGTCTGGGCTGTCACTTCAACTGAAAGATGAAGGCTGTGATATTAATGTTGTCCACAAGAGGAAGCCACAGGATAAAGAATCTTTTAAGCCTTTTAACCTGGAAAGAGACTGTTTTGTTTGTCTTTTTCAAGATAATGTATATTATAGAAATTCTATAAAGACACACTTATTTACTGTTGTGGTATGAATAATAAAACAAACGTGTTAAACTGCAAGTATAAATAGCCTAATTATACAGACAACACATTCTCAGCAGCTCACAAGCACCTGCAGACCAATAATTATTCCATTTATTTACCTTTTACAACATGCAGACTTGAATAATATGATAGTTTTGTGCTGCAAATGATATCTTTATATTCATTTGAAACTGTCCTGTGACATTCTATGACATGCAATTCATCTACTTAAATGTTGAATTTATATGTTGAATATGAGTCCACACATACAACACATACATTGTGATTATGCGTTATGACAGTAAACATTTTTAAAGAGGGGTATTTCTGACTTCTTGTTAAATCTAACAGTAAGAGGGAATGACGTCGCCCTTTTTGACACCGGTGTGTTGCTCAAACCTGTTTCATCTAACCCTAACCTTCACTGAAGTTTCAAGATGGACTTTGCTGTAAAAGCCACATAATAGATCAATTTCGATTGGATTGTTAATCATCCACATGTTTTTTTGGCCCCAATGATTGCCGCTTGTGACTATATTCTGTAGCATTTTAACATGTAGAAAAAAAAAATAAATAAAAAAAAAAAAATATATATATATATATATAGATATATATAGATATATATAGATATATTGCAGAAAACACAAACTGTTGTCTGCTTAGACGCCATGATGAAATTTAAAATACTGACATTTCAAGTTTAACAAATTAAGTACAGAGATATTTAATTATCTTTCTTGTCCTATAGGTCACAGTTTCTTTACATCACATATTGTCTATTGGCAGTTTGATATTATGTACTGAATACAAAGAGAGCCTTTAAACACTGTCATATCCTACATGTAATTGTCCACGTCTCAAAGATGATGTAACATTTCTGGATCGATTTTTTGTGAACCCTAATGCAGATCTGGAGGGAGCTGTAATGGACACAAGTCTGGATGCTTGATGTTATTGAACACTTTCATTTGCAAAAAAAAAAAGAAAAGAAAAGTGAGAGCAATTATACAATTAAATCTTATCTTCAGAAATCTCAACAAACAGTTTTCTGCTTGAAGATTTTTCAATATCGATGGAAGATCACCGCACGATCACAGTCCAACCAACAGTAACAGAACTTCCGTTCATTCCTGCACATGAAACACAAGGTACAGAATCAATACGTATATACAAAATCCAATACACCTCATATTGTATTTATATAATGTATTCACTACGACCTTTAGTGGAGCAGAAACTATTCTGCGAATTTGTCTGCTTCTTTATCATTCAACACATCTGTTCTCTCTTGTTTTATTTTGATAATGTGGATAAAATTATATAATGTTGAAAACTGATAGAAATGTTTGACTGTATAAATCATAACCTGTATGTCTTGAAAACTGATTTGAAATTTGTGAAGAGGCCCAAGTTAGATTATTCCTGTTTCTATCACTTTTCTGAGTAAATGAACAATTATCTGACCCAAGAATGGTAAATTATGGTGTGCCCCAAGGCTCGGTTTTATGCCCTTTGTTGTTTTCTCGACTGAAGACTCATCTGTTTAGCGAGGGATGTACAGTAGTTACTGTAAATTTCCATATTCTGGTCTTTCTGTACCACTAGCTCTTTAAGGTGGGAGTTTTGTTTCTTTTTTCCCACTGTTACTTTAATTAATTATTTACTATAACATCTTTTCTTTATCTACCCACACCTTGGGAACACCCATTCAGCTCTGGGCTACCATCAAATCCAAACTTGTGCCACATCTGTCATCATAGAGTTTCATGTGACGAGTGTCTGTCTTATGCTGTTTGCATCCCTCCTATTTATTGAAAATCATTGTAAATATTTAATAATTAATAAAGAAATAATTATAACTAAATCTATGTGGTCTGATCACATCTGTCCAAATGAACATATGTGTGCTTTGTCAAGACATCCTCTTATGTTCATAGCACTAGTTTTGTCTATCTTTTCTTTGTCTGCCTGTGATCACTTGGACTGCTGTTATCATTTCATCCAGCCACTATCCGCCATTGCCATCTGTGCTTACCACATTTTGGATCTGCAATATTGTTATTGAGCTTATCTGTTAATAAAGTCACACTTGAGTTCATCGTCTGTCTTGAGTTTCATGTGTAACATGACCTTTCCTTGCTGTTTTCTTCTTATCTATTTGAACATCACAATATTCCTTGTAAAACTGCTTTGGAACAATATTGTATTTATGTGATATATTTAGCATAATAATAATAATAATTTAATATACAGTGTTATATTGTAGTTGTTAAATGATAACTGAATGATGCTGATATTGTCATAGGTTGGTTCAAATCAGGAGAGTGTAGGCAAGGATCTAATTGCAGCAGTCATTTATTAAGCAAAACTCAGGAACACCAGAAGACTGGAAAACCAAACCATATAAAACAGACGAGAACAGACAAAGAACTTAAAGGCCCTCTGAAATCGAAATGTAAGTTTTTTAGCTTTTAGTATGAATATGTTAGCCGTAAGGTTATGAATAAGCTAGTGTGCTCCAAAACAATGACAAAATTCGCATTTAGGAGATATAAGCATTCAAAACTTACTGTCTCTCACTTAAGCTTAAATGGATCACAGATTTTTATGACATCACTGCGGACTTCAGCTTCTCATCACATCTTCTGTCCAATCAAATTCTCTCTAGAATCTAAAGCGTCCCGCCCCCTATGCTATAAGCACCACCTGGCCAAAGCGACCATTGACACGTCACGGAGCAATATGGGTTGGAGATGTGTATTCAGTTGCTCAAACGCTCAAGTTTTATTCCATTTTCCAACTGTACGTTGGTTAAGAATGAAATGGCTAGAATTTATTCACACCTCTACTATTGAATCCAACGTATCATCAGTGCTCGGATTCGCTTCCATGGTGCTGTCAAGTACGACTTGCAGTCTGTGAGGTAAACTAAACGCTATTGGCTATTTGAAAAGGGGGAGGAGCCATTCAATTTGTTCCGCATTAGCTTCCTGTTTCACTGCAAATTACATCAACGCTCATACAAAGCTGCATGTTCCAAGGCACTTCAGTGGGACTTTAACAAAACAGGGAAATATACATACGCAAGATAATGAGGGGTAAAACAAGGCACATGTGGGACAAATCAATTAACTACTGAGTAACCATGGCAAACTAGGACACAGGGATTGGGGAGGGGGTGTCAGAGGAGTCTGTGGAGGAGGTGATCATGGTGGAACAGCTGTTGGAGGAGAAGAGCATGTGGGAGCCGGTGGAGTGGGATGTCCAGATGGAGCCGGAGGTATGAAGGCCCACCAAATAGCACTTGGGAGTTGCAGAGCCAGGGGACAGAAGACCGAGGCGGAGTCAGGGAGCCTGGAGACCAAGGCAGAGCCAAACAGCTGGAGAACCACAGTGACACTGCAGGAGTCAAGGGATCCAAGGACCATGGCGGAGCCAGGGGCTGGGAAGGCCGAGATGGAGCTGGAGAGAGTGAAGATGATGGTAGAGCTGATGGGATTGAGGAGCCCGGTGGAATCCACCGAAAGCCCAAAAGTTTGCAGAGGAGCCAGGGGGGCAATGAACCCAGGCAGAGACGGTAGGAGGAGGTACACCAGTGCAGCCGGAGGGATGACAGGCCATGGTAAAGCCGAGAGACCTCTGGAGCCATCCCAAGAGAGGAGTGGAAGCATATGTGGGAGTCCATTCCGAGGTATGTAAATCAATAATTGCTACCTTCGGGACCACCGGACTGAGGATCACCCACTGGGGAGCTTTGGGACCACCGGACTTGTCGCAGAGCATTAAGAGGATCTTCCTCCTTTGCTGCCTCCTCTGCACTGGGGTCAACAGGGTGACGGCTGGAGGATGGAGAGGACTCCGGAGGTTCTGGGAGGGCTGGAGTGGAGCCAAGAGACTTCTGATGGATGTAAGTGAACTGTGGAGGCTCTGGGGAAACTGGATTTGGGCCCTCTTCCGCTTCTCCCACAAAAAAGGAGGACCCACTCAACCATAGAGCATAATCCATGTATTTTGCCAGGGTACAGTTGGTTTCTCCCACTGGCATCAGTTGACACATGACAATGAGGATAATAAGGGGTAAAACAAGGCACAAGTGGGAAAAATCAATCAACTAATTTTGGCAGCCTAGGAAACAGGGATCAAACACAAGAAAAGAAAGCAAATACAGACAAGACGTGACAGATGTCTATGTCCATACTCTTCCATTAGACTAAGACTAATGCTTATTTGGGATAAAAATAAAAACTCTGTACCTTTCAGTTTGTATTGGTGAAAATGCTCAACTATACTATATTTCATATATAATATTAATATGATTATATTATAATGTTTACAACAATTATATGCTGATTGTACATGTAGATTATTATGTTCTGTTATATATTATATTAATTCCTTCTAATAGTTTTGATCCAGATGAGACGATCCGGGAACACAATCTGTTGCTTGTGGACTCTATAAACAGAAGAGGAGAGTATATTTAGCATCAAACACCAATTTGCCTAAAAACAGTAGTGTTGAATGTTTCAAACACCAAGATAAATGTTGTTGTCACGTGTTATTTTACATGATCCATTAATTATAATTTCTTAGCCAAAACAACTGTTTGATATATTTTTTGTTACGTTTTCTATTTTTCTTTTTTTCATGAATTGGTTTGTTTCACAAACCACAGTTTTAGTTTCCTGAAGAGCCATTAAAAGATCATAATACATACATAAAAATGTTAATGTACATAATGTCAAAAAGCAGCTATTTTAACAGGGGTGTGTAGACTTTTTATATCCACTGAATGTTGTAGATATTGAATGTAAGATATCTTTTTAACTTAGTATTTAATATTTAAAAATGTTATTCTTCTCAAATATTTCATTATGCTCACAACTAGGGGTGTAGCAATATATTGTGTCACAACATTTCGCAATACAAATAGTGTGGATAGTGACAGTCTGTATCGTGTATAGTTCACCCAAAATGAAAATTACTGTATTTGAAAAAATTCAAGTTTACAGAGTTTTAGTGTCAGCACTACATTAAACTACATTATTATATATAATGTTAAAAATCATGTATAATAATACAATAAGGAAATTTGTGTGTGCTGATAATGCCAAATGTCTTATGTTACCAGTAAAAAGTGGCCTATATATTTTTTTAATATATCTAGTCAGTGACAGAGTCGAAGCATATTCATCTAAAATAATTCTGTATCTTCAGCGGTAACCCTTCCTTTTACAGTCCCCTAATTACTAGGTATTTACCTGGTAAATATATGGTAAGTTATAGTTGGTTATTGGTAATTACCACAGGTAACAAGTATGTAAATGCAGAGAAACTACAAACTAATTACTAAGTATTTACCTGGTAAGCATATGGTAAATTATAGTATTTTAGTGTGTAATTACTTAAGGTGATTAGTATGCAATTACAGAGAAACTACCAGGGGGAAAAAACACCACTGTTAAATATCAACTCAACAAAGTACTGTGTACTTGTTACCTGTTTAGGTTGGTAATAACTCAGATTTAATTGTGTACTTCCTCAGAATGTAGGCAGAATGTAGGCAATTTTTAGAAACACCTCCAGTATTACCCATCAATTCAAGTTAGGTGTGTAGTTATCCTAGGGTTATATTGGTAACAGTCCATGTTTATTCATTACTTTCTTGAAATTAAGACGGTAGTTTCCAATAAATTACCTTGTCTTACATAGTTGTTGTTCATTGCTACACCCATTTATAGAGGGTTTATCAAATAATTTACCTTACACTTACCTGGTAACTACCCCGCAGGAACAGTTTTCCCTAATGTCATGGCACATCTTAAATACTGGGTATGTTCTTGCAGATGTTTTTACAATTTACTCAGTAAGTAAAGTGCAACTGTACAGTAAAATGAAGCCTTGTTTATTTCCATGGTATTACCGGAATTGTACCATATAACCTGATCATTCCCTTTTCCATATAGTCACAATTTTTTACCTCGTATGTCCTGCAACGTTACCAAGGAAAACACGACAATTTACTCGGTAAGTAAAGTGCAACTGTACTGTAAAAGGAAGCCTGTTTATTTCTATTGTATTACCAGACTCTTACCACATCCTTTGCTACTGCTTAAACATTTTTGAAATCACAAACTTTTACCATGTGTGTTCTGCAACTTAACTAAAACATTCCAGCCTGGTCTCATTAATACCTAGTATTAATACGTAATTTTCAAAGATAGAAAACTACATATGCTACAATTATGAAGAAAAACAACATACGTGGTGTAATCACAATAATTTATTTATTGCAAAAATGTCAAAACCGGTACCAAAAGTCATTCACATGACGATGTGTTGCAGCCACAGTCCTCTCTTTCAGTATATAATAGTTTTGAATGAGGTACAGAGCAGAATTTAAGTTATTAATCCATGAAAATGTTCATCCGGCTTCGCTCTGTGTGAAGGCGTGCGCGCTTCTCCATTTCAAATGTAGTTTACCAACTGAAATACGGCATGTCGCAATCTGTGGCGAGAGCCAATGACAAAGAGTATAGAAGTAACAAGAGGCGAAACTCCGTTGCAGTTTTGACAACAGCCACTAGGTGGCGCTTCAGTAGCGCGGCCGCCATTTTGGACTGAACCAACGGCTTTACCGTTAGCACAACTACTGTACAGCATTAACATTATGTCTGGAAATAATTGGAAACAAAGAAAACAGTGTTCTGCCATCAACTGCAACAACTACCAGTGTACAACCAATCAACTAGCATTTCATAGATTCCCCAAAGATCCAGAGAGGTAAAGTAGAAAAGGTTTTTATTAACTTTAAAGTGAGCTAACGTCAACGATAACAGGTGCTGTAACGTTAATGTAACCGCAGTAACAGTTTGCTAATGTTATGTATTTGGTCGAAATTGTCAAGACTCAAAATGGGCTTTTTAAATCGCATACTTTCAGAGATATATGAACACCTAACCTGGCAAATGACCGCTTTATTAATTCATTGTTATCACTAAATTAACCCTTTAACTAGTGTCACCTTTTTTTCACATAAACATGAAAATCACTTTCCAAACTTAAATGATTGTAATTCAAGAATGCTTTGGAATTTAGACCTATGGTTGGTCTTGTTTTAATTTGTCAGATTATTGTTTAAGTGAAATAAATTATGAAAGTGAAACAGAAAAAAGTTATATAAGTTTGAGTTTATTAAAATGTACAAATTTAAAATATAATTATTTATATTTTATATAAAATATATATATTACAAAATATATTTTACTCTAGAACTGCAAGAAAATGAAAGCAAAAAATCTGAACAAGTTGTGTTCCACATTTTAGGTTGATATGTTGATATTTCGCTTCCTCACCCTTTCTGCCGTGTGCTCTAACGTTACACGGTTTGGAGCTGCGCGCTCTTGCTCGCTCGCTCTAGATTCCGGGTGATTTTAGCTAATTTGTGGGCATCAGGGAGCCGCTATCAATATGCGGGAGACTCCCGGATCTTCCGGGAGACATGGGATGTCTGCTCTAGAGATATTAAAAACTAGAAACTACTTTTTAGTTCATTTAAGCGCTTTTGAATTTGAACCGGTATCGTTCAATTCTATGACAGCTGTGTTGCGTTCAGTCCAAGATGGCGGAGCTGCAGCTCTGCGCATGGGTGAGTTTGTTGCAATGGAACGTTCTATTGAGTTTCGCCTCTTGGTACTTCTATACTCTTTGCCAATGAGCGTTTGATATCACTGCCGTAAAACATGTCGTAACGCTTCTTGAGGGCGCATTTTTGAATTTGAATGAATTCATCACGAGCGCGGGATTTGACAGTTACGGACTGCGCTGCTGTGATAGCCTGTGAAATGGAGATGAAGATCACTCACTGGATAAAGGGCTGAATTTGGATCTCTTTCTTACAAACGTATGGATTCTAAAGATTTGGATTATATCAAGTATAATAAAATTGATGTCTTTTGTGAATTTATGTTGGGTTTTGGTGTATTACTGTTCTATTGGAGAAAACGCATTTTGTGTCTCACTGTAAATAAACTAAATATTAAAATGGTTAAACGATTAAATAAGGTATTTTAAGGTTTTAAAGTGTATTCTTTTTTAACTGCATGTAGGCTAATCGTTTTTGTGCTGTTAATACGTAAACATTTTACATTTTAGTGCTGTAAATACGTCGGTATTAACGTTATACGTTTCTGTGTCTATAAAACGTAAGTAAATGTACGTATGGTAGAATTACACTTTACGTAAAAATACACACGTATTCTCATGAGATCACGTTGAACATTCTCAGTAAGTAAAGTGCAACTGTACTATAAAAGGAAGAAGAAGGAAGCCTTTTTATTTCCATGGAATTACTGGGATCTTACCCAATAATCTGTAATAGTTACAGTTAACGTTACGTAGCTATGTAAGATCCCAGTAATACAATAGAAATAAACAAGGCTTCCTTTTACAGTACAGTTGCACTTTACTTACTGAGTAAATTGTCATGTTTTCCTTGGTAACGTTGCAGGACATACGAGGTAAAAAAGTGTGACTATATGGAAAAGGGAATGATCAGGTTATATGGTACAATTCCGGTAATACCATGGAAATAAACAAGGCTTCATTTTACTGTACAGTTGCACTTTACTTACTGAGTAAATTGTAAAAACATCTGCAAGAACATACCCAGTATTTAAGATGTGCCATGACATTAGGGAGAACTGTTCCTGCGGGGTAGTTACCAGGTAAGTGTAAGGTAAATTATTTGATAAACCCTCTATAAATGGGTGTAGCAATGAACAACAACTATGTAAGACAAGGTAATTTATTGGAAACTACCGTCTTAATTTCAAGATAGTAATAAATAAACATGGACTGTTACCAACATAACCCTAGGATAACTACACACCTAACTTGAATTGATGGGTAATACTGGAGGTGTTTCTAAAAATTGGCTGCCTACATTCTGCCTACATTCTGAGGAAGTACACAATTAAATTTGAGTTATTACCAACCTAAACAGGTAACAAGTACACAGTACTTTGTTGAGTTGATATTTAACAGTGGTGTTTTTTTCCCCTGGTAGTTTCTCTGTAATTGCATACTAATCACCTTAAGTAATTACACACTAAAATACTATAATTTACCATATGCTTACCAGGTAAATACTTAGTAATTAGTTTGTAGTTTCTCTGCATTTACATACTTGTTACCTGTGGTAATTACCAATAACCAACTATAACTTACCATATATTTACCAGGTAAATACCTAGTAATTAGGGGACTGTAAAAGGAAGGGTTACCGCCTATTCATTTACACACCCAATGTAATACCAAATTTAGTATTTTAATCAACAGTACATTTTTTTATAATCTTTTATCATATATCTTGGAGTATCGCAATAATATTGTATCGTGAGTTTAGTATCGTGATATGTATCGAATCGTGACATGAGGGTATCGTTACAACCCTAATCACAACATGTTGAAATGTCCTGTAACAGTGGAAATGTTCAAATACATTTTAAAAGTGTGACAACTAGCCCCAGTCTCCCATGACAAGTGGTGTTGTGTAAGTGACGTACCATCTACTGACAAAAGAAGTTGAGCTTCTCCTCACAGTCTCTCTGTGTCCAGACCCTTGTTTGATTGTCCAGGGCTCTACAACGAAGGTTTCTGGCAGGACACTGGGGCGGAGACCAGGCCGTAAAGTCAAGATCATCTCCATTGACCCAGAACCACTCTCCAGCTAGGAAGGGCAAACCAGTCCACACATTTCCAGTTTCATCCTGTGGGATTTGTCCTAAAGCAGAATTCATCCTGTTCATTGAGCTCAGACTCGCCAGATCATTGTAATGTTTTCTGCAGTATTCCAGAGCTCCTTCCCAGCTCTCTTTCTGCCGCACCAGAACAATCTCTGATATGTTCATACAGAAGAAGGCATATTTCTCCGTGCATTCAGTGTCATGCAGTTTCTTATGACCTTTGTGTAGAAAAGCGCATTCATCATCTTTAGGTTGTTTATTATTAGTATCCCAGTTAATTTGTGTTGCGTTTTCTCCTCTGGTCCACTTCCAGACTCCTGATATTTTGTGGAGACCAACCCAGGCATCAGAAGTTTGACCAACTGCATCTTCCAAAAATTGCTGCTCCTCGCTCTCACTGGTGAAGGTGGACAGGTCATGAAAGGAAGTTTTGCAGTGAAGTTGCGCAGAATCCCATTTCTTCTTCTCATTCACGAAGAAATGTTGTTTAATGAGCCCGGAGGAGAGTCCGTAGAGCTCCAGGATTAGGAGCACAGTGAGTGTCGTCTTCATCTTCATCCAGTGAAGAGGTTTCGTGATTTGTCAATGATCAGTTAAGGTGGAGGACAGAATTGTGCATGATGACACTGACTCTCTTTTACTTAAGCTGACATACAGCCAATGACAAAAGAGTGTGAGGGTGTGACCAATCACAGCACACCTTTACAGTCAGAACAAACAAATCAGCTGCATTTAACCAATCAAATAAACCTCATAATATTTCTAAGAAAGAAACTGTGGGCAGGTAAAAACAAACATGTGATTAAATGAAACAAATGAAATTAAATTATTTTTGCTTTAATTTACTTAAAAATTTTAAACAATTATTTAACATATAATTTTATTGTGTCTGACCAATTTACTTAATACAGTTGAGTTATATAAGTGATTTTTGTAGTAGTTTTAAAGTAGCATTTAATAAAACCATTAGATGTCTAAATGTGAAACATGCTGTAGGCCTATATAGTTTGAAACTAAAGTTTAACACACAACTACAAACAAAACAAAATCACAGAAATATTTATTCATCACTAGATTAGACCAAGTAAACTTCAAACTCAACTGAACTAAAAAAAATAAATAAAAAAAAATCACATATTTTGCAAAGCATCCTGAAATGATTTATTCTGTCATGTGACTTCCTCTCAGGTTCTCAGAATTAAAGATCTAATGCAAATTAAAACTAGGAAAACAAATCATGAAAACTATCTAAACAAGCATTTAAACATTTGCCTGTGAAAATAATTGGAACACAATGCAAACATTTAATGCAAACATTCTCTGGTAAATCCACAGACGGTGACCTCTTAACCAAGGATAAATTACCTGCCTAATTATTTGACATGCTTTTTTACATTTACTCCTTTAGCAAAATATTTTGTCAAAGCAACTTAAAAAATGAGAATAAGCAGAAGAAATTAATCAAAGAGAGACATGTAGTGCTGAGAGAGAGAGAGAGAGAGAGAGAGAGAGAGAGAGAGAGAGAGAGAGAGAGCGTGTGTGTGTGTGTGTGTGTGTGTGTGTGTGGACAATCATTGATTCAAAGTTTAGTTTTGAAGCCAGCTGTGAAGCTGTGTGTAAAAAGGGGCATCAACATTTGTTCTTATTAAGGAAACTGCAAATTTCAAAATTGACAAAACACTGTTGATTCTGTTTTATCATGCTTTTATCGAATCAGCTTTGTCCTTTTCTTTGGTGTCCTGCAACAAGAATTTCTCTTTAAAGAGCCGCAACTCTGTCAACCAAATTGTGAAATGGTCCAGTAGGTTGATAGGGGAGCCGCCACTTAACCCTGCTTCACTGACTGTACACCAGCACTTGTGTTGTCTATTGTATTGTCTATGATATGTATGAGAAACAGCCTGAACTTGTTCACCGAAACCTAATTTACCTATAGCTATAAAATAAAGGAACCTGGACCTGATTAATGACTTGTAGATGTAAATCTCAAATTATACAAATTATACAGGCAAAAGCTGAAATGAAGTAGCATGCATATTTGCAATACATTTCCATTTGGGCTCATTCTCAGAAAATACCATCATGTGTGTCCCAGTGACTAATGATATAATGACAGGAAAATTAACTTACATTATTTGAATAGTAATAACAACATATAATAACAGTATAAATCAGAAATGTTTTTGTCAAAGCAAGTTTACCAGCAAGTATTTTTTAGACATTTAAAATGTTTCCAAATGATTAGCAGTGAAATGTATTCGATGTAAAAGCTGCCTCAAAACCATATTTCACCGAAGACAGAATTAAGAATGCAAAATTAACTAAAAGGTGTTCTTTGAGACAATATAACCTGTGGATGTATCGGTTGAACTCTGTCCATAGACATTTGTGAATTGTAGATTTATTTGATGCAACTGCAGATGGTGCTGGTGTAATGGGTCTGTATTTGGATTTTAAGTGGAATTTTCAAATGTAAAGTTTGTTTTTGTTGTTCCTGATATACCTTTTCTTATATACATCTTTATACATAAAGATATTGTGGCTATCAGGTGGTAGGCCTCACCAGGCCTCCCTGAAGGTGAGCTCCCACAGACTGTGGTTATCAGGTAGTAGGCCTCACCAGGCCTCCCTGTGAGTGGTTTCCTAGCGGTGCTGGGTTCAGGAAGCTAGTGGCCTCTTGCTATCAGTTCAGCTGGCTTTAGCAGGCAGCTGCTGAAGGCGAGCTTGTGCCCTGGCTCGACTAAAGTGTTCATTCTCTGCTACTGGTTCCCTCCCAGAACCTTTTTTTTCTGCCTACAGGTTTGCCTACCAGGTGGACATATGCTCCCCTCACCGAGGGTCACTATGAGCATGCAGACTCCTTAGTCTGGTCAGATGGTCGTAGGCCTCTCATGAGGCCTCCCAGTTAGATCAGCCCTTAGGCCTTCACAGGCCTTCTCAGTGTTTTGAAACACAAACACTGGGTAGATCCGTGGATCGAGTAGAGAAACTCCCCTCGCTAGCAAGGGTTGGAAAGCACTATGCTGAGTCATACTCTCCGGGATATCCCGTCTCTGAGATCCGGGACGAGTGGTTCACTGCCAGCTTCGCAGTCCATCGGGTTGGATGCCTTACCTAAGGCAAGTGTCCAGAGGCTCTGTCTTCGGACAGACAGGAAGTGGCCAGACTAAGTATCTATGTACTGATGCCAGGTCAGGCTGTCCTGGTGGCATTTCGGGGTGAGTACGTTCCCCTGAATAGTGATTGGCTGGGGTTCCTTCGGGTTCCCTAGCCACATTCCCTAGAAGGGACCACTTCTAATCGAAAGCTTCCAGGTTCCAAGCCCTGAGCAGGCCCAGGTAGGCATTTCATTTAACCATGTTTATGAAGGTTTTCCTGCGAGGCTTATAGCTTGGGCTATGACCGTAGGGAATGCTGTCATTGACAGCCCAGTGTGACCTGAGGGTGAGTGGTTCTAGCGTTTCATTTGAATTTGCTGGTTCTGACAGTTGTCACTGCCACCTGGCATGCACTCCCCTTAGCATGGCGGCGTGGGTATATCGTTCCCCTTGCGTCATTCGACGCAGTGCGAGTTCCCTTTCGAAAGGGAACATCTCAGGTTACGACTGTAACCTATGTTCCCTGAGAAACAGGGAACGAGACACTGCGTCTCCTTGCCATGCCTTGGGGCCTGCCTACCAAACAGTCCCTTCAGATTCAAGTCCCAGCTCACTGCCTTTTCCTGATTCCGTCCCCATCTATCTCTCCCACTTCACTTCCTTTCTATATACTGTCCTATCATTATAAAAGGTAAAAACGCCAAAAAATAAATCTTTAAATTTTTTGACATTAGGGACTTTAAGCAACAGCCTCTGGTGGAATGGCAACGGCATTCTATTGAGCAAGCATGTGTCAGGTTTAGAGAAGGCACGAAACCAGCAGATGTAATGGTGAGTAGGTCATGCAAACTTGAGATGAAGATAGAACTTAGCTGAATAGTAATATGAATGTCTTTGCAGGTGGAGTGGAAACCAGAGTGGAGAATGATGATGAAGATGATCAATGGAGAAGGCAGATGGTAGATCGGAATGAGGAATGAAGATGAGTATCTCAGGTTGGTAGATCAGGTAAGTAACAGGTAGTAAGTCTTGTGCATCCATGTAAAGACGAGACCAGACACTGAACAGAAGGTGAAGGGTTGTATAAAAAAAGGGAGTGAATGATGAGGTGATGATGAGGTGCAGGTGTGGTGAATCAGTATTCCGGGGAGAGTGAACGAGTGGGCGGAGTTTGCAGATCTGGTGGATCCCTGACAGCGTGACTTTAACTGCTACTGTACTTCGCGACGTTCTACTGTAACCGTCTACTACAGGAGAACAGCTAATTTGCGGTTGTCGTTTATACATAGCAGATTAACCCACTGAGGTCGGCTGTCGCGCCGGCGCGATAGGCTCGTTTTTTTCCTTATCAGTGCAACAGAGACGAAAAATACTCTGTTGATTTTGATCTTACATACTTGTGTTTTACATCACTCGATCCTGTTAAGTGTGTATTATTTTTGTGTATACTCACAATAAAAACAAAGTGTTGTGCTTTTTGCCAAATAAAGAAAAATAAACATGATGCGAGTTCTGCTTTCTCTCTGTCAGTGTAGTCCATTCTGAAACGCGTCCGAAAATGAACTGTAACTCAGCGAATTCTCAGTCAAATAGACATACAGACACACAGGCATGAAGCTTGAATTCTCTTCTTTTAAATGAAGTAATTTTTATATTAAAAAAATATTCTCAGTTTATGTAATATTTATGAAAAGAGAGAGATGTCAGTCGTTCTCATCTCAGCTCATTAAGTTTTAATGTGACTCCGCCCACGGAGAGCGCACGCTATTCAAACGCAAATAATCTGAGGTGATCCAGGCAAACCCGTGAACGCCCACATCAGCTGGATAACACACACCGCGAGTTCACTTTCAGACTCATGTACTTTACGACGCTGTGAGGAATAATACTATCTTGATAATAATCCTGGAAAATTTACCTCAGAAGTTCTGGAAGTTTCATTTTGAGGAGCAACAGATCCGGCTGAGGAATAGGTCAGTTCTATATCTGCTTTGTTCTAAACACAAGTGTCTGTACACGCTGAATGAATGAATGCACAGATGCGTGCTGTTATGTAGCTGCAGCTGGCAAAAAGACTGTTTAAATATGAATCGCGTTTCTGAGTGTGAATTAATGAATGCACAGATGCACGCTGTTATGTAGCTACAGCTGGCAAAAATACTGTTTAAAAATGAATCGCGTTTCTGTGTGTGAATGAATGAACAGCTTTTACCAAACTCTATTGCTATACTGAGATGAGTAAAAATCGGATAGATTATAAAGTTTTTACTGTAAAATACTGCCACATCAAATAAGCTTATAATGTTGCCAATTTCTGCTCATATGAATTGAATTACGTATGATAAAATGTATACTTTAGTTTTTACAAAGAAAGATTACACTGGAAATACTGATACAATTTTAATTGTTATAATTGTATAACCTTTTTAATAAAATAGCACAAAAAAAAAAAAAAAAATATATATATATATATACAGTATATATATATATATATATATACAAGGATAGATGTAAACAAAATCTTAAAAGGTCAATATAAGCCTTCTATTTAAATAATTTTATTATGCTTTATTAGTGACACATTTGGGTAGAGAATATATTCCAAATCTGAAAATACAGTATGAGAACAATTAACTGCACAATTACTAGAAATGTTTACCTTGGATATTATACAATTTGCAAGCACAATTTGTGGAAAAAACAACAACAACTGTGAACCAATTATATATATATATATATATATTGTCCTTGCATTCTTTCTTGTGGCTCAGTCACACACCTGAATGAAAGGCTCATTACGTATGCAGTATATTGCCTTTCCAAACAAAAAGAGTCGTACAAAATTTAAATAAATGTATTGTTTTATGTGAATGAATAGGAAGGATGATTTTCACATCATTTGGAAGAAAAAACTCTAGGCGACAAAATGCATTATTCAAAAGTCGCATGGACACATATTTAGTATGTGTTTTGTGGCCTTATTTCAGACATTTTCATTTTTTGTTTTTTCAATAACCATGCATAAACATTTTCTCAAAAATACAAACATGTACATACATGTTGCTCACATATTATGGTAGCCCTGTTTGTGCTAAATAGAGTGTAATTACACCTTTGCCATTAATATGTTTATAAGCAACTGAAAAAAGCACAAATGTAAGAGCATGTCAGAACATCTCAAGGACCCCAAAAACACCTTAGACCCCAGAAGGTTAAGAAATGTAATGTAATGTTGTATGGTATGTGGCATTATAATTGTTTCTGTACATCATTATATGCCCAAAGCAACCCTTCTCTTGCTTTTAAAAAATGAAATGAAATCATCCCCTACGCCGTCCTCTTTACTGTTGTTTAGTTTAGTTGTTGAGTTCCTTAGCTACTGCAGTTAACCGTTTACTTCTGGCTGCTGTTGTCGTTCCATCAACAATTAAAAATAAAAAAATTCAACAATCAACAATTAAAGCTCCTAATGCCTGTTAGTGAAGACATGTGCATCTATGCAATATGTATAAATATTTATTCCAAACGAGAGCTAAAAACCTGCCACGATGAGTCAGCCCTAGGACAAGTGACCCTCGCCCCGGAAGAGCAGCCCCCCAGTAAGTCTGACCAGGGACATCAGTGGCCGAGGGTATTCTGGTGGAAATAGAGACTGAGGACTGGCTGATTGACTTAGCACGGAGGTATCGTCTCCCACCCTGTCCCACCCCTTGTCTCATCTTTCATCCCTGTTTCTAAACAGGACAGAGACCTGCATGGACTATGTCTTACCTTTGACTCTGTCAAGTCTCCATCTGCCTCCGTCACCACTGTGCTCAGCCAGTCCTCCAGCCCCACCTCTGCTGGAAGTTTGCAGCCCTTCACCATCAATGCCTTGCTGTGACGTCGAGCCGCAGGTCATCCAACCACCATTAGCGCCTGAATGAGCGCCTCTGATCACCTTTGTCATGGTTACTGATATGATTAGTCCTCTTAGTTCAGCTGTGTCTCCTTATTAACCCCTTAAAGCTTGCATTAATTGTGGAAAATGGAATATCATTATTTACAGCAGGTTGTTACAATTAAAAAGAGATTGTGAACCTGCACAGGCGCACATCCAATGAAGCAAATAGATGGTGCATTGATGTGACCTTTGAACTCCATGAAACATGCATGAATTTAATGCATGCATTAAATCTCACGATTACAAAGAGCCCAGACACAACATAATCCATTGCGTTGATCACAAGAGATTTCTTACGAAGTGGTGCATACTTAAAAAACAAGTCTCTCATCTTTCCGGGATGCAATGTATTTTCCAATATTCCCGGAAACGTCCGTGCTTGTTTTCAAACATGGAATAACACACAATATGTATCATCTTAAAGTGTAGAATCTCAGCTTTTTAATGCATGTAACCACTTTGATCAACTTTTAACGAGTGCTGAGTAGTCCCTCTAAACCGGAGTGTACCGCCCGCTGGCTGTGAGAAATTCATAATAATTTTTTTCAAAACTACTGCCTTGATCAACACAATAGGTGTCATTTAAAAGCTTAGAGTCTGAACTTTACAATAAATGTAGCCATATGATTAAATCCTAAGTAGTGCTGAGTTATTTGCTGATAAATAGAATTTCTTTTTTTCTGACAGAAAGCGATGCATAAGGATGTAGTGTAACGACGCCCAGTTCCAGGAATACACTAATATTTTGTTGTTAGTACCAGTTTATAACAATTATTAGTTAACACTAAGTTGTCAACACTTCGGAAAAAATAATAATTCGTGGTTACACTACATCCTTATGCATCGCTTTCTGTCAGGACTTTTCGAGGACTTTTCTCAACTCAGTGAAGTGACCTTGACGTCTGGGTTAGCGGTAGCATGAGCCGTCAGGCAAGTGTTATTTAAATAAACTCCTGATGTACTTACAAACTTTCCAATGCCTCGTTTTATGAGTACAGAACCTATATAGGTATATTTGTACAAATATTTGTACTACTGTAGAAGTTTGGTACCATTCTGGGCAACATTAGTGGGGTAATTTACGAGATACAAATTTGGAGCCAATAGCGCCTGCACTAAGCCATCCGGCTGATATCTCTAAATAAGCTCTAACTTTAAAAATGTTCAACCAAGGGAAAAAAGGCTTCTGGCGGGGTGTTTGGCTCATGTCATGTATGTATGTATGTATGCGTGATCATCAACACATTAATAGCTGAAACTCTTGTTATTTTAAGTTTAAGAATGTAATGTTTTTGATTAAATCATTTCATGAATAGTTTTGGTTTTAAATGTTTTACCATTTCTGACCATTGGGTGGCGGTGTTGCATAATAATTTTGTTGCTTGTATATTGATTTCTTTATTTATGAACTTGATGATTCTTTATTTGAGAGATTGGTAGCTTTGGAAATAATGTTTGTGTAATAATACTCAAGACATTTGTTAATATATATATTTTATTCCTTTCCTTTTGTAGATCACACACATCTATAAATACCCTATTAAGCTGTAAAGCCTGTGTATTGCTGTGTTGCGTACAGCCAAAGACTGTCAACACTAAACCTCCTTTGCATGGAACTGATTGAATCCAGTGTGTTCTGATCGACACCCCATAGAGGAAAGCTAGAAATAAACCATCACCTATTACAGTCCAACCTTTTTCAGTCCTACTATCGAATAGAATCTGGCATCTGGCACATGTAGACTCAACACGTACCAGATGTGGGTCGGATCTGGGCTGACACTATGTTGCTGTCTGGGCTGTCACTTCAACTGAAAGATGAAGGCTGTGATATTAATGTTGTCCACAAGAGGAAGCCACAGGATAAAGAATCTTTTAAGCCTTTTAACCTGGAAAGAGACTGTTTTGTTTGTCTTTTTCAAGATAATGTATATTATAGAAATTCTATAAAGACACACTTATTTACTGTTGTGGTATGAATAATAAAACAAACGTGTTAAACTGCAATTATAAATAGCCTAATTATACAGACAACACATTCTCAGCAGCTCACAAGCACCTGCAGACCAATAATTATTCCATTTATTTACCTTTTACAACATGCAGACTTGAATAATATGATAGTTTTGTGCTGCAAATGATATCTTTATATTCATTTGAAACTGTCCTGTGACATTCTATGACATGCAATTCATCTACTTAAATGTTGAATTTATATGTTGAATATGAGTCCACACATACAACACATACATTGTGATTATGCGTTATGACAGTAAACATTTTTAAAGAGGGGTATTTCTGACTTCTTGTTAAATCTAACAGTAAGAGGGAATGACGTCGCCCTTTTTGACACCGGTGTGTTGCTCAAACCTGTTTCATCTAACCCTAACCTTCACTGAAGTCTCAAGATGGACTTTGCTGTAAAAGCCACATAATAGATCAATTTCGATTGGATTGTTAATCATCCACATGGCTTTGGCCCCAATGATTGCTGCTTGTGACTATATTCTGTAGCATTTTAACATGTAGAAAAAATAAATAAATATATATATATATATATATATATATATATATATATATATATATAGATATATAGATATATAGATATATTGCAGAAAACACAAACTGTTGTCTGCTTAGACGCCATGATGAAATTTAAAATACTGACATTTCAAGTTTAACAAATTAAGTACAGAGATATTTAATTATCTTTCTTGTCCTATAGGTCACAGTTTCTTTACATCACATATTGTCTATTGGCAGTTTGATATTATGTACTGAATACAAAGAGAGCCTTTAAACACTGTCATATCCTACATGTAATTGTCCACGTCTCAAAGATGATGTAACATTTCTGGATCGATTTTTTGTGAACCCTAATGCAGATCTGGAGGGAGCTGTAATGGACACAAGTCTGGATGCTTGATGTTATTGAACACTTTCATTTGCAAAAAAAAAAAAGAAAAGAAAAGTGAGAGCAATTATACAATTAAATCTTATCTTCAGAAATCTCAACAAACAGTTTTCTGCTTGAAGATTTTTCAATATCGATGGAAGATCACCGCACGATCACAGTCCAACCAACAGTAACTTAAAAACAGTTTAAGAAGAAGTGCTGTTCAAGAACTTCCGTTCATTCCTGCACATGAAACACAAGGTACAGAATCAATACGTATATACAAAATCCAATACACCTCATATTGTATTTATATAATGTATTCACTACGACCTTTAGTGGAGCAGAAACTATTCTGCGAATTTGTCTGCTTCTTTATCATTCAACACATCTGTTCTCTCTTGTTTTATTTTGATAATGTGGATAAAATTATATAATGTTGAAAACTGATAGAAATGTTTGACTGTATAAATCATAACCTGTATGTCTTGAAAACTGATTTGAAATTTGTGAAGAGGCCAAAGTTAGATTATTCCTGTTTCTATCACTTTTCTGAGTAAATGAAAAGGGCTGGGTTTCCCGAAACCTTCTTGACGCTACGTCGTTCTTAAGTTACACCTTAAGCTGTACCTTATTGTTAATACGTGTTTCCCGAAACGTTCTTAGTTAAGTATACCTTCTGTAAGTCATACTTTCGGAAGGTTGGTCTGGACCACTTTTAGCTTTACCTTATCACTGTTGCAGGTCTATATGAATATAATTCTGAAGTTTTAATACACCCAGACAGTATTAAATTAGGCTAATTCAAGTGTTTTCATGCAAAGAATAAAATTGTCATTACACTGAATAGAATTTTAATTATATTATTATATATAATAAAATTTTATAAATTTATTTTAATTAACGAGCGCTTTTAAATGTCAGTGAAAGCATAGGCTACTGTCAGTTAAGTCCTATTCGGAAGCTAATATTGTTTCTCATGGGCTCGTACAGTAAGTCGGTTATTTTAGTGCCGTCCAATCCATAATATCAGTGTTTTTTTCTTACCCAACCCGCGTAAAAATCCCTGGCCAAATTAGTACCTACTGTTTTTTGACAAACAGGCCGTACGTTAATTTAATTGCCGTCTGAATCCACATCTCTGAGTTTACAAGAAGAGATTCAAAATCCACTGTTTAAATCCTTTTTGATCACTGCCGAGCACCGTACGTATGACGTACACTTTTATTACTGAAATGCTGTAAAGTATTTACAAGAACAATATTTCATCACAGCTCCATCTCAGCGAACAAAAATAGGAAAGAGAAGAAACCACACAAATAATTGAAATGGTTATTATGGCAGCAATATATGATACAATTTTAAAATATGTCGGCAAGGCTATTATAGGCTATTATAGTTTGGGTTATTTTTTATAATATCCCATGAGTCCTAATAAATGCATTTATTATAAATTTCAACTATTTCTGAAGTGCTTATTTTATAAAGATCACCGCTTTCTCACATAAACAGCCCCTGCACGAGAATAATTGATTCTCGAGCCATCGATATGAACAAATTCAGCAGCATCGCCACGGACAGCACCCAGTAACGTCGCACGTAAGAAGGTATATCTTAAGCAGCTTCCTAAGGTATAGATCGGGGAACACACCTAGAAATGGTATACCTTCAGTTAAGTTATACCTTAAGAGTCTTCGTAGCGCGCTAAGAGACAACGTTATCGGGAAACTCAGCCCAATTATCTGACCCAAGAATGGTAAATTATGGTGTGCCCCAAGGCTCGGTTTTTTGCCCTTTGTTGTTTTCTCGACTGAAGACTCATCTGTTTAGCGAGGGATGTACAGTAGTTACTGTAAATTTCCATATTCTGGTCTTTCTGTACCACTAGCTCTTTAAGGTGGGAGTTTTGTTTCTTTTTTCCCACTGTTACTTTAATTAATTATTTACTATAACATCTTTTCTTTATCTACCCACACCTTGGGAACACCCATTCAGCTCTGGGCTACCATCAAATCCAAACTTGTGCCACATCTGTCATCATAGAGTTTCATGTGACGAGTGTCTGTCTTATGCTGTTTGCATCCCTCCTATTTATTGAAAATCATTGTAAATATTTAATAATTAATAAAGAAATAATTATAACTAAATCTATGTGGTCTGATCACATCTGTCCAAATGAACATATGTGTGCTTTGTCAAGACATCCTCTTATGTTCATAGCTCTAGTTTTGTCTATCTTTTCTTTGTCTGCCTGTGATCACTTGGACTGCTGTTATCATTTCATCCAGCCACTATCCGCCATTGCCATCTGTGCTTACCACATTTTGGATCTGCAATATTGTTATTGAGCTTATCTGTTAATAAAGTCACCCTTGAGTTCATCGTCTGTCTTGAGTTTCATGTGTAACATGTCCTTGCCTTGCTGTTTTCTTCTTATCTATTTGAACATCACAATATTCCTTGTAAAACTGCTTTGGAACAATATTGTATTTATGTGATATATTTAGCATAATAATAATAATAATTTAATATACAGTGTTATATTGTAGTTGTTAAATGATAACTGAATGATGCTGATATTGTCATAGGTTGGTTCAAATCAGGAGAGTGTAGGCAAGGATCTAATTGCAGCAGTCATTTATTAAGCAAAACTCAGGAACACCAGAAGACTGGAAAACCAAACCATATAAAACAGACGAGAACAGACAAAGAACTTAAAGGCCCTCTGAAATCGAAATGTACGTTTTTTAGCTTTTAGTATGAATATGTTAGCCGTAAGGTTATGAATAAGCTAGTGTGCTCCAAAACAATGACAAAATTCGCATTTAGGAGATATAAGCATTCAAAACTTACTGTCTCTCACTTACGCTAAAATGGATCACAGATTTTTATGACATCACTGCGGACTTCAGCTTCTCATCACATCTTCTGTCCAATTAAATGCTCTCTAGAATCTAAAGCGTCCCGCCCCCTATGCTATAAACACCACCTGGCCAAAGCGACCATTGACACGTCACGGAGCAATATGGGTTGGAGATGTGTATTCAGTTGCTCAAACACTCAAGTTTTATTCCATTTTCCAACTGTACGTTGGTTAAGAATGAAATGGCTAGAATTTATTCACACCTCTACTATTGAATCCAACGTATCATCAGTGCTCGGATTCGCTTCCATGGTGCTGTCAAGTATGACTTGCAGTCTGTGAGGTAAACTAAACGCTATTGGCTATTTGAAAAGGGGGAGGAGCCATTCAATTTGTTCCGCATTAGCTTCCTGTTTCACTGCAAATTACATCAACGCTCATACAAAGCTGCATGTTCCAAGGCACTTCAGTGGGACTTTAACAAAACAGGGAAATATACATACGCAAGATAATGAGGGGTAAAACAAGGCACATGTGGGACAAATCAATTAACTACTGAGTAACCATGGCAAACTAGGACACAGGGATTGGGGAGGGGGTGTCAGAGGAGTCTGTGGAGGAGGTGATCATGGTGGAACAGCTGTTGGAGGAGAAGAGCATGTGGGAGCCGGTGGAGTGGGATGTCCAGATGGAGCCGGAGGTATGAAGGCCCACCAAATAGCACTTGGGAGTTGCAGAGCCAGGGGACAGAAGACCGAGGCGGAGTCAGGGAGCCTGGAGACCAAGGCAGAGCCAAACAGCTGGAGAACCACAGTGACACTGCAGGAGTCAAGGGATCCAAGGACCATGGCGGAGCCAGGGGCTGGGAAGGCTGAGATGGAGCTGGAGAGAGTGAAGATGATGGTAGAGCTGATGGGATTGAGGAGCCCGGTGTTGAATGTTTCAAACACCAAGATAAATGTTACGGCAAAAAAAGGTTGTCACGTGTTATTTTACATGATCCATTAATTATAATTTCTTAGCCAAAACAACTGTTTGATATATTTTTTGTTACGTTTTCTATTTTTCTTTTTTTCATGAATTGGTTTGTTTCACAAACCACAGTTTTAGTTTCCTGAAGAGCCATTAAAAGATCATAATACATACATAAAAATGTTAATGTACATAATGTCAGAAAGCAGCTATTTTAACAGGGGTGTGTAGACTTTTTATATCCACTGAATGTTGTAGTTATTGAATGTAAGATATCTTTTTAACTTAGTATTTAATATTTAAAAATGTTATTCTTCTCAAATATTTCATTATGCTCACAACTAGGGGTGTAGCAATATATTGTGTCACAACATTTCGCAATACAAATAGTGTGGATAGTGACAGTCTGTATCGTGTATAGTTCACCCAAAATGAAAATTACTGTATTTGAAAAAATTCAAGTTTACAGAGTTTTAGTGTCAGCACTACATTAAACTACATTATTATATATAATGTTAAAAATCATGTATAATAATACAATAAGGAAATTTGTGTGTGCTGATAATGCCAAATGTTTTATGTTACCAGTAAAAAGTGGCCTATATTTTTTTTTAATATATCTAGTCAGTGACAGAGTCTAAGCATATTCATCTAAAATAATTCTGTATTTTCAGCTTCAGAATCATTATTTTTATTCTGGTGTCTCTATTGCCCTGTATAGGGTTACCAGCACAAGTCCAATTCATTTACACACCCAATGTAATACCAAATTTAGTATTTTAATCAACAGTACATTTTTTGATAATCTTTTATCATATATCTTGGAGTATCACAATAATATTGTATCGTGAGTTTAGTATCGTGATATGTATCGAATCGTGACATGAGGGTATCGTTACAACCCTAATCACAACACGTTGAAATGTCCTGTAACAGTGGAAATGTTCAAATACATTTTAAAAGTGTGACAACTAGCCCCAGTCTCCCTTGACAAGTGGTGTTGTGTAAGTGACGTACCATCTACTGACAAAAGAAGTTGAGCTTCTCCTCACAGTCTCTGTGTGTCCAGACCCTTGTTTGCTTGTCCAGGGCTCCACAACGAAGGTTTCTGGCAGGACACTGGGGCGGTCCCGTCTGAGACCAGGCCGTAAAGTCAAGATCATCTCCATTGACCCAGAACCACTCTCCAGCTAGAAAGCGCAAACCAGTCCACACATTTCCATTTTCATCCTGTGGGATTTGTCCTAAAGCAGAATTCATCCTGTTCATTGAGCTCAGACTCGCCAGATCATTATAATGTTTTCTGCAGTATTCCAGAGCTCCTTCCCAGCTCTCTTTCTGCCGCACCAGAACAATCTCTGATATGTTCATACAGAAGAAGGCATATTTCTCCGTGCATTCAGTGTCATGCAGTTTCTTATGACCTTTGTGTAGAAAAGCGCATTCATCATATTCAGGTTGTTTATTATTAGTATCCCAGTTAATTTGTGTTGCGTTTTCTCCTCCGGTCCACTTCCAGACTCCTGATATTTTGTGGAGACCAACCCAGGCATTAGAAGTTTGACCAACTGCATCTTCCAAAAATTGCTGCTCCTCGCTCTCACTGGTGAAGGTGGACAGGTCACGAAAGAAAGTTTTGCAGTGAAGTTGCGCAGAATCCCATTTCTTCTTCTCATTCACGAAGAAATGTTGTTTAATGAGCCCGGAGGAGAGTCCGTAGAGCTCCAGGATTAGGAGAACAGTGAGTGTCGTCTTCATCTTCATCCAGTGAAGAGGTTTCGTGATTTGTCAATGATCAGTTGAGGTGGAGGACAGAATTGTGCATGATGACACTGACTCTCTTTTACTTAAACTGACATACAGCCAATGACAAAAGAGTGTGAGTGTGTGGCCAATCACAGCACACAGTCAGAACAAACAAATCAGCTGCATTTAACCAATCAAATAAACCTCATAATATTTCTAAGAAAGAAACTGTGGGCAAGTCAAAACAAATACATGTGATTAAATGAAACAAATGAAATTAAATTATTTTTTCTTTAATTTACTTAAAATTTTTTAAACAATTATTTAACATATAATTTTATTGTGTCTGACCAATTTACTTAATACAGTTGTGTTATATAAGGGAGTTTTGTTCTAAGTTTTAAAGTAGCATTTAATAAAACCATTAGATGTCTAAATGTGAAACATGCTGTAGGCCTATATAGTTTGAAACTAAAGTTTAACACACAACTACAAACAAAACAAAATCACAGAAATATTTATTCATCACTAGATTAGACCAAGTAAACTTCAAACTCAACTGAACTAAAAAAAAAAAATTAAAAAAAATCACATATTTTGCAAAGCATCCTGAAATGACTTATTCTGTCATGTGACTTCCTCTCAGGTTCTCAGAATTATAGATCTAATGCAAATTAAAACTAGGAAAACAAATCATGAAAACTATCTAAACAAGCATTTAAGCATTTGCCTGTGAAAATAACTGGAACACAATGCAAACATTTAATGCAAACATTCTCTGGTAAATCCACAGACGGTGACCTCTCAACCAAGGATAAATTACCTGCCTAATTATTTGACATGCTTTTTTACATTTATTCCTTTAGCAAAATATTTTGTCAAAGCAACTTAAAAAATGAGAATAAGCAGAAGAAATTAATCAAAGAGAGACAAGTAGTGCTGAGAGAGAGAGAGAGAGAGAGAGAGAGAGAGAGAGCAAGTGTGTGTGTGTGTGTGTGTGTGTGTGTGTGTGTGTGGACAATCATTGATTCAAAGTTTAGTTTTGAAGCCAGCTGTGAAGCTGTGTGTAAAAAGGGGCATCAACATTTGTTCTTATTAAGGAAACTGCAAATTTCAAAATTGACAAAACACTGTTGATTCTGTTTTATCATGCTTTTATCGAATCAGCTTTGTCCTTTTCTTTGGTGTCCTGCAACAAGAATTTCTCTTTAAAGAGCCGCAACTCTGTCAACCAAATTGTGAAATGGTCCAGTAGGTTGATAGGGGAGCCGCCACTTAACCCTGCTTCACTGACTGTACACCAGCACTTGTGTTGTCTATTGTATTGTCTATGATATGTATGAGAAACAGCCTGAACTTGTTCACCGAAACCTAATTTACCTATAGCTATAAAATAAAGGAACCTGGACCTGATTAATGACTTGTAGATGTAAATCTCAAATTATACAAATTATACAGGTGTGGCGAGCAGGACGAGGTCGAGGGCCGTGGGAGGACGGCGCGAGACCGGTGGCGTAATTATGATGAGCCACACCTGTGAGACGCACCGGTCTCGCATATCTCACGGAGGAGCGGAGGCATAAAGGAGGAGCGACGACAGTGAAGAGTGAGAGAGGACAGGCCTGATTTTTAGTTCATGTGTTGTTTCTGTTTGTGTTGCCAGCAGTCGTCCGTGAGGGGCTGCTGGCTTTTACTTTCATTTTTGTATTTGTTTATTTATTTATTAAAATCTTTAAATGTTCGCCGGTTCCCGCCTCCTTCTTCCCGTAACATCTGAACTTCGTTACACTGGTGCCGAAACCCGGGAAGAGGGAGGGACACGCTGTCGGAGAGCCCTCGCTGCTGGGAGGAATCGCGGTGCTGAGGAGGTCGGGCAGCACGAGGGAGCGTCGGCCGCCGATTGCTGCCCGAGGCGATGGTGCTGGAGCGATGGAAGATCTGGTGGGACGGAGAGCTCGACACCGTGCTCCTGGATCGAGGAGGGGTGGCTGCCGTCAAGAGGGAGCGGAGGAGTCGCTCCCGTTCGCCGTGGGCCGGAGCCTGTTGCCGTCGGCCATGATGGGGGCGGAGCAGGGAACGGGAAACTCGCTGCCGGCTGCCCTCGAGAGGAGTCACCGCCGGCCGCCAGGAGGCGGAAGGGCGTCGAGCCGTCCCCCAACGAATGTCCAGTACCATCGCATGGCACCGCGAGTGACTCTCAGCTGTTTGAGGACCGAGCGGCAGTGTGTCCGGGAACCGGATCAAGAATTTTTTTTTTTTTTTTTCCTCTCTCCCCTCTCTCCTCTCTGTCGCTCCTCATGCTTCCGTCTCCTTTCCTCTCGCCTCGTCTGTCCATACCCCCAGGTACCGCAGCCGCCATGATTGGTCCCCCCGGGGAGGGGGGGGGGGGAGTAGGCGCAGCCTCGGGAGTACCCCCCGGCCTGCGAGGGGCGATGGGGGTATGTGGCGAGCAGGACGAGGTCGAGGGCCGTGGGAGGACGGCGCGAGACCGGTGGCGTAATTATGATGAGCCACACCTGTGAGACGCACCGGTCTCGCATATCTCACGGAGGAGCGGAGGCATAAAGGAGGAGCGACGACAGTGAAGAGTGAGAGAGGACAGGCCTGATTTTTAGTTCATGTGTTGTTTCTGTTTGTGTTGCCAGCAGTCGTCCGTGAGGGGCTGCTGGCTTTTACTTTCATTTTTGTATTTGTTTATTTATTTATTAAAATCTTTAAATGTTCGCCGGTTCCCGCCTCCTTCTTCCCGTAACATCTGAACTTCGTTACAACAGGCAAAAGCTGAAATGAAGTAGCATGCATATTTGCAATACATTTCCATTTGGGCTCATTCTCAGAAAATACCATCATGTGTGTCCCAGTGACTAATGATATAATGACAGGAAAATTAACTTACATTATTTGAATAGTAATAACAACATATAATAATTTTCATATTCTGAACATGGGAAAATCAATAAATGCTGATGTCATTGTCAATTCAGTCTTTGTCATTCATTGGTAAACAAGTTCACATTTTACATGTAGTATTTAAAATACATTAGGTGTACTACTACTAGAATCTTTTTTTTATGTGGTGATCCAGATGTGTGCGCAGGCTGTTTATGGGGGAAGATTATGTCGCGTGGAGCTGAACTGGGTACACAGTCTGTCGCTGGTAGATTCAGTAAAGGTAGGAGAAGAGGAGAGACCACTGCCTGCAACACACACACAAAGAGAGAGAGAGCGAGAGAGAGAGAGAGCGAGAGAGAGAGAGAGAGAGAGAGAGAGAGAGAGAGAGAGAGAGAGAGAGAGAGAGAGAGGTATATACACTTTATTGCCAAAAGTTTTGGGACATCTGCCTTTACATGCACATGAACTTTAATGACATCCCATTCTTAATCTGTAGGGTTTAATATGGACTTGGCCCACCCTCTGCAGCTTTAACAGCTCCAACTCTTCCGTGCACTGGTGTGCAGTCATGTTGGAACAGGAACATCCCCAAACTGTTCCCACAAAGTTGGGAGAATGAAATTGTCCAAAATGTCTTGGTATGCTGAAGCATTAAGAGTTCCTTTCACTGGAACTAAGAGGCCAAGCCCAACCCCTGAAAAACAACTCCACAGCATAACCCCCCTCCACCGAACAACCCCGCACCATAACCCCCCTCCACCGAACAACCCCGCACCATAACCCCCCTCCAACAAACAACCTCACACCATAACCACCCCCCCCCCTCCCCCCCCCCCCACCGAACAGCCCCACACCATAACCCCCCCTCCACCGAACAACCCCACACCATAACCCCCCCACCACCAAACAACCCCACACCATAACGCCCCCTCCACCAAACTTTACACTTGGCACAATGCAGTCAGGCAAATACCGTTCTCCGGAAACCTGTTCTGTGGAGTGACGAATCACGCTTCTTTGTCTGATGGGTGAGTCTGTATTCGGCAGATGCCAGGAGAACATTACCTGCCTGACTATAAAGTGGTGTATAAATTATGGTGTGGGGTTGTTTTTCAGAGGCTGGGCTAGACCCCTGTCACGATCGCACACACGAAGACAAAAGTAGATCCAATAATGCAGCTTTTATTTAAGGGTAATCCGTATTCATACATCCAGTCCAGGCAATAGGTCAATATCCATATAAGTAATCCAAAAACAAGAAACAAACAGGAACACGCAAGACTAACCTCAGGAAGTGGTGTGAACTAAACAAGGACTCCGTAACAAACACTTCTTCTTTTTTAGGGTTTATCGGCAGCTTGCATCCATTAATGTTGCACTACCGCCATCTTCCGGATTTATTTTCCTTTCATGTCCATTTACATCATATTCTTCTCATCAGACCTGTTCTTGATAAAAAAAGAAAATATTTCCTCTGCTTTGTTCATTCTCCCCACTTTGCAGTATTTCCCTCACTCCTGTCCCTATTATTCCAACTTTTCCTAACTCTTCCATCATATTTTTCCTCTGTTCTTCATATTGTCTGCAACTCAACAACACATGCTCTATAGTTTCTGCAACCTGACAACAACCACAAAAACCAGTTGGGTGCTTTCTTATAATGTGTAGTGTGCTATTCAAATTACTATGACCTATCCTTAATCTTGTCATAACTATTTCTTCTTTTCTATTCCCTCCCCTATTCTTCACAACCCCTACTTTATTTTGAATAGCATACAAATGTCTCCCTTTAGTTTCCCTGTCCCACTGATTTTGCCATTCTCTAATGGCTTCTTTCCATATTATACTCTTTCCTTCAGACTTTTACAACTTAATATTTACTTCAATATTCTCTTTTTTAACAGCTTGTTTAGCTAACTTGTCCACTCTCTCATTACCCACAATGCCAATATGAGCAGGAATCCACATCAGTTGAATCTCATAGCATTTTTCCTTCATTCTTGTGTACATTATCAATATTGAATACAGTAAATCCTGATGGCTATTAGATATACCAGTCATGAGACTGTATAAAGCTGACACTGAATCACTTCCAATCAAAGCTTTTTTAATTTTGTTTTCCTCAATCCATTCTAATGCTATCATAATAGCGTATAATTCAACTGCATACACACTCAGATCATTTGTTGTTCGTCTGCTTATCTCACCTCTTTGATTAAAAATGTAAACTGCAGATCCAGTCTTTCCTGTTTCTGGATCCTTTGATCCATCTGTATAAATCTGAACATACTCTTTATATTTAAAATCTATATCTCTATAAAATTCCGCTGCCAGATCTGTACTATTACTTACTGCTTTGACTCGAAGTAACTTAAAATCAACTTCCATTGTTTCTAGCTTCCATACCGGTGTATCAGGCCATGTTACTGTTGGGCAGAATTCCTTTTCATATACTCCCAATTCTCTCGCTGCCTCATCTCCTATCCACCCAAAACTGAACTTTTGTGCTCTCTCCCTTTCCCAATTATCTTGTAGTATTCTTTTAGTTGGATGATCTCCGTGTCCTTTTAGATTTACCCAATAATTTACTAGCAATTGTTTACGTCGAATGTTCAATGGCATTTCTCCCGCTTCCACCTGTAGAGCACACACTGGTGATGTTTTAACTGCTCCTAAACATAATCTCAGTGCTTTAGCCTGTATTACATCAAGCCTCCGAAGTACAGACTTGGTTGCTGATCCATATGCCACACTTCCATAATCCATCCTTGATCTTATTAAACTTACATATATATATTTCAGTGACTTATAGTCTGTTCCCCATTCTAGTCCTGTTAAACATCTCATTATATTTATTACTTTTTTACATTTGTCTTCTACATTCCTAATATGTTCTACCCATGTTCCGTAACAAACACTAACACAGACAGGGTTTTTATACACACAGAAACTAACAATGATAATGGGGAACAGCTGGGTGCAATGAACAGTGATGAGTACAGACAGGATTGTGGGAATTGCAGTTCATGAGTGAGTGACACCGTGAGGGAAGGGGACATCTAGTGTTTACCCAGGGAACACAAACCAGACACTGTGACAACCCCTTACTTCCAGTGAAGGGAAAGCTTAATGCTTCAGCATATCAATACATTTTGAACAATGCTATGCTTCCAGCTTTGTGGGAACAGTTTGGGAGATTCTGGACTATTCCAGCATGACTGTGCTCCAGTGCACAAAGCAAGGTCCATAAAGACATGGTTGGATGAGTTGTGTGAAAGAACCTGACTGGCCCACACAGACCCCTGACCTTGACCCCATCCAACACCTTTGGGATGAATGTGAACAGAGATTGAGAGCCAGGCCTTCTCATCCAACATCAGTGCCTGACCTCTCAAACGCTCTACTGGATGAATGGCCAAAAAATTCCCACACAAACATTCCAAAATCTTGTGGAAAGCCAGACGAGTGAAATCTGTTATAGCTATGAAGGGAGACCAGCTCCATATTAATGTCCATGTGTTTATAATGTCATGTCATTGGTCCAGGTGTCCCAATCAGGGGCGGGTCTACGTGGACCCTATAAGATGTCTTGTGATTGGTTCATTTTACGGCCAATCAGTTCATAGACTCTACTGAAGTGCGCGATTCAAAGAAGTGCAGCGCCAGAGAAACAACGGTCGTCGCAGTCGCGGACTTGGACTTTTACTTTATCTTTATCTTTATCAAGTGTGGGAAGTCAAGACACACCAAACAAAGAGCTGGTAGGTAACCTTTATGTATGGTTTAATATGTTTGTATGGTTTTCTCAGATCAATGTTTTTACCCCGTCCGGCTCTGCTCGCGTTGGTTGATTTCCAATGTTCAGTCAACGTTTAATAAAACACAATAAAAGTAAAATTCGCTGGGCGCTATCAAACAATACACACTGTCATGGTGATTTGCATATTTTGTATCAGTTTATTTTATGACAGTGACCACATAGCAAGATTGCACCAAATGATAATATGCACAGAATGTTCCAAAAAACTAAAAAATAATAATAATAATAATTGTCTGGTGACACGTTACTTGTTAATGCATGAGAGTAAGTCAGTTAGATAGTCAGTTAAATTGTCAGGCGGCAGGCCTAACTTAGTCATTTACACGTGAAATGACATGGATGCATTCTGTGCATTTCATTCACAATTTGAAATTTTTTGTTGAGATTGAGAATAACAGACACACATAAGTGTTTCTTTTGAAGGCAGGGAAGAGAGCAGTGCCAAGCCATGAAAAGAAGTAAAGATATAGGGAGTTTCTTTCAAAGTACTCTGTTGATTATTATTTTACTGTATCTGAAGATAATTCAGCTGTAAGTGACCTGTCTGAATTTGAAGACCACGAAGAAACTTTGTGTCAGCATAGGTCAGGGGGTGATGGTGACAGACCTCAGGCACTACATGCCAACATCTCCACAGATCGCATTCTGCCAGGACCACATGGTATGCTCCAGGTTTTTTTTTACTGACATATTTCTAGAAGGTATTGTCTAAATGGGTGTTAATGATGAGCTTGTGTATTATAATTAAATTCCTAAAACCTTAAAAATGACCGATTGCCTTCATATTATTGAAGGGTCTATGGTTATGTAACTAACTTTCATTCAAACTTAATTTGCAGAATCAATTGTATGTATTCTAGGTTGATTTAATTGACAAACTACACCTTCTGCACTGATAATTATTTTAATTATTACTCATTGTTTAAATTGATTGAGGACCCCTGGTAGGCTAGTCATCGCTATAAGAAGACCATTCTCTTTATTTGCAGACATTTCACAGTCTCGGGCAGCAGGACCAACACAGCCGCACTTGAAGGTGTTCCCTCGAACCATGAAGGGCAACCGGAAAAGAGCTTTCAACAAAATGTGGTACACACAACACCAATGGCTGGAGAATTCTGTAAGCCGAGACTCTTCATATTGTTTTCCGTGTCTACACTTTTCTCTCCCTGGTATTCAAGAGACTTCATTCACATCATCACTGGGCTATTCTAACTGGAAGAAGGCAATGTATAAAGATGGAGGTTTCAGGGGACATGAAAAATCTGAAAATCATGTTAATGCCATGATAGCATGGAATGAACACAAAAAAATAATCTTGACAGACACTTCAATGTTAATGTCACAGTGTCTGGTTTGAGTTCCCTGGGTCACCACTAGATGTCCTCCTTCCCCACGGTGTCTGTCACATTCTGAACTACATTCCCCACGATCCTTGTTCTTCATTGCACTCAGCTGTCCCTTGTCACTAATCATTGCACTCAGCCAATTCCCCATTAGCATTGTCATTTCCCTGCGTATATAACCCTGTATGTTTTAGTATGTGTCATGGAGTCCTTGTAATTATCACGCCACTTCTGAGTTCTGTTTCTAAGTCTGTTATTGCCCGTTGTTTATGTTTATGTTTATGTTTATGTTTGATTGCTACCCTGGTTATGACCTCTGCCTGGACTGGATTTTGAGTAACGGATTTCCCTCATTAAAGATACTTACTGCATTTGGATCTTCTCCTGTGTTTCCTAGTGTGGATCATGACAGAAGGACTCCGTCACACACAAAGATCCAGCGGTATGTTCGCCAACTTCTCTGCCCCAGCCACCGAGTGGGAGAGGAGAGAGCGTTTTGAGGGAACCCATCTAGTCATTTTTCGTGGGACTCGGGGAGGTCACAGAGGAGTGGTTGGTCGAGAGGGAATCCAACACCACTCTCCACCATTGCCCCCCTTCGACTCTGGGCTGGTGAGGGACGGGTCGGAGCCACCGTCTCGCCATTGTAGACGGAGAGGGGGTAGGAGACGCAAGTCTGTCAGTCCGGAGACTGATCTCACCCCAGAGGTCGTGCCTGTGCAGCCCGTTATCATCCCAGAGGCTGTCCCCGTGCAGCACGCTGTCATCCCAGAGGTCGTGCCCGTGCAGCACGCTGTTGTCCCGGAGGCAGTGACCGAGCAGCCCGCTGTCATCCTGGAGCAGCCCACCATCAGTCCTGCCACGACCAAGAGAGCTGTCTTCCTGTTCCACGCATTGGCAGTTCTGCATGCATGGAGGAAGCATGTCGTCCCGGAGGCCGTGCCAGAGCAGTCCGCTGTCGTCCCGAAGGCAGTGCCCGAGCAGCCCACTGTCGTCCCGGAGGTCGTCCTGGAGCAGCCCACCATCAGTCCTGCCACGGCCAGGAGAGCTGTCTTTGGGTTTTACGCATTGGCGGTTCTGCACGCTTGGAGGAAGCACTTGAGTACCGCCCAGCCAGAGACTGTTCACGTTACGTCTGCCCAGCCAGAGACTGTTCGTGAGCCTGTGTCTTCGGACAAGATGGCCGCCGCCGAGCCTGTTCACGTCACGCCTGCCGAGCCTGGGTCTTCGGACAAGATGGCCGCCGCTGAGAGTGTTCACGTCACGTCTGCCGAGCCTGTGTCTTCCGACAAGATGGCCGCCGCCGAGCCTGTTCACGTCACGCCTGCCGAGCCTGTGTCTTCGGACAAGATAGCCGCCGCCGAGACTGTTCACGTCACGTCTGCCGAGCCTGTGTCTTCGGAGAAGATGACCGCCGCCGAACCTGTGTCTTCAGACAAGATGGCCGCCGCCGAGCCGGTGGTCTCTGTTCCTGAGCCCGTGGTCTCTGTTCCTGAGCCGGTGGTGTCTGTTCCAGTTCCTGAGCCGGTGTCTGTTCCAGTTCCTGAGCCGGTGTCTGTTCCAGTTCCTGAGCCGGTGTCTGTTCCAGTTCCTGAGCCGGTGGTGTCTGTTCCTGTTCCTGAGCCCAGATGAACTGTCACTCCCTGTCATTGCACTCAGCTGTCCCTTGTCACTAATCATTGCACTCAGCCAATTCCCCATTAGCATTGTCATTTCCCTATGTATATAACCCTGTCTGTTTTAGTATGTGTCACGGAGTCCTTGTAATTATCACGCCACTTCTGAGTTCTGTTTCTAAGTCTGTTATTGCCTGTTGTTTTGTTTGTATGTTTGATTGCTACCCTGGTTATGACCTCTGCCTGGACTGGATTTTGAGTAACGGATTTCCCTCATTAAAGATACTTACTGCATTTGGATCTTCTCCTGTGTTTCCTAGTGTGGATCGTGACAGTTAAATGCCCTTGATAAGAAACACCAAGAAGTAGTCGTACCTACATTAAAAGGCTGAGGTACTTTTGTTTACTGCAACGCAAAACATTTCACAAAGGGGACACCTTGAGACCGATGCATCTACATCTCCTGGAGTCCGTGACGGGAAGGTGGAACAGGTTCAGAAGTACGGACTCCAGGATGGTGGCAGGACAGACAGAGGAGGAGGTGATCACGAAGGTGCAGACAGAACAGGGGACCATGGTGGCGCAGGCAGAGCAGGGGACCAAGGTGAAGCAGGCTGATCAGGGGACCATGGCGGTGCAGACCCTTCAGGTGGCCATGGCGGTGCGGACCCTTCGGGTGGCCATGGCGGTGCGGACCCTTCGGGTGGCCATGACGGTGCGGACCCTTCGGGTGGCCATGGCGGGGACGACTGATAGCCCCCCCCCCCCAAAATTCCTTTGGGGAAATATCAGGCTTTAACACTGGACTGGAAGAGGCAGGGGGCGAAAGCGGCTCTGGGCTGGACAGGACCAGTGATGAAGGTGGCTCTGGACTGGACAGGACCAGCGGCGAAGAGGACAGCGATGAGCGATGAGGGCTCTGTGCTGGGCAGCGATGAGGGCTCTGTGCTGGGCAGGACCAGCGGCGAAGAGGGCTCTGAGCTGGGCAGGACCAGCTGTGAAGAGGGCGTTGAGCTGGGCAGGACCAGCTGTGAAGAGGGCGTTGAGCTGGACAGGACCAGCTGTGAGGAGGGCGTTGAGCTGGACAGGACCAGCTGTGAAGAGGGCGTTGAGATGGACTGGACCAGCTGTGAAGAGGGCGTTGAGCTGAACGGGACCAACGGTGAAGGCTCTGTGCTGGTCGGGACCAGCGGTGAAGAGGACTCTGTGCTGGTCGAGACCAGCGGTGAAGAGGACTCTGTGCTGGACGGAACCAGCGGTGAAGAGGACTCTGTGCTGGACGGGACCAGCGGTGAAGAGGACTCTGTGCTGGACGGGACCAGCGGTGAAGAGGGCTCTGTGCTGGACGGGACCAGCGGCGAAGAGGGCTCTGAGCTGGGCGGGACCAGCGGCGAAGAGGGCTCTGAGCTGGGCGGGACCAGCTGTGAAGAGGGCGTTGAGCTGGACAGGACCAGCTGTGAGGAGGGCGTTGAGCTGGACAGGACCAGCTGTGAGGAGGGTGTAGAGCTGGACAGGACCAGCTGTGAGGAGGGCGTAGAGTTGGACAGGACCAGCTGTGAGGAGAGCGTTGAGCTGGACAGGACCAGCTGTGAAGAGGGCGTTGAGCTGGACAGGACCAGCTGTGAAGAGGGCGTTGAGATGGACTGGACCAGCTGTGAAGAGGGCGTTGAGCTGAACGGGACCAACGGTGAAGGCTCTGTGCTGGTCGGGACCAGCGGTGAAGAGGACTCTGTGCTGGTCGAGACCAGCGGTGAAGAGGACTCTGTACTGGACGGGACCAGCGGTGAAGAGGACTCTGTGCTGGACGGGACCAGCGGTGAAGAGGGCTCTGTGCTGGACGGGACCAGCGGTGAAGAGGGCTCTGTGCTGGACGGGACCAGCTGTGAAGAAGGCTCTGTGCTGGACGGGACCAGCGGTGAAGAAGGCTCTGTGCTGGACGGAACCAGCGGTGAAGAGGGCTCTGTGCTGGACGGGACCAGCGGCGAAGAGGGCTCTGAGCTGGGCAGCGATGAGGGCTCTGTGCTGGGCAGAACCAGCGGCGAAGAGGGCTCTGAGCTGGGCAGGACCAGCGGTGAAGAAGGCTCTGTGCTGGACGGAACCAGCGGTGAAGAAGGCTCTGTGCTGGACGGAACCAGCGGTGAAGAAGGCTCTGTGCTGGACGGGACCAGCGGGGAAGGCTCTGTGCTGGACGGGACCAGCGGGGAAGGCTCTGTGCTGGTCGGGACCAGCGGTGAAGAGGACTCTGTGCTGGACGGGACCAGCGGGGAAGGCTCTGTGCTGGACGGGACCAGCGGGGAAGGCTCTGTGCTGGACGGGACCAGCGGGGAAGGCTCTGTGCTGGACGGAACCAGCGGTGAAGAAGGCTCTGTGCTGGACGGAACCAGCGGTGAAGAAGGCTCTGTGCTGGACGGGACCAGCGGGGAAGGCTCTGTGCTGGACGGGACCAGCGGGGAAGGCTCTGTGCTGGACGGGACCAGCGGGGAAGGCTCTGTGCTGGACGGGACCAGCGGGGAAGGCTCTGTGCTGGACGGGACCAGCGGGGAGAACTCTGTGCTGGACGGAACCAGCGGCGAAGAAGGCTTTAAGCTGGACGGGACCAGCTGTGAAGAGGGCTTTGAGCTGGACGAAGCCAGCGGTGAAGGCTCTGTGCTGGACGGAACCAGCGGCGAAGAGGGCTTTGCGCTGGACAGGACCAGCTGTGAAGAGGGCTTTGAGCTGGACGGAACCAGCGGTGAAGAGGGCTTAGTACTGGACGGGACCAGCGAGGAAGAGGGCTTTGTGCTGGACGGAACCAGCGATGAAGAGGGCTTTGGCTCTGGCTCGGGGAGAACGACACTCACAGACTCTAGTGGGCAGGCGACTGGCTCTGGCTCTGGCGGGCAGGCGACTGGCTCTGGCTCTGGCGGGCAGGCGACTGGCTCTGGCTCTGGCGGGCAGGCGACTGGCTCTGGCGGGCAGGCGACTGGCTCTGACTCTGGCTCTGGCGGGCAGGCGACTGGCTCTGGCTCTGGTGGGCTGGCGACTGGCTCTGGCTCTGGCGGGCAGGCGACTGGCTCGGGCTCTGGCTCTGACGGGCAGGCGACTGGCTCTGGCTTTGGCTCTGGCGGGCAGGCGACTGGCTCTGGCTCTGGTGGGCAGGCAGGATAAGCGGGTTTGGCTGGGCTGATTTTGTGTGAAGCATACTTGCAAGCTCTTCGGACGGACATCAAAGGGGGATCAATCAACTTGGATGTCAGATCAGCACTGTTAGAGACCAGTTTGCGAACTTTGGGCCAGACGATCCCAACCGGTGGCTGGTTTGATGGTTGGCATGGTGGAGATGGCTGGAGATGGTGGTTGAGTGGCGATGTCCTCAACCTCACCTACGGTGAAGTTAGAGCCACTCAACCACAGCACATGATCCAGGTACTGGACAAACGTGCCTGGGATTGACGCCGCTGGAGCTTGCTGGTACAGACTATCATCCAAACCGCCCCAAAACACAATTTTTAGGACATCGTCTGTCCAGCTTACCCCATTAGAAATTTCCAGGAATCCAGCGACATAATCCTCGATAGGGAGACCGTCCTGAAAACAGTGGATCAAACGATCGGCTGTGGTTGATAGGAAGCGGCCAACTTCCATGTCTTTTGGGGCTGGTTCTTCTGTAGTATTGGTCTGGTCTTCTGTCAGGGATCACAGAGGATGCAGACAAGTTGGTAAGGTTAACGCTTTTATTGCAGATAGTGCGGAGATGCAGATAGAAGGTGAGTAACAGCAACACAGAATAACAGTTAATGCTTAGCTGGTTGGTAATGTCTTTCTTTCTCTCTCTCTTGTAGATGATTGCGGGTTGAAGGCAGACGAGGCAGGCAGGACGGAACGGAGAGGATGTGCTGCAGGTAAGTATCCAGGTAAGTGTGAGGGTGTCTGTGAGTCATGTAACGACGTATAGACGAGACCAGACAAAGAGTGAGTGACTAAGTGTTGCATATAAAGGTGAGCTGGTGATGGAATCCAGGTGACGGTGATTACTAATTAGAGGAGAGAGGAGAGTGAGTGCAGGTGTGCGCCAAGGAGGATTCTGGGGAGTGTAGTGCAGAGACAGAGGAGGAAGACAGACGGTGGATGTGACACTATCCAAAATGAAATTCTTGAATGTCTGTCAGATATGGTACGGGAAAGCATCATCAGTGAAGTCAAGGAAAACAAATATTTTTCCATCATTGTAGATGAAACAAAGGATTTAAAAAAGAAAGAGCAACTGTCATTAGTACTTAGGTACTATTATAATGGTGCAGTCCATGAAAGCTTCCTTGATTTCAAGCAAGCTACTGAGCTTGATGCAGAGGGACTCACTCAAAAAATAATACAATCCCTGGAGACGTATGGACTTGAGTACAGGTCAAATCTAGTGGGGCAAGGTTACGATGGGGCCTCAGTCATGTCAGGGAGACACTCTGGAGTTGCAGCAAGGATTAAAGCTAAAACAAATCACGCTTTTTATGTGCACTGCAACGCACATTGTCTTAACCTCGTTCTCGTTGACTCAACAAAATCAGTGCCTGAGTCTGAAACCTTATTTTCTTTGCTACAGAAATTGTATGTGTACATGTCAGGCTCCTATGTGCACCAGAAATGGCTCTCTGTGCAAAAGGAAATGTATCAAGGTGCCCCAAGAGAGCTACAAAGGCTCAGTGACACCAGGTGGGCATGTCGGTACCAGGCTTGCAAAAACATTAAGGACAGACTGCCTGCTGTATTGCGTGTGCTACATGATATTGATGTGGAGAACAGAGGAGAACGCTCTGTGGAGGCACGGGGTTTACTTGCCCAACTGGATCTTACCTTTATCGGAACACTTGTCATCTTTTCAAAAGTCCTTGGAGAGGCAAAATTCCTTGCAGACATGCTTCAGTCAACGTCTCTTGATTTAGCGAAGGCCATGGACTTAGTTGAAGCATTTCAAGACACCCTCCAAGACCTAAGAAGTGATTCATCTTTTGATGAAATCTGGAAAGACACTGTAGACACTGGAAAGCAGTGCAATGTTGCAGTAGAAACTGTGGTGAAAAGACCACAAAAAATTAGTTCTAGATTGAGCGGGTCAATTGTTGAATCCACTGTTGGACAGCGGAGGTGTAAGGAAGGAGACATGGAACTGTTCAGAAGTGGTATATTCTTCCCCATTCTGGACTGTCTGAGTGGGGAGATGCAGAGGCGTTTCAGTAAGTCAAACTGCAGTATAATGCAAGGTATACAAGCACTGAACCCTAAAAGCAGAAACTTTTTAGATGAAGAGACCATTTTCAGCTTTGCTAGGATTTATGAATGTGATACTGATGACATAAAACATGAACTGCATCAAGTGAGGAGGGTGTTAGAAAGGAAATTCCAGACTGGAATTGAATTGTCTAGTCTCCTAGAGTTTACCATCTTCCTTGAGCCATACAAAGAAGTGTTTTATCAGCTTTTTCGTTTGTGCTGCATAGCTGTGGCCTTACCAGTCAGCAGTGCAAGTTGTGAGCGCAGCTTCTCTGCACTTAAGCTCATAAAAACACATTTACGCACTACCATGACTGATGACAGACTCAGTAATCTTGGAGTCTTAAGTTTTGAGGTGAGGAGAGCCAAATGTCTTGACTTAGATGATTTTGTTAGACGGTTTGCCAGTCACCACCGAAACAGAAGAATCCAGCTGTTTTAGTTGAGGTCTGCCTTCTTTCTTTTTTGACTGTTTTCCTCTCTTTATGCTACTGTTTTTGTTGTTTCTAAACTAAAGACTGTTCTTTAATATATTAGCAGAGCACAATGTAATGGTTCCATATTTTATTTTTAAACTGTGGTGTTTTCATTTGAACTGTTACAGTGCTAAAACTTTAACTCTGTGTTACTCTGCTTTTTTGTAAATTAATCTGAAAGAAATGTTGAATGAAACACTATGATGTTTTGGCCAAACCATTTGAATTATTACAGTGGGGGGAATTTTATTTTTATTTATTTATTATTATTTGAAAGAGATTGTGAATAAAACTACTGTATATTGTAATGGCCAAACTAATTAAAAGAAAATAGTTGACATCGTTTCTGCTTCTGGGTTTTTAAAATTGCTCATTATTAAAATTGCTTTTATTTTATAAACTTGTTAGTTTTATGAAAACACTAAAAATAATAAACACTGGCTCTCAAATTTAACTTAATGGATACAGGGATGACAAAAAAACTAAATTAATCAAAAATGTGCTTTATTACTACATTTGTTTACAAGTAACTTTATTCAAGTAAAAAAAAAAAAAAAATCAATAGGATTTACGTAATATACTGTAGAGTTTAGCTTTTTTTTTTTTGGTCACTGGCGGCCACCCCGTTTGGAGGCAGTGCCCCAGCATGGCCCCCCCCACTGAAAATGCTCTAGACACGCCCCTGGTCCCAATACTTTTGTCCATAAAGTGTAGTTTAATCTACAGCACAAACTTCTCAAGATTTATTTGGAAAAACAAAAAAACAGTGTGTACATTTCTAAGACTTCCTTTAGAAACAAATGCTAATGCTTTTCTGATACTATGGTGTACAGCAACTGTAAAGGCTTAATTGGTCAGTAATGGTATTAAGGGCTAAAACAACATTAGCTGTGTTCACCCTCAGTTTCTCTCACTTACCCCTCATGAGGTTGTACATGTTCAGGTAGTTTGTTCCTGAGTCTAAAATGGCATACCAGCTACGAGAGATAGATCGGCCCTGAGGAGAGATTTAATGCTTCCATTAAGATTGTTGTCATTATTACTGTCAGGACATTCCCAAACAACTGGAAACACAGCATGATAATAGAGTGTGTCTGCTTTAGGAAGAAAGATAATGTCACCTGAACATCGCAGGTGTCTGGGTCTGGACTGCTGAGGTTGAAGGTTATGTCATCCACAAACCTCATCACAGGAGTGGTGTGTGTAGCAGTGATGTCCTCTGCATTAACAGACACCAGCTAAAGATAGGAAACAAAATTACATGTAAGTGGCAATTACCACAGTTGGAAGCAGGGCCTTCATTGAAACTAGTGCGACTGCACCAAAACACACACACACACAAAAAAAGGTTATAAAAGGTTATGAAAGTGCTGTCATTTGCTGTTGCTTGGTCAAATTTTGCAGTCGTTTTAGAATCTGCAGTATTTTTGTGTGAGAACGTAAAAGTTCTCTGCACAGATTTTCCTCTTGCTCAAGTTTGTTTATGCAAATTTGCGGTGCTGACCAACAGAAAGAGAACTGTGAGCTTTGATTCAAATATATACAATTGACAATAGACAATGGACATTTTTTTGCCCATGCAAAATTTTGCTGACATGTAACTAATGTGAGGGCACCTTGTTGGGATGTATTATTACCATGGTTTGAATTGGTTTCATGTTAATACTACAGTAATTTTTGAATAACCTTGGAGTATCATGTAAATATCCTAGTGTAGGAATATGGTAAGGGTACCACTATTTAATGTGAGCTGGATTCATATTATTTGATGATATATTAATTCATTTTATACAAAACAATTGCATATAATTTACCCATTACAGCTTCCCGGCCCCCCTTTTCAGTCTTTTCTTTACAGTATATTCATGTGAAGAATATAGAATTCTATATTTCACTCACAGAATAAAGGCATCTTTGGCTCTTCCCATGACATGTTTCTGTTGACCACTCTTTAATCTGGTTGACCAAGAGAGAGGAGACGTCAAAGCAGGCAATATCAAGTTTCCTAAAATAAATAAATAAATAAATACAGGTTAATAAGAAAAATAAATAAAAATAAGTATATTGAACAAATACTCAAATATGCAAATAATAGCTTATTTAATAGGCATATCATAGGTAATTTAGAAAAAAAATATTCAATGTAAGAATTTAAATAATATGTTTACAGAAATCAGGAGTCAGCAAGACACATGCAGATATTAATTTAAAAAATGTGATGATTTTCTGTATCTGTGATTGCCAAGTTGGCCTATTGCATGACTACTGCTGTCCCGTACCACTCAACAGCGCACTGCGCATGGAGCGGCCCGGCCGCCAACGCGCACAGTATCCCGATCCCGAGAACCAGCGCCGCGAGCACGGACACACACACCACCATCGTGCGCGTGCGGCTAGAGCTGCACGAGGAGTGAGAAAACGCCTCGCCTGAGCTCATGCTCGCGTTATCGCGGCCGCACAGATGTAGGATCCAGATCAGCTGGAAAAACAATATTAGCTCCACCAAGGACGGCCGAGGTGCCACACTTTACATGAGAGGCCTATCTTATGCATTACAATCCCGTTCAGTAGCTTCCTATCCTAACACAGGAGCTCACAGCAGCAAAACGGAGCGCAACGGAATGGAAGGGGTTTCGAGACGTCATCTCAGAATGATCACTGTCGGACCAATCTGCTGTAAACTCGATTTACGCAACGCGCCGCGCCGCAACGCTCCCCTATGTTCTATACAGATAGCGAATGAATGATAAGGAATGTATTTTTCTGCACGGTCTCGTATCTCTATTGCACAGTAACGGAGGCTCGCACTGGTTATACAGTCCTGGAACAGCACGGCACAGTCCAAGAATCGCCATAAAAAGTTATTTGACAGTGGTGAGTATATACGCGTTAAATCATATAGGCTAGTATAATGGACTTAATGAAATTACCGCTAAATAATGATGTAAAGGTATGTAAAAGTTACAGAATGTTATTTGTCCTGAGTAATTGAGCATGTTCGTCTATAGCACCCCTTTTAGCAGAAACGAAACTTGCTGACAACTCATTTGAAAGAACAAAAATAGAAACTTCTAACATGCTCAAGGACGACGACTATAATAATAAAAATACTAACAACAATATCATGTCACCAAAATATTTATTTTAAATAAACAAAACAACAGTCCACTCATCTTTATAGGCAAATCAGTCATGTAAAATATGGGTAATTATGACATTTATCATGAACATATTTTGTTATTTTTTTTAACAATAAACATTAAATAACAAATAAAAAAAACACACACACACACACACACACACACACACACAAAAACAGTGTTGAATGGTTGAGTTTAAATTTAGAAAATGGACAGAGTATACTTAATGGATAACTATATATATATATATATATATTCCTGTTTTGCTGTAGAAAGGGAAAACATATTGTTAGAGAATTTATGGAATGATAATCATTTTGATATGGGGACATTTGCACAAATATTTTGGTTACACTTTGTCCCTGTTACAGTGTAAATATACTGAGTGATAACTACATGTACTTACTATAGGGTTAGGTTTAGGATAAGGGTTTAAGGTTACACTTTATTTTAAGGTGTCATTGTGACAGTGTAATTATATATTTAAGTACTGAGTAATATTAAGCAACTACGTGTACTTAGTATAGGATTAGGGTAGGATTAGGGTTTGGTTGAAGGTTAGTTGCATGTAATTTAGTGTTATTCTTATTTTAATGTCACGACACGCACACAAAGTGGTAAGATCCAAGTACAGCTTTATTGGGGTAATCCGTATTCGTAATCCAGTCCAGGCAAGGGTCAAAATCATACAGGCAATCCAAAAACAAGAACAAAACAAGAAACAGACGAGAAACAAGAAAGAACCGACCTCAGGAAGTGGCGTGACATTAAACAAGGACTCCGTGACAAACACTGAAACAAACAGGGTATATACACACAGATACTAACAAGGTGACGGGAAACAGCTGTATGCAATGATCAGTGAGTGACAGAACAGGATGATGGGAAATGTAGTTAAGAGTGAAAGACACCATGGGGGAAGAGGACTTCTAGTGGTTACCCAGGGAACACAAATCAGACACTGTGACAGGCAAGTACATGTAACATATATAACATGGACACTGTAAAATAAAGAGTTACCGGGGTTTGTTTTGGGTTAATTGCATGTAATTATGCCTAATTTATAGTTATTACTATAGTAAATACATGTAACGTGTAACAAGGACACAAGGACAAATAAAAGTGTTACCAATATTTTTATTGCAATGTAAAACAAGTTAATTACACACAAGTATTAATGAACTTATTCTAATATATCTAATATGCTTTAAAGTTTATTGGGACAGCAGTTTGAAATGCATAATTATATAATTTCCTCACACTCTGCATCTCAGGTTGATTATGGCAGAAGATCTGACGACTCCCTTGCTCTCAGACTCTGAAGTTCCTGCTGATGCACCGGCTGTGTGTCTAACCAGCCCGATGGTGGCCATACTCGGCTCTGGAGACTTTTCTCGCTCGCTGGCTGAGCGGCTGCTAGCTTGTGGTGTTCGAGTGGTGGTCGGGAGTCGGTGTGTGAACCGCATCCCATCAGGACTGTTCCCTGATGCAGTGGAGTTGAGGAACCAGGAGGGGGCAGCATCACAAGCAGGGTGTGTGGTGTTTATGGCCTTGTTCCCTGAGCATTACCGCTCCCTGCTGGGACTACAGTCTGCACTTGCAGGGAAGGTGCTTGTGGATGTAAGTAACGCTGCAGAGATGAATATCCAAGGGCCTTCCAATGCGGAGCGACTAGCTGAGCTGTTTCCAGACAGTCTGGTGGTCAAAGGATTTAACACGGTTTCAGCCTGGGAGCTGCAGACTGGCGCTCATGATGGAAGCAGACAGGTCAGGGCTGCTGTTGTGCTATCTGTATCTGTTGAAAACTAGCGCAGGGTTATTTTAACTCTATGAGCTTTTACACTGAAAAAAAGTGTGTTAGATTTACATGATTTAATATTGTACATCGGCCCCACATGAACCAATTAAGTTAAACAAACATAATTAGTTTTTTTTGCCACTTACAATCAAAATTTTGACATTTGGGCATTAGCGTATAGCCAGCGACCTATGTTTCCGAATTTCCCGAATTTTATGTTTTCCCGGTGGTTTCGTCTCGATCGGACTAACGGTTTCAAAGATATTCGCAAACATTTTTTAAGCTCTAAATCACAACGTTGCACTAACAATAAGGCAAAACCTAGAATGTTTGGTATCATTGGACTCGGCAAGGATTCAGGAATATAAGGAGATGACTCCCGTGAAAATAAATCAACCACATTTAAGGGCATCATGCCGATTACCCATACCAAGTTTTGTAACGATACGTTCATGCGTTCATAAAATACAGCATTTTAGTACAAAATTCAAAATGGCCGTTATGGGAAAATTGGATATCATACAACTCGGCATGACACCCCAGATCTAACGAGACCACTTTTATGATTTTTGGACAAAAAAGTTATAAGCAAAAATAGCCATTTTTTTGTATCTCCGGACCAGTAGGTGGCGCTGCGCTGAAATGCAGCATGTCGCCTCAGGTCATGCTTGTGATGACATTGTACCAAGTTTGGTCTGAATACGATAAAGCGTTGCGGAGATACAGCCTTACGTCTGTTTTCGCAAGCGCTACGTAAAATTTGTTTGCATCGTATTAGAGATGGTTTGACCACTCAACTTGAATTCCAAAACTTTTTGTCTGCATGGTCTGAAGATGATCTGGTTAAATTTTCTTGAAAATCGCAGCAACCGTCTAGGACGAGTTTGAAAAAGTTGGTTTTCGGAAAATTCAAAATGGCAAAAAAAAATTCATGATGGAAAATGACGTAATTTTAATAATTTAAATGACATAAATTTTCTTTGTACCTTTCACTGCTGTAGGTCCTGATCTGCAGTAACAGTACAGAGGGGAAGAGGAAAGTTGTGGAGTTGGCTCGGAAGATGGGCTTCCACCCGGTGGATATGGGCGGCTTGTCTGCTGCCCGAGAAATTGAGGTAGCATCATTGCACCTATTCCCATCTTGGAGTGGCTCGATCATTGTCACCTTCCTCCTCTTTTTCTTCTTCTATGGCTATGGCTTTCTGCGGGGAATTCTGCTGCCGTTTCTTGCACAAGGACACAATGCTTTCTACCGTCTCGCCCTCGGTCTGGTGAACGAGAGCCTGCCAGCAGTGGCCCTGGTGACCCTGGCACTTGTTTACTTCCCAGGCTTGTTTGCTGCCTGGTTGCAGCTCTGGAGGGGCACCAAATACCAGCGTTTCCCATCGTGGTTGGACAACTGGTTGCAGCGGAGGAAACAACTGGGCCTGTTGAGCTTTCTGTGTGCAGCGTTGCATGGTGTCTACAGTCTTTGCCAGCCGCTGCGCAGTATTACACTCCACAGGCTCGTCAATACTGCCTACAGACAGGTGCGCAAACAAAAAACAGCCTGAGAGTAAAGATCTTGAGATGTTTAGTGCCTAACAAAAGCAGGTAACACTTTAGAATAATGGTCCGTCATTAATAAGTAACTATGCAGGAAGTAATGCAGGACTGATGAGTAGCACTACATTAACACTTCAGCTACTACTATTAACTAATATAGAAACAAGCTTAACTAATCAGTAAGTAAGATAGAATTTAGGACTAAGATAGTTCCTTATTAGGTTACCAATAATTACATAATGAGATTGGCATCATTAAGAACTAATAGGTAATTATGACAAATTATAAATAATAACTTATTACGTTAAAGACGTTAGCAATTGTCTTATTTTACTCTCAACATGGTCATAAAATGCATCTCTAATTACTCAAGTGTACTCAAGGACTACTAGTGATCTGGACCATTATTTTAAAGTGAAAAAGATGTTTTTTACTTTAAAATAATGGTCCAGATCACTAGTAGTTCCTGCATAGAAGCTAGGTACTTGAGTAATTAGTGATGCATTGTATGACTATATTCAGATATTATTTACAGATTAGTTAAGATGGTTTTTATATTAGTTAATAGTAGTAGCTGAAGTGTTAATGTAGTGCTACTCATCAGTCCTGCATTACTTCCTGCATAGTTACTTATTAATGACGGACCATTATTCTTAAGTGTTACCCAAAAGCATAGTGTATGCTATGTTTTGTCTGACATATCAGGTTAAAGCAGGTGTAGAGGAGCCCTGGGATGAGCTGGGAGTTTGGCGATCTGAGCTGTACCTCTCTTGTGGAGTGTTGGGTCTGGGCGTCCTCTCTTTACTGGCCATCACTTCCCTTCCCTCAGTGGGAAACACCCTCAACTGGAGAGAGTTTACCTTTGTACAGGTGAGCCCATGCATACCATACAGGTGTTTCCCATCCCTGCTCCTGAGGCACATTAACAGGACACATTTGGGATCAAGGCGGGCATACCCAGTGCGATTTTAGCAAGGTTACCAACTCACACTGTACGAGTAGATCGCATGCGATGTAAAGCCAAAGCTCACGATTTTATGTGCTCACACTATAGAGGGTATTAAATAGAGGGTATGCGCTTGACGTCACCGTTGGCCGGAGAAAGCTCTTATATTATTGCATAATACTTTCATGTTTAATGGGTTATTTAAAAATATTCTAGAGATAAAGAATGTTTTTGAGCTGTTTAATTGACAAAATCTAATTAAAATTATCAATGAATTAAAATTGATTAAACTAAATCCATAAAGTGATCCCATGATGTAAAAGGTTCTGTATAGAGGATATGCGCGTGACGTCACCGTCAGCCGGAGTGACTGCGGTTACACTCACTGAGTGGCAAAAAGGCTGAGCTGCAGCATTTGTTTTCAGCGTGAATGCCGTGAAAAACACACAAAACACATCTAAAATGGGAAAGAGCTTTGAGATTGACTGTAAAACTAGATTTGACAAGAAATCTGAGGTATAGTTTTACAGACTGCCGAAAGATACAGAACAGAGAAGCAAATGAATCGCTGCAACTCACAGAAACAACTGGATCCAGGCAGAGAAAGGGGGAATTGCAGTTTATTATTCTGTGTCAATATGCTGAGTTTAGGGGTAAAATCATACCCTATATATTATATTTTTATATATTGTATTGACAACTCATAAATTAAATATTTACCATCGTATATTCGGCATAATTGGACGTTTTTAAATAAACACTGACAAACAACTATACAAGTTTTAAGGCTGGACGATATGATGATATATATAATATTGATATAATATCTGTTATCCGGGAGTGACGCGCTGCCAAGATGGCGACGGCCAGCTCCGCCCACTTTAGGCTTCAGAAATGCTCTTCAGAAACCTACGAGTGACGACACAGGACAGGTCAGAACACAGCAATAATCAGTCATCACTGAAAACTAAGAGCAGGTTAATCTGGACATGATGCTATCCAGTGTCCACAGGAATCAGCTGCAGTGTTTGAGGTTCAAGTTTTCCCTGGTGTCTGCGCACACAATAAATGGGCGGGCAGTATGCTAATGTTTCGTCTGGACGTCACAACGAAACGGCTTTTGACTCGTTTTAAACGATTCATTTGATTGACTCAGAGTCGACTCTTACTTTTGAAAGACAATAACTTTATATACGGTGCACTTTCAGATTTAAAACTTTGCAGGATGTTTTCATTCACTTAGAGCTGTTAGGGGAGCGCGGGGCACAACGTAACACGGGGCTAGTTGTAACACACTTGTTTTAAATACTTCCACACATGCTAGGATGACAAAACTTGGTGTATTTACTAGTTGCCATATCAACACTATATAGAGAAAAAATTGCGCCAAATTTTTTTTTTTTTTTGGAAGATATCCATAGACATTTATTAAACCATAGCAAAAGTAAATTTCTTACTTAAGTTAATTTTTCATCTCTATTTTTTGTGTTTATTTAATATTAGACAAATCTGATATTATTTTAATCTCCAATATGTTATTTAACAGTTGAAATAGTTTTTTAATGCTTCGCTAACTAGCAGAAGACACTAGCAGGGTTTAAATCCCAGTTGTGCAGGCGGGGCATGTTGTCACACTGTGTTACAATGTGCCCCTATTAGAAATATGCTATTATATTCTATAGTTTTATTAATTTTATTGAGAAAACGTGAGAAAAAGGTGAATAAAGACTGAGCGTCAATGTTCAGAAATTACTAATTATTTATTTGTTTTGAACTACGTTGTATAGCTGTGTGTTTGTAGTCAAAACTCAAAAATTGCCATTATTTTAAATGAAAAAGTTTTTTAATTGTATTTTATTTAGAAAATATTTTAGTTTGTCTTGTATATTTTTTTTATTAGATCAGCTGTCATATGGTCATGTTACAATGTGCCCCTCACGTTACAATGTACCCCACCTATGGGGCATGTTGTCACATTTCACTTCCATTATTTCGGGGTATATCCAGAAAAAAGTATATACTGTATTAATAAAACAAAACCACATAATTGTACTAGACGTGGGAAATTAATGTGGGAAAAAATAAATACTCTGAACCATAAGTAGATTTACTCAAACTGAGAAAGTAAAAAAGCGTTACTTTGTGCCCCGCTCTCCCCTACACACTACATGAAAGGTCATTTTCAAAAATCCATAATAGGGGCACTTTAAGATTCTTTTAAATCTTACACGTTTACTTCCACAAGCCGTCACATTTCTGAGCTGGCAGCAGGAATCTCTTATGTTAATTGAGAACAAGAGACGTTTAAAACTCAAAGGCAATTTTAAACGTTTAAAACTCAAACGTTGTCAATCCACGTCAACTTTTTGGATTTCTTAACGGTAAGATTCTCTAAAGTCTGCATCTTTTACATCCTCAATATCAAGAACACATTTGAAGCGTCCTCTGTACTTGCGTTTTGGAGTATTTGAATCAGTCTTTCACAGTTGATGATGACGTAGAACGAGAGCACAAGGACGCAAGATCGCACACTAATGCATAGTGAGAAATGGACTGGGTCTCCAGGGGCAGGGTTGAACAACTCCAAAAATATGGTTGTTACATAGTGGAAACCTGGTTCCTTAACTACCAAAGTACATGCTGCACAATCGTGCATTAATTGATTGATAGTTGAATGTAAATGTACATAATTTTAGCATTGTCTTTGATTTGCATGCAAATGAACATTCAACCTACAAGCACAAACACAGCCTTTGAACATTTACTAAACTTGAACTAAGTTTTGTCTCTCTTCTTCCTTCAGTCAGGTTTGGGCTACATTGCTCTGACTCTGTCCCTCATGCACACACTCTTCTTTGGCTGGGATTTTGCCTTTCACATCGAGGCGTATCCGTTCTACATGCCACCCAGCTCCATGTTGGCAGTGGTTCTGCCCTGCATTGTTCTGGTGTGCCGTGGCTTTCTGCTGCTCCCATGCATCTCCACCAGACTGGCACGAATCCGCCGCGGATGGGAGAGCAAACGCAACTGTCCAGTTTTACAGACTCACCATGTGGCGGATAATGGAATATAAGGAGGACTTTTATTATAGGATGAAGTGATAAACGGATATACAGTTGGCAGTACAGTGGTCAACAGTTTAAATATGCAGGTTAAAACATCTAAGGGCTGAATATAAAGTGGAAAATGTTTCTAAAGTATTTTAAGACTTGTCAAAATCTCTGACTAGTTTAAGTCAGCCTTACCTGAAAGTGATATCGTGCTGAGGTATTCTGGCCTTAAATAACTCCTGACTCAACTTTTCCAAATCACTGAATGGACTTAATGTGTGCCTTATATTATTACCAAATCCCAAAACTTCAGTTGTTCCTACTCTGGGCCAGTTACTGTGTAAACTCCATCTGCAACAGGGAGGCCTACATTTAACTGAGTACTAATAATGACAAAAATCGCATTGCATTTAATGCAAGTAAACTGTTGTAAACAAAGCCTGTGTGAAATTACAGTTTGTAATTAAATGTAAAGAAAAAAATATTTGAATGTCTGTTTATAAACACACACAAAAAAATCCAATACCAAAATGGTATGGACTGCATATTTTACTCTGATAAACTTACAAACTTTTTCATTTCACTTCTATTCCTCGGCCTGACTGATTGGCTTTAGTTATTGTGGATATTGTACAGGAAACAAGTTTTGAATTGAACTTTCAATCAATAATGTTTTTAGTGTTGTGACAGCATGATTCATACCTTCAACTTTATTTAACAAAAACAGCAAACAACTTCCAATGTGTCATTTAAATTAAACAAGAATTCTGGTACGTGATTTGGTTTTACTGAAAAAATAAAAATGAAAAAAAAATAAAATAATAATAATAATAATAATAATAATTGGTAAACACACACATTTTGCTCTGAAAAGAAGAAGAATATTCTTACATAAGAATATTCAAACAAAAAAATATTTCCACTCCAAATTTGACTTGCATATCTGAAACTGTGCTGACAACATTTGAATTGTAAGACTACAATATAAAATGTAAAGCTATAGATTTAATTAAAATAGATGTTTCAATCCCACGTCACAGCCGAAAAGAAGCGCCTCTGGTGTTGAATCCTGATGGCCATCACCATTCTGTCTGTGGATTGGCCTTGAACCGTTTATAGTCTGCCATTCTGAAGAAGGCAAGTTCTGTCTCATTGGCTGTGAAGAGATGAAAGGTGTTGAAATCAAGATTTCAGCAGGTACACAAATAGTCAATTACCAGAAATGAACAGGTTTAATTTTATATATATATATTACAAATGCAATCTGCATTAATTCCATAGTCTGCTATAGTAATAAATTAACGTTAATTAAAGCTGCAGTCCGTAACTTTTTTGTGTTAAAAAAGCTTGCCGTAGCTCGATTCAAAATGGTAAGCTTGTAATAATGTTTTTAATTCCAGTGGTACTGGTGGATTTCCGCGGGAAGTAGAGCATGTCTTTGCGTCATTACATCTGTACACATAAAGAAGGTGTCTTGACTAGTAGGCTATATTGCCGCCGCTGCCGCTGCGGATACTGTCATTCGCAATCACAGATTCTACTTTTTGGAAGTATGACCAACATAAGAATTTTCACCGGAAAATGTCGTCTGAACAAGTAAGTAACATCCACTTTAGTTCTGACCAACTAAGGGAAAAAAGCATTGCAGTAAATCGCGCTGATTAAATCTAACGATCGCTTATCATATCACATCAAACCGTGCAAATTATACTTGGCTCTCAAATCGTTAATGTTAATAACATCAGCATTGCGTGACTACATTTAATGTGTATTAGGGCTACCTGTAGTTCAGTTTCCATTTCTGTGCAGTCTAATTTCTAATTGTCAGACCAACAAATTAATGTTCCTTAGAACTGGTTCTCTTTGAAATACAAACACACAAATCTGTAATCAGATGCATATTTATCCTTGTTCTCGCACGGGCCGGTTGCAGGCTCTTTTTTTTCTGTAGTCACTCCGAAGTCCGAAATCTTTTGTGTTTTACAGCCGGTGTCTCTTTAGTTGTCACTGGTGATTGTCGTTTGAACCTTTCTGGATCCGCCATCAAATTGATAAGTTTAATTATATCACGTGCTGTGAGAAAAGGCTATAAATCTCCAGCATCCTCACACTCACAGCCTACTAGCCAAGACTCTTCTTTATGTGGACAGATGTGACGTAATGACACACAGACATGCTCGAATTTCCCACTGAAATCCACCAGTACCACTGGAATTAAAATCATTATTACAAGCTTACCATTTTGAATCGAGCTACGGCAAGCAGAGAGTGTTGAACACTGGCTGGTTATGTACTTGCTCAAACATTTATTTTGGATAATTTTTAACCCCAAAAAGTTACAGACTTCAGCCTTAACATCTATCTTTATGGTATATGGCCTTCATATATTAATGTTCATCGCCAACACCAATTTAATTTCTCTCCCATCACCAAAACAAGCCCTAATATTGCTTTTACATACCAACACCACACGCTCGTAAGCTGCAGCCATCACGCAGAATCAACTTTTCATCATCCTCCAAACTCATTACAAGCTCATTCGTCTGAAATAATCGAAAAATATATTATTAATATTTATCATAACAGGTTAATATTTACTCATTTTGTTTATAAGCTATTCATTATCACCATTAAATTGTTTCTAATCAATCAGGTAGACATTTCCAAATTTTTGTGATATAAATAGGGAATATACTAGAACATGAAATGAGTAAATTGAACCCACTATATCATATTAAAAAAAAACAAAAAAACAAAAACAAACACTGTATCATAACCCGTTGTTAAAAAAAATCGGTGAATATTTAGGAATGAGATCGTGTTTGAATCTAGATCGCCATCTTTTAATCGTGCTGCTCTTGTTGTCAAGTACTTTTCCCAAACTGTAATAATCATGTCAATATTATAATGTATGCCACAAGTTGCTAAGCATATTTAGAAGTTACCTTTGCTCCGTGTGCTTGGTGTATGATTTTCATCGTATCTGCAACAACACAACAAAAGGATGTTATAGCAAGTAACTGCTTCTTTTATTTTGGGGGGAAATTTGCAAGCAAATGTAGACTTACCATAGTCAAACTGCTTAAAGGGTGGAGGCAATCCAGCTCTGGTTGAAACTTCTTCAAAGAGAGAAGTGCTAGTTATTCATTATCTGTCGATGTTTAATATCAAGCACATAAGTTAGCTGATTTACTTTTTACTCATAAACATAGTCATAGGAATTCTGTCAACCCGCTGTCATCGTGTCTACCTTGCTTAACAAATGTAATAAACTCCTCCACCGTCTGGTCTAAATGAACGTCTTTGAAAACCAGCGGTTTAAAGTTGCGATGCTCGAAGGACCGAACCAGACGAAGCGTCAGAACCGCTCGATCACACATCATCTCGGGCAGAATCACTCCAAACTACACGGAATACACACACAGAGTCCACAGAGGGTTAGAGCGTGCAGATACACATGTAAATTACCATAGGAACAAGGAGCACTTCGCTGTTTAGCGTACTCCTATTTTTTATAATAACAATTTCAAAGCGTTTATTTCCAGCATGTTCTGAGAAGTGAAAGTCTAGACCAAACTAGCCGCTGTCTGTGTCTCATGATGCATCGATCGTAGGCAACAGCAGTATCAGGCAAGAGCAATAGATCTGCAGCATGTGACTCTCTCACTGTGGAACTATTGGTTAAGAAAAAGAAATGTCTCCACAACATAACAATCCGTTACATTTTTTTATTTTTTTTTATTCTATGGCTTGTTTTATGAGTTATTTTATAAGCACTTATATATGCATTTATAATTATATTCATACTTGTCAGAAATGGAATGCAAAAATTATAATTTTAACACTTCTTCTTTAACACAAATCTTCAGGAATCAAATATATTTTTTAAATTCATGATCTTGGGGAACAACATAGATATATCTATGGGGGAACAAGACAGAATATGGCTTATCTCCATATGTTTTTGCACAAGATTCTGCGTGGTAGTAGCTTATAAATATGACTTTCCCTGGGAGGGATTCATTTGAAGTCTGATTCTTATCGATTCCTGAATTTCGATTCCAATAAGTAAAAAAAAAAAAAAAAAAAAAACTTAGATATCTCTATCATATCTCTCTCATTTACTCTAAGTCTTCTTGCAAAACATTTGATTGCAGCTGAATACCATCATCAGGCTAAAGAACATTTACACAAGGAACTTTTGCCTATGGTTTAAAAATATCATAGCAAAAATAACTAACTTAACTAAATTCAAATTTCAACCATAATTAAAGACAAGTGCACACTCAGTAATTAAAAAAGGACAAATAAACAAATTAGCAATCGCACAAATAAATACACCTGAACAAAGATACGATTGAAATAAACAGTATTTTAAGATTTTCAGGTAGAGAAACAATATTCAAATGTAAAATAACACTGCACTTTATAAATAAAATATACATTACAAATATAGTTACAAAAGTTATTCAGTCAAGAACAGCGAGTGAGTTTTCTTTTGTTTGATTAACTTTGTTCTAGAGATGGCAGCAGATATATTAGGCTGCTGTCACTTTAAGAGCTGCACGGATCCAATATACTGTTACACATGCGTTTTCTTTTTTCAACTGTTTACATTCACTAAAGAAATAACCAACTGTGTTTGTGAGAATATTTTGACATATTTTTGTGTGTATTTGTCCGTTCAAGTGAAAAAAGACGCGGAAGAGAGCTCAGTTCAGTGTCGCGCACTATTCAGTATGAGAGGCGGCTTTCTGTGCGCACGCTTGGATGTGTGCGCAACACAGAAAACAGTATGTGAGTCTTCTTTCGCTTGAGTGTTTTAAAGTCATTACCAAATAAATCGATAAAAGAAATCAAAATTTTAATTTTATAACAAGTATCTGATTCCTGACCTATAAGTATTCGATTCCAGAATTAGAATACATTTTTTTAATTCCCAACTGACTGAAAGTAACAAGCAAATCAGATTGGATCTATTTCAGACAGCACTTGTCATTTTTGTGTGCAGTGGCCCCTCAGCCCTATCTATAATGCTGTTAGTATGTAGTCGAGTCTTTGCGACAATGCAAAAGGACATATAACTTCATGTGGACATATTACAACATAATTATAAGTCTACATCAAGTGCACTATATGGGCCAGGGCCAGCATGCACAGGGACATACTGTGTGGAAAGTAATTTGCATATGTTGATCGGTGTACTGTTAATTACCAAAAAAGCTTCATGAGATTTGCACTCCAGTTTTTTTTAAACATCAGGTACCACAAACCTTTTTATAAACTATAGATTTATAGGCATTACAGAAAATGTCTGGATGCAAACCAAGGATCAGTCGTTTATCCAAACACCCAAATGCAAAACCACTGATAAAAATCAGACGACACGTCAGTGTAAATAGGAGCCTCTGTTGCAATGTGTAAATGTCGGTTTGAATAAAGGCCATCTCTATATTTGCACAGTACTCTCAATCTGGCATCCCTGGAGTGACCCTGTGGCCCAGTTAAAAGAACCTACAATTTCGTGAATCTGATTGGACAGGTGGCTCGGTACATGCTCCAGCAGCCAATGGCGTGAAGGGGGCGTGGCCACGTGCGTACAGTACGGCAGTCCTCGGAGAGCGTGTTGCTGCCATTCACTCACAGCGGGTTTAAAGCGCATCATTTTAACGACAGACTGAAGCATCTGCAACCATGTCTGAGGTCAGTATGAACAAACTCGACGCTTTTGTTTGATACGAGGGTGTTTGAGCCTTGCAATGTGATGTATTTATGAATTTTGCTGGTAATGAAAACGGCATGGTGCCTTTTGAAAAGGCCCACGTGAATTAGTTAACATTTCATATGTGATATTGGTTTATCTCGATCGAGAGAGCTATAAAATGCCGGTAATACAATACAATACAATAGAGTACAATAAATGTAGTAAATGAGACTGGAGGGCATATAATGCTGCATGTGTGAGAGAGCGCCATGTCTACGTGGGTGTGGCGCGTGACCGTACGTTAGAATATAGAGCGAGCGCTGCTGTGTTCCGCTGTTTTTAATCGGTGTTTTTTACGCGCGTGACGGACGCTTTTTGGACCGCTACATCGCGTTTACAACATCTTATATGAAAAGGGAGATGTTAGAGAGATGGTGATAGCCTCAGTCACCATTCATTTTCATTATGGAACAATTATGCAATAAAAAGTGGAAGGTGACATCATTTATGGAAGCTTGTTTCCACCCCAGAATACAAAATAAATAAAGTTAATTGCTACTTTTTATCTCACAGTTCTATTTTTTTTTCTTGCAATTGCGAGTAAAGTTGATAAAGTCATAAGTAGAGTTATAAAGTCATAAATTGTGAGATAAAAACTCTCTAAATTCTCAGAAAAAAGCACTTTTCCCCTCAGTTTTGAACTTTATAATTTGCAATGGCGAGTTTATATCTCACAATTCTGATTTAAAAAAAAAAAGAAAGTTAGAATTGTGAGATATAAATGCGCAATTGCAAGATAAAAAAATCATAATTGTGAGTTTATTCTGATTCTTACTTTATTCTGACTTTTTTTCTTGCAAATGCGAGTTTACATCTCACAATTCTGAGTTCTTTTTATCAGAATTGTGAGATATAAATGCGCAATTGCAAGAAAAAAAATCATAATTGTGAGTTTATTCTGATTCTTACTTTATAACTAGCAATTCTGACTTTTTTTCTCGCAAATGCGAGTTTACATCTCACAATTCTGAGTTCTTTTTATCAGAATTGTGAGATATAAACTTGCAATTGTGAGAGAAAAAATGTTATCTTTTCAGTTGTTTTATTCCATGGCGGAAACAAGCTTCCCAACATTATACTTACCATCGCATTCTGTTGTTTTCTCTGAAGAACTTCTTACAAGTTTGGAAGGACGTTATCAATGATGCCAGGAAATTAACCTTTAAAATAGCCGTTTCCCATTAAAAGTACCGCATAAAATACGTTAACGGTTCTTTTCCAAAAATACTTGTCAGTTAAAGGTGTGAGAAAGGGCTTTTAACCAGCGTGTTAGTCTACTGCACACTGAAATCTAATAACGTGTTACGACTGAGGTTTACTGGTTTACTGTAACAGGAAGATGGACCAACAGAAGTTGGTTGATGATGGTGTGCCTTGGTGTGCATGTCACGTAATCAGGGCAAAGAATCACTGGCATAGTAAAGTGTGTGTAAGAGGAACGGAGTTTGCCCTGATTAGAGATCTGCTGAAAGCCTTCATTATTATTGTGCGCTTGCTGTTGTTATGTAATCACGCCATGTCTCCCACCAGCACTGTGAAGCAAGACTACGAATGTAAAATAGCCATGACCAAAATCTTCTCAGTCCTTTTTTATGAAATAAGAATTTGAATGCATATGGATGTAGAGGTTTTTTTTAGAGCAGAGTCCAAAATCAATGGGGCTTAGGGTAAATTTCACTGAAAGTAACTGATATTCTGTCATGCTTTAGTCTTGCAGTTACATAAATATCACAAACAAATCTACACTGTTGCTGTAGATTCTGTTGCAACACAGCAAAATAAGTCATGCTATCCCAGAGTTGTGAATGGTTCTATCCACCTATTTTTATGTGAATTTTGGAATATCACTGGATGGAAACGCCAAGATGGGCACACAAAACTTATGCGCTCAATTAAGGCAGATAATTTTTTCAATCTGATGAGAAGACTTGCATAAACTACGATGGAAACACATATAAATCCCTTGATGTGCAACAAAAAACTCATTTGATTTTCCCTCAGAAGAGGCTGTGATTGGATAACTGGACTAACTAGCGGACCAATGCTTCTCAAATGTTGGCTTGGTTGTTATGAAGTCCATGTCTGTCATCAGAATGATTTGGTTTAATTCCTTCCAGAAGAGTCTCACACGATTCCAAACACCAGCATCCGAGAACATGACAGCGTTTATTGTGTTTCGTCTGACGCTCTGAGAAATGAGTTGATGATTATTGAAAGAGCCCAATTTCAGCAACTTTATTACAGATATTCTGCACCAATTTCCCATGAAGTGATGATTTTGTTTTGTTTTGTTTTTGTTTGATTTTGTTTGTATTGAACACATGGGATGGATTGGAAACTGTTTTATTCACAAATGTTGTAGGCCTATGCAATATTCTAATTTTGCACACAAGTTAAATTTGCAACTTTGCGTGGAAACAGCTAATAGGCCAGTCCTTAGAAAGTTATCATAACTTTCAGTGATCTCAAAAGTCTTAAAGAAAACTTAAATCAGTGTTGCTGACTGATTGTCCACATGAAGTGTTCTGTCTGGTCATGCTGTTGGTGTTTCACAGGCTGAGTTTCAGAAAGCAGCAGAGGAGGTCAAACAGCTGAAAGCGAAACCAGCGGATGCTGAGATGCTGGAAATCTACAGTCTGTACAAACAGGCCACCGTAGGAGATGTCAACACAGGTCAGCTTTTCCTCTAACTAACCCATACATGTGGCTTAAGTCTAAAACTAGATTGCAGCTCTTTAAAAGGTGTGTGTGTGTGTTTCTTTCCAGCTCGACCGGGCATGTTAGACTTCACTGGCAAGGCCAAATGGGACGCCTGGGAGGCAAAGAAAGGTCAGTTTCTCCTCCCTGCCACCAGAGTGCAGCGAGATATCATTAGGAGTCGTTAGAAAAAGGGATCAGGCAGACCAAACCGTAAGTCGTAGAGACTTAAAACTTTGAGGGATGGTAGTACTCACACCCTCTACAACGTCACCAAAGCTCACTCCGATCGGCCTGATGGTGGCGCTACAGTGGTCAAAATTACATAATGGCTCATAATTCCTAAACCGTTTGTCTCAGGATCAAGTGTCTTATATCGTGGGGATCCTTGGCTTTTTCGAAAACCCTACTTTTGCGAACTAATCCTAGGTTTTTCGCCCAATCGGAACCAGACCAGTGCAGAAAGATTCTCTGGACTCTGATTGTCAATAATTATCAAAAAGTCGAAAATGGTCGAAGTGGGCGTGGACACTTCTACTAAAACGGCTATCCCTAACCGAATGAGATAATTTCACCAAACTTGGTACACCTATCTATGTATGGGCTTGTTATGTGGTCACGTGAAAAAGAACGTGGTGACTGGCCACTTGATGGCGCTATAACATGAAAAAAACACGAAAACGGCTATAGCTATGCAACAGTCAGTCCGACTGACTTGAAAACTGGGATGCGGTGTCTTTGTCCAAAGTGCTGCAATTGTTTACGAGGACATTCGAGTATCTCAAAAAACACGGCCGCCATTGGCCAGTGGAGTTCGAGCTGGTTTCAGACAAGGTTAACAAAGGCCAATCGGAATGAAATTCGCTAGGAATTCAAAAGAAATCGACAACCGGCAACTTTGTCAATCAAAACGTTCGTAAATATTGGAGATTAATTCGAAAACCTACTTTCGCGAACTAGTTCTAGGTTTTTGGCTCTACCTCGATAACTTAAAAAGCTTTAAAACATATATTTCCTGTATTGGCTGTAAATGGTCTTTTCCATCTATGATCTATTTGGTTACATGCTTGCTAAATAAAACTTAATATCTTTTTACGCATATTAATTGCTGCTCTTGCATTAATTTCTTCTCTTGCATATTTCAGGAATGAGTAAGGATGATGCTGTGAAAGCCTACATCGCTAAGGTAGAGGAGCTGAAAGGGAAATACGGGATCTAACAGCCGGAACCCATCACAGCCAGCCTGCCTTTACCTGTACTGTTCTCCTCATATAAAGCGCCTTAAGGCCTCCAGTGTGTCCCTCATGAGGGTGTTACGGTTACGCTGTAGCACGCAGACTCTGTTCTGTGTGAGAGAATAGGCACATTCCCCGCAGGCCAAGAGAAATCCACCACGAGCAACCATGTAGTGAAAAGCAACAAATCGACCATGTAGTGAAAAGCCCTAATGAATGAAATGCCATAAAATCACTTTTTCAAAACCTCAATTTGTGTTTTTTTACAAACACTGATGAAGATAAACATGTTGGATTTCCCTTAAAAACTATCATGTGATTGATTTCTTTTTTTTAAAGTGAGACCCCTGTGGAAGATTTTGTGATTAAAAAATGACCTGATCAAATATTCAAATGCTTACTGTGTGACTGTGCATTTACTTGTTTCAAGATGTTAATGATATTGATAATGATTTCAAGATGACTTGATAATGTGCCTGACTGCAACTAGTGTGAATATCAGTCGTTTGAGGGCTTATCAGCTAGTCAAGGGTCACATCATGACCAGACATTCACTAACACATGAAAGCATTCAAATATCTATCCACTGGGATCATGTGTTGGATGATGTTAAAACATTGCGGTTTAATTGAATGATGTGTCCCTTTCAGCATTTCTTTACCTCAGTCTGGTAAGGGATCAAAGTCTTTTTGCTAGAAAGTGTAAATTGTTAATGTTGGGTCACCGTCACCTCAAAAAGGACTTTGGTCTGTCAATAATGATATTCAGCAGTTTAATCTGTGAAGAAAAACATTGTTAGCAATATAAGTTTAACACCTAATGCAGGCTTGGTATAAACAACAAAAACTATTTTCTAATTACTACATATAGGCCTAGTATTATTAGTGACTATTATGTTTTTATTAGTAATAATTAGATAATTATAATCTGAACAGAACTTAGTTTCCAAGATAGTTTTGTTGCCTTCATATAGCTAAAATAAAGAAAACATAATATGTTAGTTTTCTAAAAAAAAAAAAAAAAAAATCCTGTAGGATTCAAATGTGCGAAGTTGGAGAAACTCCCTGCTGCCTCTCGCTTAATAATATCTGATTTAGTTAGCGAATACCTCCGTGACCGGGAAACTAACGCGCGCACCCGTGATCTGCGTGTCAAGACGAGACGGGCGGGTTTAAACACTGAACTACTTCAGTTAATCTTACACTCAAATTATACTGTACTTTCGACTGGAGTTGACTTGGCTTCTTCGTCTCGCTTCTCCTGGTCTGTTGGCTGTTGAAATCAATATGACGGCAATAAAAATCAGGGTAGGCTAATGCCTTTTAAATGTATTTTAAGTGTTTATTTTACGTTTGGGATGAAATTTTAAATTTGCTTTGGATTAAAGGGCAATAATATGCTTCCTAAGATTTAGCGCAATCGACTTTTACAAGAAGGAATAACTAAATGAAGTGTTATGAGTAGCCTATTTTTAAATACTAAACTACATTATTTAGGAGGTAAACAGATTAAAACAGAACCGCAGTCTGGCAGCTTTCAGTCAGAAACTCTCTCAGACAAAAACAGTTCTAAAGCTGTCACTGCAGTAGCCTACTCTTGTACCATATTTACCCATAAAGGGTGCGTATTAGTACCTAAATGCAGAGGTGGACAGTAACAAAGTACATTTACTTGAGACCTGTACTTAAGTATACTTTTTGAGTAGATTTGTACTTTAGTTGAGCATTATTTTTTTTGGAAACTTTTTACTCTAACTTCACTACATTTAAAACTTTTTACATCTAACTTCACTACACTACTCCACTAGGCTACATTTCTGTCAAGGAAAGTAGTAATTCAGTCAGGGGATGATTTTGGTTGCAGGAGTTGCATTTTGGTTTGAAATGAAAATCAGGTTGACGTCAGAACTTGACTGATGTTGGTTTCTGACGTCAACACAATTTTCATTTTCAACCACAATACAAAGTCTGTCCAACGTTGGAGATTAACGTCAATCTGATGTTGGATTCTGACATCAATCTGATTTTCATTTTCAACGTTGGGTTTGGTCTTCTAAATGCGAATTTTGTCTGGAAATTTTGTTCTGGAGCGCACTACTTGAGTGCACTTAATTAAATGTTAATTGATATTTATATCAGAAATTGAGAGATGGTTTGGCTAGATAAGACTCTTATTCTTCGGCTGGGATCGTGTAGAGCTGCACTGAAACTGCAATTTGGACCTTCCAACCGTTGGACCCCATTGAAGTCCATGGAGAAAAATCCTGGACTGTTTTCCTTAAAAAACTTTATTTGGTTTTCTATTGCCTAAGTTAGGCTGACTGTATTGAGAGTTTAAATAGTGGTTCAGTTTCACAGCGGTGACAGACAGTGCCAAAGTTTAGGGCAAACCCCATCGTTACCTCGCTGTCACCAATGAGGGCAGGTCCCGGAGATGTGGTGGCTGTGACGTGGGATGTTGGAAAGTAGGAGGACAGAACTATTAAAGTCCCCCTGTGGTGAAAATCCAGCTTTTAATGTTGTTTATGTGTCTGTGTGGTGTTTTGAATATGCTTTAAGACAAACCATGTGTAAATTCATAAGTCGACACCATTGCTGAGTATTTTCTCCTTAAAACTGCAGTGAACCAAAGACAGTCTCAAAAACAGGGTTTGAAATCGCTGGTGTTTCTGACGTCACAAACTACCTTGTAACCAATCAGATCAACGTGTGATCGTCAACGAGTGGATCTCTGAGCTGAGTGAGTGAGTAGAGGCGGGGCTCATTTGCATATTCATAGAACCAGGTATAGGCTACTAAACAAGGCAAGAGTGTAGAGTCACATTCAAGTTATTTTAAGGCATGAAGAATTTTTTTTTCAAGGAAAAAACATTTAAATATGTCATTTTGGTGATCAAAGATGAGTTTTAAGGGATAAAATTATTGACTACGGGGCACTGTAAAGATAAGTTGTCGCTTAATTGAGAATTGATGCCACGGGCTAAATTTAAACAAACAAACAAACAAAAAATTGTTGCAAAAAGGGCACTTATCTACTCGGTCACCGTGATTTTGCCAAGCAAGACATGATCCTAGATCATAATATTTTGTTGATCCTGGAATAACATTCCTGTCCCAAAATTTTGTCCTTAACCTATTCCTGATGTTGAAGCACCTCACCCTGGGTCTAAGCCTAAACTTGACATAAACTGTAAACTTGTCCCTAAAATCTGATTGGTTGATTGGAAAGTTGTTCCAGGATCAACAAAGATGTTGATACAGGAACATGTGTTACTTGGTGAAATCATGTTCACCTTATCTACTCAGAGGCCAAAGGTCAGGTGCAGGTCTATCTATGCACGTGTCCATTTTCTTTTCTGAGAGTGAAGTGCGGAACATAAGAGCAGGATCTCATGTTGACACAGATGTGGATCAGATTTCTTCTGTTTCTCTCTAGGTCGCGGCTGTTCCACATGGGAAATCCGTCCCTCTTTTTCTAGACGTATTGTGCCGCGGTCTTATTATCCTGTGCACGTCTCTGTCCGTCGTCCTCTCGTCTGTTGCGGTGTGCGACGGTCACTGGCTGCTGGCCGGCGGACACATGTTCGGCCTGTGGTATTTCTGCTCAGTGGATCAGCAGAGCCTTAAAGCGTCCCAGAACTGCACCACGCATCTGGAGGAGTCGGGGGTGGAGGGTCTCGGCGTGGGCTTGCCGGCCTGTCGCTCGGTCATCACGCTGGCTGTGGTCAGTGCTGTATTCGGACTGGAGCTGCTCGTGATGTCGCAGGCGAGCGAAGGGAGGGACTCGAGTCGGCGCTGGACTCTCGGGACACGGCTGGTGCTGCTGGCGGGGATCATGGCCGCCGGAGGGGTCGCGGTGTTTGTGCTCCTGTTAGGGACATTTGCAACACTCCTAGGGTTCACGCTCACCTTCTGGTGCCAGTTCACCGCCACTGTCCTGTTCTGCCTCAATGGACTGGCAGCGCGGCACATCCAGCAAATCGAACCTCTGCTGCCCTTTAGTGGACGTCCTGACAAACTGCAGAAATCAGACATCTGACAGGAGATCTGCTCTGAATCTGAAGTCTGAGTGATTCTGATGGTTTGTTAATAATCAGGTACACTCTTTAAAATAAGTGTTCCATATAGATATTTCACACACTCTTAAAAATAAAGGTTCCAAAAGGGGGTTCCAAAAGTGATGTCATAGAAGATCCATTTTTGGTTCCTCAAAGAAACATTCAGTGAAACGTTCTTAAAAGAACCATGTTTTTCTTGTTGTGAGGAACATTTTAATAATCTAAAGAACCGTTTTCCACTATAAAGAACATTTTGTGGAATGAAAAGGTTCCATGGATGTTAATGGCAATTATGAACCTTTATTTTTTAAAGTGCAGGTGTTGTCCATGTATTTTTAATGACACGTTGCATTGTGTTGTGTTTTATGGTTGAAGGGAAACTTAAAGGAAAATGTCCTGGAAGAAAGATGCCGGCAACTTTTCCATTTTTCTCTTTTTTTTTTTTTCTTTTTTTTCTTTTACAGTGTAGATAATAACTTTCATTTTCCACAAACCTGAACGTTTTTACTAGTCTCTGTTTGCTTGTTTTATTTATTTTAATCACAAATATTTCTTTCACAGCAGATCGTTTCAGTCTATCATTTATATTTTTTTGTCATTCATTCTCTTTTCCATTTAATTTAAATAATGATATAATGATGATCAGCACTTGATAGCTGACAGTTTTCATCTGTGAATAAATGACTCTTTACAGTTAGTCTTTGTAGTATATTTAATGAAATGTTCTCTCTTTTACATCAGATCTTTTTTTACAGTATTTTTAATTCTTATCTATACATCTCATTTTATGAGGAGATCTCTATACAGTTCATTTAATAAAAGAATGTTTTTGTCTTTATATTTTTGTGTATTTCACAACTCACACAGGACAACACATGGATATTAGGTGTTCAAGGCATCATTATTATCTCAATATTTACACAGCCAAACAGTGGGATGGGGAAAAAACATTAACAAGTGGTAAATATATGCCTTTTTAGTTTAATGTTTCTTGAGGTTCACTTTTATTTGCAGTTATTTTATTTACAGTTTTATTTGCACACAAAATTGTCATATATTTGCGAAACATGATTTTCCAATGCGGCCTCATTTCAGAAACACTTAGATGTGGTGCACTGTCTCCTTTAAGACTTCAGTAAACGGTCACTGATTGGCTAACATCGTCGCATGTTCCCTGGGTGCTTCTCATTTCTTAAACTGTGAGGAAATAAGGAAACACAAGCTAGGAAATGAGAAATGAGTCGAAAAGTTAAATGGATGTTGATGTGTTGTTGTGCAGCCAGTCAGATTAAAGTGTCCATTGAAGTGACATCATGATGTGGAAAGATTCACTCTTTTGTATTAAGGATGAATATTTACAGTCATGAAAGATCTTATATGTCAAAAGTTCAATGAAACCTTGATTCTTCGTGTCATGACCTTTAAATAATATCTCTTATTGTGCTGTCTTTACCTATTATTGACATTATGTATGTATATATATATATATATATATATTTTTTTTTAATTGCACATAGGCATCTGTTTCCTAATAACTACAACACCACAATGAACAAGCATATACAATACAAATACAATAATTTCCCTACATTGTCAGACAGTTTGTTATGGCCATGAAGCTTTTCTCTCAGTGAGTGTCAGTCAGCTGAAAGCTTTTGATTCTGGTTTAAATGGACTGTGCATCTCTGATTGGTTCACCTGTTGCCACTCTCGGAAGAAAAGGTTCTATATGGAACTTAAAGGTTCCGTCAGGCGCTTCATAGACCCTTTTATGGGTTCCCCTCATGGGATCATTTCATAGATGTAGTTTAAATTCATCTTTAATTTTAACCCTTGTGTGTAAGTTTCAAAAAATTTGTCCAAAACAAATCATACAAATATAATATACTAATATTTTGCTCTGCTTTCACTGACTTTTGGATATCAGGTGATCAGATGGTTGTGTTCAGGTGATATGATGGTTGTGGTCAGGTGGTTGTGGTCAGGTGATCAGATGGTTGTGGTCAGGTGATCAGTGTGCTGGGGCGTGTCAGCAGTGAGACCTGTGTCAGAGGCAGGCCACTGTTACTCAGGGATCCGTGATGCACCCTGGGATCACCGTGGAAACGCTGCTTCAGGCGCCACCGTCTCCACCGCCTGTGGACTTCATATTGTACCTGCCAAAAGTTAAAGGTCGATAGTTGTTAAGGCTTACCAGTGAAACATAAAACAGAACCATCTTGCTTCCCATGTCTAGAGCAGGATCTGATAATGACAAATGTGTCTAAAATGTGTGATGAATTAAACTCAGTCCATCCCTGGAAAGCATAATCTCAGATAATTTGATTCAAATTTCAATCTTTTTTAATTCACTCACCTCTCCATTTAAAAAGCAGTACAGCAGTGCCACAATAAAGCCCTGTAATAGCAAACACAACATGAAGCAGAACCAAAAGACGACGGTGGATAATTTCATAAAGCCAGAGAGAGTGAAGATAAACGACAACAACCTATATATACACTATAGGCTAAAGCAAATCTCAACTGCTCAATTGCATGTCTCGTAGCAAATTATCGCCCAACTCTATATGCGAATTTAAGGCATGAAGATACAGTGAGGAAAATAAGTATTTGAACACCCTGCTATTTTGCAAGTTCTCCCACTTAGAAATCATGGAGGGGTCTGAAATTGTCATCGTAGGTGCATGTCCACTGTGAGAGACATAATCTAAAAAAAAAAATCCAGAAATCACAATGTATGATTTTTTAACTATTTATTTGTATGATACAGCTGCAAATAAGTATTTGAACACCTGAGAAAATCAATGATAATTTGGTACAGTAGCCTTTGTTTGCAATTACAGAGGTCAAACGTTTCCTGTAGTTTTTCACCAGGTTTGCACACACTGCAGGAGGGATTTTGGCCCACTCCTCCACACAGATCTTCTCTAGATCAGTCAGGTTTCTGGGCTGTCGCTGAGAAACACGGAGTTTGAGCTCCCTCCAAAGATTCTCTATTGGGTTTAGGTCTGGAGACTGGCTAGGCCACGCCAGAACCTTGATATGCTTCTTACAGAGCCACTCCTTGGTTATCCTGGCTGTGTGCTTCGGGTCATTGTCATGTTGGAAGACCCAGCCTCGACCCATCTTCAATGCTCTAACTGAGGGAAGGAGGTTGTTCCCCAAAATCTCGCAATACATGGCCCCAGTCATCCTCTCCTTAATACAGTGCAGTCGCCCTGTCCCATGTGCAGAAAAACACCCCCAAAGCATGATGCTACCACCCCCATGCTTCACAGTAGGGATGGTGTTCTTGGGATGGTACTCATCATTCTTCTTCCTCCAAACACGTTTAGTGGAATTATGACCAAAAAGTTCTATTTTGGTCTCATCTGACCACATGACTTTCTCCCATGACTCCTCTGGATCATCCAAATGGTCATTGGCAAACTTAAGACGGGCCTTGACATGTGCTGGTTTAAGCAGGGGAACCTTCCGTCCCATGCATGATTTCAAACCATGATGTCTTAGTGTATTACCAACAGTAACCTTGGAAACGGTGGTCCCAGCTCTTTTCAGGTCATTGACCAGCTCCTCCCGTGTAGTTCTGGGCTGATTTCTCACCTTTCTTAGGATCATTGAGACCCCACGAGGTGAGATCTTGCATGGAGCCCCAGTCCGAGGGAGATTGACAGTCATGTTTAGCTTCTTCCATTTTCTAATGATTGCTCCAACAGTGGACCTTTTTTCACCAAGCTGCTTGGCAATTTCCCCGTAGCCCTTTCCAGCCTTGTGGAGGTGTACAATTTTGTCTCTAGTGTCTTTGGACAGCTCTTTGGTCTTGGCCATGTTAGTAGTTGGATTCTTACTGATTGTATGGGGTGGACAGGTGTCTTTATGCAGCTAACGACCTCAAACAGGTGCATCTAATTTAGGATAATAAATGGAGTGGAGGTGGACATTTTAAAGGCAGACTAACAGGTCTTTGAGGGTCAGAATTCTAGCTGATAGACAGGTGTTCAAATACTTATTTGCAGCTGTATCATACAAATAAATAGTTAAAAAATCATATATTGTGATTTCTGGATTTTTTTTTTTAGATTATGTCTTTCACAGTGGACATGCACCTACGATGACAATTTCAGACCCCTCCATGATTTCCAAGTGGGAGAACTTGCAAAATAGCAGGGTGTTCAAATACTTATTTTCCTCACTGTATTTCAAAACAGATCTTCTGCTTTGAAACTGTGTGTTTTATGAAAAGCGCTATATAACTACATATGACTTGACTTGACTTTTCCTGTGTGTATGAGAAAAAAAGAGACAGGTTGAACTGTATATCATCACCTGTGTGGATGCTAATGCTAGCTCAATGAAATTCCAGATTTTGAAGGTTAGCACGCTCACTCGATCCGGGAAAAAGGCAAAGATCATATACTGCACCCCAAACAGGGACACTAGGAGAAATGTCGATTTCGCCAGTTTCCTACACCATAAAAAAAAAAGATGATGATGATAAAAAGGTCTTCTTGTTCATGCACTCATTTATATTTCAATCATATAACGCTGTTTTTAAACTGGAGTGTGTAATTTCTGTGACCCTAGCTGTACCAAATAAAATTGTGCATATTACTTGCCTGTCACAGTAATCACAGTCATTATTATTGCCGTTCTGTTTGCTACCACTAGTGATGCACAGTTAAATGCTAAACGTGCTTTTTTCTCTCACCTGTGATGATTAATTTCATTTCCATGCATGTCAGGAGCTTTCAGTTTTGCCACTAACGTCCGGATAATACTCAGAAAAAACACCATGTTTACCTGAAAAACAATTTCCCTTGAGATAATTACAATGACCATTCATTGTTGCATAAAGTGTTGGATATTTAAAAAATATTAAAAACATGGCAGGACAGTATTATGACTAATTCTTTAAAAAATTATGCAGAGGTGTGACCCTGGATCACAAAACCAGTCACAAGTCGCACGGGTATATTTGTGGCAATAGCCAACAATACATTGTATGGGTCAAAATTATCGATTTTTCTTTTATGGCAAAAATCATTAGGCTTTTAAGTAAAGATCATGTTCCATGAAGATATTTTGTAAATTTTCTACCGTAAATATATAAAACATTTATTTTTGTGAGTGAATGTCGCACAGTCATGAACATAAATGAACAACTTTAAAGGAGATTTTCTCAATATTTCGATTTATTTGCTCACTCAGATTCCAGATTTTCAATAGTTGTATCTCGGCCAAATATTGTCCTTTCCTAACAAACCATACATCAATGGAAAGATTATTTATTCAGCTTTTTTGTGATGTATAAGTCTCAATTTAAAAAAAAATGACCCATGTGACTGGTTTTGTGGTCCAGGGTCACATATTGTAAACAGAGATATTTGAAAGTTAAAACACTGTTTAAATCTGAGAGAATAGGCCAGAAATTTTAACTGGAATGTTTGCTTACTGTGATGAAAATAATGACTGGTACTCGCAACATCCACCATATCCAGCCATGATCGCTCGTCTCCCAGCATCTGACAACACACACACAACACAAACACACACACATTGTGTTTTCATGTTTAATGGGGACTTTCCATTGACATAATGATTTTTATACTGTACAAACTGTATATTTCTCTCCCCTCACACTAACCCGACCCCTAAACCTACCCATCACACACAACTATATGCTTTTTTTTTTTTTTTTTTTAAATCTTCACTTTTTATGATATATATATATATATATATATATATATATATATATATATATATGCTGTTTTCCTAATGGGGACCAAAAAAAGGACACAAGGACAAGGATTTTGGATATTGCCATGTTTGTGGGTGCAACTTGTCCCCATAACTTAGAGTTTACCAGGAACACACACACATACGTGCTGTGTGTTCTCATGCACAACCATGCTGGTTTAAAATAACCACTCTTATATAATATAAATATACAGTAATAAATTACATTTTGTCGTTGTCCAGAGGAGGTTGGTATAAATAAAGAAAGTCCCTTGAGAGATCTTACTGCGTTTAAAAGAGTATAATTCTGAAACGAAAATAAATTTAAATTTCTGAATGTGTGTGAAGTGAACGTACCCTTCATCCTGGTGCAGGTATTTGGCCAAACTCCAGCTGATAATAATGAGCATTGGTATCCCTGTGGGAAAAAAATGTAATGTACATCTAATATTGCCAGGATGAGACCTAAAACCGGGCAATCGTACTAGACATTGCATTCCATTGACTTCCATTCATGCATATGCAAATACAGAAGACACATGTGCCGATCATTCACTACATTCATCTTTTGCAGTTCAAGTTTGCAAGAGATTGCATGACCTGTGAAATTGTATATTGACAACTCAGCTGAAAATCAAACAGCAGAAATTTTGCTAGTTGACAAGAAGTTTAGAAGGATATGCCATTTTTGTATAGATTATTGTGTATTGTTTATAATTTATTTATTTTTAATGATTAAAAACAGATGCCCTGGTTTTTGACATCATATCCTGTTGCTCTCATTCATGCCTTGAATTAAATAAATATGCCTGCTTAAAGGGATAGTTCACCCAAAAATAAAAATCCTGTCATCATTGTCAGGGTTATGTCTGTTTAGTTTCATTGTGTTCTGGTAAAGTCTGATCTGTTCCTGTTTGCCTGTTTTCTCTTTGCTTGTTTGTTTCCATTGATTCTGATTAGTTATGCACCTGTTTCTGTTCCAGTTAATTAGCTTTACTCTGTGTATTTAAGCCCTTAGTTCCCTAGGTTATTTGTCCAATCATGCTTATGTGGGACGTGGTTGTGTTTTGTTTCTCTTACTGTACGTGTTAGATTTGTGATTAAAGACTGTGTGATTGTATTCCCCATCATCATGTGCTCCATTGCAACCACACAAACTGTTACAGAAGACCAAACCACAAAAGGATTTAAATTATGGACTTGCCAGCAGTCTGAATGCTCTGCGTAGAGAAGGAAGAGCAAACACTTGAGGACACTCAACAAAATATTTAGAACATGGATTTTCCCGTGTTTGTGGAGTGGGTGCTGGTGAACGACGGATCTCCATTCACCATCTTCCCTGATGAGGAGGACATCACCAGCACCACTCCGGAACCAAAGCCCAGCCAGCCGCCTCCCACACCCTTCATGAATGAAACACCAGGATCCACCGCAGACATGGAGCCCAAACCTTCTGTGATGCCAGTACCAGAGAGAATACCTGAGCCAATCACTCAGTGGGTATGCTCGTGGAGTACGAGTGCATGGAATGGAGCCCCGCACACACTCCCGCTACTGAGGGTGAGCTCCAAATGACCTCGGGAAACATTATGAGGAAGTGGAACAGGATATTCCCCATAGTCTCCAGCATCTCTGCTGGTCCTGTCCGGTTCCAAGTCTCCTGCATCTTTGCTGGTCCTGTCTAGCTCTCAGTCTCCTACGTCTCTGCTGGTCCTGCCCAACTCTAAGTCTCCTGCATCTCTGCTGGTCCTGTCCAGCTCTGAGTCTCCTGCATCTCTGCTGGTCCTGCCCAGCTCTAAGTCTCCTGCATCTCTGCTGGTCCTGTCCAGCTCTGAGTCTCCTGCATCTCTGCTGGTCCTGCCCAGCTCTAAGACTCCTGCATCTCTGCTGGTCCTGTCCGGCTCCAAGTCTCCTGCATCTCTGCTGGTCCTGCCCAGCTCTAAGTCTCCTGCATCTCTGCTGGTCCTGTCCAGCTCTGAGTCTCCTGCATCTCTGCTGGTCCTGTCCAGCTCTGAGTCTCCTGCATCTCTGCTGGTCCTGCCCAGCTCTAAGCCTCCTGCATCTCTGCTGGTCCTGTCCAGCTCTGAGTCTCCTGCATCTCTGCTGGTCCTGCCCAGCTCTGAGTCTCCTGCATCTCTGCTGGTCCTGTCCAGCTCTGAGTCTCCTGCATCTCTGCTGGTCCTGCCCAGCTCTAAGCCTCCTGCATCTCTGCTGGTCCTGTCCAGCTCTGAGTCTCCTGCATCTCTGCTGGTCCTGCCCAGCTCTAAGTCTCCTGCATCTCTGCTGGTCCTGCCCAGCTCTAAGCCTCCTGCGTCTCTTCTGGTCCTGTCCGGCTCCAAGTCTCCTGCATCTTTGCTGGTCCTGTCCAGCTCTCAGTCTCCTGCGTCTCTGCTGGTCCTGCCCAGCTCTAAGTCTCCTGCGTCTCTGCTGGTCCTGCCCAGCTCTAAGTCTCCTGCGTCTCTGCTGGTCCCGCCCAGCTCTAAGTCTCCTGCGTCTCTGCTGGTCCTGCCCAGCTCTAAGTCTCCTGCGTCTCTGCTGGTCCTGCCCAGCTCTAAGTCTCCTGCGTCTCTGCTGGTCCTGCCCAGCTCTAAGTCTCCTGCGTCTCTGCTGGTCCCGTCCAGCTCTAAGTCTCCTGCGTCTCTGCTGGTCCTGCCCAGCTCTAAGTCTCCTGCGTCTCTGCTGGTCCTGCCCAGCTCTAAGTCTCCTGCGTCTCTGCTGGTCCTGCCCAGCTCTAAGTCTCCTGCGTCTCTGCTGGTCCTGCCCAGCTCTAAGTCTCCTGCATCTCTGCTGGTCCTGCCCAGCTCTAAGTCTCCTGCATCTCTGCTGGTCCTGCCCAGCTCTAAGTCTCCTGCATCTCTGCTGGTCCTGCCCAGCTCTAAGTCTCCTGCATCTCTGCTGGTCCTGCCCAGCTCTAAGTCTCTAATATCTTATTTTGTGTTCTGGAGAAAAATGAAAGTCATAAGGTTTGGAATGTCATTTGGGGGAGTAAATGTTGACAGGGTTTTAATTTTGGGGTAAACTATCCCTTAAATACCTCCCCTAAACACAAGAACATTCAACCAAAGACCCTCTTCATTCATAATTTTGGGAGCTCATTCTATAGCAAACCAACATAACTTATAGTCATCCAAAAAGTACTTAAGCCACACTTTAAAAATTTCAAATGCCACTGAATTACGTAACAAAATATCAGGGCAAGTGCACACAAATGTTACAAGAGCTTTTTTCAGAACTCAGTGAGTTTTAATCCGCTGGTGTTTTAGTGATTTTCCGTGTCTGTATGAAGTCAGTTCTCCTCAAGTTCACAGAGGAATCCTAGCATAATAACCACAGGTGCAGAGCATCACATTAACTAGCAACAAGATCCACTGACAGATAAGTGTCAATTGTTACTGAAGACAGGAACCTACCCCAGCCGAGCAGGATGTACCAGTGCAGGCGTTTCTTCTGTAAACGCAGTGAGAGGTTAATGAGGCTGTGGAGATAATGACTTTCCACCAGCAGCCAGCTGTAATTTGCCAGGATGCAGTAATTAGACAGGATCAGTGCCACTTTACAGCCAGGCTAAGGGAAACCCCGGAAACATATCATCTTAGAGAGCTTATATGTGCATTTATTTACCATGTATTTGTACAGTCTAATGCATTTATGTACATGTTTTTGTTGATGTGTGTGTGTGTACCGGATGAGAGTTGCAGTGGTAGTACTCCTGTGAGTAATGCAGCGCAGCATCTCTGATGAAGATGAAGATGGCTTTCAGGATGAAGGACAAAAAAAGCTGCATGTGGATAAAGTTACGATTGCAGTGCAGCTTCCTGGAGGGGGGTTGGGATGGAGAGAGATTTAAAGAGAAGATGAGGCCTATAAAACCAACATGTAACGCATCATGTAAATAAAAATGTGTTTAATTTCATCTGGCATGTGGAATTTTTCAAAACTAGACGTTTTTCTAAACTTACCCAAATATAAACGTCAAAATGTTAAACATCTTTATCATCACAACGCCAGCCTGTACAAAATAACTGCAGTATGAAACTTGGAACACCAATGGCAGAATTATTTGGCTCACAGAGTTTAGCAGAGCGACGGTTTAGGCTCAGGCGAAATTCGCTACAGTGTCGGGATACTTTCCATCTTCTCGCTCGGAATGACATCTATTTTAATTTTAACCTCTTTTTGGATGATTTACGACTGTTATCACTAACAGAACATGCACTGAATGAGAGTTTCTCTGCACTTGAGGAGCTGCACTCTAACTCTGAGAGTAGATTGTGTGTTGCTTTCAAAAATGATTAGAATGGTTTGTGTGTGTTTAACATGAACTGTAACTTTCTATGTTTTGTTGGTATGAACATTGTGTAAATAAAAGTTTGTGTAAGTGTAATAATGGCCACACAAATATCAGCAGCTTCACCAAATTGCATATTTTTGCTCAGTTTGGTCTGAATAAAATTGATGTGTTTTTTCCTCTTCGAGTCTTTATTAGTGGTGTTTGTTAAGGCAAGTATATACTTATTAGTGCATACTTAGAGGTACTCCACTATCCCTTCAGTGCATAACACGTCTCACACCGTCTGTGCTATAAACATGTATGATACCTTAAATCATGCAGCTTGTTATGTTTATAAGAGATTGTACTTACAATTTTAGTTTTGCAGCAATAAAACAGGCACAATAATTATATAGACTTAGTATGGTATGTTGAAGACTAAGCACCGGTTGCACTAGCTGTTCGTTCGTTACAGCTTAGCCAGGTTTAACTTACGCACTACTAAATATTTTTGCATTGCACCATTAAATTGAAAAACAAAACAAAAAACATCCGAGCAGGAGTAACAGTTGAAATAAAATAGCAAATTTAGCTTGAGTTTTACCTGACGGATTTCAGTCCTTTAGACGTATATGATAATGTTGACATTTACACTCACTTACATTTTAAGAGAGAGAGCATTATGTGAATTGAATACATTGTTAGCGGCTCTTCAACACAAACCCGTCCTAAACTGCACGTGCATCAGTCCGTGTTGTGCATGCCAAATAAAATCAGTCATAATAAATAAATGTCATATCTTATGATTTTTTTTTTTTTTTTGTAGCATTAAGAGTATTTATTTATTGTCCCTTGTTCATTTAAAAAACTGTTTCTGAATGTTATTTACATATGATAATACCTATTATGTTATTCATGATAAGGTAGTATCGTATTATAATGGAATCGTGTTTTTACCGTTAGGAACTTGCGACCATGTTGGCTAACAATGCTTTTGGGAAACACACCCCTGAATACATTAGCAACTGCATAGCAAGTCTAGCTGCTCGGTACTATTAGTACACTTGACATTCTCATAAAACACAAGTGAACACACACACACACACAAAGACACATACACACAGTCTGTTACCTGAACACACACAACACTGTGAGAGCAATGCTGAGTGAGACAAGAGAGATGGCGTATCCCACAGAATACATGATCTTCACATAAAAGAAATACTCGTGTGAGACCAGCCCCTATGAGAAGAGATAGTCACATTATGTAACATCAACAGTGTCATATATCTATTGTGTTTCAGTGAATGTTCTTCTGTGGTACTGGTTCATTGAAATGATAATGTGATGTTACTGTTATACTGTTTTACAAGCATTTACTGTCTGTCTTTCTTTCATTTTTAATCTGTCCTAAAGGGAAATTTCATGGTTTTTGTTTTTTTTTACTTTTATGAAAGAACATGAGCACAGAAATAAAAAGATTTTTGATATTACCGAGTCGGTGGTGATAGGAAAGCTGTCATTAAGCCCATGGCCACAGGCGAGCTCGTACGGCGGGAAAATTTCAGACCAGCCATTCTCCGTGCAGTTTTTCATCACAGCTCCTGCGGACAGAGACAAGGAACAAACAACAAGCAACACAATTACAACCCTGTACAACAGCTCGTCCCTGAGGGCCAACCCACATCACTCTTGATTTTTGTCAAGAATTTATAAGTCCATAATCACATACGTGCCATCATTGTGTTGTTTTATAAAGCCTACTGTATCATTTTTGACAGAAGAATTTCTAACATGATGAAAAATGTAATACTTAAAAAGTAACACAATCTACTACAGGCCTTCTGTCGTCTGATTGATAGTTCATACTTTTTTAGCAAGTAAAAGTCTTTTAGTATAATTGTACAAACGTCCTCCTTCAGCTGCGTGTCTTTCTGCTGTCAAATCTGCACTGATTTTAATTAAGTGAACATAAGAATAACTTTTATATGTGACCTTGGACCACAAAACCAGTCACATGTCGCACGGGTATATTTGTGGCAATAGCCAACAATGCATTGGATGGGTCAAAATAATCGATTTTTCTTTTATGCCAAAAAACATTAGGATATAAAGTAAAGATCATGTTCCATGAAGATATTTTGTAAAATTCCTACCGTAAATATATAAAACATTTATTTTTGTGAGTGAATGCAGCAAAATCGCGAACATAAATGGACAACTTTAAAGGCGATTTTCTCAATGTTTCGATTTTTTTACACCCTCAGATTCCAGATTTTCAATAGTTGTATCTCGACCAAATATTGTCATATCCTAACAAACCACACATCAATGGAAAGCTTATTTAATCAGCTTTCCGATGATGTATAAATCTCAAAAAAATTACCCATGTGACTGGTTTTGTCGTCCAAGGTCACATATTTTTAATATTCTTTCAAGATGAACACTAATGGACTGAATCAACTTAGGTTTCCTTGCATGATATTTTCCATACATCATATTTTAGAACAATCATGTTCAAATGTACATCACAGATATGATCATCAGGCTTTTGAGGAAGTTATTTGTTCATCTCTGAATCATCATTGCATTGCATTATATGTTTTAAAACTACAGAGTTTGATCATAAAACAAAGCATTTAAATATCATATCATATTAATATCAGCATTTGTTCCAAATAGCATATTTTTGCTCAGTTTGGCTTTACAAGGTATATCAAATTCAGGAAGGCTTGTCTGTGAAAACCAAGATGCACCTGACCTTTGACATGAAGAAAATTGGGGCACGGCCGAGACACAGTCTCTCCCACTTCAGCATGAGGCCAACAGTTCAGATCATCCCATAAAGCACTGCAACCTGTTCAGAGGGGGTGGAGGTGGAGTAAAACAGAATTAGGAGCGAATCTGAACAGTGTGATAACAATCCACGTATCTATTTATTGCTCTACTAATATTCTAAAATGTAAAAATCCCCCAATTTTTGGTTACATGATTGCGGCTTGACTTTTGTCTCATTTCTCAGCATTGCATCGCCACCAGGTACAGTCCAAATATACAGTCCGAATTTTAACCAAATAGAGCGTTCCTAACCACGAAAATCCATGCAAATTCATTGGTTAATAATAAAAACTTGGAGCTCTAAAGAGCATTCAGCACTTAAAACTTCTGCAATTTGGAAATTTTATGTACAGAAAACTAGGAGTTTCGATATATTAAAACAGTAAGTTGTCGTCATTACATCAGATGTGCCAGAGGAAACTATATATAAACTATATTAGCCTACATGGGGGAAGGGGGAGCATTGAATATTGTTGTGGACAGTGGACATTTTGCCAAAAAAGTGGAAGCTGTTGGGATGACCATACGTTTAGCCATATGGTGTACTTGCATTTCAGAAGATTCATTAGGACTGTTAGATTACATCACCAACTTAATTTTCATAAAGTAGACCATTTGTTTATGTAGTAGCCTTTCAGATTGTTCATTCACCCCCAAGCCTTACTAATCAGATAAGAAAGTGTATGAGGATTACTCTTTATTGTTTGCAGTCAAATGCAATCTATTTGCGTTCCTGCACTTGTCTTTCTTTCTCTCTCTCTCTCTCTCTCTCTCTATCTCTCTCTCTCTCTCTCTCTCTCTCTCTCTCTCTCTCTCTCTCTCTCTCTCTCTCTCTCTCTCTCTCTCTCCCTCTCTCCCTCTGTCTCTCTCCCTCTCCCTCTCCCTATCTCTCTCTCTCTCTCTCTCTCTCTCTCTCTCTCTCTCTCTCTCTCTCTCTCTTCTCTCTCTCTGAATGGCACAGTATCTGATTTATCCCCTTTTGCAGTCTCTCCCTCTCCGTCTGATGAATGGCAGGAAAAGTTGTAAACGTTTCTCTTGGTACTTTCTCCAATGAAATACAGATAGGAGACATTGTGAGGACCAAGATATCTGTACAGCGTTTTACTGTTATTGTGATGTCTGTGTTGACAGGCCTGTATTGACTGCATCCTGTGTATGTAAAGGACGGTCAATATTTTGAGAAAGACTTTCTGCTTACAGAGTGAGAAAACCTAAGCCCTGTTCACACTGAAAGTTTTATTGCTGGAGTTCTTCTGAGAGTGGTCGAGTGCAGGTCATTCCTACTGATGGACGAGTATTCCAGAAAGCATGTTATGCTACATACCTGGGTTAGTTCACAGATAAGTAGTTTAGCAGTAGTATAAGCAGTAGAATAAGTAATATAGAACACTCAAAGTTTTTAGGTAACAGTCTACTTGATTTGTTTAGTGAAATGAAGGCCTATTTTAAGATGGCTGAACTAATTTCATCTTGTCAAATTGAGTAACCAATACTCACATTTTCTCGTTGCCTAAACAAACACAAAGTTGTATTAAGCTTTAAAACTCAAAAATGACCAAGGGTGTACTCACACTAGGCACAGTTGTCTTGTACCACACTGAGAAATTATTCTTGAAATAAGTCTTGTCTGGCCAGCTGAAGAGCATGAGTGTCATAGAAAAAGCGAATTAAATGAACAATTTGCCGAAATCTGCATCGTCCTTGATGGCTCTGACACTCCCCACCAAACCCTGCAGGGAAAATTTGAGTCGGTGGCCAAAGTGTATGTCGCTGCAGGTCAGGCTGGTGCATGTCTGCACACCATGGCGTTGTTACAGGAATACCAGGCTGACCTGCTAAAAAACCTGAATGAGGGCAAGGTAATTGGGCCGGAGGTGGTGAAAGAACTCCAATGGGCCACAGATCTGGATCTCCACATCACCAAGCAAATGGACTGCTCAATCGGCCGTTCAATGGCTGCCATGGTTGTCGTGGAGAGACATTTGTGGCTTTACCTATCGGGCATTAAACAGAGGAATAAAGCCTTTCTAACAGACGACCAGTTTGCTCCATCAGGCCTCTTTGGCGACACTGTTGTAACAGACAAGTCTGTTATGAAGTCTTTTTACTGCAGTCTTTCTTCCACACCACTAGGGGTGCTATTGTGCCTGAATGTTCTCTTAAGTAAAGGGGGGGTTTGTAGAGGAAGAGAGTAGCTGCTTTTTCTTGTATTTGTTTTTTTGTTGTTGTTGAAAATTTATTTTATTTGCATAAGGATATAAAAAAGAAAAAAAAAGGAATATATTGTTTTGTCATTCGGGGAGCATCTTTCTTTCTTGAGCAAATATTAGGCAAACTGAATCTCCCATTATTGCGTTATATAACTTTGTTTTGCATTAAAAATACGAGACGGTTATACTGTCAATAAGGCTTCAGGATGCTAAAAAGCAGTCTGTGGCGTTTTCTCAATTTATCCCTCGCCGCTTCCAGGCACCCAGGTCTGTTTCCAACCTCAGCCCAGGCCAAGGGGTAGACGCTGCCCTTGGGAAATCGCAACCTACGTTGATTCAAGGCACAGTGGTTTCCAGCAGGTCAGTTACCCAGTATCTGCCCCAAAACAGGGAGGAACTGGGATGCCTGGATCCTCAGAGGAGGATATTGGAGAAGTATATTCAGCCATTCCATGCTGGTGAGCCACTTCAGGGCATCAAATGTATTACTCCTCTTACCCCAGAGGTCGGTCTCGAGAGGTTGATACCCTTTCAGACCATATGGTTGCGTGGCAATTTCTGCCTAATGTGTCTCCTTGGGTTCTGCAAACTGTGGAACAGAGTTACAGGATCCAGTTTCAATCTGGTCCCCCTTGTTTAAAAAAGGCCATAAAACCGCTCCTTTTCTCGAAAGGGAATAAGGCTATTACAGCCGGTACTTTTTAGTTCCTAAGACGGATGGGGGATCGAGGCCAATTTTGTATTTATGTCATCTGAACCATACTCTATAGACATACAGGTTCAAGATGTTAACACTAAAGGCCATTGAGTCCTAAATCAGGTCCGAGGACTGGTTTGTCACAACGGATTTAAAAGATGTATACTTCCATATATATCCATCCTTCCCCAGCACAGGAAGTTCCTCAGGTTCTTTCTTTCAAACTTATCAGCATGCACCTGCATTAAGTGCATGGATGCAGCTCTGGCTCCTTTACGATACCAGGATATTCGTGTACTCAATTACATCGATGACTGGTTAATTCTAGCCGGAGTACAAGGTGATGGCAGTTCGACATTGAGATGTTGTTTCTGCACACATAAGGTGCCTGGGTTTGAGACTGAACTCCAAGAAATGTGTACTTTCTCCAGTTCACCCTCTAAAACAGATGCCAAAGTACCTAGTGAATTGGAAGAAACCTTGGTTCTTAGCCCAAGGGCTCATGTTGGGAGCATCATGTCATCGCAAAACATTAAAGACAGATACTTTTCTTATTGGTTGCGGGGCTATTTTAGATGGCCATTCAGCTCAAGGTCGGTGGAGAGGTCACTATCTTTCATGGCACATAAATTGCCTTCAGATGAGGGCTGTATTTCTGGCACTGAAATACTTACTCCCAGATCTCACAGGTTACCATATTCTTGTTCAGTCAGAAAATACATCTATAGTCTTACATCGGTCTGCATTTGAGCCCTTTTTCCAGATTGGCAAGCCAGATTTTGTTCTAGGCTCAGGCCAAGCTGTTATCAGTAAGAGCAGTCGACATCCCTGGGCACCTGAATCAGGGGGCAGAAATCCTGTCGAGGCAGGGGCTGAGGCCCAGGGAATGAAGAATTCACCCAATTGGTGTGAACTTGATATGGAAAAAAATTATGTGAAAAGTGGACCTTTTCGCATTAGAGACTCTGACATGCTGTCTGCTCTGGTTCTGCCTCACACCTCCAGAACCGTTCGGGCTGGATGCCATTGTGCAGAAGTGGCAGAGGCTGTGCCTGCTTTCCCCCGAACACTCTGTTCCCAGGAGTCCTAGCCGAGCTTATTACTTATAGCCCTGTTTTGGCCGGCCCAAGTTTGGCTTTCAGACCTAATATCTCTCCGGGATATCAGTCCGGAGGGATCATGTGTCTTAGGCAGGGGGCACAATTTATCACACCCGACCCAATATATGGAGACTTTGGATATGGCTCCTGAGGGGGACCAATTGATGGTACATACCTGGGGAGGCAACCTTTTGGTATCTCGTTTCCTGAAGGGAGCAAGATGTCTTAGGCCTTTTTGTCGGTCTAGAGTTCCGACTTGGGACCTTGATATTGTACTAGAAGGTCTGGAAAGGGCTCCTTTTGACCCTATTGAGTCAGCCTCTGAGAAACTACTGACTCTTAAGGTGGCTATTCTGCAGCAATTGCTTTGCTAAAGAGTGTAGGGGGGTTGCAGGCCCTGTAGTTGCAGTTGCCTCCTCCTGCTTAGAGTTTGCTCCAAGTGGAGTCAAAGCTATTCCACATCCTAGGCTGGATTAAGTTACAAAGGTGGTCAGAACAACTGTTTTGGAGAACGCAGCAGGGGTTCTGCAGGGTTCTAAGCAGTCATATGTATATCACATTTCACGTCATATGACTATCGGCAGCCAAAAGAATTAGCGTAATTTAAAATATGCTTTAGACCGGTCATGCGAAAGCGTTCCCAAAGCATCAACATGCAAATGTAGCAACTCGTTCCCTACTCAAGAAACCAGTGTTGAAGTCGCAACCCAAGACGCTTTCTGATCTTTCAAATGATGAATGATGAACTGGTACGGTAAAACCGACGCCATTGTTACTGTTCGTATCACTGTGTATCAAGTGCTGAGGAAGATCCGGAGCTTAAATTCGATATGCTAATGGCTGTTCGGTTTCCAAAACACGCTGTTAGTCGGCCAATCACAACAGAGTAGGCCATCTAACCAATCAGAGGAGAGTAGGCTCTCGGAAAGGCTGTGTTTAGAGAGACTGAATCATTTATCAAACCATTTCAACTGTTACAATTAATGAGTAATAATAATAATAATAATAATAATACTGTTTATATGAATGTTTATAAATTTAAATGATTGTAAATGCATTAATGAAAATTCATATAAGCAATGTTTAATTCGCTGGAAGTTGGGAAGTCTGTTGCCATTAGTCGTTCTAACTATATACAACTATATCAGGCATTCTGAATGCTTTGTCACTCTCACTTTGTCCAAATCACTGTACGTGTAAACGGATTATTGAGTATTAGACTTTATGATACTGTCACACACCCTCTCTCAACTGAAAACGTATCCCGAGTAGGCAATAGTTGTGCCAGCGTTAGACCAGCAATTGTGCGTGTACACTGGCATTATATATCTATAATCTGATAAGGGTGTGATTTATGGAGTATGGATTATGGAGGCCATTCTCTAAACTTCCCCCCAGATATCACATTACAACTCTTAGGAACACACATAAACACTCATCATTTTGTTTGTCCACATAAACAACAAGTATAAAGGCATTAGATGTATTGATGTGTATGGAGCAGGAAAACACTCTGGGCATATCGAAAATAGCTGCCCTCTATATGAACTCAATCTTCTCATTAAGTGTTTGTGTATGAGAGACATAGTGAATGTAATGGCTCGCCTGTGTGTGTGGACCCGGTCTCTGTCAGGTTCTCTTGATAGATGATTTTGAAGCAGTCTTCCTCCTCTCTGAGTAGCGCAAACTCTAAATCACATTCTGGCGGAATGGCACACACCTTCACACACACACACACACACACACAATTTGATATTTGTATCAAACACAAACCAAACATTACTTAACTACATTAGTTAACATGAACTCACAAAGAAAAATATATGTACAGCATTTATCAATTTTAGTTAATATTAATCTCAACATTTATACATAAGTGTCTGTTGACTATGAAGGACTAAAAATGACAGAACGAAAAATAAATAAATAAATAAATAAAAGTAGAAATAAATAAATAAATGCAGAAATAATAGTGAAAATAAATACATTTTGGTAATATAAACGGCTATTTCTGTATTTTTACATGTATTTATTTATTTATTTATGCATTTCTATATGTATTTATTTATGTATTTATACATTTATTTATATATTTATGTATTTATATATTTATTTATTTATATATTTATATATGTATTTATTTATACATTTATTTATTCCTACATTTATTTATTTCTGTATTTCCACATTTCTACATTTATTTATTTCTGTATTTCCACATTTCTACATTTATTTATTTCTGTATTTCCACATTTCTACATTTATTTTTCCCTGCGCATGTATGCTAATCAACCAAACCACCCAGAAAAGGGGCTTTTGTAAATTCTGGTCAAGTTGTCACACGGTTTGTATGCTGTAATTTATTACTATTTATTGATCAAATATCTACTGGTGAGAACAATAGTTTGATATTTATATAAGTAATGTTTGATGTTTCATGAAATGTTTTGCGTTTATAGTTTTGAATCAACAAATAAGCTACAATTACCCCAGAACGTGATAACATGCCCCTCTATCTCTATAAAAGAATATTAAATAAACTTTAAATCATATAAAACAGTTTCTGCAGTGCGTCACCTGTATATCATGTTCATCATAGGCTACTGCTCTGAACTCACGTGAGAATAGACGTGAAGTAAAGTCGCGAAAGCAACCAAGTGTAAAACGGCAGAAATCTTCATTTACAAATCTCCTGACGGCAGAACTCGATAGCAACCCAATAATTCCCGTCTCCTGATGGAAAAATCTCCAGGCGCTCGGTCCCTCTGAAGGAAAGTTTAATCTCCTCGCGCATTCCTTGACGCTCGAGCGCAGTGAACAGACATGAATGTGCGCGCGATGCGTCCGGTCAAACTCGGCACGTGAACGACTGATGATGATCCAGACACTTCATCTCACATCTCCTCCAAACAAATATCTGACAGTTAACTGCGCTCAGATGTGCTCTCAGCACAACCTAGCCATCATCTGCTGCACTCAAAGAAAATGATCAATCAGAAATGTGCTGTGAAACGTCTTGTAGGCTAAATGCACTTTAACAAAGAAAGAAATATTTACATTTCCATAGGTATTTATTAATTAAAATTAATGACTAGATTTTTACATTTTCTGAAGACAATGTGAAATGTATAACATTTTGTTGTGAGTTTTAACCCTCCAGGATGCTATGCAATTGCTAAGATGCTCTAAATGTGAATTTTCATATTTGGTTGCTAGGATCTCTCCATAAATGGAATTCTATGGGATATTTTCTGTTTTCCAGAATAACATTTGTACCCCACTGACCTTCTTTGCATAGACAAACTTAATTGTGTCATTTTTCTTATGTGTTCCATGAAATAAATGTATGGAATGGAATTTTTTTATTTTTTACATTTTACAAATAATTGTAGTTTTGCATGTTGATTAGTCTTCCTCAGGTGTGTATTGTTAATAGGTTAAGCTTGTTTGCCCCTGTGTATTTAAACCCCTGTGTTTCCTGTGTTCTTAGTCAGGTCTTGTTCTACATGGATGTACGTTTGGTGTGTCTCATTCTGTTCTCGGTTCCCTGGTTCCTGTTATGGTTTTGTTTATGTTTATTTTCTGATTAAACTACTTTGCATTTGGATCCAGCTGTCCCTTTGTTTCTTGAGTTCACCCTGCGTTACACATAGTTCCATTTTTACGAAACACACTTATTTTAACTTTATTTGCCACAACCAAGACTTATAAAGCATATGAAATATGCATAAATGTTTCACATTGTTGGCAAATGTCTCAACTATGCAAGAGATATTTTCAACATTAGCAACATCAACAAAAAAAATTCCACACATGCAATGGCGGGGTCGTTAAAAATGATTTTAATATGCAAAACTGTTACCCAGTTATAGCAGTGGGTGTTTACTTCCAAGTCTTATATGTGGCACTGCCCATCAAAACAGAGCGTTCAAAAGAGAAGGTCAAAAACAGGATAGAAAAGAGCTTCTTGTGTTTCTTATGAAAACATTAGAGGACCTTAGAGAACATTATCAAGTTTTAAAGTCCCCCTGTAGTTAATAATTGCATACCTTTAGTTGCCACACGTTGGAAACCTCCACATTCACTCTCTTTTCGAGCTTGGGTTTTAGCATATTTGGATATTGTCTACTCGGAGCAAAGGAGTCAGCAATAGAGGCTTGGCATTCACTTTTAACTACCCTCCGTGGGCTCAGGTGTAATATGTAACTGAGATTTAGAGATCTGGATCCAGGGGCTGGGTGGGTTATACCTGGGGTTTTAATTTTGTTTTATCTTAGTTGTTAATCATACGTGTCTGTATATATGCAGGTATGTATGTGAATATATATTTTATGCTCTATTTTTGTGGCGTGTATATACCTGTATGTATTGTCTCTTTAAAATAAAATAAAATTTTGATCACAAAAAATAATAATTGCATTCCTTAAAACTCATGGTTGATCATCAAAATTACATATTTAAAAGTTTTTTCCTTCAAAAAAATGTATTCGTGCCTTAAAATAGCTTGAATGTAACTCTACACCCTTGCCTCATTTAGTATACGCGGTTCTATGAATATGCAAATGAACCCTGCCTCCACTCACTCACAGCAGCTCAGAGATCCACTCGATGACGATCAACGCGTTTGTGACGTCTGAAACACCAGCGATTTCAAACCGTGTTTTTGAGACTGTCTTTACCACATGGTTTGTCTTAAAGCATATTAAAAACACCACATAGACATATAAATTATGTTTTATTAACAAAGTTCGGGAGGAGCACGTTCAGATAATTAACAGTAACACGAGTGGAGAGCATGCAGTCAATCAACAATAAGAGGTATATATATACAGCAGTCTTACCTCTGTTCGTTGACGGTGCATCAGCATCCCTCCACCACCCCTTCTCCACACTTCCAGCTCTAACCACTCCTATACACAGGGGGAGTACTCTGGGTTCGGGCCAGTTCCCCCCCGGACAGCACGCCAAATACCCATTAAGCTTTACTGCCTCTAATTATAAGTGTGAATTCGTGAAACAACATTAAAAGCTGGATTTTCTCCACATGGGGACTATAAAAAATGCACTATAAATGCAGTTCATGACCCCTTTAAGGATGAGCAATAATTGTGATAGTAAGAACCACTAAACATCTCAAACAATCTCAGACTGACTCTGTGCTTTAGTGCTGGGAATGTTTCAGTGAGCCTCAAGGTTACATTAATATGCCAACAAGTGACTGTCTTTATGAGTGAATCATTGAATCATTTACTCGACCATTTCGTTTAAAATCTGATTCATGCAAGAACAAACCTATAACACCGTGCTGAATGGTTGATTCTTCTTCGAGCCTTTGCAAAAACAGACAACGTGGCAATATTGTCAATAAAGAGGTAAGTTACTCAATATTTACTTCTTTTTTAATCAGGCTGTTACATAAAAGTAATATCACATAATCATGATTTTGATCTGAATATCAGTATAACAACATGGAGTTACGCTCTAGTTCTTTGGTTTTAAATCACGTCAGCATTTTATTTCCTGTGCTACATGAAGTGCTGAGTTTCAATGAAAGCACTTAGTGTCAATAACTGCATGCAATAACTTATATGGTGAGAGCTTAAACAAGCATTTAATTAATGATTAAACAATCTCCCCTTCTCTCTCTCTTGTGTCCAAGAAGCAATGAGTTACTTATATCTCCCATTTAAGGAGATTTAGATGAAGCCTTATTGCTCTTTACAGCCTTTGTAAAGCCATGCTTTCTAATATTCAGAAACAGCGAGCGGAGCATCACACTGACAGCTGTGTGCTGTATTGCTGAGTTGATCTTCCACTCGCCATATTTGGAAATACAGAAACATTTGGAGCATATTATGATAGAAAGATGTTTATGTAAGCTCTCAATAAGTACTGCTTTGACTCTAAATGTAGGACAACAGGATGTTCTCGAATAAGTTTTGGTGAACAGAAATGTACCTGATGTCAAACCTTTGTCAGTCTCATATACGCTTCCCAGGTCCCACACACACACACACAAACACACACACACACACACACACACAAGGCCTGCAGTATGCGGAAGTCTGTAGATTAATGTCTGCTGGTGCTTCTGCAAACTGACGTGTGCTGTCTATCTTTGATTAATGAGGTGCTTTTTATTGACTTGATAAGATTATTCTCACCAGACAAAAGTGTGTCTGTGTGAACATGTTTTCACCAAAACAAAAGAGATCTGGGGCCGTATTCACAAAGAATTTTAAGGCTAAAAGTAGCTCCTAACTGGCGAATTTAGGAGCAACTCCTAAAAATAATGGGCGTGTCACTCGTAACTTTAGGACTCCTCATTTTTTTGACTAAGAGTAATTCACGAAGCATTTTAGCCCTAAAAGTAGCACCTAAGCCCACTTAAAAGAAGTCGAGAGGACTCCTAACTCACTAAGACCTATTCACAAACCGCTTTTTGTGGCATTTCACGTTGCGATGTTTTGAAATGCGTATGCGGCGGCTACAGGAGCTTCCAATCGCGAGGGAACGATTTTGCATTGTAGGCATAACTAGGGATGCAATAACGCCACCAACAACAACCAAAACTAGGCTACTCATTGCATGTAAACTAATTGTAACATTTCATTGTGAATCAAATTAAAATGTTCTTCTCTTTGCAAACGTAGGCAGAGGCATATAGTGATAGATTAATTCAATAATTTTGCAAAGATATTGCATCAATCCATATGTTTCATTAGGCTACTAGGCTATTTGTTTTGCCTTACTCTTTATTCATTTAGGCTATTTATTCAGTTATTCATCATCTTCCGTCCTTCGCACTACTTGTGTAGCAACGCATTCTCAGACCTGTCACTCATCATCGTAGGGGAGGTGTTTGGAATCATTCCCGCGTTACAATCATCAGCCAATCCAGGTGGTCACTCCAGTCAAGCTCGTGCACGAGTAATGACGTCATCCATAGCAACGAAGACTCACTAGTTTAGGAGTTGTCATTTTTCTTTACTAAGAGTAGGTCTGAAAGGCGTTGTGAATAACTTTTAAGAGAAAACTCCTAGCTAAAATCTTTTAGTGCGATTTAGGAGTACTCCTAGTGGTAAGATAAAATGCGAATACGGCCCCAGGTCCTGTACTGCTTCCTTTGATAACTGTGCCATCTATGCACACCTGTGGTACGAGTGCAATCAATCAGCATTGGTGAAGCGATGTGGGTTCATTGCCTCCTTTTCCTTTTAAAAGTTTCCAGACATTTAAATGGTTAAAGGCCCACTGAAGTGCCTTGAAACACGCAGCGTTTGTCAATGTGTTGACTTAATTTCCACTGAAACAGGAAGACAGGGCGGGATCTGTCAGGGCAGCACAGCTCGACCAGAGCTGTTGAGCTCGATAAAGCCGCATTTGACAGTTTATGACAGCCACAGTCTAATAGATTCCCCTTTTAGATTTAATATGAAACTGTTACTAAAACAAAACAGTGATAATCATGCTGAGGATGTGTAGTTTGTGTAGTGTAGTCGATGTGTTGTTTTGAAATGTATGTTGGTGCATTCTCTTCCACTCGTCAGTGCCGTTCCTAATGCAGAGTCTGTTTAACCGTTTCTTCTCCATATCGCTTTAAAATATAGCACTTTGTGCAGGATTCAAATACATTTTCTGGTCTGTGCTGACTCGATCTGATCCGCTCTGTGCTGTCGTGCGGCGGTTCGTGTGACACTAACGGGAGACCAGACTTCATTTGCCCCAATGGAAAGAAAATTTACACTGTCTGAATCTTTCTCTATCCCCTATATAGTGCAATAAGTGCCATTCACCATGTAGAAAATAGTAAATGAGTGAACAAGTGACCGATTTCAGCCGCAGCTGATTTATAGTGTAGGGGCGGGGCTTCAGATTCGAGAGAGCATTTGATTGGACAGAAAATCTGATGAGAAGCTGAAGTGCAGAGTGATGTCATTAAAGTCATTGAAGTGAGAGACAGGACGTTTTGAATGTTTACATCTTCTGAATGCAAATTTTGTCATTGTTTTGGAGCACACTAGCTTATAAATAACCTTAAGAATACATATTCATACAAAAAGCCAAAAAAAATATCTTAAGACTTAAAAGTGTTTTTTAAACTAAAAGTTTAAATTTAGAACATTTAATATTTTTTCACTTTAATAAGTATAACAAATTATAATCAAGTAATTTACATGTGCTTCAATATGTTATAAATCAAAATAAGTGTACATCTTTTAAGCACATTAAAGTATTATTAAAAGTAAAACTTTTGATTTGACATCATTACTGAAATAAGATAACATAACATAATACAATTCAAAACAAAACATAACAAACTCAGATTGTTCCTAACAAAGTGCACTTCTTTAGATAGTTTACCTAAATATGAAAATACAATCATTTACTCACCGTCCAAACTTTCTTTCTTCTGTGGAGGACAAAAGCAGATATTTTGAAAATCTTTTTTTTGTCCATAAAGTGAAGTCAAAGTGTTGTTTTTAATACCACCGACTTTCATTTATGGACAAATCAGTTGCACCATTTTTCCAAATTTCTTATTTTATGCTCTGAATGAGAAAGAAAGACATACAGGTTTGGAATGACAGGATTTGAGAAAAGTAAATTAATTTTCATTGTAGGGTCCCTGTAAAGCTGCTGTGTGCGCACTTGAAGAGAACTAACTTTATACATCCACTAAAAGTCACCAAAACACTTTTTGATTAAAATTTGGCTAAACACATAAGATAATAAACTTTTGAGCACAGATTCCACTGGCTTTGATGTTTTCTAATACAATGACCTTCAGAACGTCCAAATACTCTTTTATTCGCACGAAGATGACAAACCCAAAAAGCATTATGTTGTCACACCTGAGAGTTCATTTTATGGTGCGGTAATTTCCACAGACAAGATGAGCTCTCACTGTAAACATTGTTGATGCCATAGTTGTAACTGTCATACCTTCATCATAACTAACAAAGTATCTATATATAGCCAAGCAGACTTCAAAGGTAGAATTGAAATGTTGCTATAGTGAACACTCGGCATTATTCATCAGCAAACCAAAGAAAATTACAACCGGTGTCCACAGGGGAGTAACATTCTGTCAATACAGCACACACACACACACACACACACACACACACACACACACACACACACACACACCTCTGCAGTGATTCACAGCACAGTTGAAAGCTTTGTGTGGCTTATTTGGGTCTGCAACAACTCAACTCTGCGTGCAACAACAGTTAACTGAAAAACTCAGCATGTCTCATACACACTTACATTTAATCAGTTACACCACAATTACACAATTCTGACCACATTAAGAGGTTAAAATGCTTATTCAGGACCCTATGGGAACTGCTCCGTATATTATTCACTTTGTAATTTTAAATATTTTAAGTTTATGGTACCACTGCTATTTTATTAACTAATTAATTTGTGTACTTCTTCTGGTTTTAACACCTACATTTGTTAATTCACACTAATTTAAAAGAATATTCCGGGTTCGACACAAGTTTAGCTCAATCGGCAGCATTTGTGGCATAAATGATTAGCACAAAAATGTATTTGACTCAACCATAATTTTCTTTAAAAAGGCAATAACTGTGAGGCACTTACACTATACTCATTAGGGCCAATTTTTTATTTAAAAGCAGAAATGTGAAGTTTTATTTATTTTATAAGACCTAAAAAGAATAAAATATTTATTTTATATATTGTTTTATTTAACTTTGTCTATTATTTGAGCTGTAAAGCTGTTTAAATAATAATTTTTACAGCTTTTTTAAGAGGTTTTAGTGTTCATGGCGTTGTAGCAATGTAGCACGTCTGCCGTCCGGTTAAAGTCTGTTTAATAAAGCAACAAGATGGACAAAATTGTGCTGTTGTCAGTAATGGAGCCACTCTTGTTTATTAAAATAATTAAAACTACAATGTCTGTTTTCTGCTAACATGTGACTCAACAATGAATGAATGTGTTGCACACAACTCTTGTAGTAGTCCTTTCTTTAAATATTCTTAAAGTATTTTAATTGGATAAATTGCCATAACACAGGATAAATCCTGTAAGCTGTCACCTCAATGCATTATAGTCTCTTTCTTTTATATGAATTTTTTTTAACACTTATAAACAGTCTCATAAACTTAATATTTCAGCTAGCCATCTGAAACTAAATATGAACACTTGAATTCAGTTAGCCTGGATGCCAGCCGAACTTAGCCCCGCCCACAACATTTTTAGGTCGGGAAGTTCGGTCTGGACTTGATCCGTTGTGGTAGCCTGGAAATCCAGACCTAAATCTAAAAGATGAATGGTCTGGCGTCGACTAATGAAAATCGGCCAGCTCGAGGGGCGGCACCAAGCATGCATTTGAAAATCTCACAGCACGCAATTGGATAACACTACGACCAATCACAAGAAGTTATCGCTTAGCTACCAGCGGAGCTAACTAGTAGATTAGACTCTTACCGTATCCGGTCGGCAAAAACGCCCTTCTTACAAAGGAACGTTTCGAGCGCCGTCTTCTGTTCCTCTTTTAGAGAAAAAGTCTAAATCTTTAATTGTAGCGGCCAAAGCCGTTTCAAACAAATGGTGTTCATCCAGAGCCATCTTGCAATGTTTACAAATGACTTCGACGTCGCAGCGCTGTCATCATCTGGCCTCTGGCCCGCCTATATCAGATAACCCGATGCGATTGGTGCAGCTCAGATAGAGGGGCATATGTAATGAGCATTATTACTCGACACCAGAGTAACTCACTGAGCAAATTCAACTTGTGCTCTCGCGAGAACTCTGGATTACCAGGGTACCATTGTGGAGCAATTATGCTCGAACCAGAGCTGTTCGGACCAATCAAATTGTCAGGGCGGGCTTAATACGATGATGGACAGATGATCAACAGTAACGTAATCATCCACGTCACCAAAGAGCGCTTGGATTGAATTCGTTTACAACAAAAATGACTGCCGCTGGAGAATTGAGATTTCACAAGTTCACAATTACAAATAAGTCAGATAGAATAAATGCATATTTGGCGTACTGTCTGAGGAGAGGCTCCGGGCTCGGTATTCGGCCCGAACCCAAAGTACTCCCCCGTATTCCAGGCTGTGGAAGAACAAGCCGAGAGTGAGTGGAGGGATGCTGGAAACTGTCAAGGAATGTTAGGTGAGTTGACAGAGTGAATAAATATATGCTTCCTCTCATGCTGATAGGGTAGACCTGGTAATTGTTTGATGACAGGCTGATTGGAATGATTATCTGAACGTGCTCCTCCCGAACTTTGTTTATGAAACATCATGTGTAGATTCCGCCATCGCGTGTGTTATAGAAGATATAGACAGCGCATTCATTTTAAAAGAGGAAATGAATGCGCTGTCGATCATTAATTCAAAGTTCTCTAGAGAACCGCGATCAAGGCATTTGTCGATCGGAAAGATGAATGAACATACATCACTTACTCCATTGCTCTGATTGGTTGTAGGTCTGTCCAGTTGAGTGCAGAGGTATTTTCTTTCCTGGTTCGGTTGAAACACGCCCCATAATCACAGCCCAATGGAGCAGTTTTAGACTCACATTCTGACTAGAATCTGAGTATGACGACGTCAGGCTAGAATTCAGTAATTGAGTACAGTGAATATGTTTAAACAATTCAAAGATCATTAATATATAGTATATATCCACATTCACCTGCAGGTACACCTTGCTAATTCCGGGTTGGAGCCCCTTGTGCCTTCAGAACTGCCTTAATTCGTTCTGTCAGAGATTCAACGAGGTGCTGGAAACATTCCTCAGAGATTCTGGTCCATATTAACATGACAGCATCACACAGCTGCAGATTTGTCTGCTGCACATCCATGATGCAAATCTCCCGATCTCAAAGCTGCTCTATTAGATTGAGATCTGGAGACTGTGTTGATGGGCAGAAGATGGTCCACTGTGGTCATAAACGGATGGACATGGTCAGCAGCATTACTCGGGTCGATTATGGCGTTTCCAGTTTTGGTGAATTTGTGTGAATTGTATCCTCTTTTTTCTGTTGACAGGAGTGTCACCGGTGTGTGTCTTCTTCTGCTGGAGCTCCTCTGCTTCAAGGTTTGGTGTGTTGCGTGTTCAGAGATGCTCTTCTGCTTCAAGGTTTTGTGTGTTGCGTGTTCAGAGATGCTCTTCTGCTTCAAGGTTTGGTGTGTTGCGTGTTCAGAGATGGTCTTCTGCTTCAAGGTTTGGTGTGTTGCGTGTTCAGAGATGCTCCTCTGCTTCAAGGTTTGGTGTGTTGCGTGTTCAGAGATGCTCTTCTGCTTCAAGGTTTGGTGTGTTGCGTGTTCAGAGATGCTCTTCTGCTTCAAGGTTTGGTGTGTTGTGTGTTCAGAAATGCTCTTCTGCCTCAAGGTTTGGTGTGTTGTGTGTTCATCGATGCTCTTCTGCTTCAAGGTTTAATGTGTTGTTGTCACGATAAAAAGGACAGAGGATTCAGATGCGAGTGTACAACAAAGAAGTTTATTTCTTGTAACAAGGTATGAGTAGAAGCCTAGGGTCAGATGTTATAGAGGTGCCTGGAAACAGTCTCTCTTGGTAGCGCAGGGACGGGGATGGGCAACCCGATCCTCCGTGGAAGCAGGAAGAGCGATCAGGATAATCCAATCTGAATCCAGACACGAAACTCAGGAAACACAAAGACAGCCAGTAAACAAGACATGAACACCGGGAACTTCCAAAACGATCTGACAAACACAAGAGAAATGACAATGACTATAAATAGACAATACTGATCAGTTGCAGCTGGCGCTGATGATCAGATCAGTGGTAATCAGCGGCCACACCCTCACGCGCACACACACACGGAGAGAGAAAGAGTCAGTGAGTTCATGAGTTGTGTGTTCAGAGATGCTTTTCTGCTTCAAGGTTTGGTGTGTTGTGTGTTCAGAGATGCTCTTCTGCTTCAAGGTTTGGTGAGTTGTGTGTTCAGAGATGTTCTTCTGCTTCAAGGTTTGGTGAGTTGTGTGTTCAGAGATGTTCTTCTGCTTCAAGGTTTGGTGTGTTGTGTGTTCAGAGATGCTCTTCTGCTTCAAGGTTTGGTGTGTTGAGTAGGGTGACCATACGTCCTCTTTTTCCAGGACATGTCCGGCTGGGATTTCGAGATTGCCCAAAATATCCGGGATTCGGCTTTTGCTTTCTCGTCGCCATTCATTTTGTTTACATGCACACCTTTTGATTCAATAGTACTGAATTAATTCCGATTGGTGAATCTGAATGTAGTGTTTACATGAACGCTAAACAAGTGATCGGTTGATGTGCGTTTTAGCATTGCTAAGAAAATTCCTGTGTTTTCGTCTCAATCGGGATCCGTGTGAAGCAGAATGCATGACCTGCAAAGCTGGCACGTACGTGTCAGTGTCAAATAATGTAATAATGTAAACATAATGAATGGTGACTGTAGAAAGCAAAAGCCGAATCCCGGGCATTTTGGGCGATCTCGAAATCCTGGCCAGACATGTCCTGGTTAAACAGGATGTATGGTCACCCTAGTGTTGAGTGTTCAGAGATGCTCTTCTGCTTCAAGGTTTAGTGTGTTGAGTGTTCAGAGATGCTCTTCTGCTTCAAGGTTTGATGTGTTGTGTGTTCAGAGATGCTCTTCTGCAGACCTTCTGCTCTTTTGCCTTTCTATCAGCTGAACGAGTCTGGTCATTCTCCTCTGATCTCAATAAGTAATTTTCACCCACAGAACTGACACTCACTGGATATTATCTTTTTCAGACCATTCTCTGTAAACCCTGCATGAAAATCCCAGTAGATCAGCAGTTTTTGAAACACTCAGACCAGCCTCTCTGGCACCAACAACCATGCCACGTTAAATCAGTTCTTCCCCATTCTGATGCTCAGTTTGAACTTTAGATTATCTTGACCATGTCTACATGCATCAAGTTTCTGCTATGTGATTGACTGATTAGATATTTAGGTTAACAAGCAGTTGAACAGGTGTACCTAATAAAGTGGCTGATGAGTATACAGTATATATATATATATATATATATATATATATATATATATTTATTTATTTATTACATGGCTTGGTTGAATTCTAATGTAGAATGCGGTCTGTTATTTCTTGATAACACACCGTTGCCATGGACACGCAGGATTCTAACTGTAGAGACGGAACAGACTATTTTATTTTCTCATTTTCTTTAGCGGAAGCAATACAATCGTTTTTAAATCAATAAACTCCTTTTTAAATCAATATTTTGTGTCAAATTATTGATTTATTTGGTAGATAGCCATGTAATAAGCGGGATAATGTAGAGCGAGGCGGTTGTTATAGCGAATAACTCCGCTTCGCGTCGGGGTCCTGATCAGCCTGTCGGGGTTGTATTCGCTATAACAACCGCCTCGCTCTACATTATCCCTTGCATATTGTTACGAAACTGCTCCGAGACACGAAGGTAGATCCAAATGCAGCTTTATAAAGGGGTAATCCAGACACGTAATCCAAGAAACAGGCAATGGTCGAAACACAGGTAAGCAGTCCAAACAAATAAACAAACAAACAAACAAACAAACAAGCAGGCGACCAGGGCGGAGCAGATGGTCCACTGTGGTCATAAACGGATGGACATGGTCAGCAGCATTACTCGGGTCGATTATGGCGTTTCCAGTTTTGGTGAATTTGTGTGAATTGTATCCTCTTTTTTCTGTTGACAGGAGTGTCACCGGTGTGTGTCTTCTTCTGCTGGAGCTCCTCTGCTTCAAGGTTTGGTGTGTTGCGTGTTCAGAGATGCTCTTCTGCTTCAAGGTTTGGTGTGTTGCGTGTTCAGAGATGCTCTTCTGCTTCAAGGTTTGGTGTGTTGCGTGTTCAGAGATGCTCTTCTGCTTCAAGGTTTGGTGTGTTGCGTGTTCAGAGATGCTCTTCTGCTTCAAGGTTTGGTGTGTAGCGTGTTCAGAGATGCTCTTCTGCTTCAAGGTTTGGTGTGTTGCGTGTTCAGAGATGCTCTTCTGCTTCAAGGTTTAATGTGTTGTTGTCACGATAAAAAGGACAGAGGATTCAGATGCGAGTGTACAACAAAGAAGTTTATTTCTTGTAACAAGGTATGAGTAGAAGCCTAGGGTCAGATGTTATAGAGGTGCCTGGAAACAGTCTCTCTTGGTAGCGCAGGGACGGGGATGGGCAACCCGATCCTCCGTGGAAGCAGGAAGAGCGATCAGGATAATCCAATCTGAATCCAGACACGAAACTCAGGAAACACAAAGACAGCCAGTAAACAAGACATGAACACCGGGAACTTCCAAAACGATCTGACAAACACAAGAGAAATGACAATGACTATAAATAGACAATACTGATCAGTTGCAGCTGGCGCTGATGATCAGATCAGTGGTAATCAGCGGCCACACCCACACGCGCACACACACACGGAGAGAGAAAGAGTCAGTGAGTTCATGAGTTGTGTGTTCAGAGATGCTTTTCTGCTTCAAGGTTTGGTGTGTTGTGTGTTCAGAGATGCTCTTCTGCTTCAAGGTTTGGTGTGTTGAGTAGGGTGACCATACGTCCTCTTTTTCCAGGACATGTCCGGCTGGGATTTCGAGATTGCCCAAAATATCCGGGATTCGGCTTTTGCTTTCTCGTCGCCATTCATTTTGTTTACATGCACACCTTTTGATTCAATAGTACTGAATTAATTCCGATTGGTGAATCTGAATGTAGTGTTTACATGAACGCTAAACAAGTGATCGGTTGATGTGCGTTTTAGCATTGCTAAGAAAATTCCTGTGTTTTCGTCTCAATCGGGATCCGTGTGAAGCAGAATGCATGACCTGCAAAGCTGGCACGTACGTGTCAGTGTCAAATAATGTAATAATGTAAACATAATGAATGGTGACTGTAGAAAGCAAAAGCCGAATCCCGGGCATTTTGGGCGATCTCGAAATCCTGGCCAGACATGTCCTGGTTAAACAGGACGTATGGTCACCCTAGTGTTGAGTGTTCAGAGATGCTCTTCTGCTTCAAGGTTTAGTGTGTTGAGTGTTCAGAGATGCTCTTCTGCTTCAAGGTTTGATGTGTTGTGTGTTCAGAGATGCTCTTCTGCAGACCTTCTGCTCTTTTGCCTTTCTATCAGCTGAACGAGTCTGGTCATTCTCCTCTGATCTCAATAAGTAATTTTCACCCACAGAACTGACACTCACTGGATATTATCTTTTTCAGACCATTCTCTGTAAACCCTGCATGAAAATCCCAGTAGATCAGCAGTTTTTGAAACACTCAGACCAGCCTCTCTGGCACCAACAACCATGCCACGTTAAATCAGTTCTTCCCCATTCTGATGCTCAGTTTGAACTTCAGATTATCTTGACCATGTCTACATGCATCAAGTTTCTGCTATGTGATTGACTGATTAGATATTTAGGTTAACAAGCAGTTGAACAGGTGTACCTAATAAAGTGGCTGATGAGTATACAGTATATATATATATATATATATATATATATATATATATATATATATATATATTTATATTTATTACATGGCTTGGTTGAATTCTAATGTAGAATGCGGTCTGTTATTTCTTGATAACACACCGTTGCCATGGACACGCAGGATTCTAACCGTAGAGAAGGAACAGACTATTTTATTTTCTCATTTTCTTTAGCGGAAGCAATACAATCATTTTTAAATCAATAAACTCCTTTTTAAATCAATATTTTGTGTCAAATTATTGATTTATTTGGTAGGTAGCCATGTAATAAGCGGGATAATGTAGAGCGAGGCGGTTGTTATAGCGAATAACTCAGGGTCCTGATCAGCTTGTCGGGGTTGTATTCGCTATAACAACCGCCTCGCTCTACATTATCCCTTGCATATTGTTACGAAACTGCTCTGAGACACGAAGGTAGATCCAAATGCAGCTTTATTAAGGGGTAATCCAGACACGTAATCCAAGAAACAGGCAATGGTCGAAACACAGGTAAGCAGTCAAACAAACAAACAAACAAACAAACAAACAAACAAACAAACAAACAAACAAACAAACAAACAAACAAACAAACAAACAAAACAGGCAGGGGTCAGAGGCAAAAGAGTAATCCAGGGAACAGGCAAGAAATCCAAAAACCAACAGACATGAAACCAGGGAAAATGCTCGGAAATGCAGTGCAACAACATACAAAACTTTGCAGTGAGTGATGGGGTGAACCAGGCTATATGGGGTGAACTAAACAAGATAATGACTTACAGGTGAATGTGATAATGAGTGCTGATGAGTCCAGGCAGAGAATGATGGGAGATGTAGTCTGTGAGTGAACATGAAAGTCTGGTGTGGAGTGCCCTCTGGTGGCTCTCATGGGCACTCCAGCTGGTGACCGTTACAAAGCCCCCCTCAAAGGAGCGGCTTCCAGACACTCTAAAATAGTCCAGGAGGGAGGTGGAGCGGAGCCGGACCTGGGGGCGGGATGGAGGGCCAGGCCCGTGGAGCGGAAGAGGACCTGGAGACTGCGGCAAGACTGGAGTCCAGGGCGGAGCAGGCAGTGCAGGCGACCAGGGCGGAGCAGGCAGTGCAGGAGTCCAGGGCGGAGCAGGCAGTGCAGGAGTCCAAGGAGGAGACGACCCTTCAGGAGGCCAGGGAGGAGACGACCCCTCAGGAGGCCATGGCACAGGAACAGACACCGGCTCAGGAACAGGAACAGACACCGGCTCAGGAACAGACACCAGCTCAGGGACAGGAACAGACACCGTGGCAGCGGCTATCTCTGCTGAGGGCTCAGGTTCAGGCGTGTCGGCGGCCATCTCTGCTAGGGGCTCAGGTGACGTGGCAGCGGCCATCTCGTCCGGAGACACTGGCTCGGCGGCGGCCATCTTGTCCGAAGACACTGGCTCGGTGGCAACCATCTTGTCTTGAGACACTGGCTCGGCAGAGACCATCTTGTCCTGAGACACTGGCTCGGCGGCGACCATCTTGTCCTGAGACACTGGCTCGGCGGAGACCATCTTGTCCTGAGACACTGGCTCGGCGGCGGCCATCTTGTCCTGAGACACTGGCTCGGCGGAGATCATCTTGTCCTGAGACACTGGCTCGGCGACGGCCATCTTGTCCTGAGACACTGGCTCGGCGGAGACCATCTTGTCCTGATACACTGGCTCGGCTGCGGCCATTTTGTCCATAGACACTGGCTCGGCGGAGACCATCTTGTCCTGAGACACTGGTTCAGCGGCGGCGGCGGCCATCTTGTCCTGAGACACTGGCTCGGCAGCGGCCATCTTGTCCGGAGACACTGGCTCGGCAGCGGCCATCTTGTCCGGAGACACTGGCTCGGCGGGCGTGACGTGAAAAGTCTCTGAATCGGCAGAAGTGACGTGAACAGTTTCTGGCTCGGCAGGACTGATGTGAAGTTCTAGCTCGGCAGGGCTGACGTGGAGCGCAGGCTCGGCAGGGCTGACGTGAAGAAGCTCAGGCTTGGCATGGCTGACGTGAAGAGATTCAGGAACGGTGGCCCTCTTGGCAGTACGTGCTGACATCAGCGGTGGATCTGTCAAATAGGAAATAAGTCCTGGACGTCCATAGACCGATCCGGTGGCAGGCTTTATGGGTGGCGTGACGTGAAGATCAGGCTGAGGGGATACTGTTGGTTCACGGAGCTCCTTCTCCTCCACACCCACAGTAAGGGCATGAATGAACTGAGCGGTTCAGATAGTCCTCCCCGAAAAAATATCATAAGGCATTGTTCATCCATACCGGTTAAGTGAGCCAGCTCCAAAAAGATCATGACGTATTCCTCTATGGGCCGGTCTCCCTGACGGAGACGCATAATCTGTGCTCCTGGATTCATGGTTGGTCGTTGCTGCTGGATCTTGGTTTGGCAAAGTTTTCTGTTACGAAACTGCTCCGAGACACGAAGGTAGATCCAAATGCAGCTTTATTAAGGGGCAATCCAGACACGTAATCCAAGAAACAGGCAATGGTCGAAACACAGGTAAGCAGTCCAAACAAATAAACAAACAAACAATCAAAACAGGCAGGGGTCAGAGGCAAAAGAGTAATCCAGGGAACAGGCAAGAAATCCAAAAACCAACAGACATGAAACCAGGGAAAACGCTCGGAAATGCAGTGCAACAACATACAAAACTTCGCAGTGAGTGATGGGGTGAACCAGGCTATATGGGGTGAACTAAACAAGATAATGACTTACAGGTGAATGTGATAATGAGTGCTGATGAGTCCAGGCAGAGAATGATGGGAGATGTAGTCTGTGAGTGAACATGAAAGTCTGGTGTGGAGTGCCCTCTGGTGGCTCTCATGGGCACTCCAGCTGGTGACCGTTACACATATATACACACAGTTACAGATGCGGAAGGATGAGACGAGGGCAAATCCAAATGCATGTACAGTTTATTAACGAAAGGCAAAGTCACAGATAATCCAAACCTTGAGCAGGCAAACAGTCTAGAGAAGAGTGACACAAGAACATTATCCAAGGCACACGAGGAAAGCAAGAACACCCAAACACATCCGGTGGGACCAGAGAACCTTAAAGCATACACTCGCAACGATTAACCAAGCATAACTGAAGATCAAGGGCTTAAATACTCAGAGCAATGAGTAGATAATTAACAACAGCTGGAACTAATGATGGTGACTATGGTAACTAATATAACAACACAGAGACATGGAAACCAAACACAGGGAGTGAGCATGGAAACAATGGTAACAGAACATATTAACAAAAGTCCTAACAAAACACAACACACAAAACCAGGTTCACACTTTAATCTTAACATATAAACAGCAATCACACAATACATCACTCTTTATGTCATAAACTCACACTTTTAAAGCTTAAACCCAATAAACATATATTTGTGATTTTTATCTTTTAAGAGCAACAGTCCAGTGACATGAAGTGAACAGCTGTCTCTCTCTAGTGGCTGTAAGAGGTATTACTGCACAATGTTTATGAACTTATAAAAACACCAATAAGAAATGGTTTACCAGTGCTTTTTGTTTGCCAAGAGGGGAAATTTTAAGAATGTAAAGTTAAGCAGTTTTATATGTTTTCTTTCTTTCTTTTTTAATCTTGGAGTACTAGTTATTATTCTGTTAATGTCTCAGTAATTCCTTAGTGTCCTGACATAGTATTATGGCCTTTAATATAAACATAAATAATTATTGTTTAATTAGTGCCACTTATGTTTGTCCTGGATAATATAATATAATATAATATAATATAATATAATATAATATAATATAATATAATATAATATTCTGATAAACACTAGACTTTCATGTGCTAAGTAAATAAAAGGTGATTGTTTTTTATTCCTCAGCCATCTGGCAGTGTGAATTCATGACTGTGATAATGCATGAACCATACAATCCATAAAATATACACAACACAATACAGCAATACAAAGTACGATAAGCTGACAGGATAAAACTGTAGATAGATAGATAGATAGATAGATAGATAGATAGATAGATAGATAGATAGATAGATAGATAGATAGATAGATAGATAGATAGATAGATAGATAGATGCTGCGACATCGAGGCTGGTTTTCAATTCGTTTACTTGTAATTCAATATTACAGTACTGCTAATATTGTTGTCTCCTGTATGATAAATTGCTTTTGCTTCTCTTCATTTGTAAGTCACTTTGCATCAAAGTCTCTATGAAGTAAATATTTAATTGTTTCTGGTTGGTATAAACAGGATCCAAACAGGAAATGGCCGTCAGTCCACAGCAAGCTCATATTTTGCGAGCGATAAGCTGATTAGATATGTCTTCTGCGTTTCCCCCTACATATTCTCTTTGAATAATTCTTCTAAAGCTCAGAAGCTCTTCTGTTTCCAATTCATATGCGTATGTCCTCATTCCTTCAACACACACACATCTTTCCTCCATACTTTCGTCCCTGCAGCATCAGCACTGTTGAGTATGTTGGGTTGACAGTCAACAATCACCATCAGACTAAACACCACAGCATAAGTAAAAGTAAAAGCCTTACTGTGGCTTCTGAGGCATTGTGGGTAAATGTCAGGGTGTGCGTGATGTAAAATAGCTCACGCTGGAGGTGTGTTGGCAGTTTCAGAGATGCACCTGCTCACACACTGACACTGAGTGCAAGTTTGCACACCCACCCAAGAGCTGTCATGTCGACAGCCAGACTCTCTGTGACATGTAAAGTCCTTGAAGTCTCCACGACTTCAGCCAAACCCTTTTCTTTCTTTTCCGTGAATGTTCTGTCAAAAGCATTCCAAACACTTTCATAGCAATTTATTCCTTCCTATCGTCCGCCATGTATATTCTGAAGTCTCGAGAGATTTTGCAAGATTTCCCGTGTTCAGTCAGGAGTCTGGTTGAACATCTGTTTGTGTGTGGTGTGTGTTGTCTTCTTCACTTCGCGGCAAACCAAACACTAAAAGAGCAAAACTATTAAATCTAGGATTTTTTGTCCACATGTTTGTGGTATCACGCATTTTGAAAATCTTATATGATTTTAAATATCTTTTGGTGTGGCCCCATCATAAGGAGAGCTCAGGGCATATATACAAACTGGGAAATCAAAGTAGAAACCAAACAGGTGTGGGGAACAAATTAACCACCTAGGAGACTAACTAGTGTACTACTAACATACAGAGAACATAGGTGTGGCGAGCAGGACTCGTGGGTACCCCCCCCCCATAATAATATATTAATGATATATTATTCTGCTTATACTGCAGTTACAAGACAGTGTTCAGATATTTCAAGACTTTTGTGAAGTTCTTGTCCTTGAAACACTCTTGTGTGTAGCACAAAATTTCATTAGCCTAATAAAACTTAATTGTGTTTTTTTCCCCCTATTGTTTGTACATTATTAACTTGGTCGATGTCTTTGTGGGTTTTGGTCTTTAAACACAATCTCATGGCAATTTATATTGTACGTTTTGGGGAATTAAGCCCTAGAAATACTTTATTTACTGTTGAACACGTAGCCTTTCAAAATATACTTGTCACAAACACAGGAGGAGACAGACAGGCTTAGGTGTTTATTAAAAGCAGAGTTGTGGTGGAACAACGGGAACCAGATGATGCTGAGAGGATGGGGACGGACGGAAGACGGACAGGAGACTGGATACAGGACGAGACGATCTCAGGTGAGTAGATTGGTAAGGAGTCTGACATAAAGCAGTGTATGCTGCAATGAGACCAGACAAGGAGTGAAAGGTGAACAGGGCATATAAAGGGTGTGTTGATGAGGGAGTGCAGGTGCAGCGAGTCAGTCCTGCACAGGTCCTGGTGATTCAGTGATGACTGGGGCTGACTCTGTGGGTGACCATCTCCCATACCATATATTATCTTCTGGACCATATCCCTCTCAGTGATGAGTGTGGCTGACTCTGTGACAATACTCCATTTGTCCACTGTCTGTGCTATTTTTCTCCAGATGTTATGATGGATAAATGATAATGACATTATAATATGTTGTTTCTTATTACACTTTTATTGGATGTAGAAGCTCAGTTAAATATTTTGCACCATTTTGCTAGTTCTCTGCTCAAAATATTTTCTTTTTGCTTCTTTTGTTGCTTGTTCCTTTACACGCTGCCCCTGCTTGCTGTATGATAAACTCTTGGCCTGCTGCTATCATGTTGTGGCTACATGCTGTTTGCACAATCAATCCAGGGCCATAGTACTGAAGCCACACTGTAGACATCCGTCGACACGGTACTTCACCATCCACCCTTCACTAGTCTTGGGCTTTAATTGCTGCAGTCCATCAGAGGCGGATTCACTTAACAGTTGTACCACTTTAGCATGAAGCATTTCAGGTCAAAACCCTTCGCCCTGTTCACAAACTACAGTCATCTCAGCTGTCAGCCATTGTCTGGACTCATTTCCATTTATACATTTGCCTCAAGACTAATGGCCCAAGCAAAACACAGTAAGCACTAATCATGTGGGCATGTAAACACCAATGACATAAGCAAATGAACAGTGCTTCCAAAGGTAATTTATTATATAAAAAAAACAAAAAAAAACAAATGCCTCTTAATCTTTCTTTGCTCCCAGACATTTTAACACTCTCTTGTGAAAAATACGTGTGCTTTATTGAATTGCATGTGTACTTTTACTGTGCTTTAAATCTTAAATGTTTTTTTAAAAACTGTACCTACAGAAAATAAAATATCAATTAAATAAAAGGCCATTTAAGTGCACTTAAAGAGAAACACAGAGAAACAAAGAGAATCTTTTAACTTGAAACAGTGTCTTAAAAACGTGGTGCCCGTGTGCGAGACGCTGAAAAAAGACGCAAGACCCGAGCGTAACAGTCAAACACGTCTGTTTTGCACGGGTTTACAATGGAAAAGTAGCGCACTGGAACGGAAAAACATGTTCTGTGTGTGAACGGCCCTTAACCGAGTCACTATATCAGTGCTGCACTATATCAGCTGTGCTGCGTCAAAATTGTAATCGTTACTGATTACAAATTACATGATAAAATGTTTAGTAACGTAATCTATTCAATTATACATTTTAAGTAATGTATTCGGACTACTTTTATAGATTACTAACTAATTTATCACATAGACTTAAGGCCAATTTATACTTCTGCGTCGGACCTACGCCGGAGCCTCTACGCTGTAGGCAACGTGTTGGTTATAATTTATACTTCTGCGTCGTTGTCGCGTTAACGTGCGCAGAGGGAGCATGTGAAACCCGAGGGAGCGGTCCTAGCAGACCAATCACAGCGCTTGCGTCCGTGTAGAGTTGACGCGTTGTTACATTTTTGGAGAGGTGCACGTCAGGGTACGCCGAAGGGTACGCGCGCTACACACAGCCTACGACGTAGCTACGGCGTAAGTTCGACGCAGAAGTATAAATTGGGCTTTAGGGTGACCAGACGTCCTGAAAAATTCGGGACAGTCCCGAAATCTAAGCTGTTGTCCCGAGTCCCGAATCTGGCCCTAATTGTCCTGAAAATGATACTAAAGCAAGTAGTATCTTGAGTATAACTTGAGTAGTTATTGTCTGATAAAACATTAAACACTGCCTGTGGAGGTTGAGTCGTCCTGCACCCCCGCCGGCTGGTCATTGGCTGCAGCATTTTTTTTTCTTTTTTTGAAGGTCTACAAAGATACCGTAGGCACGAATTTATATGCATTGATAAGCGAGCGCAAGTTGCAGCAGCCTCGAGGACAGTGAATGTGCAGGCAGCCAGTCATAAAGAGTGATTGATTGAATAATAACTTTGGCATAAGGCTTATTAGCGTTAGGCTATAGCCAGAAAGGTCTGACTTACGCACTGTTACAACAGTCATTGTTTTTTTTTGTTTTTTTTTCACAATGACATTTGAGTTCATGATTTTAATGGACTCATTAATGGACAGACTATTAACAGTCATTAACAGACTAATGACAAACTGTTGACCTTTGAATAAAAATGTTTGGTTCAGATTTGAAATGATATTTTATGTAGGCCTAGTCTAATATCATAGTAGGCCTACCCCACCAAAGCACCCCCCCCCCCCCCCCCCCCCCCATCTGGTCGCCCTACATAGACTTGAATAGGATTATTTTGTGCCATATTGATTAAAAAATACAAGGAGAAATAAAACACTTAATCAAACACAATAATTTATTTGGGTTTGTGTTTATTTCTCATTTGATCACAATATGACAAGCACATCCGTGTACATTTTATATGCAGAGTACACAAACAACTTACAGGAAAATTAAAACATAAACTAAAAACTAAAAAAAAAAGAAAAGATTAAGACATTTAAAATGTAATATAGGGCTAATCTCACTGTAAAAAAAAGTTGCTGCCTTAAATGTTTAAGGACAATCAACTTGGATCTTTAAATAATTTCAACCTATAAAACTTGTATCTTGTATAACTATATTTTTTTACAAGTCGCCTACTTAACAATCGGAATATTACCTATTACAGATAACATGTAATCATTAGCCTACTAACACTAAATGTCAGTGAAACCTGTATTAACGAGTGTATCCACCTACGTGTTCATTGTATACTGCGAGTTTCCATAGCAACAACATCCACGCATTCTCGTCCAGCGCTTGATAGAGTGCGCGCGCAGCCTCCACTTCTGGGGCTCTTCGCCCAGTATTTCCTTACGTCAGCGACAACCGGCTAGTTTTGACTCAAGCGGAAACTCAGCTTTGGTCTGTGCGGTGTTGTGGGCGCGGTTTCAGGAAGCCGTGCGGCTATTGGACACCTCACGGGTCCGTTAACCGACGAGAGCCGTCTGTCTTCGCCGTATGTACGGAAGCCGAGCTGGAAGAGGCGTAAAAATGTCTGGTTCACGAGCGAATCGTCATATAGAGTCGGATCCTCTAAATGAATCATTTAAACTGGTTCACAACCGGTCTGTCTGTGTGTGTGTGTGTGTGTGTGTGTGCTATTCTTATTTATGAGTTTAGGTGATTTACAGTATGGAAAATTTCAGCAAGAAAAACATGAAATCCAGTTCAGTATTAATTGTGAATAAAAATGGCAATGTAAAAAAGAAATTTGCAATAAGTTTAACAGTAGTACTGTCAGAAAGATAAGTAGCTTATTTTTTATTTTTATTTATTTTTTTCAGCAAAAACTTTACATTACATTTTAGGAAAAGAGATAACACAAATTCTCCCAAAAATTAATGAATATGATTGCATTGATACTTTTGCACTGAGCAAAAGTATCAATTTGGGAGCTTGTTGAATATATATGCAGTATCTTAATATATACTTCTCTTATTTTGTTAGAAATGCAGTATGTTTCAGGGAGAAACCATGGCTTTTCCAGTGTATATGTTCAAAAATACAGAAATATATACAAATATTACAATTAGGAGATCTGTAAACTATATTACACAGTGGCTACCCCTATTTTAATATTATTATTACCGTATTATTATTATTATTGTTATTTATTACAAAGAAAAGCAAAGTACAAAGAGATTAAAAAAAGAAACTCTCAATCTGCAAGAATAATAAAGAAATGTTCGTTATTATTTAGAGATTTTACAGTGTGGGACATCAAGACATCAAATCTATGCAAAGTGTTGAGAAATTTGCTCTTGTGAATAAAAAGTGCAAAACAAGGCTACCCCTAAAATTCAAGGAGCAGGAGATGACCTAATTACGTCATAGTGTAAAAGAATCGGTGAGTCGTTCTTGAACTGGTTCGTCGCTCGAAAGAACCGATTCGCCTCCACGAGTCGGACCTCACAGTCACAAGAGCGGCGCGTTGGAGGCTCGGGATCCCCACCCGTGAGCATGGCGCTGTGTTAGAGTATTAATGAAGACCGGAGAGAGCAGACACAGACGGGAACAACGAATATGCGCCCCAAATGAACGGATTCTAACGGGCTGTGTTTCAATCCGCCGATCCCGGAGGCAGTCAGCTGAGCTTCTCCGTGCAGTCTTCGTTTACTTCTATAGGATGGTAAGCTGAGCAGATGAAAAGCACAAGTTATTGCTGATAGCCCGTATTCAAGCGTCCCCCGTTGTGAATGATGCCCGTGATCATGAAGCGCTGCTGCGGGAAGCTCAAGGCTCGTTTAAACGCCCTGAACATGAACATCAGTGCCGTCGTGTGAGTGTATTTGGATTGTTCAATCTGTTCAGAGATGCGCGAGTATAAAGTGGTGGTCCTCGGGAGCGGCGGGGTCGGTAAATCCGCCCTCACCGTGCAGTTCGTCACCGGGACGTTTATTGAGAAGTACGACCCGACCATCGAGGATTTCTACCGTAAGGAGATCGAGGTGGACTCGTCTCCGTCGGTGCTGGAGATCCTGGACACGGCAGGCACGGAGCAGTTCGCGTCCATGCGGGACCTGTACATCAAAAACGGACAGGGCTTCATTCTGGTCTACAGTCTGGTGAACCAGCAGAGCTTTCAGGACATCAAACCCATGAGAGACCAGATCATCCGAGTCAAGAGGTCAGATATGAGGCCTTTGCTATTGATGACATGTCATTTCTAGTGCATATTATATTAAAGTGCATATTATATGAAAATATCGTGCATATTACATGAAAATAAGTTGCATGCATGTGTAACGGTATTGATCTCTTCTGGAGTGTTGTTGGGCCTTTACAGGCCTGTTGCTCGAGCCTTGATGTGTTTGATCCAAGTGCTGTCTGCATGAAAGATTCATATATAAGTGATGGCATACACTTCACAAAGGAACAAATCATAGGCTATATGCTGGTCTCATGTGTTTAGCAAACATTTGAATGATTTAGTGATGAATGTTTGTGATGTTGTTGAAAGTGTTTGAAATTAAAATAGCCTCGCAGTGTTATCAGTAGCTTTTAGTCCATGTACATGTGCTTTGAGGAATGCACATGTATTTAGAAGAGTTGATAATATTAGCTTTTAGCAGATACACGCTTTTCACTTCTGGCAAAACAGGCTGAAATACTGATGATTCATCTTGCACTCAAGGGTGTAATCTTCATTTGTCCAATCCGATGCCTTCTGGAGTGAGAAAATCCCTCCCCTAATAACATATAAATGGAGAAGAATCAGAAAAGCATAGAGAAACACCCTGAAAATGCTGTTTTTTCCCCCGAAAATAGGAAATTCACTTTAGTGTTTCTGTGGGTGTATTAAAAATGCTAAAATGTTTTTATTTCTGAAATGCTATCTAATAACTTTATTGTGCTTTTACAAATGCTTTTTGCAAAGATAAAATGCGTTTTCTCTATCTTGCTTCTAGGGCTGTCACTAGCGATTATTTTTATTCATATTCTTTTTTTAATTTAATATAATAATTCTCTAAGGATCAATTAAGATCCCAATGAACCAATATGAATTTTCCTATTACATCCTCAGTAGATTCTTTCTGGATGCCATTAGTATTCCTTAGGGTTGGTTCCCAATTGAAAAAAATCTGAAGCAATCCATTAACAATAACATTACTTATCGGGGACAGTCAATGAAGAAAAGACATTAATAATTATAGCTGCAAGCAGCAAAAAGAACATAAGTCATGACTGCATGGCTGACAGTTTCAGACCAACTGCAACAGTGACCAAAATTGCTGAAAAATCACAAATACAGTCACTAGTAATATGATTCAATAGTTTATTACTTTTGACCAATAGGTGGCGCTGTGATCAAATTTATGTGGTGTGGTCAGAGTGACAGTGACAAATGCAAAGTTTGGTGTCAAAATGCCAAAGCATTGCAGAATTTCAGACGTTTTGGCATCATGCCATCACCTTTTTTGATACGGTAAATGAAAACGGTTTCGTCTATCAACACAAAATCCACAACCTTTTTGCCGGAATTGACTGAGGATGATGCAATTTGATTATGGTAAAAATCTGACCAATGGTCTTGACGAAGTTTAAAAAAGTAGTTTTTTAAAGAAAATCTAAATGACGGACTCGGAAGTTTGGCCAACTATGGCAAAATTGGTGTCTATGTTCTCGGCATGACCCAACAAAAATATATTAAGTCCATTTTGGCGTGCTCTTCGCTGAATTTGTTTGCACATTATTCGAGAACGGTTTGACTAGCCTAATCAACTTGAATTCCATAACCTTTTGTCGGCATGATCTGAAGACGTTCTGGTTCAATTTTCATGAAAATCAGAGGAACAGCCTAGGAGTAGTTTCTAGCCTCATGGTTCAAAAGTTATTAGCATAAATGTGAGTACAACTTTGGACAGTTTGCGCTAAAGGGATTGAGTTATAGACTCCAAATTGGATTTGATGGCAGATCAGACTGTCCTCTATCTGTGTGCCAAATTTCATAACTTTCCCTCAAGCGGTTTTATGGGCTACCATATATTTCCAAGAGTGGAAGAAGCGGAAGAAGAATAATATAGGATAGGCAATGGATACAGTAAGTGCCTACGCACCTTCGGTTCTTGGCCCCTAATAGAAGAATTGGCTGGAAATGCTCATGTAACTCACACTCCCACAGTCTCACAGTCAACCTGAACCAGAAATATATTTATTCAGACCTGCAAACAACATCATCTCTAGCACACATTCCCACGCAAATAATATAGATCTGCACTCTCACGCAGATGCCTCAGAAAATATTAAATAATTGAATGGCATAAATGTTTAACACAGTAGAAGCGATGCATAATGAGGTAGAGATAGCGGGAATAAGAGATGTCTGTCACAGCGCTGTTTGTTCTTGAAGGACGAGAGAGAGAAACAGGAAAAGAGGGTTTAGTGCCATTTAAATATGTAACAGAAATGAAAGACTAAAACAAATGACATGAGTGTAAATGTTATTATTGCTCATACCAGGTGAACTTGGCATGTAACCCATCCTGCACGAACTAAACTTCAGTGATACTTCAGATAATGCAGCTTGTTGATGAGAAGTGTACTTGAATTTGCTTGCTGGATGATAAAACCAGCATGATATTTACAGACCAGAATATTGTGGAAATTTGGAGGCTGGCTTTTTCTGTATAACGCCCTGATAACACCCACAACACCCAAGATTTGCAGTGGCCAGCAACACGCACATTTTCTTGAGAAAATTTAAAAATGGTTATGTTTAGCCCGTCTGGACAGACGTCATGTGACCCCTGTTTTTTGGTCATGCCACCCACAAATGGTGAGAATCAAGGGCCATCTAGGCTGTCATTCTGGAAGTACTTTTAAACTGTGATGCCATTAGTGGTTTGCTAATAACAGGGAGTGTGTGTAAGGGGTGTGGCTTCAGTAACCCCACCCTCCTCAAGCCATGGGCCGCTGCATGGTTAGTGGTTATGGGTAAAGACATTCTTTTGCCTTCAGGGGAAAGCTGAACAATGCAGTTCCTGGAGTTATTTTAAAATATCTGCCATGAAGAGAAAAAAAAAAAGACATCATATGATAGATTCTGATACAGTTGAGATAATTAAGCAAAAGTACTGTATGGTAATATAATATAGGCCTACAGTTTGGCCTTGCACGTCTCATTGCCTTTATTAAACATGGTAACAATATTAGACACAAATTTTCATTAAAACAGTATTTCATGAAGTAAATTCATTGTGTCATTAGCTGCGTTTACATGGATCCGTCACCCTAATAATCTGTTTGTAATCAGACAAGTTGGAATAAAAAAAGTCACATGTACCCCAGTCGGTATGAATTTGCCAAATCCGATTGAAATTTCATTCGGATTAAAGGGCTGGTTTAAAGCTACACTGTGTAGGATTTTCTCCCATCTAGCGGTGAAATTGTTTATGACTACCAAGTGAATATTACTTTCAGCCCCTCTCATTCCGAGGGCGTTTTAACTCCTACGGTGGCCGTATTATTTCAAATCTGCCGGCAGTCGCGAGTAATCTCCCCCTCGCATTCGTCACAGCGCCACTGAGTGTCAAAACACGAAAGGCGAAGCTTGAATTTCCAGGTATGTCCCTCTTTGGCTAATGTATTTTCAAGATGGAGGCGCAACATGGCTTCCGCCATTCGAACCCCTCGCTCGTATGTATTATAAATGGCAGATTCTACGTTTACGAGAATACTTGATTAGTTGGTAGAAGTAATTACACATTAATGAGCACATATGATTTTGAAAGAACAAAGTGTTTTTTGGTAAGAATCAACTTAAAAAATGACAGAGTGTAGCTTTAAACCTTGTATTATCCGTTGGATAGGACATGTAAACAATTGATCGGATTGAAAACCAAAGTACTGCGTATGTGCAATGACGTTAAATGGCGCGATGATGCACAAAACGAGCTGTTGTTGTTGAGTAAAGTGTCATTAATGACTGTCGTGTCAGTCTAAAGTTCTCCTTCCACTCATCGCCTGTAAAGTGGAGCGGGACAACGTCAGTCTTGGCTTCAGACTTTTATGCACAGACGCCTTGTTTTGGGGCGGGACATTTTATGACTTGATAAATATAAGCAGAACGGCGCAAAGCTTCATGTGCTCGTCGTCTTCTAGTCAGGACCCAAAATAGATGAGTATTAAGTCTACTTTTTAAAACAAAGGACAGAAGTGATGGCAGGATGATGGTTCGTGTGCGCCAACAGCAGGAAACAGAGGATGTTAAAAAATCCATTCTGATTTGAAGCTTGTGACATATGAACGCATGTAACTTTAAATCGTTCATAAAAAACAACGTTCAGATTCATCATGATTTAATTCCGATTGAATCAAAACGTGTCCGTGTAAAACGTAAATATTGTCCTGCTAGAGCGGCGGCTCTCAATCAGGGGTCTGGGACCCACTAAAGGAAGAGTCGGATATTCAACCTGTAATAGTTATTTGAAAAGTAAAAATATTTTTAGAATTTTGCTTGCCATAAATAGAGTGAATCCATGATAAATCCTAAGCATGCAAACTACAACTCTAACGTTATAACTAAATGCATTGGCTGGAGCATGGAAACATTTTGATTGTATTTGATCAACTTAATTATTAAAAAAGAATGTCTTTCTCATTAAACTTCATTTAGAAATATTAGACGATATTTATGAAAAATGCCCATCCCTACTTAAAATTATTCAAAGCTATACAAAACATGGTTTAAAAGAAGCTAAAAGTCGAGATGTGAGCTGAAATCATATTTAATTTGTTTCCTTAACAACTGTCAAATTCTGTGTAAGAAGCAGGGTTCCCGTGGTCTTGAGCGACCTGGATATACGGCATTACTGCTGTTTGAGTCTGACGGAGACTGTGTGTGTGTGTGTGTTTTGCAGGTACGAGAAGGTCCCAGTGATCCTGGTGGGGAATAAGGTGGATCTGGAGAGCGAGCGGGAGGTGTCTGTGATGGAGGGCCAGGCGTTGGCGGAGGAGTGGGGCTGTCCCTTCATCGAGACCTCCGCCAAGAGCAAGACCATGGTGGACGAACTCTTTGCCGAGATCGTTCGGCAGATGGACTACGCGGCACAGCCGGATAAAGACGACCCGTGCTGCTCCTCCTGCAATATACAATAACCCACCAACACACACACACATACACACAACTCACATTACAGTAGCTTTGATAGACCTTCTAGTGTCGGCGGTTTTCCATCATTCTCTATCTACAGACTCTGAGGATTTTTTGTCACTTTAAATTCTGACTGACTCAACCACAGGAAGAGCACTTGCCTTAGGTTTCACGTCTCCTGTCTGAGCAGGATCCTTCAGTGGAGAGGAGTTGGACTTTTATGTTATTGGTCTTATGGTATTGATGATTTTATTTGAATTTGTCACCAGGTCAGAGCGAGAGAGAGAGAGAACAAGAGGGTTCTTAGCCCTATATGCTTCATATAGCCATATAATAATTTAATGATGACTTTCTTATTGTACATTGATTAAGGAAATCTTCAGTTTCTTTTCTGTTTCAGTCAGGTGACTTCAGCTTTGTTCCAAAACCTGATTAGATGCCTAATTAAAGCCAAAGTGTTCATCACAGTTTACGTGAAGTAGATTTCATTATCAGCATTGAACATTCTTACTTTTTCTGATTTTTCTAACCGTGTTACTCCGGATGCTCACTTCACACTTGCTCCTTAAATTTCTTTGCACTAATTCTTTTCTCCACAAGATGGCGACACTGACCTGTCCCACTGTTTCACAGTCGAAAAGAAAGGGATAAATGAAAACAAACTTCTGGAGATGACAACAACAATAGACTGAGTACAAGGACGTTTTTACTTGTCAAAACTTCTGGAGAGAAATAGGGAACTTTTTAGTGCGCATATATCGAGCACCTGTGCTCACATATGCTATCGAACTGCGTATAGCTTCAATGGCTGTGCATTCAGCCGTACGCAAATGTAAAACTGAAGTATACTTTGTGCTTAATGGTGTGTCCTCCTGTGAAGTCATGTTCATGACATCAGGTTCAAGTCACTTCTGTCAGAGAAAGATGGCCTTCTCTTCAGTAACTCCACAAGGTTTTTAAACTTGTAAAAACGAAGCGTTTTGAAGCGAAACGAGAAAAATAAACAAAGAATACACTTATGTGCGTTCCGCTCATAAATACGATCTTTCCGTCATAACTTGAACACACCATAAAATCACAAAACTGGTCTCTTTAGATTTGGTGCAGCATGTCAAGTCGAGCAATACCCAATTTTCCCATATCGGCCATTTTGGGTGTCGGCCATTTTGAATTTTGTTGTAAAATGCTATATTTTACGAACGCATTGGTGTATCGTTATGAAACTTGGTGTGTGTATTCGGCACCATGCTCTGAAGGTACTCAAAGTTTTTGGGCAGCGCCACCTTGTGAACAAAAGTTATAATGAAATTTCCAAAAATGCTAATAACTTTTGATTCAATTAGACTATTGTAAAGAACTTAATAAATACATAAATCAACATTTTTTTGGGTCATTTTGGGTCAAACCCTACTTTTTGGAACTCATTCTACACTGTTTGTTACGATTTTCACCAAAATCGAATCGTATTAACTTCAGACCATGCTGGCAAAAAGTTGTGGATTTCGTGTTGATAGACTAAACCGTTTTCATATACCGCATCAACAAATTTGATGGCATGATGCCAAAACGACTCTGAGGCTGTATCTCTGCAATGCTTTGGCATATTGAGAATGTACTCGTGCGTTCAACTCGTAAATATGATCTTTCCGTCATAGCGCACCATAAGGCAACATAAAATCACATTTCCCTTGCATTCACAGAATGCATTGGAAATGAGTTGTATTGTAGACCGTGAGATTCAAAACATACTTGTGACTTTTTTGTAATATGTGTGTCCTATGTATTTTTATGCATTGCACACACAACGTATAATGTTCTTAGCTTAGAAACATGCTAATGCCAAACTCTCCAAATCTGCTGTATGCACTTCACATTTTTCTGAAATTCTATATTTGAATATTTGGGCTCATGAAAAAAACTAATATTCGATCAAGTTTAACAAGTTTATCCACATGCACGGGTGAAAGTGGATCCTCAATCTGAAAACAATAAGGCCTTAATCGTTCGGCCACCCAGTGGTAAATGGTCACCGTGATTTTGCCAAGTAAGACATGTTCAACATATTTTGTTGATCTTGGAACAATATTCTTGTCTGACAATTTAGTCTTAACTCTATCCCTAGCCCTAAACTGAACCCTACCCTTATCCCTAAAATCAGAGAGGAATAATAAGGGGGTGAAAAACTGATGTAGAGTACCTAACCCAGGTTGTGAACCAGAACTTGACATAAACTGCAAACCTATCCCTCAAATCTGATTGGTTGATTGGAATGTTGTACCTGATGGAATCACATTCATCTAATGCTTACTTGGAGTTCCAGATCCGTCACCGATGAGGTTGTCTCAGTCAGGATGCTGTCCGAGTAGGTGAACTTTAAGGCAGCTCAGGAGATTTTGGAACAGAGCTGTTGTCTTTATGCTGCTTCCATTCAAAGTCAGATGTTCAGAAGATGACACAAGGAAACAAAATGACAACTCTACTGTCAGCTTTGCAGTGCAACAATTGTGAACAAAGAACTTTTTTAGCAACCAAACTGGGGAGAATACACCATGCTTTACAGTTTGACTGGTATATCAACAGAGAGAGTGATTTATCTTGTTTTATATATTAGCTAAACATGTTCTATCATGCAGTGTTGGACTTTTTGTCTCCTTGATGCATTTTATTTGCTTAAATGTTGAATGTTTATCTTTGTAAATCCTGCTGACTGCATCGTGCACTCCTTAAGCGTGAGTTTCCAAGCTAGAAATCCAACTTCAAGAGACTTTCTTTTGCACTTTTCCAAGTAGGAATGTAAACTCTCAGAGTTGAATGGAATGCAGCATAAGTCCCGGTCACCGATTGGACGGGTCAGACGGGTGGGGGACATTTGGACATCTGGACACTCTCAATGTTTCCTAATTTAGTGAAACTCTGTTTTCACTCCAAGAGTCACATATGGCACTGTAGGACGCGACTCTTTTTCTGTCTCTTTCTATTTTACCACCCCTTTCTCACTCGTCTCTTCAGCATCTAATTCTCTTTCTGCACTCATTCTCCTTATTCCTCCGTGGTTGAACGGCTCATTGATGACGATGGTTATTGGTTGACTGTGTATACATTTGTACAGAGGTTGCCAGTTTTTCTTGGCTCCCTCCTGGCTGGGCTTGAGCTTCGATCTCGAGGCTGAACATATAGAGATTACGGAGATGGATGGATGTTGTGTGTGTGTCTGAGTGTATGTGTTTGAATAGAGAGCTCTGAGTCAGTATTGATTTTATATTTTTTTAATGTGGACATGTGCTCAACTCTTCTGAATGACTGAATGGTGACACTCTTTTTTGTTTGTTTGTTTGGCACCTAAATAAAGTGCGTCCTACACTCACACACATTGCAGTGGAGTTTCTGTGTGTTTTCCATGTTTTAATACCTACACATGCACAGTCCAAACCAAACATACTGTATGCCCACTTAAAGAACATTTGACAAGAACATGTTACGGTTCTTGTCAAAGGACAAAAGCGGGTCCTGCGCTGTGTGTGATGAAGTGCTGTTTGAATATCTGCACACACACGACAGGTTCTGCTTTCCATCAGGCAGGTTGTGTTTATTTGATGGCTGTTTAATTGTTTGGTTGTGATAGATACAAGTTAGTTATGTAACATTTAGCAGATGCTTCGCATCTAAACTGACTTTAAGGGTTTACACAAAGACATGAATAGTACTTTTGAAATCTGTTTAAAGTGATATGTGATGCACATTCACTTGAGATGAAGACTCCAGTCATATCAGTAGCCTAATAAAAGCCATTTTATTTGATTTTTGATTTTTCTTATTTTAGTATTTTATATGAATAATGCATTTTATTTTACATGGAGCAGGTCAACACTCTGGGGGAAATCAGGCGTGAATTAAATGACTTAACTGATGGCAAACAGTACATTTCTACAATAGGATCTGTAATGGCAGTATTATTTTAACATTATTACTATATAGTCGCACAGCCCTGCATCTGCTGGCTTGCAAAAAAGGCCTAATGTTACCTAAGATGATGATACTCAAGTTCAAAAAGCTTTTTCACAAATAAGAATGTTTTTTTTTTTTATTAAATTTTTTATGCACTTATCAAAATAAGTCAAATGTTTTTGCTTGAATGACAAAACTCAACTTACAATCTCCAAAGGAGTGGAAAAATATTTAATAATGTTTTTTTTTTTTTACATAAATACAAGTTATAAAGTTTTCCCCCCACAAAATCTGTAATTTTCAGTTGCTGTTACCCACAGATGTAGCAGAAAACATCTGGCTCATGTTTGCATTTTCTTCTGTCACTGGCCATAATTCTAACCTTCAGGATGAGGCTTGAAATCTTGGCTCAGAGGAAGTAGGGAATCATTAAGTCAGGTCAAGTCACCTTTTTTACACATTCAGGGCTGCTTTGTGGTCGTCCAGGTGCAGGTCCTCCATCTGATCTGGTTCCGGCTGACTACAGTAACCTCGGGATAAACAGAAAGATTAATATTAGCGTAGATGCCATTCTTCTTATGATGTAACGAGTACATCAGGATGTGGAAAGTGTTCCCGGTTCCGGTTGACCTACTTTATACAGCCTAACAATTCTTTAAAAATATGAATTTTAGAAATGTGATAGTGTGTTATGTGTATGCTGTGTTAAAGAGGTGTGTTTTAATAGATTTAAGGCCAGATTTACTAACCTCTTGCGACAGCACAAACCCTCTTTTGGCGTTAAAAACTACTGTCAGGATTTACTAAAGACATGTCTGCAGTTGATTTTGACATTCTACATTTTAACAACTGGGCAAATATAATATGTAATTATGGCTCGCTCGAGTACTGAGAAGATGAACCATTTAGTGCTTTGTAAAATAAATGTATACAATGTTTAATAGGGAGCCAATGTAGTGTTGACAGAACCGGGCTAATATGGTCATACTTCCTGGTTCTGGTAAGAACTCGAGCTGCTGCGTTTTGGACCAGCTGTAGTTTGTTTATTAAGCGTGCAGGGCAACCACCCATAATAGCATTACAATAATCTAGCCTTGAGGTCATGAACGCTTGAACTACTGTAGAGCATATGTCGTAATTTAGATATTTTTAAGATGGAATAATGCGGTTTTACGGATGCTATAAACACACAGATTGAAAGATTGGTATCAAAGAGCACACTCAGGTTCCTCACCGACGACGAAGACTTGACTGAGCAGCCATCAAGTGTTAGACAGTATTCTAGGTTATTACTTGCAGAGGTTTAATTAAAACCTATGTGTTTTTTTGTTTTGTTTTTTTTTAAAGAATTTTTACCTAATGGTAGCATGTACAGAGTGAACAGCAACAGTCCTAGTACTGAGCCTTGTGGTACACCATACTGAACTTGTGATCGATGAGACATCTCTTCATTTACTGCTACAAACTGATAACGGTCAGATAAGTATGATTTAAACCATGCTAGTGCAATTCCACTAATGCCAACATAATGTTCGAGTCTATTTAAAAGAACGTTGTGGTCAATGGTGTCAAATGCAGCACTAAGATCGAGTAACACTAAGAGAGATACAACCACGATCGGATGATAAGAGCAAATCATTTGTGACTCTGATGAGAGCAGTCTCAGTACTATGGTACGGTCTAAATCCGGACTGGAAATCCTCACAGATATCATTTCTTTCAAGAAAGGAACACAGTTGTGAAGACACTGCTTTTTCTAATATCTTTGACAGAAAAGGTAGATTCGAGATCGGCCTGTAATTGACTAATTCTGTAGGATCAAGTTGCGTTTTTTAACAAGCGGTTTAATCATAGCCAGCTTAAAGGTTTTCGGTACATATCCTAATGACAAAGATAAATTGATGATAGTAAGAAGAGGATCTATGACCTCTGGAAGCATCTCTTTCAGTAGCTCAGTCGATATAGGGTCTAACATACGTGTTGATTTTGATGATTTAACGAGTTTTTTTTAAACAATTCTTCCTCTCCTATAGCAACGAATAAATGGAATTGTTCATCAGGGGTCTATAGAACGATGTCTGCGATACTGTAGGCCTAGATGTTTGCATGGCTATCATTTTCTCTCTGATATTATCAATCTTTAAGTCATTACTGCAGTGCTGTTTGGAAACCTCTGAAGTTGAAGCTTTATTTCTTATTAATTTAGCCACTGTTTGAAATAAATACCTAAAGTTGTATTTGTTCTCTTCTAAGAGAAATGAAAAGTAAGCAGATCTAGGGATAATACAAAAAAAGCACAAATAAATGGCAGGTGATACATTGAAATGTGACGCTTTTAATTAGAAAGACAGAAATAGTAGCCTATTTCCTTGTAAAAACATACTACAGTAGGCCTACTCTTTATTAAAAAAAAAAAAAAAAAAAGATCAGGAACTGTTTTTTTCCAGAGGCTGTTCGACTGACAAATTCTTGCTCTTCTACTCTGCGTGCAATAACATAGATAATATAGATTTTATGTGCAACAATATTTGACTATTAATGACTAATCTATTACTAATTATTGCACTGTTTTTATTCTTGCATCATCCATTTTAGTTTTTCATTGCTATTGTGCTATTTATTGACGAAGCTGCTTGGACAAACCCTCTAGTTTCTAATGTTATAGGTTAATGTTTTTATCTTGTGTTTTGTACCTTAGTACTTAGTTTCGTTCCTTCATGTAAAAATGTGTATGGAATGACAATAAAAGACCCTTGAAAAAATACTTTTATAGTGTACTGAGGTTATGTGACAGAAGTTAAGAGATTTATCATTGCATACTACATACTTTTTTATAGTAGATGCACAGTCTGATTCTGTATTCAGTGCATAACTGTAATGAGTGGAGGTGTCAGCGGAGGGACGTCTGTGTGAACAATGAGCTGCTGTTTTCTTGGGTATATATTTTCCCTCTCTGCCCACTCATTGAACACATGAACGCCAATTTCACACTCTAATTTGCAGTGATTTGATTGGCCAAAAATAGTTTGTGGGGGAAGACACAGAAACACATCTACCAAGACGCTCACACACTCAACACACATCCTTAGCTGCTTGTCATACACCAGATAGGACTGTATACTGAAGGCAATCTACAGCACGCTTGTTGCAGGAACTCTCGATCAACCTGATTTATAAATGCCATCAAGACTCTTAACAGAACACAGATTTCTGGCATCTCTCATGTCATTGTGTGAATGTGTATATCTGGTAGATCCTGGCATGTGTGCATCACCCTGAAGGGTTTGTTTGATTTCATTTATTCATTTATTTAATGTGGAAATTTCCTGCTGATTACATGTATATTATCCGACTCATAACCAAACAAATGGGTGGATGGATATAAAATACATTATCGTTCATACATGGTGGTCAGTATAAAATAAATTATTTTATTCAGCAAAGCTGTATCAAATCATCATATTAGAGTGATTTCTGAAGGATCATGTGACACTGAAGACTGGAGTAATGATGTGAAAATTCAGCTTTGATTTGAGCTTTTTTATCAAATAAATACTGAACAGAAGAGACCTGCTTCAAAAACATACAAAAATATCGACCCCAAACTTTTGAACGGTATTGAGATAAGTTATGAAATTATGTGATAATAGATTGTAATTTAGTGTCAATATACAAAAGTGTTTTACTGCAGACCAATCAGAATGTAACAACATATTATCAACCTGTTGATTTAAATTATTATTCTCGGACTACACAGTTTATAGAACTTCTGACTTAACTAATGAATATTGATGGAAATGCAAATATGAAATATTCACATTACAAGCTGTTTAACTAACTTTAGCACCAATTCACATTAAGACATCTAACTGGCTTCATCCACCGAGAAGAGAAACAGTGACCAGGAAACACACATTAATATCAAATAATAATTCAAAGATCCATCAGCATTCATCCACATAAACAATAACTCACTGTATATGTTGAAGGCCCATGAACAGTAATAATCATAATATGCAGGTGGCCAGTAAACCCAAAATATACAGTTTGTATCATAAAAGGGGAATGAAGAGCTGAGAGACGGAAACAGGGTTGGTTACACACATATATAAGGATTAAATTAAGCAGAGTTTGGTGTCAAATTATTAAATGTATAACTATTATTTCAAAAAAATTAAAAAAATAAAGTTTAGCCAAAGCAGACAAAAATGTTTTGGAATGAGAATTTAAAGAGTATTTTAATAGTCAATATGTTGCACAAAGATGCTATCTTTGGAGAAAACTGTCACATGCTTTCAATTTTTAATTAACTTACACTTAAGTACATCTTAATTTCATAATTATTTATTTTGTCTTTGAAATATGGCTAAAGTTACTGCTGAATGTACTGGCAAGCATTTATAGTAAACCAAAAAATACTTTAATATAATTTCTATTTAAACGTGTATGTCATGAATTTAAATACACATCTGTTATGATGAAGTTGCAATTTAGAAGCTACATTTAAAATATGTTAACTTTAAATGTGTGGCATGACAGTGGCATGAACTGTATTTTTAAATCTATGTTATGTGAGTCTGTCTTGTTTTTCTTACCACTGCTTGTATAGTTATTTTATGTGCTGGTGAGCCACAATTTTCCACCTTGGTGGACAATAAAGACATACAATACAATACAATACAATACAATACAATACAATATAAATATTTTACATGTCAACACATAAAAATCTTCTTTAACAAAAGACTATTAAAAAAAAGTTGTTTTTACTTTTATTTTTAAGGACACTTAAGTGACATTCAATATAGCCTAATTCATATGATCTGCAAGGACTTTTGAAATACGCTTTAAGTGCACATTCAATAGGCTACAATTACGCACACTTTTTTCACAAGTGTAGCAACTGATTAATTCGTCTCTAGAGTCGAGCTGAGAGCTGGCTAATGCAGTTCAGATGAGTGTAGGTCACTGTTGGACAGCGTTATGCCTCTTCACCCCGCAGATGGCAGCACATGAGCGCTCATCTCATCTCATCTCATCTGGTGTGTGTTGTATCTGTGCTGTTCTCCGTCAGTGTAAATCCCGTCTGTCCAGCATGGCGACTGTGAGGACGCGCGTATGCGGCATCTGAAGTCTCTCTCGGCGGCAGCAGCTCCACGGCATCACCGCTGACACCAGCGCGTCTGTGGGAAAACGCACACTTCGACACGGTGGACTTATAATCGGGGTAAGCGTGTCGATTGTTCTACTCATATTCACAGTGCTCTGTGCTTGGAGGAGATTAAGGGGTAAATCTAGCCACAGATTTGAGCCTGAGAACTGCCGTGACATTGCTGGAGATCCGTACCCGTTATATTTCCATTATGCACTAACACGCGATCTGCTACAGGAGTCCATTCACCTGATGAAGCCCAGTGCGAAAAGCACATCGGGATTTTATATTTCCCATTAAGACCTTGTATTATACGTCAATAGACCTGTCCTGTCTGCGCTTTGTTCAGTGCACACCGCTTTTACGCGCACGACGCGACGCGACCGGCGCGGTCTTCATAAGCGCGCGATAACGTTATATTTTGACTCGCTGCCACTTAATTTCCTCCGTTTGTGCATTTGTGCATTGCGTGCTATGAACTGTAGCCTATTCGTTATGATATTTGTTAAAATAACGCACTCTGACCGTTCAATCAAAGCCAGCTCGTGATTTCTGAATAGCAGTTGTAGCAAATGATCTGTAACATAATTTCGCTATTTTAAAGTAGACACTGTAAAGTCAATTTATGATTTCAGTGAAAAATAATTACGTTACACCTGATCCTGATTGGTCAGTGAACGCTATGAGGTGACGTCTATTCTCGACGCGACGCGACAAGCGCGCATTAGAAGAACAGCGCGTCGCGGAATAGCCATTCCTCGGTCTTTCCATTTTTATTCGAGATTTTATGTTGAATGGCAACGAAAGGGAACTATAATAGAAAATAGTCCACCTTTTAATTGTGGATTACATTGGAGTTATCAATGTAAACAAAGGTGAATACAATCAGGGATTGAGGTCCAAATAGGAAGCTCGAGAGACATTTCTCTGAGCGTTTTGATCGTCTCTATATTCTTAATTGCGGTTTTTTATTTTTTTTTTGTAAATTATAGGCTAGCCTACTTCTCGATCTCATGATGTGTTCTGCATGTGGCAGCTTCATCCCAGCCAAACAAAAGACACCAGTGTCTGAAGATGTGCTCAGATCATCACCATCAGTGCCGTTGATTTTTCCAGGGCTTTTGTGGCATTACTGAATGAATGGAATTTTTTTAAAGCCTACTGGCAAGGTATTGACTGTGGGGTTGGTTTCTGCAGTCTGGCTCTGGTCTGATCTTTCACCCTCCTCTGAGAGCAGATCCGTGTTTTATTGCTTCTCTAAAAGATGTTTTATTGATAATAGACTATAAAACTACACAGCACAAATTATAGATCAACAGACATTTTTATCAGAGGTCTGTTTTTACACTGCACCTTGATTCATTAGAATTTTTTATTTATTTTTTTGTCTACAGGAATATATGAGCACAAACCAGTGAATACTGAGTGTTTGCAAGGCTCTTTTGAAGATGACTTAGATAAATGTAATTGCGAATGAGGAGAGCCAGTCACAGATGGTCATCTGATCCACAGAGATCAGTGTTTGTTTTTGCATATTTTGCTCTGACTTCTCTCTAACTCTCTCAGCTGCTCACTTTCTCTCTTCCTGTCTCGTTTCCTCCCCTCTTTTTCTCACGTTGACCCCTGGTTTAGAAGTGATGACATCAGTGCTCTGGCATGTGTGATAAACAGTGAACATGATGGGAGCAGAGAATGGGAGATATGAGAAGCTGGATCTCTGTAAAACTGTAGGCTCATTGTCTGATGAGAGCACTATAACATCAGGCAAAAAAGGCTAGTGTAACCTTCACATGACTGACATGTCAGGAAACATCACTATAAACACACAACCTCTTCATTTAAACATTTTTCATTATGCTTTCTCATATATTACCTTTCATTTAGTATATAATCTAGCTGCTTGTGAATGTAAAAGGTCTGCAAAGTTTCATCTGACCAATCAGAGCAGAGTAGACCAATCACAACAGACTGGGTCATCTGACCAACCAGAGCAAAGTAGACCAATCACAACAGACTGGGCCATCTGACCAATCAGAGCAGAGCAGACCAATCACAACAGACTGGCCATCTGACCAATCAGAGCAGAGTAGACCAATCACAACAGACTGGCCATCTGACCAATCAGAGCAGAGTAGACCAATCACAACAGACTGGGCCATCTGACCAATCAGAGCAGAGTAGACAAATCACAACAGACTGGGCCATCTGACCAATCAGAGCAGAGTAGACCAATCACAACAGACTGGACCATCTGACCAATCAGAGCAGAGTAGACCAGTCGTGACAGACTGGGCCATCTGACCAATCAGAGCAGAGTAGACCAATCACAACAGACTGGGCCAGCTGACCAATCAGAGCAGAGTAGACCAATCGTGACAGACTGGGCCATCTGACCAATCAGAGCAGAGTAGACCAATCACAACAGACTGGCCATCTGACCAATCAGAGCAGAGTAGACCAATCGTGACAGACTGGGTCATCTGACCAATCAGAGCAGAGTAGACCAATCACAACAGACTGGGCCATCTGACCAATCAGAGCAGAGTAGACCAATCACAACAGACTGGGCCATCTGACCAATCAGAGCAGAGTAGACCAATCGTGACAGACTGGGCCATCTGACCAATCAGAGCAGAGTAGACCAATCACAACAGACTGGGCCATCTGACCAATCAGAGCAGAGTAGACCAATCACAACAGACTGGGCCATCTGACCAATCAGAGCAGAGTAGACCAATCACAACAGACTGGGCCATCTGACCAATCAGAGCAGAGTAGACAAATCACGACAGACTGGGCCATCTGACCAGTCAGAGCAGAGCCGCTCACAGAGAGGCGGGGTTTAGAGCGACTGAAACCTTTATCAAACCGTTTCAGACACTGTGAGAAAAGAGCTGATGATGCAATGTGTATTATGATAAAATTAAACTGTCTTTTGACCTGAGATTGATGTAAACCTGCTGTAGGAGACTCCAAAAGAAAATGATAAACCTTATAGAATAATGGATTTGGAACTTTAAGTCATTATTAATATCCTTGTGGGGACATTTGGCCCTTACGCCGCTGATGAAACACACTCAGTGTTAGTGCACCTCACATTGTGTAAGTCAGAGTGTGGTGTGTGTGTGTGTGTGTGCAGGCTGAGTGAGGAAGACCATGGTGGAGCAGGGCCAGACGTCGCTGGCGGGACAGAGGTTAGGGGCCCCAGAGACTCTGGGCATCAGCACCCTGGAGCCCGGACACAAGCCCCCTGCCATGCCCCCGGGACGCCTGATGCCCCTCAGGGTCCTGCTGCTGGACGACTCCCAGCAGATATTCCACATATCCGTGAGTAATCATACCATACAACTCTGCTGCTGTGCTATATATATGGACATGTAAGGACTGTTCACGTCAACCTGAACGTTCGGTCTGATTTTCGCATGCCATTTGTCTGTTTTCAGGTTAATGTTTAAAAAATGGCAGGTGGTCTAATGGCGCTTTTCCACTACACAGTACCAGCTCGCCTCGGCTCGGCTCGACTCGACTCGACTCGGCTCTGTTTGGTTTTCCACTGTGTAAAAGTTGTACCTGTACCGGCTTCCCGGTACTTTTTTTCGTACCACCTCCGGCGAGGTTCTAAGCGGGCTGAGGCGGGCTGAGGCGATACTAAAAGGTGACGTGAAAACAAGACAGACTGCTGATTGGTCAGAGAGAATCGTCACTATTCACTGCGTCATCATTGCACGCGCCAGACGGAGTATCCTGAATAAAAAACAGCAAAAACAAAAGCAAAAACATCCAAAAACAGCATACACTCGATTTCCTCCATTGTCCTGTGTGTGTGGGTAGCGGGTGTGTCTCACGCGTCTCGCGTAAAAGATTAAGTCACGGCAGTTTCCTGCCGCGTCGCTATGACGACCAGGTACTATTGTGGAGGTACTATCTGCAATGGAAAACGGAGCGAAAAGCGAGCCGAGCCGAGCTGAGTCGAGGCGAGGCGAGTCGAGCCGAGCCGGTACTGGTAATGGAAAAGCGCCATAAATGAGAATGTGAATTCACTCCCTGACAGTAGGTGGCGCTTATTGAAATCGCTTTGGACAAAAAAGCTGAGTGTTATTGAGTGCATTGGTGCGGGCTACTTTTTCAGCTAAATTGGTTCCAGAAGTATTTGACATTCATTTCTCCCATAGGGATTTCATTTCATTAAAGCATTATAAGCAAACTACGAGGTGAATCACAACATTACCAATTTTGATGTAAAGCAATACAAATGTTTTGAAAAATGACAAAACACAAAGGTACAAGACTGTGTATTTAACAGGAAAGAGAACGAATCAAATTAATGAATCAATTTTAAAATTATTGCACAGATATAAAACGTTGATTATATCTATAGAAACAATATATTTAAAGTTTATTGCTAAATAATGCATATTTACAAATATTTAAGGATTTTGAGAGCGATATGCTCGATATGCAATATATGGAGCTTCCCAGATAACAAAAATATGTTACAAGAACATTTTGCTAACATTCCCATTAAGTTATGTAAATGTTATTTCTGAATGTTTTCTGTCCGTTATTAAATAATCTTTCCTGGTTCTACGAACGTTAAGGGAACATTCTATTTGATAATTTTGCAAACATGTGGACTTTTGAATGTTCTCTGAACGTTCTGAAATGTGTAGTATTTAAAAAAAGTTAAACAATCATCTAACGCTTCAGAAAAAACGATCCATGAATGATGTATAAATAATGTTTTTGTGCTAACGTTTGTTCATAACTTTGAGAGAACCTTGCCAGAACGTTCTGAGGACGTTAGCTCTTTTGGAGTGATTTGCTCTCTGATTGGTGCAATTGTCTCTACAGCATCATGATGGCTAATGTAATTTTCATCACACAATTCAGCTATTAAATGCAAATATTTAAAAAACAAGTTGACATATTGTGAGTATACAGTGCTGGCCAGAATTATTTGCCCCCTTGGTAAATATGATCAAAGATGGCTGTAAAAAATAAATCTGCATTGTTAATCCTTTTGATATTTTATTAAAAAAAATAGCAAAAATCTAACCTTTCATTGAAGTAAAATAATTGAAAGTGTGGGGTAAATCACATTATAAAATAAATGTTTTTCTCCAAAACATGCTGGCCACAATTATTGGCTCCCTGTTATTAAATACTTTTTGCAACCTCCTTTTGCCAAGATAACAGATCTGAGTCTTCTTCTATAATGCCTGATGAGTTTGGAGAATAACTGACAAGAGATCAGAGACCATTCCTGCATACAGAATCTCTCCAGACCCTTCAGATTCCCAGTTGGTGCTTCTTCTCTTCAGTTCAGCCCACTCCTCTTCTAAAGGGTTCAGGTCTGGGACTGGGATGGCCATTGCAGATGCTTGGTTTTGTGCTCAGTGACACATTTTTGTATTGATTTTGATGTTTGTTTTGGACCGTTGTCCTGTTGGAAGATCCAAACATGGCCCGTTATAAGATTTCTAACAGAGGCTGTCAGGTTTTGATTTTTTATTTGTTGGTATTTGATCGAATCTGTGATGCCATGAATCTGAACAAGATGTCCAGGACCTCTGGCAGAAAAATAGGCACACAACATTAAAGACACAGCAGAGTATTTCATTTTACACAAGGGGTACTTTTTATCCCTGTATGAAGCAAACCCATGTTAAGTGTTTGCTGCCAAAAAGCTCTTTTTTTTGTTTCATCTGGCCATAGAGATTCTGTATGAAGGAATGCTCTCTAATCTCTCGTCAGGTGTTCTCCAAACTCATCAGGCATTATAGAAGAAAACACAGAGCTGTTATCTTGAAAAAAAGGAGGTTGCAAAAAGTGTTTAATAAAAGGGGGCAAATAATTGTTCCCAACGTGTTTTGGAGAAAAACATTTATTTCATAATGTGATTTTTTTCCCCACTTTCAATTCTTTTACTTCAATGAAAGGTGAGATTTTTGCCATTTTTTTAAAATAAAATATCAAAAGGATTAACAATGCAGATTTATTTTTTACAGCCATCTTTGATCATATTTACCAAGGGGGCAAATAATTCTGACCAGCACTGTATGTAGTAGAGAATGTAGTATCTCTACTGAACATGATTGTGATTATTAATAGATTTTGTGGAAATAGTTTTATTGGCTGTAGGAGTGAGTGAGACTTTGATTTGTGAAGGAGTGTGAGAGTGTTTCATGAAGGTGTTGTATAGATAAATATAGAGCATGCCTGTGGCAACCAATATCGACAATTATATGTTAGTTCCCTTTCGAACAGTCAGTCGTATTACGGGAAAACTCCTTTTTCTCTGAATACTGAAGCCTTTTGTATAATAACGCAGTGCTACAGCACAGTCAAAACAGTGCAGAGACTACTCGCACGCTATTGGCTGGTCAGTGGTAACTGCACGAACCTATGGCAGAGCGGCGTAACTGCACGAACCAATCGGTGCAAATCCCGCCGAGCTGAGCGCAGAGCCCGCCAGAATGGGCCTATAAAAGATGCTCGATAGATTCAGATTTATCTCCTTCAACGACGATCTACGGACCTCGCAGAACTGCTCGACTACAAGCCTTCGCCTTCTTCGCCGTTTCGCTGGCATGGCAGTATATGCACGTGGGCTGGCTGGTCCTCGCCGTCTACCTTCGCCAAATTTTATAACTTAGAAGTCCGCTGCAGGCACACATCCTTTCCATATGATTGAGGCGGCCTCTGCACGAGCCAGGCCCTCATCATTCGGGTCTTGCCCTATCAAGGCGTCATGTCAGACTCAGGCCCTTGCTTTGGACCCTTGTTCAAGCGTCCCAACTTGGGTCATAGAACATGTCGTTACGCTTAACATAGCACGGCGTGATTGGATTGGTTCCCCTTAGCGGATAGCTACGCAATACGACTAACCGGCGGGCTTTGCACTGATTGGTTCGCAGTTACACCGCTCTGCCATAGGTTTGTGCAATTACCACTGACCAGCCAATAGCGTGCGAGTAGTCTCTGCACTGTTATGGCTGTGCAGTAGCTCTGCGTTATTATACAAAAGGCTATTCGGAGAAAAAGGAGTTTTCCCCATAGCTACAGCTATAGCTACGCAATACTCGTTTCCTTATCTCAGGGAACCAAGGTCACGTTAGTAACCGAGTCGGTTTCTCTTGTAACCTGCAACATTGCAGAAGTGTGAAACCACAGAGAGCTGAGAGATATTTTATTGTCCTAAGGTTTGTTTGGCTGGGCATCAGCTGCTCTGAAATGAGTTCAACACACACACACACAAACACTTTCACACACATGCACACACACTTGCACACACACAGTCTATTTAATAGTAACTATTATCCACCTCAAATTTTATGGTAAGATCGGGCACAATTTGTAAGATAAATGTACGAGTCTTCCGGTGTCATTAGCTTAGTTATTTTTACCAGAACAAAAACAGTCCGTTATGCTGCTTGATTTTGCTAAATGGTATTTATTATCATATTATTTTAATGTATTATCATAATCATAAACTCACTGGTGTGTAATGCAATGAGTTTTAGGGCCCTATTTTAACGATCTGAAACGCAAGTGTCAAAGCGCAAAGCGCAAGTGACTTTGTGGGCGGGTCTTGGCGCTGTTGCTATTTTCCCAGCGGGATAAATGACTCTTGCGCCAGGCGCAAATCTAAAATGGGTTGGTCTGAAGAGCTTCATTATTCATAGGTGTGGTTTGGGCGTAACGTGAAATAAACCAATCAGAGCGTCATCTCACATTCCCTTTAAGAGCAGGCGCGTTTGTTCTAAAGCGGATTCCTATCATAACGGCGGATTTGCCAGACGCGCGCCAGGAGCGGTTCACAGCCGAGGAGAGCAACGCTCTCGTCAGGGAGGTTGGGGATGGAGAAACCCACCCAAATTAACTTCGGTTAAAAAGGCGTATGATAATTTTGGTAAATGTGTAAGCTAGATGTATGCTTTTATAATAAATTGTCTATCTATCTATCTATCTATCTATCTATCTATCTATCTATCTATCTATCTATCTATCTATCTATCTATCTATCTATCTATCTATCGTAATAATGTATGATTTGCAAAAATGAAAACTGCTGCTTCTGTGTAGATGAGAGAATCAAAGTGTATGCGCGTTGTGCACACGCTACATTGATTATGGCCAAGCATGCGCCCTTAAAATAGCATATGAATAACATGCGCAACGCGCCACTGACTTTAAACTATTTTTTCCTGGTTAGTGGCGCAATTGTTTTCTAAACCTGCAAAATAGCATGAAGGAACGTTTGCGCCGGAACACGCCTCCTTTTTTGCGCTGAACCGCCCAGGGAGCGCAAGTTCATTCCCTAGTTTAGCGACGTGCTTCTGTGGAGGGAAAAACGCGCTTTGCGCGGGTGCAAAATAGGAATGATACATGCGTCAGTGTACAAAGTCAATTGCGCTGGGTGCAAGATAGGGCCCTTAGTGTTTTACTGTAAATCTTCTAGCTGTTTTCCTGTAGTGGCGAATGAATTCTCTGAAAATTGCTCACTTCCACGTTGCAAAATAAAGTGTATAAGCAGTGTGATTTTAGCACAGTCACTGCTGGACGATCAGCCTGGACCGAAGTTTGTGCTCATTACTGGCCTCATGAGCTGTGTTTGTTTTACAGTTTAAGCTGTGTGTGTGAGCGAAGATCATAAAGTCCCTGAAGAGGATGTTCCTCCATCCTCCTTATTGACTCAATCAATATGTCAGATAATCATGTAATGATGAGCTGAATAAAAGTAAACACTGGTTTGAGTCATAATCACTGTGTCTGAAATCGCCCCCTATAGCCTTAAATAGGGCACTATTTGAGGAAACAGCCATTAGTAGTGGTGTCTGAAACCATAGTGGACGTTCTTGAGTGCACTCATTCAATCCCACAATGCACTGCAATAACGAGTGTATAACCAATGTACACTCAACAGCATGAGAATACCCATAATGCACTGTTGTGCACATTCATAATGCAATTGCTTTCCCTATTAGTAGGCTGTGTGCCCTCTCTCTTTCTCTCTCTTTCTCTCTTTCTCTGGTTTTTGAATGGAGGCCCACACATGACATGCATGGGGGAAAAAAAACAAGAATTCGTTCCTACATATGATTAATTAAATCCCTCCTTTTAGCTAAAGTTGGCAGTAAACGGAAGCTGCTCTATTCTTTTCTTCCCTGTTGTGACGTACATCTGACGCTTGCTGAACGCTCAGGCTGTGACTTGTTGCCTCGCTGCAGGCAATATTTGCGCACAGAGGAACCTCACGAAACTGATTTCTGACTTCTGAGGCAGCGTAATGGTTTAATGATCTACAGCAAAACAGAGTGAGCTTTAGTGATAACTAAGCGAATATTTAATTACTACAATAGTAATTTCTCGCTAGAAATTACATCAGATGTAGAAAACGTTGGTCAAAAACGTACATTTACACACAAACTGACCACCAACTGCAACTTTCAGACAGGATATTTATTTTTCTAGCTCAACTGTCACAGAATGGAAAGCTCAGGATTGTGGGATATCAAAGACAGTGGAGGATACATCTATGCTGCCTACAAAAATCATTCAGATGAAGGAATCTTAGGGGAATAATCCAACACTGAATTTGGACGTGCCTTGAAGCTTTCGGACACAGCCTGAGTGAAACTAGAACAAGAACAAATGTTGGGCGGGGCTTTATTTTGTCCATGTGGAATTGATTGGATGGTTGTGGTTTGCTATTGGTGGATCTCATGTGAGTGACAGGTTGCTCCGCCCTCATCATCAGAGAAGAGAAGAGATGCTGCAAGAGGAAGGGGAAGTTATTCTGATTAAATAAATGTAAATGAGTGAACAAAATGAGTATAACGAGGCCACGGTTTACCTAAAACAAGTTCTTAATTCAGGGCCACAATATCTCTTTTTCCTCTGCATGTCATGTGCAGGGCTTCATCATTTTGTGTATTTCTGCTCATCTTTATTTTTTAACTCAGCACTATAAAAGTACTGATTAATCAGGTCACTGACACACACACACACACACACTCATACACTTCCAGCGTCTCCTCATACTGATCTGCTGGTGAGGAGCTACAAATTTTTAGAAGTAAAAGTAGGACACTTTGCCAACAGACGAACACCACACACTCGCACATAAGTGGCAGAAAAGCGTAGAGGAATGTCAGAAAGTGTTAGGGAGAAAGAAAGATATTGTATACTCTATATATATATATATATATATATATATATATATATATATATATATATATATATATATATATCTGTGACCCTCAGGATGGCACCTCTCTCTCTCTCTCTCTCTCTCTCTCTCTCTCTGTGTGTGTGTGTATGTGTGTATAATGGAGCTTTATGTGTTTGTGAGCATGTGCAGAAAGTTCCCACTCTTGTTCTCATATTCACATCTGTTTCTGACATTCATGCTGGATGAGCTCTGAATTCAGACACATTACCAGGGTCATTCCAGGAGACAGATGCAGTATTACAGTGTTATATTCCTAATGCGCATGAGAAACAAGCGGGCAGCCATCTGTAGAATATTGTGTTTGACCTTCTGTTTTTGTGGTAGCTCCGTATATTCCTATGGCATCGCTGTCGAAGAGTAGCTGGTGAAGTGGATTTGAAGTTATTATGAGCATGATTGTAATGTTTGAAATGGATTTCAGAACACATGGGAAGATTTTAAAACGAGAGGTTCATTCATAAATCCGTAAGATCTTACGTTCATGCTGTGAAAATACAAACCAGCCGACGGAACAGAACGAGGGGCTACAGAAGGTCTATACACTGATTTTAAAAATGAGTTTCTGTTGAAGATTTCAAACAAAATCTGATTTGCTTCTCAAGAAACATTGATTATTATCAATGTTAAAAACAGTTGTGCTGCTTCATAGTTATGTGGAAACCGTGCTAGACAAATAGACAGTTACTTGCAGAGGTCATTTCTTGAAAGGCTGTGGCTGTCATCATGATTAGTAGTGCAATATTTAAATAAGCGGGATTTTTGATGCTAACAGTATGGTGGCCCAGTAGTGCACAACACAACGAAATTTAAAAAGCACACATAAGTTCACAAGTTTTGGCTTATTTCCGTTGTGTTGTACATTTTCCGTTGTGTTGTGGCTCATTTCCGTTGTGTTGTGGATTCATTTTGTTGTGTTGTTTCTTAATTTCATTGTGTTGAGAACTTATGTGTGAGAACTACTGGGCCACTGTATAACAGGCTTAGGTTTCATGAAAGTAAAAAAACTATATGCCTATAATAACATAAAGTAAAAATTGGTGCTGACGATTGTTAAAGGGGGTTTTATTTAAAAAAGTAATGAAGTAATGAACAGATTGTAAGTGATGAAAAGTAATGAAATGGTTCCCAAATACTTCTAACACCTCTTTTGCCCATTTTTATTCTTCTTTAACAGTTTTCCGGTGATCAGGTAGTCCTACTGTAAACTCACGCTGTTAGTTGAGCAAGAAGTTGACAGACTGAACCTTAGTAATTCTCACAGAGTGATTTTAAACAGACGGTTCACCGTTTCTGTGAATTTGAAGAGTGAGGTTTGCATCTTCATAAAGTGTTTGGAGTGAAATATCTTGTTGTCTCAGTTTTATTGTGTTGATTTGGTCATGTCTCTGGTAAAGATGGCACTCTTTCTCTTTGTTTTCTCTGTCATCTCATGGGTCATGATGAAAGCAATGTGTATCTTGTGTTTGACCACAGTCATTCACTCTGACTATCTGTTTGCATTGCACAGTATAATTTAACGTGAAAATCCAGCAATTATCTCACATTCCTTAGTTTTCACTTTCTGACGTGCTTCACCATCATTCCACATATGGCAGATTTTCCCTGGCAACATTTGCAAAACTAGATTCTTACATTGTTTTTGTCCATGTCCTAACCTTGCTTTGAATAGTATACCTTTCTCTAAACGTATTGCTGGCCACCACTAGCATACTGTATGTTAGGCATCCTAACTACCTCAACCAGCAAGGCTGATAAAATGCTTTCTCCTGTCCCAGTCGAAAATGTGGAGTCAACTTTAAGCCATTTGCAGGTTGATTTATCAGATTGTCCAAACAGTGGTTGACAGGAGTAATGTGTCATTATTTTTCAAATCCTTGTCTTTGTGGCACAATTGCCAATTTATAAAAGTTTTCTTTTTAAATATTTATTTTTTACTAATAAATCTGTCACAATACAGAGGTAAAAGTTGTGCAATTGCTGTACTATGTTGACTTTATTGTAGCAACAGTGTTTTAACAAAGTAGCATTAGCATCATTGCTGTAAAGCTGCTTTGAAACGATATGTCAGGGTCCTGCACTGACACTTGCAGTCAAGACAGTTACAGTGACCCTAGAAGCGGCCAAGCATGCATTGTTGTGCCCCTGGAAGCAGAAGAGAAGGAGGGCCCATGCTGAGCAGTTGAATGCCCTTCTTTCAGAGGTCCCAAGCACATTGGTCCAGGAGGGGCAGAGTCAAGAGGCCCCTAGTTCAGGAGGGCCCGAGTCAGGAGGTCCCAAATTCATTGGTCCAGGAGGGCCAGAGTGAAGAGGTCCCAAATTCATTGGTCCAGGAGGGCCCAAGTCAGGAGACCCCAAGCCCATTGGTCCATGAGGGCCCAAATCAGGAGGCTCCTTGTCCAGTGGTCCAAGAGGGCCTGAGTCATGAGGTCCCAAATTCATTGGTCCAGGTAGGCCAGAGCCAGGAGGCCCCTAGTCCAGTGGTCCAGGAGGGCCCATCGGGAGGTCCCAAATTCATTGGTCCAGGACTGGTTCAAATCAGCACGGCTTCTTCCACAGAAACTGTTCCTGACCTGGCCATGGAGGCTATTCCAGAGCATCTTATTCTGCATGTTATTGCCCTAGAGGCCATCTCCGAACAGCTAGCCAGTCATGTTGTGCCCACAGAAATCAATCCTGTCTGCCATGTCATGTCTTCAGAAACCTTTCCTGTTCCGGCCACAGAGGCCATTGCACAGCATCCGAATCCACCCGCTATAGTCACGGAGGCCATCTCTGAAGTGCCACCTAGTCCTGTGATGCTCACAGAAACTGTTCCTGCCAGTCATGTTGCTTCATCAGAAGCTCCTCCTGCCATGGAGGCCATTTCAGGGCGCTCTAACCTGCCTGTTGTAGCCACAAAGGCCACCTCTGAGCTGCCTACCAGCAAAGAAGTGGAGACTGCAAAGACCGTTCCTGCTAGACTCGAACAACCAGGAAGTCCGCTCCAGCCCTGAAGTCTCCAGAATTGTCTATATTTTCTGCCAAGTCTGTTAGAGCCTCGGAGGCTGCATCTGGCAATAAGTTCGTCTGGGAGTCACCAAGGCCATCCTATTTACCCGCCAGTGCGGTTATGGCCCCTGAATTCATTCCCAAGTATTTCCCTAATCAAGAGACTCTCCCTAAATCTGTCTCAGATTGCTCAGTTATGAAATCCCTACCAGTGCCCAACCAGAAAAGCTGTGATAGAGTCCAGACCTTCTGCCGTCAGACTGAAGGTCAGGCTAAGCGAGACTAGCCCCCGACTAACCCAGTGTCCCCTTGGACTCCTTCACCCAGTGTGGACACCTGGAGGCGTCCGTTGGAGGGGGGAGGGGTAACTGTCAGGGTCCTTGTCTGTTTTGTCTTGATTAATGTTTCTTTGATAGTCTTGTGCCTGAGCTCATGGCTCTGTCTTTGTTTGTGTTGGTTTGTGTTGCGCTCTTCTCGTCCCGCCTCCTTTTACTACGCCCCCTTATTTAGTCCTTGTCTTGTCCTCATTTGTTTCATTGTGTTCACCTGATCCTCATGTGCTCTGCTCCCTTTATATTGTACTTCTTTCCCTCATTTCTTTTGCTGGTTCGTTGCGTGCATTGTTGTTACATGATTGCTTGCCTAAACTCATGTTTTTTGTTTAACTGTGCTTGTCACGTATTAGATCCTGTTGATAGTTCTAGTGTTTCCCAGTTGTAGTTTATTACTCAAGTCTAGTTTCAATTTTTACTTTTGCTCCGGTTTTTGTTTTTTTCTTTTTGTTCCCGATTTTGCAGCATTCATGACTTTTAGTTTCTTTTCCCACGAGTTCCCTGCCTAGTTGCTCTCTTTTTTATTTCCTTTTATTTGTAAGTTTCTGTTATCTGGTCTAGATTTCTTGTTTCTTATTTTCGTTTTCTTTGTTACGCTCCAGTGCTTATTCTAGCTCCCTTCTCTAGTCATAGTATCGTTAGTCATTTTATTTTGCTCTTGTTATCTTTTGTTGTCTCTTGTTGTCTCATCATCTTGAGTCTTTTCTTGCGTATTATGAGTCATTGTGTTGGTTCCTGCCCTGCCCTGCTTCCTATATCCTCCCTGACTGCTGATTCTCTATGCCTGGCAGCAAGATTGGCACAGCTTTCAGTTTAGGCTCCAAGTGCCGAGCCTCTAGTTCCTTGAGCCGCTGCCTGATCTCCAGTATTTTCATTCCATCTGGTGCTGCCGCATCTCCTCAGTTCTCCCGCCTAACTCCTGTCGTGTGCCCTGTCCTACTGATTGGGTTCTCTTCACTGTGTGCCTAGTTTGTTCATTCTGCATATGGGTCCTCTCTCTAGTTTTGCCATAAGTATTTCTGACATAAGTATTGTGAAAAGCGCAATACAAATGAATGTGCATTGAATTGAAAAATGTGAATAGTATTTTTCATTATTTATGTGGTCGAAGGGGAAGTGTGTGTGTGTGTGTGTGTGTGTGTGCGTCATGCGTGTGTGTGTGATGTAATCTGTAATGACATGTCTTTAAGGCAGACGCAAGTAAGGCAAAGACAATCAGTCCTCCTGACACAATAGAGCAGTGACTATCACAGACCATTTGCTATTTCTGTGTCTGTACATGATCGTCTTTGCAAAATCTCTCAGATCTTGCAAACCAAGGGCTGAATGTTTCAGGGTGATTTTCCACCGACTGAACACCAGTTTCTGCAGGGCTGAGTTAATGAACAGCCTACACACACACACACACACACACACTCTCACACTCACACACACACACACACACAAACACACACATGCCTGTGGCATTTTCACCCGTCTCTGTTATCTTGTGACCTCTCAGTAATTGACTTGGCTCATGTTAACTAGATATAATGGGTCAGTTCTGTTTGTAGAGCAAGAGACAAAGAGAGAGAGATTCAGACAAACGAATGTGTGTATTGGCGCTGCAGTTAACTGTTTTGAAAGTACATTTATCTTTCTTGGCCAGTTATTTCCTTTAAACAGTATGCCAAGTTAACATTGTGACTAAAAAGGTTTAAAGGCCCCATGAAATCAAAATTGGGGGATATGTGGCTTTTAGTTTATGTTTTAAGCATTAATGGCCTCTATATGCTAGTGCAAATTAGCTTTGAGCAAATATACACCATTGAAATTCACAGTGTTAATATAAGAGCACAGACCCAACTAATGGATAATAACATTCATTGCCAAATATTTTCATTATTGATATTATTTTTATTGTTTTTTGTTGTGGTCCTAGTGTGTGTGTGTGTGTGCCTATAAGAAAATTAATTATGATTGCCATCTATTTAAGAAATATCCATTTGTTTGCCTCCCTCTTGCTCTATTCTGTTCAGATTTCCTTTCTTATGGTCTTTCCCTTGAGACCTTTTTTTTTCTGTTTATGACCTCTCTCTCTCTCTCTCTCTCTCTCTCTCTCTCTCTCTTTAAGTCTTTATGATGTGTCTCTGTGCAGTGAGATGATGGGTTAATAATCTTGCCCCCCGGTTATGATAACCATGGCAACCGTTCAATCTTCCATGGGAACCGGATGGAATGTTCACCAGGATGGAATGTTCCAGATCTCATGTCATTGGTGCAGATCTTTGCTCAGACTTGAGTTTCCTCAGAAGGGGGCGGGGCAGTGGTGATGATGTCAGTGAAGTGTATTGTCTGGGCCGTCAGTCTGAGCTGTTGCAGGAATAAACAATAAATTCTGTTAAAGGGGAACTATGCAGTTTTTTTTTAGCTTAATTTACCTTACCTGAACAGCTTCTGAGTCATTGGAATGGTTATATGACTTTTTTCGGGTTGAATGGTGGTCGTCTCGCACCCCCCGAGCGCCTGTGAGCGGAAAAACCACCCTTGCAACTTTGGGCCGCCGGCCTCAGCGTCAGGAAGTATCGTGTGATATCAGGTCTCGCGATGTAACGAATTGCTTTACGGCACTGCACACATACATTTATACGCTAGCCCTCTGTGTATCATACATACCTCAGTGGACATGGCTCTGTGCGTTCGCCGGCTTCTTTGAAAACAAATGCATATGACCAGAGGGAGAAGATGGGGGGGGGGGCCAACTCGTCGCCAACGAGTTTTGATGACAGTGTTGTCAAATATCTATTCCGAAGCTGTAGGGGGAGCTCTATAGAGAAACCTGCAAGCAAAAAGCGAGAAATTGCCAAAACTGCATAGCGCCGCTTTAATCAGAGTTTCTTTCTTAAATAACAATGATCGCACCTGCCGTTTAGCAGGGAGGTTGGTGTTTATTTCTTGTGTTACTCTGCATAGTCCTCCTACCCATAAGCCACAACCAAATCTCATTGGTCCAGAAGTCAAGATTTACTGTATGGGACACCTCCAATATACTCTTATTGTGATTTTGCCACATCACAAAGCTTTTTTGCTCTCAGCGTGGGCAGACAAATCTGTTTAGGAAACTTGATTAGGATACGGTGTAAGAATTCTTAGCTGTATCTTGCATTTGCTTAATTGTACTGAAGTACTTTTAGTGTACTTAAAATCTTAAAAATATCTTGCAGTGCAGATAATAATAATATTATAATAATAAAAGGTCACTTAAGTTTACTTAAAGAGAGACACATTCATGACTACTTAACACACTTAAGAACTCTTTTAAAAATAATTACATATGCAAATGTACTTAAGTTCTACTTAAGTGGGCTAAAAGCACTTAAACTATAATACATTTTTCTTTCATTTCAATTAACATGCAATTAGGTGTCTGAAAACATTACTGTCAGTTCACACTTAATTATATTCTTTTAGAGTATTTCTGTAATAAGTACTTTTAAATAAGTATATGCTGAAGTGTACTTCTTTTTCACAAGGAGTGTGTTTATACTGAAAAAGGTGCCTGAATGATTAATAAAACAGTCCAGACAACATGCAATAGTTTGTCTCTTAAATGTCATGCTGAAAGCTCTTTTGCACAACCTTAGATTCAGAATAAAAACGTTTTAAGAGGTTTGGGCTTCAAGCCTGTTTGCTTCTTACTTGGACTTTTCTGAAAGTGTGTGTGTGTGTTGTTGTCCACAGCATCGCTCATCTGGGCGGGTTCTGTTCGAGATGGTCTGCTTGCATCTGAATCTTGTTGAAGGCGATTACTTTGGCCTGGAGTTCCAGAGCCGTCACAGAAGAATGGTAAGCGTTTACTTTTCCACCGTCTCTCTGACCTTTATAATTAAACGGGTTGTTGCCGCTGTAGGAGCTCAGTGAGCTGAGCATAAAATAGTTGTAGTTAATACATCAAAGTGGGCAGTTGTACGTTAGTGTATTCATCTGGTGTGAGACGCTGAGGTTGTGTTGTGTGAGGCCTATATAAAGATCTGTGTGACAGGCGTACTCATCTCTGCTGTGTGCTTCACTCCACAGGTTTGGCTGGATTTACTAAAGCCCATTAGAAAGCAGATCACACGTAAGAGGCCTCACTGCTGTGTGTGTGTGTGTGTGTGTGTGTGTGTTTGTGTGTGTTTGTGTGCATGCGTGCGTGCGTGCGTCAATGTTAGTGTATGTGAGTGTGTGTGTGTGTTAGTGTGTGTGAGTGAGTGTGAGTGTGTGTGTGTGTGTGTGTGTGTGTGTGTGTGTGTGTGTGCGCGTGCGTGTGTCAATGTGTGTGTGTGTGTGTGTGTGTGTGTGTGTGTGTGTGTGTGTTAGTGTGTGTGAGTGTGAGTGTGAGTGTGTGTGTGTGTGTGCGTGTGCGTGCGTGCGTGCGTCAATGTTATTGTGTGTGTGTGTGTGTGAGTGAGTGAGTGTTAGTGTGTGTGAGTGAGTGTGAGTCTGTGTGTGTGTGAGTGTTAGTGTGTGTGTGAGTGAGTGTTAGTGTGTAAATGTATGTGTGAGAGAGTGAGAGTGAGGCTTATGTGTGTGTGTGTGTGTGTGTGTGTGTGAGTGAGTGAGTGAGTGAGTGAGTGAGGAGTGTGTGTGTGTGTGAGTGAGTGTGTGAGTGTGTGTGTGTGTGTGTGTGTGTGAGTGAGATAGAGAGAGAGAGTTAATCTCCCTGAGGTTTCCACAAAACATACCAGTCTCTGCTTTTGAGTGTAACACATTCATGCAAGGCAAGGCTTATGTGTGTGTGTGTGTGTGTGTCCAGGGCCCAAGCACACCGTCCTCCGGTTTGTTGTGAAGTTCTTCCCCCCGGATCACTCTCTGCTGCTGGAGGATCTGAGCAGGTGAGCCGTCACTCAGCGTCTGTCAGCGTTCCTGTGTCTCTGGCGTGTGTGTTTATATGCCTGTTCTCTCTCAGGTACTTGTTTGCGCTGCAGGTCAGGCAGGATCTGGCCAGTGGACGGCTCACCTGTAGCGACGCCAGCGCTGCTCTTCTGGTGTCTCATATCATCCAGTGTGAGTTATGCCGACTGATGTTCATATGTGAGAGTGTCCGATGCTGCCTTAACTAGCTATGGCCTTAGCTCTAGTAGATCGATAATTCTGATTGGATGAGCCAGACTGAAAGGTATAAACTAGCTCATAATCACACAGCTGTGACTGCACAACTATTGAGTTCTGTATTGATGCGTCCAGTTGCTATGCTTCTTGCCGAATGAGAGCCTACAGTTCGGCTAATAAACTATATTGCTGTATGAGGCAGAAGGAGTGTTTACTGTGATTATTATTACTAGTGCCAGAGGGGTTTTAATAATACGCCATGGTAAAATTACTGTAATGCACAGCCTCTCGTGTCACTTTATCAAGATGAAGACTGTAGTGTTGCAATAAACACCACTGTGCTTATGGCAACAACAAAAAAATTCAAAAATGTTTTGGCACTTTACACGAATAGGGGACAAAATAGAGCAAAAATGTTTAATTCATTTTAAAAAAAAAGTAAATATTATATGATATGCTTTATTTTCAATTCATTATTATGTTTGAAAATCCTGATCTGTGTTACATATTTGTATTGTAAAACACTAATTTCACACTAATTTTATTGTAAAATACTAACAATAACAAGAGCACGGTGGCAGATTCGCCTAAATGAAGCTGTCACTCAGCTTGGGTTAACTAGTTTGGGATCATTTTATCACTTACATAAACTTATATTTACAGTATTATGAATGTAAAGAAATATATATTTATTTGATTCATTTTCTTACAATAACTTTGGTAACAGGGTTGAAAGGTTGAACTTGAAGTCAGCACTACGATTTGTGCAAAAACAGAAGAATTTAATTACTATGTATAATGATATTTTCCACAATGATTAAATGTCAGTTAAAGAGATTGTCTAAATGTTTGTCTAAAACTAGCTATTGCTATGCTTACTTTTATGTTATATAATAGTTTATCTGACGTCTAATCCTCTTTTTAAAAAACATAATTGTCTTTTTTTAATTAATGGGCTGCAATTTGTACCTTATTCATGTAAAGTGCTCTTAGGGGAAACTAATGCATGTAATCCAGCAGGTTCTAAAACCATGGACACGTTTGCTTCTTAATATTCTCTTCCATCCTGTACTTTTTATATCTCTCTCACTGTCTCTGTCAGTCAGTTACTCATAGTGAACCTGTGTGTGTGTGTGTGTGTGTGTGTGTGTGTGTGTGTTATTTAGCTGAGATTGGAGATTTTGAGGAAACTCAGTGCAGACAGCATCTGCTCAACACCAACTACATCCCTGACCAGATGGCCCTGATGGACAAGATCATGGAGTTCCACCATAAACACATGTGAGTCTTGACACAAAAACACAAACGCTCAGTTCTTACACACATATCACCGATCTATTTGATTTGATCGTGCATTTTTATCTGGAAGATGTAATTTGTAGATTGTAGATAAATATGCCAATAAATGTTGGATGTTCAGAGGACGTTTAGAAGATGTTGTTGTGACATTATAAATGACTACACAATTTTTGAAGTCCCCCATTATGCTGTTTTAGGGTGTGTTCACACTTGGCATGTTTGGTTGGATTAAAATGAGCCCTGGTGCGATTGCTCTGTTAGTGCGGTTCATTTGAAAAAGTGCGAACGCTGCCGTACGAATCCTGGTGACACCGAACAAGTGGACCGAGACCGCTGAGAAGATGGATCTCAGCTCGCTTCCAAACAAACTCTGGTGCGGTTCGACTGAAATATGAACGCAACACAGACCAAAGACATGTAAACGAACCAAAAACAGGAAGATGAGACCCTAAAAAGCACAGAATGCTCAAGCACACCCGGTTCTTCTCGTCATAGTTGTGATGTTGCCCATCACCGTTCGGTACAGGCATCAGAACCGTGTCTCCGCACAGCAGATCTTCGTTTTTGTGCGTGATGGAGATTCCTGCCGCTGTTTTGACTCATTCGCATATTTTATACCTAGACAGCAAATGTGTCGTACCAGATCCGGTCCACGTGTTGAATCCACATGTACCAGATGTGGCCCGGATCTGGGCCGACACTATGCTGCTGTCTGGTTAAGCTCTTCACGAGTTCTCAGCTGGTTAAAATGCTACGCACACACAACGAGCGCATATATCCCAGCTCACAGCACTGCTTTGGATGTTCGGTAAGTGCCGTCTTAAAATAGGCAATACGTCATAAAAACCGACCAGTCGGTTTGGTATCTTTAGGGTCGGTGATAAAATTGCCAATCTGAATGTGGACCAGGACTAAATGTTTTTTTTTTGTTGGTCCGGACCAAACGAACCAAGCCAACCGAACAACAAGTGTGAATACACCCTTAAAGGTTTCTAATTAGGTTTTTATCTCCTACAATAGGTTTACATGCATTCAAGATCAAAAAACTTTAATTTTCTATTAATTTACATTGCATCAGGCTGAGGCTCTACAGTGATCTGTCAGACACATTAAAGAGCCACAAAACGGTATTTATTGTTAAAATTTCTTTTAAAAAAATTACCAAAATTTAAAAGATGAGACTTCGCGTTGTCAGTGTCCTCTCTGCTCCGCGATGTAGTTTTCACTGCGTGAGAACATGGAGTGACGTGAGAGCGGCGTGGCTTGCCGGACATAGCAACATGGAGATCCTAAAGGGGGCGGGTCTTTGCGAATGGTCAATCTCAGCTCTTGATACTCAGTGATACGAACAGTAATGATGGCGTCGGTTTTACCGTATCAATCTCATCACAGTGGATTTGCTTTGTCAGCAGAAAACAGCGTCTTCTCGACATGAACGACACGAACCAAACTCTTCCAGTCTCAGATAAACTACAGTGTTTGAGGGTCAAAGTAGACGTTGTTCACCAGCAGCCAATGAAGATCATAGACTGGCATTATGCAAGTGTGTAACAAACATGCGTAGATTCAGCTGGAAGTGAGACTGGAATTACTGACGACTCCTTTCAGTTCAGAATCACTTCTTTCTTTTGGGAGACAAAAACTCAAACAAATTATCTGCACTTTGATCTTTGAAACTTTGCAGAATTTTACATGAAAGGGAATATCCCAAAAAGCACATTATGGGCATTAAGTAGGCTACAATATAGCATTTAGCAACAGAAGCACCAGGCAGTGTTATAACTGTGTGTTTGTGTGTGTTAAAGTGGGCAGACTCCAGCAGAGTCAGATCACCGTCTGCTGGAGGTGGCGTGCCGGTTAGAGATGTATGGTATCCGACTTCATCCTGCGAAAGACAGAGAAGGAACCAAACTCAGTCTGGCTGTGGCACACGGAGGTGTCCTCGTGTTTCAGGTACATGCACTCACACACTCTCACACACATTCATGAGCAACAGAGTGCTTTCCATGACACGAGCTGTGCTTTACTCAGGGCCACAACAGGATCAACAACTTCAACTGGTCTAAAATACGCAAGCTGAGTTTCAAGAGAAGGAGGTTCCTTATCAAATTAAGAGCAGACCCTAGCGTGAGTCTCACTTCTGTGTGGTTATGGCTGTGTATATTACTGTTTTAACATGAATGTGTCATTACATTAGGTTTACATTATAATGTCCATTTGTAATCTGTCTGTCTCGTCCTGTAGGAGAATGTTAATCAAGATACTCTGGAGTTTTTGATGGCGAGTCGGGACTGCTGTAAAATGTTTTGGAAGATCTGTGTGGAGTATCACGCCTTCTTCAGGCTCTTTGAGGAGCCCAGACCCAAACCTAAACCGGTGCTGTTCAGCAGGGGCTCTTCCTTCAGGTTCAGGTACTACATCTGGTGAAACATCTGGAAAAGTATATCTGTGGGTGTTTGGGTATAGTCATATATGTGTAGTGTGAACCCTTAATTGTGAAAAAGAAGTGCGCTTAATAGAGTTGAATGTGCACTTTCAGTGTACTTCAGAGTGTGTGTGTTTGTGTTTTTTTTATTTTTTTTATGGCAGATAATATATTAAAGTCCCCCTGTGGTGAAAATCAAGCTTTTAATGTTGTCTATGTGCTGTTTTTAATATGCTTTAAGACAAACCATGTGTAAATTCATAATTGACACCATTGCTGAGTATTAAGACAGTCTCAAAAACACGGTTTGAAATCGCTGGTGTTTCTGACGTCACAAACTACCTTGTAACCAATCAGATCAAAGTGGATCTCTGAGCTGAGTGAGTGCGTGGAGGCGGGGCTCATTTGCATATTCATAGAATCGCGTATACTAAATTAGGCAAGGGTATAGAGTTACATTCAAGCAATTTTAAGCCGTGAATAATTTTTTCAAGGAAAAAAAACGTTTAAATATGTCATTTTGATGATCAAAGATGAGTTTTAAGGGATAAAATGATTGACTACAGGGGGACTTTAATGAAATAAAAGGCCACTTAAGTGTACTTAAAGAGAGTTTACTTTTAAATATATTTCTTAACACACTTAAAAACACTTTTAAAAAGTGCACTTTGTTATAATGTCAGATTAAAACTTTTTAGAAGTAATTATGAAACAATAGAAGTAGTTATGAAATTATATATAAAGATTAATTAAGTCAAGCACTGTAATGTTCTGCTAGTTGCATTTAATATCAATTTTAAATTATAATACATTTTAATTTAATTGCAATTATCATGTAGTTAAGTCTCTATTCTTTTAAAGTATAGTATTTCCTTAATAAGCACTCTTTTTAAAAGTATGCTAAAGTGCTATTTATTTTTGAAAGTGATTCCTGCAACTTTGTTTATTTAAGGGGTTTATGTCATGATTATTATTATTTTTTTGGGTAATTTAATATTTATTAATTTTTTTGTCTTTTTATTTCTTGACCATTTTTACCCTCTCTCTGCCCTCTCTATAATTAAACATGCCGTTTTTCTTCTGTACCTTTAAGACACTTATGATAAATGAGTAGTAACGGGTTGCAGGTTATAGGTCAGGTCAAGTATAGTTTGCACTGCCTGCATTGCACTGTGGCATGTTCAAAAAACTATTTTCACAGAAATGTGCTGAAAAAAACAAAAAACAAATGTTGGTCTGTAGTAATAATTTATTTTATTTTTTTCTAATTTTGGAATACTTTGAAAGGATACCCCCTTTAATTCTGAAAAACAGGGAGCTAATTGGCTACTTTTGGAAACGTATCACTAATTACCCCCTCTTCTCTGCAGCGGTCGGACACAGAAGCAGGTGATAGATTATGTGAAGGAAAATGAGTTTAAAAAACTGCCCTTTGATAGGTGAGTCTGATATGTTCTTTTAATGAATGTAAAGTCAGAGATTCAGCACTGCTGTTTTTTTAAAGATTTATTCAGTGTAAACTTGAAAGGCTTTGCGGTTCATTGTGTGTGTTTGTTGTTTTCTCTTTCAGGAAACATAGTAAAGTGCAGTACAACAGTAGCCTGTCACCTCTGCGTTCTGCACAGGTCCAAGTGCCAAATCAAGTTAGTGTGTTCACATATGAAAGTTTTCAAGGCATTATCAATTAAGAGAGAAGTTTTTAAGGAATGTTTTGGTTTCAATACAGCTTAAAGTCGACATGAAATCAAAATTGACCCTATTTACTTTGTTAGCGCATATTACTAGTCTTGTGGTGAACAATTAATCCGTGCAAGTTAATACACAGAAAATAATTGTTTGCCGTGGTAATCTTTAATCAAAATCTGAAAAGTTACACAGAAACAGAAAAGCTTCACATTTTCTGCTTCTACAACCTCTGGAATGCTAAACTTCCATTGTAAGTGCATTAATGTAAATGAAAAGTTGATTACTTTGTGGTAATCGTAGACCCTAACTTTTATAGAACCCAGAACCTGAAATATTTAGGCACTTATGGGAGACTCTTATCTTTGTCTCTTCTTCTCTCAGGCTGTCAGGGATGGCTCATTTTTAGTAAGCTCTGAAGACTCTGCGGTATTAAGACCATGTGGAAACTCCTCCCCATCGACTCAGCGCAACGGATGCAGCGACCAAACGTACCCCATTCAAGAGGACAGCAGAAGTCAGGCAGCTAAGCAGCCCCCCGTCGATCGAGCAGGTCTGGCGTCCCGCGCAGCTAAAGGCAGCAGCTCATCCATTCCTTATATTGACTGCAGTGATGCAGAGTTTAGTGAACAGGAAGTCAGAGGTCGGGTCAGCAGGTCACACTCACACACACGTGATGGCAACAGTGACAGCGCTTATGGCACAGGGTTTGGTTTGCACCGTACACATAAGCAGGACAGATACTTAGGCAAGTACAGGCAGAAAGAGTCTCCGCCTCTTTCCCCTGTAAGCCAAGCCGAAAGCCCCGCCCACAGCTACCCCAGCCCCTCCTCTCCAAATCAATATGCTAACATTTTTGAGTCATCATTTTTTGGAGGCAGGGTACACGGGCCGCTTCATAGCACACTAATGGAAGAGTTGGCTGCAAAAAACCACCACACAGGCACCAGGAGCCTGACCTCTAGCCCCGCCCCCTCCTCAATACACAGGACCGGCTCACTAAGCCACACCCAGTATAATGGACACACCGGGTGGAGCTTTAGTTCAAAACCAGGACGGGAGGAAAGATGTGGACTTTTTAGTAGCTGCTCCCCAATTATGAATCGTTCTGCAAACAAGTCCCAGAACACTGTTAGCCAGTTAGAAAGAAACACGCGTGTCTTGAATCAGACAAGAGACACTCCCGTTCTTTCCCGTTCTGAGAGAATGGCCATGTTGGAGCGCCGAATGCTGGCCAACGGGCTCACGCCTCCCGGCAAGGCCAATCTCAAGCTAAGCTCCCCGCACCGACGCTTCGGGGCTGTGCAGATGATTGATGGCTCCACCAGTAGTGGCACAGATACTAGCGACTCTGAGGAGGCGGAGACTACTGGCTCCTGCAGCCAATCACTAGGGTTTGAAAACCAAGCCGCCCGTAGTTCGTCCCCCCTCCGCAGAAACAAGTACTCCTTTGAGAGCTTGCAGCTAGATGATCTTGATGATGAAGGAGGGTGTGTGAACCTTAGCGATGAGGAAGGGATGCAAGTGTTTAACTGCTAGCATGCTAGCATGAAAACTTCATTGCGCTGTGCTTCTCAGCCATGCCACACTGAGTTTTCTTTTCCTGTAACCTGAGATGGCCTTAGCTGTGTGACAAGGTGGATATTCTTCCCTTTCTTGAGGCAAAACTTTGTACAGTTTTACTGTAAGTGATTGTATCCAGCCTCTTTATTGAGCAAGAGGGGTCTTTTGATGTGCCAAGTTCTGCACAGAAAAATAATTACTCAGTTCTGATGCAGAAATAATCTGGAATATTTCAGAAACTCAGAGTGATGTTGTCACTCCCTGGAGTAACTTCAGGATCTCTGGGTTGGAAACATGCAAGGAGCCATAACAGGTAGATGTGACCGTGATTTTGCCAAGCGAGATGTGTTCCTGGATCCACATACTTGTTGGTCCAGGAGCAACTTTCCTGTCGACCATTTAGATGTTTGGGTTAGAGTAAGGTTCTTAGAGTTAAATCTGAGGCTCCAACAGCAATGTCAACTCATCATTCCACCCTGGCATTTAGGGGTTGTTAATGGTGAGGCTGTTATATGAAAGAGTTTGAGGGAGAACAGTTTATGGGGCCTTCATGCCTCGCCTTTATGAGGAACACTCTCCATAAATCATTACTTTTGACCATTTAGGCTTTTTAATAACGTTAGGAAATAGATCTCGGATCCTACATTTGAAATGATTGTTGTGCTTTTACAACAAGGGTGGGCAATTCTAGTCCGGCAGAGTTTAGCTCCAACCCTGATCAAACTCCCCTGCCTGTAGCATCCGATCATGAAGGCCTTCATTATCTTGTTTGGGTGTGTTTAATTGGAGCTAAACTCTGCAGGAAAGTGGATCTCACCCCTTTTTTATACAAGTATGTGTAGCAACCTTCTCAACTCTGGCCCTCAAGGTCCACTTTCCTGCAGAGTTAATCAAACACACCTGAACAAAGAAAATCTAGATCTTCAGGATTACGGCAAAGTTATAGGCAGGTGAGTTTGATCAGGGTTGGAGCTAAACTCTGCAGGAAAGTGGATCTTGAGGACCAGAGTTGAGAACCCCTGGTGTGGAGCAGCGGTACCCAGCCTTGCTCCTGCAGACTTCAGTTCAACCCAGCTCCAACACACCTGCCTGTTATTTCCTAGTAATCCTGAAGACCTTGATTAGCTGGATCAGGTGTGTTTGATTGGGGTTGGAGCTAAACTCTGCAGTATGGCAGCCCTCCAGGAGCAGGGTTGGCTACTCTGGGTATAGAGCAGGAGTGGTGAACATCGGTCCTGGAGAGCCACAGTCCTGCAGAGTTTTGCTTCAACCCTAATCAAACACACCTCAACAGGCTAATCAAGGGCTGTGTCCGAAATCACCCCCTATACCCTCAAATAGGGCACTATTTGAGGGGACAGCCATTTGTAGTGGTGTCCTGGAGCTGCCAGTTTGCTATGTTTCAATTAATTATTAAACAGCAAGCACAAACTATGCAAAAGCGACTGCCCTTCCGGCACACTCAGTGTCCAAATTCACTCACTCGTTTTCATTCACTCCTCAAGTGGACTATATTAGTGGAGTAATGTAGGAAATAGTGAATGAGGGTTTGGGGGGCGATTTCGAACACAGCAAAGGTCTGAAGGGTTACTAGGAAGCTCCTGGCAGGTACGTTTTATCAGGGTTGGAGCTGAACTCTGCAGGACTGAGGCTCCCCAGGACCGGAGTTCGCCACCCCTGGTATAGAGCTTCATCTTCATTAATATTCTTAAACATCAGTTTGCCATTTGTATGTGTGTGCTGGCACTCTCAGCTGATCTTCAATGAAGCATTTAAAGGACCTAGTGTGTTTTTTTTTTTTGAAGCTTCACTCATTTTCAGCTTTTGCAAAAGAGCTTTATATGGTCTTCATTGTGAGCCTGGGAAATATCTCTGTTTACTGCGAGAAACCAGCAGATTCAGAGACTGGACATTTTTAATGGTATCTTATAAAATCCTGCATGATTTTTAATTAGGTAGATTTAAATGTAAACTTTTTGAATATAAAGATTTTTTCTCCTGTTGTGTCAGAATTGTGATGAATGTATTTGTCAGTAAGAGATTTCAGTCGATGAAATTATATAGGCTACTTACCTTCATGTAGTACCTTTATTTTCTTCAAACAAAAGGAATAATTCTGAAGAATGTTCGCACTGCTCTTTTAGAGTACAACAGAATTATACAGTTTATTGGTCACATTGGGCCATATGGGTTTGGAGTGACTTAAGGGTGAGTAAGCAATGACAGACCTTTCATTTTTGAGTGAACTGTCTCTAAGCTGTGGGATGGGTCAGTCTATAGACAGAAAGTGTCATATGAGAGCATTTGTGTCTGTGTCTCACTAGCCACGTTTCCATTACCCTTCAAATTGCGCACATTGAAATTGAGAATTGAAAATACGCCCAATGGAAATACGCCAATTTCACAAAAACTCCCATGTATCGCAAAAATGTTTTACGTTGGTTAATCATACAATTCGAAAAAGGTATATTTCACAAAACTGCAATGGAAATGTTTTTTCCACATTCACCTGGCGTACGTAACAGCCGTGATTTTTGGAATGACTTATCGCGCAAGAAAAAAATGACTCGCATTTAGTCGCATAACATCGGTTAATGGAAACGCCATCATTTTACAAGTTTTTTATCGACATTTAGAAAATATAGCAAAAGTTTTGTGCAAATCTGTAATGGAAACGCGGCTACTGTGTTTTACTCTCCCTCCCTCCCTGAGCACCTCCACCTTACCTTACCCGTGGGTTCAACCGTTATCCTTCAGCAGGGATTAGAAAGGCCATTTCATTTAGGTTTTTTGATATTTCAACAAAAAATTGCATACCTGCTGTAGATTTCATTGTCAGAAAAAAACAACGAAAGTGTGATCATGCCACCTAGCACAAGTGTTTCTAATCCCTGTCTGATTTCACACTCAGCTTTGATGTCACTGCACTATTGGCTGATATTCACTGTTGTTTTATACCTTTTCTTTTCTGAAACAGCTTGAGCTTGTCATCCTTGCCATTTATGATCAATAAATGCTTATGTTTTCTGCTGGCATTTAAAATGGAATGAATGAATCTTTGTAACCACTGGTGTTTTTAAATGCTGCGCTGCATGCTCTCCCTTCCTATGGCTGTTCTGTGCTGTTTCGATGAAAGCTGAGAAGCAGTGCACTCTGGGAAATTTTCACACATGAAAATTTGAATATCCTTTTGTATGTCTGTGACATGACTGATCTTCTTTTGTTTGTTCACACAATTATCAAATTATACACCAGTATTTGTATTCATAATGATTCCATCAGCTTCATGGCCTGAGAAAAATCACGCCACCTGCTGTTGATTTGTGTGAATGACATGTTGATGATCTTTCTCACACAATGGCTATGTTCACAATGGAACACAAGCATACTGCATATAGCACACTTCTTACTATTTAGAAAAATAGTATATGAAACATGTGAAAAATGAACTATGCAACAAACATTTACATATTGTTGACATACTGTACTAAGGCACGTTTAATCCAGAAAGTGGCCTACAGTTTTCATTTTGTGTAAGAATATGTTACATTTTGTCAGTCTGATCAAATAATCAGCCAACAAAAAGACGTTATTACATCCAATTAATTTTTTACACTGGAAATTGTAGAATATAGTATCCTACGCAGTGTGCCCTGGTTGTATACTGCACATTACTGCATTACTATTGCATGCATACATAAAATGGACATATTACATGCTGCATACTGCAAAACAAGTATGGTAGTGTGTTATCTGCTATTGTGAACATGGCCGTTCCCTCTCTTCCTCTGTCTCATTCAGCACTGTTCAAGCGTTTTCTCTGTTCTGATGTTTCCTGCCTGTTTCTTCTCAATGACCTTTGGTTCAGCTGCTTTTTATGAACCACATAGACTTTCTAACGATGTATTTTGTGCACTAGTGTCAATAAAGTTACAGTTGGCCTTTTAAGACTCAGGAATTGTTTTTTTTAAGCTTGTGAAGCTGATATTTGTCATGATCCCACCCCTCACACCCCTCACACTCCTCCTGCTGTCTGTGGCTGCACAACGCATGTCTCGCTATCTGTCCACACATGTGTATATGAAGTGCAGTATACGTGCATTAGTTCACGTTTCATGTACGTATGGTGCAGTATGCATTGTTTATTTTTGTTTGTGTGGTTTACATGGATGAGTTTGTGTTGTATGTACACTATTTACAAGTTTGGACATGTTCCTTTTTATTATAAAAATGTTTCATATTTTCAAGTAATCAAAAGTATGAAATAACAGAAATGGAAATATGCTTATTATGTAGTGACCAAAACGTGAAACATATCCAAACGCTCTTCTTTGATTCCAGCTCTGTTCATTCACTCAACTAAATAACTTTGTTAAAGGAGTTCACATGTATACTGGGGATTTACCTTCTCCATCTGCCAAGTGCACTTCATTGTGTTGCATATGCAGCTGTAGTGTTCTTCAAATCTTAAAGGAACATGCCACCGTTTTTTTAAATAGGGATTATTCGTCGTCTCCTCTACATTTAGATAGGTGGGCAAACGCTTTTTTGTCTCAGTGCATGCATTGATTTAGTCTGGCAGCGCCGCCGCTAGCTTAGCTTAGCATAATGAATGGAATCCTTTGTTGCCGGATAGCATGTCGTGAGTAAAAAAAAAAAAAAGTAAACTATTACTTGCAGATAATATAATACTGATTAAATAAGAGGCCTCTTAAGTGCACTTACAGAGAGACACTACTATGACAGTTTCTTAACACACTAAATACTTGATTATTACATTTAAAGTTCATATATTTTAAATGTACAAAATCATTGTTACAAATGTGTAATTACAAATATATTTAAATACATGACATAAATGTTTAAATAGAAATTACATTAAAGTATATTTTAGTTTATATTTCAAAGACTATATGTAATTTCATAATTACTTCTATTAAGATGTACTTAAGTCCTACCTTATTTAAAGTTCAGCTAATTGCATTTAATAATTATTTAATAATAACTATATTACATTTGCATTTAACATGTGATTTAGTGTCCGAAAACATTACATTCAGTTCGCACTTGAGTATATTTGTTAATACTTCATTTACACGTTATGTAGTTACTATAGTAATAACAATCAATTATCCATAATTGCATGAAACTGAAATCCTAACCCCATAGTAAGTACAGTAGTTATTAATAGCCTATTACTCAGTACTTAAATGTATCATTACACTGTAACAGGGACTCCTTAAGAGTGTAACTGTAAGTATGTTATTTCTGTAGTAAGTAGGCTACTAAGTTTTTAAAGTATGCTAAAGTGTACTTGTTTCCAGGAGTGGGGTTTCCAAACGTTTAGTAAGAGAGCTTTGAGCTTGTGAGAAACGTGTCCAAGCGTTTGACTGGTAGTGTGTGTCAGGCTTCACTCATCATGGTAGTGTGTGTGTCAGGCTTCACTCATCATGACTGCTCTACTCTAAGGAAACACACGAGCCGGATTTGGGCAAGTACTGAGAAACACCTCCTGTAGGAGTAGAGTTTAGTGGGAAGTGCACTTCTAGACGGACCATCAACATAGACATGCACACTCAAGTTATTAATTATTTATCTCTTTTTTTATTTGTTTTTAATCCATTTAGACTAAACTATACCAAGAGTACTATGACAGTACCATGGTACAACAATTTTGATAAAAATCATGATTTTGTATAATCACCATATTCCTGTACTATGTCCTCCAAAGAATAACGTCACTCCTATGGTTCATATCCTATTTTTAGCGCAATTTTCCACCGGACAAAATTGCGCTGGTTAACTCATGATTTCTGTTCTGTCTGTACGCACCAATCTTGCACTTCTATCTACTCCTCAACCAGACCACCTAGAGACTTCGGGTTTTCGGCATTATGTTAAGGAAGGTCTAATCTCGGGAACGCACAAAAAAAAATCCAGGAAAAGATTTACTATCTCTTAGTGTTGTGATCCCATGAGGTCAGAAAATTGCGCTAAAACACTCAACGAGTTTTTATTACTTGTTTTTTTTCTTTTTTTCCGGTAATATCATGGTACTTTTTGTGCTTTTTTTTGTTATTGATGCATATTTGCATGCTAAAATAAGTGAAATGAGCAGCAATCACATACTGAAACTATCAGTATGCTGTTCATCTGCCTCAGATCTGTGCTAACTATCATCGTGTGTGTGTGTGTGTGTGTGTGTGTGTCTCATTCTCAGAGGAGGTGTGTGCTTCGCTCACATTAGTTAATGGTCTCGCTGAAGACTGTCGAGGAGCGACGCCGTCTCCTCTCGTCTCCCCCATGCTGAACGACACTGGTGCCGTACGCACTGATGAAGAGGAGGACAACAGGAGGAAGGTCAGATCTGTGTGTCACTGAATCTACACTCAATAAAGTGTTACTGGTGACACTTTACAATAACGTTCATTAGTTCACATTAGTTAACATGAACTAAGAATGAGCAATACTTCCACAGCATTTATTAATCTTAGTTAATATTAATTTCAACATTTACTAATCTATTATTAAAATCAAATGTTGTATTTGTTAACATTAGTTAATGCACTGTGAACTAACATGAACAAACAATGAACAGCTGGATTTTTATGAACTGACATTAAAGATGAACTAATATGGTAACAAATGTATTGCTCATTGTTAGTTCATGTTAGTCAATACATTAACTAATGTATTATTGTAAAGTGTTACCGTGTTACTGTGGTATTTTGCACACAGAACCATGGAATTGCTATGGTATTGTTGGATTATAATGTGAATATGTGGTGTATGAATATACAGGGCTATAGGGGAGACCGGGGCTAGTTGTCACACTTTAGTTTTAGTTGAAAACTCGGTTTCTGTTCACTACAGGGGTAAGTTGTCACACTGGGAAGCTGTAATAGCCTATATTGGCTATTTAATGGCTTCAGCAAACAGTAAAACCATTATGATTTTATGAATCAGCTAAATTATAAAAAGGAACATGTTACAACATATAAAACACCTGACAACTGGCCCCAACCTGACATTTATGAAAATACCCTTGTCTTGAGAATACAGTTGAAGCTTCAGTTCACACAACTGTCAAAAATATGGCGTCAGTAAGATTGATTAATAAAGATTTATAATGTTACAAAATAATGCTTTTCCCTCAAAAAAAAATGTAAGCATGAAATCATCATATTAGAATGATTTCTGAAGGATCATGTGACACTGAAGACTGGAGTAATGATGCTGAAAATACAGCTTTGATCACAGGAATAAATTACATTTTAACATATATTCACTTTTTTCTGTTTTTACTGTATTTCTGATCTAATAAATGCAGCCTTGGTGAGCAGAAGAGACTTCTTTTAAAACATAAAAAAATCTCACCGACCTCAAACTTCTAAAGTGTAGTGTACATTCATTATAGTGACTCTTTTCTGAATGCACTGTATGTGTGTGTTTATATGCACAATGAAACCTCTCCAGGACTCAACTGTAGTATAGTGAAGGTCATTGTGATATATTGTGGTGGTGTTGTGTGTGTTTGTGCAGATCTGTCCCGCTGATAAGGCGTACTTCATTGCTAAAGAGCTGCTGAGCACTGAGAGGACGTTCCTGAAGGACTTGGAGCTGATCTCTGCGGTAAATGATGGACAGCTCTTCATCAGATACACACACACACACACACACACACACACTCACCCGTCATCAGAGACTGTGGATCAGGTCTGTGTGCGTGTGTGTGTGTGTGTGTTAGTCCTTTCAGGAGGTGTTGGAGAAAGAGGACTGTGTTCCTGACACCCTGAAGACACTGTTGAGCTCCACCTATGAGCCGCTACTTTCCCACCACACACACTTCCTCCAGGAGCTCGAGGAGAGACTATCACTGTGGTGAGACACACACACACACACACACACACACACACACACACACACACACACACACACACACACACACACACACACACACACACACACACACAAGCACACACACACACACACACACTTTATTAGCATAGTCTATAATCATCGCCACCTGCTGGTCAAACCACACCATTAACTAATGATTAAACAGTGCACAAGAAGTTGAACTGAACACTGGGTCATCATTGACTCACCATCATGTCATTCCGAACCCTTCCACTCCTGTTAACCACAGAACAGGATATTTTGAATGTGTGTGTGCTTTATTTTAGGGAAGGCCGTTGCAATATGCAGGTTAAAGGAGATTTCCAGCATGTAGGAGACCTGCTGCTGAAGACCATACAGCACCTGAAGGTGATTCTGTGTGTGTGTGTGTGTGTCTGTGTGTGTGTTGAGCAGATGCTATGTTATCAGTGCTGTTAGTGACAGTGTTGTGTGTGTGTGTGTGTGTGTGTGTGTGTGTGTGTGTGTGTGTCTGTGTGTGTATGTGTGTGTGTGTGTGTGTGTTTGTGTGTGTGTGTGTGTGTGTGTGTGTGTGTGTTGAGCAGATGCTTTGTTATCAGTGCTGTTATTGACAGTGTTGTGTGTGTGTGTGTGTGTATTGAGCAGATGCTTTGTTATCAGTGCTGTTAGTGACAGTGTTGTGTGTGTGTGTGTGTGTGTGTGTTGAGCAGATGCTTTGTTATCAGTGCTGTTAGTGACAGTGTTGTGTGTGTGTGTGTGTGTATATTGAGCAGATGCTTTGTTATCAGTGCTGTTAGTGACAGTGTTGTGTGTGTGTGTGTGTGTTTAGCCTCTCTCAGCTCAGCTGCAGAAGAGCTCAGAGTGTGTGTACGCGCTGGAGAGAGTGTGCGCTGTGTCCCGGCGGCTGGAGCTCGTGTGCCGTGAGTTTGAGATGCAGAAGGTGTGTTACATTCCTTTAAACGTGTTTCTGCTGAGTCCTCTACATCGCCTGCTGCACTACAGACAGATCCTCGACAGACTCTGCAAACACCACCCGCCAACACACACCGACTACAGCCACTGCAGAGGTGAGAGACTGTGTGTGTATGTATGTGTGCGTGTTTGTGTGTGTGTGTGAAAAAAAATATTAAATATAATATAAAAATATATAAACATAAAATATTTTTTTAAATAAAAACTTGTAAACATAAACATGAATTAAAAAACCAAGTTATATTTAAGTAAAGAAACAACACAAAAGACATTGTATATTTTCAATTATGTACCGTATTAAGTGTCTATACAGAAACTGACAAAGCATTAAAATAATTATAAATATATAAATCTGTAAAATACAGATGATGTAAAATAGCTGATTTCTATGTGAATATGTAGTAAAACATCTAGGATACTAATGTAACCCCCGTTCCCTGAAGGAGGGAATGTAGATGAATATGATAAATATAAATATGACCGGCATTTCTCACTTCATTCATGTTTTGCTGAGGAACCGAGACAGGATCCCGGTCATTCAGCGGTGGTTCAAGGCTGTGGCATCATTTTCATCATCATTACTCCAGTCTTCAGTGTCACACGATCCTTCAGAAATCATTCTAATATGATGATTTGATGATCAAGAAACATTTCTGATTATTATCAATGTATGAAAACAGTTGTGCTGCTTCATATTTCTGTGGAAACTGAAATATTTCATTGAAATGAATATATTCATAAGACAATATAAATGTCTTTACTGTCATTTTTGATCAATTTAATGAATCCTTACGGACTGAAAATTATAAATTCTTTCAAATAAATAATTATACTGAACCCAGACTTCTGAATGTTGGTGTGTTTATTTGTGTGCACATACTGTATGTGCTTGTGTGTGTTCTAGCTGCATTGGACGATGTGTGTGAATTGGAGGCTGTGCTTCATCCTGGTCTGGAGGAGATCGAGAACTATCAGAAACTGCTGGAACTTCAGAAGGATGTGATTGGTGCTGAGCATCTGGCCACGGCGGGACGCCAGCTCATCAGATTGGGCTGCCTCAGCAAACTCTCTGGAAAAGGCCTTCAACAGCGCATGTTCTTCCTGGTGAGATTTCACAATACGCATACAATACGCATCTATGTTTATATGATGGTAGCGACTTCCCATTCACTCTTAAAAATAAAATGTTGTTATGGGAAGAAGGAGGCGGGAACCGGAGAACATTTAAAGACTTTCATCACAAAATAAACACAAAACGAAAGTAAAAGCGGCAGCCCCTCATGGACGACTGCCGCACACACATAAACAAAACATAACAAAATAGTCTAGGCCCACGTTTAGAGCCCTATTTTTAAGAGTGTATTGTTCTTATGTTAAGATAATTACGATAACTATATAACTAACCCAAATTAAAGAACACAGAGCAAATTAGCATCTGGTTTAAGACATGCTTTTTTTGGGGTGGTAAATAATGGAGCAGGTACCAGTAAATTGACTAGCGCAACACTTAGTAAATCACCTAAATCACATGCGTGATTAAATAATCTCCTCCCATAAATGTTGCTTCTGAAAGGGAAACTCCTACAAATGCGTATGTAATAAGGTCAGCCGCAAAAATAACCCTGTCCACACCTTTTCAGCGCAAATCTTTCACTGTGTGTCTTTAGTAAATCCTGACAGTAGTTTTTTAACACCGAAAGAGGGTTCACACTAGTGCAAGCTGACAAAATGAACACCACCTGTAATAGCAAAAACAATAACTAACAGAACAGCATCAGGCATAAGAGACATCAAGATTCAAATTGTCCTTAAAAGATATTTATTTCTTGCAAGAAATGTTCCCAGTCTACCCACAGTCCAGCTGCAGGCGGAGTGAGAGCCCTCAGAGGTGTTTGGCTGGCAGTTTTATAATGTTCTCCTCAAAGCTATTTCTTACAGCCCCCACCAAACAAAAGAAACAGAGGAACCCCTGTGGCTCCCCTACCCCCGGGAATCTTTCCACCTCTGAAGTCTCACACACACCCTTGCAACTGTACTAACATCATAAAAGAAACTCAAAATACAGACAAATGAATGTTTGGCATTCATTTGTTAAATCATTGAAAATAAAATATAGAGAAAAGATAAATTTTTCCATAACACCACCTAACACTAAACTCTTTAAAATATTTCTGATTAACTCTTCCTTCTCTTTCTATGTGGAGCCAGTTCAGTGATGTCCTGATGTACAGCACTCGAGGAATAACTTCAACCAATCAGTTTACAGTGCACAGACAACTCCCTATACGCGGCATGACAGTAAGAAACTCATCAGTCTTTCTTTGTGCTGATGTTATTGATTGGCATGCTGATCCAGCCATGAGAAACTGACTGTGTGTGTGTGTGTGTGTGTGTGTTTGCTGTGTTCAGATCCGGGAGAGTGAGGATGAGTGGGGCGTCCCGCACTCCTTCACACTGACGGTACAGCAGCAGTCACTGGTGGTCGCCGCATGGTAATGCTGAAGAATCATTCGCAGTATCTGTGTATCATCAAGCAGACAGCTAGGGGTGCATTTCCCTTTGGAGAAACTAACTAGCTAGTCCCAAAACCGTAGTAACTTTGTCGTACTTTCTTATTTGAACCACATTGTTGATAATGACGTCACGCAGGTGGTGGTGTGAAAGCTTCTTCCTATGAATCGGTTTGAGATCAAAATAATGTTAGATTATTGATGTGAATACTGAACATGGCATCTGACGACTGCTTCGCTATTCTTGTTCTACACTATGTTGTCTTATTTCCATTCGTTTTATTCAGTCGCGTGTTTTCCTTTATGCAGGGGTGCATTAACGCACAGACTTCCTCCTGTCAGTTTTTGTGGTCTTCATGCTCCACTCTCACTCAAGTATTAAAGCTGCTCTCGGTTAATTTGATGGATCAAATAGCCCATGGAAGCCAGTGCATTAATGCGCACCTGCATGAGGGAACATGAGACTAAATAAAATGAATCAATTTTGGATCGCAGAAGAAAGTTCAACACTCTTACTTCAGCAATAAAAAAAACATGATGTTTCTCTAAAGTAATTTTTGATTATTAGTATGGTTGAATTGGATCGAAAGTCATCAGCAAAGACATTAATTAATGAAGTGAGATTAAGTGCATGAAGTATATTTGTGACCCTGGACCACAAAACAAGTCACATGGGTCTTTTTTTTTTTTATTGAAATGTATACATCACGAAAAAGCTGAATAAATAATCTTTCCATTGATGTATGGTTTGTCAGGAAAGGACAATATTTGGCCGAGATACAACTATTTGAAAATCTGGAATCTGAGGGTGTAAAAGAATCGAAACATTGAGAAAATCTCCTTTAAAGTTGTTCATTTATGTTCTAGAAAATTTACTAAATATCTTCATGGAACATGATCTTTACTTAATATCCTAATGATTTTTGGCATAAAAGAAAAATCGATCATTTTGACCCATACAATGTATTGTTGGCTGTTGCCACAAATATACCCGTGCGACATGTGACTGGTTTTGTGATCCAGGGTCACATTTGTGTAATTTAACATATTAAGTTTGCATTTCACTGTTTTTATTCATTTTGAGGAATACTGAATCTGTTTTTGTCACGGGTGGTTGCTGGCAGACAGATGAGGAAGACGTATACGATTCAGTTCAAAAGGTTTATTCTCTAAAGATCTAACAGGAAGGCAAACGGATAGCGACCCACACTGAACATAGACGATGCCGGACACTGGACTGAAACAGAACTGAACATATGTACAGGTGTTAATGATGGTGACTGATGAGTGCACTGCTGAACGTGATTAGTATCGTGATAACAAATGAGTGACGTAGACAGGTGATGACAAAACATAATGAGTCCAAACTAACGTGAATGTGACAGTTTTTGTGCAAGTGAGAGGAGTAAATGCTCTCATTTAGTCCGGATCTACAATAACCATCATGTTCACACAGTTCACACAACACTTTTCTCCTGATTTCCCTCAACATGAGGACAGGAGAGGTGTCAGTCAATACATGGAAAACAAAGTAACTTGCCTTACTTATTTGAAAAGTAACATTACTTTAATTGTTACTTAAAAATATAATCTGATTATGTAGAATTAAGGTTATTAAGGACTTTTCAGCTAGAAAAACAGGGAAGAAAAGTCCCTAAAGTTATGTAATTTGAATATATTCATACATGAGCACAAATTTAAATGTCTATGTATTGACTAATGACCTAGTGACATTTGTATTTGGGGTCGGGGCCCTAAGGTAGCCCAGGGGCCTCTGGTTATCTACAGGTGCTCCTGCCCTCATGACCCTCCGGCATTCCCATACACTCTTCCTAATGGCGCTTTAATTCTCTTGACACGCTGAAAGACGTAGAGTGAAAATTGTACATAGAATGAAAGATAAAACTGTGCTTCAGGTGGAGAGCTGTCGTTCCGAACAACAACAAGCAACAACAATTTAGCGATGCTGTTTGCAGATGTCGGTTGAAACTGTGGTTTTGGGAAATGCAGGATCGTTGAACTGCTGATAACGACGGAACTTAAGATCATAGCTAACGATGCTTTTGGGAAATGCACCCCAGTACAGTAATAGAAAGCAAGTCAACTGTGTAGTAATTGTATAAAATCTCACATCGCATCTGTGCTCATTGTTTACACATTTTTAATTGATCGGTCCAGTACATCTGATGCGGTCCACGTTTGATGGATGAGTAAAAAAGCATTGAGGTTTCTTGTGTCTTGTAGTTCAGAGTCAGAAATGGAGAAATGGATGGAGGATTTGAAGATGGCGGTCGACATGGCTGAAGAGGCGAACGGATCGACCTCTGACCTGCTGACTCCCAGCAAGGATGTCAGTAAGTCACATATAATCCCATCATCACACATTCTGGACAAGTTTCTTACAAGATTTAATTACCATCAAATTCAAACTGACCCTATTTACTTTAGTAATACATGCTTTCATCAAAATGTCATATTTTGCTGTGCTTCTGAATTGACTGTCCTTTGTTTTATACATTTATTTTAGTGACTAATTTAATGACTAATTACTAATTTTCAGTGGGTAAAATCAAGTCCTTTCTCATTGAATATCCTTTTTCACTTTGAAATATGTCACATTATGAAAGTACAATGGGTTGCTCATATTTTTTTATGGTATATATTCCATTTTACATATATTTCAAGTACATTTTAGGATACTTTTAAAAAGAGTATTTATTATGGCAATACTGTACTTTAAAAGAATATAATTAGGTGTGAACTGAATGTAATGTTTTCAGACACTTATTTGCATGTTAACTGCAATCAAGTGAAAATGTATTATAGTTTAAATTTATATTACATGAAATTAGTTGAACTTTAGAGTGTTTTTGACCCACTTAAGTAGGACATAAATATATCTTTATTCAGTATGTAATTTCATAATTACTTCTATTGTCTTGAAATATGGTTAAAGTTACTTCTGAATGTACTGACAAGCATTTATGATCAACTAAAATATACTTTAATGTCATTTCTATTGACACTTGTATGTCATGTATTTAAATATGTGTAATCACATATTTGTACTGATAAAGTTGTGATTTAGTACATATATGAACTTTAAATGTAATGTAAAAACACACTACAGTTAAAATGATAATCAAGTACTTTCTTAGTATGTTAGTCAACACATCAAAAAGTGTGCTTCTTTAAAGCACGACAAAAAAATATTAAAACATTATGATTTGAAATGCACATTAAAGTAAAAGTTTTTAATTATTATTTGACCTTATTACAAAGTCTACTTAAGTGTGTGAAGAAACAGTCATGAAATTGTATCTCTTTACTTGCACTTAAGTGACCTCTTATTTCATTAATATTATTGTATCTGCATGCACAGTTTTTAAAAAAAATATATGTTTGATATTTTGAAGTACACTACAAGTGCAGATGATCAGCTGTTTACTCAGGTAAATCAACTGTAGAACATTTTGTCAAATGTTAGTGTGTTTTAGTAATGTCATGATTGAATGGCAAAGTTATGTATCTCAGGATATAGTCGTGGGTTTTTCCCAGAATCCTCAGGGGCGTCTGAAGGGGAGTCGGAGGAGGATGTTTGTGGGTCTCGAACATCTTTGCCTCGACACGGCATCAGTTCAGCAAACACTCTTCATCGCGGCAACACTACGGCTCACGTGTGTTGGCATCGCAACACCAGCGTTTCCATGCTGGACTTCAGCATAGCGACAGAGGTACCAGTCCTACATCTGCACGATCACCAGTGTGAAAATCATCATCTTCATAAACTTCACTGTGTCCTTACAGAACAAGCTCTCAGGAAATCTGCTCAGAAAGTTCAAGAACAGCAACGGCTGGCAGAAACTCTGGGTGGTTTTCACCAATTTCACCCTGTTCTTCTACAAAACTCACGAGGTAAAACGGCAACACTCACACACAGTGTTGGGGAAAGTTACTTTGAAAATTGCAGTAATTGCATTAGTTACTTTTTAAGAAAAGTAATTCGTTACTTTACTTTGTGTTACTTTTTCTCACCTGCTGGGCATTTTATAATAAAAAAGTGTTATTTTTGGGCAAATGTAAAAAGACACTTTCACACCAAAATTGAAACAGTAAGCCTCAGGCTGAAGGAAATGCAAATTCACACAATTGTACAGTAGAGGGCGCCGCTCAAACTAACTTTTTAATTTTCAACTCTAACTTCACCAATAAAAACGAAATATATAAAGTCGTTTTTAGTAGTAAATATAAAGTACATTGGTCAATAAAGTGATTAAATGTATAAAAATATTTGTTTTATTTAACATATTTAGTTATTGGAGGTTTGCATAGTCTGATATTGCATTTAACGGATTTTATTCATTTTGAGAAATACTGAATCTTTTTTGTGCAAGTGAGATGAGTAAATGCACACTCACATTTAGTCTAGAACTACAATAACCATAATGTTCACACACACACACACACACACACACACACACACACACACACACACACACACACACACAGCGCCTCTGATTTCTCTCAACATTGGGATGAGAGAGCTGTCAGTCAATAAATGGGAAAACAGAAAAATAGATATTTTGTTGTAAATTTTAAAAGTAATGCATTACTTTACTAGTTACTTGAAAAGTAATCTGATTACGTAACTCAAGTAGCGTGTAATGCGTTTGGCCTACACTGCTCACACAGGCCTCCCTGTGACTCTGTGACTCTGTGAATGTGTGTGAAATACCTGGACTCGCGCTCACTTCTCTCTTCTCTCTGTCAGGATGAGTTCCCGCTGGCCAGTCTGCCGCTGTTGGGTTACACAATAACAGATGCTGGAGAGTCAGAAAACATCCACAAAGATCACGTCTTCAAACTGCACTTCAAATCCCACGTTTATTACTTCAGAACTGAGAGTGAATACTTTTTCGAAAGGTACAGCAAAATTCATTATTTTACAGAGAAGTACACTTGAATATGTTACTGATAAATCTATTAGTTTAGTAACACTTTATTTTACAGTGTCCTTGTTACATACAGTATATTACATGTACTTCCTCTAGTAATAACAGTAAATTATGCTTGATAACAAGCAACTAACCCGAAACATGTTGTTAATATTTACATTTCCTTGTTCCTTGTGTAACTATGTATTTAAGTACTGAGTAATATGAATTAACAACATGCACTTATATAGGGTTAGGATTAGGGTTATTGCATGTAATTATGCATTATTAGGGGCCGAGCACTGAAAGTGCATAAGCACCTACTGTAATCGTTAGTGCTCTTATTATTATTATTATTATTACAGCCTATAGAACCGCATGTGGGAAAGTTACTGTATGAAATTTGGCACACAGATAGAGGAGAGTCTGAAATGTCACCGGAGCAAATCTGAGTCTCTAACTCAATCCCTGTAGCGCCACCAGCTGTCCAAAGCTGCACTCACATTTATGCTAATAACTTTAGACCCGTAAAGACTAGGAAAAAAACATAATTTTCCGTCATGAACATTTTCAGAAAAAACTACTTTTTTGAACTCCTCCTTGGCAGTTGCTCCAATTTTCAACAATATTTAACCAGATCATCTTCACACCATGCCGACAAAAAGTTATGGAATTCAAGGATTCGTCGAACCGTTCTCGAATAGCGCGAATAAAGGAATTTGACGAAGAGCACACCAAAAGTGAACGTGAGGCTATATCTCCGCACCGCTTTAGCCAATTCTGACCAAACTTGGTGTGTGTTATGACAGCCATGACGTGAGGCGCCCTGCGCAGTTTCGGCACAGTGCCACCCGGTGGTCAGGAGATATGAAAAAAAAGCTCTTGTTGCTTATAACTTCTGAACGGTTTGGCCAAAAACTCTTCAGATTCGGTGAAGCATGTCGAGTCGAACAAAACCCAATTTCCCATATCGGGCATTTTGGGCGTCGGCCATTTTGTCATGCATTTGTCACCCTTAATGCTGTCAGACAGTAAGATTTGCATCTCTGTGCAGATGGATGACAGTGATCAGAAGTGCTACAGTCTCTGCCAGCAGAACCCGCTATCTGAACCGGACAGAACCGGACTGAACCGGACAGAACCGGACAGGTCCTGCCGTCTGAACCCCACAGAAACTGCCATCTGACCTGGACAGAACACAACACACACCAACAGACCCATGCAGACATATATATATCTCAGTGTGTGTGTGTGTGTGTGCTTTATGACAACGTCACTTCTGTGACTGACTTTTGTTTTTAAAATGACATAATATGACATTAAAGGGGAATGTCACCACTCGCTTAAGTTCAGAAATCAGCCTCAGGCAAGTTTTATTCTTATCATTTGGAATTATGCCAAAATACTTGTGTGTCTAAAAGGTTCTTAAGCTACATAACAGTTTTATTATACAAAATATACAAATTATACAAATAAAAATAAATATTTTTCTTGCAGCAATGCCATAAAAGAACCATTTCTGGTTCCCCAAAGAACCTTTCAGTGATCAGTTCTAAAAATAACCCTTTTTTATTTTGTGTGAAGAACATTGAAAAAAAAAAAAAAAAAAAAACGTTTTCCACAATAAAGAACCTTTTGCGCAATGAAAAGGTTCCATGGATGTTCTTAACGGAACCTTCAGTTCCAGTAAAGAACCTTTATTTTTAAGAGCGAGTAACAGAGAACGGGTCATGGAGGAATTATGGACTTCATTAAACAGCCTCAAATATTCCAAGGTGCTACGTTCATGATATTGTGTTTGACTATGACATAAGGTTTATTAGCACACACATGGGCTTATTTATAGCACGTGTTGACATACTGAAGTCATTATCTGGAGAAACTGAAAGTGTTAATAAAGGCTCAGAGATGAAGAGAGGTGGAATTCCCCTTTAAACACTCAGCTTTCCTCATAAACACAGAGGTGCTTTTGCGTGTTCCTCTAGTGTAAACACACACACACACACCATGAACAAGCATTTCCTGCGTTTTTTTGTACTGGGCTTTTACAGGATCTCATTTTGTAAGCGATGTTTAATTGTTAAGCCGTAAGTGTCACTTGATGCCTCTAAAAGGAGGCAGATCCATTTCAGTGCCATGTTTTTATAGTGCAAATTTCTATGTTTCTATGTTTTAGACTTTGTTTCTATCAGCTGAAACCATGTTGGGTTCCTGAAGCCAATGTGCCAAAACCATTCTGGGTATTTCTGTTTGTTTCCATGTTGGATTGAATGGTCAATAATGAAATTGAAAAGGCATTTGGGATATAGAGGCAAGGGATAAAATATATGAACCTTACAGTGTATATTTCTTTGCTGAGTTTATATTTATAGTGTTAAAGTGCCATAACGCATGAAAATTGTTTTTCGCTACAGCATTTATTCCGATCACCATGTAGCATTTGATAATGAAGAGAGGATATTTTATTATTCAAATCTGTGAGAAGACTGACACCCCTCACTGTCATTTTTAAAAATATAATTTTCACCAAATTAAAAAAAACATTCACCTTAGACACAATGAGCCACAGCTGTATATTACAGGTTAGTTTAGTCCACAGAAGTAAAGCTTTAAAATGTGCAGATAGTTTCATAAGGCCCAAACACTGCTCAAATGAAAGCGAAGAGAGGAGGAGGAGGAGGAGGAGGAGGAGAGAGAGAGAGAGAGAGAGAGAGAGAGAGAGAGAGAGAGAGAGAGAGAGAGAGAGAGAGAGAGCGAGAGAGAGAGAGAGAGAGAGAGAGAGAGAGAGAGTTTATTGGAAATGAAAGCAATAAAACCTCATTCCAGAAACGCTTGGCTTGTTCCTTCTGTGTTTCTTCAGCCTACATTTCACATCATCAGTGATGTCACTCCACCAATCACAGACCAGATAGGCCTGAATACACACACACACACACACACCACGCATATGCCATAATATACAATAATGGATGATATTTTGGTATGTATGGATGATTCTTCAATAACTAAGGTTCTGTTTGGTTTAAGTGGAAGTGAGAGAGGAGCACATCTCTGTCAGAGTAGACAGGCATACATACATTTATAAATATTCAAAAATTAACATAATTTAATATTGTTTTCTCATTATTTGGAAGCTGTTTTAAAAGACACTATGAAACTACTCAAAAGCCTATTTAGTAAATATTAATTCAGAAACAATTAATTATTTTTTTCTCTCTCCAAAAATTTGAAATATCAGTAGCCTATAATCACACAAAATAATATATATCACGATTATGTCAAATTATATTTTTTAAAAGTAATATTAAATAAATGAATGCTTTAAATTTATATAAAATTAAAACATCCATATTAAAATAACTTAATATTTTTGTTCTCATTACTTGAAGGCTGTTTTAAAATACCATTATCAAACCATTTAGTTCATTTTAATTTACATTATGTTCTCTCCACAAAGGAGAAATGTCATTATATAATCATACACATTTTTTATTGTAAATGTATTTTTAAATAATATATTTTTTTATTTTGGGTGTGTGCATGATTGTGTGCGTGTGCGTGCGTGAGTGTGTTTGTGTGCATGTGAGTGCAAGTGTGTGTGTGTGTGTGCGTGCGTGTGTGTGTGTGTGTGCGTGCGTGTGTGTGAGAGTGTGTTTGTGTGCTTATTTTGTTTATATATTGTCTGTTTTTTTATTTGGACCTAAACGTTGATGGTGACGAAACAAACCAACAAATAAGCAAACGCATAAATACGACATAAGGTGGTCAGAGTTGCACTCGTGGTGTTGTTGTCAGAGAGGATTTCCTCCTGTTCTCTTCTCCTCTAATGAGATTTCACACACAGGTTTCGCCTCCCGCTGAGATTCACACACACTACACACACTGCTGACTGGAGACTCGTCTGACCAGTGAAAGTCAAACCAGGACTAAACTTCAGTCTCGGAATGTCCTCTGACTTCTGAATGATGCGAATCACTTGTATTCTGCTAGGTGTTTAATTAAAGACCAGTCGGGGTGAACGACTTAGCTATATGAACGACTTAGCTATATGAACGACTCCTGCTATGGCGAACACTCATGAATATTAATGTGTCACGGGCACGTCGCGCGTAAACGTTATAGCTAAGGAAATGGGTTATTTTATTTTTTATTGGTTTTAAAGAAATACAACTACAGTCAAGGGTGTACATTGAGTAAAAAAAGAAGAAAAAAAGACAAATATATAAAGAAACAGTGACAAACTTAAAAGTTAGCCTAAATAAAAATGTGAAAATGTTAAAAAATGTAAACAAATTTTACAGCTTTCTTATTTTTAAACAGAACATCGTGTTTAGGTATTGCTGAGTTTCTTATTTTAAAATGAAAAACAAAGGCTTATTTCCTCCAAATTTACATTTATGAATACTAGCCTACATTTAGCTAAAAGAAGTAGCAGATTAAGGAATCTGTAATAAAGGAACAGAAATCTGACCAAAAACAAACTGAATGAGGACAACTCTAAAACAAATGATTAAATGTTAGACCACAAAATGTATCAATATCACAATTAAATCTGTTCGCTAAGGCTAAAGGTTCATGAATAATATAAAGTCGGGATGACGTTATCTCCTTCGCTCATGAATATTAAGCAGCAATACTACGTCACATTAAACTCGTAAATGTGCTGCTGTTTGAGAGAGGAGGGAGCTCAGACTCGACGGTGTGTGTGTTAAACCTCCCACAAACAGAAACACACGGACACGAGAGCATGACAGCACGGGAAAGCGCTTCACTCACGCCGCAGGAACTTCCAGGAGACTTTAAACCTCCGGGAATACGGAGTAAAGGATATATCGCGGTTATCTGAACATGAGAGTTAACGGTTGCTACAGCAGAGCGAGGGCTTTTAAATCTCGGGCACTCGCGCGCCTGTAGAAAACGGACTTTTAATGGTTTTTAATTGATTTCTTTAGCAGTCCACTGGAAGTTAATGAGAGTTTGTAGTGCGGGATGTCGATGCCGGCTCACACGGAGACTCGCAGGTTCACCCGCGGGCTCAGTAAGCCGGGCACGGCGGCCGAGCTGCGGCAGAGCGTGTCGGAGGCGGTGCGGTCCTCGGTGCTGGTGGTGAGTAGCTGTCGGTCACACACTCAAAGTGGACTTTTTGTACCGTTTGTACTGTGGCGTAGTGGTTACACACTGAAAGTGCTGCCAGAAGAAGGTTGTGGGTTCGAATCAGACGCCAGATGACTGTAAAGGGCTGAGCCTGTCCCAAGTGAAACTTTTGGTAACGCACACAGTTTGAATGTTATATTGTATCTGTTTGATTTGATGTCAGGTCACGTGCACAGTGTTGCACTGCACTGGAAGAAAAGCTCATGTGAAGAATCAATCAAATGCATGACAGAAGTTGTTAATAAGTTAATACACGGTCCTGTCTACACAAGATTTGGATCGGTAAGATTTTTAATGTTTTTAAAATAAGTTTCTTCTGTCTATCAAGGCTGCATTTATTTGATTAAAAATACAAAAAATAATAATAATATTTTTTCAGTAATATTGTGAAATATTATTACAATTTAAAACAGTTGTTTTCTATTTTAATATATTTTAAAATATATATTTATTCCTGTGATCAAAGCTGAATTTTCAGCATCATTACTCCAGTCTTCAGTGTCACATGATCCTTCAGAAATCATGATTTGTGATGATTTGATGCTCAAAAAACCATTAATTATTATTATTAATGTTGAAAACAGTTGTAATTTATTTTTTCAGGATTCATTGAGCATTTATTTGATATAGAATCTTTTGTAACATTATAAATGTCATTTCTGTAACTTTTGATCAATTTAATTCATCCTTGATGAATACAAGTATTGATCCCCCCCCACCCACCCACCCAAAAATAAAATAAATAACTGTAAATAACTGTTTCTTGATCATCAAATCATCATATCAGAATGATTTCTGAAGGATCATGTGACACTGAAGACTGGAGTAATGATGCTGAAAATACAGCTTTGATCACAGGAATAAATTACACTTTACTATATATATTCACATAGAAAACAGCTGATTTACATTTTATTAATATTGAACAATATTACTGTTTTTTAATGTTGTATTTTTAATAAAATAACTGCAGCCGTGGTGAGCAGAGAGATTTCTTTTAAAAACATTAAAAATCTTACCGATCTAAAACTTTTGACTGGTAGTGTGTGTTTATATATATATATATATATATATATATATATATATATATATATATATTTATTTATATATTTAAAAGAAAAATACATTTAAATTAGAGTTTAAAGATTTAACTCTTTAGATGAACAAGTCTCAGAATAAAATCAGGCATGGATGCAGGTGGTTGTTTATGTGGCCAATTTTACATTTTTACTTATTACTAATTAAGGGAGAGTTCATGGACTGAGTAGGAAGAACTAATAAATGCTTTGTTGTGTGTGTGTGTTTGTGTGTGTAATATTATCCTGAAGGATGGTTCCAACTTTCCTTGAACATTGTTTGGATACAGAAATGGACTTCATCCAAGCCGTTGACAGGGAAAGAGAGTCAGAAACACACGGTCGCTCCTCGGTGTGATTTAGTATTTGTGTATTACGGAGAGGATGTGAGAGAGAGAGTGTGTTTCTGCAGGACAGTGTGAGCCGACGTGCTACACAATCTGTGTGATGGAGTGGCTGAAGATCTGGTAATTAAAGGGTTGAGCCCTGAACTGAGTAAGAATCTTAACCTCAGGGAAGATGACTGACCCTGTGCTGTAAGTCGCTCTGGATAAAGGCCTCGGCTAAATGACTACTTACTTATGAGTGTTCTTGCACACTTCAGGTGTTCCCTCTGAACCCAACAAACCTCTTCGGCAGGAAGCGACTTGAGTCCGGACTTGTGTGAATGAGTCACTGAAACTCAACTTTTGTTGTTTAACCCTCTGGTGCTCTTTGCGTGTCGGTCAAAAATGACCGAATTTTATATATTTTTTTGTCAATAAAATGAATGTACTATATTTTAGTTTGATAATGTTTTTTATTTAATATTTAGTATTTTTAGGGGCTTTTTTATGCTAAATTATATTAACGCTGTATTTATAATCCGTTTATTCATTTTCTGAGCATAGACTTAAGAACATTTAATTTCCAACTTAAACTGTCGTAAATCTTGAATGCTTTAAAGCACAGACTTAAGTTTGATCTCTTTTCAAAGACGACACTTGGCAGAAATGAGGTATAATTCGAAAGCTTACAAACTCAAAATTCATCCTGTGAAAACCGTTTTGAAATTGGATGTAAACAGGACTCTAAATTATTATTTTAGCAGGCCCCTCCCCTAGTGGGCGGTGTCAGGTTTCATATTACAAAATTAATTTTAACTACTTTATAATCAAAACATTTTCTAATCTTGACAAAACGCATATTGTCGGAAAGGTCCGAGTCTCAAGGTTCCATATTTTGTGACTGAAGTGGTATTTGGACAGAAATGTATTAATTTGTTACAGGAGAATGCATCAAAAACAAAATCCCAATGGCTATTTTTGGCACAGCGCCTAAACAAAATCTCATAGGAACTTAAATTTCTGTGATATCAAATATGCAAAATTTGCATCACAACTTGGTTAGACATATGGCTTTGATTTTAGAGTAAAATAATTTTGTAAAATACATATTATATATAATAATAAATATTTAGTACAGTACATTTGATTTACAGCTAATTTAAACGTCCATAACTTTTTCATACTTTAATTTTTTTAAGTGCTTTCTTCTTTAAAACAAGATCAAACTTAGGTCTATATTCCAAAGCATTCTTGAATTACAACCATTTAAGTTTGGATAGTTCACAAGTCTGTGTGCAGAATAGCATACTAGCATATTACCTACTGATTATGCAGTATGCACACTGGACGCATGGTATACCGGGATAGCATTTGCCAAAATGTGCAGTGTACGACAGCACAATGAGTAAAAGATCAGCCTGATCTCATGAGAAAACACAAGTTGTTTCGTATGAGATGTGATTTGTACGGAAACATAGATAATGTCCATGTGAACCGTCAGAGCAGATCATACAAAAATGTACAAAGTAGATCATTCAAACTTAATACGGATTAGCCACCAATTTGCCAAAGTGTAAAATAGTTACAAATGGCCAAACTCACAAAAATAAAGGTTCTTTATTGCCATCAATGTTTTCGATGAAGAACCGTTAACATCTGTGGAACGTTTAGGTTCTTTATAGTAGAAAAGGTATTTCAGATTGTTAAAATGTTCTTCACACACAATTTTTTTGCATCGCTGTGAAAACCCCCTTTTGGAAGCTTTATTTTTAAGATTGCATGAGACCGTGTTGGAAATATTGAATCCCACAATCTTGATATAGTTATTCTTGCTTTAAAATAAGGTTGTTACAATGACAGAAGGATAGATAACAGTGAAATTGCACAATTCTCCGGTCCACTTTCAACATGCTAGCCAAACTCAATTATCAAGCTCATGAACACAAGTAATAAAGTACAGTAAAATAAAGTAATAAAGTCCAGACAGTAATAAAGTAAGAAAAAAAGAATCCAAATAAAAACCACAAGAGCAAATAAATACAATAGAACAAAGATACAAGTGTGCAACAATTGTGTTTATGTGGGTCCTTGGCACAACAGGCATTTTGACATGACTTTGTGTATTTGAGTGTTTACCTAAGTGCAATAAACAAGACAATAATCCCAAATTTCTACTGGTTGTTCAATTTCTATCATCCATCCCTACATATGAATGTGTAATTCGGAAAGTGCAAAATAAAGCTTTTGTTTCCATGATGGTAACTGGACTCTGCCTTGAGGTCATGTGACAACAATGTAGCATAGAAATGTTTATCGTTCCATATATTGCTTTCTGTTTCATATAAATATAAGGCAAATATATTGGCAGCCTTCATACAAATATAAGGCAGTATATACATGCTAATCTTCCATCAAAACACAGGCTAGGAGAGACTATCTGAAGTTCAGAACTGTCAGAACGAAGCAAGAATGTGTGTGTTCACACACGCTTACATTCCTGCATTATACATGTACATACAAATGAAATGAGACCGTGTTACAGAACAAAGGCTAGATTGTGTCTCATTTGCATGGTTTGTGCTCTGACAGGCCTCTGAACACGACTGTATTGTGTGTTAGACCCACAGATGTGTGTTTAGGCGTGTAAACTGTATGTATGGCTGTATTTTGCGCTTTATCTAGAATCGGGTGTTCGGTTTGATTCAGTCTAACCCACTCCACTCTGGACAGTGAGATGGATTGATTGTGAAATCCTCCTCTCTGATGTCTTTAAGTAGATATGAGTTTTGTGTTTCATATTGTATACTTGAAACAATATTTTTGCATTTTCCGAAGTGCAGTGTGCCTGTGCAAAACTTGTTGTGGGTGGTTGCCAGGGTGTTGCTAGGTTGCTTTTGGCTAGGTTGCTTTTGGATGAAGTTCAAAGGATCAAGTCAAGTCTTTAAAGTCCCCCTGTGGTAAAAATCATGTTGTTTATGTCTTTGTGGTGTTTTTAATACGTTTTAAGAGAAACATTCATAAGTCGACACCATTGCTGAGTATTTTCTCCTTAAAACTGCAGTGAACCAAAGACAGTCTTAAAAACACGCTTTGAAATCGCTGGTGTTTTTCTGACATCACAAACTACCTTGTAACCAATCAGATCAACGTGTGATCGTCAACCAGTGGATCTCTGAGCTGAGTGAGTGAGTGGAGGCGGGGCTCATTTGCTTATTCATTGAACTGCGTTTAACTAAATGAGGCAAGAGTGTAGAGTTACATTGAAGATTATTTTAAGGCATGAAGAATTTTTTTTGAGAAAAAAAACAGCTTTATTGTGGACTGATGATTTTAACAAAAGCATAGGCTATTCCATTTATTAACAACTCATAGCTTAACGTAGGTCTATCTTTAAGTAATCATTAAAAATCATATCCGTTATGGAGAAAATGATTGGGATTTTTACTTCCTGAACCTGACTATTGCACTCTATAAAAATTATAATTCATTTTATTTATGGGACACCTTACAAATAATGAGATACATGAACAATGAATAATAATAATAATAATAATAAAAATACTCAAAACATCAATCAGATTAAGATAATCTGTTAAAAAGATAATCTGAAAAAAAAAGTTTTAAGATGTGATTTGAAAATTGAAAGACTAGAACTATCACATATGTCTTTATCTTTAATGGCGAGGAAAAATCCCCTTATACTTGTGAGCGACACATATGAGGTGTTTCTCCCTCATTTCTGCTTCAAGGTCTTGATAAATTGTGGCATTTCTTTGTTGTTTAGAATCCAGTATTCCCGTAATACTCGTCTTCTGTCCAAACACACCGCACCTTCCTTAAAGAATGATCGAATGTTATGTACGTCAGCTGACCTGTAGCTTAAATGAGAAAAAAACATTTCCATTGCAGTTTTGTGAAATATTCCTTTTTCGATTTGCCTGAAAAACCACCTCATGCGAGCGTAAACACGTTTTTGCGATATATGGGAGGTTTTTGCGAAATTGACGTGTTTCCATTGGGCGTATTTTAAATTCGCAATTTCAATTTGCGCAATTTGAAGGGTAATGGAAACGTGGCTAATGAAAGTTTATACTGACTTTATGGAAAATTTGTTCTGAAGGCAATAGATAATAAACAGAAGAGGGCCCAAAACTGAGCCCTGAGGCATGCCACTATTAATCTGAGATGTCCGTGATTCAATTTTTTTAATTTGGATGAACTGAGTCCGATGCGATATGATCTTTAGAAACCAATCGAGAGGAATGCCAGTGATTTTGAATGGAAATCAACCTCTCTGATAAAATACTATGTGAAATGGTGCCAAAAGCTGCACTTAAATCAAGAAGTAGTCCAGTATTCGTAGCCATCAACAAATCATTAGTGACTTTAATAAGTGCAGTCTCCGTGCTACGATATGAATGATAGGCGGACTGAAATTGCTATTTTTACACTGTAGGAGTAATAATAAAGTAACTAATAAAACACCTGCTGTATTTCAGGGTTCATTTCTGCTGTGCACTGTGATCAGATCTTCTGTGCGTGATAGTCAACTGGCTGGATTTTTATTTAGGCTTTTGACTAATCATGGACTTTGTTCGGGTAGGCATTAGGCACTCTTAGTGGCTTTGGAAAACTTAAGCACACGGTTGCTTGAAGGGTTATGTTTACCCCCAACATTCACCAGCAAGCCTCATTTAATAACCAGACCTGATAAAAATATTGCCCTTAAAATGAACTCAGTCTATCATGAGTTCTGTGTTGGCACATCAAGTATATGATGTCATAATAACAAAGGCATGTATTTTAATCAGGCATTTTTTTAGTGTGCTGAAATCATCTATGTTTTGCTTCGTCTTCAAACCAATTATAAATATACATGCAACACTTCTCCAAAACACAAACACCTGCCTGATGGCATCACCAACACACAGATGTGTGCTTAATGATGAAGTTAGCTGGGTACATGTCTGGCTACTATAATGGCAGTATTTGTGCTTGCATTACAGCGTTCAGTAACTGAGACTACATCTATTACGGATACATTTGAAAAAGCATCTTTTCTCTATGATTTGGCCTTTTGTTTACACTTTTGCTGCGAAAACTGGGCTTATTGAAGTCGTTCTCCAAACGCCATTTTCATTTTTGCGTGGACTGTGAAAGCAGATGTATTCGAAAACGATGACACGTTTAGTCATGTGACACATCTTTTACAGAAAGATATGTATGAATATCTCAGGGCTCTACAGTGAGACCCGACCAGGCCCGGTTCTGCAGTGGTGCTGCTGATAATAGCCTATTATAATAAAAATAATAATAGCATATTAGTGAAACAGATTTGGCAAAAGATGTATTTGTGTTTGCGCTCTGGAGAGCGTCAAAGGTTTCTATTTACGACGTGTTTTGCAGCGTTGAGCAATGTAGCCAATCACAGACGCAATGCAGGTTTTTAAGTTAATACACTCACCACTCAAAACGCCAGAGTTCTTGTCCATTCTCGCATATCCTCTCATTATAACAAAAAAAGTGTAGAGACGATGTAATTAAGAGATTCAGATATTGGATTGTCAGAAATGGGGTCAGAAATTATCATGGGCTTGGCGCAAAAAATGCCACCAAAATTAAAATAAATGCCACCTAAATTAAAATAAATGCCACCTAAATTAAAATAAATGCCACCTAAATTCGAGACATGGCTGCAAAAAAAAAAAAAAATCCCCTGTATGAGCTCTTGTTTTTAATATTTATAGATATAGTTAAGCAACATCACATGAGCACGAATGCTGTTTCCCCCCCAAATATTCCCCAAAAATATATAAAATGTGATGTTGATTTTATACAACAGTTTAATAAACAAGAAGTTAACATTAAGTGACTTGCATTTTAAGCACAACACTGTCTCTATTTCATCAATGAAAATAATTCCAATCAAAGTCACGGCTGAGCCGCGGTGCATCTCTGAGCAAACTCACAGCGGTGATTCTTTGATGAATGAATCGACTTTTTGAACGAATTGGGTGAGTCAGTGATTCAGTGACCAGTTCATAATCACATGGCTGCATCTGAAATCGCATACTTCCCGACTATAGAGTAGGAATCTGCGAGACTGTTCGACTAATCGATTAACCGATGCTGCTGCTGCAAGTCCACTTGGAAATACTAGTCGTTTACATGTAGTTTTCTTTTTTGTGCATCTTTAATGTTTTGCTTTACATTTTTACAAAGGCTATGTTTTTAAATTACCATCATGTAAATGTTACAATTTAAAATGAATATGTTATTTTGAAAACTGTAAATCTGGGGTGGAAAACAAAATCATTTAATTTGATCTCAGATTTACCTCAAATGACCTTTTCAGTTTTCTTCTATGTCATGTTAAACTAATGAAGTTTGCTTATAGGCCTGCTACACTCCCGGTTATGAGGGACAATACAGTATGACATTTTATATCAGATTAAAGAATGAATGAAACTTACTTGACACTTGAGTTGCTATATCAACATCCTAACGAAGAGAACACACTTAAATAATGTAGTTGTCAGTACATGTCAAGCTTTTCTTCATCCTCGCCCGTCATTGTAACAAACAACAATACCTTGACATGCTGACTGAGGAAATCTGTTTATAACAGGCTATTAGGGTTGATCTTACTGGTCCTGAGCAGCCTATTGACTCAGGTGATTTGAATAAATATGTCTATAATGGCTAACGTTGCTCAAGTGAACGCTTAAGTTTAATATACAATGATCATAATGCAGGGCAAGCACATTGCATGTATCTGACCTATTTTAGCCAGCATTCAGTATCGGATTTGACTGTTCATAGACTAAGTGTGTGGGGTGGTTGAGGTTTAGACTAGTCGACTAGTTGGATGCAAAATTGACGTTTAAACGTTTATGAAATTAGTCGATGCACACGTCCTTACTAGGCTATAGTAGGCAAAAACAGTATATGACAAAAGAAGTATGTCTGAATTCACAGTACTCATAAAAGAGTTGGCAAAAAGTACCCAGGTGACTTTAGAAAGGTTAAAAAAAGCCCCTGGAAATCAATGCAAGGAGTCAGATATCGCCCTGTAATGGAAGGTTAATTTCAGTCATTGACCAGAAGGGGCTCCTGAAGAAACGCAAGCGTAGAGTCTGTTATGGGCTGTTCACTATCAGTGTCGCTGAGGATAAGTGTTACAATCTTCATATTACATCCTTGCAAAGATGACAGAAAATGTGCTGCAATTGCTGTCCTCGTGCGGCGAAACGTGGGGCAGACATGGAAAACGATGTAAATGATTTCTGATGTTTTAGTGTGGACGAGAAACTGTCATTCTGAATCTGAAACACTGTTTTTACATCCGGATAATCGTAGCCGTAACTGTTGGACATTGATGAACTCTGTCTGTTGTGTGTGTTTATAACATCTGAAGAGCTGTGTGTGTGTGTGTGATGCTGGTGGTGATTATGGGAGAGAGTCGTGCAGAGATGGAGACGAGGGACTGGTCATCCTGGTTCCCAGATCTCTCTCTGCCAGCGTTACAGATGCATTGTTCAGTGACTGACCTCCAACACACACTTCCTTCCTCACACACACTCACACATTACAGCTGCTCTTGATGATTACCCGCCTCAGCTACACACCCTGCAGGGAAACACACACACACACACACACACTACAGCTGCTCTTGATGATGACCAGCCTCAGCTACACATCCTGCAGGGACACACACACACACTGTGTGTACTGTGTGTGAGTGTGCGTGTATGTGTGTGCTTGTGTGTGTGTGTGTGTGTGTGTTGATGAGAGTGTATGTGTGTTTGTGTTTTTATGAGAGTGTGTGTGTTTGTACTATACAGTGTGTTTAGATCTATAGTGTGTCATTGATCGCAGGTCAGTGTTGTGTTTTTGCATGTGGTTTGGTGTAGCAGTTCATCTGACCGCAGTGCTTCTCTATGGAAATGACTGTGTGTGTGTGTGTGTGTGTGGGATAAGAACGATATTTTGCATAAAGAAAATGAAACGTATTTTAGATCCATTAAAATTGTATCTGCTTTACATCGTGGCATCGTCTTTCTAAGAATTAAGAACAATTATTTGTTGAACTGCCTATAAGGATTATAATTAAACTCAAACATTATCGAGATATTTTCATATTATAGTAATGACAGTTTAGGGGGGAAATGTGCTTAATTGTCACAATAAAATGTTGTAATGCACAAAATGCGCTATAAGCTTAATTTTTCATGCAAATTATGACGTTTTTTTGGGATGAACTGTGACTTGTCCATATGGTTATATGGTTGATCATAGGTTTAGATATCTAAGACTTTTTATGAGCTAAAATAATCAGACTTTTGTTATACTCAACATTTTACAGTTTGCATGCATCTGATTTTTAGTAGAAATGTGAGTAATATTCACGTACTGTCGATCCCTCAAATTATGGACCGGTCAAGAGAAAGACGAACGATGGAGACCTTCGAATTATTCCGAGAGCAATGATGGATCCATATCCCAGACCACAGGATTTTCCCTTAATCAAATCAGTCATACACTAGTCATACTCATTTGAATGTTTAGAGAGAGAGTGTGTGTGTGTGTGAGAGAGAGTGAGTGTGAATGTGTCAGTCTTAGAGCTCAAACAATCTGACAATCTGGGGCTCAGGTCAGGAAGCAGGACTGGAGGAAAACAAAACTAGTAGTTTTTTTGGATTTCGTGGAGAGAGAGCAAGATTGCATACAGAATGGCCTTAAAAACTGCAAGATCTGCTTGTTTTTCAACACTCTTAGAAGAAAACAAACACAACCCAAGGTATTTATTCGAAACAGTGGCTAAACTAACGAAAAATAAAACTTCAACACCAGACATTTTCAAATAGCACAGCAGTAATGACTTTATGAACTGAGAAGAAGAGAGAGGGAGAGAGGGAGAGAGGGAGAGAGGGAGAGAGAGAGAGAGAGAGAGAGAGAGAGAGAGAGAGAGGGAGAGAGAGGGTTTGCTTCTCTCTGTTGTTTCTATAGCGCGAATATATTGATACCTGTCTGAAACATGATATAATAGACCTTTATGGTACAGTATAACAAATGTCTTAATCATTTCAAGAGGTCTTAAATTTGAGGATGGAAAAACGGCTAATGTGTCTGGCTGTGAAAAGGCTATGATTTCATTAAATAAATATGAGCGATGCATCTTTCAAAGTCAAACTCGGCGCTGTTGCGTCTTCAACAGGCTTGCGGTGTCAGACAGTGAATACATCACATGATCTACTGCTGTAAGAGTGCATGTTTAATCTCCCGCACTGAATGAGCAGCAGTGCACAGTAATAATGCATAGGCATTTCAAAATAAGTCCCACTGTGCCAAGACTAACAGCATTTAACACTAATGATTCAGTATACAGTAGATTTTACTAGTGAACCTGTTTGGGGTGGAGAAAGTATTTGTCAAGCCTTGCATGCATACTCACACTCTTACTCACTCTCACACACACACTCTCAGTCTCTCACACACACACACTCACACTCACTCACGCACACATACACTCACTCACACACACACACTCGCACACACTAACACACTCACAAGCATGCATGCACTCACTCACACACACACTCGCATGCACTCACACTCTCACTCACAAACACACTTACACTCTCACTCACACACACGCTCACACTCGCACGCACACATACACTCACTCACACACACACACTCACACACACACTCGCATGCACTCACACTCTCACACTCTCACTCACAAACACACTTACACTCACATCTGCACGCACACACACACACGCACGCACTCGCACACACACTCTCACTCAGACTCACACTCGCACGCATACACTCACTCACACATTCATTCACACTCGCACGCATACTCACTCACACACTCGCACGCACACATACACTCACTCACTCACACACACACTCTCATGCACTCACTCTCACTCACAAACACACTTACACTCACATCCGCACGCACACTCACATCCGCACGCACTCACACATACACTCACTCACACACGCGCACACACACACACACTCACATCCAGAGTCTCGCTGACTGACTGGTGTTTGGCACAGACTCGTATGATGTGTGTGGATTTTGGACTGATATATTTGACTCGAGTTGCTCAGTCTGGCGAGGGCTTAGTTTAGACTTGTCTCAGAGATACAGTCTTAAGACAGGATTATTTCTCTCTCTCTCTCTCTCTCTCTCTCTCTCTCTCTCTCTCTCTCTCACACACACACACACACACACACACACACACACACACACACACACACACACACACACACACAGCCTGTGAGATATTTCCCACACACCCAGCTCTAGTTTCAGCCTCAGACAACACGTCTACCGCTCATTCACTGTCTCTCTGTGAGCGGTTGTTAAATCACAAGCTCTAATCTCATTAGTTGGCTTTACAGGAGGAAGGTCTTTACCAGTCTGCTATTACAACAGTACAAGTACACCAAGTTCATTTTAATAAAGCAACTTGAGTTCTGGTGTCTATCTTCCAAGTTTCCTTTATGTAGCTAATATGCTAATATCAGTGTACTAGTATTATATATTATTTCAAGACTTCTTGGGACTAAATTGGATTACTTTGGAAATAAAGTAGATTTGAAGTCAACTTCCACGTACACTACTCAGGATTAGTGACGTGTCTTTTTTGTTTATAAATTAAAATTGTCACAAAAAAAAATCTAGTATTATACGGCAAAATATAACACCATAACAACAACTCAAATTTGACATCCCTGTTCAAATGAAACAAACACACGATGTGAAAAAGTGTTTAATTTGCCACCTTGTCAAAATACTAAACACAACTATAATACAATACTAAGATGATACTTTTATTTAAGCATATATTGATCAAAAGATTAAGTACACGAATTGGCCAAATATACTTAGACTTGTCGGTATACTTATGCCAAGTATAATTTTGTTAAAGTCCCCCTGTAGTCAATAATTGTCCCTTAAAACTCATCTTTGATGAACAAAATGACATATTTAAACATTTTTGGTTCACTGCAGTTTTAAGGAGGAAATACTCAGCAATTAACCTAGAAATCTAGACACACCCTAGCGGCAGCAAATGCATTTTGCACTCAGTGTCGTTTAGCAGCTCTCCGTTGGCTTGCGAGCTGGAAAAACCAAACTCTAGTCAGGCCAATCACATCGTGTATAGAGTCGGTGAAGAGCTGCTGCTGGCGAACAGCGGTCTCTCGAATCGGCTTTGGCCGCGACTCTGGAAGACTTGGAGTTAAGCTTTTCTTTGAGAAAAGAACAAAGAACGGCACTGAAGTCATTCTTAAAGGGTCACTCTCGCCAAATTGCAACCTAGGCTATTTTTGTTAATCTACCCGAATGATCTCCGAATGCAACGTAATGAACTGAGCTTTCCATCTTTACTCTCCTCATGTTACGTTGCATTCGGAGATCGACTACTTTTGACTGACAAAATTCCAGCCACCGGGAAACACTAACTGATAAAGTGAGTCGTACAAAACCTTTCTTTTTAGTAAACTCTGTGTACACAAACAATGTTCTCAATGCTGGAGTTCATGTGTAGAGCCCCTGGGGCCGGTTTCACAAAGCTATTTTAGACTGGTCTATCGTGTTAGACTAGTCTAAAATTTGCTCATAAAGTTAGACTGTTTTACAAAAATAAAGACTAACTTAATTTAGACCAAAAAAATTAGACACCTTACCCCCAGGCTAACTTAGGTTTAAGACTCTGTTACCTTGGCAACCAGCAGTAACAATCAGTTAGCCTACATTACAAACAGCCAGAAGAAAAGGGAAAATGGCTCATCATTTAAACATTTCTTCTTGTTACTACATTCCCAAGTAAAATGTCCTTGTAACTGTTAGGGCCGTTACATAGTCAACGCGAGCAACGATCGTCGCGCTCTCTTTCATAGTCTAAACAGTGGAGGCAAGCGTCACGGGCGATGCGAGAAATGCAATACACCGCTCATGCAACAGGGAGTGGTAGAGTCATAGTGGAGTCATAGCTCTGAACGCCCGTCTATTTCGCTTCAAACGCTCGCTTTGGACGCGCGAATGGATTCAAAATGTTCAAGCGTCGAACTAGACGCGATAGACGCGGATTTGACGCTCTATTCGTGTTTGGTGTGAACGCAGCATAATAGGCTGCGATGTCAAGATTGCAATGCTGGAATGTGTGGGTGTGTGTGTGTTTCAGAGAGAGAGGCACGGGCGCGATCGAACAGTGGAAACATAAAAACATACTCCGTCATTTATACTCCTCCAACAAACACATATTTTCCGCTGGGGTAAACTGCACTGAGCGGTTGAGTGCGCTTACTCGATCCGCCATGTTTTTTGTTTTGAAAAGTGTCTTATTTTACCCAGAATGCATTGCAGTGTAGTCCTACTTAAGATAGTCAGAGTCTTAAGTGCTTTGTGCAACGGTCTGATTTAGATGTCTATCTGAAGTCTATCTACTATATCTAAGCCATAGTCAAAGTCTATCTTTGTGAAACCGGCCCCTGGTTATACTTCGAGCACAGTTTCATGTTGTGTCGAGCCTCCTTAGTGTTTTAAAAATAGTGATTTTGATGCTATCACTGGCCGCATTTCCATTACCCTTCAAATTGCGCAAATTGAAATTGCGAATTGAAAATACGCTTAATGGAAATACGTAATTTTCACAAAAAAATCCATTTATTGCAAAAAAGTTTTTACGCTCGCATGAGGTGGTTTTTCAGGCAAAAAACAGTTTTTGCGCATTTACAGTCACCTGACGTAGATGCCGCGGTATGTTTAGACAGAATACGAGACAGTTCTTTATTAAATTCATAAAAGACAAAATAATTACAGGAATACTGGATTCTAAACCACAAATAAATGCCACAATCAAGACCTCGAAGCAGAAATGAGTGAGAAACACCCAGAAACACCTCATATGAGCTGCTCTCAAGTATAAGGGTCTTTCCTTATCATTAATGATTGGATAACACACAAACGTCTCCTTTGATTAATAATAATAATGATTTTTGGAATGACTTTACTTATCGCGAGAGGAAAAAAATTAAGTTTTTGTCGCATAACATCGGTTAACGCCGGAAACGCCGTAATTTCGCAATAGTTTTTTGTCGACATTTAGAAAAAATCGCAAAAGTTTTGCGCAAATCTGTAATGGAAACTCGCCTACTGTAGTGCCCCTAGCACTCGCATTCAAAAGGCACTTTGACCGAAAAACGAAAATACAATACGGTCAATCTTAAAAGTGGCGTTTCCATTCTAATTATGCTTTCACACGAATGTTTGACTCAGGTAGATTAACAAAAATAGCCTAGGTTGCAATTTGGCGAGAGTTACCCTTTAAAAAAGGAAGATGTGTTCGGAGTTTTGCCGATCGGATACTGCAAAAGTTAATCTATCCGCTAGCTCTGCTGGTGGGAGAACGCTCTGGTTGGTTGTAGCGCTGTCCTATTGTGTGCAGAGGGAATTTGAAAGACAACCGTGTTTATCCCGCCCCTCGGATTGAGCCCTGCCAATGGTGTGTTCCCAGACCCAACATCTTGATGTGGGTCTGGCTTGTCAGGATACTCAGCAATGGTGTTGACTCATGAATTTACACATGGTTTGTCTTATTATGCCCCTTTTTAAAATATATAATATAAATCTCTGGTGTCCCCAGAATGTGTCAGTGACATTTCAGCTCAAAATCCCCCAGATCATTTATTAGAGCTTGCAAATTCGTTTGACCTTTAAAGCATATACTATTGTAATATAATTTTAAAATATTAAAAACACCACATAGACATAAACAACATCAAAAGCTTGATTTTCACCACAGGGGGATTTTAAGAACATGAAATGGCCAAGTATAATTTTGTTAAGTATATCTCTTATAAGTACATAAGTAGAATGAAAGTATGCTCTCTTATTATACGTATACTATAATAGCACACTTGAATGAAGTTTGTTTGTAAGGGGGATGAATTAAGGAGTTTATGATGCAGCATTTCATTTAAACTCAATAAAGACCCGATCAGAGACGCGTCTGACACTGGGAGTGAGGCGGAGAATCTGTGAGCAGTTCAGGGCCTTCATAAAGGTGAAGTGTGTAAGAATATCTTTAAAAGCTTTCTCCCATGATCCCAGTTTAATGTGTCATTTGTAGGTTGATTGATTTGTTGAGGTATCCTGATCTTTCTGGCAGTTCTGCTGAGCGGATGCAAACTCCACCTTTATTCTGAGGAAAGAGCTGCTGTTTACTGAAGGACTTGTGCGCTGTGCCACTCATCTTTATTCTCTCGGTGTGGATCTCTGTCACTTCAGATAATATCAGCTTTACCTTTTCTAACAGTACGAAGCAGGAAAAAATACAAAACTCATTGTTAAACAAAATCCATATGAATACAGCAGTTTAATCCATGTTTTCTGAAGAGACATTGTTGCTTTATATGATGAACGGAGTTATTTTATGCTTTTATCCACATATAAACACTGATCAATGCACACAAATACAGTAGAGTACATCGAATATATCGTAAGCAGAAGCTCAAAGATTCTTCCCTGATGCATTAATGAGGTTTGATGATGGACTAAAATGATGAGAGAATAGTAAAATGATCTTCATTTGTGAGTCTTATGGCTACTAATTAATGTTCGTAATCAGACCTGTTTCCTAAATTCAGAGCAGCTGAAGCTTGAGCTGGACACGACACCGGCTGAGACGGTCTCCTGTAGGAGGGTTAGATCAGCAGGGGCTGAAACATCTTACTGTCAGACCGGGTACATTCATCAGGAAAGAGGTGTCAGTTTTCTCCAGCTTCCCTATCCCGTCCCAGAGCCTGAGTCAGACACACACACACTCAGACAATCCACTGACTGAGATCCTCTGACGCCTGCGGCTCCTCCACTGACAGGACAGAACAGAACCTGTGCTGGAGTCATTTCCTCTCACTCACACACACACACTCACTCACTCACTCACTCACTCACTCACTCACTCACTCACTCACTCACTCACTCACTCACTCACTCACACACAATCATACACACACACACACACAATCATATACACTCACTCACTCATTTACACACAATCATACACACACACACACACAATCGTATACACTCACTCACTCATTTACTCATTTACACACAATCATACACACAGTCATACACACACACACACAAAATCATATACACTCACTCACTCATTCACACACAATCATACACACACACACACACATTTATATACACACTCACTCATACACACTCTCTCACACACACACACACACACTCACTGATGCGTGTAGCAAATATCCAAGAGAGTTGAGTGACGCACGTAAAAAAGAGAAATAGTCTTTTGATGAGCAATAGCATCCTCATTCCAGCCTAACATGAACAGGAGGACCAGAGCGCTTGAACACACAGGAGGATCAGCAGAACCGGGACCAGGTGGGAACCAGTGGAGAACTAGAGCTCGATGTAGTTTACACAACACAGTTTTCAACTAAAAACAGAAAACTTTTTTATTTGTTATGGTCGTTCATTTACACGTCACGAAAACGTCAGGAAACGTGTTTCAAAGTGCACGTTTTTAAAATGAGATTGTCATCTCAGTGTAAACTACAAAAACATGAATTTGTAAAAGCGGTGAGATCAAGCGCACGCGTGTTACATGTTCAGTGTAGAGGCGTGTGGTGTTTCTTTACAAAGTGACATCGCCATCTACTGGCCTGGCATGAATAATACAGTAGTTTTGCAGATCCATGTGAACAGAGATCAATTTGACAGCATCGCTGTCTGTACACAAAAAAATGCAATGGAAAAACGTTTCCATTTTTAGTATATCGGTTGTGCAAACAAGACCGTGACCCAGAAATCACTGTGTTTTCTGTATGGAGTCACAACATCTCTCTGAAAGTATGAATGAAAATGAAAGCAAGCGCACATCACACACACTCCTCCCTGATCTCTTCTCTGTGCCCTGTTTGATATGCTGGTGTGTGTGTGTGTGTGTGTGTGTGTGTGCGCATTAGGGGCTTGTGGACTTTGAGTTCTCCAGCTGTGACCAAAGGTCATATTGACTTGTTTTCCTCTGACTGCAGCCACTGTACAATCTCAACAACTCTCCATCCTTGGTGGAAGGACGAGAAATCAAACAGTGTTGCTTTCTCTCTCACACACACACACACACACACACACACTCTCATACTCACACACACACACTCTCACACATTCTCACACACACTCACACACACACACACACACACACTCTGTGGAAGGACAAGAAATCAAACAATGTTGCTTTCTCTCTCTCACACACACTCTCACACTCTCTCTCTCTCTCTCTCTCTCTCACACACACAGACACACACACACACTCTGTGGAAGGGTAGAGAAATCAATCAGTGTCTGAATAGAGGCTTCGTGTCTCTTCTATAGGCTCTTCTGCGTGTCGCTCGTGTTGTTTACTCAGTTTTTCAGTTTTTCAGCCCTTCTCTGGGTTTGTGTTTCTCAGTGTCGTGAGTGTGAGTGTTTTTACTGAGTGAGTGTTTGGTGAGTGTGAGCGAGTGTTTACTGAGTGTGAGTGTGAGTCTGAGAGGGTGTGAGGGTGTGTGGGTGTGAGTGTCCTGCTCTGGAGAGAGTAACAGTGCTGGAGGGTCAGTGAGTGTCAGACTCGAGGCCGTCTCTCGTGACCGTGGGACGATCTAATGCACTCACTCTCTGTGTCAGCACTGGCCCTGACCGTTTGCATCGTCAGTAAAGTAGTGCAACCAACAATCAAACTTTGAATTCAAGTGTGTGATTGTTTTTTTGTTTGTTTTTTTTTACTGATGATTTTGTCTCTATCATAAAAAAATTTATACAATTTTGTTCTCTTGGTCTGATTAAAAATGATAACATAGTTAATTACATGACATGCTTATTAATTAAACAGTTTTAATATTCTTAATAAACCTAATATTGACTGAAGTCATTGTAAACGTTGAGGTTTTTGTAAAGTAATGACTGGAATGACTCAAGTGTATCTGCTTCCTTCTCAAGGTATTAGTTATGATGGATTAGTATTCTGAAGTGAAGATCATGGGAACTCACAGTTATGACTAATAAAGTGTTATATAATCCTTCAGCAGTGATTACTATCCCAAACCTGACGAAAACCTCAAAATGCTTTTTATATTAGTAATCATAGGGCGTTATCATGCGTTTCACTGATGCGAACACTGATCCAAATAATTAGTAATTCCTTTTGAAGGATTTGACTCATCACTAGTGGGTTTCCATGACCGTCACTTGAGTATTAATGATACATTATGTACTATTCCTGTTATGAACCTGTATATAGTAGTTCTTAGTAAAAAATTATATTACTTGGCTAATAGTGAACTACCACATCCAACTGAGTTGAAAGCTATTACTTACTAATTCATTAATCAGAGTTTTTTGTTAACTAATAGCATGTTAACATTGTGTTACTGATTTGTTCCGGAGTAGTTATTCATTAATGACGGAACAGTATCATAAAGTGTTTCCTCCTAACATTACCCAGTTAACACTTTATTTTACAGTGTCCTTGTTACACGTTTTACATGTAGTTACTGTAGTAATAACGGTAAATGATGCATAATTACATGCAATAGCCCTAAACCAAACCCTAACCCTATAGTAATGCATGTAGTTAATTATTATTAGATGCATAACTAACTACACTGTAACACGGACACCGTAAAATAAAGTGTAACCCATTTATTATTTTTTAATGACATGCATCATCACTGGGGCTGTGGCCGAAGCTGAATAATATGCAATTAGGAAATTAATAGGGAATACCAGGGAATTCTACAGAGCCCCTGAAGGGACATGATGTTGCATTCTCTCGCAATTACATAGTTGGATAAATATGTTGTGTATATAACTTGCAGGCATCAGGGAGGCGCTAATAATCTGCAAAATATGAAAATGTTGAATGTGCGCTCGCCTTTTACTTTCGCTTCCCAGTTCCCGATCGTGCGCACTCTAAGATCAGGCACTGACCGCACATTTCACAAGATAAGATATTCCTCAATTCAGGATCCGTCCAAATCCTTCAGTCATCTCTCCGTCTAACGTCCTGTAATGTTGCCGATACTGAAGCAAGCCTGACCATGTCCCTTTAGGGGGAAAGCATCATCCCTTTTCTGTGCCTTTCCTAATTCGGGATTTGTCTTCAGGCACATCTCCAGTCTGAGAAAAGGGTCCATTGACAAAAACGGCTTTATAGTCAATATATTGTTTGTTTCATGTCCATGTTATTGAAGACAAGTCTATTACTGGGATGTTGACCACTATAATCTAGTTACTCTGCATACTTTATGAGATTTACACTGTTTTGATTGTCGTTCTTTAGACAGAAGCTTCTCACATTCATTAAGATGCGATGTCAAGTTCACAGTAGCTCAGCTTCGAGAAGCGTGTCCTCAGAGCCCTGACAAACCTGTCCTGTGTGAACGGCAGATCTTATTTCTGCTTCCTGTTCAGCGTACGTGTGCTTCTGTGAGACGCTGCCGTCATCAGGTGGATCTCTGAGCTGAGTGAGTGAGTGGAGGCGGGGCTTATTTGCATATTCATAGAACTGCATATACTAAATGAGGCAAGGATGTCACAATTGTGAGGAAAAAAAGTCAGAATTGTTAGATAAGTCACAATTACCTTTTTATGTTTTATTCTGTGGCGAAAATAAGCTTCCATATGAAAGTTTTGCGCACATTTGGAATAAAAACTCTTGGCTATTGATCAACTCATCTCAGTCCTCGACTATCTGTATCACTACAGCTGAGGCTCACACTGCCTGTTACGCTGCATGCCTCACATTCCTGCGTGTGTGTGTGTGTGTGTGTGCGTGTGTGTGTGTGTGTGTGTGCGTGTGTGTGTGTGCGTGTGTGTGTGTGCGCGCGTGTGCGCGTGTGCGTGTGCGCGTGCGCGTGTGTGTGTGCGCGTGTGTGTGTGCGTGTGCGCGTGTGTGCGCGTGTGTGCGCGTGTGTGTGTGTGTGTGGGTTTGAGGGGATGTTTTCTCCCCTATAGTTATTTCTCTGTGCTGTATCTGATTGATCTGACTTATTAATGGAATGTGCGAAACAGACACAACTTTACTCAACCTCCATCATTTCACTCGTGCTGATTTATCTCGAGGTGGAGCTCTGACCACAGTTCTCTGGAAGATTAAATAAAGCCCATTATGTCAGGACTGTGAAATGCTGAACCTCCACCGCCCAGCTCCGATAGAGACCACAGTCGCAATCATTAGATCTGCCAGACGGCTTTATTATGGTGTTTTTGGTTTCGTGGGTTTCTGCCGTAGTCTCACAGAGCAACACTTGTGTGTTGATGAAGTCTGCAGATTACAGGCCTATGACAACATTAGTCACCTCATGTACACACACCAGCACATCTCTGGGCCATTCTACAGAAGTGGTGCAAACTGCTGTCCTCAACCAAAAACACACTGAAAAAACATTTAAGTATTCAA